>NC_135542.1:102210201-103565370 GCF_045843805.1 Urocitellus parryii
TTCCACCTCTTTATTTTTCCAAGCTATTCTTTACCTTTTTGCTTATATTTTCCCCTTCACCCCTTGTTCATCACTTACTTCCCACTATTTTTTCCACCTCATTTATCATACACTTTTTCCTCTCCTTCCTCTCAAAGGGCTTCCTAAAAAGTTTAGTGAATGGGAGAAAATTATTAGAATCGCATTTAATTTGGCCATTTCTCATTATTACAAGAACTTAAAGGGTTTTCAGGGGGACAATTTTCTCCACAGCTACTAGGAAGAACATTTTAAATCAGAGCATGCTTTGAAGTATGCAGCAAGGGAGAAAGGGTCAAAACAATCCTAATTTCCCAAGAGAGCATTGGCATTAAAAACAAGGCAAAACAAAAAAGATCAAACAAAAGTGATTATGACCTAAAGTAGTCCCTGGGGCCAGGTTACAGAGGATCACCTTATCTTCAGAAAAACTTGAACCTTCAACACCCCTGTGTATTTTTCAGGAAGAAACTTCTTCCTGTTCCTGGCTGTCCTTGCAGAAAGAAAAAGCTTTTATTACTCCCTTGGACCTGGAACCTTTCATATTCAATCTCAAAGGCAAGCTACAGAATTTTTCTACTATTACAGAGCCCTATAATTACTGTTATTAATCTTAACATCACGGGCTTTAACTTCAAAGGGTTCTTGTAACCTGAAAGTCTTTCAAAATATAATGGTGCAAAAAATAAATCACCCTTTCCAAGTGGCATCTTTGCTTGGTAAATGCCAGCACTAAGAAGGGTATAAACATATTCCCCAAATGGGTACCATAAACTGGGAAATGACACAGTGTCAACCATAAACATGTCTTTACCACAGTCTTGCTTAAAAATGTCCTCACTCATGAACTTTGAGAGAAGCCTTTCAAATAGTATTTCAAAAAGAAAATCAATAAACCTGCAGAAACTCTTCTTGGCCCCCCAAATTTGAGCCCTACCTGCTGCATTTCCCCAAGGCATTTCCTTCCCTGCTTTATCAATCTCTTTCTCTCCAGTCACAGCTGAATCACTGAGATGAGACAAACACCTCTCAGTACCCATTAGCAGAAGATGGGCATTCACTGGAGAAGAGCAAACCTTTTTTCCTAAAGTATTTCACTTCCTGCCTGCCTGCCTGCCTTCTCCAGACAAATGCACTGTGGTCCTGTACATACATAGGTGCAATGTGAGTGTGCACATGTGGGGTGTGTTACAAATGCACTCTGGCAGGGAGAGACAATGAGTTAGCTTCAACCACTGGTGTTGCTTAGTAAATTAACTGATCAAATTACTAGTGTCAAAGAATATGATTGCTAAGGGAATAGGGCAAGTAACTGACAAATATGTAAGTAGGAGAAGCAAGGAAGAAATCTGAATCATGGGAGGTGGCCTTGACATGGACGGAGAAAGTAAAATAGGGATGCTAAGAAGCATGCTCACACTTGCTTTTCTCTCATCTCTGCCTCCCTGACTAGTCAGCCCGATTACCTGTTCCTCCGATGTCACTAAGTGCCTATCTGCCTTAACTATTTTGAATATGATTCTTTGCTGGTGTATATTCTGTTCCAAATTGTCATTAATATTTTTTCAGAAACTTTTCTTTTCTATACTATGGGGTATGCCCATTCCTCAGCCTATCACACAATTTCCTTCTCCTATAGCTCTCCATCATTCACACTATGTTGGGATAATGTGCGTTCACACCTTGACTAGACAAGTGGTGATGAAAATGAAAGAATAGGACCCTCGAACTCTTCAAAGCCAACATGCTGTACACTCATTGCCCGTACTACACTGCCTTCCTTCCAGTGTTTACTGAAAAATGATAAAGTGCAGAAACACTCCATTATGTATGTATTTGGAAGTGGGAGACATGAGAGAAAGCAGGAAAATCAGATTGATCAAATGTTTTAGAATTTGGTGGATGTCTTCAGAGTTTAAAATCTTTATCCAAACTAATTTAGAAAAAAATCTTAAGATTTTATTTTTAATTGTTTAACATTGATAAAGACTACAATCACTGCCTATCCCTTATCTGAGAGCTTACTTTAAAATAAAGAAGGGAATCTTTTACTGAAGCAAATATAGCCCCTGGCACCAGTATAAGTGTTTTAGCCAGTTTTTTCACTGTTGTGACCAAAAGACCTAACAAGAACATACAGAGGAAAAAAAGTTTTTTGGGGGCTCATGGGGTCAGAGGCCCTAGTCCATAGACAGCTGACTCCATTCTCTGGGACCTGAGGTGACTCAGAAGAGAGTGATGGAAGAAAACAGTGGGAACATAACTAGGAAGGGGGAGGGGGAGGGAAAAGCAGGGAGTTGGGGAGGGAAAGGGAGAGAGAAAGGGTAAGAGGGGTGTCTGCTCAATAATGATGAAATATATACACCAAAGCCATGCCCCCAGGAACACACCTCCTCCAGCCACGCCTACCTGCCCACAGTTACCACCCAATTAATCCCTATTTGAGAATTAAGGCTCTCATAACCCAAATCATTTCACCTCAAAACTTTCTTGCATTGTCTCACACATGTGCTTTTTGGGGAAACCTAATATTTAAATAATAATAAGGTCCAACTACTTGAAGTATCCACATTGTTAGTAGAAGAAAGGACTTGACACTAGCCAGAAATCAGGAGCGTAGTTAATAATTTGATAATGCATGAAAACTAATTATTCCATGCTTAGATTTAATCTTGGTGTATTTCAGTGAATAATACATTAAGAACATAAGAAATGGAGTGATTATGGTATTTCTTTGAGGAACCTTTTTTTCACAGAATATACGAAAACAAAATGTAATAAATAGATTTGCAGATGGAGAAAGTTTAATGATATTTTGGAATAATTTTGTCTATATGCTAAATAACAGGCATAAAGTTTAGTATGGACTTGTCGGATTTCTTTTTCCACCTGCAACAAATCTTAGCTAACTGGATATGTTGATTTAGTATTTGCATTTATATTGTAATTCAGTTTAATAAAATTTTCACTTATAGTTCCATAAATTGAATTTATCTCCTCTCATTAATTTTTTTTCCTTTTTTCCCATTTTCTGCACTTAATTTCCTTTTGAGAAATATTTTTAAAGGGTATTGGCTACTTTGTTTTATTTTTAATTGTTGATAAACTTTTATTTATTTATATGTGGTGCTGAGAATCAAACCCAGTGCCTCACACACACCAGGGGAGCCCTCTACCACTGAGCCACAGCCTCAGTCTCAGCACTGAGAAATGTTTTTAACCCTTTAATGAGAGTAACAGAATTCTGTGTTTACTCAGTGTTTATTTGCTCTAGTGAATGTCATCTCTTTCTATGTCTACTAATTTAGCATCTTGTTTTATTCTCTTAAAATTTAAATTCCTTTTCCTCTTTGGTAAAGGCTCTTTTGTAGACTGGTTTTGTTTATTTGTTTGTTGTTTTTGTTGTTGTTGTTTCTGTAACTGAATATTGTAGACTAACTTACCGGAGAATCAAGTTTTATTCAACTCACAATTCTAAAGACCAGAAAGTTCAAGTCTAGGTGGCTGCATTGGGAAGGTCTTTCTTACATGGTGAGGACTCTGCAGATAGCCAAGGCATCACACACACAAAAAACAGAGCATCCTAGTTCAAGAAACTGCAGTGCTATTGGGCTAGTGGTTAAATCTGTTGACTTCATTTAACCCTAATTATCTCCCAAATCTCCCATCTTCAAATACCACAGATTACTCTTCCATGATCAATACCACAGAGATTAAATTTAACATAAATCATTGTGGGGGCAATTAAATCAAAGAAGATTTTATATAAATTTGGCAAGGGCTTAAATGACAATGCTTGTTCAAAATTTTCTTCTAGTATCCCCAAAGAAGGAATATCATGTGGTTTGTAAAGAGCAGGGTTTAATATCTGAAGAACTTCAACTATGAGTCTGAGCTTTGCTTCTCATTAAATGTGAGATTTTAGATATTACACCATCATTGTATTTTATTTTTAGTTTTTGTAAAACTGAACAGATGTAATGCTTTCCATTCTAATTTCACAAAATTTATGACAATCCACAAAATATGTGAAATATTAAAGATGTGACAGTTTGTCACAAATAGTCAAGTGCATTACACATGGACATATACACATTAAATATCAGCTATAAATTTTAAATTTTCAAATCATTTTGATTAATATATATGCATATATATGTAATTAAAATCTTTATTGACTCAGAAAGCATTTGAAGATCTCAGTTTTCATAACCATTATTGTGATCACCAGAAGTCAACATATTGGATATGTTCAAAATCCAATTTTTTCCAACAGGGTTTTTTTTTATACAATGAGAAACAAGGTTGATATAATCATCACATTCCTCAAGGATGTGAGACCATATGAATCCTAAACACCCAGGTTTTTTGTAGAGAATAAAACTAAAAACTTCTTACTGAAGTCTAGAAAGTCACAAAATGGATTGTAAATTAGTACAATCACAGTGGAAATCAGTGTGGAGGTTCTCAAAACACTAAGAATGGAATTGGCACTTTTCCCAGCTATATCATTCCTAGGTATTTATTCAAAAGCACTGAAGTCAGAACACTATAGTGATACATACATACCCATGTTTATGACAGTGAAATTGACAATAGCCAAGTTATGATACCAACTTAGGTGTCCATCAACAAAAAAAATGAATAAACAAAACGGAATATTATATATGTATATATATATATGTATATATGTATATGTGTATGTGTGTGTGTGTGTGTGTGTGTGTATATATATATATATATATATATATATATATATAAATGAATGAAATGGAGATTTATATAGTGTGTTGGTCAGCTTTTCAATGTTTTGACCAAAATACCTGGAAAAACAACTTAAGAGGAGGAAAAGTTAATTTGGGGATCATACATTCAATCTATCCTTGGTTGACCAACTCCACTGCTCTCAACCTGAGATAAGACAGAACATCATGCAGGAAGAGCATGGTAGAAGAGAGCTACTGAGTTCATGGCAGTGAGGAAACAGAACAACAACAAAGTAGAACAAAATATAGTCCAAGGGCATATCCCAAGTGTACTTCCTTTAGTCACACCCCACAGCCTAGTAGTGCATTCAGATTATGAATCTGTGAAATAGACTAATCCAATGAAGTGGTTACAGCTCTCATAATCTAATCATCTCAGTTCTGAACATTCCAACATTGCCTACCACATGAGGTTTTTTTTTTTTTTTTTTGGAGGGGGTGGGGGTGTTGAATATCCCAACAGCAACACCCAGTCATAAAGAAGCACAAAATTATATAATTTTCAGGAAAATGGACTCAACTGGAGAATATTATGTCAAGTAAAATAAGACAGATTCAGAAGGTAAAGGGCATGTGTTTTATCTCATATGTAGACAATAGAAAAAAGGGGAAAAAGACTTTCATGAATAAAGAAGGGAGACCAACCAGGATAGTAAAAGATGGGGACTGGGAAACAGAGGAGAGAAGGGAAAGGGGAACTGACGGGCAACGAAATTAACCAAATAATTTTCTGTGGCTATAAGAATGTATCAATACTTCCCACTATTTTGTATAAGTTTAATCCACCAATAAAACAAAACAAAATCACCAAATCTAATTGTTATGGACTAAAGAACCTATCCTCCATAAATTCACTTGTGGAAGTGCTAACCCCCAACTACCTCAAAATGATGATATTTGGAGGTAGGCTTATTAGAAAGGTAATTAAGTTAAAATGAGCTAACTAGGATCATTAAATGATGAGAGTAGTCCCTCATCAAATATCATGATGTCTTTACAAGAAGATAAAATTAGGACAGAGTGAATACAAGGAGGGAAAACACCCACCTACAAATTAAGGAAAGAGCTTTAAAAAAACTAACCCTGTCAACACCTTGATCTTAAACTTCTAACCTACAGAATTGTGAAAACTTTCTTTTGTTTAAACTATCCAATCTAAAGTACTTTATTATGGAATTCCCAGCAAACTAATACACTAAAGCAGATGCAAACTAAATCTCAGGTATACCCAATCTTTATTGAAAACTTTCTACTACCTTATAATTCTCCCCAATTTTTTTTAAAGATTCTCTAATTAAGAGAATAATTACTTGAGTGGAAACACAAATAGAAAATCACTTAACAATGACATGATAAAGAACATATACTGAAATAGTTATTACTTTAGGATGGCATAAAATTAGATGATACAGTTAGCTAATGTAGACATCAATTAACAATTGTAAATGCCCATAACCAATCTAGGTTAGTACAAATAAGAATGTTCTTTATAAGAATGGTTATATTCTAGAGTCTCTCGTTGTTTTACTATACTGAAATACTCTTCCGTTCTTACATGCCACAGTGACTTTGCCTCATACTGTACCAGGTTATATTGGTCATCTTGAATAACAGATTATTAGATGCTGTGTTAGCTTTTCATCAGTATGACCAAAATACCTGACAAGAAATTATTTAGACAAGGAAAATTTTATTTTGGGGTCATGGTTTCATAGGTTCAGTCCATCATCAGTTGGCTCCATTGCTGTGGGACCAAAGTAAGGCATTACATCTTGGATGAAGGTTGTGTGGGAGGAAAGATTCCCAGCTCATGGCAGCCAGGAAACAGAGAGTGAATAGGTAAGAAGCCACGTTGCAAGATATAATCCCCGGCATGCCCCCAGTGATCTACTTCCTTCAGCCACACTCTATCTGTCTAGAGTTAGCACACAGAATTCCACTTAAATTATTAAGCCACAAGTATATTGATATACTGATTCAATTCTTATAATCTAATCATTTCACCTCTGACAATTCATACATTGTCTAACATGAGCTTTCTTGGAAAATACCTCATATTCCAAACCATCACAGATGCTGAATAAATGTTATTTTTTAGTGTATGTAGAAAAGACCAGTTGCCTATTCTAACTATGCTCGTGGAAGGCACCACCATCAGAACCCAAAGAAAAAGGAAAGAAACAGAAAACCCTGTGCTGGCAATGAGGAACACAAATCCCAAAGAATATAGAAACCAAGAAGAGATAAGAAAGCCATCGTTGACTCCTATGAAACAGCCAATCCCAAGGAGTCAAATCAGAATTATGAATACGGTTGCAGTGGATTTCTTATGAAATATAAGTGATGAAACTTGGGCCAACTTGTACTTCCACATTCATAGCTACTATTCAACTCTCTCAGTACAATTCTGCAGACAAATTGTCATTTATACTCTTTCCATGACCTTAATACTTAAAATTAACTCTTCTTATATCTTATTTTTCTGGCTTAAAGTGCCATTCAGCTTAAATAAAGCCAAATATTTTTAAAATGCCTTTCTTTCATAAGCAGCTACCATCAATTATTGACTAACTCACTGATCTAATGGTATTCTCCTGAAATAATTTATTTTTTAAATGTATGTAAGTACTGCAGCTAATGACTACAAAATTTTTCTTGGATTAAAAAAAATATGTATTATTATTACAGACTCTTTAATAAACAGCATATAAATGACAAAAATTTTCATTAAAATCCATAGAAACAGTTACAAAAGACAGTTTGAGACTTTGCTTAAGTTATGCAATTTTTTTCAGTCTTGATTCTTAAAAGTAAGCTGTAGAATTTGGTACAATAGTGAGATTTGCTTTCCATGTAGATAGATATTGAAATTACAATTCTCAGCATTTGAAATGAAAATGAATCCTAAAGGTTCTGTGATGGTGGTTTGAGCTCCCCCCTCTCAAATCTTGCACTGTGTAATTCACACCTAAATATTACAAAGAATCAATTTGTAAGGGAGTCATCTTTATTCCACTTAGATGAACTAATTTAACTTTAAATGAATGCTCTAGAAAATTTGCTCAGAGTACAGATATCCATTACATTATAAAGGAAATATTATATCTTTCATTGGGTGATGCAGGGAAATTTTTTAAGAAATTTTCTAAATTCATGACCATATTTTACTATAACAACTTGAAAAACAGTTTGAATATAAGCAAATTATACAGCAGCAGATTGGCAGTGGGTTGACAATATTCTGGACCTCATGGGATTTTTCCATTATTATACCAACGTTATTATTGCATACTTACTAAAGCAATTTTATTTGAAATACAAAGGACTTTATCTTCAATTGTTTCATTTTCAATTTTTGAAAAAAGCAAGTAATATTAAAATGATTAAAATGCATAAGCTAGTAAAAATATATAGAAATATTAATAAAAACAGAACATGGGAATTTTTCTTTAAATAACTATACCCACTGAAATTCAAATAATAACCAGAGAAATTAAAGTGGTTGTTTCCTTAAAGTCCAGCATTTTTAATTAAATCTACACATTTTATTGCAGGCATAAACATCACTTTCCTGCAAGCAAAATTATAATTTAGAAAATGCCTCTACAAAAGGAACACAAGGACCTTCCACTTATGGATTCTAGTAATTTACTTCAGTTAAATTTTGAAAATCCATGCTCTTTTCCCAACTAGAAAACATAAACTGCTGGAAAAGAGAAGATTTTAAAAATATTTCCTCATAGACCCCACAGTAGTTAATAAAAATTTGAGTAACTAGAGGATCACCTAGGCAAAATTTAAGGCTGTTTATTAGCTGAAAATGCTAATATCATAATAAGCTAGGGATAGCCAGTGATCCTGGAGCCTTCTTATCTCTCAGTAAGTCCCCAGGAAATTTCAGTAGCCCAAAACTGTTTTGGGGTCTCAGATAATTGAATTCAAACTGCAGATTTACACTTTCTGCCAATGTGGTCTTAAACAAGTTACTTTGCTACACAGTTCAAAGAGTGTTGATGTTATGGCAAGATTGCAATAAATCACCAGCTCAGTCTTGAAGCCTGAGTTGGAACCATCTTTTTTCACCAGCTGCTGGTCCACATTCACCAGCTGGCTGGCCAAGGAGCAGGCTGCAAGTCTACACCCTAAGACACCCTTGAAGGGTTAGAACACACCTTTTAAAGCATGTCAGTATATTGCTCTTAAATGGCTGTTGCTATGATTTAAAACCATAAACAAAAATCATGAGGTCTAAAATTACAAGCAGAAGGAGAAGTAGATCAAAACTACCCTAGTTGAGTACAAGTCAAAGAATGGTTACAAACATCTAGATAAACATTAATATTCTATGCTGTTAGGGTACAGTTGGGGTACATTGTCCAAGAAAAATGGGAACCAAAAAGACAACAATTTTTACATTGTATAAGAATTGCTTGTTGGGGGCTGGAGTCTTGGCTCAGTGGTAGAGCACTTGCCTAGCATGCATGAGGTACTGGGTTCGATTCTCAGCACTGCATATGAATAAATAAATAAATAAAAGTCCATCAATAATTAAATAATAATAATAATAATAATAATAAAGAACTTCCATTTTGTTGCCAAACATGCTTTGCTAAGCAACTGTTGATGGATACCGAGGAGGGATGTTCCCATAGAAGAAGCATTTCTTATATGACATGGAGTCTCAGGGTAAAATCAAGTGTGTTTAGTCATTGCCTTTAGAGCCTGGCCATAACATTGAGGTTCTGCAGATGGGAACCCCAGGGTATTTTTATTTCTCAAAGAAAACAAGCATACTCAAAAACTGCCAGAATCAGGACAATGACTAGCTTTAGTCGACTCAGTTTTACATTAGATTGAGCACTATTTCTTCCTATGATGTATCTTTCCTGAAACTGTGTATGTAGTAAATAAAAAAGTTTAAGAAAAAAAGTACTATGTGAAGATCACTATAGAAAGGCAATGAAATGAGTGTGTCCAATCTGATTCCATGACTTGAGAAGGCAGGAAGAGCTCAATAGAAAAATCACATCACATTGGTACCTAATTTTGTTGCTATTCAGGAAACTGAAATAAATTTATCATTTTCCTTTTAACCTAACAGCATGGTATTGGCACCAAAATAGACTGGTAGACCAATGGTAGAGAACAGACGACACAGAGACTAACTCACAAAATTACAATTATATTAGACAAAAGTGTCAAAAACATACATTGGAGAAAAGATGGCCTCTTCAACAAATGGTGCTGGGAAAACTGGAAATCCATATGCAACAAAATGAGATTAAACCCCTATCTCTCACCAGGCACAAAACTGAACTCAAAGTGGATCAAGGACTTAGGAATTAAAGAGACTCTGCATATAATAGAAGAAAAAGTAGGCCCTAATCTCTATCATGTGGGATTAGGCCCCAACTTCCTTAAGAAGACTCCTATAGCGCAAGGATTAAAACCAAGAGTCAATAAACGGGATACACTCAAACTAAAAAGTTTCTTCTCAGCAAAAGAAACAATCTCCAAGAGAGCCTTTTAACTTATATTTTTCATTTGGTTGGTTGTTTGGGGTACTGGGGATTGAACACAGAGGGCGCTTATGCACTGAGCCTTTTTTGTATTTTGTTTAGAGACAAGGTCTCACTGAGTTGTTTAGAGCCTTGTTAAATTGCTAAGGCTGACTTTGAACACGAGATCCTCCTGCTTCAGCCCCCTGAGCTGCTAGGATTATAGGCATGCGTCACCTGGCCCAGCTATATGTATGTTTTAAACAGCTACTAGTATGTTAGACCTGCCAACACTTGAGTTGTTTGGATCTATCTCCATTTAATAACTGAAACTTGGGCATTTCTTTTGATCTTGCAATCATAAAAGCAAAAAATAAGAACCACCAAGAGCACTGTGATGAGAACTTTTGGGACTCTCTGATTTCAAACTGCAGTTTTCTTATCTCCAAAAGGAATCAATGCCAATGTTAAAGATTTGTATGAGGCTTAAATTAAGAAATATTTCTACAGTGCCTGTAATATACCAGGAACTAAAAAAATAAAAGAATTCCTGTTTGTGTTTATTATTTTAGGTGCAAAGGGATTTTAAGTTAATTTAATACATTAATTTTATTATGCACATGTTTACATAAAGTCCTCAATATCTTTTTCTTAATTTTTCTATCATCACATAAGCAAGTTAACAGCCAATTGAAACTTCTCTACTTCCTTAACTGTCTGTCTAAAAATGCAACTAAACCAGTGAGTCCAAATTATTTATAATGTATATTTTACATTAGACTTATTGATATCCACCAGAATTTGGACTTCAACAAACAGACGTAAATCATGGGAAACTACGGTAATCATGAACATTTATTTTTTAAATAAAATCACAATCATATGCTTTTGTTATTTTTTTTCAGCTCAATTCACATCAAACTCAAAAAAACTTTATATAGAAGGGGGACTAAAAGGACTGTTCAAGTATTCAACTAAGAAAAATTCAATTATGACCGGTGGGCCATACTTGAAGAAATAAGAAACAAAGTGTCTGGAAAGCATTCTTTGCAGTAGGGGTTCAAACAAAGGGTTTTCCCTGAAGTTTTATTTAACTAAAAATGCACTTTCTGGGAGCCTTCTGAGTTGTTCTATAAGCACTATTAATGTAGTTTTACATTAACGAGCTAGCTTTCTCTTTTTCCTTCTGTAAAATATGCATTGTGCTTGGATATATAGCAGGGAATAGGATACAACATAACTTTTATCTTCAAGAATTCACAGCTCAGTGTACCTAGTAATAAAAATTCATTTGACTGATAAACAAAAAATCTAAAACTTTGGAAAGATGTACTTTGGAAGAAGCTCTTTTATAAACTTTTATTATGAGTTTGAAATAGTCTCTAAATATCCAATGACTTATTAGACTATCTAGATCATATGAAATGGAAACCAAAAAGGGAGGAAGATAACAGATCTAGAAGGATGTATTTATCTTCATGCTTGGATTTAATCCCATGGGTTGTAAAGAACCAGTGAGAGATTTTAATAAGAGAATTGATATGAACAAAATTCAGTTTTAGAAGTATCATTTAGAGCAGTATGGGAAAGGGACTGAGAGAGAGTAGATGTCCTGGGGGAAAGGACACCAACTTCAAGATTATTTCAGTACCCCAAGTGAGAATAAAGCAGGAACTGATGGGATGGAGATGCAAAGAAAGTTGTGTATGTTTTGTGCTCCAGGAACAAAGTCTCAGCTCTCCACTGCCAGTGCTGGCTCTCCACTTCATTACTTCCTGTGTTTGTGTATCATAACATTTTATAGTTCAGAGATTCCAGGAGGGCATGGATGGTAAGTACTGCTCTACCTTCTGCACACCTCAGCCCTGAGTCCCATGTAATGAAACATCTCCAACATCATCAATTTATTCTGGGAAGCAATAAGTAAGGGAATGAACAGGCTGTCTACAGATGTGGTCATATTCCATTTTGACAATATTACTGTCACTATAAGAGACAGTCTCCATCTTCCAATCAGAAAGTAAAACTCTGTGTAATAATCACATACCAAATTTGTTTTGTCTTAAATGAACTCCCTTATTCCCAGCTGAAGCAGGGCCATAAATAGGGGAAAACTACATTCTTTCTTGCTCATTTTTTCTGTTTCCCTCACACCCACATACTTAACAAAGGTTTCTGATCCCTCTAGGAATTGTTAAAAAACGAAAAATGATCAGGGACAGGGAAGTCTTACCACAAGGTAGAGTCTTTCAATATCAAGACTTTCCTCATGGGGGTGTTCCTGTAGGTCACTCAAAGAATGTCACCACTGCCATCTTTCCCAGAGGTCACTTAGTTCCCTCCAAAAAAGTTCAGAGTGCACCATCATTACCTTCCGTAAAAAACTACAAATAGGATCTAAGACAATGCCACACCCGATTTCTCTGCATGCAATATATTGAGCTAATGAGGCAGGAAGGTAGACCTCCCATAGGCAGATAGGATAAGGCCTTGAGGAAGGGAAGGAGGGAGGAGAACAACATGCCATTCTAGAAAGAGACGGTCCGTAGAACATTCTGTTACTTGGTGTCCCTAAGAGCTTCATCTGCAATGGTTCCTTAGCACCTATTATGTTCCTAACAGCTTCAACCACAATAGCTCTTCCTTAGTTACCCCTATGCCTACCCCTAGCAAAGACTGTCCACCAAATCAACTCCTGAAGCACTTCCTTGCCTTCACAGATATGCCAAACCTCAAGATTAGACCCATTCTTATTGGGAATTGGACTCAGGGGCACTCAACCACTGAGCCACATCCCCAGCCCTATTTTGTATTTTATTTAGAGACAGGGTCTCACTGTGTTCCTTTAGCACCTCATTTTTGCTGAGGCTGGCTTTGAACTTGCTCTCCTCCCATCTTAGCTTCCAGAGCTGCTAGGATTATAGGTGTGTGCCACTGTGCCCAACTTTAGACTTATTCTCTTAATTATATAAATAAGGGATATTATGAACTTCTGACTGGCTTATTAAACTCAGAACTTAGAGAGTTTAATTGGTCCATGCTAGCATCCCGCATTAACATAGTCCCCACCAGTCTATAGGGATGGATAAAGAACATTAAAACCCCTAGACAACAGGCACCCGTGGGTATCCCTCTTTAGGGACACTCCCTCTTCAGGAGCTCTTATTTCTTTCTGTAAATCCTGTTAATATGCTCTCATCCTTGTATCCATAGATTTCATTCCTCAAATTTAGGCGACAAAGAACTCATCCATTCACGCTACGTGCTACACTATCTCTAGTCCATGGAAATATTGCACTGCTCCTCTTATGGTGGGAGTCTATTCAAAATGCAGCTCCCCACTCCCCCTTTCCCTATCCCCAACACAGATTACATTCACATGTACTATAGTTGTCTGTGACACCATGTCATGACGTCACTCAATTGTTGAGAATCTTTATCAAGCTCTTCCAAACAGTTTTGTTGAAGAAAAGATTCTCTAGTCTTGAAATGAACGAGGGAACACCTGCCATACCATCCCTCCACTTGAGCACAGGGACAAAAATTCATCTGAGATTGACACGAATTTTCTTGATTTACCCTTTTAAAGTCTCAAGGTGGATGTAGACTATAAAAGAGTTGTAGAACTCATTTTTTACTAGTTCCTCTGTAAAACTGTTTCAAGCACACATTCTAGCTTTTTATAATATTTTAACTACAGATTATTTTAAATATATTTAACTATAGTTTTGCTTACCCCCATTCTCATGCTTCTACGCTGGATTAATTTGACACAAATTAGAATAATTTCATCCATAAACATGCCAGTGTGTAGCTTTATTAGTTTTATATTGATGTATAACAAATTACTTTAAATATATTATCTTAAAATAGCACCCATTAATTATCTAACAGTTCTGTTAGTCAGAAGTCCAGGTAGACTGGATGAGTTCTCGGTGCAGGAGCTTACAATACTAAAACCCAGGCACTAGCTGATTAGGCTTATTTATCTGGAGGTTTATAGGAAGAATCTGCATCCAAGCTCCTTTGGTGACTGTCACAATCTAGTTCCTTTGCAGCTCTAGGTCTGTGTCAGTGTCTGCCGTCTCTCAAAGCTGCTGGCATTCCATCTTGTGATCACATCTTCAAC
Source organism: Urocitellus parryii (assembly GCF_045843805.1). Classification (NCBI taxonomy): domain Eukaryota; kingdom Metazoa; phylum Chordata; class Mammalia; order Rodentia; family Sciuridae; genus Urocitellus; species Urocitellus parryii. Next base: position 102,224,613 of record NC_135542.1, read on the forward strand.
TCATAAACAGTGTCCTTTTCATGCTTCAGATTTCTCTGACACCCCTTTGTTTATTCCTGCTATGTCTACTGGCAGGAGAAGGAGCTTTATTTATAATACCTCTTGTGATTGCACCAGATCCAAATGAATAATCCAGCACAATATTCTCATTGTAAGGAGCAGTTGATTAACAGTAACTTTATCACATCTAGGAATTCTCTTTTGTCATGTACAATAATATACCCACAAGCATAACAACTCATTTTCTTCACAGGTTCTAGGACTAGGCAAAGATACATTTGTGGTACCATTTATAAAATTCTGACCATATGAACCAGCATCAGTGAAGAAGTAAAGGAAGTCTTTGCTCTATACCCATTCTAAATTCCCAGGGTTGAACAAGCCCATCCAATATTTTTGAGAATATATATTTTATAAGTACCGTATAATTGATCCATGGAATCGTCTACATTATAAAAGAATCAAAATTGAATACTGTCATTTTTTTTTTTGGAGTTGAGATTTGAGAGGAAAAAATAAATAAAACTATGAAGAGGCCAAGCTTGACCATATCCACATATCCCTTGCTTCTGCCCAGCCTCAAAACTTATTTTAACTGTTTTATGCACATGGTCCAGTTGTAGCTCCTAAACAGGTGTAAAGATGTCAAAATAACAAGCTAAGTAACTCTTGGGGAGATAAGATCTATTCTTATACTTCTACAGGGTCATTTCTCTGAGAGAATTATCATTCATTTTTCTCATTTCTGTAATTCCCGTATCACAGCAGTTTCCTTAGTCACACCACTGGATGAAACTAACTGGTGAGTCTACTTCCAAGTGTGAACTGTGTAGCTTGGGCTTTTCTACCTTTATTCCTGTCAACAACTGTTCTCTAACCTGTGGTCGCAAACTTTTTCCTCTTTGAGGACAAGCAAAGGTCATAATTTCTTGTTTACACTCTTGTCAAAACTTATGTCCCTGGGACTGGGAATGTAGGCCAGTGGTAGAGTACTTGCCTAACATAAACAAGACTCTAGGTTCAAGTCCCACAGTGGGGATAAAAACAAAAATTTAGGTCCCTGTGTTTCAACTAGTTCTGACTTGGTATATTGGATATACTAATTCATGTACCTATTATTAATATTTTGTTCACTACTCTTATTTCAGATATCATATTGACTCTATAACAGCAGCCTTGTTGTGCCTTATCCCAAGCTGAAATAAACAAGGGAAGTTCAGAAACTCTAGAATGCAGATTCTGGAAAAAAGGGGTTTCAGCATGTTTGTCCCTAAATAGGTCAAGTCTGTTTTAAAAATCATTTTTCTGCTTTGTGGTTGAAGGAAATTTTTCCATATTTTGCCAAATATAATTTTGAAACTATTTTTTCTCACAACAACATCATCTGCTACATCTTCTTTAACCTTTACTTTTAAAAAGTGCCTTGCAAAAAAGAAAATCTCTGGACCCTAGGAATTTACAGTTCAATAAGAAAAAGAGCAAACCTATCAGTGCAATACAGGTTGGTACATAGGATTCTGAGATTAAGAGACCCGTGTTCCCTGTCTGAATAGGATTTTCAAAACAAGGTTATTTAATTCTATAGATTTATGACATGGAATGAATAGGGGGAAAATAGTTTTCCTCAGTCCACAAGTTCTATTCATGTTGAAAACGAAAGTCTATTCAGTTATTATCTTTCTGTCAGATTGCCAACTTTTGTATTGTTGAGTTGATTAAATTCAATGTTTGAAAATTATAAAACTATTTTAATAAAAGGGCCCAATATACAGATTATGGTAAGTGATTTAAATTCCAATGTATTTACTTCACTTTCTGTGTAGTTTTTTCATATAATGTTAAATTAAAACCTCTGTGAATATTGTTGGGCATTCCCCAACAATGTTTCTCCTATTAACCTTGACTTTCCTATTAGTTTTCAAGTGGACTTTTTCAGTACATTTCTCATGGATGCATCCTGAGAGACAAATATCTACCCTGTTATTTTCTCTGATATGCTTTGAAATGTTCACTACAATCTCTGACATTCAGCCTCCTAAAAAATAATAATAAGTCTGTCTCCCCTATGCCCTCTCTTTGATCAGCTCCAGACCTGTACTCTATCAAAAACCTTTGTCTCCTAACTGCTCTCTATTCTGGAGCATCTTCCAAATCAATGTCAGCTAGTTGTTACTCATCACCTTGAAGATGCCCAGCAGGTTTACAGCTCTAAAAAAAAATAATAATAATAATGGGGGAAGAGACTTGCAGAATTTCTTTTAAAATATTCTATAGAAAGAAAAAAATCCATGAGATATACATTGTTTTATAAAAAGAAAGAATGAATGTAATCAAATGTTGATGGTTTCATTATCACAGTAAATGTGTAAAAAAAATCAGAAGAGGCAGAAACAATTGTCTGAGAGAGTCTTAAATTGGAGTTGTAAGAATGGGCCAAAGTTACACAGGCTGAGCAAAGAAGGAGGATATAATCTACCCAAGATCAGACAGAAAGCATAGGAACAAGGTCATAGCAAGATGATTTCCCACAAAGTCAAATAAAGATAATTTTCTTATTTGGAGTAAACTAAAAGACATGGAATAAGCACTTGTATGTGCCAAACACTGGGAAAAGCATTGAGAATAGACCAAATAAGCAATATAGAAGGAGAATGATCAACACAGGGCTTAGAGGCCAGATCAGAAGCCAGTTATGAAATAATTTCTACTAGTTAATAATAAAATGGATAGTGTGCCAAGTATTATCATGGAGTATAGTATACTTAAGGACTCTATGTTTGAGGAATTAATGAAGGTCAGTGAAAGGAGGGACAGATAGCAAAGTGTTAGAGTGTTAGAACTTAAGACTGTTTACCAGAGACCAGAGCGTGCTAATCATTTTTATACATTTTGGAATCTATTCTAATTTTAACAGGATACCCTTTGAGGGATCAAAAGCTCTAATAACCTTATTAGATTTGTATAATTTTGGAAATTAAATTAGAACACTGAATTTTGATTAGGAGATTCCAGTTTTATTCCCCTCCTTTCTTCCTTGCCATTAACCTTTACTTGGGTTGGTCTCATCATTTATAAAATGTGATGTTATGTATGTCAGACAATATCATGTCATTGAAAGTGAATTATAAAGCAGCATTTAATGTGAACACATGTGCAAAGGACCATTGTGTCTTCTGTTATTCAGCCCTGTCTCATTAGCATCCTGTATCATCCCTGTATCATCATTTGGGACCCAATAAATACTTTTTGTTGAGTATGTGGGAGACCTTGCCTTTTGGTTTTATTTCCCCCATTGGGTTTCTCCGTGCTAAAGTTAAGTTTCCATTTCATGAGAACATAACCATTATCCCTTACCCCTCCCCTTCCTCTCCTAAGGGTGCCATGCCAAAGGGCACCGAAGTCAAAAGTTTTCTTGACGAATCCCTGGAGATACAGTGTCTGCTCGCCTGTTCCTGAGTCACACTGCCAATCAGCACCCGCCCTGTCTCCTACACAACCCTTCTTAAGCTGAAGCTTGCAAGCTCACGCTCTCTGCTCTCTTCCTCTCCTTTTCTTCCCCTTCAGGCAGCAGCTCCCCAATAAAATCTCTTGGTTGAATCTGTCTGGTGAGTCACCTTCCTTTCACTTTTGCCCCAAATAGATATAGATAGGCTCTCTCTCTTTCTCTCTCTCTCTCTCTCTCTCTCTCCCTCCCTCCCTCCACACATACATAGACGTATCTAAGATGCACAGTCTCCAAAATAGCTCTCTTCAAACCTCACCTTCCTCCAGTGTATTTGGGAAAGCAGATTTTGGAGCCATATTCTTCCCCGTCTCCTTCTCTAATGGACACCTTGCCACCCCAGAACTATTAAAAACTCATTCCATAAAATGTGTTCTTTCCTTTTCACCATTGCAATCACACCTTACAGACTCAGATTCCTCTACTAGACAAAGAAGAATTCCATGTTTCAGTATTCATTGTCACTACTCATTTGTATGCGTGACTCTCAGCTATTCCTAGAGTACTTCTGCAACTCTGACTGCATAGAGATTGGTATCAGTTACGCACTATTTCAAATCCAGCTATCCCACAATCCTCTTGGCCTAATATTGAAATTATCAATAAGGCCAATTCCCCTACCTCATAGGAAATCTCCTATGCAGATCACATATGTCCCTTTTCTCCAAATTAACCTCAACCTCTCAAGAACAATTATATTAATAAGTTTCAAAAGGGAAGAATTTCAGAGTTCAGTGAATTTATTTCCAGTGATGAAGTTCCTTGGTCTTTTTTTTTTTTTTTTCATTTTTTTTTTATTGGTCGTTCATAACATTACATAGTTCTTAATACATCATATTACACGGTTTGATTCAAGTGGATTATGAACTCCCACTTTTACCCCGTATACAAATTGCTGTATCACATCAGTTACCCTTCCATTGATTGACATATTGCCTTTCTAGTGTCTGATGTATTCTGCTGTCTGTCCTATTGTCTACTATCCCCCCTCCCCTCCCCTCCCCTCCCCTCCCCTTTTCTCTCTCTACCCCTTCTACTGTAAATCATGTCTTCCATTTGTATTCTCTTGACTTACCCCTCCTTACCTCTTATATGACATTTTGTATAACCCTGAGGTTCGCCTTCCATTTCCATGCAATTTCCCTTCTCACTCCCTTTCCCTCCCACCTCTCATCCCTGTTTACTGTAAATATTCTTCTCAAGCTCTTCGTCCCTACCCTGTCCTTGTTTACACCCCTTATATCAAAGGAGTCATTTGGTATTTGTTTTTTAAAGATTGACTAGCTTCACTTAGCATAATCTGCTCTAATGCCATCCATTTCCCTCCAAATTCTATAATTTTGTCATTTTTTAATGCAGAGTAATACTCCATAGTGTATAAATGCCACATTTTTTTTATCCATTCATCTATTGAAGGGCATCTAGGCTGGTTCCACAGTCTTGCTATCGTGAATTGAGCTGCTATGAACATCGATGTAGCAGTGACCCTGTAGCATGCTCTTGTTAGGGCTTTAGGGAATAGACCGAGAAGGGGAATAGCTGGGTCAAATGGTGGTTCCATTCCCAGCTTTCCGAGAAATCTCCATACTGCTTTCCAAATTGGCTGCACCAATTTGCAGTCCCACCAGCAATGAACAAGAGTGCCCTTTTCCCCGCATCCTCTCCAGCACTTATTGTTGTTTGACTTCCTAATGGCTGCCAGTCTTACTGGAGTGAGATGGTATCTTAGGGTAGTTTTGATTTGCATTTCTCTGACTGCTAGCGATGGTGAGCATTTTTTCATGTACTTGTTGATTGATTGTATGTCCTCCTCTGAGAAGTGTCTGTTCAGGTCCTTGGCCCATTTATTGATTGGGTTATTTGTTATCTTATTGTCTAATTTTTTGAGTTCTTTGTATATTCTGGTTATTAGGGCTCTATCTGAAGTGTGTGGAGTAAAGATTTGTTCCCAGGATGTAGGCTCCCTATTTATCTCTCTTATTGTTTCTTTTGCTGAGAAAAAACTTTTTAGTTTGAGTAAGTCCCATTTGTTGATTCTATTTGTTAACTCTAGCGCTATGGGTGTCCTATTGAGGAATTTGGAGCCCGATCCCACAGCGTGTAGATCATAACCAACTTTTTCTTCTATCAGATGCCGTGTCTCTGATTTAATATCAAGCTCCTTGATCCATTTTGAGTTAACTTTTGTGCACGGCGAGAGATAGGGATTCAGATTCATTTTGGTGCAAATGGATTTCCAGTTTTCCCAGCACCATTTGTTGAAGATGCTATCCTTCCTCCATTGCATGCTTTTAGCCCCTTTATCAAAAATAAGATAGTTGTAGTTTTGTGGATTAGTTACTGTGTCCTCTATTCTGTACCATTGGTCCACCCGCCTATTTTGGTACCAGTACCATGCTGTTTTTGTTACTATTGCTCTGTAGTATAGCTTGAAGTCTGGTATCTCTATACCGCCTGATTCACACTTCCTGCTTAGTATTGTTTTTGCTATTCTGGGTCTTTTATTATTCCATATGAATTTCATGATTCTTTTATCGATTTCTACAAGATATGCTGTTGGGATTTTGATTGGCATTGCATTGAACTTATAGAGAACTTTTGGTAATATCGCCATTTTGATGATGTTAGTTCTGCCTATCCATGAGCAGGGTATGTTTTTCCATCTTCTAAGGTCTTCTTCTATGTCTTTCTTTAGGGTTCTGTAATTTTCATTGTATAAATCTTTCACCTCTTTTGTTAGGTTGATTCCCAAGTATTTTATTTTTTGGGGGGATATTGTGAATGGAGTAGTTGTCCTCATTTCCGTTTCAGAGGATTTGTCGCTCATATACAGGAACGCCTTTGATTTATGCGTGTTGATCTTATATCCTGCCACTTTGCTGAATTCATTTATTAGCTCTAATAGCTTCTTTGTAGACCCTTTTGGGTCTGCTAGGTATAGAATCATATCATCTGCAAATAGTGATAATTTAAGTTCTTCTTTTCCTATTTTTATGCCTTTAATTTCTTTTGACTGTCTAATTGCTCTGGCCAGTGTTTCGAGGACTATGTTGAACAGAAGTGGTGAGAGAGGGCATCCCTGTCTTGTACCAGATCTTAGAGGGAATGCCTTCAATTTTTCTCCATTCAGAATGATGCTGGCCTGTGGCTTATCATAGATTGCTTTTACAATGTTGAGGTATGATCCTGTTATCCCTAATTTTTCTAGCGTTTTGAACATAAAGGGATGCTGTACTTTGTCGAATGCTTTTTCTGCATCTATTGAGATGATCATATGGTTCTTATTTTTAAGTCTATTGATGTGGTGAATAACATTTATTGATTTCCGTATATTAAACCAGCCTTGCATCCCAGGGATGAATCCTACTTGATCATGATGTATAATTTTTTTGATATGTATTTGAATCCGATTCGCCAGAATTTTATTGAGGATTTTTGCGTCAAGGTTCATTAGAGATATTGGTCTGTAGTTTTCCTTCTTTGATGTGTCTTTGTCTGGTTTCGGAATCAGGGTGATGTTGGCGTCGTAGAATGAATTTGGAAGTTCTCCCTCTTTTTCTATTTCCTGAAATAGCTTGAAAAGTATTGGTGTTAGTTCCTCTTTAAAGGTTTTGTAAAACTCTGCTGTATACCCATCCGGTCCTGGGCTTTTCTTAGTTGGTAGTCTTTTGATGGTTTCTTCTATTTCCTCTATTGTTATTGGTCTGTTTAGGTTGTCTATATCCTCCTGGCTCAATCTGGGCAGATCATAGGACTCAAGGAATTTATCTATGCCTTCACTATCTTCTATTTTATTGGAGTATAAGGATTCAAAGTAATTTCTGATTATCTTCTGTATTTCTGAAGTGTCTGTTGTGATATTGCCTTTTTCATCCCGTATGCTAGTAATTTGGGTTCTCTCTCTTCTTCTCTTCGTTAGCATGGCTAAGGGTCTGTCAATTTTATTTATTTTTTCAAAGAACCAGCTTTTAGTTTTGTCAATTTTTTCAATTGTTTCTTTTGTTTCAATTTCATTAATTTCAGCTCTGATTTTAATTATTTCTTGCCTTCTACTTCTTTTGCTGTTGTTTTGCTCTTCTTTTTCTAGGATTTTGAGATGAAGTATGAGATCATTTATTTGTTGGTTTTTTCTTTTTTTGAGGAATGAACTCCAAGCAATGAATTTTCCTCTTAGAACTGCTTTCAATGTGTCCCATAGATTCCGATATGTTGTGTCTGTGTTTTCATTTAACTCTAGGAATTTTTTAATTTCCTCCTTGATGTCTTCTAAAACCCATTGATCACTCAGCAACCTATTGTTCATTCTCCAGGTGATGCTTGCTTTTTCCTTTCTTCTTTTATCATTGATTTTCAGTTTCATTCCATTATGATCAGATAAGATGCATGGTATTATCTCTACCCCTTTGTATTGTCTAAGAGTTGCCCTGTGACATAGTATATGGTCTATTTTTGAGAAGGTTCCATGTGCTGCTGAGAAAAAAGTGTAGCTACTTGATGTTGGGTGGTATAGTCTATATATGTCAATTAAGTCTAGGTTGTTAATTGTGTTATTGAGTTCTATAGTTTCCTTATTTAACTTTTGTTTGGAAGATCTGTCCAGTGGTGAGAGAGGTGTGTTGAAGTCTCCCATGATTATTGTATGTTGGTCTATTAGACTCTTGAACTTGAGAAGAGTTTGCTTGATGAATACAGCTGCACCATTATTTGGGGCATATATATTTATGATTGTTATGTCTTGTTGGTGTATGGTTCCCTTGAGCAGTATGAAGTGTCCTTCTATATCCCTTTTGATTAGCTTTGGCTTGAAATCTATTTTATTAGATATGAGTATGGACACTCCTGCTTGTTTCCGCGGTCCATATGAGTGATATGATTTTTCCCAACCTTTCACCTTCAGTCTATGTATATCTTTTCCTATCAAATGCGTCTCCTGTAGACAGCATATTGTTGGGTCTTGTTTTTTGATCCATTCTACTAGCCTGTGTCTCTTAATTGGTGAGTTTAAGCCATTAACATTTAGGGTTATTATTGAGATATGGTTTGTTCTTCTATCCATATTTGTTTATTGATGTTACTAAACCTGATTTGTTATCCTCTATGACTACTTTCCCCCCTTTACTGTCCTACCTCCCATTGTTGGTTTTCAATGTTGTTTTCCATTTCCTCTTCCTGTAATGTTTTGCCAAGGATTTTTTGAAGAGATGGTTTTCTAGCTGCGAATTCTTTTAACTTTTGTTTATTGTGGAAGGTTTTAATTTCATCTTCTAACCTGAAGCTTAATTTCGCCGGATACACGATTCTTGGTTGGAGCCCATTGTCTTTCAGTGTTTGAAATATGTTATTCCAGGATCTTCTAGCTTTCAGAGTCTGTGTTGAGAGATCAGCTGTTATCCTGATTGGTTTACCCCTAAATGTAATCTGCTTTCTTTCTCTTGCAGCTTTTAAAATTCTCTCCTTATTCTGTATGTTGGACATCTTCATTATAATGTGTCTAGGTGTGGATCTCTTATGATTTTGCACATTCGGCGTCCTGTAGGCTTCTAGGATTTGGGATTCTGTCTCAATCTTCAATTCTGGGAAGTTTTCTCGTATTATTTCACTGAATAGACTGTTTATTCCTTTGGAATGGAGCTCTGTGCCTTCCTGTATCCCAATGACTCTTAAATTTGGTCTTTTGATATTGTCCCATAATTCTTGGATGTTCTGCTCATGGTTTCTTAGCAGACTTGCTGAGCTGTCTATGTTCTTTTCCAGTTGAAATACTTTGTCTTCATTGTCTGATGTTCTCTCTTCTAAGTGATCTACTCTGCTGGTAGTATTCTCAATTGAGTTTTTAAGTTGGTTTATTGTTTCCTGCATTTCTAGAATTTCAATTTGTTTGTTTTTTATTACCTCTATCTCCCTGTGAAATTGATCTTTGACTTCCTGGATTTGTTTGTCAATGTGATCTTTCATTGTCTGATTTTGCTGTCTCATGTCTTCCTTGAGACTCCAGATCATCTGAAGCATATATATCCTGAACTCTTTATCTGATATTCCATCTGTTGCAGCTATTACCTCTTCTAAAGTTGAGTTGACCTGCATTGCTTGTGGTCCTTTCTTTCCTTGTCTTTTCATACTGCCCGCGTTTCTTTCTGCTTGGTGCAACTGTTGTGTTTTGAAATTTACCCCCTATTTATTTATGTTGCTCTTGTATACTTGAAAAGTCTCCCTTGCAGGTGCGGGCGGCGGCTGTGCCCCTACTCCAATTGGGGTGACGTGTCTATCACGCTGGCGGCTCTCTGGGCCTGTTCCGGGAGTGGAAGGCGGCTCTGCTCTGTCCCTATTCCAATTGGGGTGTCGTGACTACAATGCTGGCAGATCGCTGGGCCTCTTCCGGGCGTGGGCGGTGGGCTTGGCTGGTGGGATTCCACCTAATGGCAGTCCCTAACCTCCCTGCTTGCTAATTAATGGCTTCTCTGAGGCGCCACGCCTTCTGTAGCTGCGGGGCAGGCCGCGCGAATCAGTTGGCCTGGATCTCCGGGGTCCTGCTGCTGGCTGTTTTGATGTTACAAGCTGTTGGAGAGTGGTGGTGTATTCTTCAGCTTTCCCGGATGGTGGCCACTGACTGCCTGGATGGAGTGTCCGCTGTTTTGATGTTGCACTCTGAAGGAGAGTGGCGGTGTATCCTTCAGCTTTCCCGGATGGTGGCCGCTGACTGCCTCGGTGGAGTGTCCGCTGTTGGGGATGGGACTGTAACGCTTTCTTCCCCTTCTGAGAACCCGAGCTCGGCCCAAGGGTCCGTGTGGGCTTGGCTGGTGGGATTCCACCTAATGGCCTTCCCTAACCTCCCTGCTTGCCAATTAATGGCTTCACTGAGGCGCCACGCCTTCTGTAGCCGCAGGGCAGGCCACGCGAATCAGTTGGCCTGGCTCTCCAGGCCCTGCTGCAGGCTGCTGGGATCCCTGGCACTCTATCACTTTGATTCTTTCTGCTTGCCCCTCCCCCAGTGCTGGCTAGCCAGGTTTCCTTTTGGCTGCTACTGGGAGGAGGGGTTGGAGGTCAGGTGTCTCTGGTTTCCCCCTAGCCTGTATGGAGGCTCAGCTTGATACTCCCTCTCCCGGCAAGCCTAGGAGAGATTTTATGCGAATTCCCGCTGTCTGGGGGGTGAGCTGAATGACACCGACCTGTTTTGATGTCGCACTCTGAAGGAGAGTGGCGGTGTATCCTTCAGCTTTCCCGGATGGTGGCCGCTGACTGGCTCGGCGGAGTGTCCGCTGTGGGGGATGGGACTGTACCGCTTCCTTCCCCTTCTGAGAACCCGTGCTCGGCCCAAGGGTCCGTGTGGGCTTGGCTGGTGGGATTCCACCTAATGGCCTTCCCTAACCTCCCTGCTTGCCAATTAATGGCTTCACTGAGGCGCCACGCCTTCTGTAGCCGCAGGGCAGGCCACGCGAATCAGTTGGCCTGGCTCTCCGGGCCCTGCTGCAGGCTGCTGGGATCCCTGGCACTCTATCACTTTGATTTTTTCTGCTTGCCCCTCCCCCAGCGCTGGCTAGCCAGGTTTCCTTTTGGCTGCTACTGGGAGGAGGGGTTGGAGGTCAGGTGTCTCTGGTTTCCCCCTAGCCTGTATGGAGGCTCAGCTTGATACTCCCTCTCCCGGCAAGCCTAGGAGAGATTTTATGCGAATTCCCGCTGTCTGGGGGGTGAGCTGAATGACACCGACCTGTTTTGATGTCGCACTCTGAAGGAGAGTGGCGGTGTATCCTTCAGCTTTCCCGGATGGTGGCCGCTGACTGGCTCGGCGGAGTGTCCGCTGTGGGGGATGGGACTGTACCGCTTCCTTCCCCTTCTGAGAACCCGTGCTCGGCCCAAGGGTCCGTGTGGGCTTGGCTGGTGGGATTCCACCTAATGGCCTTCCCTAACCTCCCTGCTTGCCAATTAATGGCTTCACTGAGGCGCCACGCCTTCTGTAGCCGCAGGGCAGGCCACGCGAATCAGTTGGCCTGGCTCTCCGGGCCCTGCTGCAGGCTGCTGGGATCCCTGGCACTCTATCACTTTGATTTTTTCTGCTTGCCCCTCCCCCAGCGCTGGCTAGCCAGGTTTCCTTTTGGCTGCTACTGGGAGGAGGGGTTGGAGGTCAGGTGTCTCTGGTTTCCCCCTAGCCTGTATGGAGGCTCAGCTTGATACTCCCTCTCCCGGCAAGCCTAGGAGAGATTTTATGCGAATTCCCGCTGTCTGGGGGGTGAGCTGAATGACACCGACCTGTTTTGATGTCGCACTCTGAAGGAGAGTGGCGGTGTATCCTTCAGCTTTCCCGGATGGTGGCCGCTGACTGGCTCGGCGGAGTGTCCGCTGTGGGGGATGGGACTGTACCGCTTCCTTCCCCTTCTGAGAACCCGTGCTCGGCCCAAGGGTCCGTGTGGGCTTGGCTGGTGGGATTCCACCTAATGGCCTTCCCTAACCTCCCTGCTTGCCAATTAATGGCTTCACTGAGGCGCCACGCCTTCTGTAGCCGCAGGGCAGGCCACGCGAATCAGTTGGCCTGGCTCTCCGGGCCCTGTTGCAGGCTGCTGGGATCCCTGGCACTCTATCACTTTGATTCTTTCTGCTTGCCCCTCCCCCAGCGCTGGCTAGCCAGGTTTCCTTTTGGCTGCTACTGGGAGGAGGGGTTGGAGGTCAGGTGTCTCTGGTTTCCCCCTAGCCTGTATGGAGGCTCAGCTTGATACTCCCTCTCCCGGCAAGCCTAGGAGAGATTTTATGCGAATTCCCGCTGTCTGGGGGGTGAGCTGAATGACACCGACCTGTTTTGATGTCGCACTCTGAAGGAGAGTGGCGGTGTATCCTTCAGCTTTCCCGGATGGTGGCCGCTGACTGGCTCGGCGGAGTGTCCGCTGTGGGGGATGGGACTGTACCGCTTCCTTCCCCTTCTGAGAACCCGTGCTCGGCCCAAGGGTCCGTGTGGGCTTGGCTGGTGGGATTCCACCTAATGGCCTTCCCTAACCTCCCTGCTTGCCAATTAATGGCTTCACTGAGGCGCCACGCCTTCTGTAGCCGCAGGGCAGGCCACGCGAATCAGTTGGCCTGGCTCTCCGGGCCCTGTTGCAGGCTGCTGGGATCCCTGGCACTCTATCACTTTGATTCTTTCTGCTTGCCCCTCCCCCAGCGCTGGCTAGCCAGGTTTCCTTTTGGCTGCTACTGGGAGGAGGGGTTGGAGGTCAGGTGTCTCTGGTTTCCCCCTAGCCTGTATGGAGGCTCAGCTTGATACTCCCTCTCCCGGCAAGCCTAGGAGAGATTTTATGCGAATTCCCGCTGTCTGGGGGGTGAGCTGAATGACACCGACCTGTTTTGATGTCGCACTCTGAAGGAGAGTGGCGGTGTATCCTTCAGCTTTCCCGGATGGTGGCCGCTGACTGGCTCGGCGGAGTGTCCGCTGTGGGGGATGGGACTGTACCGCTTCCTTCCCCTTCTGAGAACCCGTGCTCGGCCCAAGGGTCCGTGTGGGCTTGGCTGGTGGGATTCCACCTAATGGCCTTCCCTAACCTCCCTGCTTGCCAATTAATGGCTTCACTGAGGCGCCACGCCTTCTGTAGCCGCAGGGCAGGCCACGCGAATCAGTTGGCCTGGCTCTCCGGGCCCTGCTGCAGGCTGCTGGGATCCCTGGCACTCTATCACTTTGATTTTTTCTGCTTGCCCCTCCCCCAGCGCTGGCTAGCCAGGTTTCCTTTTGGCTGCTACTGGGAGGAGGGGTTGGAGGTCAGGTGTCTCTGGTTTCCCCCTAGCCTGTATGGAGGCTCAGCTTGATACTCCCTCTCCCGGCAAGCCTAGGAGAGATTTTATGCGAATTCCCGCTGTCTGGGGGGTGAGCTGAATGACACCGACCTGTTTTGATGTCGCACTCTGAAGGAGAGTGGCGGTGTATCCTTCAGCTTTCCCGGATGGTGGCCGCTGACTGGCTCGGCGGAGTGTCCGCTGTGGGGGATGGGACTGTACCGCTTCCTTCCCCTTCTGAGAACCCGTGCTCGGCCCAAGGGTCCGTGTGGGCTTGGCTGGTGGGATTCCACCTAATGGCCTTCCCTAACCTCCCTGCTTGCCAATTAATGGCTTCACTGAGGCGCCACGCCTTCTGTAGCCGCAGGGCAGGCCACGCGAATCAGTTGGCCTGGCTCTCCGGGCCCTGTTGCAGGCTGCTGGGATCCCTGGCACTCTATCACTTTGATTCTTTCTGCTTGCCCCTCCCCCAGCGCTGGCTAGCCAGGTTTCCTTTTGGCTGCTACTGGGAGGAGGGGTTGGAGGTCAGGTGTCTCTGGTTTCCCCCTAGCCTGTATGGAGGCTCAGCTTGATACTCCCTCTCCCGGCAAGCCTAGGAGAGATTTTATGCGAATTCCCGCTGTCTGGGGGGTGAGCTGAATGACACCGACCTGTTTTGATGTCGCACTCTGAAGGAGAGTGGCGGTGTATCCTTCAGCTTTCCCGGATGGTGGCCGCTGACTCAAGTTCCTTGGTCTTGATAACAAGATAGTTACCTCTACCCAGAAGGTAACTCTGTAGAGATAGAGGCATTAGGAGGCAGAATCTTCACTAACCTTCTATGGAAGGTTGCCGCAGTCTGGCTGGGCACAATTCAGGAGCCACTTGTCAAAAGAAATGAACTTTATTTTTAGAACCACACACGCCAAACAAAACAGCTCCTCAGGAAAACCTTCAGAGCCCAACTGCCACCACCAGCTTCCCACAAGCCTCTCCACCTCCCCCACTCCTCCTGTTCTTGAGGCCGATTGGCTGGGTCACGTGGGCAGAGCCAAAAAAAGTCCCCCAATGAGCAGCTCCATGGTCTGAAAGGGCAGGGAAACAGCCCAATGAGCATCACTGCAGAGGAGCCAATCAGTTGGCAGCTAGAAGTTGCTGGGGCCACTGTGAGCCAATCATCAGCTGGCAGCTGGAAGTTTGCTGGGGCCCCTTCAGCTGTGGCTCTCAACAGAAGGTCTTGTAATCCAAACATTGAACCTAGAGCTATCTACTCTTATATTGCTTAAGTATTATGCACACTGCCTTTTCAGAATAAATTGGTTTATTTTCTTATGTTTATGTCAACCACTATAATTTTGATTCCATCTCATGTCAAAATCTGATTCTGTATGTCTTATATTCCCATTAAAGTAATTCTTAAGCATATGAGTTATTTAGCTAATTTAAGGTATCTTCAATTTTACACCTCTATGATAAACATTTCTTCAATTTGAAAAAACAATTCTGCAAGGAACTTTCACAATCTGGTTAGCACTATGTATTTCAAAGCTTTCTTTGAGAGCAACAAAACTTCCTCAAACTAAGGATCATTTCTCCAGATATCCCAGCAGGTTTATCTGCCCTATATCTAAATGACATATAAATCTATGAAGTGTAATTGAGGTTTCCTTCACTGAGGAATGACTTATCTCCCTGATGATAGTCATTACTCAGCTAAAAATAATAATGAGCTCTTTTCATTTTTTTTTTTTGTAAATATTCCCTATAGCTGCAAGTTGAACATGCATGCAGCTGCTGGGGAGGGTACCTATTTTGTGACATAGCATTAGTGCTAAAGCATTTGCTTATTTTTAAATGTCAGAGTCCCAAGAGAATCTTCTGGGTAAATTTACTGGTATAGGAAATACATTCTCTTGCTTTGCTTTTGGGAACAAGTCATTCATTTTCCATTTTCCATTTAACATTATTGGTCCAGCTAGTTTGATAAGATGCTGAGGTAGTGATGTACAAAGTCCCAAAATCAGTCATCTTTCTATACACTAACAATTAAATATCTAAGAAGAAAGAAAACAATTCAATTTACTATAATGTCAAAAATAATAAAATACTTATGAAAAATCTAACCAATGAGGTTAGATCTGTATACTGGAAACTAAGACTGATGAAAAAAATTTAAAAAGACATAAACAAATGGAATAATGCCTCAAGTTCATGGGCTAGAAAAATTAATATTGTTAAAATGTCCATACTACCCAAAGCTATCTATAAATTCAATATAACCCTTTTTGAAATTTCAATGACATTTTTTCACAGAAATAGAAAAAAAATCTAAAATTTATATGGCACTACAAAAGCCCAGAAATAAGTAATTCCCTGTTAATAAAGAAGAACAAACCTGAAGGTATCACATTTTCTAATTACAAACTGTCATGCAAATGCTATAGTAATTAGCACAATATGATACTGGTATGAAAACATACACATAAACCAATGGAGCAGAATCGAGTGCTTATAAAAAAAAAGAAACTCATGCATATACAGTCAACTAGTGCCTGATAACACTACCTGATTTAGAACTTTATCATGTGCAACTAACAAAAATTAATTCAAAATGAATCAAAGACATAAATTAAAACCAAAAATCATAAAACTTGAATAAATCATAGGAAATAGGTTAATTTGACTTGGAAATGGCTCTGAATGTAGAAACAACAAAAGCAAAAATAAGTGAATGGGGATATACCAAAGTGGAAAGCTTTGGCAAAGCAAAGGAAACAATCAGCAAAATGAAAAAGCAACCCCTGGAAAGGAAGAATGTACATCTAAACCATGTATCTGACAAAAGGTCAATGTCCAAAATATATAAGAACTTCATATTCTTTAATAGTCAAACAAACAAACAAACAAATGATAGATGATATGATTTAAAACTCAAGCAAAGGATTTGAATAGACACTTCTCTAGAGAAGATGTACAAATGGCTAATAGGTATATAAAAAGGTGTGCAACATCACCAATTATCAGGAAAATGAAAATCTAAACAGCAGTGAGAAATCACTATACAGATGGTAGGGTGGATATTATGAAAACGAAAAGAGATTCCGTGTACAGTTTTCAAAAAAATCACATGTTAAAAAAAAAAGAGGAAAGTATAGCCCCTGAGAAAGACCTCATGATAGATCTACTAAGCAAGTGAATTTTAAACAACTATTCTAAAGATGCTCAATTAATTATGTGCAGGAAGTTAAGCAATCAATGTGATAGAAAAAAAAAACTAAGAATATCAATAAGTTCAAGAAATTCTGGAGCTGGCAAGTTTAATAACTGAAATGAAAAAGAAGAATTCAAAGGCCAATTTGAGAAGGCAAAAAGAAATAATTAGCAAACTTGAAGATAGGGCAATAGAAATTATTGTGTATGAGGAACAGAAAAAAATAAAAATAAAAAAGTGAACAAAGCCTAAGGAACTTGTGGGACACTTTAAAGCAGAATACCACAGGCATTGTGTGAGTATTAGGAGAAGAGACAAAGGGTCATAGAGAATTTTTAAAGCAATAAAGGTTGAAAACTTTCCAAAGTTAATGAAAGATATCAATATAAATATCCAGGAAGTTCAATGAACTCCAAATAAGAGGAACATATAAAGACCTATAGGAATTCTGTGTTTGGAATTGGGGTCTACAAACTTTGTGATTGTGACATGTGTGGTGACTAGGAAGTTTCTGTGCAAAGACACAGAATTCCTGGCTGTTAGGTAATACCTGGTGACTGGGAAACTCCTGTGCAAAAGCCCAGGATGCCTGGCTGCCATAGCATTGTCCTTCACAAGTTTCCCTGTTTCCCAGACCTAGGATGCCCAGTCTTCTCCCTCTGAGCTATGGAGCCCACTATGCAGGCACTATCTGGTTTCCTTGGATATGGCCTTGGTAGGTAGGAGCCCTGTGTTTCTTCTAACCTGGACCTTATCTCAGTTAGCTAGTACACAGGTTAAAGAAATACTAATTAGAATACAGTCATGGTAACAGGAGGTATGTGTTCTTTGAGTTAATAAACTCACAGGTAGGGAGGAGGCTTCACTTTGTATTTTGTCTTCTGTACTTCTTCTTCACCACTTCACTCCTCTCCACTCCTCCTATCTGTCTGCTTGTACTTTGTGTATCTGTATCTGTTCTCTGTGTGCCTCCTCACAGGCATTCTTCTACAGGTGTTTCTTTTCAAAGACCCATAGTAAAGGTCTCTATAATCAAACTTCTTCTAAAAGACAAATACAAAAAGAGAATATTTAAAGCAACAAGAGAGAAGCAAACTTATCACACACAAGGGATCCATAATAAAACAGTCGACTTATTTCTCATCAGAAACTTTCAGGACCAGAAAGTAGTAAGCCAATATATCTAAAGTGCTAAAAGGAAAAAAAAATAACAGAAATCATATCAACTAGTTAACATAGAATACTACCTCTGGTAAAACTATCCCTAAAAAGCTACAGAGAAATTATAAATACTTAAACAAAAGAAAATGAGTGTGTTACCTTTAGATCTGCTCTGCAAGAAATAATAAGAGAGAACAGGATAAGATGAAAGGACACCAAAGAGTGACTTAATGCTGAATGAAGAAATTAATATCTTAATAAGATTCTGTATTATAAAATCTAGTATTATTGGAATAATAATTTGTATTTCTTCTTGTTCTTCTTGTTTTAAGAGATTAATTTAAAAAATCAATTAATTTAGTATTATTGTAACTTTGGTTTGTAACTCCATATTTTGTTTTTCACATAACAGAGAACAATGCAATTTAAAAATACTTATTTGTTTGGAGGCACACATTGTTTAAATTTGTAATTCTGTAATAATAACAATCAAAAAGGGTGAGGACAAAGGCATTAGAGAAGAGATTTTTGTGTCCTATTAAAGCCAAACTGGTATAAACTCAAATTATAGTCTCATAACTTTAGGATATGAAGTATATTCCCCATGGTAACAATGAAGAAAATATATGAATAATATATAAATAATATACAAAATGAAATAAGAAAGGAATTCAAATGTTTCACTCCAAAAAATCAACTAGACACAAAAGAAGATAGTAAATGTAAATGAAGGATAAAAATAGGCTAGAATGCACAGAGAAATTAAAAATAAAAATGACACAGTAAGTCCCTCTTTATCATAATTAGTTTAAAGGTAAATGGATTAAGCTCTCAGAATAAAAAATGTAAGTCAACACAATGGACAAAAAAAAATACATGATCCAACTATACACTCTGTAAGAGACTCATTTTAGATCGTAAGACACAATTAGATTGAAAATTAAAAGTTGAATATATATATTCCATACAAACAGTAACTGAAAGCAAATAGGAATGGCTATACTAATATCACACGGACTAGATTTAAGATCAAAAAATCTATGAGACAAAGAAAGGCATATTTATTAATAAAAGTTTCAATGCAACAAGAAGATATAAAAATTATAAACATTTATATACTTAATAACATGTCATCAAAATATATGAAGCTAAAACTGACAGAATTGAAGAAATATCTAGTTCTGTAATAATATCTGTAGATTTCCATACCCCTGTTTCAATAATGAATGTAATCATCAAACAGAAGATAAATAAGAAAACAGGGTACAAAAAAACACAATAAACTAATTAGATCTAGCACGCATATAAATTAGCCAACAGTATCATCCTGGACTTTGGAACCAGACTGCCCACAATCAAATCATTGTGAAACATTGTGTTTCAGTTTATATAAACTGGGGTTCAAAATGATGAATAAATTGCTGATTAAGTAAATTAAATTGTATAGAATGTTTGAATTCCAGTACAACATATAATAAGTACTATATGAACTTCAGCTATTTGTTATTTTCCTAATTTAAATTTTTTTAAAAAAAGTGATAAGTTAAATGCCCTGATGCTCTCTTAAAAAAAGACTTTTACTCAATGGAATAAGCTGTATCATTTCTCTAAGTAAATGTAAAAATCTGACTGGGAAAAGAAAACCCACCCAATTACCTCACATTTCTCCATTTTCAGATATTTGATGCCAGGGTCCTAGAGCAGCCCTAAATACAATCAAATGGTCCATAAGATAAGGAAACAGATTCTCTTGAAAATGCTGGTGCAATTGACTGCTGTGTTTCCTGTTCATTAAGTATGTCTTCAAGAAATTTTAGCTATTGTGTGGATCATTATCTAGAACCTCATGTTAAAATTCAATTCTCTAATTTCAACAAGAATTTTTTCTATGCATTTGCATATTTTCCTTCCTGAATTTTTATTTGCTCATTCACTCATAAATAATTTTGAGTTACACAATTATGTGAATTTTGTTCCTGGCCTTTTATACCTATGGGAAGCGAGAATCCACAATTCATGACTTGATACATGGTTCATCCTAAACTTGAATTGGTATGGAGTCCTCTGTCTAAAAACCTCCATTTTATTTTTTAATCTGAATTATTCGGAACATATCCTTCAAGTATTCTGTCTGAACTACGTTTTGCCTTATTCCTCCAGTTTATGAAAAGAATGTCCTGAGAAGCATTCTCCCTATCTTGCAGGAGAAATGTTTGTGAGCATGTGGGTTTGTGGAGGGAGTGGATTTGTACATAGAAAAAAAGAGAGAGAATGCATTGCTAGAGGCAGTCAAAGAAGAAAAACAATTACCTGCTGTTAGAGATCAGCTTATTCAAGACAAAGCCAACTGACATGTGAAATAAAGAACATTTCCTGGAGTTTTATATAACATGTGTTGCTGACAGCTATAGTGCACAATTTATCTACAATCCCCTGAGAATTTCACTTAGAAATATAAAAAAAAATAGATTATTTTCTTTCTAAATAGAAGGCTTAGAAGAGCACCTTGGAAATGGAGATGTCAGGGAGATTAGTGTTTTCAGGATGCAGGATAAATAGGTTAAGCTAGAGACACTCCTGCCCTTACTTGTGAGCAACTCTTTCACAGGGAGGTTTTATATTTAGGAGAATATTGGTGCCTTTCACTGGTGCTATCATGAGAGGAGATAGAATGTTTCACTCCCAATGAGAAAGAGATAAGAAGAAAGCAGAACCAAGATTATAGAAGGAACAATTTTTTCAGTAAACTCCAGGTTAATACATAAATACTCTCACATAGGGTATTGATCATTTAATTTCATGCATTTGATTAATATTCAGAAAGTCTTTAACTGAAAATCAAGGTGATACAACACATTATCACTGTTTTCAGCTAATTAAACCCCTTTGGATTAAAATTTGAAATCAAATAGATGTGGTATGTTTTCATTAGTCATCTACTTTATATTAGGCATTGCTAGGCACTGGAAAGTTACATCTGTGGCTTATCTATGTTAAAGATAATTTTTGTAACTCAGTTGTAGTTAGGTTCTTAAAACTGAACCAGTATAATTAAGTGCTCATCTATAATTGATAGCATTTGTGGAACAAAGCATATTCCCCCCCCCCCAACAAACCTGGGATTGCTGCGGGGGAGGGGAGAAACCTTAGCTATTTAGTTAAAAAAGTACTTCTTCCTGTGTTCACACTAAACAGATTATTTAGGAAGAATAATAGCTTGCTTGACATTAATAATTTCTAACTCTTGCCTTGTTGTACCTACCATTCCAAAGCCATTTGTTCATAAATTCTACCCCATCCCAGATATTTTCTTATTCTGCAATACCTTCAGGTAAAAATGACCCTTACCCAATCCTTACTTTTGTAAATATTGTTTCCCCAATTCTTCCCATCCGAGACACGTTTAGACTTCTCCAAGGTGGTATTGTTCCTTACCACAGTAGGTCTAATAAATTTAACTTATTTTTTCTGTTTTCGATAGTTTTTTCTGGTGGTCAGTTTTGCAAACTGAGCATAGAAGTCAACTGGTAATGCAACTGTTTTCTTCACCCATCTCTTTAGCTATTTAATATGCTAGACCAGGGCTCATTGAGCCATGGCCTGTTTGGCACAACTCAGAAGCTAGCAATGTTGTTTTTTTTCATTTTTGGAAGATTGCATATGCAATAAAATATTATGAAGGAAAGACTAGACCTTAACAGAAAATGTTTGATATATATGATAGACTAAATATACAAATGGGCAATGGCCAGAGCATATACAATAGGGGTCTATCTCATCATATTGGCAGCAAC
Organism: Urocitellus parryii; assembly: GCF_045843805.1. Classification (NCBI taxonomy): domain Eukaryota; kingdom Metazoa; phylum Chordata; class Mammalia; order Rodentia; family Sciuridae; genus Urocitellus; species Urocitellus parryii. Next base: position 102,246,010 of record NC_135542.1, read on the forward strand.
CAAGCCTGGAAAAACAAACTACAACCTCTGCAAGGAATTTACCTGGAATGATTAGGACCTGGTCAATAACTATAATTATGCATACTCTTTGCCTTTGGTTTTAACAGAGGACAAACCAGGGAAAGTCAAATATAATTTGAAACCCATCACATAGACTGTTCCACTTCTATTTAGCCCCCCTACAGTTTCCTCACACCAGCAGCCTCTAATCAGGGCACACTGAAGTTCCCCCTTTCTTCACTATGAAGCTTGCCTGCTGTTCTTTTTGTCTTTGAATTTCTGCCAAGTGATGTCAGCTCTCTTGTTGACTGAATACCCTGTGCTTGATCTCATTTGGGTGGTCTTCTTTTATCTCCACTCTATTTTAAAGGTTAAAAACAAGCAGAAGTGATCTGTGTGCCTTCTCCTTTGCTTTCGGGTTTTGTGATGGATTAATCAGCATGGTCTCTATCCTTCTGGAAATAGCCATTTCTTTTCTTCATGGGGCTAGATGTGAACTAAGTATGTGGGCTGGGTATGAATGCTTTTGAATATCCTTGAGTTACATTTACTAGAAACTGAGCAGAAGGTGAGATATAGCCTAAGCCTTAGAAAGCAGGGATTACCAAATACATGACAGCACAATACTTTAGCTCCACAATCTTGTACATTTATTTTACTTGCCCTCCCCCACCTTTTTTTAACTTTAGTTGTATATCTTGATTTTTTCAGTTTATTTCAATTTTTCCAGGATTAGAAATTGGTGAGTAGCATAGGAACACCACATTCGAAACATGAAAAATGGATTAACAAAGAATATAGAATCACAGCTTAGAAGGAAAATAAAACACTAATAAAATAGTCTTATCTATTGATTTCTTATCTATTGATTTCTGAATCTACTAGATTTCTGTTGCTATATGGAGTATGCGGGTAGCTCTGTACTGTATGAGTTAGAAAGAGAAACTCTGAAATTTGTGAAAAAGTGTTTCAGAGAAGGAATATGCATGTTTCATGGAATATTAGGTGGCAGCAGAGGTGATGCAGTAAGAATATAAATATTAAAGTTATAATGAATATCTCACCATTTTTTTCTGAATTTATTTCTGCTCCATTAATAATTCTCAGAGATCTCCCATAATGTCTAATTCAAAGTTATTACCCATTTATAATGAAATCATTATGGTGTGCTTAAAATAATAATAATGAGTAAAACCCACGCATATATAAATATGTATATTTTCTTGATTTTTAAAAACTTTTTACCCTACTTTGAATTACACCCAGGCTAAAATATATCTTCAATCTCCTATCAAAATAACCACCCAACTCTAGAAGGAAGAGGTAGCCCTGAAAGTTATGCATGCATTTATTGTACCAGGAGGAAAATATATTCACTTCTTAGAGTATTACCTTAGTTCAGTTATTTGCACAACTATCACCACATGCTATTAAATTGTAACTTAGATTTGTCTTTCATCGTCACTGAAAATATTTCACCAAAATTACAAGGAGATGCAACACTAAGTAGAATATATAAGATACACTATAAATAGAAGAGAACATAGAATTAAAATAGGAAAAAAAGATGGTTTTACTTTTAAAAGGAAAATAAATTTTTATCACTGAAAGAATAACCAACTTACAACACTTCTTATGAAGTACCAACCAAATACTTTGTAGGACAGTAGAGAACACTCTACAATCCTACAATGGAGCCTTTTGTCATTAACACAGAAGTGTTTCTTGAGACATGTCAGGGACTGCAATTAAAGGCCTTTTCAACTGTCAAACCTTTCAGAACAGATCAAGCATTTGCAAATCTGAGGAGATTGGTGTGACTGATTCTCACTGAAATTCAGAAAATCTACCTGTCAAAAGTTCCCAGTAGCCTCTCAAGAAAATCTGTTTAATTGTTGGTGATACATAATTCAACTTAGAGAAAAAAAGGAAAACTAAGATTTTACTTAGATGAGAAATATAAAAAAAAAATTCAATTTTCTTCATTTTATCACAAAATTATCCTGTTAATTTTATTAGTGTTAAATGGTTCACAATTACAGATCAAGTAAATATCCCCATGTTGCCATGCAAAACAGGCAAGAATCAAAAGTTATTTCATTTTAGAACCCAAATGTGAGAAATTTTATATTCTAAGATATGATATTTAAAATTTAAATTATATTTAATTATGTTAACAAATCATGCTACTGTCTAATTGGATTTTTTTTTATTTTCAGTTTTTCAGAAAGCATTAGTTTTTCCTGGAAAAGTTGTTATGGAAATGATGGTATTTTTAATATCACAGATATCTTAGAAATGAAATATTATAACAACACTTTAAAAATCACGATCTCAAATTCTACTCCTAGATATGCTCATGGGATTTTGACTAAAATGGTGTTAAAACTATAAATTAACATGGGGATATTATATCAATGTATAATCATGCTTCAGAATATAAAACCAGCAATTTCTCTTGGGTTTCCTCTAGTATACATCCTAATTTCATTGGTAAAAATAATAAGGATGCAAAAATACCTCCACAAGTCTGTACATATGACCTTAGATCCCAAGATTGGCATCACACATGTGAATATGACATCAAATATTAAGTCAACTCAGACCTCAAAATCACCCAGGGATGCAAAGACAGAGACATATCCCAGACATGGTCTGACTCACAGGCCAAAGTTTTTTTCACTATGCATACCAGGTCATCAAGCTGTCACTGCAGCTGAATGATGGTGTCAGTAGAGCTGGGTCAGAACCTGCCCTAAATATAATTTTGCAAATGACAAACTTATTTAGCAAAGCACAGCCAATGTCATTTCTCTTGGCCATGTGTCATATCTTCCAGGAGCACACTAGAGTTTTTAACCAGGAATCCATATTGATTCTAGGACAACAGTGGTACCAGGATCATGCAGCCTCATTGTTATTTGTTGCAATATAGTTTATGACTGCCATCCCCAAAGAGTTGCTGCAGGTTTAGATGAGGTCCAGGAAAAAGAATGAGGATTTGGGGGTGGGGGGGGGCAGATTAAGGTATCTTGGTTTGCAAAGTCTTCCTTACTGGATCAATAAGAAGTTTTCAGGGTATTATGCTACTGATTTATAAGGAAAGCTTTCAAGTTACCATACCCAATTAAAATAAAATGTACTTTTTATCTGGGACTTTATTTTCTAAGGTGACACACAATGATGTGGATTCAATAAGCAGAGGTCTGGTACATTGAAAGAATAAACTGTAAGCTAGAAAACTCACATCTCCCAATTGCAGCTGAATAGCTTTGGGCAATATCTTCTCTAGGTCACAATACTGACATCACTGAAATTAAGAGAAGAAGTGAACTGTTTTGACTCTCAAAATTGGTGTACAAGACAGGTAGAAGAAGACCAAAACAATAGCAGTTGCTGAGAGCCATTGCCAAGTAAGAATGACTCATGGCATGACCCAGGTCATTTGCAGTAACATTGCATGTAAGGTGACCTTGCTCAAGGACCAGGGCGGATCCAGGTTTAGGGTGGATCAGGGTTTAGGGCGCTCCTTGGGTTTAGGGCTGTTCCAGGTTTAAGGTGTATCCTGCTGGGAATAGGGCATATCCTGCTGCCTCCAGGCACCCGCTCCTTGAATTCCCGTCGAGTTCCCGCGGGATTCAGAGAGTATTTGGGATTCAGAGCCTGGTGGAGAGCGTGGATTTGGCCCAGAACCTGTGTGTAGAGTGCTGGTGACAGTTTGAGAATAGAGTTGCTGTTTGAATCTACAAGGTGTGAGTGGTTCATAATTTTGTGCCCAGCCAGACTGCGGCAAGTAGTCACAATTATGATAGTATTTCTATTTGTTAAATCATGTAACTGTGTATTTATATTCTACAGATGACAAATCTATGGCAGGTTGTGATTCAGTAGGTTAACATTAAAGATCACCTGGTTCTGAATATTTAATTCTTCCTACTATATTCCCCTGCCTCCAAAGACTGCGGGTGAAAACAGTCAACTGCAAAGTTTTCTGATTACTTCACTTTTTTCCCCTCTTTCCCAATAAAATAGATAAAGGTAATAAACAGAAACTAATCCCAAATTTAAAGTTAATAATTTTGGAACTTGCTTCAGTGGTAGGGTTTTTACATTACTGAGAAAGAGTGTGATATATATAGCCAGTCGGAGTACTACTTGGCTAACTGTTGCTATACATCTGTCATACCACTCTTCATAAAACTGTAAAACAGTAACCATCTTTTAAAACTAAGTTAAAGTTTATAGAACACAAGATTCACCATTTTAAACAACTTTGAAGAGTACAACTCAGTGATGTTTAGTAAATTCACAGTGGTGTGCATTATCACTGTTATGTCCAGAAAATTTTCATCATTCCCCCCAAAAAAGTCATGTAACCACTAAATGTTTATTCACCATGACCTCCTTAGGTCACTGACAACCACAAATATTCTTGTCTTTTGGACATTTTAGAAATATGGAATTATAGAAAAAGTGGCCTTTTGTGCCTGACTTCTTTCACTTAGCTTAATGTTTTCAAAGTTGATCAATGTTGTAGCCTATATCAAGACTTCATTCCATTTTGTGAATTAATTATGTATGCTGTTTCTATGTACCATTCAGTACAAGTTTTTATTTGGACACTTGTTTTCAATTCACTGGGATATACATGAGGAGAGAAATTGCTGGGTATATGGTAATTCCATGTTTAACATTTTCACAATAACTGCACTATTTTATATTCCGCCAGCCGTATTTGAAGTTTGCAAACTGAACATTTCTCATCAAAATTTGTAATCTCCCATGTAATTCCCTACAATTTTAATGCTTATGAGGTGGTACCTCATTTTGATTTTCATTTGAATTTTTCTAATGACCAATGATGTTGAATATCTTTTTGTGTGCTTATCAGACATTTGTACATCTTTGTACATTTTTGTACAAATGTCTATTCGATTCATTTATCAATTTCTTCATGTTGTCTGTAATTTGTGGTTATTGTTATTGTTGTTGAGTTGTTTAAGAATTTTTTTATACATCCTAAATGCTAGTTCCTTGTCACACATATGATTTCCAAATACCCATTCTCTGGGTTATATTTTCATTTTCTTGACAGTGCCATTTGATATGGAAAAGCTATTAATTTTTATTATGCCCAATTTGTCTATTTTTTGTTGTTATTTCTGTTTCTAAGATTCCACTGAAAAACTTCCCTTCATGAAAATTTACTCTTAGTTTTTCTGCAAAGAGTTTTATAATTTGGGCCCTCATATTTAGGTATTCAATCCATTCTGAGTTCATTTTGTGTACGGTATTAGGTAATTCTCTTCACTAATCCCATTGAATCTGTAGATCAACTTAGGGAGTATTACCATTTTATGTCTTAAATGCAATATTAAATGTTCCAATCTTTTAATACAGTATTATTTTTAAAATTTATTCAATTTTTCTCTAATTTTTTAAATACTATTTTATAGTTTAACGTACTGGTTTTACATTTCCTTGGTAAAAATATATTCCCAGTACTTCAATTTTTTCAATTATATTCTAAATGAATTGGCTTTATTAATTTTATTTTGGGATCATGAATTGCTATCATATAATAATACAATCGATTTTTATACATAGATCTTGTATCCTGCCACTTAGCTAAATCTGTTTCTTAGCTCTGATACGTTTTTGTAGGTTACAATTATAATTTTTTACATATAACTTTACCATTTTCAAATAGAGATCATTTTATTTCATCTTTTCCAGCTTATATATCTTTTATTTCTTTTCCTTGCTTAATTCTTTGACTAGAAATTGTAATTTCTTATTAAATATAAATGGCAAAATGAGGCACTTTTGTCTTTTTCCTACTCGTGGGAAGAAAGTTTTTCGGTTTTTCACCATTGAGTATGATGTTAACTTTTGGTTGAAGATAAATGATTTTATTCTAATTTTATCCCATTTATTCTTAGTTTCTTGAGGACTCTTATTGATACTGGTCCAATGCAGATCAGAAACAAGTTCTTATTCACAGGTGTTGAAGAATAAAACACCAAAGAAATGCCAAGGCAAGAGTAGCAATCAAGTTTTATTTAAGAAAGGTATAGTGACAGATTTCGCCAAAGAGAAAGAGCCCCAGAATTGGGTTTCCATGAGAGGGTGTATGACTTGCTTTCTTGTAGACCCCAGGACCACTCACCCCACCCCCATCCCCATGCTCTCACCTCCCCACTCCACCCCCACCCTTAATTATTATCTTCTCTTTCTTCTCCCTGGACCCGACCTGGGGGGGGGGGCATGGAGTTTAATTGTTAGCAACCCAAAGTGCCCAGGAGCATAATTAGGGAGGTTAACTCTTAGCAACCCATTGTTCTTTCTTTGATAATTGTCACAAACTGGACCCCCATCCTTCATTACCTACTCTGCTTCCTGACTGCCTGACCTTTTTCCTGCCTCAGTTTGCTGAGGATTATGACATATCCTGTCCATTCAGTCCAGGCAGGGCTGCAGGCAAATTGATTTTGGGCAAAGAAAGCACGTGGGGGTCAGCACAAAATGAAAAAAATAATTCCATTTTATAGAATTATTCTCTTAAGCTTGCATTCTTAAGCCCATCATTCTCATCTATCTGTCTCCTAACATTATCATGAAAGAGTATTGCATTTTGTCTCTTATCTATATTGCATTTACTGAAGTGATCACGTGTTTGTTTTATCACGTGTTTGCTTTCCCTTATTATGTTAATATGCTGAATCATTTGTTGGTTTTCATATGTTGAACCACTCTCATTTAGTCATGAGGTAGACTTCTCTTCTGTGCTATGAGATTAGGTTTGCTAGCATTTTGTTGAGGATTTTCTCATCTATATCTGTAAGTGATATTGTTCTGCAGTATACTTTTCTGGGATCCTGGCCTCATAGAATGAGTTAGGAACTATATTTTTGTAAATTTAAGAAGGTGTAGTGATCATTTTTCATGAAAAAATTTGGTCTGTTCAGAAATGTTCTCTTTATTTAACTTCTCTTTTTCAGGATCCTTAATGGAGAAAGTTAAATTAACCATAGGGACCCACAAGTGTTAATTTTACTCTGAACACTCTTTGTAACTTATAGTTTTGTGTGCACTATAGTTTTATTTTTATTCATTTGAAATTTATTCGAATTTCCATTATGAGAAAATAAATTCTATTTTTTCCTTGACCCTTTTTCTTTGATTGCTTATTTCAATCTTTGCATATTTGTGTATTTCCCATACTTCTTTCTGTTATCAATTTGTTTTATTCCTAGGTCCTTCTTGAATTGAGATTTGTGCATGGTGAGAGACAGAGGTGTAAGATCATTTTGTTGCATATGGATTTCCAGTTTTCTAAGCACCATTTGTTGAAGATGCTAACTTTTCTCCAATGCATGTTCTTGGCACCTTCGTCTAATATAAGATAATTGTAATTTTATGGGTTAGTCTCTGTGTCCTCTATTCTGTACCATTGGTCTACTGGCCTGTTTTAGTGCCAATACTGGGATGTTTTTGTTACTATTGCTCTGTAGTATAGTTTAAGGTCTGGTATAATGATGCCAGCTGTTTCAATCTTCTTGCTAAAGATTGATTTAGCTATTCTGGGTCTCTTATTTTTCCAGATAAATTTTATGATTGCTTTTTCTATTTCTATGAAGAATGTCATTGGAATTTTAATCGAAATTGCATTAAATCTGTATAGTGCTTTTGGAAGTATAGTCATTTTGATAATATTAATTCTGCCTATCCAAGAGCAAGGTAGATCTTTCCATCTTCTAAGGTCTTCTTTGACTTCTTTCTTTAGGGTTCCATAATTTTCATTATATAGATCTTTCACCTCCTTTGTTGATTCCCAAGTTATTTGTTTTGTTTTGTTTTTGAGGCTATTGTAAATGGGGTAGTTTTTCTCATATAACTTTCTGAGAACTTGTCACTGATATACAGAAATGCCTTTGATTTAGGGGTGGGTTGATTTTATATCCTGCTACTTTGCTGAATTCATTTACTAGTTCTAGAAGTTTTCTGGTGGAATTTTTAGGGTCTTTTAAGTATAGAATCATATCATCAGCAAATAGTGCCAATTTGACTTCTTCTTTTCCTATGTATATCCATTTAATTTCTTTCATCTGTCTAATTGCTCTGGCCAGTGTTTCAAGAACTATGTTAAATAGAAGTAGTAAAAGAGGGCATCCCTCTCTTGTTCCAGTTTTTAGAGGGAATGCCTTCAATTTTTATTTAGAATGATATTGGCCTGGGGCTTAGCATAGAGAGCCATTAAGATGTTGAGATATGTTCCTGTTATCCCTAGTTTTTGTAGTGTTTAAGATCTTTTACATTTAAAATAGGCCTTGATGATATCATTAATATGTCTTCCAGTTAACCTCCAGGTATGGTTCCCATGTTTGAAAAACAGTGACCATTGATATTCAGAGTCCCTTTATAAAAGTTCTTCAAGTATAAACTTATGTACAGTTTTCCTTGTATATTAAAAAGAAATAAAAATAAAATAAAAACAGTGAAAGTCACTGTTGAGGACAGACAGGTGAGGATGGTGGGAATACAAGGTTAAGAGAATTATTCTACAAAATGGGTCCACGATGTTGATCCCCACATGCTTCCTTTGTCCAAAAGCAATTTGTCTGCACTCCTGCCTGGCCTAAGTGGATGGAATATGTTACATTCCTCAGGAAACTACCTGTTATCTGCAAGGAAAGTGGGCAGGAAATAGCATTGATAAGGAGAACCCAAGTTACTTTGAAGGTAGAAAGATTGGTGACCCTTTTCACAGACCAGATTCTGGAAGGTAAGCAATACCAGTCTTGGATATCCAGAACAGGTCCTCATTCTCCCAGTGCTGAAGATAAAACACCAGAGAAATGACAAGGTAAGTATAGAAAACAAGTTTTAGTTAAGAGAGGGACAGAGGTAGAGGTAGTAGACTTCTCTAGAGAGAAGGAGGTTCAGAATTGGGTATCCACAGAAGTGGGTGTGTCTTACTCTTTTATAGATCCCCGGAATCCCCCCACCTTTTCTTTCTTTTCTGTATATACCCTTTGAGTGGGGAAGTGTGATACCCGGGGTTAGCTGTTAGCAACCCAGTGATAAGCAGTCACCATGCTCTCTTGACCCCCATCATTCATTATGTGTACTGACTGGGAGGACTTCTGCCCTCTTTCTCAGTTTGTGACAGAAATGTGACATTTTCTGTCCCCTCAGCCCAGGTGGGGTGCAGCCAATTTGCTTTTTTTGGCAAAGAAAGCATGTGGGGAGTCAGCATAGTGGGCTCATTTTATACAATTATTCTCTTAACCTCATGTTTGTCCCCCTTACATAAGGATAATTTCTTCTCACCACAAGACCTATAAAAATAATTTAGAACCCAATTAGAACCATGCAGCATGAGCCAAGGTGACATAGAGTTGTCATGGCATTGGGGACTTAAAAGTCTGATGTTACCCTACTGTCAGTCAAAAGCCAAGAGGTGGACCTGGGTGGGACTCTGGAAACTTTCCTTGGACCCCTATGCCCCAATAAAACTGGTGTACAAGGAGAGGCACGTTGTCTCTCTCCTCTCTGAGAGGACTAGCTCTCTCTTGGACTGTCCCCTTTCTCTTTTCCTATCCCTTCAGTAAACTCATGCTTGTTACTCTGAATGATATGTATGAAATCTTTCTGACTCGATCACCAGAATTGGGGGTGGGGGTGAGGGTCTTTACACTGCCTCAGTTTCTCTGAAGGCCTCAACACTGTAACAGGCATTATATAAGAAACTATATAAAATCAACTTATGTGTGTCAAAATATTGAAAAAAAAATAAAAAGATGCTGCTTTTAATTAATCACATGGGATTTAAAGCACAAAACATATATATCAACTAGAAGGTAGAAGAAATATTGTATGGGGAAAATTTTGAGTCTATGTATCTGACTTCCCTAAAATAATGTGTCAAAAACATAACCTTCCCTTATTAAAATCCCATCTTGGTTTAAAAATAAAATATGATCATCACAGCTTTAAAGCATTGCCTTACTTTTCCTTCAAATCTTTCATAAAATAAGTGTAATATGATCCCTGCCCACTGCATTTATGTAAGACTAATACAGAAAACAAAATGAAAGATACAAAGGAATCATTAAACTATTCACTCCAAGACACCAGCATGTGTAGATGTTTGAGAAGTTCCTACATTGTACTTCAGTGACTATTACTGATGGCAGCAACCTAGAGTAAACATTCTCTGATAATAAGCAAACCTATAATAGCACACACAGAAAGATCAAACTAAATAGCATTATTTAGAATGGAATAGGCCTCCAGGGAGAACTTAAAGTTCTTCTTTTTTGTTGTTCTTATTTGTTTCTGGTTTTTTGCTTTCTTTTTCTTACTCTTCAAAATTTACCTGCTGCTTATACTGTTTTTTTTTCATTGCATTGTAACTTATTTTACAAATTCCAGTGTTTATTTTTTATTTAGGTTTACAAAGACATTTCTATTAGAGCAAGTAGAAAAATAATTACCTTGTAAACATGTTTCCAAAAATTTCACATTCATTATCTCAAATGCCTACTGTGAAGGAATTACATCTATTGGACTTGTTTAGCGCTGAACACTGTTATTTGACAAATGCCTTTAATGAAAATGGTGATCTTGTGAGATTTCAAGAATCAGAGAAATAGCAATGCTTCTGCTGTTTTCCCTTGTGGGAATAGCAGAAAAGAGATTGGAGCACTCTGCTTTCTTAGGTGTGTTTCCCTCTCTCCCAGAGCATAAACAAGCCCAGAATCAAAGGCTTGTTTTCCTTAAGGGAAAGGACTCACTTGAGACCCAGCACAGAGATTAGGAGGGGTTACACAGCCTCTGTATGGAAGGTCTCAGACTCCCCAAGGGAGAGCAGCTACCACATAACCTGATTATTCCCATTTTACCCATAATAACTCACAAATTTCTCTCTCTCTCTCTCTCTCTCTCTCTCTCTCTCTCTCTCTCTCTCTCCCTCTCTCTCTCTCTCTCTTTCAAATTGTGATGGATGCCTGAAAAGACCCTCTTAGTCTAAGAAGGAGTGGGTTATATGTTGATTGCTGAATCTGTGTAATAGAGAGAGATGACTAAGTCAAGCCTCTAAGATGACTGGAGAAACCACAGAAGAGTTGAGAGCAACCTTTCTCTTTAGCCCAATAAAGCTTTTCCCATCAATAACTGATGCCAAAAATCCCATTACAAACCACTTCCTTAAGCCTAGGGATATGCCTTTGCAAATGTACAGAATTCCTAATGAGAAAAAACATCATCAGACTTTGTATTCACATATCCTTTGAATAAAAATACTAATCAGTATTCCTAAAAATACAAGGTGATGTGGAGGATAAAAGCAATTTCTAAAGTACTCCTAAGAATTTGAGGACTAGCAAAGTTGAGGCATTTGACATGGGCAAAGAAAACAATGTGGACAAGGGAAACTAAAGTCATCAAAGAAAATTGTAAACCCTGAGCTCCATACTTATTAAATGCAATTACTATCAAGACTCAAATGACATTTTTTTTCCTCAGAAGTTAAAAAAAATCCAAAATTTGTATGGTAACATAAGGCTCCAAATAACCAAAGCAATCTTGAGAAAGAAAACCAGGGTTGGAGGCATTGCATTTCCCAATTTCAAAATGTACTAGAAAGCTATAATAATCAAAATAATGTGATACTGACACAAAACACACATACAGATGAACAGAACAGAAAAGGGAGTCTAGACATAAACCCAACAATGTATTTTTAAAAAACATAGTGGAGAAGGCATAGTCTATTTAATAAGTGGTGTTAATAAACTAAATAGCTTTAATAAACTAAAAGACCTTTTCTCATATCATGAACTAAAATAAAATAAAAATGAATTAGCAACTTAAAAATAAGACCCAAAACTGTAAAAATACTGGAACATGACTTTGGGAAGGAGATTGCATGACATTGATCTGAGCAAAGATTTCTTTGAGCATGAACCCCAAAATTCAGGCAACAAAGCAGAAATAATGGGATTTCATCAAACTGAAAGCCTTCTGTGTAGTACAGAAAATTTATCAACAAATGAATGGAAACTATCAACAAATGAAGCCTACAGATTGTGAAACAATATTTGGGAACCACATATATGAGAAGGGATTAATATAAAAAATATAAAGGAGCACATATCAATTCCAATAAAAATGAGCCAATCTTTTAAATAATCAAAGAACAAAAAAGACATTTAAATAATAAATATGTATATAAAATAATGTTCAGCATCACTTATCAACAGGGAAATACAAACAAATCTACAATGACATAGCACTTCACACCTATTAGGATGCTTGTCATCAAAAGATAGCAAGTATTGGCAAGGGTATGGAGAAGAGAAATTCTTGCACTTTGCATGGAAATAAATAGATGCAACCATTATGGAAAACAGTGGAGGCTTTTCTTAAAAATAAAAAAATAAATGAAAATAAAAATAACAGAGCTAACATATTGCCCAGCAATTCCTTTTCTAGGCATATAACCCTCCATGATGAAATCAGCAGCTCTTTGAGATATCTGCACTCCCAAGTTTATAGATAACTTAAACAGATCAATTTCAAGCATTGAAATTGAAGACACCATCAAAAGCCTATCAATAAAGAAAAGGCCAGGACTAGATGGATTCTCAGTCAAGTTCTACCAAACTTTCAAAGAACTAATCAATCCTTCTCAAATTATTCCATGAAATAGAAAAGGAGGGAAAATTTCCAAACTCATTTTATGAAGCTAGGATCACCCTGATACCAAAATCAGACAAAGATATATCAAGGAAAGAAAACTTGAGACCAATATCCCTGATGAACTTACATACCAAAATCATTAATAAAATCCTGGCAAATTGCATACAAAAACATATTAAAAACATAGTGCACTATGATCAAGTGGGGTTCATCCCAGGAATACAAGCTTGGTTCCACATACAAAAATCAATAAATGTAATTCATCACATCAATAGACTTAATGACAAGAATCACATGATTATCTCAATAGATACAGAAAAAAATGGCAAAATTTAGCATCCATTCATGATCAAAACTCTAGAAAAACTAGGGAGAGTAAGAACATACCTCAACATAGTAAAAGCTTTATATACACTAAGCCCAAAGTTAACATAATTGTAAATGGAGAAAACTGAAAGCATTCCCTCTAAAATAAAAGTGGTGTAAGATGCCTTCTTACACCACTTTTATTGAACGTAATCCTGGAAATTGTAGCCAGAGCAATTAGACAAGAGAAAGAAATTTAAAAGATATGAACTGAAAAAGAGGAACTTAAACTATCTCTATTTGCTGACATAATTCTATACCTAAGCTTCTTAAACTCATAAACAAATTCAGCAAAGTATCAGGATATAACATGAACACCCATAAATCAATTGCTTTCCTATACATCAGTGATGAACCACCTGAATACCTGCAAAAGAAATTAGGTAAACTACCCATTCACAATAGCCTCAAAAAAAATAGTACTTGGGAATCAGTTAACAAAAGAGATGAAAGACCTCTACGATGAAAACTATAGAACACTAAAGAAAGAAACTGAAGAAGACCTTAGAGGATGGAAAGATCTTCCATGTTCTTGGATAGGCAGAATTAATATTGTCAAAACAGCCATACTGCCAAAAGTACTATAGAGATTTAATGGAATTCTTATTAAAATTCCAATGATGTTCTTCATTTTACTAGATAAGCAGTCATGAAATTTATTTGGGAAAATAAGAGACCCAGAATAGCCAAAGCAATCCTTAGCAAGAAAAGTGAAGCAGAAGCTATTACAATACCAGACCTTAAATTATACTGTGGAGCTATATAGTAACAAAAATATCATGGCATTGGTACCAAAACAAACATGAAGACCAATGGAACAGAACAGAAGACACAGAGACAAACCCACATAAATACAATAATCTTACACTAGGCAAAGATGCCATAAACATACATTGGAAAAAGGATAGCTTCTTCAACAAATTATGCTGGGAAAACTGGAAATTCATATGTAGTAGAATAAAATTTAACCCTGTCTTTCACTCTGCACAAAACTCAACTCAAAGTACATAAAGAACATGGGCATTAGACCAGAAAGTCTGTAACTGCTAGATGTAAATATAGGCCCAACTTTCTATTAGGTACCTACTTAGGTACTGACTTCCTCAACAAGACTCATAAAGTACAAAAAGTAAAATTAAGAATCAATAAATGGGGCTGGGGTCGTAGTTCAGTGGTAGAGTACTTGCCTAGTATGTGTGAGGAATAGGGTTTGATCCTCAGTATCACTTAAAAATAAACAGATAGATATATAGATAGATAAAAATAAAATAGATAAATTAAGGTATCAAAAAAGAATCAATAAATGGGATAGTATTAAATGAAAAAGCTTCTTTACAGCAAAAGAAACAATCAAGAATGTGAACAGACAACCCACAAAATGGAAGAAAAGCTTTGCTACTTGCACCTCAGATACAGCATTATTCTGCAAGATATACAAAGAACTCAACAAACTTAACACCTAATAATAATAATAATAATAATAATAATAATAATAATAAAACAGATAACCCATCAATAAATGGGCGAAGGAAATGAATAGGCACTTCATAGAAAAAGAAATACAGATGGTCAATGTATATATACAAAATAGTATTCAACATCTCTAGCAATTAGGGAAATGCAAACTACTGCCTAGTGGGATGAAAAAATTCATAGCTTCCTTCTAGAACTTTTTGGATACTACCCTAGTGAGGGAATTGGAAAACCCCACTATAGCCCCATTAAGATAAAGCTGAGGCCCCTCACTCAGCCTTTTCTGGTTGGTTGGAATTTGAGCTACAGTTTTTTCTTTAATGTTTGACTGCAATAAAATAGTGATCTCTTTAAACACTTCTGTCCTGATATGCTACCTCCTTCATGATTCTTTAGAGTGAACATGTTTTGTGGAGTGGTTGTCTGAGTATGATGTTTGGGTAGATTTCTGGCTTCTCCACCACTTAGGTTGGAATATGTGAGTCAAAAAAAAAAATGTAGGGTGCTCAACATCATTTTTTTTGGGGGGGGGAATCAATGGTCCTTAATAATATTCAATCTTTTATCAAGGTTATTATATTTGTTTTACATACAATGTCTATTATTTTCAGTTGTATTTAGGGAATATTATTTCAACATCATCTAAGAAGTAAAAAAAAAACCCATATTATATAAAACAATGAGTTTTCTTATTATTCTTTCTTAAGAAACTCCCGTGAAATGTGTGACAAATGCAACATCCCAATAGATACAAAAATTAAAACAGAAAAATAAAACTCTGCCTATTATATATTGACCTAGAAATACCACTTAAACTAATTTCTAAAGGAACTATATTGTGTTTTCTGTGTGAGGTCAAGGTTTTGTCTCAACTGAAGAGAGATTTTAAATAAAATGACAGTATACCAGTATTCATAGTATTCCTTTTAATGTTCTAACACTGAAATGTTCCAATGGGCAATGAAAGAAAGACTGACTGTAGGAGGTGGATATTAATTTTAAAAGACAAAAATTATGAGTGATGCAAATGTATATGATGGGATTAAATATTTCATGCATTTTTCTGCAATTATGTTTTTCTCATATACAACACCATTATGATTCATTTGTAGCTCATTTCAAAATCTGCATGCTTTTGTTTCTGATTCTGCAGAGCAGTTTCCCCAAATTAAAAATTTAATGACTGGAGAAAGGTTGTGCAATTTGGCATTGCTATCAATAGCATTCAAAGGATGTGGAAATCTTAAGTATAACAGCCTAGTGACTATGAGAATGAAGGGAAGATAAATTATATAGGTCCAATACAAATATAATCTAAGTCATACATGTCTTATCTGTGGAAATTATCACTGCTAATTATCTAGACACATGAAATTAGAGATTGAGATTGTTTTTATATTTTGATGCCTTTCAACATTGAAATATAATTTTTCAAATTTAAAACCACTTTAAGCATGAGAAAGAAATATTTTCAAGACCAAAGAATGGTTCATGTTTTCAAAAATATTTTTCAAAAATATTCAAATATTTTCAAGATCAAAGAACTCACTTTAACAGATGTTTGATTTGAGATTAAATATTTAAACATATAGTTATGCCTCCATATTTTTATTCCTACTCTAGGCCCTGAAGGTGTTAAGAACAGACCTGGTCATTGTCATTATTTCTTGTGGCTTGGAAGAATTTTTATCACTGACAAGTCCCAATCTTGGGTAAGAGGATGTACTCTAAGCACACAGGTCATATCTTGAGTAAGTAAATTCTGACTCTCCTTCCTATGCTAGCCAAAGCTTTTGTGAATGCATTATGCTGCTTAAATTCCAACATTCCCTTAAATAGTAAAGTCCTATTTTAAATTATAAATAAAAGGGACAGTCCTGCTGTCTTGGGTCCCACAATCCTCTACTTGTCTGCATTCATGGGGACAGATTTCTTGAGATGAAAGCACAACAAACACAACTCCAAGAACTGCTTGCTATCCAGACAGCAGATTAGAGTTTTGAAGACTGGCCTCTCAGAGCAGAACTCCTGCTCTTAAATATTCACTTCTGAGGTGACTATGGGGATTTTGCAATTTGAAATCAAGTTCAAAGCCACGCAAATTCTCTGCAGTATTGCCCAAAGTTCAAAGCCCAGTGCCTTTCAAATCAAGTGCAGATTTCTTTCTCCCCACCACTGCTCTCATGTGAAAAACTATGCCTGGAACCATAGTTAGACAAATAATTGATTCTTAAATAAAAATTTCGACTCCATTAGTCCTGTCACCATTGATAAAATTGAATCTCTAAATGGAACAGAGAAAAAAAATGATTATATGGAAATACAGCTTCATCAGAACTAGCAAGCTATTTTATGGAGAATGTCAGAAGACAAACAAGTCAGGTATAGTTTACTGTTATAGTGACTAATAGTAGGTATTTGATAGAGACTTGACAGAGAAATTGACATTTCAGAAAGATACAACTAGTGCTTCCTGATGTGCCTAATTATATCTGGGGAGGAAGGTAGGACCAGGAGTGATACAAGCTCAGAATTAATTTCACTTTGGAATAGCATCTTTCTCCTGAGATGATCGCCAGATATTTTATAAACCTGAAATTTCCCAGTGGGCAGTAATTCTCACAAAATCCTTTTCCATAGGTCAACAGTGAGAATAACAAAGCCAAAAATGATCTTCTCCTTCTGATCAGAGGGTGTGTGCGTGTGTGTGTTTGTGTGTGTGTGTGTGTGTGTATACTCAATAATGAAGAAATCCAATTTGCTCCTACTTACTGATCTAAGGCATGTGCTTGTGGTGCATATAAGTCATCTACTCAATAAATTATGCATTTGACTTCCAGGCATTGTCATTATTCAGCTATCATGTATGATTTTTTCATTTTTCAAAAATTTTATCTGTGTTGTTAGAGGTCTAGCTGCCCAATTTAATGCTTACCCAGGTCATTCATCTACCAAGTAAGACTTGCTCAAAGATTAATCATTAATTATTTGAGAGAAACAATTTCTCCATCAATTTATAGATTTCATCACTGCACTAAGATATTTTCCTTCAGAACCATTGGTGTTTCTATTCCAGACATTCATCTTTTATTTTTTTTATCTTTATTGTGTTTGTTTTGTGAAATTTCCTCTTCTCTTCCATTCAGACAAAACAATCCCTACTCTCCCACCCCAGATATGTTCTTCCTTTTCTAGGACATACAATAGAACAAAAGGAAGTGTCAACATTAATCCTAATTTCAAATTAAAAACAGTGAAGTGACTTATATTTTACTAGAAATGCTTTGAGATATGTGTGGTTTTAGAGAAGGAATATGGAGAAAGTGGTATGAGAAGGATGGTTCTTATACTTTCTGTGAATCCACAATAGATCATTCCCCTGCCAGTGACTTTATTTATTCTATTTTATGTAATCATAACAGTAAATTAGATTAAAGTCATTATTTATTCTCTGTCATATCATACTATTAGTGAAATTGTTATT
Source organism: Urocitellus parryii (assembly GCF_045843805.1). Taxonomy (NCBI): domain Eukaryota; kingdom Metazoa; phylum Chordata; class Mammalia; order Rodentia; family Sciuridae; genus Urocitellus; species Urocitellus parryii. Next base: position 102,264,038 of record NC_135542.1, read on the forward strand.
AAAATGGTTATTAGATTTAAATAAAATAATTAAGTTTCCAATACTATGATAAAATGAATAATATCAATTAAATGTTGTTTTACTTCTTTTGGGCCTTATTTTTCTCAAGTTTAAAATAAGGATGTATTAATGACATTAGTTCCTTCTAAGCAGTATTTTAACTATAATGGAATGCATATACTATGACTCCATTTTGGCCAGTTTTCCAAAAGGCTGAACAAAATGTAATGCACAGTAAATATGATGAACAAAATATAATGCACAGTAAACATTCCCATATTCAAAAAGTATGGGTAAAAACAACTACACAATATTTTACAAGACAAAGTGTTTTTGATAATCATATTTATGATCATCTCAGAGTTATAGAAATTGTTTAAGTTGATGGGGCTTAGAAAAATAATGTCTTAGGAAAATTTTAAAATGACGGCATATGTATTAGAGTTCTCTAGAGGACTAGAATCAACAGGAAACATAATTATAAAAGGGGGACTTACTACATTGGCTTACACAACCAGAAGCAAGATCATCCACAATGGCTGTCTGAAGACTGGAGAGCTGGAAGAACCAGTAGCTGCAAAGTCCAAGAAGCTGAAGCCCCAGAACAAGGAGATCAACAGTGCTAACCTAGTCCCAGAATAAAGACTTGTGGAGAATCTGCTTTGGAAGCGCGAACAAGCAGCCAAAGTCTGACATCCTCAGAAGCAGCCCAAATCAAGAACCCATTCAAGAAAAATGAGCTTGCATCTACTGCTGCTTCCTTGTTCCTCCACCTATTCCATCCAAACCATAATCCTATTGGATGGTGCTGCCACTCTTAGGGAGGGTCTCCATTTCCATTTGCTATCCCACATGCCAATCATCCCTAGACACACCCTCCTCCACACTCCCCTAATCCTCTTAACCCTTTTGACATCCTAATCCAATCAAGTTGGCCATTTACATTAAACATTACAGCATGATATCCTCTCTTGTGGGGAACAGCAACGGGAATGGATGTTTTCCACTTGTATAGAGGCAAAGGTGAACGTTCTCATGGGATCACACAAAATCCAGGCTGGGAACTCCGGAGGCCCCATGAATAAAAGAGGATAACTATGAAAGACTTGCTGTCTCCCTGTGCTAGCGACAGTATAAGAAGAATTGATCACATTCCCAGCTTTCATGGAGAAAAGATGGAAAAGACATGAGCCAAACACAAAACAGGGATTCTTCGGAAACCAACCTTAGAAGGTGTTGTTCAAAAGGTGACTGAAATGAACCTAACAGAGTTGAGGAGCCCATCTACTTATTAAAAACCTATGTGTTATTTTTCAAGCCTGAGAAAGGCTTTCCCTGGCAGGTCTTAGGATGGGAAAATGCCTTCTCATGCCAGAGTTGGTACAAAAGCCAGTGCATGGCCATCTCTACAAAGTTGTGGTCAAGGACTGAGACCTCCACAGCTGGCCAAGCTTGTGGGCATAACTATATTCCTAACCCAGGCACTCTCTTTCCTAATTCTCTCCCTCAGGTGCCTTTGCCAAAGACTCTTTTAGGGCAAGAAAGAGGGAAAACCTTGAAGATGCTTTTGCCCACTTCAACTCAGTAGTCTATATTTTTCTACTCTTAACCTTCTCCTTAAGCTCCAGGGGCTTAAATCTTTAGATGAAATAGGATACCCTCGCCAATAAATGAAAGGGATTGTGTATAAATCAAACCAATAAATTCAGGCTTTTTTTTTAAATTTAAAATAGTCATCTGTTATTTTTTCAGTAAAAATTATCCCAAATTAGTAATTTCACATGGTTCCGTGTGAAATAATATGATCTTTGATAATCTGTGAAAAGATAAACATGTTGTTCCACAGGAGTGTAGGAATGGAACTGCTAACTAGTTTTTAGTGTAGGAGAATAAAATGAAGTATATTTTGAAGGGAAAACAAAATGGAGTCTTAAAAGTGTTTAAGTAACTGGCAGAAGAAGCTGGCTGGTAAGGAACAAAAAGGCATTCCAGGCAGGGAGGTAGCATGTGCAAATGCTAAACTATGAAAGGGCTAAGCAGGAGTTAGGAAATCATAACCTAATGGCCACAGCCACATATGAAGACAGGAACGAGAAAGCAAAGTGGAGACAAGAAGATTTTAATCTAAGAACTTCACCCTGAAGTGCATTGATGAAAGTAGAAGCCAAGAGAGATATGTATGTAAGAAATAGCATCCTAAAAATAGAGAAGAGAGCTTTCCCAGAGATGATGCAGGAATCAGGAAGATCAATGAGAGGTCACTACAGTCATTCAGGTTTTTAAATCTTACTTTCTCATTCTGTATGTATGGAAAATTGAGGTTTAAACTTCTTATATATCTGTAATCTAGTTACATAATTCTATAGTCAAAAGTTCTTGCTGCTGGGCTATGAATATATTTTTTATTATTCAATGGGTTTCTTTCCTTCTCCATGTCCTACTTCAGAACAGTGTGTGTGTGTGTGTGTGTGTGTGTGTGTGTGTGCGTACCCACCCCCCCACACACACACACAAAACACAGACATGTATACACACAATTTAAAATATATGTATTTATTTAGCCAATTTATGTGTGCCAGGGACATATGAGTTAAGATGGAATTCCAAACTTCAAGAAGATAAAACTAAACTCTTTCCAAACAAAAATACAATCATGTCTGAAGAACTGCAGGGACAGCCTGCTAGTGTACTGCCTGCCCTTTTGAGAAAAACTCTGTACTGAAGTTTGAATTGGAAACAACAAATGAACCTCTAAATAAAAGAGCAATTTTAACTACAAGGCACAAGTAGCAGCCTATCAAAGTATAATAAATCTGAGAAATGCATGGGAAAGTCCTTCAAAGAGATGATTTAATTTATATGCTAAAAATTATCTATGTACTGATCAGCTACCATATGCCAGCCAGCTCTTCTGCTAGGTATTAGAGAGGCACTGTAGGAACAAACTGACAAGACTTACCCTAATGATTCTGGTCCTAATTGTAATAGGAAATATCTGGTATGTTTCCAATGGATTCTCCAGACATAAGTAAAATGAGTTTTTTTAATAAATTCGATATAAGCCTGAGAACGCAGGACATCATGTGCAGTCCCAGATCGTCATAATATGGTGTGACTGAGTTTTGAGAACTGGGCCAGAGGACAATACTGATACCCCCTACTGACCAAGAAAGCACTTTTGTGAACAGTGTTTTTGGCTTTTACTATTATGATTTTGGAGATGGAAGAGTGGAAGAGTGGAACCTCAGTAGCAGAATGACATCAATACATCTGAGCAGAAGCACAAAGTAACTTTAGTGGCCCTGGCTTCCACTTTTTAAATGGTGCAATCAATCATAGAAAATCTCTCCACATAGTGTCAAAAAGAAAACAGCAGTTTCTCATCAGGTTAAGAAAAAGGACTGATACTTGGTGTGTATGGGAGACATTTCCCCCAAGATGTCCCAGCCTTGGATATTCTCTTAGGAGAAACTTGAGTCCATCTGTTTCTGATGAGTGGATAGAAAGAGTAAGTACAGCCAGTGAATTACCCAGTGGAGGTAATTCTCTGGTTGTTCTCACTAAGGGAATGTTATTATTTGAATGTGAGGTATTCCCCAAAGATCTTGTGTTAATGCAAGAATGTTCAGTGATATAGTGACTGGATTGTGAGAGATCCATCCTAGTCCGAATGGGCTCACTGGATGTTGACTGTAAGCAGGTTAGGTGCAGCTGGAGAAGGTGGGTCACTGGAGGCATATACTGTAAGGTTTCATTTTTTTTTTCTGCAGCTCCTTCATCTCCTTCCTCTGCTTCCTGGCAACCATGAACAATAGAGCAGTGTCCCTCCACCATGTCCTTCTGCCATGGTATTCTGCCTCATCTTGTGGTCAGAGCAATGCCATCGGCCTACCCATGGACTAAACTTCTGAAACTGTGAGCCAAAATTAACTTTTCTTCCTCTAAGTTGTTCTTGTCAAGCATTTTGTTCACCACAAGGAAAAGCTGACTAACACGGGGAAGTAGCAACTCATACTGCTTCTTATGTGTTTTTTGCTCAAGACCTTGTATGTGTGTGCACTGCAGACTTAACTTTTAACATGATGACAAGTGGAAGGTAAAAAGGTTACTCTAGTCTATTCCCAAGATTGGAAATAATGCCAGTAGCTTGAAGAACGGCTTGAAAATTTATGATGGGAAGGAAAGACTCAAGTGCTACAGCCCCAGCATTGCCATTGGTGAAACCCAGTTTCTGAGACCTGGCTGTAGCTAGATGTTTATGAGACCATAGTGATATCTCAGGGAAGATGGGTAGAATAAACGTCCTTACATACCATTCCACACACACATACTCACTGTAAGGTTAATGATTTGGTAAGATAACCTGTAGATAATTTAGTAAAAAGGCCCTCCGAATTAGAAAATAGGAGAGTTTGAAGGAAGTTCTGTACCATGCATCCTCACAGATAAGTATAACATGAAATAGGAAGTCAAACAGAACAGAGAATTCACAATTTCAGTCAGCAAGATATTTGAGTAGTTTTGCCAAAGAGAGTGCAAACAATACAAATATGGCAGATGATTAATCAAATATGAGCAAATATGACAAGCAATTAATATAAAAATAGGCAGAATAGCATCATGAAAGCAATCCTCAACTCTAGAATTAGCAGGATAAATCCAAATTCTGTCTTGGTGCAAAGTCATTAGGGTAGATTCTAGTTATTTCCAACAGGTACCAGTGGTGCCCATGATCACTGGTCTCTTTAAGATGCAGAGAGAATGAATGAATTCCTGACTTAAGCACAGTTTGTCACTTATTATTATGTAATCACAGTCCCAACCAGCAATTTATGAACCAAACCTATAATTTAGTGTGGTTTAAGTCCTATATTTGGATCCCTCCTTAGCTTTCAATCCATATGTTTCATTCACAAGAAGGCAACATGATTGGATTGTTTCAACTCTATACTACTGTGATTTTTTTCCTAATAGCAGGGCAAATTTACTTCACACCATTGCCCTCAGTAGTTCCTCATTAAAATATAGGCCACAAATATTTAAAATAAGTTGCAGTTGATAAATTATACTTTAGCACTTTTCTTAAAAGTGGAACTAGTATATTACCTTTTTTTTTTTACTATTATTAAAGTTTGAAAATTACTCAGTGAAAGTTGGAGAGTGAATAGATTGGCTTTGAGTTTCTTTTACAAATTGCTGTGTAACCTTAATTTTCAGGAAAGAAGTCAAATATGTTGATAGCGTGAAACTGTGTCTGACATGAACAAACTAACATGAAAGTAGTTAATAAATCACTTTTTCCCATTTCAATGGAAAAACAATATTAGTCTACAGCCATCTTGAAAGTTTCCTAGCTTACAGATTTCAAAAACTTAAATAAATTAGAAACAATGAGGTGCTGAACAGGGATCTTGTATCTTGGCTCTTCTATTAAACTAGTTGTAAAACTTCAGCTATATGTTCAGCCTCTTTGGACTTTGTTTGGATATGAGGTGTCCCCCCAAAAGCTCGCATGTGAGACAATGCAAGAAGGTTCAGATGAGAAATGATTGAGTTGTGAAAGTCATGACCCAATTAGTGAATAAATCTCCTGATAGGCATTAACCGGTATCTGAAGGCAAGTGGGCTATGGCTGGAAGAGGTGGAGGCATTGGGGGTATGGATTTGGGTATATATTTGCATCTGGTAAGTGGAGATCTCTGCTTTCTGATCATCATGTGAGCTGTTTCCCTTTGCCATACTCTCCAGCCACGATGTCTTGCTTTACCCTGAGCCCAGAGAAATGGAGCCTTCTGCCTTTGGACTGAGACATCTGAAACCATGAATACCCTGATAAACTTTTCTTCCTTTACATTTGTGCTGAGTGGGTCTTTTAGTCACAGCAGTGAAAAAAAAAGCTGACTAAAACCAAGGGTGACCTAAAATAGGAAGATACAACAGAAGACATTTTCTTCTACAGCAAAAGGAAACCTGGGTGATCGTGAATTATTTACATGGATCTCACTATACCCCAGGGATATGTGAATATGCAGACTTCTTTGTGAAGATGCCTGTTTTACTCAGCTTTTGCATTGTCGTGACCAAAAGACCTGATAAGAACAATGTACAGGAGGAAAACTTGATATGGGGCTCAAGGTCTCACACATCTCAATTCATGGTTGGTTATCTCCATAGCTCTAAGTCCAAGGTGACGCAGAACACTGTGACAGAGGGGCATGGTGGAAGAAAGCAGTTCACCATATGGCAACAAAGAAGCAGAGAAAGCTCCACTCACCAGGGAAAAAAATATAAACCACAAGGAACTCCACCAGTGACCTACCTTTTCCAGTCACACCCTATTTGCCTACAGTTATCACCCAGTTAATCCACATCAGTGGATTAATTCAGTAATTAGATACAACTCTCATAATCTAATAATTTCATCTCTGAAAATTTTTATATTGCCTCACAAGAGCTTTTGGGAGACAGCTCATTTCTAAATTGCAACAATGCCTCTAATAATAATATTCTTCAGATACTCAAGATACTTTAAAACAAACTTGAATCTCTTATGGCAGTATATTTGTTTCTACCCATCCCCCACATTGAAATCACCAACCTTTGAGCTGATCTCCATAGTACAAGCCACAAATGAGTGATTCTTAAATTCTTTGTAGATATGAATACATAATTTAAATGGCAAAGAATATTAATGAGGTTAAATAAGATGAGGGAAGAAGAATATATTTAAGAAGAAATGATAATTCATGAGGTAAAGATTCTAAGAGGGGCTGGGGATGTGGCTCAAGAGGTAGCGCGCTCGCCTGGCATGCATGCGGCCCGGGTTCAATCCTCAGCACCACATACAAACAAAGATGTTGTGTCCGCCGAGAACTAAAAAATAAATATTAAAATTCTCTCTCTCTCTCCCTCTCTCTCTCTCTCTCTCTTAAAAAAAAAAAGGTTCTGAGAGCTTTGGGCATTATTTCCTCCTGCCATCCATCCTCACAGGAAATGTGTAAAGACAACTTAAAGCTATCATTTGGGAAGTGACTAAAAAAATAGTGCAGTCATTAAATGGAATACTGTACTGGCATTAGAATAAATTAGGTATTCAAATGCTGATAAAAGAAACATACCCAATATTTATTGTTAAATAAAAAATTAAAAGGTAGGTTGTAGAACATATATATGAAATGATTCATTTTTTTTTAAATCGAAGAAAGCAGCAGAATATTTATAAAAATAAATATAAGACACTTTTAAGAATGATTTCAGCTGGGCAAGTATATTGAGAATACAGAGTATGGGTAAAAAGGGCTATTATTTCTTGTCTGATATAATTCTGTGTAGTTGATCTTTTACCATAAGCACAAATGGCTTTTGTAATTAAAAGAAAGTTATTTAAAACTCAGCATGGATCATTTGTTGTGGCCAGGAAATGCTCACAGGATTTTTATGATTTCAGTAACATTTTTATTATGAAACATTACAGATATAAACAGAACAATACCAGAAACACAAATGCTCTCATCCAACTTTAAGAAATCTTAATTTGTTTTTATTTTAAAAAGAATCACTACAAGGATTGCCAGAAATTCATAGATATCCTCCCCTTTTCCACCTACCAGATATGACCAATAATCTGAACTCAATTATCTTAAACTATTACTGTATATACAAGTACCTGTATATAACATTTAATATTATTTTCCTTAAGATTTTCTATTAAAGACTTGACATAGTTCATATTATCCTTCAACTCGAATTATTCATGTAGTAAATTTGTAATGTGTCTCCCAGTTTTTCTTTCAAGACCCAGGGAATTTCTGCCCAGCTACTGGAGTATCACAATAGAAAAGATTCAGCTGTCATATCCCTCTGGAAACTCCCTTCGCTTAAAACAGTCAGCTTTCCTAAGGTCACATTCATGAACGGGGCAGCCTGTTCAAAAGGGCAGCAAGGGAGGTGAATGTGTGTGTAAAAAACACAACCCCCTCCACCCAGGTGAGGAAATTTTCAAAGTCCTTTCCAGCTTTAGAACTCCCAGGAGGGTCACATGACCCTTTTTGAGAACAACAGGTAATGCACAACCTGGGTGTAACACTGAGAAAGCGTGATATTTTCCCATATTGATGAACAGTCTTAAAAAGAATTGACCTGCATTCTTCAGAAATAGGAATGTCATGAAAGAATAAAAATCAAATGAAGTATTCCATACTAAAAGAGACTAAAAGGATGTGAAAAATTGAAGCACATAGGGATTTTCTTATACTACAAAAATTATTAGGATAAGTTGTCACTGATAAGTCCTACATGAGCTTACTACAGAACAGACACTGTTTTAAATGCTTTACATATATTGACTCATTTAATCCCCACGTGAGTCTTATATGAGTTAAATAGGATTATTATCCACATTTACAGATAGAGAAACTTAAGTTTTTTGCCCAGATAGGCGAACACAATACCTTTATTTATTTATTTTTATGTGGTGCTGGGTATCAAATCCAGTGCCTCGAATGTAGGAGGCAAGCACTCTATTACTGAGCTACAACCCCAGCCCTGGAGTCACTAATCTTAAATACAGCTTCTACTACTCACTCTAATGATATCACCAATTCATACTCCAAGATTTGGAAAAATTAAAGAAATTATTACCAAGTGTGGGTGAAAATGTGGCAAAATGGGAAATCCTGTTTTATTGGCCAAATTGGCATTTATATTAGAACAATTTGGAAAGAAATTTGGCAATATATAGCAAAATTTAGGATACAAATTTCTTAAAACAGCAGTTCAAGGGCTTGTAAGCACAAGACCTGCATAAGAATGTTAACAATAACCTTGTCAGAAATACCTGAGCAGTAGAGAGAGGAATAGATAAATTATTGTTTAATAATATAATGAAACAATTAAACAATAAGACCCCAATGTAAAGTGTTAAGTGGGATACCAAAATTTAATTATGTAAAATAAGGACCATATTATTAAAAACTAAAGTAAAGCAGTATTTCATCTATAGTGTTTTTCAAAGAGTGAAATTAAAATAGTGAAACATGACAAAAATGATCATACATTTAAGCAAGAAAATCACAAATTGATATGTCATCATTTAAGGAACTATATAAATTTCTACTTGTGTTTTCCCAGGCACTGAAGAATAGTTTGTTTAGATTTTTGTAAATTTCTATGTGGAAAGATCTTTTTGTTTATTTTGATATTACCTTCCAGTTTTATTATCTTGCAGTTAAGGTATTGTTTATAATAGTTTTATTTTATTGGTCTGGTCAATGATTTATTTTTTTCTTAATATATAATCATTTTATGAATGTTTTATTGTGCTATAAAATGTATTCTCCATTATCTGTGTATAAAATTTGATGTTTAATATTAAATATATAATTAATAATGCCTTATTCATTGTGTTTTCTATGTCTAAAATTATCTTTCCACACAATCTGTGTTGCATAAAAAAGGAGTAGGTTTTTCTTTTTAATAATGTCTCTCTTTCCATGTTTTCCCCCATTGCTTGCAGTTTTGGCTTTATGAAGGAGCCACTATGTTATGTGGCAATATTTATCCACAATATTCTAAATTGTAGCTTTTAGTATTAAGAAGTATCCTATGTATGCAAGCATGTTTTCTTATTTGTCTGCTCAAACCCAAAGCCTCTTTGTACTATTGATCAACTTATATTTCTATTTTGATTTTTGGTATAGAATTATATTCAACTTAATTTTTAATCTAAATATGCTTTATTAAATTTATCTTTTTTATATTATTCCCTTGGAGTGTATGTCGAGAAAATAATGATATTCAGCACTACTTCTGTAGGAATTTGTCATTTTTTCAATTCATTTTCCTTTATTTGGATTCAGTACACATAGAAAATCTTGATCACAGAAAATATAGTGCAATTCTATTCACTTATTTTCAACTGCATAATAAAAGTTTTCCCAAATATTCTACCCAATATTTTAATTTTCCAATTTCCATAGCATTATTGTTTATTGCATTATCAATGTGTCATCATTTAAATAGTTGATGTAACATTTTGTGCAAATTAATCTTATCTCTCAGTTAGTACTTGAGCCTTCCAGTCTGAGTCTCCTGGAGGTAGCTTTGTTATTGGGCAAACATGGAGGGCTCTCAGGGCCTGACAATTAAGTTGAACGTATGAACAAACAAAACAAACAGAAGCAAACAAACTATCGTAGATACACAGAGGGAAAAGTCAGTGGGGAAAGGATACAGGTGACTTAGGAGCTGTGCCTTGAATATGTAAGAAACCCATTCATTAGTCAGATAAGTGGCAAAAACATTCTGACAAACAAAAAATTTGCTCAAAGGCACAAAGATATGGTAACATATGGGATATTCAGAAAATGGTGATAAATCCAATGTGAATGGAACCCAATGGGTGAATGTGTTTCTCAAGTAGAGCCCTGTCTTGTATGCCCCAGGAAGGGAATGTTCTGTTGGTACTAGAGGTTAAAGGGGAAAGTGATTTGCTCATCATCAGCTTGGGAAAATAACTGCTGACAGTGTAGGAAATAAATCTCATGAGGCCTTTCAAAAGAAAGCATTGGGGGCTGGGGATATAGCTCAGGTGATAGAGTGTTTGCCTCACAATCACAAGACCCTAGGTTCAATCCCCAGCACCACAAACACACACACAAAAAGCATTATTATAAAGCCACTCCATGTGGCCAGGACATGTTGAACAACTCAGCTAAAGCAGTAGAGGTAGGAATTGCTAAAAGAGAATAGATCCGATACCTGTTTTGTAGATTGCTAAAATTTTATGTCTAATTTGCCGTTACACATAAAGCAGATACAGGGAGTGACTTCAGTATTTCTGGCTCTAAAGATTTTTGTACCTGGCCTAAGAACTAAAGAGGCAGATAAGATTAAGAACCATAGAGAAGATGTAAAATTAAAATTTTTGGCAATGTGAGGAACAAGAACTGTCTCTCTTTCTTCTCCTACTTCCCCTGCTGTTTCACATCTCTCTCTCTCTATTATTCCCCCTCCCTCCCTTGGCTTCAGTCTGGATATGAAAAATGACATCAGAGAAAACAATTAAATATCAAAAATACCAGTGATTATAAGGTATGTTATTATAGGTTTATTCTTAAGGGTAAACAGGAAAAAATTAAGTTGCCTTAAGATTAAACAGAGGTAGGGGCTGAGGTCATAGCTCAGTGGTAGAGCACTTGCCTACATATGTAAAGAAAGCACAGGGTTTGATTCTCAACACCACCTATAAATAAATAAAAATATCCACTGACAACTAAAAAAGAAATTTAAAAAAAAAGTTTAGACAGAGGTAGATTAGACTCCTAAAGAATCTTCCCTTTCTCCATCACTTTCACAGTGTTTTAACAAAGGCTGTTAATGTGTCAAGCCATAAAGTATGAAGAAATGAAATAACTCAAGAATATCAAAATCCTAGAAGGATAGTGTGCCTGGAACAGAAGCAGGTCATTAATAGTTTGAATAAGTAAATGGTCAGAATTCAGAAGCAGATTTCATACAGTGCTTATCTCCCAAGATGAAAATTCTGCAAGGAAATATGGTTAAGATACTCTTAAACCATTAAATTACATTGTCATTGGAATCCTGATGCCCTGGGCACTCCCAGAACATATGGCAGGAAAATATCTTGTCGAGAATTTCATTGCCAGCATCAATCGCAGCCTTGAGAGGCACAGCTGCCATGCTGGATGGGGTCCAAAGATGTTTCAGGACTGCCTGTTCTTGAATGAGATACATGGAAAGGTTGAGGTTTGGTCCTACAACTTTGTTGTCATCTTGCTACATAGTTCATGGATCACAATCCACAGCCTGATGCCCTGTTTTTCCTGGTCTTGTGCTACATCTCTCTAGTAGAAAAGACAGAGCAACTTTGTGACTCAAACCAGGCATGCATGATTGTAGTGAAAAACATGGCTTTCTCAGGGAAGCTATATTTCTTGGTTCTGACCTCAATTTTACTGAAGCAGTTAAAAAGAAGTCAGTTAGTGAATGAGTTGAGTGTTGGTGTTTTGTTTTGTTTTGCTTCAGCAACACTGAGCACTGGAATGAATCTGGTAACCCTTTTCTAGACACTTATTGAAAGAATAGAAACCAAGAGAAACTTGGAAGAATTTTACTAATAGATAAAATAAGCAGTTGCCTAAAATTATGGCTAGCCCTCCATTTGCTTCTTCTGACAGTCTACGTTTGACCAGTCAGTGTGCCTGAAACTCAAACCCTTAGATTCACTCTTATCTGAAATCAAGAAATAACTTGATCAAACCATCTCTTCAGAAGAAAATGCTACCCTTGTCAGGAATGTTAGTTTTCTTTGTTTTGTTTTTGACTGGGCTCTCAGAGGGAAAACTTTAACTGTCCTTGTTCTTTTATGGACTTTAGATTCCTATGCACTGACCACAAAGGGTTGTATGTGAGCAGTCAAATATCAACTCCTTTTGGTATTTAAATTATCCAGTTTAGCATAACAATAAAATAACACAAAAAGAATGACATATGACCTTGCATGTTTTATTAGGGGGGGGGGAAGGCAGGTTGGAGACATCGAGGGCCAGAAACCTTAACCCAGGAATGCACAGTGACTAGAATGGAGCTATACAAGGACCAGGGATGCCACTCAGAACAAGGGAGCAAACACTGCTTTCATCTTTAATTCCCAGAAGAGAGGAGATGCTCAGAATGAGTCAGTCAAATTTAACTCTCAGAAGATGATTGTTACCTTCCAAATTAGGTCTAGTCTATATAGTGGACTGCTAATAACTAACATTAAAATCTTCCATCTAAAATTGGAAATGGTAATTTTCCCTCTGTATTTGCTCGTGCTATATGATTTTCTAAATCTTTTTCTGCCATTATGCTGTCCTCATAAACTTGAATTTTAGACAATGAAGAAAAAAATATGTTTATCACTTCTTTATCCTTCCTTCAGGGACACAAATTTGTATCCAGGAAGGATTATAACTTGGTGCAAATCAGGCTGAGAATTCTAACCTTAATAACATAAGACATTTCATAATAATAGGTAGAATCTTTCTGGATTAGTTCTCTGTGTGTTGAGCTTAGCTGATATATTAGTCTCATATTTTACTGTTTCAAAGCATACAATCAAAATTTTAAGTGCAATGGAAGTTTGCTTGATAAGCTGATTGAATAATTAGAAGTATTTTAAACTGGCTAAGCAAATACAAAAAAATTGAAAATCTCACTCTGTACTATACAATGTCACAGGTATGAAATGAGAGAGAGATGTTTTTGAAAACAATTAATCTTCCTCAAAAGTGATTTGTGGCATTTAAACTACTTCTAATTTGGAAAAAGTACAGTGGACATAATGTATATATGAGAAATTCAATCACAGTCATATGTTTTCAGGTGGAAATAATAGAAAAGAAACTGAGAAGACCATATAAACAAGATAAACTTGTTTCATCAATGTTGTTTTTCCCCTAAATTTTGTCAAATTATCTTATTTGAGAAGTTACTCATTATATAATAATTGATAACACTACAAATTAAAAAATGAGATATCATCTAAGCAGAAAATTTTGTATATTCTATAAGCAGAAAAAAGAAATGAATTTTGCCTTACAGAGAGAGATTCACCCAACCTTCCGATGTTTTGTGTTTTTTTTTTTTTTGTTTTGTTTTCCCTATATTTCATAAGAAGAAAATTTCCAATTCCTTCAAGGACAGAATGCAAATAAGAGAGAGTTCATTGTAATTTGAAGCATAATTTTCATGAATCATTTAATTGGTGGTGCAAATGACCCTTCAGCACTGTATGAAGAAAGGAGAGAGTAGAGAGCTCTGGCATAAGGGTGATCAGAGTGTGGGTGGAAAGCATTCAGGCGCTGGGTCTAGTGGAGTGCCTATGAAGATTTGGAGTCTAACAAATTTGAGTTAAAGAAATGATGCTCAATAAAATATGAGAAAAAGATTTAGTTATATAAATACCACCAATAATGTAATATCCAAAAGACCATCTTCAACATCGTTGAACATTTTTATATGTTGAATTCTAAACACTGATTTTGACATCTACATATATCAGAGGTAGAGAAGAATTACAAATGAAATATAGCATTTTTGTAATCAATTAGCAAATCACATTCACCAAAGAGTAATAGCCTAATCTACTTTTCCTGAGACAACTAGATTTTTATTACTTTAAACTTGTGGTTTCATGGAAGATAACTATTCAAAGATAGATTGTGACCTTGTGAAGCATTTTCCAAGACTTCAATATTAAACTATCTTAATAGAATAAGGCAGAGGAAAAAATAAACCTTCTAACTAAAATCCAAAATAACCTTCCACCAAGAATCAAAATCATCCATCAAAGGTGAATTTCCCAAGGTTTACTCTGTGGGAGTTGCCTTTTTTTTCACCCTTCCCTTTATTTTCATTCTTTTTTTAATCTCTTTTTTAAATTGATTTTTTAAAAAGGAGAGCAGAATGCATTACAATTCTTATTACATGTATACAGCACATTTTTTTTTAGATCTCTGGTTGTATATAAAGTGTGTTGACACCAGTTCGTGTCTTGATGCATGTACAATTTTCATTCTTAATTATGGTGGTTTGAAATCTTTCTGAAGAACATCTAAGTTGTCCTTGCCAATATTTTTACTGAAATGAAGGCATCTTCAATGCCACTTTTGAGAGTTTAGGATGTTTATATGACAGTGATTCAGAACAAGCAGATTTTATGATGCAGATCTGGGCTTCAAATTTTACCTTTGTTGCACTCAAGTATTCTTTACTGAAATCTTGTGGATATGATGGTCCTTATGAGATTCCACTCTCCATTGAAAAATGGTAGGAAGAAAAACTAGTTCTGGTTTCTTTGAAGCTCAGCTCTACTTGAATGATTCAGATCAGTGTTTGGTCTTCAAAGTTCTGGACTCTCTTCTTGCTTCTTTACAAGCATGCACTTAGTAGTCCAGGTTAAAAAAAGGCATGGAGAGAACACTACTTGATCATGTGCTCTTCTTTACACCAACCAAATGTAGAAAGGCATTAGAAGACCACTTAGAGAAAAAGAACTGAGGAATAAAATGAGTTCCAGAAGCATTCATGAAACTAGTGACATTGTCTGAGTGATTTTGATAATTCCATCCTATGAAATTCAGTGTCAATCTTGAGGCAGTTAATCATCCCCCATGGGTCTTTCTCTGACTATGTAACACCTTCTGTCCTCCAAAATGTGAACCCAAGTCTCTCTCTCAAAGAAGACAAAGATAAAAATAAAATGTCCTTTTTCTCTTCATCGCCCTGTCCCCCAACATACACATACATCAGAGCTTTTTTTTTTTCCTAATGCATTTGTGAAGAAAAAGATGGTTAATTAATTTGCTGTACAATATGAATCATGCATAGTTGCTTTTAACCTTCTTAGGACACTTACCTTCCAAAAGAGCATGAAGAGAGATTAAGGAAAGGAGCTGTTATAATGTAAAAGTAATAGGGCCTTACACCTTATAAGTAAAAAACCCTGATAATTACCTTTTTTTTTTCAATTTGAACTATATTTAATAGTTCTCTACACAGCCTAAAATCACACAATTAGGGGAAAAACATAATTAAATGCACTGGAAGTTTAAGTAAGATGGGCTGGAATTCATTTATGCTTGAATGCAAATTAGTTAGTAGGGTTTTACTTTTCTCCCATAAGAATCAGTAATCCAGCCTTACCAATCTGTTCTTGTTCGAGTTGATTTCCTTATGCTTTTAGCATATTGCAACTTGACTATTAGTTTCACAATATCATCGTGAAAATATGATGACTAAAAGAAATGTCATCCTCATATATTTTGAGTGGCATGTAAATGGATGCAACCTTTTAGGAGTACATTTGTTGATATCTGAAAAAAAATGTTTTTCATGTAATGAAGATTTTATTTTTCAACTCAGTTCAATGTATAATTTCATTTTAACATTTTGAAGTTGACAAAGTTATATATATTTATGTTGTACACCATAGCATTTTGACATACATACACATTGTGAAATGGCTAAAAGAAACATATTCATTAACTTACTTTATCATCATTTTTTGAGGTTAAAACATTTAATATTTACTCTCGTAAGCAATTTTCAGGAATGCAATACACTGTTAATAACTATAATTACTATAATACAAATAATTCTTTTGAATGTTTTTCTCCCACCAGGAATCTGTACCCTTTGACCAACATCTCTCCAATTTCCCTCCTCCCTCCCCCATGCCTGGTAACCACCACTCTACTTTCTGCTTCCTTGAGTTTGGCTCTTGTAGATTGCATGCATAAGTGAGATCGATTTTATTTGTCTCTCTGTTCTTGGCTTATCTCACACAACACAATATACTCCCAGTTCACTCAAGTCACTGCAAATGACAGAAATTAGTTTTTAAAGCTTCCTAGCATTCCATTGTGCATACATATCACATTTTATTTATCCATTCTTTTGTCAATGGACAGGTTGATCCATATCTTGGCTTTTGTGAATAATCCTTCAATGATTGTGAGAGTACAGATATCTCTGACATGCTGGTTTTGTTTCCTTTGGATTTATCCCACATGTGAAATTGCTGAATCGTATGGCAATTTTATTTTCAGGTTTTCCATAATGACTCTACCAAATGACATTCTTACAACAGTGTGCCAGGATCCACTTTTCTCCACATCCTCACCAACACTTTTCATCTCTTGCCCTTTTGATGACAGTCATCCGAACAGATGTGAAGTGATATCTCACTGTGGTCTTGACACCTATTTCCTTGATGAACAGTGATATTGAGCATTTTTTCATATACCTGGACAAATGTATAATTATTTTAGAAATATCTTTTCAGCTTATTTTTGCCTTATTTTTAATCAGGTTATTTATTTTTATGTTGTCAAGTTGTTTGGGCTCCTTATATATTTTGGATATAAAGCCCTAATATGTGAGCTTCCCAAATCTCTTTTGCCATCATAAGTTTGTCTCTTCACTTTGTCAACTGCTTCCTTTGTTGGGCAAATTTCGTTTAATTTAATTATATATATATGTATATATTTGTTTTGTTTTTGTTGCCTGTATCATTTTTGATCAAATTCATGTGCATACTTTTTGACATAGTAATTCTATTGCTAGGAACTTCCTGTATCAATATACTCAAATTAATTCTGTTTCATCACTTTATATTTGACTCCTAAAAACAATGAAATAGTCATATCCTAAAATGACATACATGTGTTTTAAGGGGGGAAATGTATATATTAATTAGTGAACATAATACCATTAACCTTTTTTATATATTTATTGTTTTATTGTGTATTAATCCTTGCCTATTTGCTGGCATGAGTTTGTTTTTTTTTTCTTCTTTGAAGCCAAAAAATGAAAAACAGTTGTTACCTTTAGAAAGAATAATATTTATTACTTTATATCATTTGGTAATATTTGGATTTTAATTTATTAAGAATCTAACAAATTTGTTATGATTTTTATCTATTGGTTGGTTTTTTCAATTTAGCTGATATTCACTAAGAAATCAAGCTTCTACCAATGGGTTATTTGTGTTTCCCCATTTATATATTTTGCATTAAACAAAAAATGAAAGTGGCTGGGATTGTGGCTTTGTGGTAGAGTGCTTGCCTGGCATGTGTGATGCACTGGGTTCCATCCTCAGCACCACATAAATAAATAAACAAACAAACAAATAAATAAATAAATAAATGTACTGTGTTCATCTATAACTAAAAAAAAATACTCAAAAAAATATAAGCGAACAAATACCACATAAAAAGCATTCAGCTGGAGAGATGAAAATGTTTCTATGGAATGGGTGTACCACTTCCTCTTTTTGAACTAATTTATAAGAATTACATGAAATCATCTCCTATCTAGATCTAGATTACTTCCTATCTAGACTAGCATGCCTCACTGCATTTCCTCAGATAACAAAAATTTCAGGGAAGTTTAGAAAACCATATAAAATACAACAATAAAATGAAGTCTTGAGGTAGACTTTTCAAACTGGTATTTCACAGAGCACTGTTCTGCAAAATGTTTTGTATAGTAAAATATGTATGAGAAAAGCTGCCTTCAAAAAACTATTTATCTCACCAGCACACTGTAGATGATGTACTACATTAATATAATTTAAGAGTGTCAATGAAAGGCATATGCAGCCTTTCATTACTCAGCTATACTTCCCAGAACTGAGTTCTAGGTTATATACATTTTATGAAATGCTGTCATAGGAAAATTGGACAAGAGAAAACTAAGAGTTTGAAAGCTGTCTACAGAAGAGTACACCCAATGATTTCCTGTAGTTGGTACAAGTGAAGCACAAATTTGACTCTACATCCTACTGCCTATCAAAAGAGCTTTGAATGCAAATCCTAAGTGGAAAAAAAACATTACTTTAGTAGCACCCTTTTTTCAATATTGAGACTAGTAAGATCTTATCAAATAGAATACTAGGAGATTTTATTGTTAAGAGATCAATATAGCAACACACCCTCTGTTCCTACACTGATTCATGAATGAGCTGGAGGAAATCCGACAACAGCGCAGATTTCCACAACCTTCATTTGTGATCTCCAGGGTCAACTGAACAGTAAGCATCTTTTAGTCCGAATGTGCTCCTTTAACCCTCCTCAAACCTGTAGGGATTACTCTCTTCTCTCATCAAGTGAACTTGACTCAGAGAAAATTGAAGTTCTCAGCTGTATCTTCTCTTAATTCTCCTCCCCTGCTAGTAACCTCCTCTATAGATACAAACACCTCACATCTTAGCAAAAGTTCAACAAGGAAGCATTCTGTTTGTATTGAAGTTAAATCTTGGCGTTATGCTTTTATACATGGTTCCTTTCTATAGTTTCTACCTCTTTAATGATATTCTGAAGACTAAATTCTCCTAGATTAGTTATTTGTCCTGGATTCCTTAGGCTGTTTGAGCATATTTAAGACAATTGACTTAACATCTAAAAGTCTAATGCCTAGGCTTCCTGAGGGACAGTTTCTATTCTTTATTTTGATGGAACATTTTCTTGCTCATGTGGCTCATTATCTTTTGTTAAGGCAGGACATTGTGAGTACTATAATATGGATATTCTGAGAGTCAGAGTTTTCCCCTCTTCCCAGGGTTTACTGCTGCATGTTGTGGGCTATTTTCTAGTGCATTTTCTAAACAACTTTTGCAAAGTTATATCCTCATTTTGCGAGAACATTAAAGTCTGTGTCCCATTTGCTTGATGGTTAACAAGTATTTTCTGGGAGATTTTCTTAAACTCATGAAACCAAGCAAAAAGAGAAAGAAAGAAACAACAACAACAACAACAACAAAAAAAAACCAACCTTCTCCCAGGGTTGGCAGATTGTCTCTGTGTTGGAGAGCTACTTTACAATTAGCCAACCATTAAGGAATCTGCCTTAACTTTCACTTCTTGTTTGTGTAAAAGGTAAACCAGTAAACCAGAGATTAAGTCTTGGGGTCTTAGTCATTTGGTGACCATGAGTCAAGTTCTGCACATGCACATAACATTCTTATTTCCCTGGTACCTGGTATATACAGAAATTTTAAAATGTTTTCATTTGTTCTTTTTAAAATATTTTATTTGTTCTAATTATTTATACATGACAATATAATGCACTTCAATACATTTTACCAGATGGAGCATAATTGCTCATTCCTCTGGCTGTACCTGGTGCAAACTCACTCCAGTAGTGTAATCACATATGTATATACAGTAATAATGTCTGTCTCATTCTATCGTCCTTCCCATCCCCACAGCACCCCACACCACTCCCTTCTGCACAATCCAAAGTTACTTCATTCTTCCCTATCGCCTCATTATAGATCAGCATCACCTTATCAGAGAAAACATTTGGCCTTTGTTTTTTTGGAATTGGTTTATTTCACTTAGCATGATATTCTCTAGTGTGTGGACTCTCTCTAGTCCAACGAGGAGGTACACAGAACAAGATAGAGGAGAGTGTGGCTGCAGAGTTGCTAATCAAGACCTCCAGAGACCAAGCAGGAAGCAAGTCTGATTTTATTGTGCAGTTACCATGTATGTATACTCAGGCAGTAGCTAATCAGATTACAGGCAGACACCAATGCAATTTCTGCTTAATGTCTTTGCAGCAACCAATCGAGGAGTGGGCCATGGAGCAAGTACAGGGCTTGCAACACATGGCCTCATGCCCAGAGCTGTGCCTACCAGGTAATAGGCCTGTGGCTCACTCGCCTACCATGAGGGGAGTGGCCTGCCACTCACACAGCCTTAAAGAATGTCATGTATGCAGTACTCCATGCACTTGACCCACACTCTAGTTCCATCCACTTACCTGCAAATGCTATAATTCCATTTTTATTTAAGGCTAAATAATATACCATTATGTATTTGTACCACATTTCTTTACCCATTCATTTGTTGAAGGGTATGTAGATCTGTTCCACAGTTTAGCTATTGTGAACCAAGCTGCTATAAACACTGATGTGGCTGCATCTCTATAGTATGCTGATTTTAAGTCCTTTGTGAATAACCCCAGGAGTGAGATAGCGGGGTCAAATGGTGGTTTCATTCCAAGTTTTCTGAGGAATCTCCATACAGCTTTCCATAGTGGTTGTACCATTTTGCTGTCTCACCAGCAATGTATAAGAGTACCTTTTTTCACACATCCTCACCAACACTTATTATTATTGTTACTTGTATTCTTGATAATTGCCATTCTGACTGAAGTGAGATGAAATCCTAGAGTAGTTTTGATTTGCATTTCTCTAATTGCTAGATGATGAACACTTTTTCATGTTTGTTGATTGATGGCATTTCTTCTTCTGTGAAGTGTCTGTTCAGTTCCTTAGTCCATTTACTGATTAGGTTATTTGTTTTTTTGGTGTTAAGTTCTTTGTGTTCTTTATATATCCTGGAAATTAGTGCTCTATCTGAGGTGTATGTGGTAAAGATTTTCTCCCATTCTATATGCTCTCTATTCACATTATTGTTTCCTTTCCTGAGAAGAAGATTTTTTAGTTTGAATACATCTCATTTATTGATTCTTAATTTTACTTCTTGTGCTTTAGGAGTCTTCTTAAGGAAGTCATATCCTAAGCTGACATGAAGATTTGGGCCTACTATTTCTTCTATTAGGCACAGGGTCTTTGTTCTAGTGCCTAAGTCTTTGATCCACTTTGAATTGAGTTTTATGCAGGGTGAAAGATAGAGGTTTAATTTCATTTTGCTACATATAGATTTACAGTTTTCCTAGCACCATTTGTAAAATAGGCTTTTTTTCCTCCAATGTATGTTTTTGGTGCCTTTGTCTCATATGAGATAACCATATTTATGTGGGTTAGTCTCTGTGTCTTCTATTTTGTATCATTGGTCTACATGTCTATTTTTGTGCACCATTATCAAGTAGGGTTCATCCCAGCAATGCAAGGTTGGTTCAACATACCAAAATCAATAATGTAATACATCACATCAATAGACTTGAAGACAAGAATCACATGATTATCTCAATAGATACAGAGAAAGCATTTGACAAAATACAGCACCTCTTCATGTTCAAAACACTAGAAAAACTAAGAAGAGTAGAAACATACATCAACGTCATAAAAACTATCTATGACAAGACCAACATCATTCTAAATGGAGAAAAATTGAAGGCATTTCCTCTAAAAACTGGAACAAGATAGGGATGGCCTCTCTCACCACTTCTATTCAACATAGTTCTTGAAACTCTCACCTGAGAGTTTTTAAAGGGATACAAATGGGAAAAGAAAAATTCAAACTATTACTCTTTGCTGATGACATGATTCTATGTTTAGAAGATCCAAAAAATTCCACCAGGAAATTTCTGGATAATAATAAATGAATTCAGCAAAGTAGCAGGATATAAAATCAATACCCATAAGTCAAGTGTATTTATATACATAAGCAATGAATCCACTTTAAGAAAAATTAGAAAACTACACATTCACAATAGCCTCAAAATAAAAATAAATTAAAATACTTGGGAATCAATCTAACAGAAGAGGTGAAAGACCTCTACAATGAAAACTACAGATCACCTAAGAAAGAAATTGAAGAAAACCTTAGAAGATGGTAAGATCACTCATGCTCTCGGATAGGCAGAATTAATATTGTAAAAATGGTCATACTATCAAAAGTGTTATACAGACTTAATGCAATTCCTATTAAAATCCCAAATGACATTCTTCATAGAAAACTAAAAACAATCATGAAATTCATTTGGAAAAATAAGAGACCCAGAATAGCCAAAACAATGCTTAACAAGAAAAGTGAAGCATTGAGGTATCACAATACCAGACCTTAAGCTATACTATAAAGCTATAGTAACAAAAAATGGCCTAGTATTTGTTCTCTTTTGATATAAATGATAGTAAAGTGTATTTTGACATATTATACATACATGGAGTATAAGTTGTTCTAATTAGGATCCCACTCTTGTTGTTGTATATTATGTGTAGTTAGTTATCCAGGTTGTGTATTCATATATGAACATAGGAAGTTATGCCTGATTTATTCTACTGCCTTTCCTGTTCCATCCCCAATCCCTTCCTTTTATTCTCCTCTGTCTAATCCAATGAACTAATATTATCCTCTTAATCCTTGTTGGGTGTTAGCATCCACACATCAGAGAGAACATTTATCCCCTCATATATTTCTTTCCTAATCCCATCCTTTCTTGATTTTCCAGGCTATATATTTCTTATCTGTGGTTCTTTTCTCCTACCAGAGGCTGTTATGTCCAATTATTTGGGCAGCTCCCTCACTGTGGCTTCCAGGGGGCTGTCATGTCATTAGCATGCAGCCACGGCCATTAATTGGGCATGTTATGGTTACTGTGAAGTCAAGGTCAGAAACATTCAGTATAGATACTCAAGGTCATAAACATTTGCTTCTGAGCATGCACTCACTTAAGTAACTTGTAGGCAAGTTACATAATCAACAAAGATCTCTGTTTGTCCTGCATATGGAAAGGACCTATAGAAAAGGTGCAGGGCACAAAATGGAACTGGGTGGAGGCTGAAACTGGGCTTAAGGGCTGACTAAAGACTGTTACCACCACAAATAAACTGTGTCTCCTATTCTAACCGCACCTTGCATCTTCTTCCATCTGCCAGGATTCCGAATCTGTTTCCTGGGTATGAGCCCCCACAGGACACCAATACTATCTTTTAGAAACTTTTAGCAAAATCCCATTCAGTAAACTCAGTCCCTGAAATGCTTGAGTCATGCTAAACCAAGGCAAGTCCTTTTGATGGCCTTTCAGGAAGCCACCAGGAAGACTGAAAATACAACTACTTGAGAATAAGGGCCTTTTGTGCAACCTCTGGCACTGACAACCTGCCCCAGGAGTGTGAGCTGCCATATCATGGTCACTGATGATCTGGAGGAGAGGGTTGACAAGCAAAGCCTCTCTTCCTGGATGCAGCCACTTCATTCTTCATTAAGCTCTCAAGTGGTTATTATAAGCTCTTGACCAGATTCCAGTGTTCTGTAAGAGCTTATTTTTGACCATTGATGTGAGCATTTTGGTCACTTTTATAAAGGGTTGAAGAACTAGATTTCCCTAGTCTACCCTTTTTGGTGATATCATCCACCTTTAGACGTTTGGTCTGACACTTTAAATAAAGTAGTACTCCATCAGGTAATTCTTTTTTCTTTATCTACCTACCAACACTTTAAAAGCCTGTTCAGATATTCCCCAGCATGAACAAACTAAATAAAGAGAAGACTTAACTGCTTTTTTCAACATAGGTAATATCCTACTCCTTTTTCCTCTCTGCATCCAAGCCACTCAGAAAGATGAAACTTCTTTTAATGTCTGTCTTTCCTTTTCTGTGAAGACCTTTCTGAGCATTCAGGTGGAATTGGACTCTTGATTAACTTTACCTTGCTGCAGCCATTACATAATGTGGTCACACAGGTACAATAGCCTCTTTGCAATTATTTATTTATGCTGGCCTTGAAACTATTTATTTATGCAGCATCCCTTAGAGGTAAGACTGTATCTTAATGTTTTCTGTATATCTAGATCTTAGTATAGGACCTGGCATATGCCAAGGACTTAATACATGTACTGAATAAAATCTTTACAGCATACTGTAATAGTAAAATCCTTACTGTAGGCTGAATTCAAAACACTCTTTTTTAAATGTCCCTTAGTGTAAGTCATTCATATGGATACAAAAATAAATATATTTTAAATGTTTTTATAAGAAGATGTGATGTAAGCTTGATGCGCAGTTTTCCATTAATCTGATTTAATTTAATAATGCATTTCAAACATGCATAGGAATAAATGCACTGAGTGTTCTTCAGGAACTCTGTTAAAGCTTTCAATAAAAGGCAAAAAATAGAGATTTGAGGTTATATTACAAATATAAACCTGAAGTGCAGGAATTATATATTATGAGTTCAAGGAAGATTAGCACAATAACAATCACACATTGTGTAGAATTACAAAATTAGAGTCTGACCATCACATAAAACTGAATGGATGACCATCTCAAGTCAAAACAAGTAAGGTAAGGAAATCCCTCTGGATAAACAGAACCAAAAGATTATTCAGAAGACAATCTGGAGATCGATCTTTGCAAAGACAAATGATGATCACCTTTCCACAATTCTATGCCATTTAAACCAAAATGCTTTCACATGGAACATTTTCAAGGCAAGCATCACCAATCACCCACAAAACAATAGAAAATAATGATCCAAATGAGCATTAAGGTAGACAAAAATACAGCCATCAGGAACATGAATAGGGAACTCATAATATATTAATTTCTAGTTTAATTACTATAGCAAAAGGTCTAATTTTATGTATACAAGTATTCCTGTCTTTGAAACAATTATATCACTTGTACAGCTTTTGAGCTGAGCACTGATTTAAAATCTCACATCCATCCTATGAGGTAGGTGCTACTTTAAAATGAGAAAACTGAAACTTGAATAAATGCTTTGGCCATACATATAAAGGTGGGATTTAAATCAGAGTTTAACTTAGGTGGTAAGAATTCAATTAAAAATACATGCTATGATGTATTACACTCTATCTCTAAGCAATAGTGATTGCACAATGATATCCATCTTTTAGGATTTCTTCAATGATTACATTAATAAGGTAGGTACAATATAGACATTACTGGTGCCTCAGAAAACAAAAGCCCTTATAATTAGCCAATGTTTAGAATGTAATGTCCAAGGAACACTTCAACAAATATTGATTTCAAATTATAGAGATTAATAACTAAATGATTTTTTACCTGATTCTTAGATCAAGTATTGACAAACTTTTATTTTATAAAGAACTAGAGAGTAAATATTTTTAGATTTTATAGACACATTATCTCTGTCTTGACTTCTCAGTTCTGCCATTGCATAAAACAGTTTAAATAATATATCGCTATGTCAATAACATATAGAGGTTTAACATCATTTGCCAGTAATAGCACAAATTAAGATGAGTAGCAGCAAAACTGCATTGGGCTAAAGAAATGACTCCAGATGGAACCTTAAATCCACAAGAAAAACTGAAAAATAATAAAATACTGAAAAACCAAAATAATTATGCAAACAAAAGCTATAAGTAACAATTGTACTACTTTCTTCTATTATTGTTTTCAGAAAAATGCAATTATATAAATTAGTGATTATAATAATGAACTAGTGGGTAAGTAACATTTTTAGAAGCAATATTATACCAAAAATACTATACAAAGATAGGAGAGGGAATAGAGACATAAGAAAAATAAACATATAGTCAATTGGAATTAAGTTAGTATTAATCTAAAGTAGATTCTGATATGTTAAGATATATATTGTGAGCCCTACACTAAAATGTAAAAAAAAATTATTGAAAAAAACCAGAATACTACCAGTATAAAATATTAATTTGATACAGAAAAGCAGTAAAAAAATGAAAACACATGATACATAAAAAACAATACGTAAAATGGCAGACATTTTTTTTAAAAAGCTAACTATATAAAAATATTAAATTGAACATATCAAACCATCAAAGCCAAAATCATGCATTGTCAGTCTGGTTAATATGATGTGATCCAACTATATAATATTTACAGGATACAAACTTAAGATTCAAAGATACAAATAAATTTAAAGTAAAGGGGAAATAAAAGTTTTCATCTAAACAGAACCCAAAAGAGAGCTAGAATGTCTACAATTAAACTGGGCAAAACTGACTTTACACAAGAATGTTAGTAGATATTAAGAGGAACCTTTATAATGATAAAACAGTCAACCCAACTGGAGGAGGTAATGTTTATAAATGCAATGACTCTTCTAGTAACAGAGGACCAACATATGAGAAGCAAAAAATGAGTGAAATTGTAACCATATGCAATTGTTTTCTGAGGGCAAAATCAATGAACATAACTAGAAGATGAAAGAGTGGAGAAAGATTTATAACCCAAGTGACTAAGATGAACACTAGTATTTTCTATAAAACAATGCTCTCTTCAGAGGATTGAATCATGGAGGAGTTTTTTTTGGGTACCAATGTATTTTCATATGGTAAGGCTCTTTAGGGCATAAGGACATTCCTTATCATGTTTATTTTAGGATGTATATTTCAGAGCACGATCAGTGCAGGGTCATAGTTCAAGAAGAAAAGATGTTGGGCACAGGTATGAGAATGCTGTTCAAACTCATAGCTTGAGTATCAGCAAAACTACATTGATAACAGGTTAAAATGGCAGTCACAAATACTTAAAGGTGGTAAAACAAATGATTCTGGGCATGCTCAGTTCAGGGTCACAAAGATAGAGACATGAACACTTCTGGGTATGCTCAGTTCGGTGTTATAAAGATCCAACTTTAGTTCCAGAAACTAAAAGAAAAAGTTAAGAGTGGTTTGGTGATCTTGAAGAGCATGGCTAGTTCTTCATAAGTTTCTCCAAGAAATTTTTTAGCTGAAACAAAGGAAAGGACATTTTGAAGGTGTATAAATGTAGGAACTTGCCTCTAAGGGTCACCATCTTGGCTTAGTGTCTAATAAAATGAGGAGAGAAATAGATCATTGAACAATAATAGTGGGAGACTTTAATATTCTATTTTAAATGGAAAGAATGGCAAGAAGAGTTCAAGGAGAAAACAAGAAAAACAACAATCTAAACCATTAAAGCTAAAAGATGTCTATAGAACACTGCTATATCCAACAACAGCGGAGTACATATTCTTCTCAAGTGCAGTTGGACTATTCTGTAGGATAGATGATGCGCTAAACCATAAAGCAAACCTCATGTATTTTAAAGGAAATAAATAACATAAAGTATATTTTCTGACCACAATTAAACAAAATTAGAAATCACGAACAAAAATAAACCTGAGAAACCCAAAAGTATATAAAAATTCAGCAAGTCATTCATAAAAAACCAATGGTGTTGTTGCATTACTATAGTGTGCTGATTTTAAGTTTTTTGGGTATAGAATGAGGACTGGGATAGCTGGGTCAAATAGTGGTTCTATTCCAAGTTTTCTAAGGAATCTCCATACTTCTTTCCATAGTGTTGCATAAATTTGCAGTCCCACCAGCAACGTATGAGTGTGCCTTTCCCTCTACATTCTCACCAACACTTACTATTTTTTGTAACTCCCATTCTGACTAGCATGAGATGAAATCTTAGAGTAGTTTTGATTTGCATTTCTCTAATTACCAGAAATGTTGAAAATTTTTTCATACATTTGTTGATCAATTGTATATCTTCTTCTGAGAAGTGTCTGTTCAGCTCCTTAGCCCATTTATTGATTGGGTTGTTTGTTTGTTTGTTTGATGTTAAGTTTTTTGCATTCTTTATATGTCTTACAAATTAGTGCTATATCTGACTGTGTGTGGCAAATTTTGCTCCCAAAGTGTAGGCTTTCTCTTTACCTCACTGATTGTTTCTTTTTAGTTTGAATCCATCCCATTTATTGATTCAGCTCAATTTGCAAAAGCTAAACTGTGGAAGCAACCTAGATGCCCTTCAATAGAAGCATGGATAAACTGTGGTTTATCCACACACACACAATGGAATATTACTCAACATTAAAAGAGAATAAAATTATGGCATTTGCAGGTAAATGGATGGAGTTGGAAAATATCATGCTAAGTAAAGTAAGGCAATCCCAGCAGCTGGAGAGGTTGAGACAGGCGAATCGTGAGTTAAGGCCAGCTGCAGCAACTTAGTTAGGTCCTAAGTAACTTAGCAACACCCTGTCTCAAAATAAAGTATAAAAAATAAACTATGGCTATGGCTCCATGGTTAAGCACCCCTGGGTTCAATCCCTGGTACAAAAAAAAAAAAAAAAAAAACCTAGCAAAAGGAAGGAAATAATTAAATTAGAGCAGAATTTATTGAACTAAAGGGTATAAACTATTAATTAATTTAGTTTCTTTGAAAAAATTCAACAAAATTTAAATACTTGCCAGATTGATCAATAAAAGAAAGTCAATTCAAAATACTAAAAAATATTGAAAAAAATAGGAATAGAGCTGGACACAGTGGTACATGCCTGTAATCCCAGTGGCTCTGGAGGCTGAGGCAAGAGGATCACGCTTTCAAAGACAGCCTCAGGAACAGCAAGGCACTAAGCAAATTAATGGAATCTTGTCTCTAAATAAAATACAAAATAGGACCAGGAATGTGACTCAATAGCCCCTAAGTTCAATCCCCAGTACTGCTCCCCCAGTAAAAAATAGAAATAGAAAGTAACTACTAACCTAGTAAAAAAAAATGAAAGAAAGAAAGAAAAGAAAAAATTCATAGTTAATAACAGTCCTTAATGGTGAATAACTGAATCTTTTCCTCTTATATTTGGGAATCAGACAAGGATGTATTCTCTTACCTCTTCCATTCAACATTTTTCTGCTATGGACAATTAATAAATAAAAAGACAAAAGGAATCCAGACTGTAAAGGAATAAGTAAAATTAAATCTATTAGCAGATGACATTATTTTGTGTACAGAAAATCCTGAAAAACAAATTAAAAATCATTGAAACTAGTAAGTTCAGCAAGAAGGTTGTAGGATAAAAGCTTAAGATACAAAATCATAACATTTATATAACATTTCCCATGAACCAGTTAAGAAAGAAGTTAAGAAACCAGTTACATTTATAATAACATTAAAAAGAATAATGTACTTTAAAGATAAATTTAAACAAAGTCATATAAAACTTGTGCATTGAAAATGGCAAAACATTGTTGCAAGATATTAATAAAGGTCTAAATAAATATCAAAATACCCTGTTTTCATAGATTGGAAAATCTAATGTTAAGATAATAAAATTTCTCAAATCATCCCACGATGTCAGTGCAATCTATAGCAGAATCCTCATTGACTTGGTAATAATGCACAATCTGATTTTAAAGTTTGTATGAAATTGTGAGGAACTGAGAACTAAAACAGTTTTCAAAAAGGAAGAATAGAACAGGAGAGTTCATACCTCCCAATTTCAAATTTACTACAAAAAAAAAAAAGTAATCATGACAATATGATACTGGCATCAGGGTGATGTATAGGCCAATGAAACAGAGTCCAGAGGAAAAATATGTAAAATTAATTTTGTGTAAGGATGTCAATGAGTAAAGAATAATCTTTCAATAAATTGTGTTGGAAAAACTGGACAAGAAGAAGCAAATTAATCAAGTAGGACATTTACCTTACACCATATTGCAAACATTAACTCCAAATGGGCCAAACACCTAAATGTAAGAGCTAAAACTATAAAACTTCTAGAAGAAAAGAATGTATAGACATAAACTTTCATGCCCTTATGTTTGGTAATTGTTTTCTAGACATGATATTCAAAATTCAACAAATAGAAATAATTAAAAATAAAATAAACAAGTTTCAAAAAATAAAATACCTGGGAATAAATATAACCAAGTAGGTGAAAGACCTCTGAAATGAAAATTATAAAACACTGAAGAAAGAAATTGAAGAAGATAAAACAACCTTCTATGTTTTGGGATAGGCAGAATTAATGTGGTCAAAATGGCTATACTACCAAAAGCAATATACAGATTCAATACAATCCCCATTAAAATACCAATGACATTCTTCACAAGACTAGATAAAAAATTCTAAAATTGATTTGGAAGAATAAAATACCCAGAAGACAGAAAGCAATCTTGAGCAAGAACAGCAATGCAGGAGATATCACAAAACCTTACCTTAATTATGCTGCAGAGCTATAGTAATAAAAACAGCATGATATTGGCATCAAAATAGACATGAAAACCAATGGAATAAAACAGAAAATACAAAACAAACTCACAGACATAAAGTCATCATATTCTTGACAAAATTGTCAAAAATATATGTTGGAGAAAAGATAGCCTTTTTAACAAATGGTGCTGAGAAAACTGGAAATCTACATGTAGAAAAATTACAATAGATCCCTATATTTCACCCTTAATTAAAAAAAAAACAATGAAATCACAGTGGATCAAAGACTTACAAATTATATCAACTCTCCAACACAACATCATAGGCACTAACTTCCTAACAAGATCCTAAAAATGCCAGAAATAAAACCAAGAATGATTGAGCAGGATGGCATCCAATTAAAAAAACAAAAGGTTTTTGCACAGCAAAAGAAACAATAAAAAGCATGAAGTGAGAACCTACAAAATGGGAGAAAATATTAACCATCTACTCTCTTGACATGGGATTAAGATCCAGAATACATAAAGAACTCAAAAAACTTCTTAATACCCCCCCAAAATTAATAAATGAGCAAAAAGAACTAAACAGATATTTGCCAAGGAAGAAATACAAATACGTAAAACATGTTCACCATCCTTAGCTATGAAGGAAATACAAAACTCTAATGAGATTTTACCTCACTCCAGTCAAAATGACAACTGTCAAGAATATAAATAATAATAAATGTTGACAAGGATGTGGGGAAAGGGTACATTGTTGCTGGGACTGCCAATTAATATAACCACTCTGGAAAGCAGTATGGAGATTCCTCAAAAAACTAGGAGTGGAACCACTGTATGACCCATCTACCCAACTCCTTGGTATTTATACAAAAGAACTAAAGTAATTGTGCTGTAAAAAATACAGCCTCATCAAAATGTTTATAGCAATACAACTCACTAGAGCAAAGACATGGAACAAACCCAGGTGTCCGTTAATAGATGATAAAGAAAATGTGGTATATATACATAATGGAGTTTAATCCAGCCATAAGAAGAAGGAAATTATGACATTTGTGGGTAAATGGATGGAACTGGAGAACATCAGGCCAAATAAAATCAAGGTTTGAATGTTCTCTCTCACATATAGATGCTAGAAAAAAAGTAAGGGGAAAAAAACAGGGGATCAGATATCATAAAGACATAGGGAAAATCAGCAGAATAGACAATTAAGGGGGAGAGAAAAGGCATGGGAAAGGGGAGGAAACACAAAATAAGTTTAGCAAAAATCCCACTATGTTCATGTATAAATACACCACAATAAATAGCTATAAAACACCAATTAAAATATGTAAATGAGCCAGACATGGTTGTACATGCCTGAGATCCCAGTAGCTGGAGAGATTGGGGCAGGAGGATGGCTAGTTCAAAGTCAGACTCAGCAAGTTAATGAGGTATAAACAACTTAGCAAGACCCTGTCTCAGAATAAAAATGGCCCTCGTACCAATTATATATATATATATATATATATATATATATATATATATATATATATGTGGGGGGGGAGCACTTGGGATTGAAATGGACTCAATTAAATTTCATGCATGTATTATTATGTGAAAATCAACCCAACTATCATGCACCAAGGAAATAAAAAATAAAAAAAAGAAAATACATAAAAAGAAAATACTTAGTATACCAAAACTAAAAACTTCCATTCTAAAGATGTTTTCTGCTTTGGGAGCTTCCTATTGTATTCCACTGGATTATCTCTTTTAAATGTGATTACTCTTTTAAATATTTTGTCATTTTAGTAAATCTTTAAACTTAAGGCAAAAACTCTCTTAAATATTTGGCATTTTATTAAATCTATATAAGTGGGAAGGTAAACACTACTCCTTTTTTTGTTCTTTTTAATTCAAAATTACTGGGGTGTTTTTATTTTGTTTTAGTCTTTGTTTTTCTGGGGTTTTTTGTTTTTGTTTTTGTTTGTTGTTGTTGTTTGTTTTCTTCTTTTGTTTGTTGCTGGGGATAGAACCCAGGGATGCTCTATGAATGAATTACATCCTCTGTCCATTTTATTTATTTTAAGATAGAGTCTTGCTAAATTGCTGAGCACCTCACTACATTGCGGAGGCTGGCCTGCAACTTTCAATCCTCATGCCTCAGCTTCCTAAGTTACTGGAATTACAAGCTTGCACTATCTTATAGGATCATGTTGATATCATCTTGATATTCTGCTTCCACAAGAATATTTTAATAATCATCTTTTAAGTTTCTAAATAATCTTGTTTAGATTTTGATTTAAAATGCATTTAATAGATAGATTAATGGTGAATGTGTATATTGACAAAGAAAGTCCTATCTTTATTATTTAAGTCTTGTTCATTGGTTTATAAATAAAATATTTTTCTGTTAAAGTACATTGTGTTAGGTGTGTTTCCGTGTAACATTTTACAAATAATAGCTTTTTAAAATTCATATTACTATGTGTTCCTGACATAGCACATCAATTTTTATATATTGATTCTATCTTCTATACTTTCATAACAGGGTATTCTATGTAGATTAAAATAAAATCTTGAATGGACAGTTTTGTTTTAAATTTTTCAAAACTTAAAAATTGGTCTTTTTTCATTCAAACAATGTAGCACATTTTAGAGTTTCAGGCAAGTTATAGGGTCAGAGAAGTTGAAGTTAGAAAAATGTTGTAAGTGAATTTCTTAATATGAACTTGCATAAAGATTTTTAAGAATCAGTCTCTTGTGAGCAGACCAGTTCATAAAATGACAGCAGATGCATGAATTCATAACAAAGCACTACACAAGCACACAAGCTCTTCTTAGGAATGCAGTATGTTGATGGATCACTGGGTTTGTTGTTTTTTTATTGCTGTTTTTTGTCTTTGTGTGTTTGTTTCTTTAGGAGTGTAGGTAAGGAGGTAGGTGAGGGTTAGGAGTTACCAGAAAAGAAAAATATGAATCTTCTAGTATTACCCACTGCTATTACACACAGGAAGGAAAGATAAGATCATGCTAGCTCCACTCCTCAGGGTGGTCAAGGTCAGTAGTGATTTGATTCAGGAGGAAATATGTATGCTACTATGAATAGCAGCATATAAATTTATGTGTTCTCCTGCTCAGGTGGTCACCCAGCTGCTTCTGATATCTCACAGTCTATGACAGCAATGTCCATAGGAAGGAGATTTAGATTCAGAAGAACATCACAGCTATTCAGAGCACAGAATTGAAAATGAAATATATTTTATGTGGGATGTTGGCCCTACTACTTTTGAGCAATTCACTTAGTCTCTTCAAAACAAAAGGCCTTTATTTATATGAGGGTGTAATAATACATATTTAAAACTTCTTTTATGAAAATTAAACTAGATAATTTATCTAAGATTCTTTCTATAATGCCTGCTCATGGTAAAGGATCAGTGAATGTTAGCTACTTCTGTTGCAAATCAAATAAATAATGGATCCTAGGTGGGGAACAAACTGTAACATAGCTCAATTGCAACAAGTATTAAGTTTTCCAAAATAAGTTAAAGAATAATCTTGATCTACTGATGTCTTAATTTTAGCAGCCTTCTTCCCTGAATGTCTTTCAGTTTCCTTTTCTTCTCAGTTTTTACTGTCAGAAATAGCACCTCATTTTTTCTACTCAATTTCATTTCCACCCTATAGAGTGACTTAAAATATGTGTTTCTATCTAGAAGATCATTTTATATCTTTAGAATCTAATTTTTTAAAGTCAGGTTAATTTGAACAAAAGTATCTATATACATTAAGATAAATATTGTATAGGTTTAACAAGCGATTTGGGTGGAAAATGTACAAGGAGTAACTCCAAAAGAACATTTTTCATTTGCCCCAAAATAACAGGAAGTTGCAAGTTGCAAACAATCTTCAAATATTTTTATTTATTTTTATTAGTGTACTATAACTATACCTAACAATGGGATTCATTATTGCATGTTCATACATGCACACAGCATAATCTTTTCAATCTCATTACTGCATGTTCACTTTCCCTTTCCCTCCCTTAAAACTCCCCCAACCCATTCTGCTTCCTCTACTGCTATCTCTCCCATTATTATTTTCATTTTACTTAGAGAATTATATATATATATATATATACATATATATATAATATGTGCATTAACAAACATTTTAAAATGTTATGAAATTCTGTTTTGTATAGAAGCTAATTTGGATAATCCTTGTTTACCAAAGACTTGTCAGAACGATAGGTTATCACAATCATATGACTGCATATTTATTTGGTGGAGTAACTGGTAAATTTATGAAAGTTACATAAATACTTCCCAGAACTGCCAATACTGGAAAAGACCCTTTTGTGAGGAACTCTGAAGTCACTTCTAAATATATATATATATATATATATATATATATATATATATATATACACACACACACACATATATTACATATATGTGTGTGTGTGAGATTCCCTGCAATATATTCACACATGGATATTTTATATTTTGGTAGTTATAATCCTTCTTTTTTTCTTTATTTCAATGGAACATTTATTCTAGTATGAAGAAAAGTACTACTGTATCTTACATCATGGATGAAACCTCAAAAAACATTATGCTAAATGAAGGAAAGCTGACTTAAAAGTTCACACATTGTATTATTCTATTTTTCTGAAAAATCCAAAGTAGATCATTTTGTAGGACTAGAAAAGTAATAGTGTTTGCCTGGGTTTGGAGAGGTCATGGGGAAGACTGCACCAGGATACAAATAAAGGAAATGTTTTTAACAAAGAAATGATAATTGAGAAATATTGAATGAACTAAATGCCCCTGGTATTTCATTTTAAAATGGTTAATTTTTTTATGTGACTTTCACCTCAATAAATTTTAAAAACAGCAAATAGAGATAGAAAATAGATTAATGATTGCTTAAAATTAAAAGTGGGAGGTGATAACTGTTTTCTTTTCTACATCATATAATTTTCAAAATCATGCTGATGTGATGATTGCACATCCATATTGAAATGATATGAGAGGAACAGAGTAAGAGAGAACTACCAGAAGAATTATATCATTGCTTTCGCATCTACTTGCTATCTACCAATTTAAAGTTATAGCTGTACATTTTGCTTTGTGACTGTTCTTAGTTGCTTAGTTGCTAGTAATTCAAACAACAAATCTTTTCCCCTCTGCATTTTTCCAATGCAGATTATTTTTTTCTCAAAATAAAAATATTGCTTGAGTAGATCACTGTGCAAAGAATTGGGAACAGAGGCCAAGGACAGAGAAAACAAAACAAACAAACAAAAAACAGACTTTTCAAAGAGCTGTCATGTGATGAAACTTTAAATTTCATATAACTGAAAGTATACTTGGGTTTGGCAATCAGTGTGAAAAATTATAGTAAATGTAACTAAGAAGCTTAAAACTGGTAAAGACAAAATTCAGTTATTATAAAGTAGGTACAAGAAATTTTCTTTGAGTAGAAGGAAATTTCTGTCAGCTTCAAGTGGATTTACAGCAACTATCCCATGTTTGAAAGTCTATCAACTGAAACAAGGAGGGCTCTAAATTGTATGATTGTTTTCTTTTGACTCTCTTTTGAAGAACAGGCCTTAATCTTCCTTAAATATAATTTTACCAAGGGTTTCAGTAAGTGCAAAGTATCAAGATTTGGGTACTACTGGTAAGTGGAGCTTTGCCAGAATTCAAAGTTGGAGAGTTCAATCATGACAGAGCATTAGATGCAATGCCACAGAGATGAGCTCCAAGGAGTTTTCAAAGACAGACGTGAGGACTGCCATGTTGATAGACCACGTAGCTTAGCTGTCATTGATAGAAAGGATTCAGCAAAACCAAAGACTTGTCAGAACAGTAGGTTAGCACAATCATATGACTGCATATGTATTTGGTGGAGTAACTGGTAAATTTATGAAAGTTACATAAATACTTCCCCAGAACTGCCAATACTGGGAAAGACCCTTTTGTGAGGAACTCTGAAGTCACTTCTAAATAAGAATGCTTAAAATCAAAACAACTCTATCAAGAGAAACCACAATGGCATCACCCAGCACTTCAAGGTTTTTTTTCATCTCATTCATCCCTTAGCATTGTATCAAAAATATTCACAGGAAATCCTGCATGTGTTTATCACATGTTTATCTGAGTCCTGCCAGCTTTGATGATTTAAATCCTGGGATGCAGAATGTAAAGTTTCTCTTATACCCTTTTCTCCCTTGCATACAATGCCCAGTGCTATTTCCTTTCTCCAATGCATCTTTTCAAAACCATTTTAGGGGATATAGCTCAATTGGTAGAGTGCTTGCCTCTCATGAACAAGGCCCTGGGTTTAATCCCTAGCAACACACACATACACACACACACACACATACACATACACACACACACAAAAAAAAAAAAAAAAAAAAAACACTTTAGTCTCTCCCCCATGGACATGTCTCCCAACCACAAGTTTCCTTCATATCTTTAAACAAGGTCATCAGTTCTTTCCATTAACAAACATTTGAAAATGTTATGTAATTCTGTTTTGTATAGCAGCTAATTAGGATAATCCTTGTTTGCCAAATATAGTAAAAATCTCCTCAATCCTTGAAACACATTTTTCTCATAATAGCTTCTAACAAAGACACCTAACAGTTGGCCAATAAATGCAGGTTGACTTGTTGATCAGAAAAAAATACCTTTGCCTTTCTTTATGCATTCAAGTTTTATCATCAATTGTACTTTAGCTGAATAGTACAATCCACACAGGAAAATCTATACTTTAAGAATATGCACTATCTAATTAGAATGCTTTCTCACTTCAACTACTGGCATAAATGTCATATTTTTATATTTAATGCCCCTATTTATTTTCTATGTGTGCACATACATAATTTTAATAATAAATTTGATATATCTCATGGTACAAAGTGTAAGTATTTCTAATTAGTTTGATCAAAGATACCATAGTCAGTGCTGAGTAATGAAAATTGTGCCAATAAAAATTCTATTGCTTTTGACAGGAGGAAAAATGGCCATACATTGATTCAGACCTCCCATCCTTCCAGAAAAACATTTACATGTGATGTATTTATAAGGGCACATAAATGTATATGTAGTCACAGTTCTAATATTTCCTGCAGCACAAGCAGCAGGACAGCAAGCCATTTCTGCTGAGTTTTCTTATTTTATTATTATATTTGCAGTTTTTAACTCTGGTCTATTGTGATTTTAACTCTTGCACTTTCTAGGAGGTCTTGAATAGGGAAAACAAAGTAATAGACTGACCATAGAGATCCAGAAAAGCTCTCTTATGTTATCCTTGTATTCTGGAGTCTTTGATGTCTGCATGAAAGAGATTATCCTTACTAAAATAATGACTTATACAATGAATATCTGGATAAGAGAAGAAGTAAACTAACATTTATTTAGTGCATAAAATCTGTGGGTAAATCAGTGGAAAATGAACTAAAGTCAAGTGTCTGGGTATAGATCTAAAAATTCCTGATTTCTCCAGAGTATGAAAGATTGGGAACCAAAAGAATTGTAAAAGGGCTCACAATACCTAGAGAGCAGAAATATGTACAGTTACTGTAGAGGCTAGCTCTTGGAGACCCTAACAGTAGATAGTTCATAGAAATACATTTGAGGATTCTGCCAGCTACTGAGGTTACCTCTGCAGCCATAACTATACAATTTCAAGTTCTTCCTCTTCTATTAGCACATTATAATCTTAAATAAGTCTGAGCTGTGTTGAATCTTAGTTTCTGTTTTAGTCAGGTTTTTTTCCTGCTTTGACTACAAGACTTAATAAGAACAATTAAAGGAGGAAATGCTTATTTGGTGGTTCACAATTTCAGAAGTCTCTTTCATAAAATGGCAGACTCCATTCCTCAGGGCCTAAGGTGAGCAGAACATCTCGGGGAAGAGTGCAGTGGAGG
Source organism: Urocitellus parryii (assembly GCF_045843805.1). Taxonomy (NCBI): domain Eukaryota; kingdom Metazoa; phylum Chordata; class Mammalia; order Rodentia; family Sciuridae; genus Urocitellus; species Urocitellus parryii. Next base: position 102,302,154 of record NC_135542.1, read on the forward strand.
GAGGTGGCCCTGGACATCATACCAAGGAAGCAGAGAGAGAGAATTCTACTCAACAAAGACAAAATATATACCTCCAAGCCATGGCCCCAGGGACCCACCTCATCCAGTCACACCCTACCTGCCTAAAGTTGCCACCAAATGAATCCATGATCAGGGAATTAATTCACCATCGATTAGGTTAAATCTTTTATAACAAAGTTACTTCACCTCTAAACCTTCTTGTATTGTCTTACATATGATCTTTTAAGGAACACCTAATATCTGAACCATAAGAATTTCTTCATCTAGAAAATAATAAGTTAGAAAAAAGATAATTGGCATGCAAATATTGAGCTGGATTCCTACATGTCCTAATAAGGGAAAATATAGAGTACTCATGTCTGGGTTTTCAGACATTTGTTTTATAGAAGTGATATTTAAGGGAAACTAAGAAGTATAAATAAGATCAAGAATGAGAAAAAACTTTCCAAGGCAAAAGTAAGAGCCAGAATTCTAAAAGATTTTAGCATGTTTTAGTGAAATACAAAGGCCAGGATATAGCATAGAAAGTGAAAGTGGAAACAGGATGACTTGAGACAAAAATGGTAGGCAGATCATGGGTATACTAATTGCATGACTTTTAGTAATTACAGGTAAAATTAGTCTTTGTCCTTAGTAGAATCTGAAGACTTTAAAAGAAATTAAATGTATGACATTATCATTTTTTTTTGCTCAAAAACCTATCATTCTATTTAGTAATTAACCACAAAAATCACAAATAGGCGTATGGGAAAAATTTTCATACTTTATTTATCTCTGAGGTCAGAATTGATGATAGCTTGGAATAAAATAGCAGTAGATGAAACAAAAACTCATTAGTAATTTAAATACATGTTCAGGAATGAAATGTAGAAGGATTTGGATTGATTTAATATTTGACCTGTCATGGGGACGAAGTGGAAGTCATATCCATAGACAAACTTCACAGTTTTTACTATGCTGGAAAGCAAGAAATGGATCATAGATAGAAGGAAATGTCCAATAGTTTTGGTATGATTTTATTAATTATGTCTGAAGCAATAGTCTTGAGACATGCCTACAGGCTGCTGAACACAAAAGCAAGTATTAAAGATGAAGAAAAACAAGGAATAATTTGAAGGAAAAAAACATAATATCCTTGGATAAAATCAGGAGGAATGGGACACCATAGAGTGCAGAGACTCATCAAGTTTATTCACTTGAACATGAGAAAACAAGATAGAAAGGATGGGAAGGAAGATCAGGTGGGATATTTAGTTATGTGAAGATGAAATCTTTTTAACCAGCTGAGAGTAGAAGGCAAAAGTTAGAAGTTTAAGTGATTAAAAAGAGTAACAGAAAGATTATAAAGGAACAAACAACCTAGAGAAATAAAAGATAGTCCAGCAATATTGAATTGCCACATTAAATTTTTGACAAAAATAAATTAAAGTAAACCAGTTCTAATGGTTTAATCAGGGTTGGAATTTTCCAGGATTTTTTTTTCCAATAGAGTTGAGAAAAATTGCAATGAGGTGATAATTACAGTGGATCATGGAACCCAAGCTAGATAAAGTGGGTAATGAAGACATGAGAGTGGATAACAGAATAGAAAGTTTCAATTAGTAAATTCTGTGGTTCTTGATGTGGAAAATGAGATATATATGCAGCAGTATGCTGTGAGACTGAGAGATAATGATCTGATTTCAGAAACTGCATATTTTTTGGTTAGGGCATAGTAAAAAATATGACTATGAGAACAGGGTAGAGGAAGTGTTGAGATGAAAAAATCATGTAATTAGAAAGCTTAAGTGTATAAGGTATAAAGTGTCAACATATGAAGAACACACAGTCTAAACAGCTTTTATAGTAGGAAAGAAATAGAATACATCAATTTCAAATAATAAATCTATAGGCAAAGACATGGGGTAGCCATTTAACTCATCCTGAAGAAATATATGACCTAAGCCTGTTGATATGCCTCTGTACCTCAGTTACTTGAATTGATCTTACCCTGAAAACTCACAAATTATTCATGGGCTAAATGCCTCTTAGAAACCATAGCCCTAATCTACTTCATGTTACAAATGAAATTGATTTCCAGAAAAATAAAGTATTTCCAAAGATGGTGCCTTGAATTTATAGGAAATTTAATTATAAACTCAAGCAAGCTCTCTTTCTATACCATCAAATTAAGGCAATATTTCCCATGCTCATAGTGCAAATGTTTAGGGTTTTGAGAGCAGATCAATAAATATAATGTGTTTTTTTTTCTCTCAAGTTCTGAAAAAGTTAAGGGAAAAGAACAAATAGTAATGCAGATAAGAAACAAAAATCATTTTATTACTTATATAATCCAAATTATAGTGATTCATTTACAAAAGCTGAGCATACTCAGTGTATTTGTCTAAGATTTACCAAAGTGATAAGTCACTCTCTTGACAGAGAACAGTTGACAGAACTAAGAGAAACCAAGAGTATTAAATGCATCAACATGTTAATATGTAAAAAGTCATCAGGAGTTAGGAGATAACTTCTTCCACATATCAATGAAATCATTATCAGTAATGATAAAATACAAAGATATAACTCATCAAATCCATTAATAAGATAAGTAATATTGGCAATTCATACATGAAATCCAAAACATAAATAATTTAAAAAGTCTTTGAAAGAAGTATAATAGGTGTCCTGGATCATAACCAAGTCAGAAGTACACCATTCTGAAGGTGAGTTAACAGTTATGTAAGCCTGAGAGGCAAGGGGAAAATCAGATGCAAAATAGCAGTGCCAATTTCCATACTATTTAGAAGACTGAATGTGTTAGGCAATATATTTTTGACTATAGAAACCATAATTTTGAGAATATCACTTTTGACAATATAGATGTTTCCTTCAATTTTAGTCATGACATAACTAACCTATCCTTTTACAAAATCTTATACTTAGTTATATATGAGTTTCCATCTCTAGTAAGTATGATTACAGAAAGAAATTGTGCAGAATAAGCTGACTTAAGAACACCTATCTTCACAGTTTTTTTTATTTCCAATATAAAATCAACCAAAGGCAGCTTTAAGCACATTCATTTATAGGTTTGGTCACCTTAACAGGTTAACTTAGTACTTCCCTTAACTCTGAAATCTAGCACCCAGAAATAGCCCTTCTGGGCCTATTTGCATGACACATGTTTCTATTTTAAATTTCATCATGAAATGAAAGATTCACTTTCACATGATCTTATGTTGAAAGCACAGACCAACTTTTTGAGGAATTGATAGAGTCAATGTAGAGATTGGAGATTCAGGAACACCAAGATCCTTCCTTATCTTCCTGTATTAGTCTTAATTCCATCTCCTTACATCTGAATGGGAACAGTCCCTTTTGAAAATTTCTTTTGCTCTTCCTTTTTTTTTTTCTCAGTATCTTTTTTTTTTCACATCTAAAACAAAAATATAGAATATCACTCTTGTGAATAAGGAATTTTAAGAGATTGGAAGGCATACTGGAAAGTTCTATTTTTATATACCTCACAATGAAAGAAATCAAGAACACAATTTAGTTCTATAAAATACATTGGGCTGGTACTAATAAACAATTTATTTGTGTTTCCTTATGAAGTCAAGTTTAAGTTAAGACAATGGGCTCATTTATGGAGAAAAAAATCAATGTAAACCAGTTGTTTTAAAGGTAGTAAGTAAAGACTACATCCATATTGCTTTGCTTCATGGTAAAATGTTTATTAATGGTTTAAAATCATAAAAACTTCTAATCATTCTTTGTACTTTGCTTTCACTGGATACATACAGGAATCGATCAGAAGCTGTGGCTTGATTGAAGAACCAAAGCCCCATACATACTATTTAAAAATCCTGCTTGATTAACCCTCTGGGGAGGCATCCAAGATTCATGTATAGGCTGCATAGCAGAGTTGGGATAGCATGAAGAGATGAAAGGTCTGCAAGTGCTCAGGATCACAGCAATAAGGACACCCCATTTACCCTTTCCATGTAACAGATTGTGCCCTACAGAAATGTGCCACAGTTATCTCAGATGCCAGGTAGCCAAGTGGAAAGCATTAGTGAGGATTTACGGTTTAAGTAAATTACTTCCAGAAGTTATGTTTCCAAGCTATTAGTGTGGAAAAAAATAGTCTGAAAATCTGGGGAGAGAATACATCTTTCTGTAAGCAAGTCAGTGGAATGACGAGAGTGTCACAACTTCACCCCTTAAAATCCCTTTAAGGCATCTATTTTATTACACTGGATTAAAAATACTGCACTCAACACAATTAGAAATTAGATAAATAAACATGCCCAAGCAAAAAGCAATGCCCTATCACATGTTTTTTTCTTACCAAAGAAGATACTTAGATGTGAAAAGTTTGTCAGTTATAAATTAGGACAATAGAAGTCACATTTTTCTTTTTTGTTTATTTTTCCTAAAACAAATTAAATCTGTGTTAGACAAAAATATTCTAACCTGGGTCATCATGGAAGAATAGAATCTTTCATAGATCATGTTAGAAGAGACTAGGTAACAACTCCAATCATTTAGAGAAGCCTAAACAAATAACCCCAAACTCTCAGTGACTCAACATAACAAAGGTTCATTTATTTTTCACAATGCATGTTCAATGAGGTAGACCACAAAACTGTATTCATTGTTGTCTTTCTACATACAGTTTAGTCAACGGATGCTCAATCAAACTGTGAATCATTTTATAACCATATACTTGCTTGGTTACATTCAACATGGCAGAGAAGGTGAAGCTCTGAAAAAATGAATGTTCTGGATTAAAAAACTATATCCATTGTTCTGGTTTAGATATGAGGTATCCCCCAAAAGCTCATCTGTGAGACAAGGCAAAAGAGTTTAGAAGTAAAAATGATTGGATTATGAAAGCCTTAACCTAATCAGAGTATTAATCCCCTGATAGGGATTAATTTGAGGGTAGCTGTAGGCAGGTAGGGTGTTGCAGGAGGTGGATACCTGGAGGCATGCCTTAGGTATATAAATATTTTGTCTTTTTTGAGCAGAGCTCACTCTCTGCTACCTGGTGTGATGTCTTTGAGCTGCTTCCCTCTGCCTAGTTCTTCCACCCTGCTATTCAGTCTCATCATAAGCCCTGAGGAATGGAGTCAGCCATGTATGCACTGAGATCTCTGAAACAGTGAGCCCCAAAATAAACCTTTCCTTCTCTAAAATTGTTTTTTTTTTGGGGGGGGGGGTCTTTTGGTCAAAGTAGTGAAAAATCTGACTATGGTAGAAATTGATACTCAGAAGTGGGGTCATTACTGTGACTAACTTGACCATGTGGTTCAGAAGATTTGGGAGCTTTTTAGATTTTGTGGGAGAAATTTTGAAAAATTTAATGATGCAAGCTTAATAGCTGTTTCTGGTGGGAGCTCAGAAAATCAAAACACAGATACAACTGTGGAAAGTAAAGAGCAGGCTCAGGAGGTTTCAGAGGAGAAGGAGGGCTGTATTGGAAATTAAATTAGAGGCCATTCATGTTACGTTCAAAAAGTCATTTAAATTTTGCCTGTGTCCTGAGAATTTCTGTGAGTCTGATTTTAAAAGTGATGGGCTTCTTAATTTGGTAGAAAACATTTCTAGGAAGTAAAATATTCAGGCAGTGGCATGGGTATTGCTAGCAGCTTTTAGCCAAGTTAATTTTGATATTCAGGAGCAGAAAGTAGAGCCGAAAGATTCGAAAAACTTTAGAACTGGGACTAAGGAAGTTAGACATTAAAGACCTTAGTACCACTAAAAAAAAAAAAAAAAAAAAAAAAAGCTAAAGACTTTGTCCATGAATATAAATAGATGGCTTGAGGGCATCTCAGGAATTGGCAAGACCACACCCATCTCAGGCTCAAGGGAGTCTAAGTAAAAATTCCTTTGAGAAGAAACCATGTGCCCCAAATAAACTCCCCCCCCAAAAAAATTGTTCTTGTCAGGTCTTTTGGTCATAGCTGACTAATACACTCATTGCTTCTTTGCTTGGTGAGAATTAGTCACCAAACAATGCCTAAATTCAAGTGGATGGAGAATTAGTATTCCTTGTGAACCCTGAAGTAAATGAGAATCAGACAGTAGTGAATAGTATTGGTAATTATTAAAACGCCAACCACAATTCAATCTTCTTCGGGTCACTGTATATTTCATTTACTTTCAACTTTTCATCAGAGGAGATATACCAAAAGCTCAGCATACCCCTGTGGTACAAGATGGTGTTTACAGCTAGACTAGATGTGACTCCTCTTGTATAGATAATTAGAAACTGTAAAGTGAGCTATCTATATCTGGTAACCCAGTATATAGTGGCAGAACCAGAACATAATACAAACAACATATGTTCAATTCAGAGAGAAGAGTGGCAAACATAAGGTCACTGGTTCCCAGCAATTCTGAAATTCCATTGTGCAGAAATTATCAGGGCTTCTCTGTAGGTAGAAAAATCTTGTGTTCCTTTCATATTTCCCCAGTTGCTTCTTTTATCTCTCTCTGGTAGTGACCTGCCTGTATTGGACACCTTTTTCGTTTTCAAATTTGAGTGAAATTACCTCACTGTAGAGCATGGAATATGGTTCTCTATCAGGCACACTTGGTGTCAGATGAGGAGAATATAATCCCTGGTAGAAGGAACTTTGCTCAATGGGCAACAAGGTAAATGTAAAAAGTTCCCTTCCCCTCTCCCATGTCTGGCTCTGACGTGTGGTTCCCCCTCCTTGTCATCCCCTTACCAAGAAGAACTACTTTTGAAATAGTATATGGAAGAAAGGAAAGGTGGATGGATGCCTTATATTTAGTCCTCTTCTATTTCCCTATTGATGACCATCACTACATAGTAACTTAATCAAAACAAGAAAGTCAGACACTGCCATGAAAGGCTTCAGACTGGAAGTGATGCTGCTCTCCTGCTCACTTTTCATTGTCCAGCACAAAGAACATGGACATATAAAACTTCAAGTGTTAAACAATTATAATCCTCCATGTGTCTGAAAGAGGAGGGGATGTTAGAGAACAAGCATATTTCTCCCACAGATATCCTCAATGTTCAGACTTCCCAGACATATCCTCCAGCTCTTCCCTTTCCTGGGGCTCTGGTACAAATGAGGCCAAGCTCTCCATCACCTGAGAAATTCCCATAAACCACTTCTCACTGCTCTCTGTCCTGCCCCAGTCTTGTTTGCTTCACTTGTTAGTTGTTCTCTTGGCTTGTTGAACAAACATTGTCCAAGGACAACATCTACTACTCTTGCATATTGGATCTATTGATTCCATGTTTTTTCTCTTTCTTAATATTGAATTCTAGTCCTCTTGCCTTGATGTATATAAAAAAAATAAGTTGTAAACAATTTATCTTGGAATTTTGAAGGCATTATGGTATCTAACTTCCAGCCTCTCATAATGCTTTTATTTTTTAACTTAATATACCAAGTCATTCATTTCTAAAAGTTCTGTATTATTCTCTGATTATTTGCTTTCTAGCATGTTTTTTTTTTTTTAATAGAGGCAGTGTTTTCTTTTACCTCTCTGAGGTTATAGGATATTTTAAGTTTCCCTCTTAGATTCTTATTTGTTTCTTTTTAAATCTATCTCTCATATTGGACAATTTCTTAAAATATCAATCACTTTTTTTCTCTACAGTCATATTTAAAAGTCTAACTGGAATTTTTCTTCACAACTTTCTGGTTTCCCTGTAGAGATTTTAGGCAAGAAATGTACATTGGTTGTTTTACCTGTAAAGGCCAGTTTTGTTTTGTTTTGGTTTGTTTTAAGAAGTTTCCAGTCTCCTGCCTGGAGTAATTTTACTTGTCCATCAGAATCACAAGAGCAGTATGGGTAAGGTGGTTGGGGTTTTTAACATTGAGCATGCAAATATTCATTTGACCTGTCTCAAATCTCATCCCCAATTTCTACTCTGCCTGATGAAGCAGAGACTGCAACTTTTGGGGTTTGAGCTCTCTGCAGAATACGCACAGGTTTTTCATGGGTCAGGGATTGGGTAATTTTAGACTATTGCTGGTTGAGCCTATTATAACCCCTGGTTTTAGTTACTTTATGTTTAATCAGGCACACCATTTATGGGTCTAGGAGATCCTCTTTTCTGAATCTTTACTGTATCCTATAGTCTCCTCTGCTGTTGGTTCTCTCTCTTTTTCCATCTTCCAGTACTGCATTGACATCTCTTGTCCATTTTTGTTCTCTTTCCATTTTTTCAATTTTGCGAATTTTTGATTTATAAACCAATTTTCTGTCATTTGATGTATTTTCTCAGAAATCTAGATTAGCGATTTAATAATATCTTTCTAACACACTAAAGGAACATAATTCTATCAAGTAAGTCATACTGAGTGACAGAGGGTTGTAAAGAAAGCAAATGTAGTTGATTATCTATCCAGGCTAGGTTTACATACTGAGAAGTTTAGCCCCAGACTAAAAACTCTCATGTGTTCTTTTTTGTTTGTTTGTTTGTTTTTTTGTTTGTTTCTCAGTTCACGCCACAGGCAATTATAAGACTTTATCTTGTAGCCCCACAGGGGAAAGCTGCCCACCCCTCTCCTACCCCTGTGCAAGATAGTGGACAGCATTAGAGTCTGTAAGAGAAGATATCATTAGGGACTCAGACCCATCTGGCAGGCCATGCTTTTATACATATCTCCATTCCTGGCCCAGGATTTTCCATTCCAAAAGCTTTATCTAGCCTTTTTCAGGTTCCTCTGATGAGACCTCCCTATTGGCATCACTTATAGTAAGCACATTTTCCCCACTCTATCTCAATACTAATTAATTTTTCATTCCTAGCTCCTCCCTACTCATCTTCAACCTGACCTCAAAGACCATAAAACTATAGGAGCCTTTAGTTCAGAGTTTATGATGTACATAAGTCGATCCACATGATCCCAACCTCTGTGCTGTTCCCTGAAGGAAAATGGCACATTAAGTTATTACTTTCTGTGATGTAACCTCTTGCATTTACTGTTGTGGAAAGTGACTAAAGTCTCGACTATTTAATATTTGGATTAGTTGTTTTAATTGGTTACTGCAACACCTAGTAGCTCAGCTTTCTTCTTATTTTCAAGATCCTGGGACTCAAAGAGCATTCATCACAACAAAAAGCAAAGTTTTGTGGCTTTATAAAAATTAATTAACCTTCATTAGCCTTTGATTTTCATCTTAAAATAGCATTAAAATTATTCACTTCATTCAGTTTGGGGAGAATTCAATGAGATGGCTTTGTAAGAATCTTAGAATATTAAATAGAGAATTGATTTTAATGATTGTATTGAAGATGATGATGATTTAGATTGTTTAACATCAGATCCCTTTAAAACCTTTAACCCTGCCAAACTTTTCTCCACAGAGGCATTTGTATCAAGCAACTAATTCCTTTCCTCTCACAAAAAAAAAAAAAATAAATATAAATGTTTAAATAATGATGAGCAGGGAGTTCCAGAAGAATGAATATTTTGAGCCCTGGGTCCTCAATTGAAATTTCATTTGAATTCTGGCAAAAAGATGCATCAGCTCAGATTACAAATCAAGTTCTCACCCTGAAGGCAGAGCCCTGGGATTCACATGAGGCCTCCATTTAAGCTTGTGTTCTATTTATTTGTGTTCTGTAAAATGTTTTCAAGTTTTCCTATTTGCATTATGGATTTTTGTTAAGGTTTACACTGTCCTTTATTTTTCTCGTTTTTGCCCATGGCCATATTTCATAATCTAGCCCCATACCTGTATGTGAAAAGGGAAGAATAAAAACATTTGAGAGAGGAGATCCTGACAGTTGAAAATCATTTCCTCTTCTGGCTCTGCCACATTGTCAACACTCTCAGAACATACTGCCCCTAATTGCTAGGACTTTTCCAAAATGGATTAATTCCAATACATTATTGTGAATCTGTAGAAGTATTTCCAAGATGCATCTGTATGTGAAGGCACAGTAACTAAACAATTCAGCAAACAAATAGAAGATATATATTCTTTATAACTTTGCACAGAAGCAGAAAAGACACTCCCAAGAGATGAAATTATACAGCAGAACTTCTTGGTTTAGAGACAGCAAGATTTTCTTGGTATTAGTTCACTTGGTCATTCATTTTTTCATGTACCAGTCATTGTATATGTTTCTTTAATTAATTTCATCTAACACTTCTTCAAGGTGAAATGGTATATGTATCTACAGCTCAACTTCTTGGGTAAACACTTTTATCTCCATTGATTATTAATTCTCCTTTTAAATGTGATTCATTCTTTACAAGTTTTTACTTTTTGTATATTTTATTGAATTGACTTATTTAGGCAATTATTTTGGCTATCATGAACCCATAATCTCAATCAAATAGCTACTTACATTTATGGGAAACAGAAACTATATATAAGTGATTTTTTTATGATTTCAGACAAGACAATCACTTGCCAGATTCTTTTAATACCTACTATTTATGGAGGTTTCTTGGAGATATTCTGTTAAATTTTCAAAAGCATCATGAAAAGGTAGTAAGATTTAGGGCCCAGTGTACAAGGAGTTTTGTAATTTTATAGATTCAGGAAAATAGGAATTTCATATAACAAGCAAATAATAATATTGACCCAGAAGATGTGAGTTCTAAGGACGGAAACATGTTTTAGGATGCGTTAATTTTAATACTGTTCAAGGAATCAGGCACGAAGTAGCAAATGGCACTGGAAAAATGGGAGAAACCAAATTTTATTTTACGACAGCGGGCCCAGAGATGATCAGCACTCCAAATTCTGAGCACCCCTTACCAGTTTTTCATAACATTTATAGGCTATGTAGTGTTATAAATTTTCTGGTCTAAAACAATACATGGCTGTGCACAAGATTTGGAAAAAGGATACATGTGTGTAAAAATTTTCAGGAGGAAGCCTGTTCACAAAAGAGTGTGATAGGGAGACTGGCTCCTCTTGCAAGGCCTTTGGCAGAGCCTTCACCTGCATCATACTTCCAAGGAAAGTAGTTAGATCCTAGGGTGAGTTCTTTACAATACAAAAGGTAGGAGTGAATGGTGTTAATTAGATTCCCTGAAAACCGGCTGGCTGGACAGAAGAAAGGAGGAGAATACTCCCTTTCCCAGGCACTAAGTTTCATGGACAGTGTCCTTAGTTTATTTTGTATCCAAGCATGGGTTAGTTACCCATTACATTACTGGGCCCAATAATGTCAATTTATTAGGTGAAGAATGATTAGAGTTACAATAGTCTGGAATTATTCTCTTAGGAAACGATTCAAGGTAAAAATTGACAAAAAAAATAGTGAAAGGTAGTAAAAAGGTAGGAAAGGATTTGGGCATTTTTAAATCATAAAAGAAATTATTGAATTCTTTCACTATTTAAGATGATATCTTGAAGCATTTCTAAGCAAACCTGAAACAAAATGTTGAGCTACAAATAGGAGCTAAATTTCACTTAGATTATTAATAGGAGTAATAGAAAAGTAAACACTTGTAGTGGGAAGTAGACAAAGCCTATGTTAAGGTTAGCTTTTATGAGATATAAATATTGCTGTGTTTATTCCAGGTGTTTATTTCTAATAGCAAATAGTATAATTCAATTCTATGAATGTTAAAGAAAAGCATGCTCTAAAATGACAGCCGATATTGATCAGCTGCCTAGAACTGGTGAATCATTTGGGAACTGCAAAGAAAATCACAGTTCTTGTTTTATTTAAAAGATTTTGGCAGATGTCCTCAGATGAAAAAAAAAAATGAAACCCAAAATATCATTTATAGTACCAGATGGGATTTATGAGTCAAGCATTTTCCCCTTTGGATGAAAGTATTCACAATTGTCTCTTTTTCCCAAAAATCAATTCATGATTTATTAATGGGTTAGGGTTACTCTATAATATCACACAGGTATGCAGTCAGATTGTTTCCAGTGAACAATGGGAACCTCTTGGTTTGGTATTAACTTTAGTCTCAAAACCAGTCTTGTACTCAAGTTTACTACATGGCAATATGGGCATTCACAGATATGTTAGTTGTGATACAAAGTAGGAAACACAAATAAGATTAATAGAGACGTATGAACTTTTAAAAAAAGAAGCAAATCAGAGAATATATTCTAGAATAATCATTAAGCTCCTTATCTGTCAGCAATGGGTTAGCTTGTGAGGTTTGTCTCACATCATCCCGCCTAAATTTACTCTGCCTTGTGATTGCCAACTGAGTTCAAAAAGTAAAAATGGAATCTAGCCTTCATTATGCCAGGTAGGTTTAGATGGAAAAAAAAATGTGTTACTTTTCCAGATTTTCCAATGATCTATATGATAACACAACAATTATCTTGTTCCATTCATTACACTGACATTTTTAAATCCTGTCCAACCACCAAATAATGAATTGTTGCTTGCTTTACCCTGTAAGTGTCAGTGTACCCTGGAATTAATGCCTGTTATCTCCTAAGCACCTATAAGCTCCTGATGATTTTCCCTGGTTCAGCAGCAACATCCATCATCCAGGAACTACTCTTCATCACTGCACAAAGGACTTGCCTGGTAGAAGCTGACACAAACTGCACCCTGCCTATAAGACAGCCTATGATAGAAGTTGCTCTATCCACAGATGAGCCTGTAAAAGCCAGTACAAACAAACAAATTTATCAAGCAGAACTTCCTGCATTATCTGTGCACCGCCCCTTCTTTCTCTCATTATAACACACATTATTTTTTTTCTGTAATGTCAGACTTATAACAGAATCACATTTTGTTTTTCCATAGTTATCAGCCCTTTATTATAAAAATCTCTAATTTATATAAATTTTACCTGCCTTCCTTTTAATTTCTATAGTAATTGATTTCATTTAGTATACTATTTGGGGCAAAATATATGTCTGACTGTGTCTGACTATGTCTAATATACATCTGACTATGTTAAGCTCAAAGTCTAAACTCATGTTTGTGGAATCTAGGAAGTTCTCAATAGATACTAAGTGATGATTTTTATCTAGCTTTTTAAATCTGGGTAAATTTCCTTACCACATTTTTGTCTATCTTCCTAATTCTTAACCCAGCTATCACCATCAGTTTCCCCTTGTCTTGCTTCTATGTGTTACATTTCATCACAAAATAATTAAATTACTAGTCATCAGGATGAGATGAGAGGGAGTCATAAGTGTCGCTACAATAAGATCAGAGAATCATATTTTCTACCAGGGTAATGATGAATGCCTATATTGGGTTTTCCCAGAGAAACAGAACAAGTAGAATTTATAGAAAGAAATATAATAGGTATCAATTAGGAACATTGGCTCACACAACTATGCAGCCAGAGAAATTTCACAATGTACCATCTGAAACTCAAGCTGGAGTTTCAGGGAAGGCAGTGATGGAATTTCATCTTGAGTCCAAAGCCCTAGGAATCAGGGAAGTTAATAGTGTAATCATCAGTCTGAGAAACAGGGCAGCCACTGGTGAAAGTATCTGAGCCCAAGGCCTAAGATCCTAGAGTTCTGGTGTTCAAGGATAGGAGAAGATGAATGTCCCAGTTTCAGAAGGTGGGACAGCTTTATCTTTCCTCTGCCTTTGTGTTCCATCTAGACCCTCAATAGATTAAATGCTGATGTGCCACATTGTAGAGAGCATATCATTTATTCTGAGTCTGCTGATTCCAATGCCAATCCCTTTCAGAAGCACTTTCACATTCAGAAATAATGCATTATAATTACAGCAAAAATGGAACCCTTATTTTTGTGAAGGAATTCAATAAAATATTGCAGCCTGTTATGAAATCCAATTCTGGCCATATTCCCCAAGCTGGATGATCATAGGATGTGTTCCATAGGTAAGTCTCTGTGTTTCTCTGTTTCTTGACCCTTGAACCTAAGGAGTTAGATTACACTCAGTAAGCAAATTATAATTGAATACGGAATAGAAAGGAAAGGTTAACACCTGTGAAAGGAAGTGTGTACTCAGATGAGAGCCTAGAAGAGAAGATAACCTCAGAGCTAAATAGGTTGTGATGTTATGGTCTGAGCTTAATCAATACAGATTATAGATTATGAGATATTAATAAGTAGGGCAATAGGATTATGTGACAAGTGTTATAGAATAAATAATGTTAAACTGCTCTAGTTATGTTAGAAGAAGTAATAGTAGGACATCATAGTCATGTAACTGTAAGACATAGATTTAAGTTGTTAGAAATAAGATATAGAACAGTGTAAAGTGATAAGCATAAGCCCATAGGTTAGTATAGTTACAGATAAGTATAGGTTAATGGAACAATAGTTAAGTACAAGGTATAGCTATAGACAAGTATAAGTAAATATAGCCCATAGGGACTCCATTTTTATGACTCCCATGTGAAGCTGTTATATAAGCTGTTTCTAAGATGTTAAAAATTTGTCTTTCTGTACTTCATATGCCCATAGATGCACTCAAACCCAGGATGTAGACCCACAAATGTGCTTGAACCCAGGATGGGTTGTCTGTTTTCACTCTACTAACTGCTTTCTCAGCCCTTGTATCCTGCTTGCTTGCAACTTGCAGATTCCATAGGATGTGGTTTTTCCCTTTAAATACTCTTGCCTATCTGCAGATGGGGGCTGTTCTCCCAGAGGGTTAGATGGACCTTGTAAGGAACGTCTCTGGGCCAGATAACAAAGATTAATTAAAAATAAATTTGTTTCAAATTTGAATTTAGAGTGTTTTCTGAGCGGTCAGTCACCCCATAACAGGTGACAGAGGCATCTCCTCATCATTTTCCTGAAGGCTAGTCCAAGAAAGGTCCTGTAATACTTGACAATCCAGGCAAATCCAATATTTAAAAATATGTAATAGATCTTAATTGGCCTATGACATCATGTCTGAGACCCAAAACTGTAGCCCAAACCATCTGAATGATGATGTCTTCATAATTTTACATATTTTTCAAACAAGACATTCAATTAGTGTTTATTATGATGGAAGAGAGATCTTGGCAGCTTATCCTCCCTCCTTTTGCTGCCTCCAAACAGGCACAGAGACCTCTGGAAATCTTCTTTCTACAAATTCATGCAAGACATGTGTTTGCTATTGAATGATTAAAGCCATGCCTGATAAATCTAGGGGAAGGGATTATTCTGGTCCCAAAAAGCACAAGTTACAGATGGTCCTATCACCTGGCAATGACCAGCACATCTTCTAGGTTTTTAGGAGGACAGGAAGACTACTATAGAGTAACAGATTGACAAATGCCAAAAAGGAGGTCAATTCCCTTCTAAAGCATTCAACCTCCAGTTAGTACTGGGGTTTGGTATAAAACCATCATTAAGATAGCTACTATATATTTAAAATCTAACATGTGCCAGGCATTGTATTATGTGCTTAGCATATTAATGTGGCAACATGCTCAGTGAGGCAAGTCTCCAACTTTCTTGCATGCATGTTATAGGAAGAATGAAAAAGAGAGGGAATTAAACTTGCAGCAACGACATCTGAATTTTTCAAGAGATGGTCCTCATAGGATGATATTTAAAATGAAGAATTTAGGAAAGTCAAATAAAAATGAATTTCAGAAGAGACTAAGGTCCTGCTGTTAAAGATTGTTTTTAGCAACTACAGGTCTACACAGTATCCATATAGTTTCCTCCAAAGCAAAAAATACATATTTCCATTGTCATCATTCTTGGGAAAGTCATTCTAGGAATACAGGAAGAAGAGGGGAAAGAATGATTAGATAATGGAGGTGTTCCACCCAGACTTCCATGGATATTTTTGTCCATTTTTTTCTGGTACCTCTAACTCTACTTGGTTTTGCTTCAAACTACTTTCTTTATAACTTTCTTTGTATGGATGCTCTAGGCTACTGGACCTAGAAGTGCCTCCAAGGTTATGTGGAATTGATGTGGCCATAGCCTATGATTGATTGTCAAAGTTGATTCAGAGCTCCCTGTGGACCATGCTGGTGCTAGGATCTTGCCTGTAATTGTCTCCTTTCTTGATTTCTTGACTTCAGTGAAACCATTTCACCTAGACGTCTTTTTTCTAGGTGTTTCTAAGTCACTGGCACAAAATTCCTCTCCTCAGGGACTTAATTTAAGTGACATAGACTGAAGCAAGTAGTATGAGGGTAAATCTTGCCCAGTTTTCTTTGGATTCATGGAGTTAAATTTCCTTGGATATGATATTTAGAATTATTTAACATGATTCCAGAATATGTGTGGAGGTCAACATTAAGGAGAAATGATGTGGGAAAAGGTAAGAGCTATTCATTGAAAAGATTCAGAAAGATGAACAAAATAGACCAGGTAAAGGAGGAAGGGAATAGAATGGCCTATACCCAAGTTTTAAATGACTCTATTACATTTTCTTTTCATTTTCTCAAATCTCTCAAAAAAAATCCTGTTAAAATTTATGTTAAGTTTGTTTACATCCTCTAATTTATGGCAGTGTCTTTCAAGAGAAGACCACTAGGAATATATTTGGAGTTTGAAAAACAGAATTTATTACTCATTGTGATGAGGGAGAACACATACCATGGGAAATCTCAGATTATCCAAGTTATCAGTCATTAGAATTAGCTATTAGCAGATTTGGGACTTGATTGGTAAGGTGGAAAGTTTAAGGAAGCAAAATTTCATGCTAAACTAGATGCAGTCGGGAATACGAGAATATATTATGATTGGATATCTCAATAAACATACTACACAAAGTTAAAATGGTAATTGGTAAGGAAGTGGCCATCACCTATTTTGGCAAGCAGTGTATCTGTGTGTGGAGTGGTATTTTGTGTGAGGCAGAGTGAACTCATTTTTGCATGTGCTGAGATTGTAATTATGAGATGGGCTTGTTTTGTCTCATTTTATCATTGTCTCCAAATAGCAGTGCATGAGTTTGGTATTATGCGCAAATGTTCACTTAGCTGTGAGTGCCAAGACAACTTTCCAGTATCAGGGGATGCTCTTTTTTATTTTTATTTTTTTTCTGAGAGACTCATTATTACTCTTGGAATAAAGGTAAACATCTTAAATAAGCTAAAAGCCCTCTGTAGTCAACCTCCTACCAACTCTCACAGTGAGTTCTATTAATCCTCATTTCCTCCACTCAAGCTACGAGGAGAACTTCTGTCAGGTCCTCATGTGCACAGTGCTTCCTTCTACCCCAGGGTCTCAGCAAGTGCTATTCCAGTTCAGCTTTCACATTTTGGTTCCTGGAGTGTAAGAAATATGATATGCCCAAGACTTAATGTAATGCCTGGTACGTAGTAAACATGTGATAAATATTTGTTCAATGAATAAATAAATGAATGAAGAAATAAACAATGAATTCAGGTATGCACAATCTAAGATTATATTCTTTTAAGTACATGGTGCTCTCTCTCATTGCTTGGTAAGTGGAGATGTTCTATCCTTCCTCTTCCTCAAGTTTACTGAAACTTGGAAGGGAAGTTGGGCTCTATCCAGTTTCCATACCAGCTGTTCACAAGACAAAAAAAAAAAAAATTCAAGGAAAAAAAAAACAAGTGAAAAAAAATGAAGATCTTAAGAAAGAATTTACTTCTACTTTTAAAGGAATTATTAGGGGAAAGAAAGCAGTCTTAATGGAAAAAGTAAGGTGAGAGACCCTTGTAGAGAAAACTTGATCCATCATTCAAACCCAACAGTGAGGAAGGGAATATAAACTCCTAGAAGATCTAAATATTTTAATCTTTTTTTAGTTTGATTATAAAAATGTTTGATTTTTTTAATGGATTACACAAGAATTCCTCTTGGATTATAAAAGTAATATATACTTGTTGCAGAACATTTGAGGAGAGGTAACAGGAACCCACAAAATATTAAAATGAGTAGTACCACTACTGAAAACATGTGGATGTGTTTTCATTCAAGATATATAGATAGACTTTTTTTCCTTGGGATCGTGCTGATAATAAAATTCCAAATCATGTTTTTTTTTTTAACTTTAAAAAAAAATCTTTACAGTAGCTCATATGAATGCCTTTATGCCATTACTCTTTGAGATTATGGTTTTAATTATTACATACTGTTTTATCTTGGAACTAACAATATTAATTACATATTATTACATAACACATTACCCCAGAAATTAAAACAACAAACATTTATTATGTTGCATCGTTTCTGAGCATCAGGAATTCAGGAGGCATTCGATGGGTGGTTCTGACTCAGGGTCTTTCATGAGGTGGCTGTGGACTCCAGCTGCAGTCTCTTCAGACTTGGCCAGGGTTGGGGAATTGTTAAAGCTCTCTTACCTAACTACTGCCTGGAAGCCTCAGTTAATCACCACATGAGCTTCCCAGAGGGCTATTCCCAGCATGGCTTCTCCCATTCTGCGTTACTAAAAATGACCAGGGGAACATGGAGTGATGTGTTTACACTGTCTTTTATAATCTCATCTTCAAGTCATACAATATACAAGAGTCATTAGAAACAAGGCGCTAAGGCCAAATGTTTTTTCAATTGACAATAATACTTGAACTTATTCAATAGGTCCCATACAATGTTTTAACACATATATACTTTGTGTAATATTGAAATCAAGGCAAACATCTACCTCCTGAATTCTCGTTTATTTGTGATAAACACATTAAAATTATTTTTTCAAGCTTTTTTGAAATATACATTATCATGATCTATAATCACCCTAATGTGCAATATGATACCAGAACTTATTTCTGTTATCTAAATTGTAGCTTAGAATCCACTAACTAATCTTTCCCTATCCCCACTCCTCCCTTCTCCCCAAACTCTGTTAACCACTATTCTCTCAACTTCTATGAAATCAACATTTTAGTTTCTCTATATAAATGAGATCATGTAATATTTGTCTTTTTGTGCCTGGCTTATTTTATGTAATATACTGCCCTTCAGCTCTCTTCATCTTGTTACAAGATGGCAAGACTTCATTATTTTTATGATTAAATAACATTCCATTGAATATATATGTACCTCATTTTCTTTGTCCGTATGTTACTTGGAGGACTCTTAGGTTGATTCTATTTCTTGGCTATTGAAAATAGTGTTGCAATTAATGAAGGAGTGAAGAAGTTTCTTTCACATATTGATTTCATTTCCTTTGGATATATTATTTGGTTAGCAAGTTTTCTCATTTTTGAAACATCTTCATAAATATACAACATGCCATGTTTGCTACAAATATAAGCTCACTTACAGTAAATTTTTGCATTTTTACAAGATGTTTGATATTTAGACACTTTATATTTTTTGTACCATAAATATCTTAATTTTTTGCTTATTAAATCCCAAAGATACAGACATGACTCTTATTAAAATGTTTTTAGTTAATCCAAAAGACTTTCCCTCATGCCTACTTTAATTTTTTTTTCTTTCATACTGATTGTATGCATTCTCTGACTAGGATCCTTCTGGGTCCCTGATTGTTTGTTAACTCACTGTTCTCTTTTATATAATAACTTTTAAGACAAAGCTATTTTTTTTATCTTATATGTAAGAGCTTTCCTAATAATCTGCTGGTAAATTCAGAGGTTTTAGCAGATTTTTCTATCATTTGTATATATATAATATCTGATAGTGGAGAATTTTTTATCTTCAACATTCTAATGATTATGTTTTATTTCATATTATATTATGTTGATCAGAATATCTAGGGCATGTTTAAAAGTCACTGGTGAGTTTATTTTATTTGTAAATATAATATGACCATTTCTAATATTTCATTATTTAAAATAAGGTTATGAAAGCTCAGTGTTAACAAAAAAAGAGTAAACTTTAAGAAAAACAGAAACACTTTAGCATTCTTCACATCTTCCACCTTCATCACTGTTAAATGTTTAATTTGTCCCTCAAAAGAGAATAAAGTTGATACCCAGACATCTGACATATAGAATTCACTTTTGCTCTTCTAATCTTTCTCAGTGATTATCATGCTTTCAAGAATTATCATTTGGGCCTGTGTTCTGTCATATTGGACCTTATAGGTAATTTATGATACATTCACAGTTAATCATGGTGATTTGAACTTTTATATTGACTTTAGAACATAACACAACTCTTTACATATAAATAAATATCTCAAAGCTTACATTCTAGGCTTATACTCAGACAGTTGTTGCTTTATATTGATTTTCATTTTCATCCAATGATAATTTGCTTTTTTTTTTACCAGATTATTAGCACTACTGGGGGAAAATTCATTGTCTTTCTCATCAATTGTCATACTTGTATTAGTTTTCAACTGCTGATGTAACAAATGGCTGCATGTTTAGTGTATACAAAATATACACTTATTATCTTCAATTCTGTTAGTCAGTTGTCTTACATAGTCTCACAGGGCTAAAATTGAAGAGTCAGCAAGGGGTATGTTTCTCTATGCAGTCTCTAGAAGAGAATTTTCTTCCTTGTCTTTCATAGCTGCCAGAGGCCCTGCATGTCTTTGACTTTTGGTTTGCTCCCTATCTCTTTAAAGCTACCAGCATTGAGTCATGTCCTTCTCATTCTGACCTTTTCTTTTCTGTTCATCTACTTTTAAAGACCTTTGCAATTAGGTCAAGCCCACTCAATAATACAGGATAATATTCTCTATGTTGAGATGAGTTGATTAACAGCCTTAATACTATCTTCAACCTTAATTCTCCTTTGTGATTTAAGTAACATCTACACAAATTATGAGTATTAGGACATGGTCATTTTTTAGGGGATATCATTCTACTTATTACAATGACTAAAATACTTAGCATAATTAGTGCTAATTAAAAATTTTCCTTAGAAGTGAAGAAATGAATGAATAAAACCTATATCTTTTGGGTAGGAAAGTTTCCCAATATTCTTAATTTTCAAAAACACTTTTAACAATAATGACTGTGGAAGTTTTATTTTTAATACGTTTTGAGTATTCTATGTTATTATCATTATTTGTCTTATGGAATCTAGAAATGAGTTAATGGATTATTAAGCCATTGTGCTTTGTGGTCTAGTCATTGTGTGTGTGATTTCTTGAAGATGCTTGCATGTTGATATTGTCACCAAACTCAGGTTTGGAAGTTCATCACATGGGAAAAATCAATGCCCAAGAGACAAGTATTGGGGACAAAGGTAAAAGACTTTATTGAGGATGCTGGCAACCTGGAAGGAGACAGACATTACAATGCCTTTTAACTTTTGGGAAGTGGGGAATATTTATATGAGGATCAGGTTAGGGCAACTTGCAAAATTTAGCATTTCCCTGGAACTTTAGTCAGGAAGTGCTGAGGGCCATTGCCAAGTAGGAATGATGCATCGAAATTTCCTTGCCAGCGTACCCCATGTTAAATGGACTTGCCTTGGAAATCCGCTGTGACCTTGCATGTGTGTTTGAGAAAGGTGACCGTGCTCAAGGACGAGGGTGGATCCAGGTTTAAGGTGTATCCTGCAGGTTTGAGGAAGTATCCTGCTCCTTAGGTTTAGGGCGTTCCCGGTTTAAGACAAGTTTAAGGCGTTCAGGGTTTAAGACAATCTGGGTTTAGGGGAGTTCCAGGTTGAAGGTTATTCCTGCTGGGAGTAGGGCGTTCCTGCTGCCTGAGTTCCTGTTGAGTTCTAGTGGAATTCAGAAAGTTTTTGGGACGTGAATTTTGTGGGCAGAACTTGGATTTCCCCAGAACGTGTGTAGAGGCCGGTATGAGTTCAGGAATAAAGACTTGCTGTTTGAATCTACAAAGCTGTGAGTGGCTCGTGATTCTGTGCCCAGCCAAGACTTGGGCAAGGAAGTCAGGTGGTTTGGCACCTACCACAGGTGATGAAACCTTGTGATAGCATTTTCTTACCCTGGGGGCAGTATGTTCCCATTTGGGGTTGACTCACATGGTGAGGGGCCTATTTTGGAATCAGCTCATAAAAACAAGCAAGACTACAGGAATGCATGGTGGCATAGGCCATAGTCTGAAAATGGAAATGGAACAGGAAAATAGTAAAAAAAAACCTGGGGAACAACTTTACCTTGTTATGCAGCTTTGATCAGAGATGTCATTTGCAGCAAAGCTAATGGGAGAATTAGTGATTCTTAAAGTCAACTAAAAGCAAGTTAAGCTAGAGGGATCTTTTTAGGTTTCAACTCTGTTACGATAAGACACATGTGATTTGGATTTTAATATCATTGAAATAAGTTTAATTAGGTTTATTCACTTAACATAAAATGATACTAATAGCTTACATATGATAAATGTTTATTATCTTCCCCATACTGAGATAACTTATAAATGCTGTAATTTTTTTTTTCTAACTGTCCTATCTGTCCGGACATGTTTGTTTTGTGTAAAATTTTATGATCAATGCTCACAGTAACTATTTATCAGGCTATATTTTAGTCTTCATTTTATAGGTGAATAAAATGAATTTTATAGATGTTAAGTAGTTTTCCTGTTGTACCCTTGATAATGGTAAATACAACACACCAACTATGATTCTTTTGGGACCATAGTCTATGCTATTAACCACAGTATTCTGTCAGTTGGTACATTCTCTGCCATGTTCTTTGTTCTGAAATAAGCAATACAGCAGCATTTCTTAGATAAATTGAGAGTGCACTTTTACAGCTGGGATTTAGAGGTCTTTCTAGTACCAGAATACACTATAACCTTGGCAGTGACTTGTTTTCTCCTGGATCAACCTGGCCTCTCCTCAAGACCTCCTATTTCTTAATAAGTTCATTAAATCCTACCAACATTTTTATAAAATAGTGACTTATTGCCAAGAAATATGCTTGGTGCTATATTGTCTCTGTCTTCATAGAGTTATATCTTATCATAAGATCCACAGAATAAAATAAAACTAAATACTAAATAAAAACTACAATTACCACTGTGAAGGAAATTAATAAATTGCAAAACGGTACACTAAAAGGATTGAGCTAATTTACAGAGAGGTCAGGAAAGCCTCCATGACCCTCTAACCCTTGAGAAGATGATTTTCTAAGCTGACATTGGAAAAATAAGGAACCAGCACAATGAGGAGGAGACATGCATCTTTTCCATCTCCTGGTACTGTACAATATTGACTGAATTTCTCTTTTTGTTAAGGAAGTAAAAATAAAATTATAAGCATAGTCTCCCTCTCAGTTATCTGTTATGAAAATCCTTTTCCTTCCTTTTGCAACCTATGTTTCATAGGTTCTATTTGGTATTTCTGTTTGTTCAATACCTACATCTCCCTTTTCTGAGACCTGATTGGTCTTGCTAGCTTCCATTTCAGGGTTAGGTCATTATAAACCCACACTTATAATGTGAATCTGGGTCCACACCCAGAAAATATAATACAAATAAATAAAATATAATCAATTTAGGTAACAGTTTTATCCTACAAGTTTAGATGTTAAAACGCTTTTTCACAGACTAGCTCATCATATGTTCACAATTTCAAACACAACATATCACACTTTGTTATTTAACAACAGGCCTTAAAAAATATTTCGCTGAAATCTGTTGGTCTTTTTATGGACTGAAGAGTAAAGAGTGGTCCTATT
Source organism: Urocitellus parryii (assembly GCF_045843805.1). Classification (NCBI taxonomy): domain Eukaryota; kingdom Metazoa; phylum Chordata; class Mammalia; order Rodentia; family Sciuridae; genus Urocitellus; species Urocitellus parryii. The sequence goes on from NC_135542.1 coordinate 102,325,594, forward strand.
AATATATTCCTATATTTGTCTTTGATGGTAGTTATTGATACTGCCAGCTGGATGAATCCAGGATTCTATTGGAAAGGTGAGCATCATTATACACAGTTTCTGATAGATTACATTGATTTTAAAATAAAAATATTGACATAGTAACCGAGGTCTGCAAGTCAATAATAGGAGTAATGAAGCAGCATAATAAACCTAATACACATATTAATCTAGGAAATTAATTAAAAATGGATGGCAGAATATAAATTCTATTTCTTAAGGCATCTACTACTTTTGGCCAAATTGTAGGAGTTACTGTTGATATAGTAAATGTGCTGTTATTCTGTCTATGTGCAAATCCTCAAATTTTGAGAATGCAAGATAGTCAAGGGACTAGCAATCCATTACAGTGAACTATAAAATTTTCATTTGGGGCTGGAGGATCATACTAAAGGGAATTGTAAGCAAGGTCCAAATATCAAACAGAATATTTACATCCTACTCAAAACTACCATGTTCTGGATCTTTCATTTCTTTTGGAGGATTCCAAAGGGAAATCTCAGTGGTTGCACATGGACTGTTCACTTGTAACTGACACTGAATGACTTTCAGAAGCAGAAAGTTCTAATTGCAAAGTCATTCAAAGTTCCCTAAATTGCCTCTCCCTCCCATAAAAATAGTGGCATTGACTCAAATAGATAAATTTCAGAATATTATCAAAGACTCAATTTTGTAAAGTAATGGTACACACCAAAAAATAATGCAACTTTTTCACAAGATTTACTGGGACTCCAAGCATCACTTTCCTGATTTGTAAGAGAGGAAACCATGCACATTCACATAGAGAACTTATAAGCAGCTTAAATGCTCTGATATAGTTGAAGACTGATCAGAAAGCCAGACTCATTGAAAGTGCTCAACAAATACTAACCTAATCATTTTAAAATCCTTAGTCTGCTATTTAGATTCTTCTACAAAATTTAGAAAAAAAAATTGCTGAAAAAGAAACTATTAATGAAATGAAACACACCACACATCTGAAAACACACCATTTGACTGGAGTATGACAGAGGCATGCACTTAGAGAAACTGTCACATATGATGAAAAGGTTGAAACTCCCTGGGATTAGTGAAGATAGGTGTGAAGTGATGGAAATATACTCTCTACATGCAAGAGCTCAAAACAGCTTTACTTTACTTATAATGCTTAATATAGTGCTCTGATACTAGTAGCACTTATTTGATATGGAGGACTGATTAATTTAAGAAAACAACTAAAATCAATCTCCTCTCTCTCAGGGTGATAATTACTGAGAAGCAATGATATTTTCCAAGAAAAAAAAATCGATGAAAATATTTATGATACATTATAATATCCAGAGATGAGTCTTCTCATACAATGGAGAAACATTTACAGTCAGGACAGAATAAATGTTCAACATAAGATTCTTGACAATTCAAAATCTACCCAAGAAACACTACTGAGCATGGAAAAAAAAAAGTTCCCTGTGACATTTCTCAGTCATGTAACTTATTGAAGTCTGAAGTGGAGGGAAAAAAAAGCTCTACTCATATGAAGTAAATAAATCAACTTTTCAGTCCCTGGGTTTTATTACTACAGTGAGTTTTAGAAACAAATCATATATAAATAGACTTTTTAAAAAAACTTGTTTTGAGTTCAGTACAGGGGATTGAATCCAGGGCACCACACGTTAGACAAGTGCACTACCACTGAGCTTTATTCCCAGACCTACACCATCCAAAAAATCACAGGGCAGTTTATCAGGGAGACATAGCTAGAGAAAAATACAAAGAAATCATATTTAAGGATCTACTTTCTCTCTTTCTGACTGCTTTTCTAAAGTTCTAAGAAATAAACTGTTTGGAATTTCTTGAATCATGCTGTGCGTGGCACATATTGCTCCAAATCAATGAGCATTCTGCAGGCGGTTTTGTGTTCTGAGACCCCAGAAACCCAAACAGTTTCTCTTCAGGCCTGCCCCATGTCTGCATTTTAATTACTTGTGATGTTACTTTGAACCAAGCTATGCTGTGTGGGGATATTCTGATAACAGAAGGCATGGTAGATAAGTACATGATCTTAAAGTCAGTTTTGTTTAGTGGATTTGGACTGGGGATGTAGCTCAGTGGTAGAATGCCTGCCTTGTATATGATAGGACTTGGATTTGGTTATCAGAACTGGGGAAAAAACCAAGTATTTGATAGAATAATGACCCCTTAAAAAGCCCACACCTTAATCCCTGAAAATTGAGATGCATAGATTATCTTATATAGCAAAGGGGACATTGTAGATATGACTTAAGAATATTGACACAGGCAGATTATCCCGAACTATCTGGGTGAGCCCAATCTAATCATACAAGTCCTTAAAAGTAGAATAAGAAAAAGGGGGGCAAGAGAAAAGGTAGCATGAGAAGTTTGCACACTTTGGTGCTGGTAATGGAGGGAGTAAGGACCATAAGGGGAACTATAGAAATAAAGGCAGCCAGCTGACAGCCAGTCTTGCAAATGCTGGATTTGAGTTTCTCCAATACCCACTGAACAGAAAACAGATATTCTCCTAGAACCTACAGAACAGAGAGCACTGCCCTTGCCTTCACCTCAGCCCAATGTGACATAGGTTAGACTTTTGACCTACAAATAAATGGGATAAATTTGTGTTATAGACTTCCATATTTGTAGAAATTCATTATGGCAACAAAGGAAAACTAATACAGGCTCAAACCCTGATTTTCCACTCTTCATTGCTTGGCCTAAGGTAAGTTCCTGAACTTCTCTGAGACTCACTTCCCTTATTAGTACAATGGTGATGATAACAGTATATATCTGAGATGGTGGTAAGGATAAAATTTTTAAAAATATACAAAAATATTTCATGTAGTGTCTGGCATACAGCAAAAGTTTAATTATAAATGCCATTATGTAGAATCAATATTTAAAAAGAATAAAGAAATCTAGCATATAATAAAAGTATAATTATAAGTGACATTATATGGAATCAATATTTAAAAAGAGTAAAGAAATTTAGTGTGCAAAAAAGTCTGAGAAAGGCTAGAATGACTTCTTAAAATAGCTTTATTGAGATGATGGAAAACTACACATATTTAATATATGTAATTTGGTGAATTTTGACACCACAACCAAGATGATAAATAACAGATGCTGGCTTAACCTCTTTATTGCAAACCCACTCAGAAAATTTAATAATACATATACTTTTCTTAATTTTTAAGAGGACATACACTTTGCAGTGTTCTCAAAGTTTTGAGAAGAAAACTTTAATTTACAAAGAATAATTTTAAGCCACTGGGAACATGATTGAGGTCTAACATTTTAGAACCTTCATTACCATGGACTGAATATTGATACTGTCCCAAATTCATACCTTAAAGCCATAATCTTCAATGTGTTGCTATGTAGAGGTGAGGCCGTGGGAGACAATAAGGTTTAGATGACGCCATGAAAATGTAGCCACCGTGATGGCATTAATGGCCATAGAATAAGAGGAAGAGAGCAGAGTAACCTCCTCTCTCCATCACATAAGCACACAGCAAGCAACAGTTTGCAAACCAGGAAGAGGGCTTTAATCAGACAGCAAATCCACTCTCACCCTAATCTTTGAGTTTTCAACTTCTAGAACTGTGAGCAATTGATATTTTGTTGTTTAAGCCATCCATTCTATAGTATTTTGTTATGGCAGGATCAGGTGACTAAGACATATAAAATGCAAGCATTCTCTGGAAAGAATAATAAACATTTACTATTAATGTTTTGATATATAGGAGTATAAGGATTTTAATAAGTAATAAGAAAAACTATTATTCTATGTTAAGGAAAAGATTGTGCTGAAATTTCTTTCACAGTGAAAAAAGTGGTAGTGATTCTCAGAACACCAATCACTGGTAAGGTAGGAGAAAAATATTCTGTCTCACCAGACATCCTGTCAGGGTGGTCTAGAGATTGCTACATTGTTCAATTTAGAAAGATTGTGGAAGGAAGATGTCATCCCCAAGATAAACTAAAGCTGAAGTGTGCAGGTGATGTCGAGATGCTTTGAAAAGTGATGTCCTATTGTACAAAAATTTCTCTTCCAAAGTATGTTGATGTTATAAGGTAGGTTAAGGATGTAGCTGAAGAAAGAGATTACAGTGCCATCTTCTCACAGTGCAAAGTCATTGTCTCTTCCCTTAAATAAAAAAGGATGTAGTTTTGGAGTTAGTCTAATTCCTAGCATGGTCATGTATCAACTGTACAACCTTGAGAAAGTATCACTCAACCTCCATTTATCAATTCACAAAATGGAGAAATGTATTACTTATTAAAAATGAAATGAGGGATGTATGGTAAACACAGCAGACTGGGCTAATGGAAAAACATTTATCATAGTTCAAAATATTAAAATACCGAATAGAAAACAAGATAACAACAAAGAAAATTAAACATACATAGCTAAGTTAGAAGCCTATGAATATAGTGACAAAAATAAAGACTCCAAGTGAGATCAGTAAAACACGAGTTGAATCCAAAAGCCTGTGATTATAGTAGAACCAAAAGATATTTCTTAACATCTGGAGGGTGTGCTTCTCAGGCAGGGCTCTTCAGGAGCAGAATGTAAGGCTTCCAGATCATGCCTGAGAGGGTGGTGTCCTCAAAATAACCTCACTTAGAGACAATATAACAAAGAAATGTCTGAGAAATAAGGGCCAGAAAAATGAGCTCATCACCATAGAAAGGGACAAAGTTTACAAAGTTTGCAAAGCATTTTGTCAAGGTTTAGGAGGGAGAAAGGATCACCTAAGGAAGGACAGAAGACCATATGAAGACCAAAACATAGGAGAACAGGAACAACATTCATAATATCTGACTGGGTCCTGAGAAATTAACAGAACTGGTCCAGACCTGGTGAAAAGCAGGCCCCATTAAAGATGTACTAAGAATTTCTCTGTAACTGGGCATGCTTTGATTGTGGCAAGTATCATTTCCATAAGAAGCAAACCCATAGAAAATGATCTTAGAAATGAATGACTTGTATGAGGAAATGACCCAGATTGAAGAGCTTCAGTCAAGTCAACAATCCTCAACAATTGTACCCCAAAAAGCAGTCATAGTAAAACAATGGGGAAGAGATCTTTAAATGTGTGGTTTAAAACTTTTTATCATATAAAGAAAGGAAGCATTAGGATTAGATTTAAAAATAAACCGAAAAATTGGGCTGTAATATGGCTCAGTGGTAAAGGGCTGACCTACTGTTCATAAGGGCCTCAATCAATCCTTAGCACAACAAAATGAATAAATAAATAAATAAGCAAATAAATTAGCAAACTAACAAATAAATAAAACAAAAACACACATGTAAAATTCTTATTTCATATGTATATGTGTGCATCTATACACATATGCTTTGAAATGAGCAAAAACAATTTTGTGTGCATAGTTTGAACAGTAGACTAGGAAAATAAATGAGTAAATAAATGAACAAAATGTTGGATCCCAGAACTCACACACATTGTTATACATATTGATAGAAGAAGTGACAGAAGACAGACTAAAAGGTCCAATGTCAAACTGAAAACTTAGAGTTTAACTATTTAAACTCTATTTATATATAGAGAGAGGTAATTTCAAAGGAGATGGTGATTTGAAGTTTCCAGAATCTATGAGATATCTAGTAAGATGAGTCTCTGAAAAGGCAAGAGAACCAGATTACATACTTTGATAAGGAAATGTTTAAAATTTCACCAGAGTGGAATAACATTTAAAATAAATAGTGAGGTAAATTTGGACAATGAAAGGTTTAAGTAAATTTAAAAGGTCATTGTATGTAATTATTCAAGTAAATACAACACCTGACAGACTGTTTAGTAAGAACCAGCATGATCAAACATGAGGTTTTGGAGAGGTAATGTTATAATCTTTTAAAGGGGAGATTGATGGAGAGAGTAGGAATGTGTTGGTACCAAGAAATAGAAATGATCAGAAGCAAAACATGTACAGCTGAATGTGCACACTGGCAACAGGAATTTAGCAGATGGGACAGAGTTAAGGGTGGTAAGATGGCTATCAATAGCAACGTTCCAGAAAAAAAAAAAAAGTAAGATTTCTGCAACTATGTAAATGGAATTGTTCAAGATAATTTAGTGATTCAGATTTGAGTCATTTGAAAATGAGGATTACAATAAAAGAAACATTAAAATAAGGAATATAAACAGGGGTATGCTCTCATTTTGTTATTTTTCACTTGGAGATTAGGTATGAGGAAGGGAGGGAAGAGAGGGAGAAGACACATCTCAAATTTGTGCATACTGAATTTCAGTCACATATCAGGTAGTTAATATCCAACTGTCAAAAATAGCAGGGTTGGTGGCACAGCAACAAATATAGACCAGGTGAAAGGTTCAAAAATAAACCAAAAGAGTGTGAAGTTTCTCACAAGTTTATATGTGTAATATTTGTGATCATAAAATAAGCCAAGAAAAGATTTGTTAGAAGTCTATTGATAATGTATTCTCAAGGATGGAATAATCCTTCTAGAATATAGACTGCTCTCAGCCAACAGTGCTTCGCTGGTCTGGAGTTCATATGGAACTTTGGCAGACACAGGGAGATACCTGTTCACCTCCCTCTACACTTGCTTCTCAGAATCATTCCATTAGCCTCAGATCAGGTCACTGAATCCTTTCTCCCTGGTTGTATCATATCAATTATTTAAAATTATATACTATATTCTCTAACAAAAGGCACTATTTTAGAAACAAGATTTTATAATTATTGCATTAAAGTACATCTTATAATTAGGTGTTAGGATGTAATATAGCATTTCCGTATGGATTTTTATGAAGAAAAATTTAATAAGCTTGTATGACTTTTAATTGGATTGAAAATTGGTTACTTGATTTTCAACATAGGAATAAAAATCTGTATAAATATAGTTACCACAGTTGCACTTAACCCTGAGAAAGGACAAAGTGGAAAGGCACTCACACAGTTTGGTCACAGGGACATTTTTAAAGCAAGAGTATCAACCAGAAAGTAAATGAAGACTCCAGATTTGACACGAATTTAGCTACAAATTAAGTCATAGTCAGAAAAGCATTCAAATTGATAATGATGAAAATTAATTAGTGTTCAGTTTAGCTAGATAATAAAAGTGTAAACCCAGCCTACACTCTTAATTGATTGGTACACAGTAGCATATTTAAAATATGTATTGATATTAAAACTTAATATTTGGTAGTGTGAATTTTCTTGTTTTGTTGCCCTGACTTTTCTTGGCACTTTGCTTTTTTCAGTAAATTTTAATATCAATTTTCCAGTAAACATGTTAAAATTTTGACTGAGATCTCATTAAATCTGCAGATCATTTTGGTTAAATCTACTAGCTTTATAATACTGAGTTTTCTGATGCTTGGAAGTTGGTGTAATATACCATCTTATTGGGTTTTCTTTAATTTTACTAGAAAATCCCCTGTAGTTTTTGATACAGGGGTCTTATTAATCTTCTTCTTTATTAGGATGATTTCAGGTTCTTTAAAAATCTAAATTTCATTTTCTACTTTGTTTGCATACCAAGATAATTTTGAGATCTGTGCATAAGCTTCTTCAAATACTTCTTCCATTTTGATCCAGCTGTACTCTAAAAGCTCAAAAGCATAGTTTCATAATACCATTGATAAAGATAATGTGACTTTGTGGGTATATGTGCATTTGTGTGTGTGTGTGTGTGTGTGTATGTGCGCGAGTGCATGCACACGTTTGACTACAAATGGAACTCTGCTTTGAATAAATTTTATTTCCAGATAAAACAATCACTTTCTTGGTGATGAACATAGTTTAACATTAGATTTTGGTATTCTAACTAGGTATGAAGCATTTTCCTTTACTGTGCCACATGCTGAACAGGCATTCAGTGAAGTGCCTTTGAGTATCTCAGAATTTGTTCTAATAAACAATCTTAAAGAAATTAAGCTAATGAGAAAATAGAGATCAAGATATTTTCACATTTATATCATTCAGTTTGTATGCTGCTGGTAGAGCTCAAAAGGTTATCAGAAACTTATTAATCAAGGAAAGGGAATCTTTGGTATATAGTTACATAAAATTACCTGAATCCTGTTCTGTGTTCAGGTAGAAAGTATAATTTATTTAATTAGATATTTACCTGAGAAGATTTCCAAACAAATTATAAAAAGTGTGGTCTGGTTTCTTCTTGCTTATTATCATAAAATATATGTAACAAGAAATAAATGGAGGAAAGATCTCTTAAGAAGAGGGATCAGAACTTGATGATGTAAGACATCCTCAGTCTAATCAAATTGCAGAAGATACTAAATCCTAAAATCCACTGTCTAGAAAACATGCTCTGCAGAAAAGGGGTTTGCCTATATGATTTTTCAATAGTACCTAAAGGTCACAGTACTCAGTCACACAAAGAACTTCTCAAAAGATTAGGTGATTGACTCATGCATTCTTTCAGCTATCTTAGGAGAAGCCAAGAACACAAAATTATCCAGGATGAGGTGTGTGGAGGAGCTTGGTCTAATTAAGTGAATCCTTGTGCTATGGCATCGAAGATCCATAGGTACTAGAGAGTGTTTTCCCATAAGAAATACTATGCTATTGAATCTCAAAAGGGACAAGACCTCCAAAATCTATGGGCAGAAAACAGACTGATAAATTACCCATAAGTCAATAAGGTCTTCAATTCATGGAAAAAGAAAGATGTCTCAGAAATTGGAACTTTGAGTCTCAAAGACTTATTCCCAGGCCTTAAAGCCAAATGAAATGTGTCCTTCCAGATTTCAAAATTATTTCAGAATCAGTAACAAATTTCCTCTTCCTATTAGTTCCATTTTTACACTTTTAGATTGAAAATGCCCACCACTTACAAGCACATGTCTGTCCCATTACTATATTTTGGAAACTGATTAACTTCTTGTCTACTTTTATGGGTTAGCAGATGGAAAGAAAATTTGCCCTACTATCGATGATACTGGGAATTAGACTTTACTAATTTAGACAATGAAATTCTGAATTTTGAAGTGGAGCTATTTTTAGATAACAGCTTGAATTTTGAGTAGATTAATGGGTGGAAACTCTCAGATGTGTTGGGATGGGATGAAGATATTTTGTATGTCAGACAACTGGATATTTGGAGGTCAGGGGACATACTTCGATAGACAGGTCACCCAAACATGCCCATATTCTTATCTTCAGATCCTTTGAATATGTGACCTTACATGGTAAAAGGGACTTTGAAAATAAAATTTAATTGAAGATATTGAGATGTGGAGAGGATCATGAGTCTTCTAGGTAGGCCCACTGAAAGCATAAGGGTCTTCATAATAGGAAGGTGAGAACATCAAAAGAAATGGAAGGTGATGTGACAATGGAAACAGGAAAAGGCATGTCATTTTCTCACTATTAGAGAACTGAAAATTAAAACTACACTGAGCTTTCATCTCCCTCCAATCAGAATGGCAACAATCAAGAATACAAGTAACAATAAATGTTGGTGAGGATGTGGGGGAAAAGGTACACTCATACATTGCTGGTAGGACTGCAAATTGGTGCAACCACTCTGGAAAGCATTATGGAGAGTCCTTAAAAAACTAGGGATGGAACCACCATTTGACCCAGTTATCCCATTTCTTGGTGTATCTCCCAAAGAGTTGAAATCAGCATACTTCAGTGACATAGCCACATCAATGTTTATAGCAGCTCATAATAGCTAGGCCATGAAACCAACCTTGGTGCCTTTCAACAGATACACTGATAAAGAAAATGTGGGGGCTGGGCATGTGGCTCAAGCGGTAGCGCACTTGCCTGGCATGCGCAGGGCACTGAGTTTGATCCTCAGTGCCACATAAAAATAAAATAAAGATGTTGTGTCCACTGAAAACTAAAAAATAAATATTAAAAATTTCTCTCTCTCTCTCTCAAAAAAAAAGAAAATGTGGTATGTGTACACAGTAGAATATTATTACTCAATCATAAGAGAGAATGACTTTCTGACAATTGCTAGTAAATGGAAGGATCTGAAGACTATCATGCTAAGTGAAATAATCCAAAATACCCATCCCTCCCCAAAAAGGTCAGATGTTCTCTCTGATATGTGGATGATAACACACAAGAAGGAGAGGGGAGAAGAGAAGTTTACTGGATAAGACAAAGGAGAATGAAGAGAAGGGAAGGGAAGGGGATAGAAATAGGAAAGATAGTGGAATGAATCTGACACAACTTTTTTTATGTACATATATGGGTATGCCACAATAAATCTCCACATGATGTACAACTACAAGACTGGGATCCTAATTAGAATAAGATATACTCCATGTTTGTATAAATATGTTGAAATGTAGTCTATTGTCCTATATATCAAAAACGAGCAAATAAAGTTAAAAAATAGAAAAGAAAAAGAAATCTCACATATTGCTAGAGGAAGCATAAATCTAGCATTTTGTATGGAGTATTTTGGCAATATTGATGTAAATACTAGCTAACATCTCTTTAATACAAGATCTTACTATTAGGAATTAACCGTGCAAATGTATTTTCACTTACGTGCAAAGGATCATCTACAGTCAATATCCATCAAATGGGAAAATATTACAATTTTATGTGCTTCTAAATAGAATGCAATGTTATGAAGTAAGAAAAAATAAGGTATATCTGTATATCAGGTTTCTATATTCCATAAGAATTCTATAAAATTTAGGAGTTTACCACAATGCAAAAAAAAAAAAAAAAAAAAAAAAAAAGGCATGCGATGAGGATCTCTGAGCCAAGACACAAAGAACCTCTAGAAACTTGAAAAGGCAAGGAAGAGAATTCTTCCCTAGGACCTCCAGACAGAAACAACTTTATAGGCATCTGATTCTAGCCTAGAGAGATTTATTTTTATCTTCTAACCTCCAAGAAGGTAAGATAATAAATGTGTATTGTTTCAAGTTTCTAAATCTGTAGTAATTTTTATAGCAGCAATGGAAAGCTGATGCAGATGGTGTATTATCTTGATTAGTTTTATTATATTAAACCAATCTTGCATTCCTAAGATAGATCTACTTTGATGGTATGCATAGTCCTTTTTACATGTGACTAGATTCAGTTTGCTAATATTTCATTGAGGATCTCTGAATCTACATTTATGAAGGATATATGTATGTCTTTTATTGATTTTGATATAAAGATAATACTGAGTGTATTGAATGAGTTGGTTAATGCATGCTATTTGCATGTATTGAAATATTACACTGACTCTCATTAATAAGTACAATTATTACTTACTAATTATTAAATTTGATTAATAAAAACACCAATCAAAAGTAAAATATTTTTAAATTTAAAAATACAGTACATATCTTGTAGACAATATATGCATTCTGCCTACATTTCTTTTGAGATGTGTAATGCACTTGCATTTTATTTAATTGCTGATAAGATAGGATTTATGTCTGCCCTTTTATTGCTTGTCTCCTTTATGTCTTATGAGATTTTTCTTCTATTCCTTGACTTACGTCATTGTTTGTTAAATATATTTTTCTAGAAATATACATTTTCTATATATTTTGTTAAATATAGTGTCTATTTTTTGTTGTTTGTTTTACTAATTAAGTTATTTTTGTGGTGATTATTCAGATATTACAATTAGCACCTTAATTTTTGTATGTTAACTTTAATGGCATACAAAAATGTTATTCTAAATTATTCTCATTCCCTCTCACCACTTTATACAAATGATATCTGTACACATTGTAATCCTATTAGCACAGATTTACAATTATTGTCATATTATTGTCTTTTTAAAAGATTGGAGAGGAAAAGAATGACAGATACAATTATATTTATACTGTCTTTTATAAACACTTATGCAATTATCCTCATCTGTATCATTTTCACATTTTCCTTTAATTTTGTATACAATATTTTCTATAATTCTTTAATCTCTTTGAATATTCATACATTCAAGTAGCTTATTTAAAAATCCTCTACTAAGTTCAAAATCTGGCTCCCCTCAGGGACATTTTCTGCTGGCTGTTTTTTCCTCACTCTGTATGGTGTACACGATTTCTTGTTTCTTTTTACATTTCATATTTTTTCTTGTTCCAAACAAAGTTGTTTGTAACAACTATGGTATTGGATTGCTCCACTTCCCACTGACAAACCCTCTGATGAATCAAATAGCTACTTGAGGATAGAAATTTCTCAGGAACTGAAAGTTCAGACAAAATATTTGACCTTGTACTGGTATGGTATTTTTTTTTATTAGCTACACATGACATTACAATGATCTTGGCAATTCATACATTTGAATCAATTAGGGTATAATTTCTCATTATTCTGATTGTACAGATTGCAGAATCACACTGGTCATAAAGTCACCTATATACATACAGGTCATAATGTCTATTCTATTCTGCTGTGGTGGTGGTATTTTTAAGGGAGCTCCCAGAAGTCTGTTTTGTTGTTGTTGTTGTTTTTCTGAGTCTATGATTCTTCTGTATTTTTGCTTACCATATCACCAAATTGAAGAGAGAAAGAAGAGATAACAATATTACTAAACTAAAATGTCACAGACAATATTTAAAGGTTCATTAATTTTCCTTGAATAAATGATTTGTGGTTCATTTTAGTCAATTGCCACAGTTTTAAAATGACTGATTTTAGCTGTTTTACTTTTTTTGTTTGTTCTTTCAGAGGGAGAGTGAGTCCATCAACGTTATCATTGTGACAATCTATGAGATGTTGCTTCCTTGGTGAACAACTATGTTGAGTGTGTGTATATATCTCAGAATATTACCAGTCATGATGTATTGCTTGCAAAATTGAAAATACAGCTGAATTATTTGATGCTGACTTGTTTTTGAAAGTTTGTCATCGTTTAGAAGAGAAAATGAAACTTGAAACAGCTAAGTAGTATAGTTAACAAGGAAGAAGCAAAAACACATGGATAGAATTTCCCCTCATTTATTGGTATTCTATATATTTTGTTAAATATAGTGTCTTCATAAACTTCATAAAAAGAAATGAATAAGTCCTTAAAGGGATATTAGGTATTAATCCCAAATAAGATTTATCAGATGAAGGAGCCAGCAGCCACTTCTGGATCTTAACTTATTTTTCAATTTTACAATTCATAAAATACTCACCAAGGCATGACAAAAGTTTGGAGTTCAAGCACAGCGCACTTTATGTTGCAAGATCCATTAAAAGCAATAATTTGTAATATTCTCAGTAGGAAAATGTGCATTTAAAAAATACTTCAAAGAGGAAAGTAAGACCCTTTAATCCAATTTTATGTAAAAGTAATCTCATTTTTATCTGTGGCCACTTCTCTCCCATAATTATGGTTGAAGTTAGAGGACTATGAACAGAATGAGCAGCACCCCTTAATGTCAGTAGTTCTCCACAAGTATCAAATAACAGTCTGGCTTTTCCTGAAGAAGGAGCCATAAATCTCACTCTCTGGAAAGGAATGGGGGAGACTTTGATCCTGAACTCATCCTGCTCTGTGTCACCTTCATCTATTTTTTTTTTCTTAGTTGCTTAAAGTTCAGGGTGTGAGCATGGCTATTAGACAAGATTCACTTAGTTCACATCATTACCTTGCTGACATTCCTTCCTCCTTCAAAAGTAGAATTCTAATGGAAAAAAGCATTGCTGAGGGTGGTTTTGGAAACGTACTAGCCCAGCCTTCAGTTCCATCCCAGTTCAGTACATCCCAGGTCTGTGAAGTTGGACTTTCTCTCCTGAAGCCTCACTGTTCTCATTTGTAAGTGGGAAGATATTTGTTTCTCTCACATGATTTTTGTCAGGTTGTCAAATGAAACAATGTACAGCTTGTTAAATACAGCACTCAATATAAATATAGTGTTGTGACTACTGATAGAATTAACACAATTTCATTAGAAAAATCTTGAAAAAGGGAGCTCACAACTCTGCATTAATATTTAATGTTACAACATTTTTCCCCGACAGTAAGATTTTCTATAAGCAATGATCAATCTTTACTCTCCTATTTGTTATCGACTCTTTGTTTACTTATTAGTTTAAGCCATTAAAACAAAATTACATTAGAATGTTCCACACAGTTTGTGGAGATTCAAATATGAACCAATACACAAGATTCCAAAGGCAGGGTAGTTTATAGGAGAGTTTCAAAACCATGAAGTTTGACTGTATTTTACCTCTTCTTAGTCTCATATGGAAAAAGAGACACATAAAAGTTGACATTGTCATAGATGTACTTTATCTACAATTCTTTTAAGAAAAATAAAAAAAAGTTTATACGTGTTTTGTGTATATATCAATAAAAAATAGACAAAGAGCTGACTTTTATAGTTTATAAATCAATGAAAATCAGGAAAAGATCTAGCCAAAAACTAACATTTGGAAGAAAAGTAATGTTTCATATATATATATATATATATATATATATATATATATATATATATAGTAATGTTTCATATATATCTTATTTTCTATGATCCTTCAGGGATTTTCCAAGATGTAAAAATATGATAACACAATGTTCCTTTTAAGTCATATTTATTCTGAGGAAATATGCTTAAATTGTAAGATTCTTATGCCCTAGGGTTGATCTTCAATTCCTCATGTGTGTATCAACCTTACACAATGCTCCATGCGCTCTTCAGAGTGGTGGGGACAGAATGCTCAGCAGACCAGACAAGGCCCAGAGTAGCACAGGGTCAGAAACATATTGTTGGGCTATGGTTGTTATGTCTACCTTCCTTTTTGTTCTGTTGTACCCAGACATAGAACCATTTGTTCTGTGTGGGTTTAGTTTGTTTAATATTTGAGAAGAGTGGTGATATTTGAAATGAACATGAAAAATTTTCAATATGCTACAGACATTATTCAGGTCTTCCTCCTCCAGGAAGACACCTTGCTTCTCTACTTTGTTCACCCCATCTCACCTCAGTTCTCCAGACAGAAATACCTCACCTCCCCTGTCTTAGTGTTTTAATCATACATCTCACATGATTCTTATCCTCATCCTTTTTACCTTCCGTTAAAATTATTTATGTGTTTTATTCTCCCTGGTTTCTTGAAATCTTCTGATGGGAAAGGTGCATTCCTGATTCAACTCCAGGGACAGCTTCTATATATTTGATGCATTACACACCTACATAATGCTCCCTGTCATGACAGTTGGAGCATTGCCTGGAACATAACAAGTGCTCAATAAATATTGAATCCAACGAATGACTGCATGATGTCAGGCTAAATTGAAGAAAATGCATCTATAAATGTATGATGTACTTGTTAGCACCCTTGGCGCATTTGAAGACTGGAATAATGACTTGAGACTTCCAAAATAATCTATTCTTTTCCAGTTAAGAGACGAAGTAGAACAGTTGAGGGCTCTTTTGAAGTTCCAGAAGCAAAGTAAATATGCAAAACTTCTGAAGAATTCATAATGGAAATGATATTTGAAAAAAATCAATGTCTTCACCAAGAGATTAGTTTCATTTGTAAAATTTAAATGTATGGATTAATCTGGAGGCCTAAATCTTTTAAGCACATACTGGTGTTAGGCCTAGAAGGAGAAATTAAAATTTAATACAAATATTTTTGGGCAATATTCCAAAGATAGCCAAGAGTACACAACCAAATGGAATGTGGTGTCTTTTTCATGGTTCCTTTCAGAGAGAATGAAAGTTTCTCAATTCAGTGTATCCTCAGACCTAATTTTTACTTCCTTGGTTTGACTATCCAAGAATCACTGGGAAGTTCTGCAAAATGAAGTCATTGTCTTCTTCTGTTTTTTGAATTCTATGAGGCTATTATGTTGGGGACAAATAATAATTTCTAATGGAGGCTTCCATATTTAAACTCAATTTCTTCTATTCATTAAATTAGCAATTATGAACAACTGTCATTTCTTCACTACTTCTCTCTTCACTCATGTGTTCCCTTCTCCTCTCCCCACATTTCTCTCTCTCTCCTCCTTATGGTTCTAGGGCTCAACTCCATGGCCTTGCTCTGCTACATCCCCAACCCACTGTAGCTCTTAAGAAGTGAGTTTTGTTATTGGGGTTTTTTTCTTTCTTTCTTTTTTTTTTTGCTCATAGACTTCTTAGTGTCTAATCCCTTAAATTTATATGTCCTATGTATGTGGCTACCCAAAACCAAAATGACAAAAATATCTATAACCCCCCAACCATCCATATTAGAACCTAGTTTGCTCACTTCTTGGTGAATATAATGGAGTTCAGAACCCAAACAGGATGAGGAGGATAGCTCATGCAAGATAGTGGGTGTTAGGAATAATTAAGAAGGGTTACATGCAGGAGTATTGGTTAAATAAGGATGCAAACAAAGAAAATTTAGAACTATGGTTTTCAGTGTTGAAGAAGGAAGTTGCACATATGAAAATAGGTAGTTAGAATAAACCTGCAATGTTGGATAGGAACTGGAGTTAGGAATAGTGACACTCTAATAGAAATCAGTATATCTAACATCCACCTTCCTTTTAGTATGATATGGTTTCTAACTGCCTGTCTATAATAAAAAGTAGTTCAGGACCCTTGGAGAAATGGCTGATTCATGCAAGAATAAGATGAGCTTGGAACACCTCGTTGTGCCACAAATTAAGAAACATGTCAAAAATTGTAACAGAACCCATTGAATCAAATAGGAAGTCATGTTTTTATTTTGAAGTTATTCTATACCTGCATAAATATTCTAAGTATAATACAAAGAATGTATTGTACAGAAAAATTAAATGGATGGTTAAATAAAAAAGTATTTGTGTGGGGGGTGTGTATGTGAAGAGCAGCTCTAACATTTTTATTAACATGTACATATAGTAATAGGGTGCAATATTTTCATATGTGCATACTGTCTGCACTAATCAAATTCAGCAACATTTTCCCACCATTTCCACTGCTCTGCCAAAACCTTTCCCAAGCCCCAGCAATCACTATTCTATATTCAGGCCCTCTTTTTTGACTTCTACATGGGAGAGAGAACATTCAGTATTTGTCTTTCTGTGACTTATTTATTTCACTTAACAAAATGTTCTTCAATTCCATCCATCAAATTCTTCCAATCCTAAAAATTACAGTATTTCTTTGTTATTTATGGCTGAATAATACTTAAGAGAGTGTGTGTATTCGTCCACCTGTTGATGCACATCTAGGCTAACATCATATCTTAGCTATTGTGAATAGCACTATTCACTGGGAGAAACATAGATATTCAGGCATCTTTCTGGTGTACTGATATCATTTCCTCAGGATATATATTAAATCAGAGTTTGATAAGAAATGAAAGTCACATAGTTTTAAGAAACTTCCTACAAAATACTTCCCAATTACAAAGACAAAAAATTTCAACTTCAAAATGTAAAATCTTGGAAGACTCCATCATAATTAGATGGAGTGAACATCATCAGTAATAACATACATTAAAATTGTGCATTAAAATGCTATGCAGTGTCACTTCTTTAATAATCCTGATAAAGCTATATATTGTTTCCCTAATCATGAAGAGGCATGAAGCAAATACAATTTGAAACACATTCTGCAAATTAATTATCCCATACCATTTAAAATTATCAAGGTCATGAACGTCAGGGGAAATAGCAACTTGGCCAGAATGAGGAATAAAAAGACATGACGACTAAATAAAATGTTTCTGACATGTAATTTTTTGCTAAAAATTATATTATTGAAACAATTTTAGTGAGGACTGAGATTGTACAGTAATAATGAATCTATGATAATTTTTTTATTCTAGTGTTTATATAGTTGTCATGTAGGAAAATATACTTACTTCTAAGAAACATACACTAACAAATTCAGAGATGTAAGAACTCTGCATAAGCAAATTTCTTTGCATATTGTAAATGTAAGATTGCTTCAGAACAAAATAAAAGTCAAATTGAATGTACATATTCCTTGAGCAACCCCACTTTTAGAAATCTATGGAGGTATTTCATACTGTATGAGGATATTTGTATAAATATGTTCACAGTAACATTGTTTGCTGTATAGAACAATTGGACAAAGTCTAATTCTCAATAACAGAAGGATTGTTAAATTATAATATGTTCATGCCATACAATATCATAGAGCTCTCATAAAAATCTTGATATGTATATATAGGCACAGAAATTGTTCAATACATACTACTAAGAGAAACAACTGCAAGACTCAGAACAAAATATACAGTACAATCTTTTATTCTTGTCAAAGCAACTCCAAGACATTCATAAGTAAATGTATTCAGTTTGGAGTTCATGATAAAATTTAGCTACAAGATAAAAAGGCATGTATCCATGTATGTTTTAGTAATCCTGGGTCACTTTTCTATTTAATATATACTTCAACTTGTTCCAGAAAGAAATTTAAATGAAAATTGCTTAGTAAAAGTAATCTCAGAATTTGACCTGTCCATTTTTTTTCAGATTTGCAAGTCAAATCTTCTTTTCACATCACCATAATTAGCAAATGCTCTTTTGTCTTCAATCAAAAATAAAAGCATTATTCTCTTCATTATGACTTCACGATTTTCTTAATAGAGAAGCAACACCTAATAATGGCTTCATGGCATTGAGGAAAGGATGAACTCTTTGACCTTGCAGTGTTCATTTTCTTTTTTCCTCTTCTCTTTCTTCGTTTTTTTTTCTCCACACAACATAAGCCTTCTTGTAAAGAGCTGCCTAGAGAAAAAAAAAATGCTGCTGGCATCTCTTTTTTTGCTTAGAAGAGGAGTTTGGACACAGCCAAGTTGTTCTATTAATTCCAAAGCTCAGTAACTTAGCTAAAAATCTATAACATTTTATAAAAGTAAAAATGGTCCTCTTAGAATTTTACACAGAGATATTTGCTAAGCCTTTTCAGGCTTAGAAGATAATCCCTAAATTCAACTGTTCTAAACTCACATCTTAAGGCAATTTCACATGGAGCATCAGATCAGCTGCTCCCTCTGAGAGAACAAATTCTCATGATGCTCAGAAAAGTATTCAGCTAACCACTAGTTTTCATTGGGTTCTCAAGTTTATCTGACTTTCTTTAATGGAAAATGCATCCACACAGTCCCTGGCATGTGTGGCTCAAACTTAGTGACATCTTTATCAAGCCAAAGTGACCCTCCTACCATGCTTAGCTCAATTCCTTCCCATGATTCAGAGGATCTTCTTTAAAAATTCACATTCACAGAATGCTAAGTGCTTTGAGTACATAATACAATCACCACCATGATAATTTCCTAGTAAGGGAAAACATTACCATTCACTTTTTACCGAGGGGCAGTCAGAGGCTCAAAGACGGCATATAAATTGCCAAAAAAATAGTTCACATCATCTCCATATTTATTTATTTATTTATTAAATGAATAGTCATGATTCACAATGAAAGGTAAACCTGCTTGCACAGCTCCACATGTTAATTTGCTTTCAAGAGCAGTATTTTTTTAAGAGAGAGAGAGAGAGAGAGAGAGAGAGAGAGAGAGAGAGAGAGAGAGAGAATTTTTAAAATATTTTTATTTTTTAGTTATCGGCAGACACAACATCTTTGTATGTGGTGCTGAGGATTGAACCTGGGCCGCATGCATGCCAGGCGAGTGCACTACCGCTTGAGCCACATCCCCAGCCCCTCCATATTTATTAACTTTAATTTTTTCACATTGACAAGATTTGGTCTTTTCTTTATTCCAAATGTTTATATGTATGTATATGCATATATATGTATATATACATATATACACATATATGTATAAAAGTAGAATTTATGTGCTAATGTATATCATAGCTTATTATTTCTTAGCTCCTTCATAATACTTTATAATTTCTGATAAAGCTTGTCTCCATTTTGTTATCTTAAAGGAGATTATATATTCAATTGCAATGGTTTGTTTCATTATCAATCACCTTCACTGATCTATAAGTATCTGAAAGGGCAGAGAAAGTGATCTCTGTCTTATTTTTTTTTCTGTGAAACCCATCATATATTTATTACATTTTGAAGTAATGATAACAAACCTTATTCTCATTGGACAGCATATTATCACAGTATAGATTTTTCTCGTTTTGAATCACAAAATCTGCAGGTTAACTATTGTTTCATTCACCTTTAGGTCTCTTTCCCTTCAATAAACAAGACATGCTAGGAAATGGTTTGATGCAATGCCTGATGGAAAAGAAAACTTTACCCTCAAAGTCATCTTTTTTTTTTTTTTTTGAAGAATCCAATGTGAATTTCATTTGGGAGAGAGTATATCTGGCCAACAATGGGCATGAAGATTCTATTATGCAAAATGATAGATGAAATGTTAGATAAAATGATAAAATGATAGATAAAATGATAAAACTTGCAAAATGATCAAGTTTTAGACGACTACTGTAAAGTATTGTGCTTATAATTCAATATACTGCGCACTTAAACATTTCAGAGGGAAGATTTTACGGTACCTATTCATAACGTGTGTGTGTGTGTGTGTGTGTGTGTGTGTATTCTGGGCCTTGGAAGGCTGAGAGTTTTAGACATACTTTGGCTTGGGCAGTGTCCCTTGGAAGAAGCTCAGTGGGAAGCAGACATAGCAGGGCCTACTGAAGGACAAGGTCAGCTTCTCCCTCCAAGAGGAGGGAGAGACCACTTAGCAGTTACAGAACCATCCCTAGAAAGACAGAAGAGTCCTATGAATTCCCAGAAAGAATTGAGTGGATTTTCTTCATTAAGTAAGCATCCTGTGTGAGAAGGCAAAGGCAAGAACAATGACACAAAAAAGGAATCATGTGTGTTAAAGGACTTTATTCATAGCTATAAGCTGAACATGCCTAGCATTTGATGACCCTGCACTTGTGTTTCAGAGACGAATATTGAAAACTAAGAGACAAAATGACATCCTTAGGATTGCACAGAAGCAGGGCAAAGGCCCAAGACCATGTCTTCACATGCAAAGCCCTGCAATTCTTACAATATTCAAATTCAATGTTTATCAGGTAATGGTTCCCTACCTGGATGATCCTTCATTATCTTCTCCAATGTAAATTCTATCTATCCTTCTGCATTCTGACAAAGCTAATCCCCACCACATTTCAGTAGACTCTATCCAATGATATGTTTACTTGGGAGTGCCTCAATCTACACATATATTTTATAATAAACTACGCTTTGATGAACACTTTTAAAGATATAAAAAATCAGGAATGCATAGAAGACATTAAATAAATAAGCATATGCTCGAAACAATTCTAGTACAATATTATTCACATAGAGAAAGAAGAAAAATCTTAATTAACTCTAATATATGACATAATGTACAATTCTGGTACATTGCTCACACATACAGAAAAACAAATATGTAATGAGCAACTAGTGTATGTTAATCAATATTCTAGAAAAATAAAAATTACATATAAGTGGAATAAAACAGGCACGAATCAAGCTTCAAGTATCAGCTACTAGTCTAATGCAACATTCTCACAGTTAGGGGAAGGGATGACAAGCATTGGGTTCTCCCATACTTGACAGGCAGAACTTTTATGACATTACTCCTAAATAAATGAGTATATATTGACTGCTTACATATACCAGATATCACTCTTAACAACATTACTCATAAACAGAAGGAAGCAAGCACGACGAATTAGCAGATACCATATGTCATGTGCTATTCTAATGTAACCTAAATAATTCAAAAGGAATGAAAATAAGCATTCATTAAGTACCTGGTATGTCTATTCACACTGAGGTGGAAAGTTATACCATGTGTTGAGCACAGCATATGTCCAATTATCATTCTAGTAAAATGTAATTCATATATAAATCAATGAAACAAGCATGCTTTAAGCATCTAGTATTTCAATAATTTACTCATACATAAATAATAGAAAAATAGTATGCATTGAATGCCTAGCATTTGTCTGTGGTCAGTCTAGTGTGCATCTCACACAAAGAATGTGAGGGGGGTTGCAGTAAGTAAGTCTGCATTGATAATTGAATATATGACCCATACTGCTCTGAAAAAAAAACATTATTCACCCACAGCTAAGGAGATATGAATGCACTGATCTCCTACTAGTACCATTCAGTATTTTAGAACAAGATTTCTCACATGTAGATTAAAAAAAATCAAGCAAACATTTAGTGCCAAGAATAATGCAAGTTATATTCCAGCCCAAACACTTGTATATGTAGGAAACATAGCAATACCTGGAGCACCTATTTTGTGCTGAACATTATTATAGGAACAAATTACTAAAAGGAAAAGAGCACTCATGAGGACCTACCATATGCTAGTAAACGTTCTCAGTTAACCTTACACAAAGGGAAGTAAATTAACATGAATTGAGGGCCTAATATATGCCAAATTTAATCTTAGTACAATTGTACTCACACAGGAAGGAAAGAGATGAAAACACATGGACCATGTAGCATATACTAGGCATGATTCTAGCACAATACTGCTCACATGTTGGGAAAAAAAATGATTATGTATGGAACATATATGCAATGTACTATTAAAAATCATCAATACTCACATAGATTAGGAAGTAAATATGTATGTAAGCCTAGTATCTGCCAGTTACTATTAAGGTACATGCTTGCACACACATTGAGGAAGGACATTAGCATGCACTGAAGAGTAACATTGGCTAGATATTCTAGTACAAACTTCATCAAACATAGGGAAAATAAGATGATAAATTTCCTTGCACATAAGGTATTCAATGCAATTCATGCCAAATTCTGTTGTGGTAATACTTGAGCACAACACTGCTTCCATAAAGTGGAGAATAAGAAATATGCAAGACTGTCTAGTATATGCCAGGAACTATTTTACCATAAACTCATATATAATCTTAATAAATGAACTTCTATGAAGTATCTCATATATAACTGCCATTCTACTAAAATCACACATAGTAGGAAAGATATAAGTATACTTTAAATATTTCATATATGCTGGTACTTTTCTACAGTAGCATAAATAAAAATGTGTTGAAGGGGAAATGAACAAGTTTTGAGCACCCACATGTCATTCAGCTGTAGTAAAATACTAAAATCACCTATAGAAGAGGCAGACAGGTATGCAGTGAGTAGATAGTATATGACATGTTATAATCTAGTAGGATATTGCTCTAACATAAATGGTGGAAATGAGCATTTATTAACTTGTTGAAGATTGTATGAGCTTAGAAACTAAGCAATATAAATTAGGAAGTATTCTGATACAATTTCTCTCACACATAGGAAAAAAAGGAATGACCATGAGCATGTCCAAGTTCTATTCCAATTTAATTACATATAGTATAAGAAAGCAAGCATTCATTGAGCACTTACTATATAAGATGGACAATTCAGTATCTCATTTAATCATATTTGGTGATAAAGAAACAGGTGTGCATTGAGAACATTCTTTTTTTTGGGGGGTGGGCAGGGCCTGAACTCAGGGGCACTCGACCACTGAGCCATATTCACAGCCCTATCTCGAATTTTATTTAGAGACAGGATCTCACTGAGTTGCTTAGTGTTTCACTTTTGCTAAGGCTGGCTTTGAACTAGCAATTCTCCTGTTTCAGCCTCCAAAACCTCTGGGATTACAGGTATGAACCATCATGCCCAGATGCATTGAGGACATTCTATATTTCAGATGCTTTTCTAGTAACACATCATCAATATGTAGAGGGAAAAAAGAAGATTCCCTTGATCATTTACTGTATGCTAGGAAATTTTCCAGTACAACAGAAATAACACATATAGTTAAGGAAGTACGTATGCCTTGAGTACCTGCTATACCACTGAATATAGTAAGTAGTACAATATTACTTACAAACAAGGAAGGGAAACTATCCTCATGATTTAAATAGTATTTCTAGACAATATTCTAGTATAATTTTCTTAGATATAGAAACAAAAGAAGTATGATGAGCCCTAATTTATTCCTGCTGCTACTCTAATATAAACCTACTAGTAGAGCAAAAGAAAATGAGAAGCATGAATCATATAATATCATGCCAATCACTATTCCAGACCAGTCTGACTAATGCATAGATTAAGAAACAGTCTTTCATTGAATGCCTACATCATTGCTTCCACTTAAAAAACTTTAATAACACAAGTAAAAGTTTCCCAAGGGTTCAATGAGCATCTTGTATATATAATTTTGCATTACAACATTACATGATTGATTTTTTAATATATGTTACATATTATTCTATTAAAACCTTACCCAAACACAGGGATAAAAAATGATATAGCACTGAGCAAATATTATATGCCAATCACCATCAAATACATTGTTTAGGCATATAGGGTAGAAGGAAAGCATATTGAAAATCTAGAATATGCTTGATAGTATCTTATTGTAAATTTTTAGAAAACATAAATTAAAGGAGTATGGAAGGATATATGCTAAGGTCAGTTTAAGCAAAACATTGCTCACAAATATGATAAAAGAAAGAATATTATCACATTCCAACAACAGTATTTATCATGCATAGGGGAAGGGATCAAACAGACTGGATCAAATAATACATGCCAAATTCTGTTGTGAGAAATATTAAACACTCATATGTGAAAGGAAGCAAACATGCCCTGAGTTCCTAATACATGTCAGACAATATTTTAGCACTACATTACTGGTAGATAGTAGCAAGCATGCACTGAACATCTAGGATATGCCAGGAAATACTCCAGTAAAAACTTATTTACACATAGGGAAAAGGAAAAGAACATGAATTAAAGGCTATATATATTTAACAGTCTATTCTTATACCACTAAGTCATATAGAGGAAGAAGGGATGTATGGATTAAGTATATAGATGATGTAAGGCAGCATTCTAATAAAACATCTGCACTATGGATGCCAAAAGTTATTTATTGTTCAGTGCTACAGGCCCAGTACTTTTAAAGAATATTTTATGTATACACAAGGAGAAACAATAAGCATGAATAAACAAATACATAAAATATAGACTATGTAAAGAAGCATGTAGAATAGAATGGAGGAAAAAATGCATAGAAATATGAGGCAGAATACATACAGTCCCCCACAACACAATGGTGGTACATACATTATTTTTGCCCCAATAAAAAAGTTAAAAAGGAAAAATCTGTTGTTAGTGGATACACAATATTAAAAAGTAAACTCTGGGGCTAGGGATGTGGCTCAAGCGGTAGCACGCTCGCCTGGCATGCTCGCCTGGCATGCGTGCGGCCCGGGTTCGATCCTCAGCACCACATACCATCAAAGATAATGTGCCCGCCAATAACTAAAAAATAAATATTAAAATTCTCTCTCTAAAAAAAAAGTAAACTCTGACTAAAAAAACAAAGTACAGATGAAGAAAAAAAGTGTAGAGTTTTCATGTTTTTGAAGTTATGTTATTGTTAAATTAGATGGTCATAACTACAAGATATGTTAGCAAGTTTCAGGATAACCACAAAGGATAACCAAATAACTTGCACAAAAAGCGCATCTATTAACTTTATAATGGGTTTATAAAGACAAAAAAGAGATTGAGAAAGATATTCTATGCAAATGAAAAACAAAATAGAGGTAGTGATTCAGTATTTATATGAGGCAGAATACATACAGTCCCCCAACTTAAAATAGTTTGACTTAATAGCTCTTCAACTTTGTGATAATGTGAAACCGATATGCATTCAGTAGAAACCATACTTTTTAAATTTGGAATCTTTGATCTTTTCCTGTACATTTTCTCACCATCCTGGGCAGTGGCAGTGAGTAGCAAGTTCCCAGTCAGACATGTGATTGTGAAACTAGAACAACTGATATTCTATAGTATACTCTGAAGCAAATCTATATGTTCAGTAAGTTAAGCATATTAAATATGTATTTTATTTATAATATTTTAACTTCATAATGGGCTTATCAAGACAAAAACTCACCAGAATATGGTGGAACAGAGGTAAATAGTGATTTTTTTCAACATTCCCACAACACAGAAAAGAGGCAGTGAAGGAATAGCTGATCTGAAAGGAGAGTCACAGAATAAATACAATATTTACATTTTATTATATGTTTATTTATTATATTATATGTTTACTTATAAATCCAATATTATGATATCTTAGACATGAAGAGATTTGATGATTGGTTATTGAAATAAAAAATAAGGATGGAGTTCCCTAACTCTGAACCAGACCAGGAAGAGGGACAGCAGGAGGCAAAACAGAGAGAAAAAGGGAGAGAAAGAGGAAGCAGAAAAACACATTAGCTCACTCCTTTGCATATGAAAATAAAGGCAGACAATATTAAAGTACGATGTGCTCCCATCATACTTTAATATTGCTGTCATTTAAAATAGTGCTGTCATTTAAAACCCAATGTGAATAGAAGGCTGTGTGGGGCTCTACAGTCATTTTTGTGAAACCCATGGCTGACCAGTCATCCTTTAAATCAACATGGCATCTCCCACCTCCAGATAGGAAGAAATTCAACCAGAGGGAGTAAAGCTTTTACCTGCAGTTAAATCTTTTAAGAATCTATCTAAAAAGGACCACAGAGAGATTACTACTAGCCAAAAGTCATTGAAATCCTTCCTCATCACTGCAAACAAGGAAAATGGTGTGGAGCAATCCTAATGGGAAAAGGTTAGCCTAACCCAGCACTCCACACAGCCTCTGTGTGTAGCCCAGAAAGGCAGAGGAGATGACCACCATTCATGGCAGCAGAAGTAAGGGCTCAGATTCAAGCAGCAAGACAGTTTTTGCCTTGAGCAAAGGATAGGAAGCTATGAGAAACACTTTTACTGCTGACTACTCATTCTTGGGGGTGGGGTGTACAGTGGGAAGTCACATGAGTCTTAGGAGCCCCTGATCATGACCATAGTCTGTGTGGAGCCCATCCCAGAGGGAAGTTGCCTGGATATCCAGTGGCATTGAAGGACAGTTTCCCAGATTGTGGCAGCAACTCGTAGAAGGTGGTAAGAAGTTGCTTGAGTCTCCAAAAAGCTTAAAGGGAAGGTGTCAAGATCATTACCATAGTCAGCAGAAGGTCAGTTAAGGCAGAAAATTGCCTGAGTCCAAGGCAGCAGAGAGCAAGGGCCACAAGCATGAATCAGGTCCCATCTGACCTATGGCCCCAACTGATGAGCATTAGAACATTGTTTCAATACTGACTGGACTCTGCCTCTGTTACAGTCAGCAGAGGAAATTGGCACTCACTATTCACAAACTGGGGAAGTAGAAACTAGAACTCAGGTGAACCAGCTGAGTTTCTTTACTCAATAGTAAGTACAGTACCCTAGTGACCTATGTCAGCCAAAGGAAATGTCCCTGTACCACAGGTCACCTGGAGAGAATTCACAACCACAGAACCCGTGCTTGTAGACAGTCACCATGCTCTACACCATCATGAAAAGGATTCTGCAGAGGAGATCTGAGCCTTCACTTCTTCTGCCACAATAAGCTGACCCACAATTAGCCCAGGGTAGTACCGAGCACTATATCTTGATCCCCTGCACACAACAGAAAAAAAAAAAAAAAAAAAAAAAAAACAAAAACAATAGGCACAATGCCTCACTCTCCAAACAGCTAGTTGCAGGCCCCTGAGCAGACAATTCAGAACCAGCTGATGGGAGGTTTATAACAACTAGGGGAGTGGCTTCTATGCCCCAACACTTTTGGAGGGATCCAAGCCAAAGGATGACAGACATCTTCTAAATGTTCCATATCCTAATGAAATCCAAACCAAGAGGCAAAAAGAATTTTGCTCACTTTGACATGGTTCACTATAAATAACCAATGTCAACTTTGATCACAGATATCACTCCTTATCTTGATTGATAGCTGTTACCCAAATAGCCAACATTGCAACTTCAATCTATTTGAATGTATTTTTTTCTAATGGTTTAATAGATTCCTATCCCCAGTTTATACTAACTCCCTGTTCTCCCTCTTGACATTTTCTGGTATACCTCAAAAAACCTCTATCCATCCTTTTCTCCTTTTTAACTTAGTGTATACAGCTTTTTTCTTTTTTTTTTCCTCATTCTTTCTTTTTCCCAATATTTCTTCTTCCCCATTTCAGGCCCCATACAATGTTACAGAATTTTTCTATATTTAATAACTAATTTTTGAACCTGTTCCACAACTTTACTACAAGTTGATCCCTGTATTAGAGGAACTATGAAGAATGATATCAAGTTTTTCACTTTTCATAAGGTTGTTGACTATATCGCTTGGCCCTGAAGCTGTTGAGTAAATAGGATTCAATGACTTCTCTCAAAATAATGCTGGCACTGGGATCAGCAGAGGACACATATTGAGTTCAAGTATCAAAACCTGGATATTTACCCAACTCAGGGCTCTGAAGAGAAAGAAGTCCACTTAACAGTCACTTGCTTAAACCAAGAAGCAGTAGACAGGTAGGACATACAAATAATACTAAAACTCAAGGAAAAAACCCCAAACCGCCCTTAACACTTCAACAACTGACTCCATCAGCAACACTGTGGACAAAATGTCAGAAAAAAAAATAGGAAAGTTCAACATTGAAATATTCAATGAGCTGAAAGAAGATGTAAGAAGTGAAATTAGAGAGAAAATACACTAAGTGAAAGATCCCTTCTAAAAAGACAGAGATCCTGAAAAAAAAAGAAAAAAGAAAATCCTGGAAATGAAAGACTCAACA
Organism: Urocitellus parryii; assembly: GCF_045843805.1. Taxonomy (NCBI): domain Eukaryota; kingdom Metazoa; phylum Chordata; class Mammalia; order Rodentia; family Sciuridae; genus Urocitellus; species Urocitellus parryii. Next base: position 102,354,221 of record NC_135542.1, read on the forward strand.
AACCAAAATAAAATTTGATGGACAGCATCAGCAATTTATAAAAATGCTTTGAAGTTAGACTTTCAGGCCTTCGAGACAATGTATGTAATCTTGAAAATAAAACTGACCATAAAGAAAATATGTTAAAAGACGAGGACAATTTGGAGTAATGTAAAGAGACAAAATTGAAGAATTATCAGGGTTGATGAATGCAAACTAAGGGATGCAGAGTCTTTTTGATGAAATAATATTTTAAAAATTTGCAAATCTTAGGAATGAAATAGAAATTCAAATACAAGAGGCATGTAGAACTACAACTAAATCACAATAGATCTAATCCAAAACAATTTAAAAATAAAATACCTAACATACAGAAGAGGGGTACAATTTTAAAAATTGAAAGAGAAAAATGTCTAGTCATGTTTGAAAGTAAACCAATTTGTATTTCAACTGCTATCTCAATCCAGACCCTAACAGGCAGGAGGGCTTAAAATAATATATACCAACCTCTGAAAGAAAATGGGTATCAAATAAAGTCATTTTCCTCATCAAAATTATTCTTCAAATTGAAGATAAAATTAAAAACTTCTATAATAAACAGAAACTAAGAGAATTAATAATCACAATGCCTGCACTATAAAACATATTTAATGAAATATTTAATGAAAAGGAAATAAAAAATAAAAATAAAAACAGCATACAGATAATTACATCAATAAATTAAATCAATAAAAGGAGAATTAAGTTCAATTAAGACAGAAGTAAATAAAAATGACAGGAAATAATAATTATCTCTCTATAAAATAATGAATGTACACAGTCTAAACTATTCATGCAGAAGACATAGTTTGGAAAATTGGATTAAATATAAGAACCAACAGTATATTTATTGTTTGCAAGAGACTCATTTTGTAGACAAAGACACCTTGGAATAAAGGTGAAAGGATGGAAAAAGATATACCATAAAAATGGTACCTGTAAACAAGCAGAAAAAGAAAACTTCATACTCATATCCTGAATTAACATAGATGCAAAAAATTCTTAATAAAATATTGACAATCAGTATACAACAATAATACACTAAAATGATAGTGCACATGATCAAGTGGGTTTCACACAAGAAGTACAAGGTTGGTTTAACATATGTAAGTAATAAATGTAATTTACAACATAAACAGAGTCAAAGACAAGAATCACATGATTATTTCAATAGATGCAGAAAAAGCATTTGAAAAAGTGTAGAACCCATTCATGTTTAAAATACTAGAAAAACTAGGCATAAAAAGAATTTACCTAAACATTGTAAGGGTTATATGTGACAAATCTAAGGCAAATATCATATTAAATGGTCAAAAACTGAAAGTATTTCCTCAAAAAACAGGAAGAAGACAAGGATACCAAGTCTCACCACTTCTATTCAATATAGTTCTTGAAATTCTATCCAAAGCAATCAGGCAAGGGAAGGAAATTAAAGGAATACAAAGAGGGAAAGAAGAAGTCATTTGACTTCTATGTGCCTTTGTCTCTGTTTGCTTAAGACATGATCCAAAAAACTCCATAAGAAGACTTCTAGAACTGATAAACAAATTTAGTTAAGTAGCAGAATACAAAGTCAACCTACATAAATCAATCACTTTACTATACTCCAATAATGAATCTACTGAAAAATAAATTTTAAAAAGTAAATTATAAAAACTCCCATTCACAGTAACCCAAACAAATACTTGGCATGAAATGAAGGAGGTGAAGGACCTATACAGTGAAAACTACAGAAACTTAAGAAAGAAATTGAAGAAGACTTTGGATAGGGAAAGTTAATGTTGTCCAAATGGCCATAATACCAAAAGTGTTATGGAGATTACCAAAATATCAATGACATTCTTCTCAGAACTAAAAAAAAAAAAAAAGTCCTAAAATTTATTTGGAAAAATAAGAAAGCCAGAAGAGCCAAAGAAATCCTGAGCAAAAAGAGTAATGCTGGAGACATCAAATTATGTACTATAGAGTTAAAGTAACAACAACAACAACAAAAAATGGTAGTTGTACCAAAACAGACATGAAGATCAATGGAATAGAGAAGTCACAAAGATGAATCCATATAAATACAATTATCTGATCGTATACAAAGGTGCCCAAAACATACATTGGAGAAAGTTCACTCTTTCTAACAAATGGTATTTGCAAAACTGGATATCCATATGTAGAAAAACTGAACCCCTATCTCTCACCCTGCATGAAAGTCAACTCAAAATGGGTCAAAGATCTAGGAGTTAGACTATAAATTCTCCAATTTCTAGAAGAAAATGTAGGTCCAACACTCCAACATGTCAGCACAGGAACAAACTCCCTAACAAGATCCTGGAAGTACAAGAAATAAAACTAAGAATCAGCAGGGTGTGGTGGCACATGTCTGTAATCCCAGTGGCTCAGGAGGCTGAGACAGGAGAATCACAAGTTCAAAGCCAGCCTCAGAAAAAGCAAGGCACTAAGCAACTCAGTGGGACCTATCTCTAAATAGAATACAAAATAGGGCTGGGGATGTGGCTCAGTTGTCGAGTGCCCCTGAGTTCAATCCCTGGTACCCAAAAAACAAACAAACAAGCAAACACAAGAATCAATAAGTGGTATAGAATCAAATCAAAAAGTTTCTTCACAGCAAAGGAAACAATTTAGAGTGTGAGGAGAGAGCCCATAGAATGCAAGAGTATCTCTGTAACCTATTTCTCAGGGCATTACTATCAATATTATATAAAGAAATAAAAAATATTAACAACAACCCCAACTATTAAATGGGAAAATAAACTAAAGAGACATTTCTCAAAATAAATATAAATGACCAGAAAATATATTAAAGATTGTGCAACATCTCTAGCAATTAGAAAATATAAACCAAATTTACATTGTGATTCGATCTCACTTCAGTCAGAACCACAATTTTCAAGAATGCAAATATTAGTAAGTGTTGGAAAGGATGTGGAGTAAGTGTACACATTTACATTGTTGTTGAGACTCCAAATTAATGCAACCACTCTTGAAAGCAGTATGGAGATTCCTCAAAAAATCTAGGAAAGGCTGGGCATGGTGGCATGCACCTGTAATCAGCAGCTCAGGAAGCGGAGGTAGGAGGATCACAAGTTCAAAGCCAGCCTCAGCAACTTAGCAAGGCCTAAGCAACTCAGTGAGACCCTGTCTCTTAATACAAAATTTAACAAAGGGCTGGGAATGTAGCTCAATGGTTGAGTGCCTCTGGGTTCAATCCCAATACCAGAAAAAAAAAACCTAGTAAATAAATTACCTTATGACCTAGATATCCCATTCTTTGGTATATATCCAAAAGATCTATGATCAGCAAATTATAGGGATGCAGCCACATCAATCCTTGCAGCACAACATAATTCGCAATGCCAATCTGTGGAATCAACTGAAGTGAACTTCAACAGATAAACAGTTAAAGAAAATGTGACATATAAACACGATAAAGTATCACCCAGCCATAAATAAGAATGAAATTACAGCATTTTCGGATAAATGGATGAAATTAGAAATTATCATGCTAAGTGAAAGAACCCAGACTCAAAAAGACTGAGAGAGTAAAAAGATGAGAAAAAATATAATTCACATGGATCTCATAAACAAGCAGGGGTTTCTAACCTCATATCACAATAAAAGTACTTCAAGCCAAAAATAATCAGAAGGGACAAATAAGGACATTTTATACTACTTAAGGGAATTATACAACAACAAGAGATAACAACCATAAATATTCATGCCCACATGATGAACCCTCTATGTACATTAAACAAACCCTTATCAATTTCAAGAATCAAATAGACCAAAAAAAATGATATTGAGTGACTTTAACATGCCTTTCTCATCACTGGTTAGATATTCCAAACAAAAACTAAAGAAGGAGCCATAGAACAAAAAAAAAGTACAATTAATTATTAAGACTTAACAGATAGATAGAGAGAGAGAGAGAGAGAGAGAGAGAGAGAGAGAGAATATTTCATCTGTGCATGACCGAATACACTTTCTTCTCAACAGCACATGGCTATTTCTCTAAAATAAAGTATATCATAGGCCACAAAGCACCTCTGAGCAAATACAGAAGAAAAAAATAGAGATAATACCTTACATACTATCAGATTCATAATGGAAAGAAAATAGAAATCAATAATAAAATAAAAATTAAAGTTACTATAACACCTGGAGACTAAATAATATGCTATTGAATGACCAATGGATAGCAGAATAAATCAGAGATGGAATAAAAATAATACTTAGAGGTAAGTGAGAACACAGAAAATTCTCTGGGACACAATGAAGGTGGTTCTAAAATGAAAGTTTATAACATTGAGTTCATTCATTAAAAAAATAGAATGTTACCAACTAAATAAGCTAACACTACATCTCAAGGCCCCAGAAAAAAAGAATAAATCCATACCAAAAACAGTTAAGACAAGAAATAATTGAAAGTAGAGCTAAAAGCAATGAAATTGAAATTTTTTAAAAATTCAAAAAATATCAACAAAGCAAAAAGTTGGTTCTTGGGCTAGAGTTGTGATTCAGTGGTAGAGTTCTTGCCTGGCATGTGTAAGCCCCTGGGTTCCATCCTCAGCACCACATAAAAGTAAATAAAATATCCAATGATAACTAATATATATATATATATATATATATATATATATACACACATATATATATATATATATATATACACACACACATATATATATATATATGTTGGTTCTTTCATAAAATAAATAAAATTGTAAACCCTTAACCAAGCTAACCATGAGAAAGAGAGGAAATTTTCCAATTACTAAAATTCATAATGAAAAAAGAACTATCATGATGGACACTACTGAAGTACAGAAGATATCAGAAACTATTTTGAAATTAACACTCAAAAAAATAAAAAAACATTGAAGACATTTACAAATTTCTAGAGACATATGACCTACCCAAATTAAATCAGAAGGACATAGAATATCTAAACAGATCAATTTCAAGCAATTAAATTGAAGACACCATCAAAAGCCTACCAATGAAGTAAAGCCCAGGACCAGACAGATTCTCAGCCAAGTTCTACCAGACCTTCAAAGAACTACCACCAATCTTCCTCATGTTATTCTATAAAATAGAAAAGAAGGGAACCTTCCAAACTCATTCTATGGGGCTAGTATCACTCTGATACAAAACCAGACAAAAACATACCAAGGAAGAAAACTTCAGACCAGCATCCTTGATAAATATAGTTGTAAATATTCATAATAAAATATCGGCAATCATAGAAAAAATAAATTTAGAATATAGTTCAACATGATCAAGTAGGTTTTATTCAAACGATAAACAAAAATTCACCACACCAATAGACTTAAAGACAAGAATCACTCATTAGCTACAGAAAAGTATTTGACAGAATTCAGCATCCATTTATGTTCAAAGCACTAAAAAAAAACAAGGGATACTAGAAATATACTTCAACATTGTCAAAACTATATGTCTTAAACCCAAGGCCAATATCATTCTGAACGGAGAAAAACTGAAAGCATTCCCTCTAAAAACTGGAGCAAAACAGGGATGTCCTCTTTCACCACTTTTATTCAACCTAGTCCTTGAAACTAGCCAGAGCAATTAGAGAGAGGAAAGAAATTAAAGGGGTATGAATTGGAAAAGAAGAACACAAACTATCCTTATTTGCTGATGACATAATTCTATATTTAGAAGACCCAAAAAACTCCACCAGAAACCTTCCAGATCTCATTAAGGAATTTAGCAAAGTAGCAGGATATAAAAGTAACATTCATAAACTATTTGCATTCCTATACATCAATATAAGGATGAATCAACTGAAAGAGAAATTAGGAAAACTATCTCATTAACAATTGCCTAAAAGAAAAGAAAATATCAGGGAATCAATCTAACAAAAGAGTTGAAAGACCTCTATAGTGAACACTAAAGTAAACCAAAGAAAGAAATTGAAGAAGACCTCAGAAAATGGAAAGATCCCCTATATTTTTGTAAAAGTAGGATTAATATTGTCAAAATAGCCATACTACCAAATGTGCTATACAGATTTAATACAATTCCTATTAAAATTCCAATGACATTGTTTGTTTTTATTTTTGTTTTTGGTGTGTGTGTGTGTGTGTGTGTGTGTGTGTTGCTGTGGATCAAACCCAGGGCCTTATGCATGCAAGGCAAGCTCTCTACCAACTGAGTATATTCCCAGCCCCCAATGAAATTCTTTATAGAAATAGAAAAATCACTCATACAATTCATTTGGAAAAATAAGAGAGCCAGAATAGCCAAACCAATACTCAGAGAAGCAAAGCAGGAGGCTTCACAATACCAGACCTTAAATTATACTACAGAGCTATAGTAACAAAAACACCAAGGTATTGGCACCAAAACAGACATGAAGACCAATGATACAGAATAAAAGACACAGAGACAAACCCACATTAATACAGTTATCTCATACTAAACAAAGGCACCATTAACATACATTGGAAAAAAGCCTCTTCAATGAATGATTCTGGGAAAACGGGAAATCCATATGCAGCAGAATGAAATTAAACCCCTATCTCTCAACCTGCACAAAACTCAACTTAAAGTGGATCAAAGACCTAGGTAATTGACCAAAAATCCTGCACTTCTTAGAAGAAATGTAGGTCCAGCACTCCATCATTTTGGCTTAGAAACCAAATTTCTCAACAAGACTCCTAAAACACAAGAAGTAAAATTAACTTTCCTATGTACATATATGAATACACCACAATGAATCTTCACATGATGTACAACCACAAGACTGGGATTCTAATTAGAATAAGATATACTCCATGTTTGTATCAATATGTCAAGATATACTATACTGTCATGTATTTCTAAAAAGAACCAATAAAATAAACAAATGTATCTAGAGAAAAAGAAGATCGTTATGTAATTATAATAGATTCTACTCAACATGAAGTTACAATAATCATACATTTATGTGCATCCAAACAAGAACACCTAAATAAATAAAATAGATATTGACTGATGTAAAGGGATTAATTGAATGGAATACAATAAAAGCAGGAGACTTTATACCCTACTCTCAGTAATAGATAGTAATGCCTGCTGACTGAAAACAAATTTAAAAACAGCTCACTTGAACAATATTATACATCAAATGGGCCTAAAGACATCAGATCTTTCCACTCAACAGCAAAAAAAGTGCATATTGCTCTTAACTGCACAGAGAACACTTTTAGGATGGATTATACATTAAATACAAAACCAAACTGAATGGATTTAGAAAGATTTTGAAAAATCAAAATCATTCCAAGTATTTGTCCTCAGCCACAATGGGATGAAATTAGAAATCAATAGAGTTTTAAAATATGGGGGATCCACTAATGCATAAATCTAACTACAGATTCTCTAAAGAGGAAATTTTAAATATATTAAAAAAAACACAACATTCTAAAATAATGGGATAGAGCAAAGCTGTTCTAATAGAAAAAGTTATAAATAAGCTACATTATAGTAGAAGAAAGATCTCAAACTAGTTTTTTACTTCAATGAAAAGAAGAACAAACTAAGAATACACTTAGCAGTAAAAAAGGAAATAATATTATAGCAGAAATAAATCAAATAGATAATTAGAAAAACTAAGTTGTATTTTTTTAGAAAAAAAAATGGTAAAACCTACCTAGACTAAGGAAAAAGAGAAAAATTGAATTTTTTAAAACTCAAATGAGAAAGAAGACACTACAACATATGTGTCAGAATTAAAGGCCTATTATAAAAAAAATTCTCATGAATAGTTAATATGCCAACAAATTGGATAATCTGAAAAAATGCATAAATTTCTAAAACCCTACAACCTACCAAAATTGAATCAAATAAAAAGAAACATTCTGAACAGAACAGTAAGAAATAAAGGACACTAATGTGGTAATCAAAAGATTTCCAGCAAAGAAAAGCCAGGACCTGATGCCTTCATGGATGAATTCTATTAAACATTTAAAAAATTAATACCATGGCTTTTAAACTTTTCCAAAAATTAGACAAGGGAACGCTAACAAATTTCTATATAACTTCTATAGCATGACCCTGAAACTAGAGTCATAAAAGAACACTTTGAGAATTCCTTAATAAAACACTAGAAAGCTGGATTTGAGAGCACCATGTTAAAAGGATTATACACCATCATCATCACCATAATTTAACCTATACACGACAATCAATGTGATATGCCACATTAACAAAATGAATCTGAAGAACCACATACATGATTATTTCAATATATGCAGAAATACTTGACAAAATTCAATATCTACCCACAAAACTCCAACAAAACATACATAAAAGTAACTTACTTCAACAAATAAAATCATAACAGATAACCTCATAATTGATGGGAAAACTCTTCCTCAACAATCAGGAACAGGTAAGATATGCCTACTCTCACCACTTCTATTAAACACAGCACTAAAAGTTTTGGCCAGAGCAATTAGACAAGAAAAATAAATAAAAATCTGAAAGGAAGAAATAAGATTATCTGATTGAAGATATAAATATCATATATGTAGAAAACCCTGGATATATTCCCTCCCAAATTTAATAAAGAAATTCCCTAAATTTTAAGAATACAAAATTAAAATACAAAAATTAGAGATGTTTCTATACACAATGAGCCATCTGAAAATGAAGTTCTGAAAACAATCCCCTTAACAATATCAATAAAAGGACTGAAATAACCTAAGAATAAATTTAACAAGTTAAAAATTTGTACGCTATTGATTATAAAGTATTATTGAAAAAAAATAAAGAAGAAATAGATAAATGGAAAGACATGCTGTGTCTTTGGTTTGGAAGAAGTAATATTTAAAAAATACCTATAAAACACAAAGTGATCTACAAACTTAATGTAATCCCTATTACAACCCTAATGTCATTCTTTATGGATTAAAAAAAAATCTTACAATTCATGTAAAATCACAAAAGATCCAAAAGAGCAAAAGCAATCTTAAGCAACTACTAAAAAAAAAAAAAAAAAAAAAAAGATCTAGAGGCATCACAATTCACGCTGTATCGCTGTATTACAAAACTCTGATAATCAAAACAATATGAAATGGAAATAAAAAATATAGACCTATAGAACAGAAGAGAGAGCCCAGAAATAAATGTGTACATTTATGATCAATTGATTTTCAACAAGCTGTCAAGAACACACAGTGGGGAAAGGATCATTTTTTCAACAAATGGTATTGAGAAAACTGGACTCCCAAATGAAGAAAGATATTTACCCTTATTTTATACCACATGCAAGAATTAACTCAGGACTAAAGACCAAACCTAAGCCCTGAAAGTGTAAAATTACTAACTAATAATGTAGGGGCCAAGCTTCTTGTCATTGTCTTGAATGATAGTTGTTGGATATGATATCAAAAGCAGAGGCAAAAAAAATAGGCAGATTTGAACATATCAAAAAATAACTGCACAGAAAAGAACGATATCAATAGAGTTAACGGCAACCTGCAAAATGAAATAAAACATTTGCAACTCATATCTGTTAGTCAGTATTCAAAACATGTAAGGAACTCAGGTAGCACAATAGCAAAATGATAAATAGCCCAATTAAATATGGGCAAAGGAACTATGTAAACATTTCTCAAAAGAAGACATATGAATGGTCAACAGATATATGAAAAAATGTTCAACATCATTAATCATCAGGGAAATGCACATCAAAATCACACTGGTTAGAAAGACTACATCAAAAACCCAAAACACAAGTGTGATGGAGGGTATAAAAAAAAGGGAACCCTCATTCTGTGATGGGAGGAATGTAAACTGTTACAGCCATTGTGGAAAATAATAAGGCACTTCCTCAAAATATTAAAAGTATATCTATCATATGAGCCATCAACCCCACTACTGGGCATATATCCAAAGAATATGGAATCAGTATATTGCAATCTACCCTATTATTGCATGGACAGATGAGAAAATGTCACACACACACACACACACACCATATCAATAATCCTGCAGTTGCAATAACATGAATAAAACTGAAAGTCTCATGCTAAATAAAGACAGACTTAGTAAATTATTGCAATACCTCATATATACCCAGAATTTAAAATAAAAAAGCTCACTCACAGAAGCAGAGTAATGCATTGGTCACAATGGGTTAGGGGATGTACTATTTCCAGGGGGAAATGGGGAGATTTTGAACAATGTAAAGATTTCTGTTGTGTAAGATCGATACCTGTGGACATCTAACATACAACAATGTAACTAGAATTAACATTACCAAATTGTACATTTGGAATGTGCTTAGAGGATAGATCTTAAAGTTTCTTAATTTCTCCAAAGAACATATCAACAATAACAACATTAAGAAAAGAAAATGATAATCACAATGTGAGATGATAGACATTGTGATTAGCTTGATATTAGTGATCATTTTATAATCTATGGATATAGAAAAACAACAAATAATTTACCATAAATACACATATGATTTTTATTTATTAATTAAGCTTCAATAAGACTGAAAAATGCTCAAATATAAATAGTCCACTATTTTCTGGTGCTATTCTAGTACATTAATCACACATATTTAGAAAGAAAGATTTCATGGAACATCCAATACTGCCAAGCAGAATTTACAAACAAAAATACTGACACACAGGAAAGAGCATAAGCATGCGTGGAATTTATCATTTATCTAAAGCTCAATTTCTGGTCAAATATTACTCACATTAAAGTTACCATTTATTGGTTGTCTCATACACATCAGGTAGTATTCTAGTAAAACATTACTCACATAAGTAGGCAGAAAGCAAACACACATAAAGATTAATACATGGGAGACACAATTCTCAAACATCACTTGGATACAAGTGAAAGAAAATATACAAGCATAGAGTACCTAATATATGCCAGGTACTATTCTAGTACAAACTTACAGAAGGAAAAGAAAAGAGCATCATCTAGTACATTCCAGGTCTATTCTAGCTCAATTATATCTTCACATAGAAAGGATATTAGCATGCCTTCCAACAAGTTATGCCAGGCCCTATTCTATCATATACTATTCTATGATATTATGATCACAGAAGGGAAAGAAATGAGCAATTATTCAGCATCTTTTGAGTGCCAATACTCTATTACAAACTTGCTAACACATACAGAAAAGAAATGAGAATGCATGGAGCACAGGGCATTTATGAAGCACACTTCTAATATGACATTACAAATAGTGGGAAACAAACCTGCATGACGCTACTAGTAAATGTCAGGCATGTTATTTAGTATAACATAACTCAAGTGCAGGAGAAAATTAATCAGCATGCATTGGGTGCTTTTTAAATGCCAGGCAATCATCTACTACAAAATTACTTACATATGGTAGAAGGAAGCAAGCAAGAAATGAATACCTAGGATATGCCAGCTACTATTTTAGTGCAACATTACTCACACAGGTGGAAGGAATTAAGCATGAACTGAGTATGCCAGATTCCCTTTTATTAAACACTTCTGCATGGAGGAAAAGAGCATTCACTGAACATCCAGTATATGTCAAGGTACTACTACTGTAGCATAATAGTACTTAGGAAGGAAGGAAGCTTGCATTGAATACCTTATGTATTCCAAGGAACAGCTTTAAGAAATAAGTAATTATGCTGCATATGATATATGCCAACTACAATTCTAGTAAAAACTGTTTACACATAAATGGAAGTAATAAGCATGCATTAAGCACCAAGTATATGGCAACACAATTATTGCTTAAGATCTTAAATAGATAAGAACAGCAAAAATGGATGGATAAATCTAACATACTCTAGGCACTATTTTAACATTACTCACAATAGGGGATGCAAGTATCCTAGAATATATCAAGTGAAATCTAGTATTAATCAAACATAAAAAAAGTAGCATTCAAAAAAAACTAGCATATTTGAACACCTAGTACATGCATAGAAAGAAATATGAACATACTGAGAGCTTATGATATCCATGAACTATTCTAACATATCACTCACATAAAAGAGGGGGCATTATTTTAACATACTATTATTTACATATATGAAAAAGATATGTTACATTATTTACTTACAATGTACCAGTTACTACTACAAACTTACATATAGAGAAAGAAAATAAGCATGTAAAGCATGTACTCATAACCTGATATATGCCACTGTACTTCTGTAAACTGTTATTCATTTAGAAGGGAATTGAGCATACATTTAAAGCTTAGTTTAGATGAAACATTTTTCTAGCATATTATTACTCATAATCAGGAGGAAGAAACAAGATTATTATGAACATCTAGAATATGCCAGGCATGATTCAACTTTAGCATTATTCACACATGGAGGGAAAGAAATAAGTATTAACCATCCAATTCATGGCAGATACTATTTTAATATTTACATATATGGGAAGAAAACATGCATACATAAAAATACATAGTAGATTTTAGATATTCTTCCAGGAAAATAAGGGAAAGAACAAAGCATGCATCGAGTAAGCAGTTTATGTTGGACTCAGCTATAATTTATCATTACATATAAGATAATTTATAAATTACATATAAGATAAAAAACAATACACTGAAAACTTAGAATATGCAAGGCCTTGTTTTTAGGGTAAACTTATCAACAGATGGGGGGAAGGAAATATGGATGCATGAAGGACCTAATATATGCCAGAAAGTATTCTAATAAAACATAACTTACATGTAGGGAGAAGGAAATTACCATGTATTGAATATCCATTATGTGCCAAGTCCTGTTCTAGTAAAAATTACTCATACATAAGAGAAGGAAAACAAGATTGCATTAAGCTTCATTAATATGCCAAGCACTGGTCCAGAATGATGTTACTCACACTCAGGTAGGAGAAATGAGAATGCTTTAATCATTTAGTATATGCCTGGTGATATTACAGCACATCACTCTCACACAGGGAATGGAAACAAACCACCAGTATACTCAGGTTAATATTCTTGTGCCATCTTATTTCCTCCAGGAGGAGCAAATGGGCATGCCTGGAATATCTGGTATTACCATTAACATACAATACTTCCTCTAATTGGAAGAAAAGTCACAAGCATGTGTCAGCTACCTGTTTACGACAGCCAGCATTTCTAGTACAATTTGCTTTATCCTAGGATAAAGGGAATAAGACTACTGAAGTGCCTAAAATATGCCAAGCGCTATTCTAGCACAACTACTTACACACACAGGGAAGAAAATAATTTCTATAGATTGTCTAAAAAATGTCAGGAGCAGTACTGGGTAAAAAGGTAAACAGCAGAATAAAAGAAGCAATCTTTCCTATGTGTTTTTTTATGAGACAGGGAGTATTTTAATACAAATTTACTCACATATAGGAGAAAGGAGCAAGTATGAATGGAGCCTGTTATATGTGTTTGACACTGTTATAATACTTCATTGCTCAACACATTAGGGGGAAAAGTAAGCATACATTAACTATCTAATATATACCAGGCACTAATCTAGTCAAATAATATTCTAACACAGAGAAAAAAAACTAGCATACCTGGAACAACAGATATAACCAGGCAGGTCAGGGACTGCTCTAGTACAAATTTACTCATGCATATAAATAAAAGGAAAGAAACACTTGAGCATCTAGTATATGTTAATCACTTATTATATCTAACATAACTCACACATAGTGGGTAGGAAGCAAGCATGTATCTGGTGCCTCCCATATGTCAAATATGATTATAGTGAACCATCACTAGCTCATATAGAAAGGAAACAAGATCACACTGGGTACAACATTACTCACACAAATGTTTACCTCCTTTCTGATTTGAAAATAAAGTTTTATGATGATCATATCTGAAATGTATTCTATTACCCACATTAGACATACATAGTAGGAGAAATACAATCTTGTATAAGCCAGGAAACTCTAGCACAACATGAATCACACATTGGGGAAAAAAAATGCATCCACTGTTCTCCTAACAGATGACAGGTTCTATTGCATTATAACATTATTCACACGTGTGTGAAAGGACAAAGACACACATAATATCATCCATGGACTATTCTAGTACAATATTACTCACACAGAAGAAGATGATGAGCTTATATGGTTTATCTAGTTTAATCCAAGTGTTATTCAAGAATAATATTGCTTACGCATAGTGGAATTGCTTGCACATAGTGGAATTAAGTCATAATGGGTTGAGTCCTAGAATATATAAAATGATTCTATTAGTTACACACTTACTGATACATAGCAGAATGACATGATACAGTAGGCATCTAGTAAATGTCAGATCTTACATAAAACATTCCATATGCAAAGAAAAGAAGGATATAGAGAACAAATAACACATGATAGCAGAATTCTACAAAACCACTAACACATAGGTGGAAATAAAACAGGTATATATGAGCAGCTAGTACATACTAGTCACATTTCCAATACAGCACTTCTCACATGAAAAATAGCCACCGAGTACTTAGTATATGCCAGATATTATTGGAGTAAATATTAAGCACTCTTCTACTGCAATACCACCAAAGAAGATAAAGAAGGAATCATCCGTTAAGTTGCTACTTTCCCAACTACTGCTTAAGTATCACCGTACAAAGAAAGAAAATGAGCATGAGTTTTTAGTGCATGCCGAACACTATTCTACTACAATCTTATTCAAACATAGAAAAAATCTCGGAGGAAAACAAGTTGTGAGACCTACAATTCTCTCTCAACTTTGTTCACATTTATGGGGAAAAAATAGGTCTGCATGAAGTATCAGGTCTCTGACAGATACTATTATTCAATCATGAAAATACTGCATCATTACTCACACATACATGGAAAGAAAGCTTTATATATATACATATATATACACACATATATACATATGTATACATATATACATGTATATACATATATACATATATAGTGTATGTGTGTGTGTGTTTTAGATTCATTCTGTTTATTTCTGTAGAAAAAAATTCTTACTTACACAGTGTCTTATATATTCTTGATATTATTCAGTACAACATCCTCACACATATGAAGAAACAAACACATGCTCAATACATCTAAACTATATGCTAGAATAATATTATGCATACAAAGGATAGTTAAGCAAGCATGCATTAATCACTTCATATATATCAGAAAATATTTTATTCACCAATACCTACATATCAGCAAAGATTACAGATTTGTTTTAAGTGCCTGGAACATAGCAAGTACTTTTGTAATACATATTTACTTTCCTATAATTGGAAAAATTTAAATAAGCACTGAACCTCTAATAAATACCTGCTACTATCCTACTGTATCATCATTCATATTAATAAGGAGGAATTCAGTGTACATAGAGTATGTACTCTATTATGTCTCAAGTACTATTGGAATACAATTGTACTCAAACATAGGTAAAGAGACAAGCTTGTATTTAGTATTTAGTGTATACCAGATCCCATTCTAGAACAAAGTTACTCACCCCAAGTAGCAGGAAATAATTGAATTGAGCACCAGGTGTTTTCCAAGCACAATTCTAGTACTATGTGACTCACTAAAAGAGTACCAGCATACCTTGAGCATTCATAAGGTACTGTTACAATACTAGTTTATTCATTTGTAGGAAGAAGGAAGCACAAATACATTGATTGCCTAGGGAATGCCATACACTCTTTTAGCACAAATAGACACACATATGGGGAAATTAAGCAAGTATGAAATGAACCAGTGCTACCTGGTACATTGTAGTCTAGTATCTTTACTCATGCATAGTGCAGACCATTGATAACTTGGTATATACCTCACAATCTTACTTAGATGGGAATATAATTACCAGTATGGAGCAACTAGTATTAGCCATACTTTCTCATAGCACATTTCTCACATAAAAAGGGAACAAGCAAGTGTGCATCCAGTGCTTGGTATAGACCACATATTATCTTTGCAATATTTCTCACACATAGTAGAAAGGAAGCTGTCATGCAGTGAACAGCCAGTATATTCAAAAGCTTATTCAATAACTTTATTCACACACAGGGAAAGAATGCATTGGCAGTAAGTGACTCTCTATATGTAAGATACTAGTCTAGTTAATGTTTACTCTCAGATTGGAAAAGAAAATCAATAGGTATTAATTGCAAAGTACCCCTTTTATATTGTAACATCAAACATAAGTCAATGAAATGATATCAGTACACATTAGGTCCCTAATGTTTATCTTCTTATTCTAGTTTTTATTCACTCGTAGGAGAAAAAAATAAGCATACTTGGAGCATCTGGTATTGTCAAGCACTATATTATAATGCAATATAACTCATAATTATTAGAAAGAAAATAATGATTTTTAAGTGCTAGTGTATGCCAGGCAGTTTCCTAGTACAAACTTATTCTTACATAGAAAGAAGAATATATGCTTGCATTAGGACCTAAGGTAAGCCATATCCACCTGGTACTTGTCAGGTTATATTCTAGCAGAGTATTACTAATGTAAGAGGAAGGGAAGAATATTACACTGATCACAATGTTAGTCAGCTTTTCATCACTGTTGTCCAACATACCTGACAAGAACAACTTAAAGGAGGAAAGCTTTATTTTGACTCATAGTTTCAGAGTTTTCAATCCAAGGTTGGTCAGCTCCATTGTTCTGGGCCTGAGATAACATAGATATGGAAGAAGGGCATAGAGGAGGAAAGCTGCTCAGCTCATGAGAGCCAAGAATCATATACAATAAATGAGGTAACAGGGACAAAATAACAACCTCAAGGAATACCCTTAGTGACCTACTATCTCCAGCCCACATGCTACCTGCCTATGGTTACCACCTACTACAGTCCTTTCAAATTGTTAATGCATCAAATGGGTTAATCCACTGGTTGGGATATAGATTTTGTAACTTAATATTTCACATTTGAACATCCCTGCATCATCCCACACATTTTTTTGGGGGGGCAAGTCATACTTAAACTAACAAACACAACATGAGAGGTACAATTTTACTTACACATAAATAGGAAGCAAGTGCCCATTAAGAATACTTCCTATGCAAAATAATAATTTTGAGCAATCTCACTCATGTGGAATGGAAAGAGCATGTATGTAGTACATAATATGGCTGGACATGTTCTTGAGCATTCTTACTTACATGTAAATAAAGAAAACAAGCATGCTCCGAGTTCACAAGATTGCCAGACCCTCAGAATACAACATTACTCACACATACTGGAAAAGAAAGAATTGTACTGTTTTAGTCAACTTTTCTGTCTTAGGACCAAAAGACCTAACAAGAATAACTTATTTACTGTTTCAGAGGTTCAGACTATAGTCAGTGAACTCCATAGCTCTGGGCCCAAGGTGAGGCAGAATATCATGGCAGAAGGGCACGGCTGAGAAAGCAGCTCAGGAAATGGTATCAGGAAGCAGAGAGCAAACTCTGCTCTTCAGGGACACAATATAAACCCCAAAGACACACCCCAGTGACTTACCTCTTCCAGTTAATGGTTATGCTTATGTTTACTGCCCAGTTACAGTCCTCATAATCATTTCACCTCTGAAAATTCTTGCATTATCTCACACATGAGCTTTTGGGGGACAGCTCCTATCTAAACCACAATACATACTTAACTAATATATTGCAGATAGTACTTTAGTGTAATATTATTCTCACATAGGAGAGGATATGAGCATGATTGTTTGGTATACTTCAGGTGTTAGTCTATTGTAAAACCTAGGGGAAAGATGCAAACATTCAATAGAAACCTAGCATATGCAAGGTATGATTTTAGTACACCATAATTTTTGTCCTAATTTTTAAGACAAAAAAATTAGCATGTGTGGAGCAGAAACATGCCAGACAATATTTTAGTACACTATCACTATGTGGATGGAGAAAAGCATGTTTGGAGAATTTATTGTATGCCAAGTTCTATTCTAGTACAGATTCATCCACACACACATAAAGAATTGTAAAGCACCTTATACATTTCAGACACTGATCTACTTCAACTTCACTAACACATGAGGTAAGGAAACAGGGATGCATTGAGCTCCAAGTATGTGCCGGGCACACATCTCTAACATCACTCACACATGATGGGAAGAAACATCCTTGCATTAGCACCTAAAATATAACTGAAACTATTCAATTATAGCACATCCACATAAAGAGGAAGAAAAAGAACCCTGCATGGAGCACTTTATATAGGTAAAACTCTATGATAGGATAATTTTGCTCACATATAGGGAAAATAAATAAACATGTAACAAGGGTTTAGTATACCCCAGACAGTTCTAAGTTTATTTTTACTTATGTCTCAGCAAAGGACTGAGATTTGGTTTTGGACACATAATACCTAAAATATAATATTGTAATACAAATTTACTCTCAGAAAGTTGGAAGGAAATAAGAATATATTGAACTTCTTTATGTGTAGTACTATTTCCACCGTAACACTACTGACAAAAATTGAGCATTTATTGAGTATGTTATTTATTCTGAGTACTATTATAGTATAACAGTACTCATACAGACAGAAAAAAATAAGTATAAGTTATACACTTGGTATATATCAAGTCCTGGTCTAAAACAACATTACTCATCCATAGGTGAAGGAAGATTTGAGCAATGTGTTTAGGCCAGGCCCTATTCTAATGTAACATTACTTTGAGATAAAGAAATAAAAAAGCATTCCTAGATCACCCACTGTATCAGACATTCTTATAACATAACATTAATCACTTACAGGGGTAAAATAAGCTGGTACTCAGTGTCTACATTAGGTACTAGATCTGCATTATTCATGTATGCAGGAATATAGGACTATATTAAATGCCTAGTATATGCCACAGACAATTTTAATACAACCTCATACACACAAGAAGAAATCTAAACAAGCATGAATTTAACTCAATCTATGCCATTTACCAACCTTATACAACTTTACTCAAATAGTGAAAAGAAACAAACAATATATTGAGACTTAAAACATGAATTTGGGCTAGAGATATAGCTCAGTTGGTAGAGTGCTTGCCTTGTACAAGAAAGACCCTGGGTTCAATCCCCAGCACCATAAAAAATGTGAATTTAATCACAAATATGGGAAGGAAATGAGCATGTATGGAGTATCTGGTGTCTTTCAGGCATAATTCTATTATAAACTTCAATGCATTTATTTAGACAGAAGCAACTCAAATTGAGTTCCAGGTGGTAAGTGACCTTCTT
Source organism: Urocitellus parryii (assembly GCF_045843805.1). NCBI lineage: Eukaryota > Metazoa > Chordata > Mammalia > Rodentia > Sciuridae > Urocitellus > Urocitellus parryii. The sequence continues at coordinate 102,373,449 of NC_135542.1, forward strand.
AACTACTTGATGATTCTGACAATCCTCCCATAATGCCTTCAAGCCAGGAGGGATAGTTCAGACTCCCCAGCTGGTCTCCATTGATCTTGTAGGTTGGGGGGTCCATAGTAGCATTTGTAGGGATGAAGTTCTAGTTTCCTGCTTGACCTATTCTGTCTTCATTCTGGTGGCAATGTTTGATCGCCTCATTGAAGAATCATTAGAGATGAAATCTAGGCTCCCCATTCCACCTAGTATGAGTTGGGGTGGGATCACACTTTTTCTGTTTTATTTGGTTGAAGTAGAATAGTTATCGTCCCCAAATTTCTGTCTTGCTACACTGCCTCTTTCCTAGTCATTGGCTAGGCAACCTGCTTTTGTTGGGGTTTTGTTTGTTGCTTTTGTGGGAGCAGGGGGTGTTGGTTAGTATTACTGAGTTGTTGGCTTCTTTAGCTCTATGTCTGGGTTAAAGTGAAATGAAAAAACAAACAAACTAGTACCTTATTTTAATTAGAACCTCATTCATATGGATATGCACAATGGTGGGATTCACTAAGGTGTGGTCTTATATTTACATAGAAAAATTTTTTTCAGATTTATTACACATTCTTTCCTTTTCCTATCACCCTCCCCTCCCTTTGTTCCCCTTTGTCTAATCTACTCAATAAGTATTTTCCCCTCCCTGCTTCTAATGTTTAGCTTCCACATACCAGCAAAAACATTTACCTTTGGCTTTTTGAGATGGGCTTGTTTCAGTCAGCTTGATAGGCTCCAGAACCATCCATTTACTTGCAAATGCCATAAGAATAGGGCCCTAATTAGAATAAGATATAGTCCATACTTGTACAACTATGTCAAAATGAATTCTACTGTCATGTAAAGCTAAAATAACCAATAAAATTAAATAAAAAAATACCACCAACTACTCAAAACAAGTTGTATTGATATAAATGAGATTACCCATTAAGATGGAGACGAATTTTACTATCATAAATATGCTTTTTTGTTATTGTTTTAAAAGGGGACAAAAGGTCCAGCTAGCTAATTAAACCTATTTATGTATTACTTAACTCACAAAGAAAAAAATACTGATTTGCTTCCTGAATTATTCTAGATTGGGGTGACCACTTGCAGTTCACATGACAAATCCAAATTCAACCACAAACTGTTTTTTTAAGGCTTATACCTAAGGATCATTTAAAAAAAATTTTAAAGACAAAGATGAAGATGAATAAAAAGGGATAGAGACCCTACACAGCTATCCAAGCCTAAAATATTTGCTCTCTGTCCTTTTATAAAAAAAGTTTCCCAAATGCTGGAATAATGTATTGACTTTGGGGCAGACTCTAGGAATGGAGGAATAATAGTCTTTACATGAAGTCAGAAAAATAGGGTGAAATGTAAGGTCATTCCTCTTACACTGAAAATACCATATAACCAAACACCACTAAAGCAAAGAGTCCATGGAAAAGTGAAAATATTTTGGAAAAGTGGGTGCAGTTAAAAACAACCGAAAAAGAAAAACTAGTACCTTGTTGCCATGTAATTACTTGGGTCCTAAAGTTTCTAGCCAGTCTCACTTCTCTCCATTTTTGAGCCTTCTTGATTTTGAGCCTTGAGTTTTCTTTAGCTAAAATTTCCAAGATAGTTGTGTTGGTAAAGATGGCACCAGGAGCACTTCTCTTGCAGGAGCGAAGGTCCATGACTGAAAGGTGTGCAAACCATCACCTACCTCCAATCCCTGTGAATAGCTTGAACTTTGAATGGTGCACTTCCAATCCCTGAAGTGGCTGGAACTCCTGGCCAATAAAGAAGTAACAGCCCACTCGCCCTGCTCCTCCTCATCCCGTGTTGAGCCCATAAATATCAACACCCTGTTAGAAAGCTCTCTCTCTCCCCTCTCCCCTCTCCCCTCTCCCCTCTCCCCTCTCCCCTCTTCCCTCTTCCCTCTCTCTTCTCTCTCCTCTCTCTCTCTCTCTCTCTCTCTCTCCCCTACCCTTCTCTTCTGTGACTTGTCACTATGGTCCTGCTAATAAAATCTCAGACAGGTAAAAGTCTGTTTTGGCTTGTTGAGTTTACGGAGCTTTTTCCACCATTCCTACAACTTATCTATAATTATAATTTAAATACTTTGTTTACTCACCCCATTTTTGTCTTTATAAAATTGGCACATAAAAATTGTATATCCTTATGGGGTACCATATTATGTTTTGATACATGTATATGTTGTATAATGTTAAAATCATGGTAAATTTATTATCTGTTTAAATGTTAAACCATGATTCAAAGAAATTACTCTGTTGAAGTTTTAGCTTTCCATAATTAACTATTTTACTTAGTTATTTCAAATACCCACATTTACTCACAGAAACAAAATCCAATCTTCTGACATTTTCCCAGTGAAAACTTACTTAATTTTTACAAATGAGACATATAATGATTGCTATTTTGTACCTGGATATTATATACATTCTTTTATATCTGAAAGTGCTTTAGGATATATCTGTAGTCCCTAGTATTTAAATGACATTGTGTTATAAATCCCAATATTCTGTGATTTAACCACATTTATGAATTAATGTAGATCCTGAATCTTACAATAGTGTCTTTCTTTTAGCTTCACTTCTTTACTCCTTCTGCTCTTTTCTATCCTGCTTTGGTTACTTGTATTTCTGTGTTTTGTGAGTATTCATGGAAGATTTACGATACAACATAATATAAAATCTAAAATGTGATACAACATAATGACAGTTTCATTTGTTAACTTCTGCCCCCTTCATTACTGCATGGCTTGGCCTCCCCTGGTTTCTTAGCTTGTCTCTGATGTGGCTCTTTCCTTTGAAGCTCTCCTGCCATGCCACATTCATTTATCAGAAGCTGCATCTCTCAAGTGTTTTCCTTTGGACCACTTGGTTTGTTTTCTGTTTATTCCTGTGGCCATTTGAGTCCATATTCTTCATTTTCCTCACCTACTTCTGAAAGCCCCGTTGACTTGATTGTTTTTTTTTTAATACTGCAATTGGTACTGGTACAGAAGACCATTTATTTTAACAAATCCTTAGACTGCCTTTCCAGTTAGTAGTTCTTCTAAGAATTCTGATATAAACCAGGAAAAGTCCTTTCAAATGGATCGACTCCAGTTTGAACAGGATGGGACCAAGTTATAACTAGTTTTTACTCAAATGGAAGTAATATAATCTGAATAGAAATTTAAAACTGGCAGAAAAGTTTTAAGTTCATTCTGTGGTTTCACAAATAGTTTGAAACAACAACAACAAAAAAATGTATTCACTTGGTTTAAGTAGTTTTGATTGATTTAAATAGGCCTGAATGGCCATTTAATGGCCTGAATTACTCTAAACTACTGAGAACTTTGGGTAAGCCAGAACTGGTTTAACCTAGTCAGAAGCTGTGAACATAATAAGCCATTTTTATAAAGCTCATGGGTGCTTTTGTACAAAATTCTCCCAGCGGCGACCAGATCAAATGATGGAACTGATTTAACTTCTCAGAAAACATTTTCCTTATATTAGTACCAAAATTAATTATGTACACAGTTTGTTTGCTTCATTTTTGGTTTTGATAAATTAACCAAAACTTATTAGAAAATCATCACAAAGTTCTCCTAAGCTTCTTGCTCCTTTGTGTTTGGCATATTTCCAAAAATAAATCCAATTCTGGCCTGAGCTTTGAGATTTTAATCTAAGATCTTTTAAATACATCAAATATCTTTTGGTTTCATCCCAAATGAATCCATTGGTTCTAAACCTCAAAACTGTAATTTCTATCGTTGATCTCATTCCCTTCAAAGTAGACCTCCCTTCCCTTTAATGGGCAGGTGTGGAGACAAGCAGCTGATGATTACAGAAGAATGGACACAAAGTGTCAAATAATCACTTTGCAGACATTGTCTCATTCTATCCACTCAAGAACTCCATAAACAACATCATTTTTAAAAGAAGTATATTTGAATTATTTTAAAATTTCTTTTCAGGTGTGTACCCACCAAAAGAGACTTGTATCATCCTATCATTCTAGAATGTAATTCTGTAGTTCCATGGTCATAGAAATAAGTTTTCTTCCCATACATTTATTTATTTTAACCACATTATTGGGGTATGAAATATAAAAAAGATGTAGGAATTATATATAACTTGGTTTGTTTGGAGATAAGCATACACACATGAAAGTATCATCATCATCATTTATGAATTTACCCATATTGTCCAAAGAAATCACTTTTAATGCATAATTATATGTCCATGTACTGTTCTGGGCAACCCTGCTCTTATTCTTTAGGTTTATCTTCATGCCAGGGATTATCTCTATCTATGTGTCTCTACTAACTAGATACAAAGTAAAAAGCCTATTTTTTTATTCTTATGTTTAATTTGAGATTCCAAATTAATGTTATTTTTTTTGGAGGATGACTTTGGACTATGTTCTTCCTTCTCTGTAAGGACACATGCTTTCTCCTCCTTTATCTTTCAAGGTACTGAATGATCTCTGGATGTTACTCAAATCCTTCTGTGATCAGGTTTTACTTCTCTGAGATTTTTTTAAGGTCAATTTCCTTGTTCTTAACCTATTCTTGTAGATTCTTCCACAAATAAACAATGCAATATGGTTTAGCGGTTGAGAACATTTGCAATTGAGTTGAACAGACTGGATTTAAATTCCAGCTTTATTACTTAACATCTGTGTTTTCCAGGCAGCTTATTTAACCTGTCCAAACTTTAGTTTATTCTTCTATAAATGAGGATAATTATAGGACCTTTTCCTTATGGTGGGGGCAAGGATTAAATGAAGGTCTACAGGTAAAGTGCTTGATCTTGCACAGAACAAGGGCCCACATGTTAGCTCTAATGCAGCCTTACAACAACAGTTTATTACCTTTCATCCCTCCACTTCCAGCAGTCACTGCTGTTACCCTGTCTTATTAATGAAAAAGCGAATTTGAACAAGTCTAGTAACTTCCTCTGGGTCACACACCAGTAAATGACATCTCTTTGATCAGACCTGCCTCTGAATGATCTAAAGTCAACACTTTTATTCTTCTCAATGCTATCTTTCCAATTCACTGATGTTCTCTGAGTATTCTCATCTCTTCTTGTTTTCTTTCCCTACTGTTCAACTCCTTACAGGAGGCAACAAAGGGGTCAACTTTCTCTTATCTTCCTCGTCTCAATTTTTCCTTACACCTCACTAACTCTTTGCCTCTGTTCCTCATCTATTTCCTAAGATCTCTCTCCCATTTATAACAATGTAGTTATGATTCGCCTTATTCCAGCTATGACAGATAAAAATAAAATGCAAGGATGGGTCTCTCTAATGATCTATGTGTCTAGCCATGGATTTTTATTTAATTATCCCTTTTCCCTTTCAGATTCTGCATTTCCTTGACCACATCCCATGCTCATCAGCCTTTGTACTCTCTAGGCTAGCCAGGATCATCACTGGGAAATACTTCCTCCTTTTCTTCATTCGAATTGACCTATTATTCAGTATCTACTATAAACCACTTCCTTCTCAACCCTTTTTGATGGGGATAAGGTATCTGTTTGATAAAGACAATGAAGAGGAAGTAAGGAATGTTGCACAGATGGAAGTGGAGGGTTCCCAATTTGGGGACCAAGGGTTTTCCAGGCAATTGGGCCCAACAATAATCCATTCTCTCAGTCAACTAACATATGTTGACCATTGACTACCTGGTGAATACACAACTGAGAGGGATATCTGATAAGGCACAAACTTTAGCTGTGTCCCAATGTAGTATCTCAGAATATGGAAGCACAGTCATAGGGGATTTTGTTAATTGAGACAGAAGAAATTTTGATAAAATCAAGGAAATGCTTAGAGAGACAGTGGAAGAAATAATGTCATAAAGAGAACATACCTAGCAATAAACTAGAAAAATATCCAAGGCATAGGGAAGCTAGGCAGTTGTGAGTGACCTTTTTGCTCTAAAATTCTGTAGAGGTACTATACCATAACCTTGCAAAACCAGAAGTTTAGAAAGATACTTGACTTTAGTGCATGTAGGGGTAAATGCCACTGCTACTGAGAGTTGCCAAGTTGAAAGATGTAGTTGAATACAAATGAGCACAACTAATTTAATCAGAGTTTTAAGATGAAACAATCCATTATGGATAGGAACACAAACAAGTTATCTTGTTGACATGTCATAAAATATCAGCAGTATATAGCTCAAGGGCCTGCTTCATACTTTCCATCTAATATTAAGAGATGATAGTTATGTTCAAATTTACATGAAGTGCCTTTAATTGCCATACTAGAAATATTTTCTAAAGCCAGAAAATGAATACATGTCTTGTACCAAGTATAAATTGCCCTAGAAACCTGAATAACAGAAATATATACCTAAAGAAATTTAAAAAAAATTATATTCCTGCCAAAAGAATACCTAGGAGAGGAGTCATTAGACTAGGAAATATAAAACCCTAATAAGCCAAAGCCATTAGATCATGATCTATGGCATGAGATTAGCGGATGGTGAAAAGAATTTTAGAAAACTAGGTCACAGAAAATGGTAGAAAAGAAGGTGACACCAAATGGTTCACCTGAAGGTCAAAGGGTCACCCCAGGAGGTGTTTGAATTTCCAATGACTCAGGATTAGGCTAGCATTTTTCTAAACCGTATTCCTTACAACACCATTTCACAGACCTAACCTAAGAGTTCCAATCTTAAAAATGTTATAGAGTTAAATAAATCTAAAATTCAGATATTAACATAATTAAGCAAGAACGTTTTTAAAAGGAAATCATCTCATAGCTTTTAATATGCTAATGCAAAAATGTATTTCTCCAAGAGGAAGTAAAAGGAAGTCCTTCCAGACATAATGACAAAAGGATATCCATCAGCATTTCCCAGAACTAGTGTTTTGTGGACTAATGCTTGGGAGATGTTCATATGTATTCTGAATGATATTCAAAATCTAAAACTCTGGCCTGTAGGATTCATATCACCAATCACCAGTGTAGTCTTGTAGAGAGGTCTATTCACAGCACTGTTTCAGTGGATGCAAAGAAGCTAAGTTAGAGAGAACTTGAATCCCTGGGAACAGTGTCAGGTTCTATTCAGAATTCTAATCAAGTAGGATGTAGGGTAGAGTTCCCAATCTATGAAGGAGACCAGGCTTGTGCATTTTACCTAGACCTACATAGATGCATTTTGCTCACAGATTGTGCCTTAACAGGTACACAGCCTTGGTAGTTGTTCACTTCCATTCCTATCTGATTAAAATGTTTACTAGAATTCACTATTGAATTGATTGAGAAATTAATTAATAATAATAAGTAACACTTGTAACTCATTTACTATGTATCAGGTAATGTAATAAGTGTTTTAACTGAGTTCCATTCCATTTTTTTAAAAAAATATTTTTAAATATCATATCATTCTACTTTTAGAATTATTTTTATTGGTGTATTATAATTATACATAATATTTGGATTCATTATGCCATATTTGCACATGCATATAGCATTTCTATTTAAAAAAAAAACAACACTATGACTCAGGTGCTGTCATTATTTTCATTTTAAAAATGGGGAAACAAAATATTAGAGAGATAATTAACTTGCCCAAATTCTCACATCTAGGAATGCCAGGATTCAAATCTAGGCACTTTGAATTCAAATTATTACCACTAAATTATCCACTTATACCAGTGAGTCTCAGTTATTTCATGCCCAATTTGAATTGGTAGCATTGCTAATAGACAATACAGAATTTCCTCTTTTACCAAAACTGCCTGTCTTTCAGCATTTTAAGAAAATGATGGGTTTCATTCCCACTAGGCATGAACTACATTAATGATACTTATCAGCAGGCTAAAGATAGTACTTTATCAAATGTAACAACAACAATGATTAATATAGGGCCTTCATCAGCCAACAAAATAGCCAAAAAAATAGGTTTCTGTAATTTGCCCAAAACCTTTATCTTTTGTATTTTTTTTTCTCTGCCTTCTTTTTTAGACCTCTTGATCCTGTGAGTTATCCTAAGGTTTCAACAAGTTCAGCCCCAGGGTCCCTCCCTGCTCTCATTTTCACTCTCTCTGTTTGGTAGGGCTTTTGTTCATATCCTCAGAGAGTCTTAGCTGTTCCTAGCAAAGCCCCAGGCAGAAGGAAAGTTTTTCAACCAAACACATTTAAAAATTAAGATGATGCCCTTTGGCATGCCTCTACTCCTTCTCCCTAGTTCTGTAAAGAACAGAGCACTTCATGTTTTAGAACTTCAGATGTGATAGAATCCACACCTGAGCTGTGTATACTAATTATGCATTGACTATGATTTTCCAAAAACCAATTTGATTCCAAGTCTCATCCTTCAGTGATACTGCCTCCTGCTAGATGGGGGTGGTGGCATTTACTGCTCCATAAATTAATAATGAGGATACAAAACAAACTTCATGTCTCAAGGCAAGGAATTGACCAGGGGAATAAAATGGTCTCAGCCGAAGAATTGAGAGAGTGAAGGGTGCTTGCTTAGATTCTACATGAATAGAAATAGGGTGCTTGCTTAGATTCTCCATGTATATATACATACATACACACTCCTGAGTTTCAGAATAATAGAGAATTCCCTTTAGCAAAACATCCTGCACATTATAGCCATTTTTTTGATATTTCATGTGAAAAATATGATTCTATCTTTAATCTAATTATGAGGAAAATGAACAAGACTAAGAATGCTAAAATGAAATCCATAAGACTCTTGTGAAAGCATGATTTGCTTGCATCTTTGAGAGAAGTTGAACATCACTGGTTGAGAATTGTCTGATTTGACTTAAAATATTGAGTCAAAGATATAAGGAGAAGATTTTAACAGATTAAAAGAACACATATGGCCCTCAACAGTCTGCAATTTGAGCTCTGTGTCTTCCCTTCTTGTTAAATGCCTTAATAACTGTTCTTGCTATTACCTCCACTTATATAACCTTGAGACCACATCAGAATAAATAATCTATTTCTTGACAGCAGTAGGTATTTAATAATTATCTGCTTAAAAAGCTGTTTAATCTATACTACCTTCCTCAAACCACTTACCTCTACCAGCTCTTTGTTCACTCTGGACTCCCATGTTGATTATTTTAATTCTAGCTTTCCCAATGATTTTCTCTGTCCAAAATTCCAACTTTGTGTTTTTCCATTCACAGTCTTAAGACACAGAATGAGGCTATTAAAAACGTCTTCACCACAAACCTTAGCAGACCTGGCAGACCGTAAGCATAACCTTAGCAGTATCAACATGACCCAGCACAAGGCGTAGGATGTGGCCCAAGGCAAGGCCAGACATGCCCCGTGAAAGTATGGACTTGATTACTGAAACTAGGTCCACTGTTTCTGCCCAGTTGTTGCACTATAACCTCTTGAGTTCATTCACAGCTGCATCTACCTATTCTACATTTGAGAATTTTCAGTGTGTTTTCTAAACCAGTTGAGAGAATTTTAGAATACTTAGTAAATTTTCAGTTAGAAAAATATATGGACTAGAGAGAATGTTCTTTTGCTTGGAGTATAATAATTATTCCTGACTTATCTTGAGCCACACTATCAATACCAGCAAAGCTTGTTTTTCCAACACAGTGCTATACACTGATGTAAACATAAAGGAAGAATATCCAGAGAGAATATTTCAATCATTGGATGAATTAAAACAAATCAGCCTACTTTGGAAAATTAAACTTAAAACAACAAACTGTGATAATTCTAATGAGCCTCTGGAACTACACATTTTTTCAAAGACTGATAAAACAAATATTTTCTGCTTAAAAGAAAACATATTTTTCCTGTCTAGGGATACAACTCAGGATAGAGTACTTTCCTAGTATGACCAAGGCCCTGGCTTCAGTCCCCATCACTGCAAAGTGTAACAATAATAGTACATTTTAAAAATATAAATGAACAATTTTTAACTCTAGGAAGTCACACTGCCTTAAGTTGATAAACTTATCAATGATAATTTGATTTATTTTATTTCTTCTCATTTATGGCCTAGTTACAGATATGGAAATTATGAGTGTGAAAACAAAGAGTAATAGATGTGTCTATCTTTTTCCTGCATAGAATCAGCAAAGCAATAAATTGTCTACATTTTCTGAAAATGTCCTTAAAGGCAGTGCAAGTAAATCTTTCTTCTCCCCACCGTCTCTCACCATTTCTCATCTTATCTGGGGTTATTTCAATCCTTTTTTCTAATATCAGCATGCGATGTAGTTATACTAATGAATAATTCACATCACAAACATGAAAATGATTTTGCTGTAGATGATGATAAGCCTGAAGTGAGAAAAACAAAGTCTGGCTTACCTTAAAACCCAATACACTGTACATTTCAAATACCTAGGAAAAAGAATATTGAAAGATTCTGCTATGAACAAATGCTGTGTATTTGAGGAAACAGATACGTTTAACCTGATTTAAACAATTTGCAATGTATACATATACCAAAATAACATATGCTACATCATAACTGTGTATAATTTTTATGTTTTTATGTATAAGTTACTAAATTTTTAATTTTTAAAAATGCCAATGTTGGAGAATCCCCCAGAATGCTATCTCAATAAGAGCTGTTATCCAAAGACAAAGATACCAGACCTAAAATTAAGAATTCAGAACACAGCAAGGTTTCTCCAAAGAACACCAGCATTTCCCACTCCTCCCCATTTCTTAAATCACTAAATTCCTACAGTTGTTGCCAGTCTGCTGAGACACTGATCATGCTGACTGAAGTCTCTGTGAGACAGGGGTGCTCTACCAATGTCCTGGACAGATTTTTAATCACATTGAAAAAAGGAATCATCTTCTTTACACAAAAAGCATGTTTTTTTTAAAATAAATAAATAAATACTGAAACTCATACCCTAAGCAATTATTAAATTCCTTTCCCACTCTCTCCATTTTCTATCATTCTGAGTCCCTTGTTTTGCTGGATTTTGTAGGGATGGGGGAAGTTGGGGGTATAGCTCAATTAATGTAGTTTCAATGGTAATATTCATCATTTTATTATATTTGGGCTTTCTTTGGGTATAGTTGGTGTAAAACAAAATGTTGATTGTCTGCATGGGTTCTATTTTCAGAAAAGAAAAATAGTCACTTTTACATTTTTTTTCCTGATTCCTTTTTAAGCCCTGTTCTGCACACACTGCAGTTTCTCAGTAGCACTTGTTAAAGTGAGTGTTTGCTAGGCTAACTGATCTATACTGATGGCAAATAGCTCTTAGCACTTGCTGAACTGGAAACTTTTCACCCTTTTTGAGTGTCAGAATTGTGTTAGGGAACACAGGTTTTAAAGGTTCAATGTTGTTTTTGAATAGACTCAGGCAACCTCCTGAATGGAGAGAGAGTCTTTTGGAGGTGTCCCCTTCCCCTATAATGGAGGTTGATTTTCTTGTTTGTGATATGAATGGTGCCCATGGTGGAACAGGGGAATGAAAAAATAGGACATTGTCACCATTACTCTAGTTTTGACTTTTCTGATCTTTTGGCAAGTCTTGACTTCTGTTAACCTCAATTTTTCTAATTTGCTAAAAAAGAATAATAATACATATTTTGCCTACTATTATCCTACATTAAATTAGATAATATGGTGTAAGTAAAAGTTCATTAAAACCATGTTTGTGCAATAATGCAACAGAAGGGTGTTACTTTGAGGTAAGGAGGGAGGAGAGGAGGCTATTGGAAGAATGAATATCTTTTTGTTAACGTGATAGCATAATTGTGATTTAATCAGTTCTGTAAAAAATCAAAGTGATGTTATATATGATCTTTCAACAAATTAGATTAGATATTTTGAGTTCCCATAATATATAAATGGATTTTATGTTTGCTTTATAGAGGAATGTTTAGGAAAGCATGGTCATGTCATAAAAGAAGATAACCACTACTAATAACATATTAATGAGAATTTATCTTATATTACAAAGGCAGTATATTTATTGCTTACATAATTGGGAATTGATTATTTACTCAATCAATTGAGTAAATAATCAATTTCCAATTATGTAAGCAATAAATTATTCACCTAATAGGGCATTAACCTATAAGTACATATCATACCATTTTAATTTCACCTAATAAGGCAAGATAAAAGCTGAAATATTTTCAATTTTTTTCCCTTCCTGGTCTCAGGGTAGTAAGTGTAGTATATTTAGTCCTTCCATTATTACCTACTTAAGATGGAAAAAAAGGACTATCGGGAAAACTTAGAACTCCAAATCGTCAGTACTATGCCAACAACAGTCATTTTTCAGTTATGATTGATGGGGAACCTCCAGGTGGAGATAAGAGAAAGTAAAGGAGGAATCATGTAGGTTGGGGTAAGAGTCCCCTCCCCAGCCCAGCCTCATCTGAAACAGCTCTGCTACTTGATGGTTTGTGCTCAGGCCACCTTGTGACAGTGCATCGGAAATCAGAACTCACCAGCTTCCCAAGATGTTTTGAATCACTGAAGTAGAAAAAAAATAATCATCAATAAGAAATTAGGGAATCTTCATCTTATCTCTAGCTTCGTGACCTACCCTGGGCATGTCACTTATTCTAGCTAGGGCATAGATCTTTGTACCAGGAAAAACATGGACATTTTAGAAAATACATTTTGCACTCAGTTAAGAGCTTTTAGAAATATATCCTGTTGGGGTAAATCTTAGGATGAAGTATCAGGAAACTAAGCATTTTAAATTCTAACTGGTGCTGGCCATCCCATGGAGCAGGAAGAGATCTGTATCCTTCCCACAGATCCCTGGGAAGCATTTGGCTCACTTGTTCAGCTGGCTGGGAGTCCCCATCCTCCCTCACTGCCTGTGTCCATCTCCTTCTGTGCTGGCATCTCATTTTGAGCCTTCTTGACTCAACCAGTATATTGGACACTAAAATATACTCACCCCACTCCTCAGGGTTATAGCTAATACGGAATCTTTCATAGAAATATCCACAATTATCCTAGTTATAAATAAAGTCATAAATCTGCTATATACATCCATATTAATATATAAGTTTATTTAAATCATCCTATATTTGAAGGAAACAAAAGTAGAGTAGTTCTGTGGAACTGGTAGGGCATAAAGAGTCGGCACATTTTCCTCCTCCTCCAATTCTCCACACCAGGTCACCTCTGGCAATATTAGGAATCTTTTTGGAAACTACTAAATAAATCAAATCCCTTTTAAAAAATAAAAATAGAAAAATATATATACACACATGTATTCACAAGCATAGTTATTGCTTTACTTTTTCATAATGCTCACTTCATTTTTAGCAGGCATTTGAATCAAGAAATTCAAATTTAGTCCTATGGGAAGACATTCATGAAATCTTTACATTGTTAAGAACATGATTTAGGATTGTTTGCTCTCTGTAATTTTCTTTCTTTCTCCATTTTCACATGAAAAACAAGGATCAGGACCTAGGTTGACTGCTGTTGTTCCATATCAATAGGAAAATTATCATGCTTTTAAAATCTGTAATTGTTGAACACCACTAACTTTACCTGGAATCAATGCAGGAGATAATACTGCCTTTGTAATATAAGATAATTCTCATTAGTATGTTTATTCTTTTGGTTCTACTTTTCTCCTGCAAGAAGTTAAGAACATAGCTTTAGCATGAAATCTAATTGAATTATATGCACAAGATACAAGCCTCTCTCCTTAACCATTATGCATGTATAGTGGTACCAGGAGCAGAGGAGAAAGGAATAGAAGTCTAGCTGTGCAAACAGACAGCCAACTTGAAAAAGCACCCACCAGGAATCTCTGAAGAGTCACATAGTATCACCAATGCTAAGATAAAAAGGATTAGTTATAAAAAAAAAAAAAAGCGCAATAGTTACCCAGAAAAAAAAAGTGTAGGAGAATGCCAGGAATACTCAATCCCTAATCCAAAATGGCATGGGAGGGGCATAAGATATCTGAAGGTTGATTCTATCACCTGGCCAAGTGGGGGAAAGAATTCTGATTGTGAGACTGAATAGTGCAACTTAGATATCTTTATGCTTTAAAGGGACTTTAGTCCCACATTTCTTAAGAGATGGCAGTATGTGAAAATTGACGGCTCAGGCTACCTTTTAAAGAAACTAATAAAAATGCTATCATAATACTTGAAGGAAGAACTATCTATCACTCTCACTGAAACAATTTTCTCTCACGTCTGGAAAGATGCCAGGTAAGGACCTGGCCATGGATTCTATCAACATAGCAGTAGCTAATTATGACCACTCTGTGATAGGTCCACGAGGGTCATACATGGATCCATATCAGCATTTTTTTTCTTTCTTTACCAAGTCTCTCCTAGATTCCTTAAATCCCTTGGGATTTAAGTCTTGACTCATTTTTTTTTTCCTTAAAGCACAAATGACAGGGTCAGATGCACTGCCCAGGCCTAGCCTCAAGCTGTCCTTCATTCTCCACTTATCTTATTATATCCTTGGCCCCCTTCTTCACCTCTCACCAAAGTCCCTGGTACTCATTACTCCATAACATGAATACTTAAAAATGACTGGGATTTCTTATTTTTGATCCGATAAAGCAATCAATGTGTTAAAATGCATTCTGAGGGAAAGAAGCAGGAGATTTCCAGAAATCTTTTAGAAAAATGAAAGTCGTACTATTTCTCTTCGAGGACATAACTATTATGTAGGGTCAAACCCATCCAGATATCTTGCCAGAGAATTAGGAAAAGGGATGCATCATACCAGGACTTACCTCCACCATCAAAGTCTAGGGATACCTTAGTAAACCTACTTATTGTCTTTTTAAAAATCCTTTAATGGTCATGCATTTTTCTGTTCTCTTAAAAATGTATTTCTGGCTTTAGATCATGTGGATAAAACCACTAATAGCAATAGCAGTTAATATTTATTGACTGTTTACTGAGCATCAGGCATCATTGGACTCTCACAATGCTATGTGGCAGGTGCAATGATGTGATCCTACATATGTGGAAACCAAGAGTGCAAATAAAGTGCCTAAAGTCACATGCTCTAGGGTGAGCAACCTGAGCTTAGACTAAGAAGTCTAATCCCAGAATCACACACTCATTGAAGGATGTGGAAAATATGCCCCAGGACATTTCCCCTATCTAGAGCTGCTCCCCCACCTACCTTGTTGGTGGTACATTGGAACTTTTCTATTTAAAGGCCCAGACCTCAGCCCTAGGGAAAGCAGGAAGGGAAAATGGGAGAACACAAAAAACTTGCACTTGACTGGCACCTGACTCCCCACCCTAATGGATCAGCTGACCCCAATAAAATAAACCCAGGAACTTCCCTACTTCCCCTTCTGTCCCACCCTAATGAATAAACTGACCCTAATAAACCCCAGGAACTACCTTCCTGTCACACTGTAAAGGAAGTTCTTAAAACTCAGACTCACATTTACCAAGGTCGTTTTCTGCCCTGAAGATGAGCCTCTCTGGTGTTTGATTGACTGCTCTGCTGAATAAAGAAGTGCCTGTTGATCTCAGGACTTCCTGCCTCTGTTCTTTCTACTTACATTTTCAGTTCCCTAACCAGGAACACACTTAAAGCTCCTTTGTGCTTACACTTGCACCTCATATTAGTAGTTCTCAGTAAGGAGCACTTTTGTCCCCTGGGGAACATTTGGTAATGTCTGGAGATATTTTTTTTTTATTGTGATAGTGGGTGAGAGTATTGCATGCATCTAATGAGAAGACAATAGGTTCTCAGAAACATTCTACAATGCACAGGACAGCTTTGCAAAGCCAATAATTGTCTGACCCAAAAGCGGCACCAAGAGTGAGAAATTGCACTCCTCTATCCCATCTCTCAAATACAGAAGAGGTTATTAGATATGGAAAAATGACAAACCCCAAAAATAGTCCTGGAAAAAGAGGAGTAAGAGAGAGAGGCAAACATTGAGGGCACTGATCCTTTCTCAATTCATTCTTCCTCAGTGATAAAAAAAAACCCTGGGGAGAAGGTATCTATCAAACCTAGAAAAGTAGCCCCTGTGAAGAGGACAAAGCATTTATGCTTCCATAAACAAATCCTTTTCCAGTTACAAACCAATGACCCTAGGCCCTCCACCTGGCATAGTAAGATAAATCCCAGAGACTTACCACTGATCCCAGACTCCCTCCCATTTCACCCAGTAAAACAGACCCCAAATTCCTGAGTATCCAAGCTAACATGCTCATTAAATAAGTCACCTCTCAGTAGAACCCATATAAGCCCAGTCCCCTTCATTGTTTAGTGGCTCATTTTCCACCAGCAGAGTGGGTCCATTGGAGGTGGAATTCCATTTCTGAATAAAGGCAATGCTGATCTGTGGAGTTTGCATCCAGCCCAGTTCTTTTTGTGCTAACACTTAGTAGACACCTTTACTGACTGGGTTGAAGCCTTTCCAACTAACAATAAGAGGGCTTCTACCATTGCAACCGTATTTTCCTGAGAAATAATTTCATGCTTTGGTTTACCTGCCTTTCTTCCAGTCCAATATTGACCCCAAGTTTACTTACTCTATTCCCCAAGAACTGACTAGCTTTTAAATATAAAATGGAACTTCTGATGTGTGAGGGGTAAAAATTTGGTTTCAGGATGTAAGCTCTCTGTTCACTTCACAAATTGTTTCTTTTGCTGAGAAGAAACTCTTTAGTTTGATTCCATCCCATTTATTGATTCTTGGTTTTAATTTTTGCACTATAGGAGTTTTATTAAGGAAGTTGGGGCCTAATTCCACATGATGAAAATTTGGGCCTAGACTAATCTCTAGAGTATATAAAGAACTCAAAAAGCTAAGCACCAAAATAACAAATAACTCAATCAACAAATGGGCCAAAGACCTGAACAGACACTTCTCAAAAGAGAATATACAATCAATCAACAAATATATGAAAAAATGTTCATCATCTCTAGCAATTAGAGAAATACAAATCAAAACTACCCTAAGATATCATCTCACTCCAGTGAGAATGGCAGCTATTATGAAGACATAACAACATTAAGTGTTGGCAAGGATGTAGGGGAAAAGGTGCACTCATATATTGCTGGTGGGACTGCAAATTGGTGCAGCCAATATGGAAAGCAGTATGGAGAGTCCTTAGAAATCTGGGAACGGAACCACCATTTGACCCAGCTATCCCTCTCCTCCGACTATACTGAAAAGAACATACTACAGGGACACAGCCACATTAATGTTTATAGCAGCACAATTCACAATAGCTAAACTGTGGAGCCAACCTAGATGCACTTCAGTGGGTAAATGGATACAAAAATGTGACATGTATAACAATAGAATTTTACTCAGCAATAAAAGAGAACTAAATCATGGCATTTGCAGGTAAATGGATGGTGTTGGAGAAAATAATGCTAAGTTAGCCAATCCTAAAAAACAAATGCCAAATGTTTTCTCTGATATAAGGAGGCTGTTTCATAGTGGAGTAGGGAGAGGGAGCATGGAAGGAATAGATGAATTCTAGATAGGGCAGAGGGGTGGGAGGGAAAGGGAGGGGGCAGGGGATTAGCAAGGATGGTGAAATGTGACAGACATCATTATCCAAAGTGCATATATGAAGACACGAATTGGTGTCAACATACTTTATATACAACCAGAGATATGAAAAATTATGCTGTATACATGTAATAAGAATTGCAATGCATTCTGATCTCAGTTATTTTTTTTAAAGAAAATCCATAAAAAATAAAATAAAATGGAACTTCCACATTCTCTATCATCTACAGTCCTCAGTAAAGGTTGAAAGAACAAATAGGACCTTAGTGGCAACTTTAATCAATATCTACAGACACTCACTTGGATTGGTTAAGCTCCTCCCTTTGGTCCTTCTCAGGATCTGAGCACTGCCCCCAAATTCTCTTATGATCAGCCCATTTGAACTTCTTTATGGGAGACCCCTTGGTCCCCATACTGTTCAACCTCAATCACCTATCATTTCTCCTGATGTCCGAAAACGGCTCCTAGCTCACTTGGTGGCTGCCCTCTGAATGCCAACATTCATCTTCCTCAGCCCCAATCTTCAGGGACCCCTGCCTCCAATTCCCATGGGAGACTTAGTTTACTTCTGCCCTTTCCAACCAGTAGTTCCTTTACAAGAAAAATGGAAGGGCCCTTTTAAGGTGATTCTGACCACCCCCACCACAGCCAAACTAGAAGGACACCCCACCCGGATCCATTTAAGCAATTTAAAATTTGTTCCTGCTAATTGCCTTTTATCATTCTCTTCTCACAGGCCTTACCCAACTACGAATTACCCACCTCCCAGCCCAGAATTCTTAATGCCACTTTCTCAGACATTCTTCTACCTTTTCTTAACATCACTCGGAGACAAATTAATCATATTTACTCCTCATTCATCTTTCAAACATTAGACCTCATTTGGGATCTATGGCTTCTCTATGGCCTCTCTTCAAACATTAGATCTCATTTAGGATCTATGGCTTCAAGGGGCATTCATTGACCTGACCCCCACCTAAACTTCTTTCTTCTGTTTGTATTTTCCACATATCTTTTTTAACTTCACAAACAGCCATGCTGGACTGGAAACTGCTGAGACAAAAAGTGGCTGATGTATTCAGTGAGAATCCCATCTCTGTAGGCAAAAATGTTAATGCCTTGAGCCTGGAAGGCACACTCCATGCCCTGGGGCAGGTCAAGAAAACAACAGAGATAACTGGGGGGAAATTGAGAAAAAGGGTCAATTCATTATTCCTCTCAACAGGTTCTTCTTGCTGTATTTCATAATATGCACAACTGCAAGCCTGGGTAGAGGCACAGAGACTTATTGGGCCCTTATTCCACAGCCTGCCATTGCTTGCCCAGTAACATGGATTGATCTTCCCCCTTCAATCTACCTTAATTTCACAGACTCTTTGCCTGGTCCTTTGTTGACTACCAGGTCTTTCCAACAACTTTTATTCAATTATTTGGGATTATCCTCCTGAACCCCACTTTTCATTTCTCTCAATAACTCATATTATTACCATATTGGGCCTTGAACTTGGCTTACATATGTCCCTAAAAAGCAGGATCAAGAGGCCAGGCTTATTTTCCTCTTGGGCAGAGGCTCACCTGCATGGCAGGAAGTTAATGCTAATTCCTCATTAAGGAGATCCATATGTTCTTACCAAAGATACTAGGATCCTTAAAAAAAATTGTTACAATGGTCTGAATGTGTAACACCTCATCCTCAGAATCGTTCTGTTGCAGGAAAACTTGTTATAGATTGGGGTTCTCCTGAGAAACTGATTGATGCTGAATCTAGAGCTTTGGGATAAAAATTACTTTATAGGGACAATTTATATTTTGTTAATAAATCTGTTTTACATTCCAACTCCAGTAGGTACTGGTCTAAGGGAGAATTATCACCTCCTGCCATGAGAATGGATTTGGGTGAATTTAGAACACTATATGGAAAACAGGTCTGACTCAGAGGAGACTTTTCCAATTTGGAATGGTGATTCTCAATGTAATAAGTTGAAAAATGTTAACACGTCCTTTAATAAGGAATTCCACCCCATACCACATGTATTTAATCCCTATGTTTTATTGTCTGGACCCATTCAAATACAATATAATATATATTATATATTATGTTAAATGTGAAAACTGTATGCTACAACAATGTGTCAGTTAACTATAAGGCAAAGTTCTGATGTGTTACAAACTGTTATGAATCTCAAAAGTCCAGTAGCCACCTGGCTCCCTATGAAATTAAAAGAACCATGGCAGGAGACCCTTCAATAGCATTCATGCAGGAACTACTACCACAGCACCTGAAACACCATGCTGAACAATTGATCTGGTGGCTGAGAGCTGGTACCATTGTTTTGGCTGGCATCATCACCTCTGCCTCCACTACAGCAGTGGCATTGCATCAGCAGGTCCAAATATTCATTACCTTCAAAAATTCCATAAGAATTTTACTGAGACCTGACAAATGCAAGCACATATTGACCGGGACATTTTGAGTGAAATTCAACAACTAAAAAATTCTATTATTTGGGTATGAGAACAAGTACAAGATTTACCATGGGCTCAGAGACTTCAGTGTCATTATTATACAATTTTTTGTTCCTATAGTTCCTTATAATGACACTGATATGAAATGGCAAAATGTACATAATCACCTAATGGGACCTGATCCTTTGCATGATGCTTTTTTGGATGTGTTAAAATTAGTCTCAGGTTCTGGACATGGCTGATGCAAAAAAACACCTACTTTTCATAATGAAAAAATTCGGGGCAGTTTAGCTGAAGGGATTTCTTCCCTTAACCCTCTTAAATACTTTTCTACACATATAGCTGGGCTACCAGCTACACTTAAATTATTAATTTGATCTCTGTTCTTGTTCTGCACAGTCTGTCAAGCAGGATGGAAATTATTAAACCATCAGGAAAATATGGTTATAAAGTTATTCATGCTTACAATTCTCCAAAGGACACAAACTCCTGAAATCATGAAAAGTGTGCCTACTCTGAGTTTGAATGGGATATGAGGCTCTTGATTAAGGAAAACAGGGTTCCCAACTATATTACCTGCTAAAAATTGTTTTCCTAGAAAATCAGTTTATCTTCACCTTTCTTATAATCATCTTTCTTCTTAATTTTTTACAGAAACAATTTCTTAATGAAGTGACCTGCCTGGCTCAAGCCACCTCCAGAACACAGTCTAACTTTCTGAAACCACAAAAGAAGGACTTTGCCTAAGCCCAATGGCTCTTCCCAAACATAGCCGTCTTAAGCCTCAGCCACAAAGGTCCTCATGTTCTCTTCCAAAACTCTGAAAGGAGAGGGTCCCTCTACTTCATCCTTTCTCAGCAGAAAGCAAACATCTTAAATTAGCACCCCAATTCATCATCCCCTTTCAGTCTGGAATGTCAGATATGGAAATGAAAACCCCCAAAACTGTGGCCTGGGAAGAGGGAGGGGGAAAGAAGGAAAAATATTGAAAAAATATTGAAAATCCAGAGCCTTAAAGAGCCATCCATAGACTACAAACACACTAATGAGTGGCAAAAATGAAATAATAGGACATAAAATAAGAAAACTATATTTAAGATTTTTAAATTCATTATATGGAATTCATGACAGTTTCTGGACTTTTTCTAGCTAGATACATTTTAAAAATATGTATGTATTGATCCGGGTGTATTGGCACATGCCTGTAATCCCAGCGACTCAAGTGGCTGAGGCTGGAGGATCACAAGTTCAAGACCAGCATCAGCAATTTAGAAAGGCCCTCAGCAACTTAGGGAGATACCCTGTCTCAAAATAAAATTAAAAAATACAAAGGACTGGGGATGGGACTCAATGGTAAGGGGTCCCTGGTTTAAATTCCCAGGACCCCCGCCACATCTCCTGCTCAAAATTGAGTTGCCTGTTTTATTAACACAAAATGAGACCAAAATGTGTTGACTTGTTTCTGACAAAAACTAAAAATAAAAAAAAAAAAATCCAATCCATGCTAACCTCTTATTTTTTTTTTTAACCTTCACTTTCCCTAAATTCTCCTAATGTTGTCTTCTAACTATTCTCCTGGCTTCCACCCAAGCTTGGCAGACAAAGAATGTGGAAAGCCCAAGATTCAAACAGAAGTCTAACAGAACAACTAGCATGTGTGAGGCACGGGGTTCAATCCTCATCACCACATAAAAAATAAAAAATAAATGTATTATATTCATCTACAACCAAAAAAAAAAAAAAAAAGGTTTTTAAGCCCTTTCTTTCATCCTTGAAAGCTTCAGTAAGTTCACTAATCACATCAACTTCAACTTCCATGGCTCCAGAACACCTATAGTTGGTCAACTTAGATGTCTTTCTTTCATCCCCAGGGATAGCAACTGTACGTGTAATATATAACTATGTGCATACTATTACTTATTATAATGTGAAATATATAGCATATAAACATTTTTTAATGAACATCAACAAGGAACACTGGGATGATCTCTCTAACACAAGAGCCTGGGGAAGTTGGGCCTATCATGTCCCTCTTGCAGGATTTTCCCTCCCCAGAGCTGGGCCATATAGGTACTATTAAAAATCGTACTTTAAAAAATCAACTTATAAAAATCAACTCTGTTGTTATTTTTCTCCACCCAATCCCACCTTGTGGTTGGGAATCTGACCTCCCTATTGACTACCTTATCCCTTTAAACTGCCTCTTTTGTGACATCATTCTCCCACCAAACCTACTGCCACCTGATAGAATCTTAGGGTTTCCATGGAGTTGTAAACAAATTCACAAGTGACCAGTTGCCAGTGAATAGCGAACATTGACCAGTGACCTCCATACGGGGGAAACATGCATTCTCGAGGCTCAGTTACCCAGACATCCTCTGGGGTGGTCTCCTCATCCTTTGTATCTGCAATTGATGTGACCTCTTCTCTGACCATGTCAGGTAAAAGAAAGAAACTTTAAAAGTTTTTCCTTAGAACGTTCACTGTCTAAATGGAGTCAAATTCGCTTAGAATAATAGGGGAAGGGATGAAACTAGAAATCTGGAGAACTAATTTCAGCTTTGACTTTGACATGTACTAGTTATAGGACTGGACCATCATTTACTCTCTCACAAAATCTGTTTCCTCCTCTGCTATCTGAGGATAACAGACTGCCCATGCTCTCTCTGGTCCATTTCTTTTCTCATATTGAGTCTTGAGGGGCATATGTATGGAGAATGAAATCATATTTCAGGAGTGTGTTCGTTTCTAGAAAGAAATCCTAGGCAATATAGAAAACTAGCACTACGTACCAAGAGGTTTCCTCTGTAACACTCTCCTTCCACCGATATTTCCACTTCAGTATTTTAAATTTCAGTGCTGTTGAAAAAGGGACATTCACATATTTTGGATTTTGCTGTTTAAACTAGGTGAAAAGAAAAATAGGGAGAGGGGAATTGGGAGGACAGGGCTGTAAGGAGGCAGATATTTTAGGGGAAGTAAGTTTGAGACTATTACACACAGGAAAACAGGAACTTGGTGTGTGTAGCAGGGAAGAAAATATGAAAATGAGGGAGAAGAAATGTGAAAATAAAAGAGATGAAGAGCATGGAGATGTTCTCAAGAAAAAAAGAGGTCGGTTGGAATGGAATGTGGAAGAGAACCAAAGATTTTAAAACAACAAAGATAGCAAAGACTGAAATCTTCCCAGTGTTAGACAAAATGAGGCTGGTTTAGAGAATATTTAGATTAATGGACTAGCAAAGAAACTAAGACTAGAATTAGGGTATCTAGAAAAAACCAGTTTATCAGAAAATCATATTTAGTTGTTTAGGGTTTTTCTGTGACCTCTTTGAAAACAGATGAGATTAACAGTTTGAACATGAACATTTTTGAAGTATGTTTTAGAAATGATTCTTCCTACAAACATGCTAATGAAAGTGGTTATACACAGGGCTGTGGAAAGGGCATTTGCCATGTTCTATTTTTAAACTACATGGATTTATTTTTAAATTATGTGGCCCTACCCTGCATCAGAAAGACACAGTCCTTTGTGTGGATAGGTAGTTTTCAAGTGGAAACTGTTTTTCATCTTCACAATAGTTTTCTTTCTAAAAAAGAGTAAATACAAATAGTCATTAATGGTTTTTAAACCTAAGACCAAAAAGAAAGGCCTATGTGATACTTGAAATCACATACTACAGTATTGCAATCATGTCAATGTTTATACCAGCTCAATTCACAATAGCTAAACTATGGAACCAACCTAGTTGTCCCTCAATAGATGAATGGATAAAGAAAATGTGGTATATGTATTCAATGGAATATTACTCAACTTTAAATAAGAGAAAAATTATGGCATTTGCCAGTAAATGGTTGGAGTTGGAGAATTATCATGCTAAGCGAAATAATCCAACCCCACAAAACCAAAGGCCAAATGTTTTCTTTAAATGTGGAATCTAATCCACAATAAGGTGGCGGGGAGGGGCACTAGGGAAGAATAGCATTACCTTAGATTAGGTAGAGGAAAGTGATGGGAAGGGAGAGGAGGAGATGTGGGGATAGGAAATTAGTAGAATGAAACAGATATTATTACTTTATGTATATATCTGATCATGTGACCAGTATGATTCTGTAACATGTACACTCAGAAAAAGGAGAAATTATATTCTATCCATGTATGATACATCAAAGTGCATAAATATTTATTCTACTGTCATGTATAACTAATTAAAACAAACTTTTTAAAAAGTCAATCTCCACATTTCTAATTCTAAATTTACCTAAAATAATTTTGTGCAGTCTTCTCAGTTTTTCTACATTTCAAAGAATTATTTTGGGCTGTGGGTGTAGGTCAGTGGCAGAGTGCATGCTTAGCAAGTGCAAAGCCCTAGATTCAATCCCACATAACAGTAAACATCAAAAAAAAATTTTTGTTTTTTTTAATTTTGTTAGTTGTACATGTACACAATGTCTTTGTTTTTTCATTTATTTATTTTTATGTGGTGCTGAGGATGGAACCCAGTGCCTCACACATGCTAGGCAAGCGCTCTACCCCTGAGCCACAACCCCAGCCCCCCCCCAAAATTGTTTTAATTGTATGATTATATTGTAGTAGTGATGGTTGTGTCAGACTTTAGGGAGAACACTTTCCTGATAAAAAAGATTATAAACCAAGTTTTGAGGAAAAATATAACTTTCATGATGTTTTAAAGGTTTTTTTCCCTGCTTTTTTATAACTTAAATGTTTATCAGAAAATGTTTTTATAGTAATTGAAATATATGCCTAGTGAGATTAATATCTTTTATTTGGTGTGGGTAACATTTAGAAGAAGATGAAGAAGTACAGTGATAAAATTACTTTACACATCTCGTTTTGTTCTCTATATTTTACAAACTTCCCTCCTTCCTTCCTTCCTTCCTTCCTTCCTTCCTTCCTTCCTTCCTTCCTTCCTTCCTTCCTTCCTTTCTTTCTTTCTTTCTTTCTTTCTTTCTTTCTGTCTGTCTGTCTTTCTTTCTTTCTTTCTTTCTTTCTTTCTTTCTTTCTTTCTTTCTTTCGTCTTTCTTTCCATTTCTGGGGATTGAACACAGGGTCTCACACATACTATGCAAGCATGCTACCACAAGCTATATCCCCAGCACATTTTGTTTAGTTTCTGAGGCAGGATCTTGCTAAATTGCCCAGGGTGGCTTTGAATTCCTGGGCTCCAGCAATACCACTCCCTTAGCCTCCTGAGTGCTGGGACCACAGACCCACCCCACCATGCCTAGCTTCACAGTGGGTTTTTGCTTTCGTTTTTGCTCTTGCATGTAGCAGGATTGGTTTTGGTGTTGGTTTTATGCAGTATCAGGGACTCATCCTAGGGACACTTTACCACTGAGTCATGCCCCCAGCCCTTTTAAAATTTATTTTGATGAAGAGTTTTGTTAATTGCCAAGGCCATCCTCTATCTTGCTATTCTCCTGCTTCAGCCTCCTGAGTAGCTGAGATTACAGTCTGTGCCACTGCCCCTGGCTCCATCATACTTTTTATTGAAATATTTACCTACATAAATTGTGGCTACTTATATATTCACATTTACTTAATTTTGTTGCTTATTACACACTTTTTGTTGAAGTAGTTTCTTTGTCTATATGCACTGGTTAGAAATTAATTCAAAATCACCTTCAATTGTGGGCAGTGTTTTGGCTAACAGTATTCATTAAAATAAAGTAGAAACATTCACTTTCATCACATGGTATGTATGATAACAAAACTTCATTTATTAGTAAATTTGCTATGCTTTGATATTTGTTACATATCCAGATTTTTATTAGTGTCTATGTATTATTTTTAGTTCTGTGCTGTTTCTCATATTTTCTTTCTATCTTTTCAGAACTTCCTCCATATAAGTCTTATGTAATATATCACTTTTATTCATGGATGAATTATCACTGTTAGTATTATAACCACCTTTACAAATGACTAACCTAAAGTGAGAACGTTTAAATAACTTTTTCTTCCAAGAAGCATTTCTTGAGAACTTACTCTCAGGTAGTCATTTTGATGTAGGATCCGAAGCCAGGCATCCATAGGGTAAAGAATGACCCCTTAAGTTACCATCTGGATGTTACAACTAAACTCTAGGAAATGTCATGTGATCGGCACAAGCAAATGAGACACTGAAGATAACAGTGATGATACCAGTACTGTTTTCTCTGAATGGGGAAAAATCAAATTCTATTTCTCCTGATTTATGGTCTTTGTCTAGAGCACAGAGTCCTGGAAAGGGAATAATTTTCTATAACTTGTTAGAAGAGCCCCATGGCTCTTCCCAAACCTAGCCATCTTAGGCCTCAGCCAAAAAGGTCGTCATGTTCTCTTCCAGAACTCTGAAAGGAGGGGTCCCCTTACTTCATCCTTTCTCAGGAGAAAGCAACCAGATCTTAAATTAGCACCCCAATTCATCATCCCCTTTCAATCTGGAATGTCAGATATGGAAATGAAAACCCCCAAAACTGTGGCCTGGCAAGAGGGAGGGGGAAAGAAGGAAAAACATTGATAACCCTGATTTTTTCTCAATACATCCTTTCCCAGTGACAAGACAATCCCTGGGAAGGAAGCAAACATCACCCAATGACAAGACAATCCCTGGAAAAGGGCAAGCATTGATCCTTTCCCAATATATCCTTTATCAGTGACAGTACAATGCACCCTCCATTCTTGCCCTGCAAAAACACTGCCCAGTAGAAACAAATTTCTAATTTTTGCAATCTTTTTGCTGAATGCTCATGTCTTCTTAAGTCTTCAATGGCTAAGTCACCTCCCAGTCTGTAACCTATGGAAACCCACACCCCTCTTGTAATCAGTGGCCATATTCTAACCAGAAAGTGTGCCCACCTGATACTTGACTCCACTCCACTGTTGAATAAAGGCTTTGCTGAATTCATGAGTTCTACATTCATCTTTGTCATTTTGTGCTTACATCCTTAACCTGTAGTAGCTATAGATTCCCTTGATTCTCATGAGAACATAGGGAATGATCTGGTTTGCTGACACTTAGTATATGTTGTTAGTCTCATATTACATACTGGTATAATAGAAGTAAGCTATCTGAGATATGAAACTAAGCTAACAAGGAAAAAAGAACTTGAAAAAGTTTACATAGTCCAAGCCATATCTATACATTGCCATACTTTCCACAATTCCTTTTCAGCAAAGCATTTTCCCACAAAACCACCAAAATATCCTATTTCGTAATAAGCACTGAAAGAGATGGGAAAAATTTAAAAATATTAATATAAATAAAGATATAAATGAATAAATTTATATATAAAAATATAAATAAAGATAAATATAAATGCAATATTTATCTTTATATATGAGCTTTCTATACAAGCTATTTTTCCTATATATGAGCTTGTCCTTCTATGGGCTCTTGAAATTTTGTATGATACACTATCTATTCACTGTCTCTACAAAAGATCCCAGATAGATTTATCCAGACATCCTTAAAAGCTTACCAGTGAGCTGGGGTTATAGCTCAGTGGTAAAGCACTTGCTTAGCATGTGTGAGGCATTGAGTTCAATTCTCAGCACTGTATCAAAATGAATAAATAAAATAAAGGTTCATTGAAAACTAATAAATTTTTTTTAAAAAAGTTTACCAACAAGTAAAATTAATAAGACAATAGATTTACTCCCCCCATTCCAACTCAGTCCATATATATATTACAAGTCAGTTCTTTATCACACTATAAGAGAAGTTAGTGAAATAAACACTCTCCAGGGAATCAAAAGTGAAAACAATCTAGATCAGGTTGGGCTGAACACACCTGTTCCTTGAGTGGACAACATACAACAATGCTTTTTCCACATGCCTTTCTTTAATTTTCTTCACAAATCCATCAGGTTAATTCATGATACTTCAACATAAACAATCATCAATAGAAAAACATGAAATATTTCTTACAATGTTGGATTCCTTTAAAATATGACAAAGAAAAAGTGAGCGAAAATCCAGAGCCTTGAAGAGCCATCCATAGACTACAAACACACTAATGAGTGGCAAAAATGAAATAATAGGACATAAAATAAGAAAACTATATTTAAGATTTTTAAATTCATTATATGGAATTCATGACAGTTTCTGGACTTTTTCTAGCTAGATACATTTTAAAAATGTGTATGTATTGATCGGGTGCATTGGCACATGCCTGTAATCCCAGCGACTCAAGTGGCTGAGGCTGGAGGATCACAAGTTCAAGACCAGCATCAGCAATTTAGAAAGGCCCTCAGCAACTTAGGGAGATACCCTGTCTCAAAATAAAATTAAAAAATACAAAGGACTGGGGATGGGACTCAATGGTAAGGGGTCCCTGGTTTAAATTCCCAGGACCCCCGCCACATCTCCTGCTCAAAATTGAGTTGCCTGTTTTATTAACACAAAATGAGACCAAAATGTGTTGACTTGTTTCTGACAAAAACTAAAAATAAAAAAAAAAAAATCCAATCCATGCTAACCTCTTATTTTTTTTTTTAACCTTCACTTTCCCTAAATTCTCCTAATGTTGTCTTCTAACTATTCTCCTGGCTTCCACCCAAGCTTGGCAGACAAAGAATGTGGAAAGCCCAAGATTCAAACAGAAGTCTAACAGAACAACTAGCATGTGTGAGGCACGGGGTTCAATCCTCATCACCACATAAAAAATAAAAAATAAATGTATTATATTCATCTACAACCAAAAAAAAAAAAAAAAAAGGTTTTTAAGCCCTTTCTTTCATCCTTGAAAGCTTCAGTAAGTTCACTAATCACATCAACTTCAACTTCCATGGCTCCAGAACACCTATAGTTGGTCAACTTAGATGTCTTTCTTTCATCCCCAGGGATAGCAACTGTACGTGTAATATATAACTATGTGCATACTATTACTTATTATAATGTGAAATATATAGCATATAAACATTTTTTAATGAACATCAACAAGGAACACTGGGATGATCTCTCTAACACAAGAGCCTGGGGAAGTTGGGCCTATCATGTCCCTCTTGCAGGATTTTCCCTCCCCAGAGCTGGGCCATATAGGTACTATTAAAAATCGTACTTTAAAAAATCAACTTATAAAAATCAACTCTGTTGTTATTTTTCTCCACCCAATCCCACCTTGTGGTTGGGAATCTGACCTCCCTATTGACTACCTTATCCCTTTAAACTGCCTCTTTTGTGACATCATTCTCCCACCAAACCTACTGCCACCTGATAGAATCTTAGGGTTTCCATGGAGTTGTAAACAAATTCACAAGTGACCAGTTGCCAGTGAATAGCGAACATTGACCAGTGACCTCCATACGGGGGAAACATGCATTCTCGAGGCTCAGTTACCCAGACATC
The DNA here is from genome assembly GCF_045843805.1 of Urocitellus parryii. NCBI lineage: Eukaryota > Metazoa > Chordata > Mammalia > Rodentia > Sciuridae > Urocitellus > Urocitellus parryii. The sequence goes on from NC_135542.1 coordinate 102,402,739, forward strand.
CTCTGGGGTGGTCTCCTCATCCTTTGTATCTGCAATTGATGTGACCTCTTCTCTGACCATGTCAGGTAAAAGAAAGAAACTTTAAAAGTTTTTCCTTAGAACGTTCACTGTCTAAATGGAGTCAAATTCGCTTAGAATAATAGGGGAAGGGATGAAACTAGAAATCTGGAGAACTAATTTCAGCTTTGACTTTGACATGTACTAGTTATAGGACTGGACCATCATTTACTCTCTCACAAAATCTGTTTCCTCCTCTGCTATCTGAGGATAACAGACTGCCCATGCTCTCTCTGGTCCATTTCTTTTCTCATATTGAGTCTTGAGGGGCATATGTATGGAGAATGAAATCATATTTCAGGAGTGTGTTCGTTTCTAGAAAGAAATCCTAGGCAATATAGAAAACTAGCACTACGTACCAAGAGGTTTCCTCTGTAACACTCTCCTTCCACCGATATTTCCACTTCAGTATTTTAAATTTCAGTGCTGTTGAAAAAGGGACATTCACATATTTTGGATTTTGCTGTTTAAACTAGGTGAAAAGAAAAATAGGGAGAGGGGAATTGGGAGGACAGGGCTGTAAGGAGGCAGATATTTTAGGGGAAGTAAGTTTGAGACTATTACACACAGGAAAACAGGAACTTGGTGTGTGTAGCAGGGAAGAAAATATGAAAATGAGGGAGAAGAAATGTGAAAATAAAAGAGATGAAGAGCATGGAGATGTTCTCAAGAAAAAAAGAGGTCGGTTGGAATGGAATGTGGAAGAGAACCAAAGATTTTAAAACAACAAAGATAGCAAAGACTGAAATCTTCCCAGCATTAGACAAAATGAGGCTGGTTTAGAGAGTATTTAGATTAATGGACTAGCAAAGAAACTAAGACTAGAATTAGGGTATCTAGAAAAAATCAGTTTATCAGAAAATCATATTTAGTTGTTTAGGGTTTTTCTGTGGCCTCTTTGAAAACAGATGAGATTAACAGTTTGAATATGAACATTTTTGAAGTATGTTTTAGAAATGATTCTTCCTACAAACATGCTAATGAAAGTGGTTATAGACAGGGCTGTGGAAAGGGCATTTGCCATGTTCTATTTTTAAACTACATGGATTTATTTTTAAATTATGTGGCCCTACCCTGCATCAGAAAGACACAGTCCTTTGTGTGGATAGGTAGTTTTCAAGTGGAAACTGTTTTTCATCTTCACAATAGCTTTCTTTGTAAAAGAGAGTAAATACAAATAGTCATTAATGGTTTTTAAACCTAAGACCAAAAAGAAAGGCCTATGTGATACTTGAAATCACATACTACAGTATTGCAATCATGTCAATGTTTATACCAGCTCAATTCACAATAGCTAAACTATGGAACCAACCTAGTTGTCCCTCAATAGATGAATGGATAAAGAAAATGTGGTATATGTATTCAATGGAATATTACTCAACTTTAAATAAGAGAAAAATTATGGCATTTGCCAGTAAATGGTTGGAGTTGGAGAATTATCATGCTAAGCGAAATAATCCAACCCCACAAAACCAAAGGCCAAATGTTTTCTTTAAATGTGGAATCTAATCCACAATAAGGTGGCGGGGAGGGGCACTAGGGAAGAATAGCATTACCTTAGATTAGGTAGAGGAAAGTGATGGGAAGGGAGGGGAGGAGATGTGGGGATAGGAAATTAGTAGAATGAAACAGATATTATTACTTTATGTATATATCTGATCATGTGACCAGTATGATTCTGTAACATGTACACTCAGAAAAAGGAGAAATTATATTCTATCCATGTATGATACATCAAAGTGCATAAATATTTATTCTACTGTCATGTATAACTAATTAAAACAAACTTTTTAAAAAGTCAATCTCCACATTTCTAATTCTAAATTTACCTAAAATAATTTTGTGCAGTCTTCTCAGTTTTTCTACATTTCAAAGAATTATTTTGGGCTGTGGGTGTAGGTCAGTGGCAGAGTGCATGCTTAGCAAGTGCAAAGCCCTAGATTCAATCCCACATAACAGTAAACATCAAAAAAAAATTTTGTTTTTTTTAAATTTTGTTAGTTGTACATGGACACAATGTCTTTGTTTTTTCATTTATTTATTTTTATGTGGTGCTGAGGATCGAACCCAGTGCCTCACACATGCTAGGCAAGCGCTCTACCCCTGAGCCACAACCCCAGCCCCCCCCCAAAATGGTTTTAATTGTATGATTATATTTTAGTAGTGATGGTTGTGTCAGACTTTAGGGAGAACACTTTCCTGATAAAAAAGATTATAAACTAGGTTTTGAGGAAAAATATAACTTTCATGATGTTTCAAAGGTTTTTTCCCCTGCTTTTTTATAACTTAAATGTTTATCAGAAAATGTTTTTATAGTAATTGAAATATATGCCTAGTGAGATTAATATCTTTTATTTGGTGTGGGTAACATTTAGAAGAAGATGAAGAAGTACAGTGATAAAATTACTTTACACATCTTGCTTTGTTCTCTATATTTTACAAACTTTCTTTCTTTCTTTCTTTCTTTCTTTCTTTCTTTCTTTCTTTCTTTCTTTCTTTCTTTCTTTCTTTCTTTCGTCTTTCTTTCCATTTCTGGGGATTGAACACAGGGTCTCACACATACTATGCAAGCATGCTACCACAAGCTATATCCCCAGCACATTTTGTTTAGTTTCTGAGGCAGGATCTTGCTAAATTGCCCAGGGTGGCTTTGAATTCCTGGGCTCCAGCAATACCACTCCCTTAGCCTCCTGAGTGCTGGGACCACAGACCCACCCCACCATGCCTAGCTTCATAGTGGGTTTTTGCTTTCGTTTTTGCTCTTGCATGTAGCAGGATTGGTTTTGGTGTTGGTTTTATGCAGTATCAGGGACACATCCTAGGGACACTTTACCACTGAGTCATGCCCCCAGCTCTTTTAACATTTATTTTGATGAAGAGTTTTGTTAATTGCCAAGGCCATCCTCTAACTTGCTATTCTCCTGCTTCAGCCTCCTGAGTAGCTGAGATTACAGTCTGTGCCACTGCCCCTGGCTCCATCATACTTTTTATTGAAATATTTACCTACATAAATTGTGGCTACTTATATATTCACATTTACTTAATTTTGTTGCTTATTACACACTTTTTGTTGAAGTAGTTTCTTTGTCTATATGCACTGGTTAGAAATTAATTCAAAATCACCTTCAATTGTGGGCAGTGTTTTGGCTAACAGTATTCATTAAAATAAAGTAGAAACATTCACTTTCATCACATGGTATGTATGATAACAAAACTTCATTTATTAGTAAATTTGCTATGCTTTGATATTTGTTACATATCCAGATTTTTATTAGTGTCTATGTATTATTTTTAGTTCTGTGCTGTTTCTCATATTTTCTTTCTATCTTTTCAGAACTTCCTCCATATAAGTCTTATGTAATATATCACTTTTATTCATGGATGAATTATCACTGTTAGTATTATAACCACCTTTACAAATGACTAACCTAAAGTGAGAAAGTTTAAATAACTTTTTTCTTCCAAGAAGCATTTCTTGAGAACTTACTCTCAGGTAGTCATTTTGATGTAGGATCCGAAGCCAGGCATCCATAGGGTAAAGAATGACCCTTTAAGTTACCATCTGGATGTTACAACTAAACTCTAGGAAATGTCATGTGATCGGCACAAGCAAATGAGACATTGAAGATAACAGTGATGATACCAGTACTGTTTTCTCTGAATGGGGAAAAATCAAATTCTATTTCTCCTGATTTATGGTCTTTGTCTAGAGCACAGAGTCCTGGAAGGGGAATAATTTTCTATAACTTGTTACTGATATTGAACAAGTCAATTTTACCTCTCTGACCCACAGTTTACTCACTTGAAAGCTGATAATGTTAGATGTTCTTTTAGTTCTAAAATGCTTCAGTTCTAGGGCATATTCATGAGTTCATACTAGTACAGACTCAAAGGAAAGACAGGGCAGGAAGAAGGATGCTTTTAGGAAACAATGTTTGAAGAAGACCACGTGGGTCTTCTGTGCCCAATTTGAGAGAAAAGACAGTTGATTAGAAGAGTACCAAACTTGCAAGACTTGTAACCATCCAAAATGGTTTGATTTGTGGTATTTCAATGATTAGAGCCTTCCTGACGGCCACAATCTTAAGATAATATTGTTCCTCAAATATTGTAAGAATCTGTCTCATCATTTTTTTTTTATCAACCTCTTGCTTCCTACAGGAAATTTCCAAAATTCTTCTTTACTTGGAACTGCAAATTCTCTGCAGCTCTCTCTTCCTGTGGTGAGCAATTCAGCTTCTCTGACAGGAAATGTCTGCGACTTCTCCAGAGTCTCTGCTCCAGCTGCCACTTCAGCATGGCTACTGCCCTCAACCTCTGGCACCTCCTTCCAGCCACTCATGGGCAGTGCCTACCTTTATCAGCATTCTAGCACAGCCATGGTGTCTGGGGTTACTGGTCATAACCAGATCCCCATAGCACCTGCCTCCTATCCAAGCATTTTTGAGTGGAATGTCACAGGAGGTACTGAAAAGAAGTCATCTTCACTTGGGGACTTTACTCTGACTGTCATTGATCAGAACACAGCAGGTTCCTCCATGTCTATGACAGCCCAATATGATAAAACTTCAGATGCCAATGCCATGGTCCCCGTGTATCCATCACTGTCTGCCAGGCTTGTCCAGACAACACCATTTCAGATTCCAAATCAGGGACAGAGCCTGTCACTTCCCTACCAAGAAGGAAGCCAGGTCTATTACTATGATCAAAACACTCTGGGGACTCTGTTCTCTGGAGAACTTGGCCCCAGCCTGCAATCCTATGGCTCTGTGCCATATGCAGGAGGTAGTGCCACTGCCCCTCAACCAGAAATGGTGATGGTGCTGAAGGAGGTTCAGCCCACAAATGTCCTACCATCAGTCTCTACCCCGGGGATCTATTACTCTGTGTCTGCTCAGCCTATCACAGAAACAAATAGTCAAGGTGAGTATAAACAGCAAAAAGGGGAATGAATAAGAACAGCATTCAAAAGGAGGGTCCAGTTTTCAGCTGGTAGCTGTGGGTCCACAGATTCATAGAATGTAAATCCTGAGACTTTAACCACTCTCCTTGTTCAGCACTCTGTATTTTCAGACTCTGTAAGATGAGAGTGCAGGGGCTGGGGTTGTGGCTCAGTGGTAGAGCACTTGCTTAGCATGCATGAGGCACTGGGTTCAAGTCTCAGCACTGCATATAAATGAATGAATAAAATAAAGGTCCATCAACATTTAACAAATATATTTTAAGAAAGGGATGAGAATTCAGGACACTGTAATGGCCATCCACCATGCATTTAGGAGACTGCCAGGAGCACACTGAAGGAGGCTACTTCTCACTGCCTTGACAGATCAGTCCGTCTACAACAACACAATATAAATTTATTTCCCTGATCTTGCTGAGTGTCTTAGGAAGATACTTCAGAACAGTTTAATTTTTCCTTAATTTACTCCAAGATTTAAACTTTGTATTCAGAAATCCTTCCAAAGCAGATGTCTTAAAAATCTGTTCTTCCACATATATTTCATATAGTTCAGGTGTCTTAAACTCTTGGGGAGAATATAGAGAGTTGAGAGGACCTTATAGGAGAATTGTAGACTTCATAAAACATTTTTATGGGTTTCCAATGGAGTAGGCAAGTGCTATACCACTGAGCCATGCTGGCATGACAATGCTGCCAGCCCCAAGTGGTCACCAGTAACTAAGAGTCACCACCTACCTCCCAATGGAGACCTGTCCATGGTGCTTAGGAAGAGCTACTAGAAATGCCTTCTCCACAATTGGCGGTTCCCTGATTAACGTGTTGCCCTGTAGGGGGAGCATCCTACTTACCATCTTCCTTGATTCCTTTGTAGTAATGGAAACTTCCCTAGGGATGGAGGCTTCCTTGGGATTGCAACCTCCAAGTCAGACATTTTGTCTGCCTCCACCTCCAGAAATCCCCAACTCCTGCAGCAGCAGAAATATCCAAATACTTGAGAGTAATCCACCAACTGAACTTGGGGACATATCAATAACTCCACTCCAGAGTTCTTCTGATTTCTTGACACTGCCTCCCACTCCAAGAGAAGAGCAAATGGAGAGTAAGAATTTGGACGAAATTAACACCATGCTTTCAAAGCCTCTGGATGCCTACCAGCTTGCAATAGAAAACCAGGATCCTCCACTACTTCCATTAGAAATTCCTGATATCCACCAGCTTCTGGCCTCCATTGGTCCTCTGGACCAAGAGGAGATGCCACATTGTGAAAATATCAATCTGGAAAACCACAGCCTGAGTCTTCAGGACCAGGGGACACTTGAAAATGAGATTGACTTCAGCAGTGATTTTCCAGACCTCGCTGCACTGGTGGACGATATTCACCTTCCTGAGCTCTTCAGTTGCTTGAAAGATCTTGATCCACCTGAAAGTCCCACAATAATACAATCTAATGATATCGGAGCCATTATGATGAATCAGGGGCAAGAAAACTCAAACATCAAAGAGGGTCCTGGAGATCCAGTGAGGAAGAAAAAACATAAAGCCTCGGAGCCTCCTGATGGAACTCCTCAGGCCAAAATCCAGTCAAGGAACCCAGAGTGCCCATTAGAGGGAGAAGAAGTTACTTGCAGTGATGCAGACAATAATAGGTCTCCTGTGCACACCACCCAGCACTCCAATGGCAAACTTCAGAAAGCCGCATCCAATAGGAACAGCAGAGCTAAGGGCCACCGGCAGGAAAAAAACAAAAGGAGCAGAGAAAACAGCTCCAAGAAAGCCGAAGAGAGGAAGCAGGCAGGCAAGACGCTCAAGGCAGAAGAGAAGCCTACTGCTCCTAAGACAAAGCGGAAGAGGAACCAACCTGAGCTTTGCCAAGAAAACTTTAAAAAGCCTCGGAGCTGTCTCGGCATGCACATGCTGGAGTCGGTGCAGGTTTTCCACGCACTGGGGAAGAAGAATGATAAGAAAACTGGGATCTCTTCCTCCCGGGCCCTGGGCAACTCAGGCAGTACCAAAGACCCCCGTCCATGCCCAGCTATGAAACCATGGCTGGAGGTTAAAGATCCTGAGAAAACACAAGTTAAATCCCAGAAACCAGATGTCGGTGCTGAAAAAGGGTGTCCATCTTCTTCCCAGTATGAGCTTCCACCACCTGGGAAGGTTAAATTGGTACCTCTGCCTTTTCTTACCCCAGAGAAACCTCAACCTCGACCTGTCTATCGGAGGCCACAGTCTCTGGCCTCACGAAAACCCAATGTGGCAAACCCTGCTCAGCCTAGTTCTACTAGCTTGGCTCAACCCAAGGCAGTCAACCAATCCCAACCAGCTACTGCCAACCCATCTTGGATGCGTCCAGCCAAGCCAGCTCAGCCAGTTTTAAACAGTGCAATTCAGTCAAGTTTTACCACTTCTACCCAGCCTAGTGTCCCTCCATCTGCTGCTTCTAGGCCTGCACCCTACAAAACATCATCTTGTACTTCTCTCCAGCGGGACCCTGCTTCCACTGTAGTGACCAAGCCCCAACCACTACCATTCAAGCCTCAAAACCAGTATCTACTCCAAGACTTCGCCTTACAACCAATTCCATGGAGGAAACCCAATGTTCCTGAGCCAGTAATGTCAACGCCCATCACGGAAGAGCAGAGGCCAGAGCGGGAAGCCATGAAGAAGAAGGCTCAACAAGAGCGTGAGAATGCTGCCAAGTACACTGCTGTGGGGAAAGTTCAGTATTTCATTGAGAGGGAAAGAGAGATGGAGATTTCTCGCTACTATGGTTATATATAATATAAGGGCTCATTAGATTGATGGTGCCATTTAGGTACCAAAGTTTTACACATATAGATAGATAGACAGATTATTTATTCTCATATGTTTTCAAATTTTAATAAAATTAAATAAAGAAATATAATAAAGTTTACTAATATATAAGTAATAAGCCTTCTGGTACCACTGAGAATTCATGGATAATAAAGAGGCCTTCTGGTACCACATAGGTACCAAATAGTGTTCTACATATATACATACATACATAGATATGCATTCATTCATTCTGACATAATTTCAGAATGTAACAAAGTTGAATAAATAAATAGAATTGATTAATGGGTAAGTAATAAACAGGATTTCAGATACCATTTGAACACCAAATAGTTTTCCACACATATATATAGATGGATACAAATTTATTCACTTATCAGTGAATTTTTGACACTTAGTAAAGTTGAACGAAGAAATGTAAAAGAATTGTTTAACAGATAAGTAATAAAGAGGCCTTCTGGTACCACTGGAGCACCACATAGTTTTCCACATATATGTAGATATAGGTAAGTACAAATTTATTCATTCGGACATATTTTCAAAACAATAAGATTGAATAAAGAAATACATTAGAAATTGGTTCATAGATTATAAGGAGGTCTCCTACTATCTCTTGGGTATCAAATGTTTTTCCACATAGATAAAAATTTATTCATTTTAATATATTTTTAAAAATGTAATAGCATTGAATTAAAAATGTAATAGCATTGAATTAAAAATGTAATAAAATTGATTAAAAATAAGTAATAAAGAGGACTTTGAATTTTGAATTGCTGTTAATTGTGGTCTTCTTTGGTGTAGAGGTGAGGATCAAAGCCTGAATGAGAAGGAACTGAAAGTTGGACAGAATAACAAGGGTATAAAGGAGAGGAATTGGGGGAAGAAGAAGGAATATGATCTAGCACTAGGAAGGCAAAAAGAAGAGAGATTTATGAACTTACTGGAAGAATCAGGAATAGGTGAAATGGCTGAAGTATTGTATGAAGACACAATGGTTGAGGTTAGGGTTAAAAGCATAAAACCTGAAATATGTTGAAAATGGCAGAAGATGGGTGGGTTGATAAGAAGAAATGCAAAAATCAATAAACTCTCATGGAGAATGGCCTAGGTCTATGACCTACCTGAAAGGCATTTTAGAAAATGATTTAGGCCACATCTCCGACATGTTTGGGTCACCTAAGATTATAGCTGGGAAAGGTGAACACAAAACATGGGGAAATTTACCAAGGGCGTGGCAAGGGTTCACAGTTATCCTGAGGGCAGCTGATGATCTGGGACCTAGCCCAGTGAACTGCAGCAGCATGAGGCCCACCCAGACATGGCCTGGAATAAAGCATCATTCACTCAACACCCATGCACCGGCAGTATAGATGCACTACTTGAATTAACTTTCAAGCACATAAGGCCAGTTATCACTGTGCCACATTACTAATGATATAGTGTCCAGGATCAAAATGTATGCAGAGAGGGCTGAGGATGTGGCTCAAATGGTAGCACGCTCACCTAGCATGTGTGAGGCACTGGGTTCGATTCTCAGCACCACATAAAAATAAAATATATTGTGTCCACCTAAAACTAAAAAATATTTTGAAAAAAAAAATATATGCAGAGAAGCAAGGCCTCAACCTGAGGTCTATGGCCTCAAGTCCTCAGGCAGCCCAGTACACAGATCACATTTCAAAAGGGGTGTAAATACTAAACTGAGAGGCCTGTCAGGTCCCCATAGATTCCTGCGCGTGCCACCTTCATGGACCATTGTCTTCAACTGAAGCTCACGAGAAAAATTAGTTCTTGGCTTCCATCCCCCCGCCAATGTGAGCAAAGAGTGCGCAGCTGCAGGACCCAGCAGCCCAATATGGGGTGCGATACACAGGCTCTTGACTAGACCAGCGTCTTGGGATGCAGCTGCCCTGGCAGAGGGTGAGGGAGACTAGGAAAGGAATGAAGTGGGGCAAGATGATGATGGAGGCAGCGGATTATCACCATGGAAAGAGTAGTACTTTACATTTTCAAATTCCTTAGAAGACATCTGCTTTTGCCACTTTTTGGATCCTTCCAGATAAATTATTTACTTAACCCCAAAATGTAGTATGTGCCACAATATATTGAATAATCTGCCCCACTGATTTGAAATTTCACATTTAGGGCACACTAAATTCCTGTGTATTTGCATTATTCTTTGTATAATTTGCCTGGCTTTCTTGCCTTTTATATTTACTATTTCTCTGGAATCTTTTTTTTTTTTACCATCTTCATTTTTATTTTAAAAATTCTTGTTTACTTTTTTTAGGTATTATCTATTATATTCATTCACACTCTGTGCCCTTTTAGTATTTGAGTTCTACCATCTCATCTAATTTCCATTTATGTTGTTCTTTTTCATTGTGGAACAACTTATATAACATAAAACTCACCATTTCAACCATTTTTAAGTGGATAATTCCATAGCATTAAGTGGATTCACAATGTTGTTCAAGCATTATCCACTATCCATCTCCAAAACTTTTCACCATTCCATACAGAAACTCTATATCCATGAAATAGTAATTTTCCTTTCTCCTCTCATGTTCTGTCATATTTTGCACTGTTTTGTTCTAATGTCTTTTAGCTAGTTTTGAACATAATTTTAACAATTATTTTAAATTTAGGACCTTGCAATTTTCAGTTTCCTGAAACAGAGTGCCATTTCCCTCAAACTAGTTAAGACTCTGAGGCAAATGGTGAGTCCCCTCCAACTAACATGGCACTCAGTGTCTGTGCTTGCTCATTTGATATTTTGAATGAGAAGTCAAAACAACAGCCTCAGGGTTCATGGGGGAGGGACATTTGGACACAAGAAGATGGAATAGTCTGCTGAACAGCTGGGGAATCTGGACATGGCCTCCTACCCAAATGTATCTTTTTCTTCTCTTTTTATCTACTTTCTAAATGTGTAAGAAATGTAATCTCCAATTTGCTTTCCTTCCCATGGTGGCTTCAGCACAGGTCTAGAGTCTTCCTCTGGAACTGAAACCATTCCAGTTTCAAGAGTTAAAGTTTACCCCTATCTGGAAATAGAGAGACTTATTCTCTATCTGGTGATAAACATTGTGTCTAGCAGTGTTCTTAATGGATCTTGAGTTCAGTAAGCAGAAACCTTAATTCTTAATTAAGAATGTGGGCTACTAACTTCTTACTATATCAGAATTTTTATCAGGCCTCATCATTGTAATTAAGAATACTACATTAACCTGCAAACTCCTGCTCCTGGGTGTAATAGGAAGGCTTAGCTGAGTTAATTAAAATGATATCAGACCTTTGTGCTATAAAATTTCACTTATAGGTCTAGATCCATGAAGAGGAAAATTTATCAGGCTATAATGAAATGAAGGAGGTCTCTGTGTGAGAGATTAGCTACTATTTGATAAACCTGATCAATTGAGATGACCAATTTAGATAATATGAGAGAAAAGGCCATGTGAGAATACTCCAAAGAACAAGGAGAAACATTAAAGATGTGATGGTTAGATTTTCAGATAAGCAGTCTCATTGGAACTAAACACACATTGCCCTTTCTATTAATATATTTTAAGATATGACTCATAATTCAGAGATTATCATGAACATGGAATTGATGCCTTCAATTATTTAGGGTTTGCACAAATCTTCGCTACCACTAATTTATGGGGGAATCTCTCATTTTGCCTCTATCCTTTAGCCATTTCTTTCATTTTTCACTGTTGGACTATCTCAGCACTTTTTCTGAGGCACACATAGATCTCTTGTCAATTTTACCTTGTTTTGAGTTGATTAATTCATATCTCCTGCATCCTACAAACACAAAGAGCATGAGCAGGATCTTACAATGTCTTTAGTGCTTGACCACAACATCTCAAACAAACATAATAAATGTCTGCTAAATGGATGAATAAGAATGTGGGTGAAAACATGCATCTTCTGCTCTCTCCTTTTTTGGCAAAGGGGTACAGGGATGGAACTCAGGGGCACTCTACCACTGAGTCACATCCCCAGCCTTATCTTGTATTTTATTTAGAGACAGGGTCTCAGTGAGTTGCTTAGCACCTTGCTTTTGCTGAGGCTGGCTTTGAACTCGCCATCCTTCTGCCTCAGCCTCTCGAGCCACTAGGATTATAGGCATGCGCCAACACCCAGTCTACTGTTCTCTCCTTTATAGCCACCTCCCTCCCCATCAATATATGAGTGTTTTTAAAAAGGAAAGATAATGGGAGAAGGGAAGGAGAGAAAAAGACACAAAAGACAGAGTAAGGGTACATACTCAAAGCCTTGCAATATCAGAAATAGGTAACTAAGATGAAGAAAAGCATAGTTATTAGCATATAACTCCAGTAAAAGACTCACCTATTTTATATACAAATCCTTTCCCATTTTGAAAGTTCAGATGGGTCTATAGCAAAGCCTCAGAGGACCAGTGCAGGGGGCAATTGAAGAACAGGAAAAAAAAATTAAAAAAATAAAAAAGTAAAGAAAGAGAGAAGAGAGAAAGGGGGAGGGGGAGAGAGGTATAAAACCAAACTAAACAACAACAACAAAAAAAACCCTTAACCTTCAAAAGACAAGGAAAAATAACTATCATTAAAAATGATAAAAATGAGAGAAAAAGAAATATGTATATTAATCATATATATTATATGTGTGTGTATATATGTGTATAGATATCTATGTGTACAGATACATACGTGACCTCCTCGAGATGTATGTATGTATACACACACACACACACACACACACACAATCAGCACAGAAAGAACAACAAAAAAAAATTCTTGATGGAAAAATTAAAGAATTGTCTCCACTGAAGTGCTCAATATAGTCAGCAAGAATGGATGATCACTGCCTATGCCTGACTGTCCTCCTTTCTATTTCTTCTTGAGCTATGTATTAAGAAAAACAGAGAAAGAGCTGGAGTTGTTAACCCCTTCCTCTTTCTGTATTGCTCACTGAGTTGCTAGCTGGAGTGACCTAAATTTGAAACTGGTTGAAATAGCTCTCAGTTTCCCTTCTCAGCAGTATAAGATAGGATAGAATGGAAAGTACTATCAATTGGAGTTTATTTGAACAACTGGATAGATGCACTCCCAGGTTGTGGCTGCTGCAAAATTCTATAAAGGCAGTTTTGATGGCGGAATCTTAAGTCTTCAGAACTTGGGGGCTTTGTTGATATCTGCTCTGTAGAGTTTAGATCAACGTACTCCTAGAGCCAGAAATTTGCTGATCTCCTCTGGGAGTCTGGATCTCAGCAGCCTCCCAAGAATTCTACAGGGAAGCCAATCCTCCATCAGCAGGATGTCTTCCTGCTGCCCATGAATAAGGTCTTTCAAAGATTAGTCCCTGAGCTTATTCACACTTTCCTTTTCAGTTTCCTAATGTGCTTCAACTGGTCACATAACCTGCAGGACTCAAAGGGAAAGTGAATTTCACTTCCCTCCATTTTTCTGACTTGAATCCCCCTGGATTCAATCTTCTTTCTGCCTGTTTAACTTATATTTTTCCAGGTACGTCCTAGAACTCATAGTAAGCACTTGCCAGGACACTAAGGCAATGTGGGCTATGATCTCCCATGTTTCTGCTGCAGCAATTGCAGAGTAACCCCCTCAAGATGGCTTCCACCTCAGCTCTCCACTTGCCAATAGAGAAATACAGACCATCTTTCAAATGTCAGTTTTCTGTGCAACTTCTGAATAGGCTAAGTTTATGCTACTTTTCAGATCTGCAAGTTTTCCTATGACAAATTTTTCTGTTGTTTCTCTCTCTCTGTTATCCCTTCCTTCCACAGTGAAGCAGTGGTAGTGGTGCTGGCTTAATATACTCTTTGCTCTTTGTTCAAGACACCTAAATTCATGAGTCTCTAAGAGACTCTATCTGATGTTGAATTTCAGTAAATTCCTTTTACTTACCTCATTGAGAAGTAGTACTCCTGCTGCTTGAATCCCGAACCTTGGAACATGGAACTTGGAAGTGCAGCTTTCCTCTATTCCATCATTTTGAATCCTCCCAGAATAGTAAATTTTTGGAATTATTGAAAAGGAGATTAGTTGTTCTCATTATATCAAAGAAGACATTTGGTATTTGTTTTTTAGGGATTGGCTAGCTTCACTAAGCATAATCTGCTCTAGTGCCATCCATTTCCCTGCAAATTCCATGATTTTGTCATTTTTTAGTGCTGCGTAATATTCCATGGTGTATAAATGCCACATTTTTTTTATCCATTCATCTATTGAAGGGCATCTGGGTTGGTTCCACAGTCTAGCAATTGTGAATTGTGCTGCTATGAACATCGATGTGGCAGTATCTCTGTAGTACGCTCTTTTAAGGTCTTCAGGGAATAGTCAGAGAAGGGCAACAGCTGGGTCGAATGGTGGTTCCATTCCCAGCTTTCCCAGGAATCTCCATACATTACATGGGTTCTCTCGTTGTCTCTCTTTCACATTATCAGAGCATCTTGTTTATCTATTTCATGTACAAAGGACCTACGTTATATTACCTTAAAATTAGGGGTTTACTGTCAACGGGACGGAGGGGGGGAAGCTCTGACTTCCTTAGCTAAATCTTCTATTTTTATCAGTGAAGAAACCAAAATCTAGGGAGAAACGAATTCCAACACATTCACAAGGCTAACAAATGGTTGAATCAGGATCAATACTCCTTGATCAGTTTCCTGTGAACCATTCTACAATGCTTTGCATTCGGTTGATGTGATGGGAAGAGCAGAAGAGGGATGGAGAAAGAAAATAATAAATCATGCTCACCAAGAATTAACTTATTACATGAGCCAACATGACCAGCCAAGAACTTAAATAGATCATGTGCTCTACCAACACCCATCATACTAGGTTAAAGCATACACACTTAAACAGGCAACAATAAATGTTGGTGAAAATGTTATACTCATACATTGCTGGTGGGACAGCAAATTGTTGCAACCACTCTGTAAAGCAGTATGGAGATTCCTCAGAAAATTGAGAATGGAACCACCATTTGACCCAGCTATGCCACTCCTTGATTTATACCCAAAGGACTTAAAATCAGCATACTATAGTGATGCAATCACATCAATTTTTATAACAGCTCAAATCACAATCGCTAGACTGTGGAACCAACCTAGATGTCCCTATAGATGAGTGGATAAAGAAATGTGGTATATATATTCAATGGAATATTACTCAGATTTAAAGAAGAGTAAATTATGACATTTACCAGTAAATGGTTGGAGTTGGAGAATATCATGCTAAGTGAAATGAGCCAATCCCACAAAACCAAAGGCCAAATGTTTTCTCTAATTCGCAGATGCTAATACACAAAAAGGTGGGGGGGGCACTAGGAAAGAATAGCATTACCTTAGATTAGGTAGAGGGAAGTGATGGGAAGGAAGAGGAGGCGATGTGAGGATAGGCAAGATAGTAGAATGAAACAGACATTATTAGTGTATGTATATATGTAACTACATGACCAATATGATTCTGCAACATGTACACTCAGAAAAATGAGAAGTTATATCCCTTCTATGTATATCAAAGTGCATAGATGCATTCTATTGTCATTTATAACTAATTAAAATTATTTTTTTAAAAAGAGTTAGGTCCTATTATAAAAGAAATGCACACACTGGGATGGGAAATGTACTAAGCCACTAACCATCTTTAATCTAGCCCCTCTTCATAGATAAATGCAGAGCTAAACAAGAACCTGTTCATCATTCCAGAAGATAAAGCACAAAAGAGCAGGTGTTGGACACAGTAAGTCAGCATGGACAAGTCTGTGTGGTACCTTGAAGATCCTGGATTCGAGGAAGAAAGAAGAGTGCCTACTGTAGTCACAAGACTATATCATAATTTGGCAGAAGCCTGTATACATAAGCCTATTTGTTTGCAGAGCTCTTGCTGAAGATAGGACAGCTTTCGTGACAAAAGTTCCAACTTCAGAAACAGGATTTGGGGTTCTGAGCTGTTCCTCTTTCTTTCCTGGCTTTGTGAATATGGGCAAGTTGCTTCACTTCTCTGAGTCACAGTATTTTCACCTGATATAAAGCGAGAAGGACATGAAAATCAGATAGCATATTATAGGTGGAAGAGTTTTATAAAGATAAGGAACTTTAAAATATCAGCATATCCCATACTAATTATCATCATGGGATTTAGCAGAGGGAAATTTAATGTATTTAGCATCTTTTGTAACTAGAACATTGATGTTAGTTTAGTGCCCAACTTCCCAAAGCGCTCAGGCCCAAGGAAGGTGGTAATCAGCACAGCTGCTCTCCCATTCTTTGTCATTCACACTTAAATGCACAGCAAGAGCAGAAATTCCTTTAAAATTATCCTAAGCAAATCAGGAAATCAGCCAATGCTGCACTGCAGACTATGGCTCTGTTTCCCTTCGTAAAAAGAATATCTTGCCTACTGCAGGAATTCCAGGGACATTTAATGCTTGGTTTAAGGTTTAGGCTTTTTTTCTTTCTTTCTTTCTTTTTTCTTCTCATTCTTTTTATTTTAAGTGAAATCAGCTAGGTGCTACAGATATTTGTGATGTGACAAAATAATGATTCACTGCACAGAACCAGAGTGTCCTGGCAGCAATTTGCAGGGGAAATAAATACAGGAGCAATCACAAGTATTATCTTCCCAGCCAGCATGATGTGATAGAAAACAAAGAATTTCACAGCAGGGAGGAAGTGTCTCTCTAGAGTGAGGGAAGTGTGATCTTTTCTGCTTTCTAGATAGAAACTTTGTGGACTGACTTCCAAATTCAGATATGCACCTTTCATAGAACAGCCTATGACCTCCCTAACTTTCAAAAGGAGCTGTAATTAGAGCAAGGCGATGATTTTTCCCACAATTTTTGATATATAAGAGAGTAGTCCTTCCTGCTAGATAAACTTTGACTGCTTCTCCTAATGCCCTTTCTTTTTATTGAACTCGTTTTCTATGTTTTGATTTTGCAAAATGAGTAAGCAGAATTCAGACAATTAATATATTTGAGTAATTATGTGAACAGGTCCCCTGTAAAGAAAAAAAAATGCATGTTGGCTGGCATTTCTTCAAGGTCACAGAAAGTATTGAAAACAAACAAATGTATTCATTATTAACTACGTGCCAAGTACTGTGCCAAATACTTTTAAAATATTGACAAGAAACTAGATATTGAAATTTTTCCTTTAGAACCAGAAGTGAACTGAGTGATGAATGCTAGGACTTGAACAGGTAAACTCATTCCCTGGTCAGATGCTGGTGCCACCTCCCATGGCACCTGTACCACCATCACTTGATGCTGACAACGTGGACTGCCATAATGAATACCAGCTAAGAAGATCCTGTGTACAACATCTGTTTTGTCAGCTTTTCATCATGGTGACCAAAACACCTGACAAGAACAACATAGAGGAGGAAAAGTTTATTTTGCTTACTGTTTCAATGGTCTTAGTGCATATATGGCTGATTCCATACCCCTGGGCCCAAGGTGAGGCAGAACATCTTGGCAGAAGGATCTTGTGAAGTTAAGCAGCTCAGCAGATGACCACCAGGAAGCAGATAGCTCCACTCACCAGGGACAAATATAAACCCCAAAGTTATGCCCCCCCTTTAACCTACTTCCTTAAGCCACAATTTATGTACCTATAATTATCACCCAATTAATGTATCGGTGGATTCATCCACTGGTTAGGTTTCACCTCTCTTGCTTTTATCATTTCATTTTTAACCCTTTTAAAAAATATATTTTTAGTTGTAGATGGACACAATGCCTTTATTTATCTTACATAAATAAATGTGATAGAAAACAAAGAATTTCACAGCAGGGAGGAAGTGTCTCTCTAGAGTGAGGGAAGTATGATCTTTTCTGCTTTCTAGATAGAAACTTTGTGGACTGACTTCCTAGAACCTCACACATGCTAGGCAAGCGCTCTCCCACTGAGCTATGACCTCAGCCCCTGAACCCTCTTCCATTGTCACACACATGAATTTTGGGGGAACACAACATATCTAAACCATAAGATTCCACCCCTGCATCCCTTTTATCCCATTTCATTACATATTTTCTCTCATCAAACTTAATTTTGGGAAATGGTCTCTATCCGCTGTCTTCCTAATAAGTAAGACTTACCTGCCCAAAATGCCTATACTCCTTGACCCATCTTTCACTGATGATTGGAAATCTATTGTGGGGATCCAGATATAAACAAGATTAGAGGGTTGCTGTTGTGGTTGGAATAGCGATAGGAATCATGGTAGTAGCCAAGAACTATAAAAGGAATCCTCAAGACTCTGTAAAACATAACAAAAATCCAATGATGGAGCCCACCCCTCATCTTATAGCTATAAAAGCTCAGAAAAAGGGATAAAGCAACCTTCAGTTGGGAAAAATTGCTTAGAAAGGACTAAGGTTTGTGTTCAAGTTTAGCTATCCAGCCAAACCAGTGATCTTTTCACTAGATTACAAAATTTAGTGAAGAGCTGGTGAAGGAGACAGAGAAGGTGCTGAAGAAAGGAGTAGGACAAGTTCCAGGAGATTAGTATATTTTAAGGAAACTGAAAGGAGAGTAAATTTCAAGTAGGAATGATTTTAAACAGAATCTAATATTTCCGAAAATTCAATGAAGTTAGAGGCTGAAAAGTAATAACTTGATTTGGTTATTAAAAAGTCACTGGAAATCATTGAAAGGGCCATTTTAGGAAAAAAAATAAAATGGGACATACATTGAAACCAGTGGAAAAGGAACGATTGTGGGAAATAAAAGTAATGGGAGCCAGTCCTCAAAGAAAGAACAAAAGATGCACTGTAAGGGTTAAGAATGGAAGTGACCTAAGGAAGTTTATAGATGAAGAGGAATAATTTGATGTTAGACAAGATCATTGGAGACTGAGGTGTGGGGAAAAGTTGGAAAAGCACAGGGAAGATATAAGAATACTCTGGGGTGGATAGAAAAGAAATTAGAGGAAGTTTCTTGGATTTAACTGTCTTCTCAGTGAGGTTGGAGCTAAGGGTACACACTGAGCCGGAGACCCGTAAGAGTGTAAGAGTGAGGATGAGATTGGAAACCTTGGAATACCTGCTGTGGATAATGTGAAAGGGCAGGAATTCTCCATGGAAATTCTCTTACCATAAGGAGACAAAAGTGAAAAGGGTATGGAAAATTTGGAATGTAATCTGAGTTATTAACACAGAGCTTTATTTGACTAAATCTTGATAATTGCCATGTCTTTCATCAAGATTTTGTGACAACATCATCAGATGTGATAAGAATCCAGGCTGGTTAGTGCATTCTGTAATGCCATGAAGCAAGCTCTAAGAAATCCTTTGGAGAGAGCCCTTTAATCTTGCCTGACACAAGACAGAGTATGATACACACACAACACACACAGACACACACCCGCACAAACACTAAATTATTACTTCTTTAAGTATGGCATTGGAACAGGAAGGGTAAGTAAAAATGAAAGGCACAATTTCTGCTTCTGACAGACTTAGACTCTTCTTGGGCAGGCAGAGTCAGCCCTCATGGGAAATAACCGGAGCACTCAGGGTAAGTCATATGTCAACCATAGTGCTGAAGAAAATGGTATGAACCAAGTATCTGAAGGATGAGTGTTTGCACATAATGCAGATATCATGGGCTGGCTGTAATCACAGAGGCGTCCTGTTTGGATATGAACAAAGAATATTTTAGTTTCCACAATTAAGCATTAATGTTCTTTTTACCTAGAACAAATAATTTAAGTGATTTTTCTATTCTCTGAAGAAATAGAGAGAGCAAAGTCTGCAGTGAGACACCTCAGGAGTCAGTGGAGGTTAATTTAGTATAGATGAAGCTTGCACTTTGTAAGTAAAAATGCACTTGTTTATTACATTTACCTCTTGATAAATCAGGCTTTGGTGTATTTTTTAAAATTGTGGGTCCTTTCACTGTGCATGGTTAACTGGCTTATATCTTGGTAATTATTGCAGATTTTCTTTCTCTATTTCATTAGGCGATTTGATTTGTACTTTATATAATTACAGTATTTGTCTCCTCCTTTGTTCAAGGCAAAATTACAATCATTAGTTCTGCTACCTGAGGCTCCTAAATGAATATTTACTAAAATAAAAAAGTAAGCCACTGAAAAGGGTATAATTGTATCTGAACCAGAAAATTTCCATTTCATATCCATCATCTTAATTTCATTGTCGCTGCTGAACTTGAAATGAAAAGGTACAAAGGCCCCAGGGGAAGGAAGAACAGTAAGATCACTACATCTTTATAGAAAATAAAAGTTCCTAAGAACTTGGTACAAACAAAATATTTCTCTTTCCACAGAGTCTACACCTCCAACTTTAGTCATAGTCAAGACCAAAAAGTAGGGACAATGATATTAACATAAACAAGAAAAGAAGGGGAGACGGAACTAGGAAAGGGAGGACTATTCCGATATATCTGAATGAGATGTTCGCCATTTAAAATAAACTCTCCACTAACAAATATCCTTAAAGTTAGTTAAATTTGCTTTAAATCTTGTTACCAGTTTTGATGACTAACTTCATGAATCAAATTGGCTAAACTACGGTGCCCAGATATTTTCTCAAATATTATTCTGGATATTTCTGTGAAGGTGAATTTCAGATGAGATCAATATTTCTATCACTACATTTTGGGGGGATGCCAGAGATTGAACTCAAGGGCACCCAACCACTGAGCCACATCCCCAGCCCTATTTTGTGTTGCATTTAGAGACAGGGTCTCACTGAGTTGCTTAACATCTCACCTTTGCTGAGGCTGGCTCTGAACTTTCGATCCTCCTGCCTTAGCCTCCTGAGCCACTGGGATTATAAGGCATGCACTACCCTGTCTGTCTATATCAGTCAATTTTGAGTAAAGCAGATTACCTTCTGCAATGTGCGAGAGCTCCATGTAATCAGAGGAGGGCCTGAAAAGAAGAAACACTGACTTTCCCTGAGCAAGAAGGAATTGAGCCTGCAGACTGCCTTGAGATAGACTGTAACTCCCCACCCCCAAACCCCCACCTCTAGCCTATCATGCAGATTCTGAACTTATCAGACCTCCACAATTATGTGAGCCAATTTCCTTAAAATGAATCTCTCTATATGCATATGTACATATTCTGTTTGTGCTGCTTCTCTGGAAAACCCTAATATACCAGGGTAAACATGTTTTTAGTAGTAGTATCTTATTATTGCTGTTACTTTAATTGGAAAATAATTCCATTTGAATTGTTTTCAGCAAAGCAATGAGAAGAGTATATTTATAATGAGCTGAAATCTGTAAATTTGCTTATAATCTCTCTCACATGGACCAAAGTCTCTAAGTATTTCCCTGGAGCCTCCCTTTCCTTTCCTCTAAGATGGCAGATGGGTGGGAAGAACTGCAATATCTTGCCAGTGTGTCATTGAATATGTAACACCCTCACTTATTTTTAATAAATCCTTGATATATTTTAAAAAAATTTATTTGTTCTAATTAATTATACTTGATAGTAGAATGCACTTTGACATCATACCTAAATGGAGTATAATTTCTCATTCTTCTGATTGTACATGATGGAGGATCACACGGTCATGTAGTCATATATGTACTTTGGATAATGTTCAGTTCATTCTACTATCCTTCCTAATCCCATACCTCCTCCCCTCCCTTCACTCTCCTCTGCGTAATCCAAAGTACTTCTATTCTTCTCTAGCCCCCACACCCTTATTGTGAATTAGCATCCACATATCAAAGAAAATGTTAGGCCTTTGGTTTGGGGGATTGGTTTATATTACTTAGGATGATAATCTCCAGCTCCATCCATTTACCTGCGAATGACATCATTTCACTCTTCTTTAAGGCTGAGTTACATTGCATTGTGTACATATAACACATTTTCTTTATCCATTTATCTACTGAAAGTGGGAGGAGGGGGGATGAAGGGAGTTTGGATAATAGGTACTGAAACACAGCTAGATAGAAATAATTAGTTCTTGTGGGATGATCATAGTTCAGAGTAACCTATTATGAATTTTTATGAATCACTACAACAGAGGAACTCAAAATTTCTAAACTACAAGACAATGATAACAAGATAAAAATATTAATTACACTGATTTGATCAGTACATACTGAAATATCACACGGCCACACAAATAAACACAATTATTATGTGCTAATCAAAATTCTTTTAAACATTTAAGGGGAGGAAATATTAACTCCCTAATTTGCTCGATTGCTCCACTGCTACACAGACCATAGTTGTCTGTTGACTACTCCATGATTCTTTCCTCATTCAGAATTAAAGTTGAATCCAAAGAAGACATTGCAGGAGAAGTTGGCTATTAGAGGGTGTCTTTGTGCCAGGATTGTTGATTCCTTGGTCAGCAATGCTTATAGATGATATGCATATAGTTTTGAGGCCAATTATACATATAGATTCAAGATAAGCAATCATTTTTTATTGCAAAGACCTTAGCCATTGACTCTCTAATCTTTAAGTTTCTTTCTTAAATATTTTTAGCTTGTTTTTAAATCCACAAAAGGTGACTATTAATAATATAGTCATGCATAAGCCAATTATTAGATTTAAATGAAGCAATAATCTAAATTACATCCTAGTGCCTGGCACACTGTAAATGCTCAATTATTGCTGGTTAGTTTCATGCCAGGAAGGTTTGCCTGATAAAATAAAACATAAGTTTTAATATATCCCATTAATTAATTAAGACAAAATAATTAATTCTTAATGGGATACATACTCAGTATAGAAACCTAACTACTTCTTAACATACTCCCCTTAATACGTTACCCTTCTGGTAAATTAACTATTGTAATGGTCACTACCTCCTAGAATTATTGGAATGGGGTTAGATAATGTATTCAATATGCTTTGTAGAGTGCTTGGCACATAAAAACAAAAAAATATCTTTTTTAAAGACAAACAAAAAGAGCATATTCCTTGTGTATAATTAAGGGTTAATTAGTTAAGTAATTAACCCTTAAATTAATGTTAAATAATTAATTAAGGGTTCACTCATCAATCAGTTGACCAACCAATTTCTATTCATTACTTACTATGACCAAAATTGTGCAGGTGCAACATAAATCTGCACACTTAAGACTACAAGAGCTAACAAAGTAGAAGTAATATATGCCAAGGGATAAGGAAAGTAGCTTTCATTATGTCTCAGAATTTTTTTCTATAAATACAAAGTGTTTCAGTTCTTTCCCAATTATTGCTCCAAAAGGGACATAATTTCTGTCTAAGGGGCTAGCAATTGAGAATTTGAAAGAATAATGACAACAGATTTGGGTGTTTAAAAAGGAAAAATGTGACTTGGGTAATTTGATGGTGATTTCTTTTCAAATTGGGGAGAAAAGAGTAACTAAAAACAGCAGAGTTTTCTAATTTGTATTTCACTTAAAATGCCACTGGGTGTTTCCTGAAATGTTAATGACAAAATTAGCTCCATGTGATGTGAAAAAGAAACCATCCAAAGGCTTAAACAGGAAGGTGCCACAGATTAAATAGTCCCCACTGTGTGTTCCAGATTGGAGCAGAGACACCAGAGAGCTAGAAGCAAAAGAAAAATGAAAGGGATTGTAACTGTAAGCAGTAGTGTTTGGGAAACATTACCAACCATGTGGTAGAATGGAAAAGCTGAATGTGAAGATTTAAGAAGTGTTAATAAACAATGGCATGCTGCTACTGTTCACTCTAAAATAACACTTTGAACTTCAGAATCTTACTTTCCTCCTACATAATACACACACACACACACACACACACACACACACACACAGAGAGAGAGAGAGAGAGAGAGAGAGAGAATTGTTTAGGAAGGGATCATCAATTGATCTCCATTATCATTAGATCAAAGAAAACAGAAATGGATAGGTAGCTTAGCTATATGTCCCCAGTGCTTCTTGAACATGAATGCACACAAAGATCATTGAGAATTCTTGTTAAACTGCATACTGTAATGTTAGTTTATTCATTTTTTTAAATACTAATACTACAACAACAACAACAAAAAATGTGAACCCTCAAGAAAATTCTCACCAAAGATTGAAACCTTTGTCAAAGCCTTTTAATATTTATTCCTTCTTAGAAGATCACAGAATTCCTTCCACCTCCAATCTTAGGTATCCTTTGTTACAAAGCTAGCTTGGTGGTATATCCTGAACATGAGTACAGGTAAAAATCACCTGGAGATCTTAACAGGAAGATTCTGAGTCAGTATTTCTGGAAGGGGGACAGATTCTGCATTTCTAAAACATGCCCAGGTGATGTTAATGATGCTGGTTTGTGGACCACCCAGGATTACTCTCTTCAAATATTCTTTCCCTTGGCTACTTCAATTGTGTGGTTGTAGAACTAGCAATAGAGTTACAGTCATATCATGACATCCATAGCATTGTTCGTTCGTGCATCATACATAGAAAAGTATTGTTTTCCTTTTCAATTTTAGCTATTATTTACTTATTCATACATATTTTGATAGTATGTAGTAATAATTACTAATATTTGAGTGTCTGCTGTGTTTATCCCTCCCCCCAAAACTTCCCCTCAGTGGTTGGGCCAACAGTGGCTAGGTATCCTAGAATCTAGTCCTGGCACTTCCTCTGGGATCTGTGTCTTCTGGGGCCACTGAAACCAACCAAGACACCCAAGGTGATGAGGGAATGAACAGAAGAACAGATGTCAACCAAACCTCCTTTGAACTGTTCGGAAACCATCTGCCCTCAACCTCACAAAGGCTGGTTTGGAATTGGAGAAAAATTCTGAAAGCCATGAGTGCTTAGCTGAAAAATGCTTCAGAAATCATAAACTCATTTTCCTCAATCCTGTTCTGCAGAAACTGAGGACCAGAAGAGACATTCATTTGTCAAATACTCTGTTACCAAATACTCTAATGACCCAGTGGGCTTTGTCTTCTCACTGTGGTCAATCTGAGAGCCAGCCTTTTGTGGACCTTATATCCTAAAAAGGAATCCATTTACAGGACTTAAAAGTGTTTAAGTGCATCCCTCAGCTCCTAACTATATAGATTTGGCAGTACCAGATGGTGAGTGACTGGGGTTGCCAGTGGCAGCCTCTGGCCCACCTTGTGAACTAACTTCTGTGAACCTTTGCTTCCTTTGGTGTCAAAGGAAAGTTAATTACCCATAACTCATGGGCCTGTGAGGATTTAATTGGACTATTTGTTTCTTTTTGTGCTTGCTACATTGTAAGAGTTCCTTATGTTTTGAATACTAGTCCCATATCCAATATATAATTTGCAAATATTTTCTCCTTTTCCATATCTTTTATTTTTCAAATTCTTGATGAAGTCCTTTAACACTCAAATGTACTTAAATCTGATGAAGTCCAGTTTTTTTTTTCTAATTTATTGCTTGTGTTTTCAATGTCAAATGTAATAATACATTGCTAAACTTAAGTTCACAAATATTTACTCTTAGGTTTTTCTATCTAAGAGTATTATGGTTTTAGTTCACCAAAAATCAAAATCTCACCTGCTTTACTCAAAAGGAGACTTTTAAAAAGCTATTTATTATCATCTTTCTCTTATATTCCATGTACCTATGAATAATTTTCCCCACCAAAAAAACCACTTCCAACACTCTGAAGTGTTCATTTGCATCCAGTCAATGCACTCTTTTTCCTGAGCTACTTCCATTCTGCACAGCAGCAGCTTTGCTTTGTAGAACTGGCTGTAGAGTTAACATACATACATACACATGTACATACGTCAGAGTGCATATGCATGTGTGTGTGTCATTACCATGATTCAGGTATAGGGATGTGTAATTTTAAAGAAGAGAAACCAAATTAAAACAGGGATGGATATATAAGGAGAAGAATTTCTTCCCTCTCCCTGTTTTTTTTTTTTTTTCAGAAACATTACTAACAGATACTATGTTCAGTTACTTGAAAGATGGCCTTTTCCTTACATTATTAATCTTCATGAAATCCTTATGGAAGTGACAGTTGCAACCAAGCATTTAAAAATTCTGAAAATGCCAGCCAAAGTTGTGCTCAACATCCCATCTCTGCCGTTAGGACTGTTTTGCCAGCTGCTTATTGCAATCTTTCTCAGCTTATAAGTGAATGGCTAAGTTTTAAGATGAGAGAACTTTTGGGAATAATTTAAATTCAGCTCAATTTTTCTCTGGGATTTGGACAATGGTGTTCTCAATATAGATTTATAGGCAAACCCAGTAAGCAAAAGTATACAAGTTATTTTTTTATGAAACAAAGGCTTATCTTTATGCACTGAAGCCTTGCAAAGCTCAACTCGAAGGAAACATTTATCCTGAATTTTTGCTCAGCAGGAAGTACTCGTCTAACTTAATCACTCCAAACACAGTCCGCCTGGAATCCACTGAACCCTACAGAATTTAAAGGGTATGTGATGATTTGCAAGTATTACTCGGTCCAGGGAGGTGGCTGGGAAGTAGAAACCAGAAGAGCAGCCTAGTCAAGGTGGGGGAAAGGACAGACAAGATGGAATAATTAGATCTAAACTGAAATCTCATTTGAAGGATAATTGCTCCTGGAGTTGTACAGTTGAAGTTAAAGTAAAAAGGAGGTAGAGAGGAAAAAAGAAGGAAAGCCAGTCTGTTATCAACACTAGGGTTCTAGCTACAGTGAAATTAAAAGGTAAGCAGACAGATTCAATCCCAACCTGACCTGAGGAAGCCAGCAGTTTGTCAAGTTAGAGTTAATACTGGGATATTGTAGAGAATAGTCTGGAATAAAGAAGGGGGCTATATATGTGCCTAGTCTTGCAGGTTCTTTTTCAGTAATTTTATAGAATCCACAGGAAACCATTGCTCTGGTAAGCATTCGAAGATATATGATGACCAAATCAGGAGGACTCTTCCTTTTCATTCTGTATTGTGGGGCGATGGTGGCAGAGGGGAACCAAATAAGGAAAATGTACATAGTCCTATTTTTAAAAAGAAACAGAATAAAAGGATGCAGAATTCTTGTGAGGCTATAACCAGAAGAATTGAATAAATCAATTTATATTACTTAAAAATTTGATCTCACTTCTGTGTAGAAAATGGATTATAAAGGGGCCAATGAGGCCAGTTAAGCATTTACTGCAAAAATCATGTGAGAATCAGTGCTGACCTGAGCTGTAATGTGTAAGTGTAATATGCAGGTGTAGTGTGTGAGAATAATTGTATTGTGTAAATATAGCTGTGAAAATGGAGAGAAGAGGTTATTGGGGGTATTTTTGGAAATAGAAGCCAAAGGACTTGTTTCATTAAATGTGGAGGTAAACTAAAGAGAGGGAGGGAGGAGGTTGCCCAAGTTTTAAATTCCTAAGTGGGAACATGGTAATGCCATTAACTGAGATGGAAATGATGGTTCAATGTGATTCTAGTCAGCAGTATTTGCTTAAGGTTGTGCTATTCCTCAACTGGCAGTGTTAGAGATAAAAGGAAAATTAAACCATCTCAGTCAAGTTCTTTTCTCTTAACCTCCCCTAAGAATTAGGAAGTAGCATTGGTAGACTCTGCCAGATGTTGAAAATGCAAATGTTTTAACTAGGCTCTGCAGCAAGGAGAGCCCAAATCAACATCTTCACCAGAAGACAGAAATCAGCTCCCCAGATTCGTTCATACAGGACAACCCACAAGGTTGAAAATCCATCTGTGCAGTGTGAAGGAGCAATGCCAATGCTGAGGCTTCCCACTACTATCAACTTTACCATATGAAACCAGTCATTATGACCGTGTTACATTATACTCTCCATTTCCCTTCCCCTGACTAATATAATTGCAAATGAAGCCACATTTTCATAGAATTGCTTTGAATTTCTTTTGGTCAAATAAGGCAAGTCTCAGCAACTTAAGTTAGTTTAGCATCCCTTCACAAGTTAGATGAGCACTTAATGAAAAAAACATGGAGATTTCTTTCCAATTACCAGAACATCCTTAATGATCTGGAGATTAGCTATAGATCAGAATAATAATTGAGGGAGGAAAAAAATGAGATTGCATTAGAATTCTTTCAAAATTAACCTGAGATGACTTTTTAAAAAATGCAAGCTCAGGGTAAATCATTTAGGGTAGAAAAAAATAAGCTTCAATTATCAGATAAGAGAGAACCAGGCAATTATGGGTAAATGACCTGAGTAGCAAATAGAGGGAACTCGAGGTTAAATATGAGTCAGCAATAAAGGGGTTTAAAGTTGAAGCATGAGGCCCTGAGAATAAATTCAAAGAGGAAACTGGTAAGTTATAAGGGTAGGGAGCTAAATTTAAACCCTGAGAATTTGAGATAGAACACGTCCCAGGAGAAAGGAAAGATTCCCTTTCATAATAAAGGCTGAAGTCAGAGGGCTGGTTTGACCCAACTTTGTTAATAATAAACTATGAAACCTCAGTAAGTCACTTAGCTTCTTTAAGCTCTAGGATTTTGTCCAAAATATGTGTATGATTATAATGTTGAACCTATGTTCATTGCTTTAAGAAATTTTTTTGAAATAAGTAAATTCACTATAAAGCACACTCATAATAGCTACAGAAAGTATTATTGAAGAATGCAAATTAAAAAGGAATATTTTGGGAAATACAACCACAGAGGCAGAACCAGATATCTAACTTGTGGAACCCACTGCAAAATGTTCCAAAAATATTAAGAATTTTAAGATTGTAGTAGTAGAGCAAAAAACCAAGTGTGGGGATCACTATGCATGAGCCCAATGAGGTGGCACAGGTTGCATGTCTGTGAAGCTGAACTTACAGAGAGGGACATGCTAGTCGCAGTGGGGTAGAACTTATGTATGACTGCTCCAACAGTTGTCTTACAGCATGAAGTATAATTTCTCTCCTGATAGCCTGCTGAAATCTGAGGGAATGGTAAGAACCAGTAAAGTACTGGGAGATCTGGTTCCAATGAATAAATAAGAAAAAAGAGTATGTATGACAACTGTCTTAGATATTTGAAAGTCTGCTGTAAAGAAAAGGGACACGATATTCTTTATTATTCTAGAGGGCATAACTAAGAGAAAATGTACCAAGGAATATTTTATAAAAGTCAACATATCGAAGCACTTTGAAACAGACAGAAATGGCTAATAATGTGACATAATAAGATTATTGTCACATAATCAGGTCTCAGTTATCAGAAGTTTTCAAGAGAGATAAAAGACCACCTGCCAAGGATGTTGCAGAAGGAATCTCCACACTTAAAAGGGGTTTGTATGCTTAATCTCTAAGCTTCATATTCTGTATTTCTACCATAGAGCCACTCTAGAGCTGAATAATAAGAAGGTTTGGGGAGGTGAAGAGCCACAGGAATAGAAATTATTCTGGTGTTGCCTACAGGGTGAAAGTGGGGATGGGAAATGGGCAGGCAGGAAGCAGGTGTCTAGATAATATCTAATAACAACATGAACATATTCAATGTACTTCTCCATCTGAATTAGAAATTTAGAGTCAAAGAAAATCAGCGCTACAAACAACATCATAAATCACCTAATCCAGACTGTTGAAAAGGAATCATAATATAAGAAAGAATAAGGCTTTTTCTCTGGAAGTGGCATAGACTGGGAAGTCATAGAAACCTCCTGGAAGCATTTCCTGTCTTGGTCTGGATGGTGTTAATAATATATATATTTAATATTGATATACTCTATGCATTTAGCATTTTATATGTAAAAAGTTGAAAACATCAGAACCTCTGATATAAGGGCTGGGGTCCACATATTTCACCAGTTCTCTCAGTGTTTCTTATGCACACAAGAGGTTGAGAAACATTTCAAATTACAGACAAACAGAATAAAGCCCAGGAAAGTAAATTGATTTTTCCAAAGGCCACTCTGCTAGTTAATGGAGCTCTCAAAAACAGGACTTCTAGGAATAAATGCAATAACACTCATAATAAACCATGACAGTTGGCCAAGTCTACTGACCCATCCAAGACAACACGACAGGTTAAGGGCAGATTGAGGCCAAATGAAACTGAATATGGTCATTACTCCAAACCTTAAAGGGTGTAAAAAAGCCAAATTAAGACTATTTGACTTGCATTTTCTGGGTAATTTGAAGTTATCAAATATTCTTGAAGGGAGAAACCTAAAATAAGAACCAGACCTTGGGAATAAAATGGATGGATGAAAAGAGTAGATTGGATTATGACTATAAAAATCCAGGGTGACGGGAAGATCACTACTAAATTAAGATAGAAGTAGTAATGCATAAAAAGAAAAATATGCAGCTATAAAAGTTTGTAGGGAGTATTCATGGTACTTGGTAGTGATAGCAGTAAATATTTACATTTTCTAAGAATTTACTGTTTTTCAGATGTATTAATTTTATCATTTGACCTTGTCCATAACTCCAAGACACAGGTAGTGTCATTATCCCATATTTTGTAGATGAGCAAATGAAAGTAAAGTTAGATGATAAATAATATATCAAGATCAGAGCTAGTAACTGGAAAACTAGATTCTTAACCCAGATTTGTTTGACTCCTGTTGTTACATTATAGAAAAAGAAGGCAAGAAGAAGTCAAAAGACAGTTTGGAAAACCAGGTGACAGTAAACCGGTATTCACGTTAAAAAACATAGAACATACTGAAGAAAGAACAGATTTGATAGCAAATAGGATGAGTTCAATTTATTCACTTTGTGTAAGAGGGTCATTAATTTCTAATATGTTCCTACATTAGCATGTGTTACAATATTACTGAACAAAGGAGAAAGGGACAAAGCTGTGCTTTAGTAACTGATATTTTATAACCTATTTTGCAAACTTTTTGCAAATAACTAGGTTCATTAAAATGCATCTAGCAAAAAAATTCTCCTGAAATGCTAATATGCCCTCTACAAAAGAATTACAGGAATTACCATATACTTTCATTTCTTTTTCACATTCTGCACCCAGGTTCACCTTCTTTTGGGAGCACCAAGCTTCAGAAGGTGATGCTACCATATATATGCTGATTGTATATGACAAGTCAATGCATTTGCCCAAGACTAGCAAGATATCAAAGTATTATGAGCTGCATTGTGTCTTCAAAATTCATATGCCGAAGTCCTAGCCCCCAGTACCTCAAAATGTGATTGTATTTGGAGATAGGTAAAAAGGTAAAAGCACAATAAGGCTAGGTGGCCCTAATCTAATCTGACTGATATTCTTATAATGAGAAGCTTAGGACACATACAGAAGACCACGTGAAGACCCAGAGAAAAGATAGCAATCTTTAGGACAAGGAGAGAAGCATCAGAAAATATGAACTCTGCCAACACCTTGATCTTGGAGTTTCAGAACTGCAAGGCAATAAATTTCTGTTATTTAAGGTACCCAGTCTGTAGCTTGTGAGAGCCCTAGCAAAGTTATACACAGTATATTTCACATTATCATGTAGAATCCACAATGACCACTGGCTTACATTAGAAATTATTTGTGTAGCATTGCTGTGAAACTAACTTGTGTAAGCCGAATCTGAGATATTGATAATATTAGCTCCAGGCTCTTACCTGTTGAAGTGGCCAACTAGCAATCTTCCATTACTGTATTTTTATTGTCTCCATCAAGTTGGCTTTTCTACAGAATGAGCATAGTTGTTGGGAAAAGGAAATACTATTCATATTCTAGTTTGGGGATATTGCCTGAGAGAGTTCTGCTGGTGCATGACTTCATTTTATCTGTCCTCCATATGAATGACAGGGATTTTCTGTATTCCTTGCACTGACTTCCTTTGATGTCCTTTGTAAAATTATCAGGGTAGAAGACACCTCTAGTGGTTGTGAAAGCTCATCCTTTAAAAGTAGGGTTAAGCAACACAATGTATGAAATTGAGAAAATAAGTTGGAATCGTGAAAAGTGCCTGATTCTATGACTTGGCCAAGGAAATAACAGAATTGTTCTGTATTTATCATATTGCAAAAAAAAAAAAATGATTTTTATGCTGTCTAGGGAAGTGCCAAAGTCATGAAGTTTAACATTAAGCAAAGTAAAGTAAAAATAGAAAGATTTCTTCTTAATAGAATCAGACATTAAGGGGGGAAATCAGCATATAGGAACAAATGGCCAATGATTCCTAAGCCAATCTCCGGGAAAGAGGCATTTCCAATTATAATGTTCTCAAAATTATAGAAGGATGAAACAAGAACCAGTGAGGCTAATAATGTAAAGTTGGCAGAGCCGAATTTATATTCGCACCTCCAGTGGAATTGCTATTCCTCAAACCAAAAATGCCACGTTGCAGTGTTCTCTACCAGGAAGTAGCTGCTGTCAGTAATACCGACTGTTCATTTCCTTGAAAATTCATATATGCTTTTATGTAATTTTTTAGGTTACTACCATTTTGTTGATTTTATGAGCAAAAACTGTGCATATATTTCTATTGGATATAAACTCAGGAAGCAACTGTGGACCTGCACATGAATATTATCATGTAGTAGTTAACACCAGCTTTTCAAAGTGGTCAAAAATATATAGTCTCACTGCATGAAATTTCCACACCCACATCTTCTTTTGTATTCCTTGGATAAACCCTATTGGCCCAGAAGATATTACTGTCTTTATATATTACTCAATTTAATCAGATAATATTAGGTTAAAGATATTTGTATCTGTGTTAATGAAGGATATGGGTCAGTAAAATTATTTTCTTGTTCTGTGTTTGACTTCTGAATCATTCTAGAGTTGTACAGTGGGCTTTGTTCATCTACTATGAAAGAGTTTAAGATTGACATTGCTTTTATCTAAATAATTAGTAAAATTCACTAATGATGCTATCTCAGCCTGGAATTTTTTGGGGGGATAATGTAAGTTACAAATTCTAATTCATTAAAAGTACTATTGAGACTTTTTGTCTTCTTTCTTTCATACTGGTAATTTTTATCTTTGATGAATTTGAATTCATCTAATTTTTTAAATTTATTGCCATATAGTTTTTCATAACATTCTCTCATTGTTAAAAAATTCTTCTGGGTGTGGTGGTGCATGCCTGGAATTCCAGAAGCTCAAGAGACTGAGGCAAAAAAATATCAAGTTCAAAGCCAGTCTCAGCTTTGTAAGGCCCTGAGCAACTTAGTGAGACATTATCTCAAAACTTAAAAAAGCAATTTAAAAAAATTCAGAGGGCTGGGCATGTTGCTCAGTGGTTAAATGCCTCTGGGTTCAA
This sequence comes from Urocitellus parryii, assembly GCF_045843805.1. Lineage (NCBI taxonomy): Eukaryota > Metazoa > Chordata > Mammalia > Rodentia > Sciuridae > Urocitellus > Urocitellus parryii. Next base: position 102,435,695 of record NC_135542.1, read on the forward strand.
TCCCTAGGACAAGGAAAAAAAAAAAAAAACTCCTAGTATCTACGGTGTTACACCCTCTTTCATTCTTGATACTGATATTTGGGGTTTTATCTGTTGTTTACTTGATCAATCTAGCTGATTGCAGAACCAAATCTTAGTTTTATTTATTTTATCTTTTGTTTAATTTCTGTTTTCATTGATTTCTACTGTTATCATTGTCATATACTTTCTTCTTCTAAATTCTTTGTTATTTAGCTCAACATAGAAAGTCAGATTATTTGTTCTAAAATGTTTCTTATTTCTAAAAGTCAACATTTAAAGCTAAACATTCCTCTCTCAGTAGTGCTATATCAGCATCCCTCAAAACTGAAATTAAGTGTTTTCATTATTGTCCAATTCAAAATATTTTTTGAGTTTGTCTTGAGACTTATATTTACTGTGAACTATTATGTAGTATGTAGTCTAATTTCTGGATAGTTTGATTTTTTTCAGATATATTTTTGCTGTAAGTTTCTGATTTAATTTTTTATAGCCAGTGTAGATCATTTTAATCCTCTTTAATTTATTGGGATATGCTTTATGGCTCAGTGTATAATTAATTGTATTTAACATGTCTTGTGAATTTGAGAAAGGGTCTGCTAGTCTTGGGAGGGGGTGTTCTACAGTGTTGAGTAGATCACCTTGGCTGTTGGTACAGTTCAGCTCTTTGATAACCATGATGAGTGTTTTCTTTCCTTGCTCTTTTCTTTGTTGAGAGACGACTGCTGAAATCTCTACCTGTAGTCCTGGATTTCTTTATCTTTCCTATGAGGTCTATAAGTTTTGCTCCATCTATTTTGAAGTCCTTTATTTTGTGCCTGCGCTTTTAATATTTGTGCATCTTCTTGAGGAATTGCTTATTTTTTAATTATGACATCTACCTTCTTATTTACGATACTCATTATCTTAAAATCAACAGTATCTGATAACATGGCCACTCCTGTATAGTGTGTCATATCTTTTTGTCCCTTTTACTTTTAAACTCTTTCAATCTAAATGACATCACTTATCCATCATATCAGATTAGCTCTTGCTTTATTATCTAGCCAATAATTTCTCCTTTATAACTGAAGTGCTTGGTCATTTATATGTTTGTAATTCTTTTAAAACATAATTTTGATAATATTGATGGATAGAAGTGAACAATCACACTATTTTCTATTTGTTAATTATCATACTTGTTTCTTTTTATTTTATGCCTTTATAATTAATTGAACTTTTTAGCTTTCCATTTTATCTTTTCTATTTATTTTTGGCTGTTGCTTTTAATTTTTAAGTGGTTACTCTAGGGATTAAAATATACATCCTTAATTCAAACATTCTACACTGAATTGTGATTATATCATTTTCTGTAAGACTGTGACCATATGTTTATGTACTATTATTTTTTATATTTAATTTGTATAGATGTGATATCCTATTTGGCATCTTTCCCTCCAAGTTGAAAAGTATCTCTCTAGCACTTCTTCTAATATATAGTTCTACTGCTGACAAATTCTCAGCTTTTGTTTGTTTGAAAATGCTTTATTTCATTTTCTCTTTTAAAGGATTTTTTGATAGAGATAAAATTTTAGGCTGATGGTTTTATTTTTTCTTTTATCACTTTAAAGATGTCATCCTTCTAACTTGCATCTTTTGCTGCTGAGAAGTAGTATTCTCACTGTTGTTTATACATCTTTTTTCAATGGCTGCTTTTTAAGATTTCCACTTCAACTTTGTTTTTCAGCAGATTAGAGATGAAAAACTAGATGTGGCTTCCATTGTGTTTATCCTGCTCAGATTATGTTGAGGTTTTTTTGATGTGTGCATTGGTATCTTTCATTTGATTTTGAGGAAAAAGTTGACTAAATTTCTGAAAATACTTTTCTGTCCCAATATCTCTCTCTTCTCCTTTTGAGACTCTAGTTACACATGCTATCACAGTTTCATGTTGTCCTTCAAACAACTGAAGTATTTTCTAGATTGATTTTATTCTGTTTTCTCTCTGTGTGTCAGTGTGTGTGTACTTCCTATTGCCATTTTTAAAGTGACTAAATTTGTATTTTGCAATATCCATGCTAGACCATAAAGCCAACTAGTTATTCTATGTAATGTCCTTTTCAGTTCTAGAAGTTTTATCCAGCAATATCTAGTAGTTAATTATTTCTCTGATGAGATTCCCTCATCTCTTTGGTTATTGTGTCTTTTACTTTAAGCTTCAGAATAGAGTTTTTGAGGTCCTGTGGACAATTAAGAGAACCCAGGGACCTCAATTTGTACCTAGTAGATAAGAGATTTTGTTTTATTCCATGCTAACAGCTGTTCAGCATGGAATCCAGAGTATGAGCTGCTTTTTACCTACATTTGATTCTATTAACATTTTGTTGAGATGAAATTCACATCATAGCCATTTTCAACAATCCAATGGCATTTATTACCTCTAAAATGTTGTGAGACCATCACCTTTAAATAATTCCAATGTATTTTCATCATTCCAAATAAAACCCCTTACCCATTTAGCAGTTTCACCCCACTCCTCCCCACAACTGGAAATCACTGAGTTATATTCTATCTCTACAAATTTATCTATTTTGGATATTCCATATGAATAGTATGATACATATGTGACCATTTGTGTCTTTTTTTTTTCACTTCAGGCAGAAAATTTCTAAGTACAGACATATATGGTAGCATGTATCAATACCACTTCATCTTAATGATTGAATGATATTCCATTATATGTATATACCACAACTTGTTTATTTATTTACCTTTTTATGGACATTTAGACTCTACTTTTTCACTGTAGTGGATAATGTTGCTGTGACCATGTGTCTACATATATTTGCTTGAATGCCTGTTTTCAATACTTTGGGGTATATACATTGGGGTAGTATTGCAGGATCATATAGTAATTACATTTAATCTTTTAGGAACTGTCAAACTGCTTTCTGCAGTGGCTAAATGATTTTACCTTCCCATGGCAATATACAAAGACCACAGTTTTTTTCATACCCTGACCCGTACTTGGCATTTCCCTTTTTGTTCTTTTTATTATGGCTATTCTAGTTGTGGAAAGTGTAACCTCATTTTTAAAAAATTTGTTTTAATTAGTTTCACATGAAAGTATAATTCATTTTGACACATTTTGTATACAAATGCCACACAACTTCTCCTTCCTCTGGCTGAATATGGTGCAGAGTCACACCAGTAGTATAATCATACATGTATTTAGGGCAGAAATGTCAGCTTAGGAACTGACTTCCTTAACAAGACTCCTAAAGCACAAAAAGTAAAATTAAGAATCAAAAAATGGGATTGATTCAAAATAAAAAGTTTCTTCTCAGCAAAGGAAACAATCAATAATGTGAAGAGAGAGCCTACAGAATTGGAGAAAACCTTTACCACATGCACATCAGATAAAGCACTAATCTCCAAGATGTACAAAGAACTCAAAAAAACTTACCATCAAAAAACAAAACAACAAATAACACAATCAATAAATGGGCTAAGAAACTGAACAGACACTCCACAGAAGAAGAAATACAATTGATCAACAAACATATGAAAAAATTTTCATCATCTGTAACAACTAGAGAAATAGCAAATCAAAACTAGTATGATAACACAGCCACATCATTGTCCATTTTGATTTGCATCTCCACAGTCACTAATTATGTTGAGTGGTTTTCATGTAATTCTATTATTTTTCTTCTTTGTAGAAATATCTATTCAAGATCTTTGTGTTATGTATATTTGTATTGTTGAGTTGTGAGAATTCTTTATATATTCTGGTAATAGACAATTATCAGATCTATGATTTGCATATTTTTATCCCCATTTTGTAGGTGAGATTTTCACTCTCTTGATAATGTCTTCTGATACACAAAACTTTTATATTTTGGTGTAATCTACTTTTTCTTTGACCACATATTTAAGAATCATTGCAAAATCCTAGATCATGAAGATTTTCTCCTATGGTTTTTGTCATTTATATATGTGTGTATATATACATATATATGTATACACACACACACAAACACACATCTATACATACATATATCCATATCCACACACACATATATATGGATATGGATGTATGTATGGATATATATACCCATATATATCCACAAATGCCCAATTGTTCATGTAAAAAGTGGCTTTTTCAATTCATGCCACATTATATATGTATATTATATATGTATATATGCATACACAGTGTTTTATGATGCATATATAAATAAATATATGTATATATCTATATGTGTATCACTTATTAATCTTTTTAATTTTTAAAAAAAATTCATTTAGTTATTTATTTGTTCTAATTTGTTATACATGACATCAGAATGCATTTTGATTCATGGTATACAAATGGAGCACAATTTTTCATTTCTCTGGTTGTACACAAAGCAGAGTTATACCATTTGTGTCTTCATACATGTCCCTAAGTTAATGATGTTCTTCTCATTCCACCATCTTTCCTATCCCCCTGATGAATTTTTAACATAGTGTGAGGTAGGGTTTATACTTTGTACTTTTGTACTTGGGTATCGTTTTCCTAGAACAATTTGTTAGACTTCTCTTTCCCATTGAATATTCTTGTTGTCCTTGTTTAAAATTCATTGGCCATAGACATAGGATTTATATCTGGACTCTCAATTCAATTCCATTCATCTATTTGTTTATTCTTATGCCTGCATCACATTGTTTTGCTTAATGAAGGTTTGTAGCAAGTTTTGAAATTAGGAAGAGTAAGTCCTCCAAATGTGTTATTTTTGAGTATTGTTTTGACTCTTCAGAACCCTTTGCAATTTCACAATAATTTGAGGATCAACTGTCTCATTTTGGCATATAAGTCTATTAGAATTGGTATAGGGATTTTATTGACTCATTAGATGACTTTAGGGAGTATTGATATCTTAAGAATATTTATTAAGTCTTCTAATTCATGAATACAAAAGGCTTTTCCTATTGTTTATTACTTTCTTTCAGCAAGACTGTATAGTTTTCATGGAATAAATCTTTCTCTACCTTGTTTAAATTTATTATTAGAAATTTAATTTTTGGACATGATTAAAAATGGGTTTGTATTAATGTTATTATCAGATTTCTCATTACTAGTGTACACAAATAATTGACTTTTCACGTAAAACTTTACTTTGCAACTTTTTTAGGGCATATATATCAGTCCTGGTAAATTTTATTGTGGATTATTTGGGATTCTTTTTTATATTTGAAAATAGAGATAGCTTTCCTTCTTTTCTATTTGGAAGTTTTTATTTCTTTTTTCCTTTTTAATTACTCTGTCTAGCATTTCCAATACAACGTTGAACAGCAGTGGTTAAAGGGGGGCATCCTTACTTAGTTTCTGATATTAGGGGGAAAGCTTTCAAATTTTCACTACTGAATATAGTAGCTATGGATTTTCCACAAATGTCCAGTTGTCCACGTGAAGATTGTTTTCAAACTTTTGCAAAGGTTGTATTCCTTCTCATGGATTATCACTAAAGGCTCTATTCCTTCAGCTTTTGTTCAGCTAATTCTTTGACAAGATTTCCTTGAGCACCAGTACTTCATATGCACATTTACAACTCTGTAATAGTCTTAAATTTCTGATTATACTGAGCCAAGAGAACAGCCGAATTGATAGCTTAGGGTCTTCTCAGGCATGTTTTTGGAGTATGCATCCAGTCATATGTATGCATGTGGCTTTATAAATTCTTCCTTATATAGGGTATGCCCTAATTTCCCAAAGAAACTCTTCCCAGATTTTGCTCCTGAACTTTAGACTGGGTATTGTAAATCTCAACTGTCACCAGCTGGCTGGGCTGGCAACTAAACAAACACAAACACAGAAATACCTTTTTGGGGGGTCAGGGATGATGGCTCTGAGACCTCAGGTGCCAGCTCCCATGCTGGAGGACAAGGAGAGCAAGAGAGGCAAGGGGCAAGAGAGAGAGTTCACCCTGAACCTTTCTATTTATTGTGAAAGAGACATTCGATAGAAAGTTCCACCAAAATTAGGGTTTCAAAGGGTAGAGTCTTGCTTGGTGATGTCTTGTGGTCAGTAGATTGACATCTTGGCAAGTCACACCCATCTCAGGTGCTGTGTGGGATCACAGGCAGAGTGAGAGAAAACGCACACATGCGTCACACAGCCCCAAAAGCGCATAAGGCCAGACCAGTCCCCTCATACGCTCAAATACGCATAGCTCACACACACACAGCCCATAGATGGCTGGCAACATCAACTATAGTATACTGACCAAGTGGCTTCAGGTTTTTATTTGCCTTAAAATGTTTTTGGACAGTGCAGTTGGCTTTTCTGCCTTGAGTGAATTCCAAGTTAAGCAAAGCGAAAGATAGTCCTTTGTGTCAATCTCTCAGGTGGTCCCTAAACCGCTTGGAGCAAAAAAAAAAAAATGCAATTACTTACATCACTCTCTTCTAAATAATTTTAAATAAGCTATTGAATATCTCATTTATAAATCCCCTAGAGTTAATACCAATGCCTGATCCATGTCCCCTAGTATGATAACAGAAGACACTCCTCACACAGCTAAAATACGACTTTATTTGGATGAATGTCTTTATATTGAAAATGACCTCTCCACTTCATGAAAGTATATGTCCCCAGTGATGTTAGCTAAGCAAAATTCTGTAACTAAACTAGTTCTGTGCTCAAGTTCTTGTTCTTTTCCTCACAATATAGAATTCTGTGCATTGTATATTCAACCAAACATTATGGTTGGGTGATTTTTTTATTCTATCATCTCCATCCCACTTCTACAGGTCTTTCAGAGAGAGAAATTCTTATATTAAAAATTAATAAATAGGCATGTCTCCTAAAATAATGTGTTTTTTTTTTTTTTTTTTTTTTTTTTTTACCTAGGTGATTCTTACAGGATGCTCCTTTGGGGTTGGTATTGTTGTTTGTAATTTGGAGCAATAAAGCCACAGAACACGGTGAATCTAGAATTCTCATCTTGGTCCCTATGCTCCTTTTATGATTGTCTAATTTGGTTCCTTTCCAAGGATCACACTGAGACGTTTTACCTGGTTTATGATGTACTTATGGTTTTATTTTTTTAATGAGTTTAGCCACGGGGACCTCCCAGAGAATGAAGATCTCATTTAGGGGATAAATTGCTCCTTGCTTTCAGAACTCAAGAAAAACTTCCCTTCTGCCAGTTTTCTCCTCACTTCACTTCACCTAATTTGTTCAGCAAATCTTGTGTGCAAATATGATATCCAAATCACCATGTGGGAGGGGCAGCACACAGGCTGGGAATAACAGTCCGTGAATCAATCTAACTGCTGAAGTATTAACGTGGTCACAATCACCTAAGGTGAGAGGATTGGTTTTAGTAGCCACTATTACTAGATATCAAGTGATTGATAATTCTACTTCCTGAAGGAGAACAAACTTGCACTGGTTTGTTTCTGCTGCATCCATAAAGCAAAGAGAGGTGCCACGGAGTGGGATAGGTACACTTGAGCATGGCAGTTTAATCCACCTAAGATGCTGTAAATGCCAGCCTAACAATTGTAGCAGAAAGAAAATTTCAAGAGGCTGAAAGTTCCCAGTGAGTTCTAGAATCAAAGCTTCATGTTTTTAAAGTTCTATTGGCCTACACCCCTTTTATCTATTCACCTAAGTGCATCATGGAAGAAAGGTGAAAATAGCCTTATGACTACTTCCCACCCATTGATTTCAACTCTACTTTTGAAGCTTCCACATCAAAAAAATATAACTTGTAAAGAAAATGTCAGTCCCCAATTTATGTGAAGTCTGCTACCATGTCCCAACTCCCTCTAAATTTCAGTCTTTAAAATAACAGAAGTCCTGCGTACTGTGAGACAAATGATCTGGAAGCATGGAGGAAAAAAAAATAACCTTCTAAATTCCTGGAGGTCAGGTGCACCAAACATATAAATGTGAAGAACCTATAGGAAAACGGGTAAATGTGTAAAGGGTGAATTGCCCCAAGTGGGTACTCATCCCTAACCTTCAAGGGAAAGGACAGAGGCAGAGAACCCACTTGCCTGTTATACCAGCAGCCTGAACTTCTTGCTCATGCCCTCTCTCTCTCTCTCTCTCTCTCTCTCTCTCTCTTGCCTTGGTGACCCTGTAATGGATGTGGTTTATAATAGACATAATGCCTTAGGAAATAGTCATTTTGATTAAGCTATAAAGCTACCCACTTGTGAGAAGAAAATAGTCAGGATCTTAAATCCTGTAGGGAGAACAGACCACAGGGCAAGCCAATTTAGTTTAAATAATTTAGAGATACCCAGTGAGAAGATTACCCCCTAAATATTTAAGACCCTGAAGGAACAAGTCATTCTCAGTTGCTCAATGTTTTCTCTCTGGAAGAATTTTCACAGAGCAATTGTGACTCATCTGTGGTTCTGCTTAAGTCCTTGAGTCTCAGAGCTTAGACCCCAGGAACCGTCACAGGATTGAAAAACAAAGATAGCCAATAGTCTCCTTTTCTTACCTTGAAAGAAATGCATCTCTTGACTTCAGATAACTGTGCATCTGATGAAATGTACTACTGTGGTGTGTAACGCCTGTAGTTATCTAGCAGACCCTCTATATGAGAGCCTAGTATCTCAGGTAAAAGTAGACTGCCATGCTGAGTGTAGTGAGGCACAAAGAATTACAATAACACTGACACTACTTTCAAAAGTATGTCATCAAATTAATGAATAGAAAGAAGTATAACTTGAATACAAACTACTTATGTTGTATGTAAGTAAAACTAACAAATGATATTTGAGCTGGACTTTGTGAGTTGCAATGAATGAATGCAGAATTTTTTTTTCCATGGTGAGAAGTGTCAGGGCTAAGGATTGTCACATATCATTTCTCCTTTCCAGGGTCCTGACACATGGTGTACACTCACAGAACATCAATCAAATAAGAGAGAGAGGAAAAAAAAAACATTTGCACAAGCATCTTTCACCTCAAATGCAAAAATTTTGGTTAAATATGCTCAATACTGATGCTAATGTGGGCTTTCTACATGTCTTAGTCTGGTTTTTGACACAAGAATAGAGTACCACAGACTGGGTAATTTAGAAACAATAGAGTTTGTGGTTTGGCTTGTGAATTTGGAGGTGGGGAAAGTCCAAGAACATGGTGTCTGCATCTGGTGAGGTCCTGCGTGCTGTGTCATTCCATGGCAGAAAGTGGAAGGGCAAGAGAACATGCAGAAGAAAGAAAAATCAGATTCACCACTTCAGGCTCTTTCATAATCAGCATTCATCCATTCAGGAGGGTAGAGCCCTCATGACCTAAATACTTCCCATTATGCCCCACCTGCCAACCTACTTGCATTAGAGAATAAGTTTCCAACACATGAATTTTGGAGGACACTTAAACTATACCACTTCCCCTCAAATTAGAGAACCAGGTCTTCAGTCACATAGGAAGCAAGCAATTCTGGCAAAAACCACTCAGGAGTGTTTCCTGTAAGAAAAGGAAGACCCAACAGTATTGGATAAAGAAGTAAAAAAGAATACAAAGGCAGGTTCCTGTTCGTAGGCAGAGTAGCTACATCCATAATAAAATATCATTTTTCCCCCATGAAGAGAAGGCAGTAAGGATAATCTGGAATCAAAATTCAGCAAGCTGTGTAAACTAACAGAGCAATCAAAAATAGAGGGATTTTTGTTTCCCCTATTGCCCTGTCCACTTTCTCTTCATTAAGTTTAACCAAGAAGGATTTTTTGTTTGATTGTTTGTTTGGTACCTGGGATTGAGGGATGCTTAACTATTGAGCCACCTCTCCAGCCCTTTTTATATTTTATTTTGAGGTGTCTTCTTAAGTTGCTTAGGGCCTCATTAAGTTGATGAGGCTAGCTATGAACATGCAATCCTCCAGCCTCAGCTTCCCAAGCCACTGGGCCAGGTGTGCACCCTGTGCTAGTTGCTACCAAGAAGATTCTTGTGCTAGAGGATGAAAAGGTACTTAAGAGGTCAGAGGACAGATTTGAATCTCACAATCACCTAAGGTGAGAGGATTGGTTTTAGTAGCCACTATTACTAGATATCAAGTGATTGATAATTCTACTTCCTGAAGGAGAACAAACTTGCACTGGTTTGTTTCTGCTGCATCCATAAAGCAAAGAGAGGTGCCACGGAGTGGGATAGGTACACTTGAGCATGGCAGTTTAATCCACCTAAGATGCTGTAAATGCCAGCCTAACAATTGTAGCAGAAAGAAAATTTCAAGAGGCTGAAAGTTCCCAGTGAGTTCTAGAATCAAAGCTTCATGTTTTTAAAGTTCTATTGGCCTACACCCCTTTTATCTATTCACCTAAGTGCATCATGGAAGAAAGGTGAAAATAGCCTTATGACTACTTCCCACCCATTGATTTCAACTCTACTTTTGAAGCTTCCACATCAAAAAAATATAACTTGTAAAGAAAATGTCAGTCCCCAATTTATGTGAAGTCTGCTACCATGTCCCAACTCCCTCTAAATTTCAGTCTTTAAAATAACAGAAGTCCTGCGTACTGTGAGACAAATGATCTGGAAGCATGGAGGAAAAAAAAATAACCTTCTAAATTCCTGGAGGTCAGGTGCACCAAACATATAAATGTGAAGAACCTATAGGAAAACGGGTAAATGTGTAAAGGGTGAATTGCCCCAAGTGGGTACTCATCCCTAACCTTCAAGGGAAAGGACAGAGGCAGAGAACCCACTTGCCTGTTATACCAGCAGCCTGAACTTCTTGCTCATGCCCTCTCTCTCTCTCTCTCTCTCTCTCTCTCTCTCTTGCCTTGGTGACCCTGTAATGGATGTGGTTTATAATAGACATAATGCCTTAGGAAATAGTCATTTTGATTAAGCTATAAAGCTACCCACTTGTGAGAAGAAAATAGTCAGGATCTTAAATCCTGTAGGGAGAACAGACCACAGGGCAAGCCAATTTAGTTTAAATAATTTAGAGATACCCAGTGAGAAGATTACCCCCTAAATATTTAAGACCCTGAAGGAACAAGTCATTCTCAGTTGCTCAATGTTTTCTCTCTGGAAGAATTTTCACAGAGCAATTGTGACTCATCTGTGGTTCTGCTTAAGTCCTTGAGTCTCAGAGCTTAGACCCCAGGAACCGTCACAGGATTGAAAAACAAAGATAGCCAATAGTCTCCTTTTCTTACCTTGAAAGAAATGCATCTCTTGACTTCAGATAACTGTGCATCTGATGAAATGTACTACTGTGGTGTGTAACGCCTGTAGTTATCTAGCAGACCCTCTATATGAGAGCCTAGTATCTCAGGTAAAAGTAGACTGCCATGCTGAGTGTAGTGAGGCACAAAGAATTACAATAACACTGACACTACTTTCAAAAGTATGTCATCAAATTAATGAATAGAAAGAAGTATAACTTGAATACAAACTACTTATGTTGTATGTAAGTAAAACTAACAAATGATATTTGAGCTGGACTTTGTGAGTTGCAATGAATGAATGCAGAATTTTTTTTTCCATGGTGAGAAGTGTCAGGGCTAAGGATTGTCACATATCATTTCTCCTTTCCAGGGTCCTGACACATGGTGTACACTCACAGAACATCAATCAAATAAGAGAGAGAGGAAAAAAAAAACATTTGCACAAGCATCTTTCACCTCAAATGCAAAAATTTTGGTTAAATATGCTCAATACTGATGCTAATGTGGGCTTTCTACATGTCTTAGTCTGGTTTTTGACACAAGAATAGAGTACCACAGACTGGGTAATTTAGAAACAATAGAGTTTGTGGTTTGGCTTGTGAATTTGGAGGTGGGGAAAGTCCAAGAACATGGTGTCTGCATCTGGTGAGGTCCTGCGTGCTGTGTCATTCCATGGCAGAAAGTGGAAGGGCAAGAGAACATGCAGAAGAAAGAAAAATCAGATTCACCACTTCAGGCTCTTTCATAATCAGCATTCATCCATTCAGGAGGGTAGAGCCCTCATGACCTAAATACTTCCCATTATGCCCCACCTGCCAACCTACTTGCATTAGAGAATAAGTTTCCAACACATGAATTTTGGAGGACACTTAAACTATACCACTTCCCCTCAAATTAGAGAACCAGGTCTTCAGTCACATAGGAAGCAAGCAATTCTGGCAAAAACCACTCAGGAGTGTTTCCTGTAAGAAAAGGAAGACCCAACAGTATTGGATAAAGAAGTAAAAAAGAATACAAAGGCAGGTTCCTGTTCGTAGGCAGAGTAGCTACATCCATAATAAAATATCATTTTTCCCCCATGAAGAGAAGGCAGTAAGGATAATCTGGAATCAAAATTCAGCAAGCTGTGTAAACTAACAGAGCAATCAAAAATAGAGGGATTTTTGTTTCCCCTATTGCCCTGTCCACTTTCTCTTCATTAAGTTTAACCAAGAAGGATTTTTTGTTTGATTGTTTGTTTGGTACCTGGGATTGAGGGATGCTTAACTATTGAGCCACCTCTCCAGCCCTTTTTATATTTTATTTTGAGGTGTCTTCTTAAGTTGCTTAGGGCCTCATTAAGTTGATGAGGCTAGCTATGAACATGCAATCCTCCAGCCTCAGCTTCCCAAGCCACTGGGCCAGGTGTGCACCCTGTGCTAGTTGCTACCAAGAAGATTCTTGTGCTAGAGGATGAAAAGGTACTTAAGAGGTCAGAGGACAGATTTGAATCTCAATATTTGAATCTCAATAGTTGCAGCTGACATCCTGCAACTATCATCTTAAAACCCTGAAATCTTAAAAATGTCAATCTTTCTGGGCACAGTGGCGCATGCCTGTGATCCCCTCAGCTCAAGATGCTGAGGCAAGAGGATCACGAGTTCAAAGCCAGCCTCAGCAACAGTGAGGCACTAAGCAACTCAGTGAGATTCTGTCTCTAAATAAAATACAAAATAGGGCTGAGGATATGGCTCAGTGGTTGAGTGCCCCTAAGTTCAATTTGGGGCGGGTGCCCCCCCAAAAAAAGTGAGTCTTCTTAAAAACCCTGACATCTTAACCTTATGAAATAAGAAATGGTAGCATCAGTACAGTGGAAGAAAACACTACAGGGAGGAGTAGGTACCCTTAAGCAAGCAGCGTGGGTCAGTGGAGCTGAGTGTGTGTGAGAAACTTTAAGGGACTCGAAACCTCACTATTTTTTCATGAATTCTGACATCAAAGTCTAATGTCATTACAAGTTTTATTTGCAACCCATGTCCCTTTGTACCTGTGGAGAAAATAAATAATGTATCTGTTTTCACATACATTCTTCTTACAGAAATTTGTATGTGATCACTCAGAGTACAAGAATAGTGACCTCCCAAAAGGAAAAAAAAAATGGGAATTCTTGGGCATGGAAAATAAAAACCAGGGAAGGACAGAGAAAGAAATCATTGTATCCTCCTAAACCCTCTAAATTAACACCCCGGGGACAGGAATGATGATTGTAATTTTGAAATCAAGCAGGTTCAGGGACCCCAGAGTACTGACTCGCAACCCTCTCTTTGTCAGGAAAGACCAGGAGTGGGTAGCTTCTTGAACAATCTCTGAAGCTGACATGAGCCTATTTATTGGTGGAAAAGGAATAAATAAGAGAGAAAAAAAAAACTAGGCAAGAGATAGGCATCCCTCAGCTCCCTGGATTAGGGATTGGAAAATCCCTGCTTATACCCAGTTGGCTGAACTGGGGACTGCAGGCCAGCTTGGAGGCAGCCATTGTGGAGCCTAGCAGGAGCCAAGGGCCACTAGGAACTCCTGACTCAGACATGCAGACCCCAACACCAGCAAGGAACTGGGTCAGGGCAAGTCAACTGATGGGGAAGGGGCATAGGTGTTGAATGTAACAAGAGCACAACCACATATTTCACTGACTAGATTTCCACAGCTGCTAGCAGAACACCGAATTCTTCAAAGGACAAAAAGTCATCTGGCCACAAACCAGGCAGACCCTGAGGTAGAACAAGTTTGGTGTGCAAACGAGTCACTCCTCCCCTCATTGTGAAAAAGACATGTAGAGTTTCCTCTGCAGGCAGACACCATAGTGGTAGTGAAAACTGAAGGAAGTAATCCCAGGTATGTTGAGTTGTCTTACGCAGGATCATGAGAGCCAGGTGGAACTGACTTCAGTGTCATCATATTGGTAACTTGAAATCAGTCATAATGGGAATAATTATACCATGGAAACTGGAAAAGGCTAAAATCAGGTCTTTTTTCCTTGAAGAGAGCAGATTATTAAATTTTTACTAGCATATCACTGCCTAATCCTCACCTCCTCCTCCCTACCTCAAAGGTAGAAATGTGAGGGGAAGGAAGGACATATTTCCTTCTTCATAACTGGCATATCAGCAAAATCAGCAAATACCTGGAGAAACTGCTGCTCAGAGTATATTTCTAAAAAAACAGAAAACAGGCTCATTCTAAGTAAGACGTAGAGTATAATCCTATAAGATAAAGATGAGCTAGCTTTTGGAGCATTCTAAACATCAAGTCAAAAAGACTGACCTTTGTCATTTAATCTTAAGAAAATATAAAGCTGCTAACAGAACACTGAATTCTTCAAAGGACAAAAAGTCATCTGGCCACAAACCAGGCAGACCCTGAGGTAGAACAAGTAAATTTGAAATCAAGCAGGTTAAGGGACCCCAGAGTACTGACTCCCAACTCTCTCTTTGTCAGGAAAGACCAGGAGTGGGTAGCTTCTTGAACAATCTCTGAAGCTGACATGAGCCTATTTATTGGTGGAAAAGAGTAAATAAGAGAAATGAATATGGGACTTTCACCCTTTTAGGACATAACAGATTAGGTGAAACAGTAGATAAGAAACAATGTTTCTAGAATCTTTCAATGAGATTTCTTAAATAGTCCAAGAGTCAATTGATGAAGGAGTGGGAGAGTGTATAGAAACTGCATTAATCTGTTTTTTCAAGACTATAATAAAAATTTCTGAGGCAGGCTACTTTGTAAAGAAAAAAAAGATTTATTTGGACTTATGGTTCTGGAGGTTCAAGGTCTAAGGTTATCATCTGGACTTCTTGCTAATATATGGCACTGTATGACTCAAAAGGCAGAGATCATGAGTGACTCTATGTGTCTGATCTTTGTCCCTCTCCTGATAAAGCTACCAAGATTTAGACATGAAGTGCCACCCTAATGACCTATCTAAATCTCACCACTTTCTAGAGGCTTCTCCTCTAAAAACCACAGTGGAACTAAGTTTCTTTTTTTTAAAAAAATGTCATTAATATACAATGTTGGTAACAGCGAGGTTAAGCAGAAAGATCAGAAATGGGTGAAGAAATGCAGACTTATAGTAATAAACATTTAAAATTTTAGCTATATCTAAATATTAGCTATATAGCCCTGTTTTTCTACTGAGATCAATTTTTTTTTTTCATATTTCAGGTCAGAGCTGCATTATACCCAAAGAATCAAGCAGATGAATCTCCAACAGTTAGCTGGTGTTGTTACAAGGTAGATTCCAGATTCTGACCTATTGAGTCCGAAGCTCTAGAGGTGGCTCCAGGAATCTGTGTGTTAAACAGTCATTCCTGAGTGATTTTTATGCATAGGAAATCTGAGATCAGCTTCCCCAGTTTCGTCACTGTGTCGTGTCGTCTGGTACTCCAAATGGATGTGATGCCCAACTGAGATTAGCTGGAATAGGATGAAGCTATCAGGTATAACTGCATAATACATATGGTTAATGTAAATATAAAATAGGGGTTTCACTTTATTAACTTCATTGGCCACAGATTGCAAGCTTAATGCTGTCTGAAAGAGATGGAGTTCCTCCATTATTCCACTTGCCAGTTCACAGTCCTCTTCCTCAGGTCTCGGGTGTACAAATCACTGTTTGTTTCTTAATTATCTGAGTTATTGCTCTTCTATATCTATGCCGATTGCTTTTGGCCAATCCCTTACTCACAACGAGGTGGGAGAGTGACCCCCTCTGGGCCTGTGGAAGAGGTTGTTTGATATAGCTGTCTCCAGAGTCAGAGCACACGGGGAGTTTGACTAAGGTTCTGATACTCACTAGTTTTATAACCCCCGTAAATTTTGAACCTCAGTCTCCTCATGTATGAAATGGACAGGGAGGTCTAAAATGAGATGACATGCCTCATACACCATCTGTTTAAGAAACAACGCTAGTGCCTAGTTTTCACGTCTCTCATTTTCCTTGGTCTAGATCAGAATGACTGTCCCGGCAGTCATCCTCCTTAGCAAGGCAGAGGCCACTCATCACTCTCCAGGGGATGTAGTTCAGGCAGCCCTTTTGTCAGCTTGCCCTCAATTTCTCTTTTTCCATGCCTGCTGTATTTGAAAGAAACCAATTCTCACAGCCCTTCTTCTCTCATTACCTCACCCTCCCCTCTTCACTGGGCTTCCCACTCTTTTGCTAGGTCCCCTTTTCTTTTCCCACCCTGATACTATCCGTAAGTGTGACCTGGGGCCAAGTGTCCCTTCTCTCCAGAAGGACTTTTTACATTCTTACAGTCAACATCTGGATTCAGAGATGCTCTCATGTTGACATGTGTCGCAAATACAAATACAGCTTTTTTCTTATATCTCCACCATCGCATGTTTGCTTCAGGCCACCAGCACAAAATCAAGGGATTTTGTTTTCTTTACTTTTGTTTCTCCACAGTACTATTCTTGATACCATCTCCCCTTTTCCCAGGACCCATGTCTCTGCCCTGTCCCTAACCCCCTAGATACTCTATATTGCTGATAGTGCTTTCTGATGTACACATTTTTTGGGGGGGGTAGAATGTTCATGTTAGCTTCACAACATCCCTCTCCACCTGGAATAATCACAATACCCTTGAAAATGTCTAAAAAAAGCATGACGAAATTTTTTGGATCGCAGATTTTATTTGAAGATTTAGGAAATGAGGAGAGGAAAAAGGAAAAATATAAGGAATACAAGTAAATCATTTGAATAACAGTTTAAATTTAAATGCATTTGATTATAGTTCGGTTTATGTTTATCAGTCAAAATCCAGGCAAACACAAATGGCATAACCAAATGCAGAAGCAGAGGAGACTTTAATAGAGAACAATTTACAAATGTAGAATTAATTGTGACCAACAAGAAGATAGTGACTCATCCTAAATGCAGGGGATTATTCCTTACTTGAGACTTGAAGAAAGATAAAATGATCTGCTGCAGCTTAAAGAAAAATACCACTCAGTTGGATCTGTTACATCTGACAGAGGAACTATTGAATTTGTAACCCAATAAGGAGAGAGTAAAATGGATAAGTACCCTGACCTCTCTATTGATGTGTGCTCTGCTCCCCTATAGCCTCATTGGTCAAATCCAACCCTAAGCCAGAGAGCAAGGGAAGCCTAAGAATGCTCTCCACAAAGGCTGTCTGGGGTCCAGGGAAAGCCAGGGCAAAATGGTAGCAAGTACATGTGGAGGAGCAATCAGAATATTCATCCCTGGGCAGAAAGCAAAAAAAAAAAAAAAAAAAAATGCCAATTTTGTAAGACCAAGGGATGAAGGAATGAGACTTGAAATAAAATTTGAGATTGAGAAAAATACATTTTGGTTTATCACTAGGTTCAGAAGAGAATCTCAGGTTTTCTGCTTATTGAATACCTAACAAAGGGTAGAAAAATAAGACTTAAACAAAACAAAATGGTTTTAAGCAAGCTGAATGATTTTGTAGTGGGAGTGCCATACTTTCACAGGATGCACACGAAAAGTGCCTGTTAATCCATCCTATAGTGTTACTAAAGCCCAGCACCATCTGTGAAGCTGTGACCAAAGGAGTCAACTCCATCATGTTCTGTGGAATGTATTCCAGAGAACTTTTGCATCTCTACAAAATGATTTATCAGATTCATTTGGGAATCCTTAACCATTACATCCCTAGTGTGGAGATTCATAAAGTGGCTAGAATTCTAAAGTTTCTTAACCCATAAGCTGATTCAAAAAAAAAAAAAAAGAACTTTCAAATTCTGTAGCCAGATTATCTGGTTTCAATCTGAACTCTACCTGATTAGCTGTGTGACTTTGTCCATGCTTAATTTCTTGAAACTTTGTTTCACCATTCATGACAAGGGACCTTTGCTTTGCTTTTTTCTTTGAATGGTGGTGAAAAATTAAAGAGAAAAATTTTCAAGTGGACCTTGATATAATATGCACTAAAAAAATGGCAGCCATCAAAATTAGCAGTGGTGGTGGTAGTAATAGCAATACAACATTAGTATTTTCATCAGCTTCATTATCATAGCCCATTTAATTTAAGATAATAGAAGCCAGAGTTTCCCAAGCCAACTTGAGCAAATCATACTGAGACCCTAACATGGATTAAATTCATCTGAAATTGGTATTCTGCTGAGACATAGTAGTTGGGAAATCCAGGCCTAGATTTCCTCTCCCCAGACAAGGCAATGGGCCTCAAGAGTAGAACTTCTCCAAACCCAATCATCTGGCAGTCTTGTTAAAATGCACATTCTGACTCTCTCTCAGTCTGAAGTAGAGCCCAGAATTCTGCATTTTTAACAAATTCCCAGATGGTGTTGATATTTTTGCATGCTGCTGCATTAGAGAGTAAATAAATAGACTCTCCACACACAACTGTTGCTCCTCCAAAATTGAACCTCTGGCTCTGGGAATGAGAGTTGCCAGACAATGCTTTATGTGTGAAATAAACCAAAGGAATTAGCACTCTGAGCAGCTAGGGCAAGAAGACAGGCACAGAAAGGAGATTCAGAGTTGCTCAAAGACAAACTTCATCCAGTGCATCCCATTTCCAGATTAGCTTTGAATGTCACATGCCTCCCAACACCCACCACGTGGAACTCACCTAATGTCTTCCTATGTGCAGTTTCATCACAATATAGTTTTAACAATATCTATCTCAAAATCATTTGAAAAACTGTAGAAGTCATGTATTCTCTGTCTTATCCTAAAAATCACACTGATCTGAATGACTTCACAGAAAACAAGGTCATTCTCTTCAACAGGCAGGAGATAAAGCCTATTAGTATTTTCCTTGCTTCACATCATGATGGCTTTTCCCACTAGCAAATGGAAAGGGTGGGTTTCCATGTGCACATGGGCAGAAATACTGACCTAGACTGCTGTGAATTTAGAGCTTTTAATAAGAATAGGAGAAAGGAAATGGATGGAAAGTCATTTTTTTTCTGCCTGACCTATGAAGCAAAAGAAAGAATTATTCAGAATCAAGCACCCAGGGTAATATATACTTTTCTCTTTAAAACCTGACAATTACTAGGGCTATTTCTGAAATGCTCCAGTGGTTAATCCATCCCTCTGCTCCAAAGAGTCTAATTGGTCTAACATGCTAAGGGGTTTAACCTTGTAGTTTCTGGAAGCCAGTAGAATACTTTCACACTTGCTTCTCTGCCAAACAAGCTGGTCTCCTCACTTTTTTAAGACCTGGAAAGGCTATATGTAACACATGATGACAAGAAATACAATTTCTAGGATTGGATAAAACAGAATCCAGATTCTCTCTTCCTAGTTATGACTTTGGACAAGTTACTTTAACTCCGAGAGTCTTCATTCCCTCCTCTAAGTAAGAATAATAATAAGGCCCCATCTTAGTGTTCCTCCGAGTATGCCAAGTTTGCTATTGAAATAGTATCCTCTGCCTCCGGCCAAAACCAGTCATTCATCAACTCAAAAATATATCGACTGAAACGTCACTGTAATGAGATGATAGAGGAGAAAAGAGACTCTCTCAGTGGAGGCTTCCCTGTGATATTTATAAGGATTTTTATTAGCTTTTACACAGTTCCTTACCATTGCTTCACAATCCAATTTTTGTTAAACATGTTTTTTTTTCTTTTTTTCCTTATCTGAGTTGTAGTTATCCCTAAAGACAATAACTATTCCCTTATGGCTTTTGTAATCTCCACCCATAGTAGCTATATAAAATATTATTAAATGCTTTTAAACTCTAAAATCTAGTCCCAAAGTATATACATAGGGGTTGAAAAAAAATCAGTAACAAAATATTTACTAGCTGCCTAATCTAATTTTCTCTCAAATTGTCTCATTTTGATTTATTTTCACAACTCTGTGGTGGAAAAGATATCAATCTTTCTTCCTTTCCTTCTTTACTGAGGATTAGCTTCCTGTAGTAGGAAATATCTTGAATGCCAAATGGAATTCCTGAATGATCTTTCAGTCTTTAAGGAATAACTATGTAGTTATCAAAAGCAACAAACCCTAAGAATTCTGCATAAGGACCAAGAATTCTAAATTAATAATTTGAATAGCAGAGTTAGACAGGGAAGTCTTTTTAAAAGGAATGAATTTTGTACAGGGATTGTGCTAATTTGCCATAGAGTGTGACTAACCTATAACAGTTCTTGATGTGAAAATATCTGAGGACCTCACACTTCAACTCCACAAGAAGCCTTAACTTGCATCTTCTTGACAGAATGACACAGCCAATTAACTTACCATCCTGCTCCATAGAATGTGACTGTACACCCTACAGTAGAAGGAAGGAATCTAGCCTTTCACTGTCTACTTTATATCAGGTAACCTATGCCACTTACATTGTATACTTTTTTAGATATTAGTTGTCCCCAAAAACCTCATGTATGAGACAATGCAGGAAAGTTTAGAGGTGATATAATTGCATCATGCAATCCTTAACCCAATCAGTGTGTTAATCCCCTGATAGGAAGGTAAGCTGTTGCTGAAGACTAGGGTCTTTGGGAGTGTGCCTTTGGGTATATATTTTGTCCCTGTGAGTGGATGAGTCTTTTCCTCTGCTTCCTAGTGCTATGTCTTGAGCTGTTCTCCTTCACCACACTCTTCCACCATGATGTCCTGCCTCATCCAAGACCCAGAGCAATGAAGGCTGGCTGTGTGTGGACTGAGACCTCTGAAATCATAAGAGCCGAATAAACTTTTCCTTCTTTAAAATTTTCTTCTCAGGTCTTTTACAGCAGTGTAAAACCTGACTTAAACACATTGTTTTAATTAATACTTATAACCCCATGATTAAAATAAATTCAATTATTTTCATTTTACACATAAAAAAACGATGCAAACTCACAGATATCATGATGTGTCCAAAGTTTTACTAGTTACAGATCAATATTCAAATTCAAATGTCTTAAGCTCAATAGGCTTTAATCTTTTCTCTATATAATTGAATCAAATATGACCAGTGGTCTTTCACATAGTGGCCAGTCACTTTTGTTTGCCATTCTAAGCAATGTGCTTCCTGATTTAAGAACAAGTGACTTTGAACCATTTACCACTACAGATAGCACACTGGAATCAATTATCTATACCCTTTAAAACTATGATCTGTGCCTTTAAGGGAATGTTTACCACACTTTAGAAAATACTGCTCTGAGAATTTCTGACCACAGTTTTTAAAAAATCCCAATTCTTAATTAATTTGCATCTTACTTTTTTGGAACTATTCAGTTGGCATACTACAGTGTTCCAGAATGTAATCTTTGCTACTTTTACATCCCATCCTGACTTCCAAGACCATGATGAAAAATTGTGTTCTTCTCCTTTAAAATAACAGTTTTATTAAGATATAATTCAGATATGATGAAATATATTATTTAGTGCTATATTCACACAATTGTGCAGTTATCATCACAATCGTTTAAAAAATATTTTCCTTTCTCCAAAAAGAAACTCATACTTTTTATTAGTGTTTCCCCATTCTCCCATCTCCTGGACCCTTAGGAAACCACAGAACAATTTTCTGACTCTACAGATTTGCCTATTCTAGATATTTAATATAAATGAAATCATTCAATGTGATCTTTTGTATCTGGTATCCTACCCCTAATTCCATGTTGCAGAATCAGTCTGTACATCATTCCTTTTTGTTGCTAAATAATACTAATTGTATGGAAATATCATGTTTTTCCCCACTGATCCATTGTTAGACATTTGAGTTCTTTCTACTTTTTGGCAATTAGAAATAGAATGCTGCTGTAAATATTTGTTTAAAAATTGTTTGTGCATATTTGTTTTCATTTCTCTTTGGTATATGCCTAAAAGTGGAATTGCTATGATAATTAAGGGTTTTAACAGTACTTGGGGTTCTGTTTTAAGTAAACTTTTTGATGTTAATCATTCAAAAACACTATACCTGACTTACAATGGTTTGGCTTATGATTATTAACTTTATGATGATTTGAAAGTGATATGCATTTAGTAAAAACTATACTTTGAATTTTGAATTTTGATCTTTCTCTGAGCTATCAATATACAGAACCATACTCTCTTGAAATACTAGAGGCAGCAAGCACAAGGGTAAATAACAGATAATCTACAGTGTACTGTGTTGCTAAACGATGATATTTAATAAGTTAGATGTGTTAAATGTATGTTCAACTTACAATATTTACAATGGGATTATCAGGTTATAACTCTATAATAAGTAGAGGAGCATCTGTAATGATATTTTGTCTCACTCCACTCATCATAAAATTAGCCAAAGAAGTCTAAAAGAATTCATCACAGAAAGTTTCTTCCTAGGGAGAAATGATAAAATGATTAGTCAACAAAGAATGAAGAATCTGTATTCTGCCACCAGCTAGATAAATGCCTGTTTTAGTCAGCTTTTTTGCTGCTATGACCAAAAGTCCTGACAAGAACAATTTTAAAGGAGAAAACATTTATTTGGGGGATTATGGTTTTGGAGGTCTCAATCTGTAGATGGTCTACTCCATTTCTCAGGACCTGAGTAAGGCAAAACATCAAGGCAGAAAAGCGAAGTGGAAGAAAGCAGTTCAGGACATGGCCACCAGGAAGCAGAAAAAAGAGTCTTTTCACCAGCGACAAATATAAAAACCTACCGTCTGCCCAATGACCCATTTCTTCTAGCCATACCCCACCTGCCTACAGTTATCACTCAGGTAATACCTATTAGAGAATTAATGCATTGATTAGGTTAAGGCTCTTACAACCACAATCTTCTCACCTGTATTGTTTCTTGCATTGTCTCACACATGAACCTTTGGGGTTCCTCATTGAAATTATAACAATGCCCATGAGTACATAACTACCTGCTAGCCTCCATCATTCTTATTTGAAAAATGAAGAAATTAGAATTTTCATTATCCAGCATCCTTCCTCACATTAATATTCTGTAATTCTATAAACTTATGTGAAAGCATTTTTGACAAGTTAAAGACATTTTTAAAATGTAAGCCATTATTATCTCATCTTGCCTCCTTGC
This sequence comes from Urocitellus parryii, assembly GCF_045843805.1. Classification (NCBI taxonomy): domain Eukaryota; kingdom Metazoa; phylum Chordata; class Mammalia; order Rodentia; family Sciuridae; genus Urocitellus; species Urocitellus parryii. Next base: position 102,458,884 of record NC_135542.1, read on the forward strand.
TGAGAAATGGCTATGTCCTATAGTGAAATAACATCAGCATTCAATCTTCAGGAAAAGTACATGCTAAATAGACCATTTTATCAAAAATAAGACCATATTCTCATGCAATTCTCAGGTGCTTATGGGACCTCTCAAAGGACGGAACAATGTATTTATTTTTCTCTATGTAATTCTATTTCCTCGAACAAAGATAATACTATAAGAGGAACTCCTGTGTTTTCTCTATGTAATATATTTGCAGAACTTCCCTGGAAACAAAAATGGCTTTGGAAAAACATTGAGCTCTATCCTCTGGGGTAACTAGAGTCAGAGTGAAAATATCCCACAGAGAACTGCATTGCAGCTTACAGGAAATGAATATTATAGCAGAGAAGATTTTAAGTTGCAGTTAGCTATGATAAGCATGGAGGAAACATAGCAGAACATATCAGTATGATTAGACTTGGGAATTACAGGTAGTTTCTTAAATATCCCCCATTCAAGTAAGAAATGAATTGAGATGTAGTATCTACTGCTATATAGCACCACTCCTAATGTGAAAGTTTTTTATTGTCCCTCATGATTTTGTGTGTTGACTGGACTCAGCTGGCTGGTTTCAACTTGGGGTCCCTCATGAGATTGCACTCAGATAATTGAGGGAGGAATTATATGAATATTAGTCATTCAAAGTCATGCAAAGTGGCTTGAACCCTTAATCTTTTGGTCACCTAGCCTCAATTTTAAAACTTTAATTTTAGACAGTATATCTCAGATGACTTTGGCACTTCAAAATTTTATATATTGATGTACATCAATACTTCCATATGATGAATCTTGAAGACAATCTTGTTAATTTGGAAGGACAAGGGTTAGAAAGCAGATCCAAAGATGTTATTGGTTGCCTAAAGCAACATGGCTGTGAGTTATGGGGAAAGGCCCATAAATTATCCAATGGTTATTTTAGTTATTCTTTTCATTGTACAATATTACTTCTCTGATTCTAAGAAATTGTGGTTCATTTCTAAAATTGGTTTTTAAAAAATGTTTTCCCTTTTTGTGCCAAAACTTGCTTCGAGTAATATGCAATAATTGATCAACATCTTTGTGGTTCTTTTCTTATCTCTCCTTGTGTACCTTGTGAGCATGATTTTAAGATCTGTATTTATTTATTTTGTCTAATCAAACATGCGGTGTTGGGTTCAGAGGCATATTATAACAACTTTACAGCAACAACTATGTTGCTTCATCGTACCTCATTCTTTCCCTCAAGTAAAGCAACAAGAGCCGGATGTCACCACCCACATATACAAATATTTGTTTGTTTGTTTTCCCCTGACGGTATAGGTGCGTCATCCTAAAATCATGTAACTGGAAGTTTACCTAGGAACTGTTGTAGAGTTGCTATTCCCCCCTCCATAGAAATGAATAAAATTTTGCTCTCTAATGTTTTTAAATATTCAGAATTATAAACAGAGGCCCTAGGAATTATCTGTCTTTGAAATAGAAGAACCCATGCACTGGATATAAATATCTTAATAACTCTGGAAGTCTCAATCTATTCAATCACCCTTTAATATCCAGTGTTTTACTTAGTTTTCCTTGCTCAGGCTATAATTATGTAAAACATGAAAATATTTTCTCTGCAATACATGTTAGTGTGTCCCAAGGCTAAGTCTACATCCCATTGGTCTTTTCATACTACAAAATCTGCCATGTGATTTTATGCACTAAATATTATACAGAAACTACTGAATCCTGTCTCTTTTCATCACAAATTCTGCCTTCAGCTTCATATTTCCATTCTGAATTTCTAGTTGACATTTCCACATTATATGTCTTCTGGGTACATAAAACCCAATGTGTTCCAATGCAAACCAGTCACTTCCCCTTCCTGAGCCATTCATCCTCAATTTTAGGTATTCATTTATTGAGACTACAGAGTTCAGAAAGTAAAGTGCCTGATAATCAACTAACTGTGTCTTCTCCTGTTTACCATCAGCCCTTCCTTTTAGTAACTATCTCCTGAGCCCCTACCATGTTCCAAGAATGCAACAGTGAACAAAGCAATCAAATCCCCTGCTCACAGGAGTTTATATTCCAGTAGCGAGAGAAAGACAATAGGAAAATGGCTACATAACAGATGGAAATACTTGCTATGAAGAAAAATAAAGAAATACGAGTATTTCTATTAGCTATATCACCAGGCAGGGTCACACTGGAAATTATCAGCTCTGACCTCGGACACAGCTTTGACTGCTAAGACAGAACTGCTGAGTCACACAGGGAATAGACCCTTCCGATGTAGCAGCACTGATTCAGCCTTCCTCAAAAATACAATTCTCACCCAAATATAAAGCAAGATAGAGATGATTTGTCTTAAAGGGAGCGAGGGCCTGACTCCATCTTCTCCTGTCCATCAGTTTTACTGTACATTCCAAGAGAAGGAGGAGTCCATTGCATTCTTGAATAACAGTGGAAAATAGGAAACTGAAGAGACAGAAGAACAGAGCCATTTGGAGCTTATAGTTTTTCATGCAATTCTTATGGGGAGAAATAAGAATTATAGCCTGATTCATATTTCCAGAAAGAAATTATATATATATATATATATATATATATACACACACACACACACACACACACACACACACATATGATCTCTCTCTCTCTTTCATTCTATCATGCACACACACACACCTGATTTAAACAATTTGATGACATATTTCTACTACTGAATAAATCTGACTGAGGCTATGCACAAGAGCATGCCCCCAAGACTTGCTTATCTTAATATGTGAATGACATATTTATAGCAATTATCTAGGAATCAAGTAAAAACCATGAAAGCAATGAGACAGATAAGAAACATGATAGACATAAAATGAAAACTTATCCTGTGGATAATTGATGGCACTATATAGAAAAAGCTGAGCAAATAGGATGGGAACAATAAGCAAACTGAAATAGAGGAGCTGAAGAATGAGCTTAAAATATAACTGGGAGAGTTTGAGGTCCCAGGGAAGCTTCAAGTAAGGACATCCTTATCTAGATCTACTCTGTTTAAAATAGTTTAATATTAAGTATAAAATACATGTGATTACATGACCAATATGATCCTGCAACATATACACTCAGAAAAATGAGAAATTATATCCCAGCTATGTATGATATATCAAAGTGCATAAATGCATTCTACTGTCATGTAAAACTAACTAGACTAAAACAAATAACTAAAAACTAACTAAGCTAAAACAAATTAAAAAGTTGAAAAAAAAAAGAAAACAAAAGATAAACAGTCTTTTAGCCTGAATATGAAAATTCTTCTTCTACTTTCTGGCTTTAAGCAGGTGATATTCATATATAAACCTGGAAGTGACCCAGGCAGAAGTACATGTGCACTATTCTTTGGGGGTGTAAACAGAGCAAGACAGGAGATAGATAATACAACATATTAATAGGCAGAAGCAATAGGGTCATGAGGAAAATTGCTTTCAGAGAAGTATGGCATAAACCAAAGGTGGGAGGACTGAGAAATCCTCAGAAATAGGTCAATTTATCCCTTTTTCTCTATACAATTAATAATTGATCTAAAATGGAATGAAACAATGATAGATAGATAGATAGATAGATAGATGTAGGTAGATAGATAGATAGTAGATAGATTAATCTGGAAAAATACAGAAGAAAACTAATCATAAAAAATCAAAATTGGATTATAATGTGACAGTGTAAAATGGGTTTTTATAAGCTGCAGTCATTTTTTAAAAAAATTTCTCCACCTTTGCTTTTTGAAAACAAACCCTAGATAAATTACTACAGATAGTTCTGCTTGGATTACAGAACTAAATATCATCAGTAATATTCAGATAGTTACTACATATAATAACATTAAATGCAATAATGACTACAATTAAGACTCACCAAGGTTTTGAAAGAAAGATGAGTACCTCAAGTAGACAGTCTCATAGTTTGTCATATTTCTCTGTCAAAATAAATCATTGTTTTCAGTATACTCGCTTTATAGTTTTTAAAATTGTTCATGTTTGGATCAACTTTCTGGGTTGAGTTTTTTTTTCTGTTTTTCCCTAGAATCTGAACATCAATTGTTTCTGACATTTCTCTTAAAAATGCTGACACAACTTAGAGTCTAATCTCCTTTGCTACCTCCTGAAGTTGATTTTGCACAGTATGAGAAATATACATAAGACAAGAAGAAGGTTTGATCAGAAATTTTCACCACTTATGGTTCAAAATAAGAATTTTGATAAAGTATATCAATCCATCTACTTAGCTGACATGAAGCTGAAGAAAAATAAAGTTGATACCTTGAAAGAAAAATTAGTTGACCACACATTGGCAGTACATGGTCAAGACCTGAACTTTATTATGACAATGATTCTTTCAAGAACAAAATACCATGAGATTTTTGCAACAGAGATTTCTGGCCAGAGAAAATTGGTACAAGAGAATTTTCACAGTGGATGTACTCTCTCACATAAAGAATAGGAATGCAGGCGAGAACAGCATGCAGACAAAACACTGTGAAAGCATTTTATTTCACAGGAATCAAATGTTTCTGTGAAGCTTCTACAGCTTTCCCTCTAAGAGTATAATTGCTAATCTTATGTGCAACAGCAGCAGAATAAACAAATACATACATCCATAAATAAATAGCTCAGATGATAGAGGAAATAGGGGAATCCAAAAAAAAAAAAAAGCATGTGATGTAAAGACTGACAGGAAATGTAAGTTTTTCAGAACAAATCATAAGGTATATTTGTTTTTCATTTTCTATTAGATTTGATTTCTCAGAGTTCAGATATCTCTTTTCATATGGAGAATTCAACTTTTAAATACAGAGAGAGTTTTCTTATAGTGAATTTTTTAGGAGCCTGGAATTAACAAATTTCTGATGTTTATCCACAGTGGGGATGAAGTGGGAAACATTTATTTCTACCCTCACCTGGCAATAATGAAGTGCCATTTTTCTTCGCTGGGACAGTGTCAAAAAAGGCCTAAGAGAGGGAAAAATTTATAATCATTCAGTGTTACTTAGGTCACCTACACTGCATTGTCAATAAAGAACAGAACCGCATGGCAAGTTGGAACTATTCCCTCCCTCTACCCACCAGTAATAAGAACACCATCGGCATGTCAGTAGATGAATGAATAAAGAAATTGTGAGATATATATATATATATATATATATATATATATACATACACACACACACACAATGGAATATTACTCAACATTAAAAGAGAATAAAATTGTGACATTTGCAGGTAAATAGATGGGAGTTGGAGAATATTATGCTAAGTGAAGTAAGCCAATCCCAAAAACTAAAGGCCAAATGTTTTCTCTAATTAGTGGATGTTGATCTATGTTATGGGGGCATGGAAAGAATGGAGGATCTTTGGATTTGGGCAAAGGGGAAGGTGGGAAGGAGTTATGAGGGTAGAAAAGATGGTGGAATGAGTTGGACATCATTACCCTAGGAACATGTATGATTGCATGAATGGTGCATTCCTACACCGTGTACAACCAGAGAATTGAAATGTTGTGCTGCATTTGTGTATGATGAATTGAAATGCATTCTGTTGTCATGTACAACTAAGTCAAACAGATAAAAATAAATAAATAAATCATAAAAAAGAATGAAAAGCCTTAGTTTCTATAGTTACTTAACAGTAATGACACAGGATGCTTCATGGTGAGGAGTCATATAGTTGTTCTATTTTTATCTTTTTATCTTTCTGAGGAAACTCCATACTGATTTCCATAGTGATTTTACCAATTTACACTCCTATAAGCAGGGTATAATATTTCCTTTCAGCATGTGTACCGCATCCTTGCCAGCATTTATTGATATTTGTATTCTTGATGACTGCTGTTCTAATTGGAGTTAAATGGAATTGACAGTGTGCTTTGGATTTGCATTTACATGACAACTAAAGATGTTGAACATTTATTCATATAATTTTTGGTCATTTGTGCTTCTTTTAATATGTGTTAATTTGTTCATTTGTCCATTTATCTGGTGTTTAGTTTTGAGTTTTTTGAGTTCTTTATATATTTTGGACATTATTCCTCTGTCAGAAAAATAGCTGGCAAAGATTTTCTCCCATTCTCTCAGTTGTCTCTTCATCCTGATAATTATTTCCTTTGCTGTGAAATATCTTTTTAATTTGATGACGCCATTTATTGATTTTTGCTCTTATTTCCTAAGCTATGGAAGTCCTATTCAGGAAGATTTAGCCTGTGCCCATATATTGAACTGTTTCCCCTATTTTTTCCTATAAATTGCAAATTTCTGGTCTTATACTTAGATCTTTGATCCATTTTGAGTTGACTTTGGTTCAGAATGAGAGATAGAGATCTATTTTCATTCTTCTACATTTGGATATCCAGTATCATATGATCAGATATATTACTCCTTGGTATTAATCCAAAAGAACTAAAATAAGAATACATTAGCAATTCATGCACACTCATATTTATCACAGCACAATTAACAATAGCCAAGTTATGGAATTAGCTGAGGTATTCATCAGGAGATGAATGGATAAGGAAAATGTAGTATACACAAATAATAGAGTTTTATTCATCCACACAGAAGAATGAAATTATGACATTTTCAGGAAAAGAAATAGAACTGGAGAACATAATTTTGAGTAGAAGTCAGAATCAGAGAGGAAAGTATCATATGCTTTCTTCCATATATGGAAACTAGAGGGAAAACACAAAGAGTGGGGATGGGATACTATGAAAGCAAAGGGGAGACCATTAGAGTAGAGAAGGGGGCCCAGAGACAGGCAGGCAAGGAAGATAGGGAAGATATTGGGGAGTGAAATTTATCAAATTACATATTTTTGTGTATATGATATGCCACAATGAAACTCACCATTCTGCATAAATATTATTGAAATAAAAAAGAGTAGGTTTAAGTAAAATCTAAAGTCATAACACAAATTATTGTAGGTTTCAATAATTTTTTTTTTTCATACAAGAATCAAGATTTCAAAGAAGATGATTAGAAAAGTTATTGTGTGGGGCACACCTGAATGCAAATCTAAGCAAAATTATAAGTAAACACAACAGGCTTTCCTTTTCCTCTTGAACTTATAGTGTATGTTTGAGAGCTGAAACAAAAATTATAAAACTAATATGGTTCTAATGTGGTATGTATAGGAAATATTTAAGACAGTTGCATTATAAGCAGGGGAAAATAACAGAATATAAAAAGGAGTTTTGTGTACTTAATCAAACTGGTAATGCAATGATATTAGAAGACTACAATAAGTTATATATATATATATATATATTAGAATATATGATAACCATCATATATGCATATAATAAAATGGATACAACAATTGATAAAAAGGTTATATAAAAAGACACTCAAAGACACTATAGATAGCTTTCAGTGAAGTGCCGGAATAAGGACATCCAAAAGTTATAGGCTCCATAAAATCAATAATAACATTAGCAAAATTTTCAGAATTGTCTTTTTTGGAACTCTAGAAATCAACCAATGACTTATAGCAACCCAGGGAGCATTTTTGCTCAAAAAGAAAAAAAAAGAAAATTCTGATTCTTAGTAGCAATATTGAGTTTTATCAAGAAAAAATATAATCTCAGAACAAGAAACTCTGGTACTTTATATTGCCCTATTCCCATCACTGTGTGCTTGGCTCTGTGGTAGTTTTGAAGCCAACATTCTTAAAATAATTATAGTGAAAAATGAACAACCAGGGAACAACTGAAGGGAGCAAAATAAAGTTGAGGCTTCTTCAAGGACCCCAGAATCAGGGATGTATGTTTGACAGGTCTCTTTGTTCTCTGGAAGATCTCCCTGGCAGAAGTGTCTTTATTCACCCTAAGTCAGAGCTCCCCCAGTGTGCTCAGGATTTTCTCCGGGAGTGGCTGGCAGTTCTGGAATGCTGCAGAAAACCAAGGTATGGACCATACTCAGGGAAAACAATATACTATCCAAAAACGTAAAAGAAAATTTGTGGGGACAAGTGCATGGAGTACTGCCTACATGGCATAGAGTAAGGAGTGGCAAAACCGTTCCCCTCATGCTAGGCTCCTAAGCAGCAAACTGCTTACCCAAAAGGCACAGCCGTGGGCATGCGGCCACGTTTTGCAGTCACATCGCTTGCTTCACAGTCCGTTTCTCTATTGGTCACTGCAACGACAGTTGGCCAGAAATTGTATTTGTGGCTGCCTATAATCTGCTTAGCTACTGCCTGAGTATATACACATGGTAACCATGCAATAAAATCAGACCTGCTTCCAGCTTGGTCTCCGGAGGTCTTGAATAGCGACTCTGCAGCCACACTCTCCTCTACCCTGTTCTGTGGACCTCCTGGCTGGAAGAGAGAGAGCCCACGCAAAAGAAATGAAATGTCCATGGGGGCCTTTGAACAACTCCAACAGGAACTTCTGGTCTCTGATCCAGTGTGCAAGGAGCTTGGAAGGTGTCACTTAGGCCTCACAAGAAGCATAACACTGAGCAAGCTAAAAAATTAGAAAGTCTTTTATATCCATCAGAGGGGTGAAGTCTGAAAGCAAACTGCTACCTCCAAAATCTGAGAGACAGGCAAATACAGAGAATCACAGCCAAACCAGAAACTCGAAAGTCCTTTGTTGGAACCCAGTGTTAGGACAAGGAAACCTAACTAAAAATTGAAGAATTTCTAGATGCTAGGTATAGACAAATCTCCAGGGGGAACCACTAAGAGGAGGAGCCCCATACTTTTTTGAATTTAAAATTCAGTAGTGCTATGGATATAAAATGAATATTAAAGAAAAATCCCCTCATGCTTCTGACAGAAGGAAAAACCATTTTGAAACATTCCAAAGCAGCCTATTCTCCTTAGTAGTATCTGTTACCAGGAGAAACTATTTTACTGAAGCCCAACATACCCGAGGAAAAAGAGATACCTAATTGTAGCTTCCTCTGAATTTCCAAATGGGGGAAGGGAAATATACAACTCGAACCCACTCTAGCCATCCTGTCCCACCTGGGGAGGTGGGAGAGAGAGAAGCACTGGTTAAGTTCACAATCCAGAGGCACAGGCTAACAGAGATGGACATGTCATAAGACTCAGTCTTTGATTATAATCATAAGAGGACAGACCATCTCCCTCACATACCCCACATACAAACTTTACCAATATATTGTGAGTGGTACTACTTTTACCCAGTACATCATGCCTGCTTCTCAACAACAACAAAAAGAAAAAGAAAAGACAAGACAAACTGAAAGGCCAAAAACATATTTTGAAGAAACAGAGCAAACATCAGAACCAGATTCACATATGGCAGGAATGTTGAAATTATTAGATGAAGAATTTTCTTTTAGAAGCTATGATTGATGTGGTACAGTCTTTAGTAGAAAAAGTACACAACACACAAGAATATAGTTAGATAGTGTAAGCAGAGAGGGGAATTTTAAAAAGAATCAAAAAAGAAATTCTAGATTTCAAAACCAATACAACATAAGTGAAGAAAGTCTTTGATGGGCTCAGTAGTAGAGTGTACACAGGGGAAGAAAGAATCTTTGTGCTTAAGGGTGTTGTAATGGAAATCACCAAAAATGAAAACCAAAGAGAAAATAAACTGAAAAAACAAAGGCAGGATATCCAAGAACTGTGAGAAAACAAAAGGAAATGAACCATAGGCATAAGTGGAATATCAAAGGAAAAAGGAATAGAAGCAATATTTAAAGACACAATGACTCAGAATTACCACAAATGAATATTAGACACCAAATCACAGATCAAGACACTCAAAAGAACATGAAGAGGAAGAAATGACAAAAATAAATAAATAAATAAATAAATTAATTAACAAACAAACAAAATATTCCTAGGAATATTACATTTAAAATGCAGAAATTCAAAGATAAAAAATTTCTCAAAGAAGCCAGAGGAGAAAACCATCTTACCTATAGCGGAATAAAGATAAGAAATAAACCTGACTTCTCCTCAGAAACCATGCAAGCAACAAAAGAGTACTGTAAAATATTGAAAATGTTGAGAGAAAATAAAACCCACTAACGTAGAATCCTGTAGACTGTAAAATTATCCTTAAAAATAAAAAGATTTTTCTTTCGTGTGAAAAACAAAAATTGAAGAAATTTGTTGCCAGTACACCTGCCTTGGAAGAAATGTTGACAATTCTTTAGAGACAAAGAAAATGATCGATGTTAGTAATTAAGATCTACATAAAGAAAGGGAAAGCATTAATGAAGACCATGTGAGCATAAAATCAGCCTATATTTCTTATTCTTAGTTGATATAATAAATATGTTTGAGAGTACAATACAAGCAATTATTTAGCTATGTATATTTGAGTGTATACTTATTCATAAATAAAATGTATGACAATAATGATATAAGGAATGGGAGGGAGTAATTGGGATTATTTTATTCTTATGAGTTACTCAGACTACCTGCAAAGTCATATAGAGTTATTTGGAGGTGGCCTTGAAATAATTATAAATGTATATTACAAACTCTGCAACAAACTAAAAAAGAGGTATCGGTGATATGCTGAAATAGGGAGGAAATATAATTATAGGAAATGTTTAATTTAAACAACAAAAGACATAAAGAGTAGAAGACAAAAATAAGAACTGAGAACAAGGAAAACAAATAGAGTAATAAATATGATGAATATTAATTCAATCATATCGAAAATCACTTTGAATACCAATGTTTACGTATACAAATTAAAAAGCAGATTGTGGCTGAAGATCGAGCTTAGTTTGTAGAGCATTTGCTCAAGGCCCTGGATTCAATCCTCAGTAACACCCACCTACAAAAATAAAGAGATTATCATAACAGATCAAAATATAACATGAATACATGTTATATTTACATGTTGGATACAAGAAATCCACTCTAAATGTTAAGACAAATTTTTAAAAAAAAGCAAGTGGATGGGGAAAAGATATACCATGCTTTGTTAATCAACAGAAGCCAGGAAAATCTATATTAAATTCAAAGAAAAAGGTTTACAGGGCCAGGAAGTTTTCAGGGATAAAAAGGTGTATTACAAAATGATCAAGGGGTCAATTCTCCAAGAACATATACAACCCTTAAAATGTATGCAGGTAAAAAGACAGCATCAAAATATACTAGGCAAAAACTGATAGAACTGCAATGAGAAATAGATAAATATGCTATTATTATAGGTGTAGACTTTAACACCCTTCTATCAGACATGGACAGATCCAGCAGGCAGAAAATCAGGAAGGGGAAGGTTGATCTGAATACCAGCATCAATCAACAGGAGATAATTGACCTCAGTAGACTAATTCATCCAACAACAGAAGTTCACAAAGATCATTCACCAAAATAGATAATGTTTCAGGAGATAAAATGCCTTAACATATTTAAAAGGATAAAAATCTTACAAAGTATGCTTTCAGACCTCACTGGAAATAAACCAGAAATCGATAATAGAAGAATATCTGGGAAATTCCATAATGCTTGGAGATTATGCAACTTATTTCTAAATAACACATGGATCAAAAAAATTTCAAGATAAATTTATACATATTTCAACCTAAATGAAAATGACAACTTATCGAAATTTGTACATTCAGCAAATCAAAATTTGTAATTTGTAGCATTGCATGTATATATTTGAAAAAAGATGCATAATTTAATAGTTCACTTTGGAAACTAGGGAAAAACTAAGCTAATTAAACTCAAAGTGATCAGAAGACATGATACAATAAAATTTAGAGCAAAAATAAATAAACTTGAAAACAAGATATTAAAAAAGAAAATAAATGAAACTAAAAGCTTAATATCTGAAAAGATTAACAAAATTGATGATCCTTTAACCAGACTAAGAAAAAATAAATAAAAGCAATAAAAAAATCTTGCTGGAACTAAAATAAACAATTATAAGAAGGTTTAATATACACAAGTCGGTTTCTACAGACTCCCAGCTTGATCGAGATTCAATGCAGTCCTAAATAACAGCAAGTTATTTTGTGAGTATTTAGTGGTTATTGTTTTTAAATTTAGATGGGAAGGAAAGGGACCCAGAATAATCAGCACTCCATCAAAGAAGCAAAATAAATTGGAAAATGATACACCTAACTTAAAACTTACTATGAAAATCTATACAAATCTCAATAATGTAGTGTTAGCCTGAGGTTGAAAGAGGAAAGGATGATAATGAAGAGCACAAAAGGATTTTAGGTAGTGAAACTAAACTTACACTTTAGGTGATGATATATTAGAAGGCTTATTGAATGTAACGAGTGTAAAAATTGATGAAAACGACAACAAAGTTTTAAAGAATGCCAACTAATTCCATTCCAGCTAAAAGGCCAGTATATACCCGGGGCTATGCACATGCTCAGGAAAGAGCTAAAAAAGAGCTGAGCTGTCACTGTGTCACTAGAGGATCTATAAAAGGAGAAGGTGAAGGCTAAGAAGAGTTATCAACTGCTTGGCTATGTGTTGAGGCTATGCACCAACACATGCACAGAACCTTTTGACAAAGACTTGGAGACTTATCCACCTTAAATATTTAAGAACATCTGTTTCCAGTCATTAGCTGTCCAGTAACTAAGCAGAGACTTCAATTGACCATATAATGGCAAAAGTACATCATTAGTTCAGAAAAACCAAAAACCACAAAACTAACAACAACAAATTTTGGAGAAAGAGAAATATCTAATTTTCACAGTTGCCACCTTATATTATTATGTTAGGTTTTAAACAAAATAATTACTTAATGTACAACAAAGTAACAGCAGAATTTGGCCCATCTCAGGGAGAATAAAATGGTTCTTAAGAAGGCCAGACATTGAGATAACTAGAAAAAGACTTTAAATTTGATCTTAAATATATTCAATAAGGTAATATAAACCATGTATAAAGAAGAGAATATCTTTCCAAATAAAAAATATAAAGATACAAAATTATGTTTTTAAAAAAGAGCCAAAAAGAAATCTGGGATTAGAGCTACAGGTGTAGCTCAATGATAGAGTGCTTGCTTAGCATGTAGCAGGCCCAGGGTTTGATCCTCAGGACTGCAAAAGAAAAAAGAAATCTGAAATTAAAAAAGAGCAGTAACTAAAATTAAAATATTGACAATGGCAAGTATAGGCAATAATGTAGAGAAATTTAGACCTTCACACACTGTCAGTTTTTGGATCACACATTGGGGTGATCCAAAAACAGTGCAATTATCATGAAAACCCTTTTGACAGTTCCCCCAAAAGTTAAACAAAATGACCACACGACCCAGAAATTCTACTCCTAGGTATATACTCAAGAGAATTAAAAACACACATCCAAGAAAAACTTACACAGAATTGATTATAGCTGCATTTTTCATGATAGACAAAATCTGAAAACAACCCAAATTTCTATCACCTGAGAAGTGTATAAACAAAATGTGGAATATCCAAATAATGGAATATTATTCAATCATAAAAGAAATGAAAGGCTGATTTTTACTTCCACATGGACAAGCTTTAAAAATATGCTAAATAGGGCTGGGGATGTGGCTCAAGCAGTAGCTCACTCACCTGGCATGTGTGCGGCCCAGGTTTGATCCTCAGAACCACATACAAACAAAAGATGTGTCCACTGAAAACTAAAAAAGTAAATATTAAAAATTATCTCTCTCTTTCTCTCTCTCTCTTTAAAAAAATAAAAATAAAAATATGCTAAATAAAATCATTCAGACCCAAATGGGTATATATTGTATAATTCCATTTGAATAAAAATCCAGAATAAGAAAAATCATTTCAAGAGAAAGATTAAAAGTTTCCAGGAGGGCTGGGGTTGTAGCTAATTGATTCAATCCTCAGCACCACACACACACAAAAATAATAATAACATAAAATAAATAAATTAAAGGTATTGTGTTCATCTACAACTAAAAATATTTTAAAAGAGTTTTCCTTAAATATTTATGCACCAAAGAACAGAGTTGCAAAAGGTGTGGTACAAAACTAGAACTGAAAGAATAAATAAAGAAATTAAGAATTTTAGCTATAGATTTCAATATCCCTCTTTCAACAGTTAATGGAATAAGTATAAAGAATAACTTCACAACACCTTGAAGTGTCTAGTTGATATTTATTTGACACTCCTCTCCAGTGGCATTTATATTACACTGTAGAATATACATTATTTCCAAGTGCCCTCAGCACATATAACTATACCATATTATGAGTTACAAAATAAACCTTAACAAATTAAAATAATTGAAATCATATGAACTGCATTATTTGACTATAATGAACCAAACTAGAATCAATATTAGAATGATAACAGAAAAATCTTCAAATACTTAGAAAGTAAACAACTAAATGATTTATGAGTCAAAAAAGAAGACTTTACAGAAATTAAAAAAAAATACATTGAACTGAATTTAAATGAAAATACAACATGCTCAATTTTGAGGAAACTGCTAAAGAAGTCTAAGAGGGTAATTTATAGTATTAAATGTACACATTAAAAAGATAAGAATTTTAAATTAATAACCTAAGTTCCCATCTCAAGAATCTAGGAAATAAAGAGCAAAATAACGCAGAGTAAATAGAAGGAAGGATAGTATAAAGATAAAAGCAGAGACCATTGAAATTAAAAATTCTTTATAAGTATACTGCTAAATGTTGTGCAGAACTTTACCAAAAGAAGGGAAGGGGTAGAGCTTACGATACTTTTCTGTTTGGTAATCACTTGCTTCCAAGAAATGGAAATTCAAATAAATTAAAACAAAAAGGAATATATTGGGAAAGTAAAGATCTATCAAGGAGCCCTGTGTCAGATATAGAGAGATTCATGGGTAATGGAAAACCATCATCTACTCTCCTGTCACTCACTTGGGCCCCACGGGCTACATCTGATTCTTTTTGAATATTTGCTCCACTCTCAGATCCTCTTAGCACTTTTAGTTTCTCTGCTCCCTGGTAAATTTTGTCCACAAAACTCATTGGCTTGCTTTGGCACCAACTCCAGCCCTGAATATATAGATTTTACATCTGAACTCCCCACATCTAACTAAAAACTCAATCTCTGCCTTCAAATGTCACAAAAGAATTTCTAGCTCAAGTCAGATTCTATTTAGTCCAGTCAGGCAGAGTCCTATGAAACAAAGTACAAAGCATAAAATGAAGATTGTGAGAAATGAAATAGTGAATGATAAGGGGTTATAAGACCCTGAAGGAACTAAAATTTGTCACTCTAGTTTCTTGTTACATCTTAAATAAAAGAACTGAATGTTAAAGAATTATAAGACCCTGAAGGAATTAAAATATTTCACCGTGGTATCAGGATATATAGCATTGTCTCCTAAACTCTTCAACAAGTCAGAATAAGCTGAAGACCTTTTAACATTCACAAACTAGAGACAAATTAAAGAACATTCTCTGGGGGTAAGATGTAGAAGTATGTAGTTTGTCCTTCTTAAAATTCCACAGGTGATTTCAATACACACACAATTAGAAAGCCAAAGGCATAGAGAGAGAGGAGTGATTCTCAAATATTGAGGCATATTAGAATTCCCTGGGAAATATAAAAATCCCATACTCAGCCTGCATCCTGCATCAACTAAATCAGAATGTCTGGGGTGGGATCCAGACATCAGTAATTTTAAATCTCCCTTAAGTGATTCCAGTGTATAGCAAAGTTTGGAAATAGCTATTTAAAGAGAACAGAAAGTAAAGGCAATGAAATAACAAGGCTAACAAACTAGACGGAGGCTAGACAAGAAATATTTTTGGAAAGAAGAAGGGAAGGGGAGGGAAGGGAGGGAGAGAGAAGGGAAGGGGAGAAAAGACCACTGAAGAATTGTACAGAAAGTGACATAGAACACAATGGGGAGTCACATTTATCTTTGATGAAGACTATCCTATCAGTAATGAGGCAACATCTCCTAAATGTGGACCTTCATAAACTACAGGAAAATTCTTCTGGTGCTTGTAGTTTTGTTTGTTGTTTGTTTGCTTTAACAAAAAAAGGGACTTTCAGAGCCACTGATTGAGTCAGTTTGAGTTGATGACTCTGGATCTGCATTTTTCATATGTTCTCCAGGTGAGTTTTATACACGAACAACTTGAAAAATCACTGGACTGGAAAAAGGAGAGGTTGAAGGTAATTTAATTTAAACATTCAAGGAGAAGAAAGAAGAGAGGCCTATGATAAGACTGTCAAAATACAAGGATACAATTTGTGAGGTAGCAGGAGGTAGCATTTTTGGGGACATGGTGAGGTTAGATATTATTATTTCTAGGAAAATGTGAAAGAGAAAGATATCAAAGGTGATTTGTGTTCTGTGATTTGGTTGTTGAATGGATACTAGTGCTATTTTCTTTAATCCAAGATGATGCAAGTTGGAAATATGGTAGGATTAATCCAATATTTAGCACAAGGCCTACTATATAGTTGAATTTCAATAAATATTTATTAAGTAAACATTCTCTCTTGGCTATGTGATACCTTCATATTACCATACATAAAGGTTAAAGTTCAAAAGCTGAGGTACAGACCAGGTAAGTATTATAATCATTGATAATTAATAGCATACATAAAAATTGTGCCATTCAACCTTAATCTACAATGTAATGTGAGTAGATCCAGTGACAGAGACGCTTGAAAGATGCAGCATGAAGATGAATAAGAATCTGTCTGATTCTATAATCTAAAGGAGAGAGTCCTGGGGCTGACTGTGCAAACTCTACCTAGTTCTCAATACCTCTTCCTAGCACAGCTGGTAATTTAACTTCCTAGTTAAATTGAAGCAACCTGTGAAGCTTGGGGAACACCCCCCTGGTCCAGTTCTGTGGAGATTTCCTCAAAACCAAGTTTGACAAAAATATACCTTCCCTGGGAGCTGGAATTTGTGGCTCAGTGGCAGAGCGCTTGCCTAGTATGTTTGAGGCATCGGGTTCAATTCTCAGCACCACGTATCAATAAATAAAATAAAGGTCCATTGACAACTAAAAAAATATTTTTTAAAAAATATACCTTCCTTGAATACTTAAGCTCATAGAACTTGGAGTAATCCTTCCTTAGACATCCATATTCCAAGGAAAACAAAGGGTCTTTTTATGTCAAGTTGGGAGACAGTATAGTAGTCATCCACCTGTTTCCATAAGTGCTACTACTATCCTATTTGTCTTCAGGAGGCCCTGTCTATCTACCATCCTGATCTGAGGGAAGAAAATAGTTATAGCCGCTCTCAAGGTGATCTGTCTTCTCAAGAGTGATCAAAGTAACAAGTCTGTCATCCTTCCAGCTGGATCAAAAATACAAAAGTAACATTTGTTAAGTTGTCAATACAGCATCCTGCTCAATATGTTAGAAACAGACCATTCAATGTCTCTGCCTATGAGATCTTTTGTCCTTAGAGTAATAATTGTTTCCCTTCTCATCTCCCTTTACAGAGGAACATGAACATTATGGATTGACTTAACTGTTGGGAACCAAAAAGCCATTTGGCAAATTAAACACAATTTGAGGTTCAAAAAATAGACTCAAAGATTGTGGAGAGTACATAGGTTAGACTTTATTATGTTAAATAAAACTAAAGTTCAAGATGTGTTAAAAAAAAAAAAAAAACAGAGTGGATCCTTCACCTGAGAATGAGAAAGTAAGAGAATGTTGCAGAATATCTGTGACATTCACAAGGTTATTTGTATTATTTGTTGGCAATTAACATGATTCGTTGAAGAGTTAATAGCAACTCAGGGCCAAGTTGTGTTTGCAGAAATGAATGTATAATCCCACCAGCAAGATCCCAAGCAGAATATTTGTATTATTATTCTAATCTGATCTGGACAGGAATTTTGCTTCAAATACAGAATTGTCCAGCCATAAGAGCAGTTTGCAAACCAAGATTACCACTAGAAAAATGAGGAAAAATTTTAGAGTTGTATAGCTTCCAAGTCTCTGTTATAAAATGACCCAAACCAATTTTATTTTCTTAATTATAAGATTTTTTTTTGGTAAATGTCCAAGCCCCCACTGATTACTAGGCTTTCTACCAGGTAGCATGTTATAATGTTATAATACATTAAGTCTCAGACACACCAACTTATAGATGCCTAAAAACACTATCAAGGAAGTATAAAATAAATCATAGGATATACTCATTCTTTTTCATTGAATATAGTCATAAGCATTTTTCATGAAAGTTTCATTACCAGGAAAATATAACAATATTTTGATAACAGGTCCAACTAACATTGTAATCAGATCAAATGCCAGAATGTTCTGCTAAGTGGAGGGGACAATAAACCAAATGAATTCTAGATTCATTTTGAGGCACCATCCCAAAAGCTTTTGAGGGGACTATACACCAACTGTATTGCTAACCAACCACATAACTAACTGGTCATCACTCATTTCACCGAAGCCAATATTACTTCTAATAATACGTATGCTAATTAACAAAATGTCCAGTTCAGTACTTCGCTGCCGGGTTTCTGTTCTAGGGACTAAAAGGCTCAGGGGTCACTCCAGTTGAACTGGGCTCATTGAGCTGTGCAAAATAACCACACAAGAGACACAAATACCTTTTCTTTGGGATCTCTATGACAGCTCCTCTGACCTTAAGGGTCTGCAGGAAGAGAGAAAGAGAGCACATGCTGACCCCTTTTATTGAGGAGAAGCTATTCAAATGAGGCAAGGGATCAGGTTTCAGGGGGCTGAGTCTATCTTCATGATGTCTGCTGTCAGCAGGTTGACTGATATCTAGGTAGGCCACACCCAAGGACAAAGAAAGAGAAGGGGACATACATAAGGCCCTCCCATGGAACATTCTATCCCAAACAGGGCAAGGGGTTATATTATAAAGGAACAGGTGAGCATAGCTCCACTCATGGGGCTGTAAGAAGACACTCCTGGGCAGGAAGACACAAGTCACTCGAAAACCCTAGAGGAGTGGGGCAAGTCTAGCAGCCTGGGGGACTGATGTCACATAGCCCAGCAGGGGAGTTAACTCGGTCACTTGGAGGTTGGTCTCCCACGCTTTCCCAATTAAATGTTCACAGCATCTCCTGAGCACCTTGCTAAAATACATATTCGTTAGGTCTGTGTTGGGGGCCTAGACTTCTGTATCTCTAATAAGCTCCTCAGGCATGCTATGTTCCTTGGACTCTCAACCATATTTTGGGTATCACGAGGCTAGTGTAGATTTAGGTGTCAAAATTGAATTGACTGCTTGAGGTTTCTCTGAAATGTGGACTCCTGATGGGTATCTTGGAAATGCTCACTAAACACCTCTGCAATATGGATTTGAATTGGAAATACCTAGTTTTAATTATTTTGATGTAAAAAAATCTAATTTTCTCACATACAAGTATATCATACAAATTTCACTGATGTATATAAAAAAAACCCATAAAGTTCTACCCAAATGGTTTGGCAAAAACAAATAAAATGCCCATTTGAGGAAAAAAGGAGAAGAAAGGAGTGCTACTACCCAGAGTAAAATTTTGTGTTAAATAGTGCCCACCTGGTTTCATTTTCTCATGAAAACCTAAGAATTTCCAACACAGAGAAAAAAAAATTAGTCCTCTATCTCCTAGTCTAATTCCTTCAGAGATGTCCTGTATAAGCACCAGAAAGTAAGCTATATGTTTTTTGTTTTGTATTTGTTTTTCACTGAGGAAATATAAGGCCACTGGATGAAATTCTATAATGAACTTCATTTATTAACATTCACTGCTGTGAAATCAATTATTCATTGACAATGTTAATCATCCATCAACATTAAGTACAATAGACTCTTTTGATATCAGTGTTCATTGATTATATCTCTTCTATCTAATCAAATTAGATGAATTCTTATCCCACCTAACTGAAGATTTATACATGATTGTACAATATAGTTTCTTGAAGTACTGTTGTTTTCGTTTGATTCTGGAGACACCAGGAAATGGATTTGACGGATGTGCAAGTACTTGTATATGGGGTTGATGAACAAACACCCCCTGAACTATATATGCCACATAGAATACCTGAACTACTCTAGGACTCAACTTGAGCATATGCCTCTATATACTGAGAGAAAATTTTAAAGAGAAAATGTGTCTTTTGTTAATTCCCTAGTGAACCATCAGAATTGTGTAAGGCTGATTGTAATGATAACCTCAGGGTCATGAATAAACAAATAAGGATTAATTTAAAAATTACTGCAGTGTTGCACAATTCCAGTATGTTTCATTCCTACTGTAGTCCTTAGAACTGTGCTTCAGTAGATGAACCCCTGCAATGTGGTGGTATTGAGAAAAGTAGGCTGTCAGGGCTGGTATTACTACTGACTTCCATTTTCTGCTCTGTAAACCTCAACACATGCTTTTCTCCTGCTTGCAAGGTAACTCCTGAAAACCCAGTCTTGTGTTCACATTTTGTGTAGCAATATAGCAGGAGAATAATAGAGAGAGAGACTTCTCCTCTGAAGTCCTTGACTTTGGAGACAACATCCTAGGAACATTTTTGTTTATCTCATAGCTAAAGCTCATTTGGCTTGCCTCCTATAGCTGCAACACAGTCTAGAAAAAATAGGATGTGTTTCTTAGAGAAAAATCAGAATTTTATTAGTAAAGAAAAAGGGAGTAGGGATATCAGGTAGGTACCTGGTAAAATTTACTATCCCCAGTATTCTGAATTTGGACACTTCCCTAAGAAACAGAATAGGGACAGTCTGAAGAACATACATCTCATATACATTCCTGATGTCTTGATTTGCCATCTTATATATTTTATATATCTATGTTATTGTTCCTTTTCCATTTGAAAATAAAATTCATATAGGCAAGGATTTTTTTCCATTTGGTTAAATTCTAAATTTCCTAATTCTTAGAACAATGACTATAACAAGTAGGTATGATATTGATTACATGAATAGATTGTCATAACAATCAAAGAAAATCAGTGGATCTGAGGTCTGCCCAGCAACATGGTGGAAAGGGGAGAAGAGAGAAGTAAATACGTGCTGTTAAGATGGTCATATTTACTTCCTTGTGAAACTTGGGAATTTTAAAGAGAAACTAAAAAAAAAAATCCGTAGATTAGTTGCATGGCCTCACATTCAACTAAAGGGCTGTTCCAGGACTCTATACTAACAAAACTTCAGGAGGTAGAAATAAAAATAACACAGTAGTCCCCCACTTATCTACAGTTTTACTTTCCACAGTGTTCAGCTATACCTGGTCAACTACGGTCCAAAAATATTGAAAGGAAAATCCCAGAAATAAATGATTCATAAGCTTTGTGTGTGTGTGTGTGTGTGTGTGTGTGTGTGTGTGTGTAGTTATAGATGGACACAATATCTTTATTTATATATTTATTCATTTTTATGTGTGCTGAGGATTGAACCCAGTGCCTTGTACATGCAAGGCAAGCACCCCAACCTTGTTCATAAGTTTTTAATTACTCACCATTCTGAGAAGCATTACAAAATGTCTTTTCTGACCTGTCTTTACCTAGGGAAAAACTTTTTCTTCTTCAAACATGTGCATTCTATATATGCCACCCTTCCATTAGTCACTTAATAGCTGTCTTGGTTATCAAATTGACTGTCATGGTATCACGGTATTTGTGTGAAAGTAACCCTTATTCTACCCTTGTCCCAAAGTATAAGAGTAGTGATGCTGACAATTCAGATATAGCCAAGAGAAACCATAAAGTATTTCCTTTAAGTGAAAAGGTGAAAGTTCTTTACTTAATAAGGAAAGAACTTAACAGCATGTGGAGGCTGTTAAGGTCTATGATAAATTATTGTTAATATCTCACTGTGCCTAATTATAGATTAAACTTTAGCATAGGTATGCATATATGGGAAACAATTGAATATATTAGGTTTAGTACTATATGTCCATGGTTTCAGGCATCCATTGAGGATCTTGGAATGTATTCCCCATGGATAAGAGAGAATTAGTATACAACTTTCCTACAACAAAAAACGGCAGTTTAGAAATTACCACCAAGAGGTGCTACTAAAAGATCCTACTTTTCCAAAGATGCCTTAAGAAACAATGAATGTCTTCTGACTAAGAAAACACTGATTTTGGGATTTCTGCCTGTCCCTGCCATCCCCAAGTTACCACATTCGCAGATGGAGAAAATTCACTGATTTTCTACTTTGCATGAATAGGGTAAGTTTAGGAGTTGATATCAGCTGTGTACTTTCCTAAAAAGGGAGAATATCACTTTCCCACTGGCAAAAATGGTCTGGGAGGTCAGTGAAGCCAGCTAAGGAGAGGATTTGGAAGATAAAAGGAAATTTGAAACACAGGGTGAGGATTCCTTGTGTAGAAAGACTCATCAAAAAAATTTGACCCTGTATCATAGCACAGGAAGTCGAAGCTGGGGATTGAAGAAGGGAAAAATCAGTATACCAACCTACTTACAGGTAAAGTATGCAGTCCATCATCCTAAAGTACTACCTGGTGAATATGGTTGAATTCAAAATCTTCAGTAACATAAATAAACAATGTACGGATTACTCATAATTAAGGCTAGTAATTGTTTCGGTCTTGGTCTGGGCATTATCTTAAATTAAAGAAAAGATTTACAAGGATAAAACAATAAAAATCAAGATATCTAAATTCCAATAATGCACAAGCCAATAAAAGTACTATGTAGACACATTGGTGTCTTACCTGGTATTTTAAGGATTAATATACATATGTGCATAAATTATATATTAATATTTCAAGTAGAACATATTTTAGAATAAAATTCTATGCTTCTCAAATTTCATTAAAATGGTTTAATTGTATAATTGTATTGTCCTAATAAGAATATTATCAGATAACTTTTATAAGGTTATATACTTTAAACCTAGTGAACATTTTCTCAGCAGATAAACAAGTTGCATGTTTTCTGTTTCTAGGTACTGAAAAAATGACTTTTTTAAAAAGTAGCATTTTATAGGAAAGAGAGAGGTCAGAAGGCTGGGGTTGTGGCTCAGAGGTAAAGCACTCACCTAGCATGGGTGAGACCCTGTGTTTGATCCTCAGCACTACATAAAAAGAAAAATAAAGGTGTTGTGTCCACCTACAACTAAAAAAATAAATAAATATAAATATAAAAAAGAAGTCAGAATTGAAGATACACATATATTGAAGATACATATATAAAATGCAGATATCAAATTGGAGAGATGGCCTTTTGCAATTTGAAGCATCTTAAAGAAAATCATGCTCAAATCCCTAAGATACCATTTACTCATTTTGTGACCTTTGGCAATGCAATATATAATTCTAAACCCAGTTTCCTGATCAATAGACAGAAAACCTGAATATCTTTTTCCTAGCATTATGTTACTCAGTGGAAAATTGAACAAATGTGCTTAGCTGAATTGTTTCTCAATTAAGAAACCAAATATATGAAAGTTGAGCCAAGAACATAAAACAAGGCCTTCCTGACCATCATTTTCTATGTCAAAACAGGTGACTTCCTATATATAAGATTTGATGGGCAATGAAAAACCCTCCTGCCAGGAATTATTCCTCCTTCTGGCTCTGTTAAAAGTCCCTATATCATTATTTCATTTGAATTAAGACAATAAGACCTCATTTTTAAATTCATATGTTTGTTTTCTGTGGTAGGTAGAATATTGGTCCCTAAAGACATTCATTCTTTAATCTCCAGAATCTGAGAATGTTATCTTACATGGAAAAAAAAAGAATTATGCAGATGTAATTCAATTAAGGACCTTGAGTTAGAAGATTATCCTGGATTATCCAGGTGGAGCTAACCTAATCACATATTTCTAAAATCAGAGAACTCTTCCAGGCTGGGTCAGAGAGAAGAGATTCAAAGCTTTGATGGACTCCACCTGCTACTGCTAACTTTGATGATGGAGGAAGACAACCAAATACGAAAATGAGAATCTTTTATAAATTGAGAAGAGCATTTATCTGTTAGCCAGCAGGAAAAACAGGATCTTAATCCTATACCACAAAAACTTTCAGAATCAGAATGCATAGAAAACAAATCATTCCCTAGAGCCTAGAGAGGATCACAACCCTAACTATTTAGCCTAGTGGAAGCTTGTCAGACTTCTGACAGGGGGAACTGTAAAATAATAATTCCCTATATAGTAGGGAATTGGGCCTCACCCCAAAAGAAGTATGTTCTTAGCCCTAACCTATTAGGTGGTGATCTCTAGGTCGCTGGAACACCTTACCTGAGAAGCATTTTTGTTTGCTTTGGGACTTTGGTCCCTGCAGGTCTCACAAGGAAATTAATAATAGGGATTTTGTTGTTTTGTTGTTGTTCTTTTTAGATATACATGACAATAGAATATATTTTTTACATATTCATAGAAACATGAAGTTCATCTTATTCTAATTGGGATCCTAGTTTTGGGGTTGTACATGATGTGGAGACTCACTCTGGTATATTCATATATGTACATAGGACATTATTTTGGACAATGATGTGTCCGTTTCACCATCTAAAGGAACTGGAGACTAAATGCCATCAAATGAGGAGAATGTGGGCACCCAAGTTCTAGGCAAGCTTCCTTAGTTGACAATACTTGGTGCATGTTATGATTTAGATATGAGGTGTACCTCAAATCTTAAGTGAGAGACAATACAAGAAAATTTAGAGGTAAAATATTTGAGTTATAAGTGCCTTAACCTAATATGTGCATTAATCCCCTAATAGGGGCATTAACAGGGTGATAACTATAAACAAGTAAGATGTGACTGGAGAAGGTGGGTCCTTGGAGGCATGCCTTTGTCCCTGGTGAGGGGAATCTCTATCTGCTTCTTGGAGGCCATGTCTGACTTTTTTTTTCTATACTACACTCTTCTGCCATGATGTGCTGCCTCATCTTGGGCCCAGATCAATGGAGCTGTCCATCTATGGACTGAGACCTCTAAACTGTAAGCTCCAAAGTAAACTTCTCCTCCTCTATGTTGTTCTTGTCAGATCTTTTGGTCAAAGCAGTGAAAAAAAAAAAAAGCTGACTAAAACAGTGAATATTGTCACACATAGTAGTTTTGAGGAAGTAACACCATCCATGAGTCCACTGGAAGTGGATGAGCAGAAGCAGAAGTTTAGACCCCTCCCTCTCATACTCCACCCCCTGGCTCTCTTCTTTTGGCTGGTTTCCTTGTCATAAAACATGAGTATAATAGCTTACTGTGAGTTCTGTGAGTCAAACTTGGCTAAAACAAATAATAATAATGATAATAATAATAATAATAATAATAATAATAATAATAGCCATAAGTACTAATAGTTCACTAGGAAAGCCTCACAGTAAGAGGTAGATTGGATGGTAAGTTAGATGTGGAAGGGTAACTGGAGAAGAGCAGAGTGAAGCTGGAGACAAAGCAAGGTGCATTCCTGAGTGTGGAACTGAAATGAAGAAGTCTACACTGGGACAGGACATGCAGTGGGAGCCTCCACTCTAAGAGTCAGGGGAAATATTGAACAATATTGAACAATATTAAAATATTTCAAGCAATCACACAGGAAAATGCTTCTTCCAAATTCCCCATTAGTTGAACTGAATATTCACATAATATGCAAAAAAACAAAAGATAGACCTCATATATATTATGAAGAAGCTTCTTTTCAGTAAACTCAGTTGAGGAAGAGGGATTTCCAGATCCACTGAGGAGGGACCTGAACTATATTAACTACTTCTAGCACTACAGATGTGGCAGCCTTGCTTCTCTGGCCTCTGCTGTCATCTCTCACCCATGCCATGTCCTAATGCTCAGAGACCCTGATTCCAGCCCTTGAGTGAAGGAGCCTGCTCTGACACAGCCAAGGTTTTATTTATGCTCTTTCCTCTACAATGATTGGCATTAGATTACAAGATTAGGTCTCAGTTTGAAACCAAGATAAACACAAAATTGGCCATTACCTGAATAGTGCAAGCCAAGTTTAGGGATAATAGCTTAACCTACCCCAAAGCAGCTTAACTCTAAAGGAGAAAAAAGATCTCTCAGAATTTGTGAGAGAAAATCCAATCAGACACCTTTGTCAGAGCCTTTATCAAAATAACACTTCATCTTTTGGTCTCCTTCCTGAGACCTAGGGGAAAACCAAATTTTTGAGTGAACAATCAATTCAACACATCTTTTTTTGGTTTGAACATTTTAGGTTTGAGCTTTGGCCATCAAGGTTATTTGGGGAGTTGCCCTGGCTCTTTTAAGAATAGTGACTAAAACAATTTCTATATGGAGTCTCACAAATTTCCCACTAAGTGTGATAGGCACATTTCAGCACCGATTACATACTGCCAGGGTGTGATCAGATTCCATCTCAGATCCCCACATCTGGAGATTACAGAACGTAGAGTAGTGGAAGTGGAGGCCTTGCCTTTTCATACTTATTGGGGGAAATGTGTCAAGAAACCATTTTTTTTTTTAAACAAAAGCTTTTTACCCATGGGTGAGGTCCTGGAAACTCTGACTCTCACCATCTTGAAAAATTCTCTTCTTCACCTCCCATACCTCATCACTCACTAGGACTTTGTCCTGAGAAACTGATGTGACTCCATTTTTGAAAAAAAAAAAAAAAAAAAAAAACAGCCTCTACCTCAGAGCAGGGCCTGTCCAAAGGGGGGTAGAAGGGGGAAATGACCCAACATTCCTAGGCACATAGCCATCCTGCTGAGTCATTTGTCTGTAAATCACAGGAAAGGACTTCGGAGCCAGATACCCCTAGCTGCAGAGACCAGATAGCCTTGACTCAGCAATGCAAGACCAAAGAAGGCTTGACACCTAATTTCGGACCATAGCAACAACCAATCAGAGTGACACAGGGAAAATACCTGAAATGCCAGGTGACCCTCTCAGTAGTTTCTGTGATTGATAATATGTTAGAAACCGTGCAGTTTAGCTCATACACCCTTTGTGGCTTAAACCAATCAGTTCAAATGTATGTATCCACCTCTTGAACTCACAAATCACCCTTACCCAACTTGTTCCCACCATCAAATGTGCTAATCAATATTAAGAGTTGTTTGATTTTCCCTCGGTGTGAAAAGATGTGCTGTGTGATGTTATGATGCATAGAGTAGCGCCCCCCAAAATTATAAATCCTCACTGAAATAAGGGTCAGGACTCACTCCTCAGGACTGCTGCATCAGAAATGGTTGTGGGTCCAAGCTGGAGCTTGCAATAAAGACTCTTGTGTGATTGCATTGGATTCAGCTCCTGGAGGTCTATCGGGGGTCCCATGAATCTGGCATTGCAGTCCCTGCTTCTACAACAAGCTCAAAATCATCTCTCCTTTGGCAACAGTCTAATAATCTTTATAAATCAAAGACTATCACTCTTTTATTTGGTTTCTCGCAGCTCCAATTTGTACCGCACTCTGCTGCCCTGTCAATCTTTCTGCAGTACATTCAAGATCTCTGATACATGTCACCTATCAACCTGTATGCAACTCCTTAACATGGCACATAGTTCCTTTTTTTTTGCTATTGTTCTAGCTCTTACACATTTTTTTTTTTTACTGTTCTCTAAATACAGTATGCTATTGGGTCTTTCCTTGTGTTATTTGTTTTCCCAAAACTGCTACCCCCATCCTTCTTTTCTAATACCCAAATACTCTGCTTGGATCCAAATAAAATGGCAGCTCAACCATGAAGTATTCCCTGATTCTCTGTCCTGAGACTTCCTACACTTTCTCTTGTAATCTCTTGGCAAATCAGACTTCATTTTTCTTTTAATGTTGATCACACTCTCCTTTATGTTAGGGTTCATTAAATTGGGAACTCAGAGAATGTAAAAATTGTTATCTGATATAACTTAATATCTGTCATTGTATGTGTAAAAACCTGGCACATAACACGAATACCATGAATATTGAATGATTCAATCTGCTCTTCTGGCTTTCCTGTTTTATCACTTGGTTGTTTATTTAGAGATGCCTTATGGTGTGATGGTTAAGAGTTCATCATTTGGGAGCCAAACTACCTGGATTGGAATCTCATCTCTGCCACCTACTATCTGCATGATCCTGGGTAATTTACTAATATTAACCTCATATGTCACCACAAGAATTAAATGAGTTGGTAAGAGTAAAGCATTTTAGAGCAGTGCCAGGCACAGCGTAAACATTTGATAAAGGTTAGCAAGTTCATTTATTTAAACTTTCCACAAGCCATCATTGAAAAACAAAGGACATGGTAGAGGTTGGCACTGAGCTTTATTTAGAATGAGCCAGAGAATGAGAGATCTGGAGTGGAAAGGACCTGGCTGATTCTCAGCTCAGGAAGATTTTCACTAAGATGGAAAGAGCAGGCAGTTCCAGAGTCCCAGATGGGCAGAAGTCAATCAAGGAAGTCAGAGAGCCTAGAAGGGGTAGCTCCATGAACAGTGTGGAGAATGCTTACTCCCAGAACTGATTTAGCTTAGTGTCTGATCTACATTTTCTTTCACTTCCAGAAGTAGATGTTCTGGAAACTCAGGCAATAATGCAAGCAGAGAAAAACCAAAGGACTTCATCTGGACCCATTCCTTTGGAGGCAATGTCAAAGACAAACTTTATCTCATGCTGACAAAATTGGACTGCATTGCATTTCACACACATCCCCTAGGATAATCCTGTTACCAACAGATCAGTGCAACCCCAATCTTCTACATCATATCTTGCACTTTTTTTTTTAACTTCCAAAGTTATAGGTCATCACTTTAGGCAATGCATGAACTATGAAGACTGAAATACAGAATGGCAATTCCTGCACTCTCCTTTCAGTGCCTAATCATTTTCTCCTCATAAAACATTCAAAGCACTTAAAATTATTACTTTATGCCTGAGTCATAACGTTGTTAAAGCTTATAAAAATCATTTCCATGTTAATTCCCCTGACTCAACTTTCTTAAATATTCCTCCTCAGAAGCTGTATATAATTTAACCAGAAGAGATTTTTTTTTCCTTGAAACCAACAGTAATAATCAGAAAATAGATGATATATAGAAAATAAAATAATGGCTAGGTGATTATGGGATTTGGAGTTGGATGCTGTGAGCTTGGTTCACTGACTTCTTCACTATAAAATAATCACTTTTTCCCACAACCTTCCCCATACCCTCCTTTCCACATGGACTGAGTGATACCCTATGCAATCAAGTGGAACTATCATTTTTTAAAAATTTTTCTAATAGATGCCACTGACCAACTAATCCAACTAATCTAGTCATACAAAATGTAGCTCAGGATTAACATGCCAAAGTAAAAGCATTTGGTCTGTCTTCAAAATTAATTTCTGCCTCAAAAGGAGCCCTTAGGTGTTACATGGCATGGTGAAGTTGAGGATAATCAGGAACAATGTCCATGGCCACCAGACATACTACCTGATAAGGGGGAAATTAAATTGGGGCCTCAATTTCTCTGCAGGAGGCTCAAGAGTAAGAATCACAGACAAAGGGTGTCTTGAAACAGTATTTTAATATTTAAAGGAAACCCTTGGAAAGTTCTAGAAAAGGAATTGACTTTTTTTTTTTAAGTCAGAGGTAGATATTGAAAGAAAACCAGATAGCTACCAGGTACTTGTCAGGAGTTACATACCATAGAATTAACACTGCAGAGAATTTAGTTTGAGAAGGTGAGATCCTTAGTTTTGGTGGTATAAGAGAAGAGAATGAGAAACCATGGACATTTACCCAAGGAGACTCATATATTTAGTTTAACAGAAGTACTTCTACTGATGGATGGGCTGTGTTTTACCTGTTCAGTTGGGTTATCATCCTTAACACAGTCAGACTACATTTTTTTTTTTTTTGCCATGAAACAGTGGCATTTCATGCCCCTCCCTCCCCAGTACAGATACAAGAACTGATAGAGAAGCCTGTTTCATAGTACAGTGGTCTAAGGTGGACGATGACTTTATGAATTTATAGTCATATAGGATTACAGGCTTCATAAATATACTTCAATCTTTTTGAGAATGTACATAGAGGACCTGAAACTGAGTTCTCAGTTGCACATAACCCCCAGTGATCATTATCAGTTCAGGGATTGTGCTTGAGAATATAACCTCACGGATGGGCAGCTGGCCTTAAATGGTACATTCTGAGCAACTGAATATACCCTACTCTAGCACTCCCACTTATTTTTGTATGCAGACATTCACATTCAGAATAGAAACAGAGAAAACTCTTAGGCAAGGGGGTGGTTAAGAGTCATCATGCTTGACATTGAAACTGTGACTCTAGAACCCACAAACCATAATGGAGGCAGAAATTTCAAGTTTCAAGTAACCATTACCTTGAATCACGGAAATGGTTTTGATTGGTTACTTGCTTGTTATGTGTTCCCTTTATTTTGAGTTCTTTTTTTCCAATCTTGCATGGAAAGTGTTGATGTTTTAGTTTTTTGGATACCTGTTTTTTTGATTTGGATGCATTTAATGCAGTTGTTCTCAGCCCAGCTTAGTAATTGATAAAAGTTATTGGATTAATCTCTTAGGCAATTAGAAATGGAAAATGTTTATTGGATTTATTCTAGAATCTTAGCAATATAATACTTGAATCATAAATAAAACCATTATACAGACAATTTTATTTTTAGCATAGTGTTGACTACAATATCATAACGAAAATCAAATTAGCCTTAAGATATGAGTACATAAAGAGCTCTATGTTTTATATCTTTTTAAATGACAGAACATTATTTTATTGAATATCCATCTTTTAAGGAACCAACGGGATGTAAAACTTTAGGTTAAAACAAAAGGAATGGGCTTAGAGAAACCAGAGTTCTCTACAGAGTTCTGAAATACGTTCACTATGAGCTTTCTTCAGGGCATGCTGAGTACATTCTCTACATCCAAGTGCTTTGTAAGCAGTGCTCAGTCTCATCTCACATTCAATATTCTTTTTTTTTTTTTTAAAGAGAGAGAGAGAGAGAGAGAGAGAGAGAGAGAGAATTTTAATATATATTTTTTTTTTTTAGTTTTCAGCGGACACAACATCTTTGTTTGTACGTGGTTCTGGGGATCGAACCCAGGCCTCACGCATGCCAGGTGAGCGCACTACCGCTTGAGCCACATCTCCAGCCCCCCCACATTCAATATTCTTAAGTCCAAAAAGTATTATAAATTTTGCTTTTTTAGAAATGGTTACAATAATCAAAGTATTTTCTCTTGAATTTTCTTTGTAATTCAACTCAAGAAAGGCTAAAGGATTTTCACAGGGTAAAAGTGCTTGTAGACATAGCATCCACAGATGTGTTAGCTATTTCACATGTATGTAATACACACATGTGCACACCAAGCTTCAGTGGCTTGTGCTATTTGTAGGGTGAGTTGTAGTCCAGTTTAATGCCAGTTTATTAAATGGCATTTTAGTGGAATAAACTAAAATAAGGTAAAAACTTGACCTATTTTTTGAAAACAAATTTTTCTAAAATATTTGAATAATTTATTTATTATGAAACAATGGTGGCCTCCACTTATAATACAAGTCTACAGATTTGCCTTTTCAATGTAACTTTTTAAAAAAATATATTAGTATACAAAGACTTGGGAAAATGTTTGATTTTCATATAGTTTATTTGGAGATTTAAATTCCCTACTAGACAATCATGACATTTTTCCCCTTCATTTGGCTAATGATAGAGAAGAAGATGTTGTAGAATATGGATGCCTTATCCAGCTGCCTGGAACCAAATGTAAAAAATTAAAATTAAAAATGCTGCTTGACACAAAATCCTCCCAACTCTCAGCCCTGTCATGTCCTCCTGACCCTTACCATTTGCTTACTCTCGTTTTCTCTCTTTTATTTATACCAAATACCAATTCTGCCTTTTATCCATACCAAATATCACCTGTTTTTAAGCTGTGACCTCAGCTCTCCATGCTAAAGGGTGCTACCAACTGCATTTATACTGGAGTAGTATTAAAATGATCCACAGCCTTAAGCAAAACCAGTCTGGGTTAGAGAAGGAAATTTGCCACATAACACTAAAGAATTGTTCTAGCACTTTGAGAAATATAAAAGGGTATTAATCAAGATATTGCTTAGTCCTCATTATGATTTGAGAGAGAAAGCTATTGTACTTGGAATAGTACCATTAATATATGATAATTTACTTGAAGGCAACTTATATGTTCTTAACCATAAGTTCTTCAAGGATTCAAAGTAGTAGTTGTTTAGTAATGACTGTAGATACCACTGGAGATAGTATAATTTGGTTTTTTGTTTTGTTTTGTTTTTTGCTTTTTTTCTCCAAATGCTCTCCTCTATACAGAGCTGCCTGGCCTTTAAAATCTTGTACCATCTACTCTATGCAACTTTGTCTTTACATAAATCTATCAGATTTGTGGACAAGTCACTTCAATCCTAACTCATTCAAATAAACTATCCTTCTTATTGGTCAAATTATATTGTTATACTGTACTATGTACTAATACATAACAACAGATCCCATCTTTTGACCACAAATAATAGCATCTTTGAATGAGTCAGGTCACTCTTAAGGATTGATGTGATTAAGCTACACAGAGGCAGCCTAGAAGATGATCACATAGCAAAGATATGCAAGCACAATAAATGAACATAGAGTAGATGGTACAAGATTTTAAAGGCCCGGTAGCTTTGTACTGGAGAGAGCTCTATGTGGCAGAAAAAAGAATTGAAGCATGTAGGGTGAAAAATAAGAAAGTGTTGTATCAGATTTTAGTTGTTGGTTTTCATTTTTATTTCTGTTTTCAAAGAAGAATTATGATATTATGAGCTTAGAGCTTTTATAATATTGTTTTGGAGCAATCTATGAACATCTGCCTATTTGACCAATAGATGCAACTATGTTTCCTCAGATTTTAGATTCAGAGCTAAGAAAGACTCATGAATTACCAGAAAGTGGCCCATGAGCGGAATGTGGTTCACAGACATTTTGAGTGTTCCAAAGAGGGTTTAAAATTTTGAAACAATATTTTAAAATGGAGAAGTTTCACATGAAAATATGGATTTGTGTGGCATTTAACTCAGTCACAAAGAAGAATGAAATTATGGCATTTTCTGGTAAACAGACAGAACTGTAGAATATTGTAGTAAGTGAAGTAAGCCAGAATCAGAAAGTCAAGGGTTGAATGTTTTCTCTCATATTCAGAAGATAAACCAAAATAAGGAAAAATCTGGGGGCATACCCCATGAAAATAGTGGGGGTTATCAGTGGAGCACAGGAAGGGGATTGGCAGGGATAGGGAGGATGGATGAAAAAAAGGAAGAAGTTGTAAAATGAATTTGACCAAATTATGCTGTGGATGTATATGAATATACCACAGAGAATTCCACCTTTATGTGTATATATGAAGCACCAATTAAAAAAAAATAAATAAACAGAAGGAAGACCAGTAAAGTAGAGGAAGAGAAACAGGGGGAAGGAGGAAGGGAAGGAAAGAGGAAGTTCTAGGGACTGAAAGGTGCAAATTCTATTCCATGCATGTATGACTATGTAAAAATGAACCCCACTGTTATGTTTAACTATAATGCAGTAATAAAACCTTCAAAAATGAAAATAAAAAAAGATGAAAACATATTGACTTTTGGCTTCATCCACAAAAAGTTAAGTAAGGCACATTATCATCATATGGCTGCATAAAAATTATGAGCTAGAGTAAAGGAATGGCTATCTTCTTTGGATAGTGCATGCCTACTGCAGATTGACACAGTCCCCACCTAGAAAGTCTTATTAGAATAAGAACTATTGGACTTGGTAACAAATAAATATGGACATTTCAGTAACTGAAATGTGATTAAGCTACACAGAGGCAGCCTAGAAGATGATCACATAGCAAAGATATGCAAGCACAATAAATGAACATAGAGTAGATGGTACAAGATTTTAAAGGCCCGGTAGCTTTGTACTGGAGAGAGCTCTATGTGGCAGAAAAAAGAATTGAAGCATGTAGGGTGAAAAATAAGAAAGTGTTGTATCAGATTTTAGAATCTGATAATTATAAATTATCTTTATAATTATAATTATAAAGAATTATTTTGCATTCAGGTAAAATCTAGTGTGGGGCAGATATTCTCCTTCACCTGATATCTATGAAATCTGGAACATTTGCCTTCTAAGGAGAAATGGCAAAAAGATACTAGCCCTTAATTGCTTGCTTCAGAAGCTACACCTGCCATTCACAGTCCATTGACCAGTTGATGATTCTAATATATATTCAGGAAATGTAGGTGGTGAAAATAGACTATTATAAGGGGTAAGTCATCCATATAGGAAAACCTGCTCTGAACAAAATATACATTCACTTAGAGAATTGGAGTGAACAGTATAACCACCTGAATGTTTAGCAGTTAGAAATATGAAACTGGCCCTTGAGAGTAAAGCCAACTAGAGAGCTCAATTTGAGAGAAATAAGCTTAAAGGGGTTAAAGGAAATGTGCAGGCGAGTGGTGGGAGGGAAAGGGAGAGAGAAGGGAAACTGTATGGAAATGGAAGGAGACCCTCATTGTTACACATAATTACATATAAGAGATGGTGAGGGGAAAGGGGAAAAAAAACAAGGGAGAGAATTGAACAACAGCTGATGGGGTAGAGAGGGAAGATGGGAGGGAAGGGGAGGGAGGATAGTAGGGGATAGGAAAGGTAGCAGAATACAACAGTTACTAATATGGCATTATGTAAAAATGTGGATGTGTAACCAATGTGATTCTGCAACTTGTATTTGGGGTAAAAATGGGAGTTCATAACCCACTTGAATCAAATGTATGAAAGATGATATGTCATGAGTTATGTAATGTTTTGAACAACCAATAAAAAAAACAAATAGAAAAAAGGAAATGTGCATATGAGTGATAGAGATGGCAAGAACAAATTTTTAGATACAAGTTAAATTTACAGTTAGGTGGTTATTTTGATGATTGAGAGAACAAGTTTTTTGCATATTGTGACGAAAACATTGAACCCATCTCCATTTTTCCAAGACTTTAGGCATTTAAAATTCATAATACGTGACATCAAGGGCCATGATAGAGGGAGTTTATGAGCCTGGGTACACGAGTGACTAATTGTGAAGCTGCCCCTGACTGACATGCCTTTGTGATTGCAGGTACAGACTTACCAGGACTAACAGGAGTCTTGTTTACAATTCTTACCAAAAAATATGGAGAATTGCAACAGATAATTGGGCTCTTAGTAGGAAGTATTAGTGGCCTATGCTTCATCTTGTTGATAAGGAATGGATTTCTGTCCAGGTTTGTGGGAATGGATTGAATGCACAACACCTGACCAGCAGATGAGATCAGCAGCAGTTTATCAGTCACATTATTCACAGCCTGGGAGAGGAGGACAGTTTATGCCATGCAAGGCCACACAAAGTTGCAATAAGGGAGAAAGCAAACAATTAGGAGCCATCAGAGGCAGGCTTCATAGTATCAAGAGGTGGGGTGACTCCTGGTTCCCACAGGAAAGTAGTTGATTTGTTCATATAATTATGCAGATTGGCAGGAAACTGACCTTGATTCCTAGGGATAAGCAGGCACTGTGCTGGGATCCCAGGAAAAGGCCGGTGACTTGGCTAGGAGATCTGACTCCCAGGAGTAGAATGAAGATGGGAACTTATAAGCCACTTAAGGCACTTCTGGTTTGCCCAGATGTCAAGGAAAATATAAAATTGAGCCTTAAGTGTAAGCTGTATTCCATATGAAGAAACCAGGCTATTGACAGGGAAGTCAAGTACAAATTGCAACAGGCTAAGAACAGTGCCCAGAAAGGAAAAGATTATAGCAAATGCAAAATTTTTGTTTGAGAAGTTCAGTAATAAATGAAAGGGGTGGGGGTAACTGGGAAGGAATGCCATTCGTTACAGGGACACAAACAGCACGTCTTTCTTTTCATTTGTGTAAAGAAGTCTGTGGCATGCTGTGAGTTATCATACTTAGATCTATACAAGTGTGAGATGGTTCATGTGCACAAGGAAACATTGTCATGTAGGTGCTATGAGATCAATATCTGTAGCCACTAATTGTATTGGGAAAAGCCACCTGTGGAGAGGAATAAGTTCAATTGGATACAGTCTCAACAAAGACCTCAGATAAACTCAGAAAACTATGGAACTGGGATATCAGTTTATGTTTTTCCAAATAAAAAAAAAAAAAAGAGGAAAAGGCTTTGTATTCTTGTATCCAACAATTGTTGCAGAGAGGCTGTCCTCTTGTATCCATCAATCCTTCCATGTCCCCCTCCTGGCTGTCCCCAGGGAGGAAATGTAACCTTTGGTAAGGCAGCTTCCTGTATCTGAGGGCTATCTCCAGCCACCGACATTATCACTCACTGGGAGAATGGGTGCTGCAGCCCTGAAGAGAGGATCTGAGTGCTGCACCACAGAATCCACTGCCAGAAATTAAATAACTTGCCTATGGTCACACAGTTATTGCTTTGGGGCACCAGTATCAAACTCAGTTCTATCAAATTCCAAATCAATGTTCACCTTAATATGCTGCAAGTAACTCAACTGTGGTTCAGAGTTGGGACAGGCCTGTCCTCCTGGAAATGGAAATGCTAAGTGAATTAGCGCTGTAAGGTCAAAACACAGACCCCTTGGAAATACATTCTGGGTAGCATACACAAGGAATCATGTCACGTCTCTGGACATTGTCTCTTCTAGTTTCTTTTTTTATTGTTGTTTACTCCCTCTGAACAGATGACTTATATACAAAGGACTTTCTCTAGAATTTAATTGAAGGCTTATTTTGACCATCTACTTCCTAAAATAGTTCCTTGACTGTGCTCACTTGCCTTAAACCATCAGAAAATATATGTAAAGATCATTTAAGATATATAGATATTGATAAAGACATATTATATGTATATCATATACATAAACCATCATGTATATAGCACATATAATACATATCATATTATATATAATATGTAATATATATATATGCCATAGCAAAACTTCTATTTTTAATGTAATTTTCCTTGATATTTTTGTGAAACTTTGTTACCACATGCATGTCCTTATGAATCAAAAGTATTCATTAGAACACAAACTGATGGCAGAAAACAGGGATATAGGGGAGTAAACAGATATCAGTGAATATCACTCAAAATAAGGGAAGAAAATTCAGTTTGTATCCAATAAATCTTCAGGCAATAAATGGAGCCTGTAGATCATGAATGTGTGAATAAGATCTAGGACACAGAGCTGATAGGCAATGTTCAGTCTCCATTTAGTGACAAAAAAGAAAAGAAAGATAAGTTTTCTGGTCTGTAATGCAATGAATATGTAGGGTGCATGTGTGATCCATAGTGTTATAACTAGTGTTCTCTTTATCTCCTCTCAGTGAAATAGTTTGGAGTAAAAACAACAACAAAAAAAAAACTGCATTGAATAATGTACCTAGATTTGGACAGTGAGACTGCCCAGTCTGTTCTGAAAAAGGGAATTTAATCCTGCCACTTTGTCCTGACTCAGTTTAACTTTGGGATTAGGGGACATTCTAACTCCAGGTCTTCCTCACCTAAAAATGAGAGTGAAAGCTTTTTTCTCCTCTGAAGTTCAGAGCCAACTTGAAACGCCTAAGAACAATCTCACCAACTAGAGTTTTAGAAAACATTGAACTTGTATGAAAAAAGTGGATCTCCTGTGGCTAATTATCTTAGCACTTTGTGCTTACAGACAGCTTCACCTTTGGTCCTCTACCCACAGCCCACTTTTGCAGATTATGTAACAAAGATACAAGAAAGTCAGTTGGCTTTTCAAGATCAGGAAAACAGATCAAGGGGTTAGATACACAACTTTCTGATTTCCAGGAAATTGAGCTCCTACTGCTAGGTTCAATTGGTCCTGAAATCCTGTTTATGTTCAAAAGCTGTGTCAATGCCTCTCTTGTACATAACAGCTTTTACAATACTGTCACACTTTTTTGCTTATCAATTTCCTGTAAATTTCTTATAGTTACAGCTTAATTTATATTAGCCTCTAATGTTAAGTGTCCTGATAAAAATGTGCTGATAAAACCTATCGTATGGAGTGTGCTGATAAAATTCATCTTCCAAAACCACAGAAGTGGAGGACAAATCCTGACCCTTGTGAACCAACCAAGGAAAATGTGACCTTGGCAGTTCACTTGTCAGCTAACTCTGAGGAAACACCCTTTACACCTGATGTAGGACATGAAACTCTCAAAAGCTACTGGTTGCCATGACATTAAAACACAAGTCTTGGTTAAATGGGCTACCTACATAGTGATAATATGTTGTATGCGACTTCCTTAAACTACTTTGGGAAGCAACCAAGTTCCAACAAAAGCCCAGAAGGCATAGCTTTCCCTGATTTCCAAAATCATTAAACAGATTATCTTCTCAGTTCAAATTCCCTGAAATCATGATTTGACTGTGAATTCATTGCCTAGTACAGTAGTCTCCCCTTATCCACAGTTTTCGTTTTCAAGGTTTCAGATACCCAGTGTCAACTGCAGTCTGAAAATATCAAATGGGAAGTTCTAGAAAGAACAATTGATACCTTTTAAGTTGAATACCATTCTGAGCTGTGTGACAAAATCCAGTGCTGCCCTGCTTCATCTCTCACAGGACATGAGTCATCCCTCTGTCCAGTGTACCCAAATTCTGTATTCTACCCACAGCTAGTCATTTAATCGCCATTTGGCTATCAGAGTGACGGTCATGGTACTGCAGTGTGTGAATTCAAGTAGCCCTTACATAATAATTGCCATAAAGAGCAAGATGAGTGAGCCGGCAATTCAGATAGGCAAAGAGAAGCTGTAAAGGGCTGCCTTAAAGTGAAAAGGTAAAAGCTCTCTACTTAATAAGGAAATTTAAAAAAAAATGAATGCTAAGGTTGCTAAGATCTTCAGTAAGAATTAATCTTCTATCTACAAAACTGGGAAGAAGGAAAACGAAACTGGAGCTAATTTTGCTATGACAATAACTACACAAGTTAGTGATAGTGTTGGTTTAGATGGAGAAGCATTAAATCTGTGAATGGAAGTCATGAATAGAAAGCACTGAGTCTACAGGAAGGCTTCAGCAAGGGGTCCCTGAAATAAAACATTTACTGCAAAATAAGGAGTTGTTATAAGACTCTGGACTGGAGAATATAAAAATTCCTCTAGAAGCTACATATGCCAATGACCACTGACCGAGTTGAAGAAGTTGACTAAGGAGAAAGCACACCAGTAAAGCAAGTCTTCCACTGTGACACAGCCAGAGTCTTCTGGAATAAGATGGGCCTACTTTCATGAAAGTGCAAAGGAGGCACCAGGGCATAAAACATGAAAGCATAGATTAACTCTGAAACTATGTGACCAGAGTTGGGGACAGATCAACAGTGATATTAACACTGGAGTGTGTATGATAAAGTCAGATGAAATGCTCAAAGCAAAATACTCACGCATTGCCAAAAAGTAAAACAAAAGTTGTATGCCCACATTCTGGCAGCCTATTTTAGAAACTGTGTATTATCTAATTTACAAAAAGGTTCCACCAAAGTTTCATCCCAGAAGTAGAAAAAAAAAATTCTTGGGGAAAAAAAAGAGTTGGAATTTATGTCCTACCTATAATAGACATTGCACCTCACTATCCTGAATTTGTTTGCTATTAAAATGAAAATGTTAGGTCTTATGTTCACTATCAAATATAACCTTACTTGAGTTCCTTGACCTGGGCATTATCTGGTTTGCCAAGGTGGCATATACCTGCCTGGTATTGGTTAGGGTTCAATCAGCAATTGATGCAGATCCTAATCTGGACATGATACAGTTCTAAAAATCATTCACTATGGCTGATGTAGTAATATTCATTAAAGCTGCAATCAGTGAATTAAAACCAGAACCTGTAAATGCCTGCTAGAAGAACTTATGGAGTAAAGACAAGAATGATTTTAAATGCTTCCTGGGATTGATGAGGCAATTAGGAATGCCATTCACAAAGGAAGACAAGTTGGTGGAGATTGGATATGCAGACTTGGATATGCAGTGCTTGATGAAAAAGTGAAGGACATCATAAAAGTTATTAGAAGTGTTAACAAGTGAGTAACTGAAAGAAACTAATGGATTATTAACAGAGGTAGAGGAAGATGCAGAGGAAGAAACTTGAGCAGCAGTAGCAAAGTGTGCACTGATTTGTCAAATTGAGACATTAGAGGACAAAATTATGGAATACAATCCACAGTTGGAATCCACATTTAAATCCACTTTTAAATCACCATAAGATCAATAAAAGATTATGAATTCTAAAGCAACATTGTTATGAGTTAAAAAGAGACAACAACTTCTGAATATAATGTTCTTTCAAAAGTTTTCATCAAAAGATTTTTGACTAGTGAAGATACCTAAGTATGAACATCATCTGCTCCTGAAATGCAGCTATCAACATCATCATGCCTCAGTGACCCAGGATCACTTGAAGCAGACTATCCTTTTTCTGATACATCAGTTTTTCCACAGTATCTTAACACTATATCACAACGCCTAGATCATTCACTTTACTTGATTTCACTGTGTAGGTATTTTATCATCTCATATTATCACAAGAAGTATGAGTACATATTTTGAGAGAGAGAGAGTGCATACACCTAACGTACTGTCATTATAAACATTCTATTTTTTACTTACTGTTAACCTCTTCTAGCCCTAATTTGTAAATTAAATTCTATATTACATATATAAAATTATAATATATATGTGTTCATACATATATAATATGAAATTTAATATATGTATACACACATATATATTCTATGGATTATATATATATATATATATATATATATATATATATATTAAATATACTCAGTTTTATTTTTTTGGTCTTAAGCTTTCACTCTATTATTTTTAAAAATTTTTATTCTAATTTGTTATATATGATAGCAGAATGCATTACAATTCATATTACACATATAGAGCACATTTTTTTTTTATATCTGGTTGTACACAAAGTATCTTCACACCATTCGTGTCTTCATACATGTACTTTGGATAATGATGTTCATCACATTCCACCACCATTTCTAACCCCATGCCGCCTACTTTCCCCTCCCACCTCTTTACCCTATTTAGAGTTTGTCTATTCCTCCCATGCTCCCCCTCCCTATCCCATTATGAATCAGCCTCCTTATATCAGAGAAAATATTCAGCATTTGGTTTTTGGAATTGACTAACTTCACTTACATTATATTTTCCAACTCCATCCATTTACCTGAAAATGCCATGGTTTTATTCTCTATTATTGCTGAGTAATATTCCATTGTGTATACATGCCACATATTTTTTATCTATTCATCTACTGCAGGGCATCTAGGTTGGATCCACGATTTAGCTATTGTGAATTGTGCTGCTACAAACATTGATGTGGCTGTGTCCCTATAGTATGCTGTTTTTAAGTCCTTTGGGTATAGATGAAGGAGTGGGATAACTGGGTCAATGGTAGTTCCATTCCCAGCTTTCTGAGGGATACTGCTTTCCATATTGGCTGCATCAATTTGCAGTCCCACCAGCAATGTATGAGTGTGTCTTTTCCCCCATACCCTGCCAACACTTATTGTTTGTGTTCTTAATAGCTGCCATTCTGACTGGTGGATCACTAATATTTAATCGAGAATTTTTGCACTTGTGTTCATCAGGGACATTTGTCTATAGTTTT
The DNA here is from genome assembly GCF_045843805.1 of Urocitellus parryii. Taxonomy (NCBI): domain Eukaryota; kingdom Metazoa; phylum Chordata; class Mammalia; order Rodentia; family Sciuridae; genus Urocitellus; species Urocitellus parryii. Next base: position 102,500,463 of record NC_135542.1, read on the forward strand.
CTTTCCTTGATATGTGTGCATACATATATTTGTAATATCTGTATATATATTTAATATAAAATTTAATATATGTATACACACATATGTATTCTATGAAATATATATATATTTAATATAAAATTTAATATATGTATACACACATATGTATTCTATGAAATATATATATATATATATATATATATATATATATATATATATATATTCTATAGATTCTCATGGTTGCTGAATTCTAATAGTGATTTCAAGTTAAAAATATCTATATCTCCATAGATAGATAGATACGTATGTATACATATATATGCAATATATGTTATATATATGGTTCAGTTATGTATGTTTTATATATGTTACATATATTATATATATATATTATTTGTTATACACACACACATACATTATTCAGTACTGTTTATGGTTTCAGGCATATACTAGAGGGTCTTGGAACATATCCCATCAGATAAGTGGGGACTACTGTAATTTCATTTTTTTGTAACAAAGCGGTAATAAATCTATAGAAGAACCTACTTCAGTGGCAGTTTTCATTATAACTGACACTGTCTTGGTTAGCTATTCATTGCTGTGGCCAAAACACTAGACAAAAACAACTTAGAGAAGAAAAGGGTATTTGGGCTCATGATTTCAGAGGTTCAGTCCATGATAGGCTGATTTGATTCCCTTGCTCTGGGCCAAGATGAGGCAGAACATCAAAACAGAAGGGCATGGTGGAAGAAAGCTGCTCAGTTCACGGAAGCCAGGAAGCAAGGAGGGTAAGGAGCCAGGGACAAAATTTTATCTCCAAGGACATGTTACCAGCCATCTACTTCATCCAGACATATCCCACCTGACTACACTTACCACCCAATCTATTCAAGTTCTTACGCCATCAAATGGATTAATCTGCTGGTAAGATTACGGCTCTCATAATCTAACCATTTCACCTCTTTACATTCCTGCATTGCCACTTGAGATTTTCAGGGGATATTTCACATCTAAACTATAACACCCATTCCCATCAAATGCCCAGAAACTTCTCATGGACGCTGAATTCTAAGAGTGGTCTTCAAGTTAAACATTCTGCTTTTTATACTTTCTCTAGTTCCCCATGCAAAAATTAAATGACAAAATATTATTAAACCTCGAGTAACATTCTGCCTTTTCTGTTTCATTTTGTGATACCATCTTATCAGGTAAAGATGCCCTAGAGCAGAAGAACCTGATCATGTTCCCAGAGACTCAATATATTACAGAAAGATTATTAAAACGTCTTGGAATTCTGAGGCATTGTTTTGGTGATTTCTGTGAAATTGTGACATCGTTTATGGGGACACTTTGGCTAGGCAATGTCCCTTTGCTTGTATCTCTGTCTTAGCTAAGTGCTAGGCCTTGGATGACTACACTGACACTCATAAGTGCCACAGTGTCAACTAATGGCCTCAAGATGCTCAAATTGGAGGTATTTCCACCCCTTTCTGGCATAGGGGATACCCTCTTGTCTTTATTTGGTTGGGGGTCAGAAGTGTATTTTCAGTTTTAGAGCAAATGTAGCAAAGTAGTCGATTTTTCCTTGGTCACAGTGGAAATGTCTAATATCTGGATCAGAGTAATCATGGGATAGTGAAGCATGAGTTTGGTTTCCCACATTGAACAGGCTTCCTTGAGATTTGTAAACCCACTTTTAATACCATGTTCTGGGAAGAATAGGATAGCAATGGAGAATTGGTTCTCCTGTCATAGGTTGAAAAGATAAGGGAAAGACTTTGGTAACTAAGAAGATGAAAGCCACAGCTTTGTAAGGAGAAACCAAGGACGTGAGATCTTCAGAATCAGTCCTTGTGCAGCTGAATGATGCCAGTTTATTGCACATCCTTCCATTAAGTACCCTTGAGGTGTAGATTGTGGTTTTTGAATAAAATATCAGTGGTTTCTTTTTCTGTTGAAAATATTGTTCAGAAAATTTCCAGTTCTTTCTTGATATAAATTGATAAGCTCCAGTTGGTCATAGATATATAAAACTGACAGGGCAAGGCATGATTTTTTCTCCATTATCAATGTTAAGGGTCTTAACTTCAAAAACTTCTTTGTCAAGTAGTGAGTGAAGTCTGAATAAGGTACCATCAATTGACTAGCAGTGGCAACTGATCAAAAATAGGAGGCTTGTCCCAGTTTAGAGGCTCAAAGGGACAGACACACCTAGAACAACTGGTCTCAGTATAACCTAATTGTGGTTATCTGAAGGGACACAGACAGAATGCAGATCTTGCCATCCTTGTAGCACACAGGGGAAGCCCAGGTACTGTAGGAGACAGAGTTCATGGTGAAAGTGTAGAAGAAAATCTGGTCCACATATTTCTCCAGCCTTCATCACAGAACCATTGACTTTACCAAAGTTTTCTCTTTTGACCTAAATAGTTGATTGGTAACAATTGTATATATGTATATGGTACAGTGTGATATTTAAATACATGTTTTCAATATGTACCAATCAAATTAGGTCAGTTACTATTTCCATTTCCTTAGTTTGTATTTGTAGCCTTCATTACCTTTAGTTTTTCATAAACATATATATTAGGCTATTATGAAGTATCGTCACTCAACTGTGCTGCAGAACACCAGAACTGACTAGGTCTAACTGTGTTCTGGTACCCATATCCAATTCCCACTTTCCCCACTCTGGTGGGCCTTCCTTAGTCACCCTTGCACTCTGACTATAATTTAGAGAAGTTTTCCTGAAGGCAGCGGACAGCTGTGCATGCTCAGAGCCCTTCAGAGGGCTCATGGTGGGGGCATGGCTTAGAGAGGAGGCTGCACCAGTTGCAGGGGCTCAGCACTGACTCAGCAGCCCCAGAGCTCCTGAATGAGGGTGCTGCCTCTCTGCAGCACCAGGTGGAGGTGGAGAGGTTTAACAGTTTCTGGCTTGGTTCCCACACACAGAATAAATGGCCTAAGTTGATTCAAATGTATGATATGTCAAGATCATTGTATTGTCATGAACAACTAATTTAAAAAAAAAGTCTGGAACAGGCAGCTGAAGCAGGAATAGGAAACTTCAGCCCCAAAGCATCACATCCTGTGCACCTTATGCATCTCCTGCTCCTGTGCACCCTGTAGCTGCTGCATACATAGCAGAGAGCTCCAGAACCCTGTTCTCCTCACCAAGCCGCCTGACCTCAAACACTATTTGTTCAATTTAGTCTAAAGAGCTAGTAAAATAGGAAATGCTTTCTTTCTTTTTCCCCCTCATTGGACAGAGCAGAAGACAGAAGCTCACAGAGGTCTTGTGTTTCCCTGGTGTTAGCAGTTTGGTTAATTTCCTTTTCTACTGCTCCATGTCTGTCTTAGGTTACATAATAATTTTTCCTTTTCTTTTCCTCTGCTGCCCCAGAGAACAGAATGGCCCATTTGCTGTGAAAGTGATGCACATAATTATTCAGTTTCAATAATTAAACAACAAATCCTTAACCCTTAAACATTAAGATTTATTCAAGAACTTTTGCAAATTTTGCTTTCTTCCCCCATTGTGGTTTGACATTTCTACCCCTTGTTGTTTACACAATGCAGATTTTTTGAAAATGAATTAAAATGTCTTAACTCCTTCTTATTTCTGATGAAATATATTTTAAATTTTAAGAGGCAATTTTTTTTCTATCTCCTCTGGAAAATGTACATAGATAGAAAGAGGTAGCATGCAGTAATGTCCCACTTTAATAACTTGTCAGGATTAATAATTCAAAAATATTTTACATATCTTGTTTGCCTTAAACAGTCTTCTAAATCACTTCTATAAGTCTTAGAAAGACTTTAAAAATGAAGAAGAATTCTAATTTGCTTTCCTCCACTTGTCGAGTAATATACAGTTCACCTCAACTGTTGAGAAAACAAAAGAACAATAGATGAATATCTCCATCTAGAGCCTGTTTAGGAAAAATGTAATCACTCCAAAAAATCATCTGTATTCCAATGAGGGGCTGTAATGCAACAACTCATCCATCGGTATGTCTGGGAGAAGCATCAACAACACAACTAAACGTGTATAGGGATGGACACTGTGTGAAGGGTTTTATAACCCCCAGAATGCTGGTTTAGTTTCTATTCATGTGGAAATGAATTATAACCCCCAGATTGCTGGGAACAAAGTAATTCAATGTTTTATAGCTCAAGTGAACCAAATGGAGCTTTAACTTCTCTCTGTGCTTGATACCTGCCCTGCATAAGCTGCAAATAAATACTTTGGAGTCTATATGGTAATTTCCACCATACCAATGAGCAAAGGGTACATTGGAAAGAAAAGTGGCACTTAAACCAACCTAGCAGTTTAAGGATGGTCTCCTTGATAGGCTGATACAGGAATTAAATCATGAAAGAGTATTTTAAGTTTTAGTTATGTTTGTTTCGTTTGTCTTGATGTAGCTCTTTTTAGCTTAAGTTGTGTATGTTGACACCAACATACTTATTTTCATCTTCTACTGTGTCTTTATCATTTATTCTCTACTTTCTTAATTTCTTCTTTTCTCATTTCTGTTAACACCTTCCCCTCAGTCTACCACTGATGCTAAATACTCCCACAATTCTCAATTATTTTTTCACTTATTTGTTTTTTCAGTCCTTGTTGAAATTGTTTACTACTTCCTTTTCACAGAAATTCTCTCTTCCCTTGGTTCTCATGCCACTAAACTGATAGGTCTGCCAATGGTCCTTTTCTTCCATATCTCCTAAAACACTTAATATTTTTTCTTCATGACAGCTCAGACTTATAATTACAAGGCCATGATACTCTTGCCTGAGGGTTCTCTCCAACCACTGAACCCAGTCATACTACACATGTTCTAGAGACCAAAACTACCAGGGAATTTACAATCTTTAGGAATAGCGCTTAGCCAATGACTAATAGCAATAGGTGCTGCCTGAGGGTTCTCTCCAACCACTGAACCCACTCATACTGCACATGTTATAGAGACCAAAACTATCAGGGAATTTACAATTTTTAGGAATAGCAATAAGTGCACATGTATCTCAGCTCCTTTATCTCCCAGGCAAGACAACCCTGGGGCCCATCTGCATTGGTTCTCAGAATTCTATATAGAAATTAAGCCTCAGTTGCTCCCAATTTACTTGATAACGTATCCTTTATTGATTTTTTTCTTCTTTATCTCACTTCCCTCCTTCCCTCCTTGCACTTCATAGGATCGTTCACCATTAAAATTCCTTGTACTTGAACCTTGTTTTGGTTTTGCATCATAGGGAATCCAAACAAAGACAAACTTTTAATTTTATAATTATGTCTCTGCATTTTCTGTTTTATATTTTTTCCATCTCACTGGCTCTTCTTATGTGAACTGTAAACAGTGGCAATTCCCAAGTCTTCATTCTTTGGTAGAGTTCATCCACATTCCTGTTTTAATCTACCATCTAGAGATTGGTGAATCTCAAGTTAATTTCTCTAGTTCTACTGTAATTTATAAAGATACAACTTCACCAGAATATTTCTGTCTCATATAAAACTGTAAATTCTTTGAAGATTTTCCCATATATATTTACTTGTTTTCAGATTCTAAAATAGTAACTGACATGATATAGATGTTGAGTAAATGCTACTTGAATTAATTAGAAGAGAAAGTACAGAAAAAATGTTAATATTATGGCTTAGAAACAAGTACTAGAATCATTCTGTGCTTATACAGTAACAAAAGAAAATCTGTCTGGTCAATTCATTCAAAATATATTTAAATTAAAGTGAAGAAGAAAGAGGGGGAATAAATCCAAAATACCTGCTTTTTTTGAAACATGAATAAGCAGATAATTGATTGAATTGTCTGTGTTCCAATTTATTCTCTGGGAGAATTTAACAAATTATTGTTGTTGTTGTTATTGTTGTTGTTGTTTGGTATGAGGAACCAAATGTGCTTTTGAATTTAGAGGTATCTAACTACTGAGCCACATCCCCAGTCCTTTTTTATATTTCATTTTTGATATAGGATCTCATTAAATTGCTTAGGACCTTGCTAAGTTGCTGAGCCTGGTTTTGAACTTATGATATTTCCTCCTCAGCCTCCTGGGTTGCTGTGATTATAGACACGTGCCACTATACCCAACTAAAGTTCAACAATTTGAATATTAATAGCAGAAAATAAATACTGAATATTTTTAGTTTTTGTAACCTTTTCAGTTAATCGGTTATTCAAAAATAATCTTGCACAAGTTAAGCCAATGTGTCCAGTTGTCAGGAAATCTGTCAGCTACCTGGAACCATATTTCCTACATTTAAAACAATGGGAGCACCCGCAAGACCTCTCCTTTCCATTTAGAAAGTGGAATGCTGCCAGGTAGAGGACCTAGATTAACAGCTAACATTTAAATAGCTATTTGCTTAATGCCAATAAAATATTTCATGTACAAAAATCAAGGTTATGAGCAATAAATTAGGGACTTTTTCTGAGTCCTTTAAAGAATCATACTCTAAAATAGCAGACAGTTGGCATTTATTGCAAATTAAGCCTGACACCTTATTCCATAGGTGAAAAATCCAGCATCCAGAGACATAAAATGACTTTATTTAGATCACAGCATAAGTGATAAACTGGGACTGAGACATGCCTCTGGTTTATATCCAAAATTTCTCTATCCCTCTTATATACAATTAGATGAAAACTGTAAATTCAAAGATATACAATGATTGCTTTGCATACCTTGAATTTATAGGATAAAATTTGATAATATTATAAAAAAATCAGACCTGAAAGAGACCTTAAAGATTACTAAGTATAAGTCTTTTTTATGAATAAATGCACCCATTCTTTAATATTTGATTTATAATTATCTGGTTTCTGGTCAAATGTGAAAAGATGAGATCCATCACTCATCCTCACCACAATAGAAAAGCTAAAAGAAAAAAAATGCAAAAACATAGCCCAAAGGAACAAAATGACTCACATGGCTGAAAAATTGGAATTATCCTACCAAGAACTTGAAATATTTCTAATGAAATGAGTGGACAACATGCAAGAAAAATGATGAGCTGTATGAGCAGAAAGGTAGAAACACTAAGAAAGAGTCTAAAGAAAATGCAAGAAATCAGAGGAGAAAAGGCAGTTGGGGGTGGAAAGGGAGACCGGGTGCTGAAAATGGAATAAATTAAATCCCATGAATGTAGATTTTGTAAAAATATTCCCAACTATTATGTATAAGTCTAATGCATCAACAAGAGGAAAAAATGAAAAGAAGACATAGCCCTAGATAGATTACATGCCAAATGCAATAAATCAAACATGTTGAAAGAAGAAAGATGGGAAACCACCAAGCCTCTAAAGTAACAAGGATCACAACTAGAGTGGACCTCTCACCCAAAAACAATGTAAGCAAAAAGACAGTGAAGTAAAACATTTAATTTTGTTGAAAGTTTAAAAGAAAAAGCTAGGGTTCCATTTCTAGTGATATCATCCTTAAATGTGAAGAAAAAATACTTTCTCAGACAGAAGCACATTTCAAATCAAGAATTTGTTGCTAACAAGCCTGTCTTGAAAGTAAAGAAGTGCTTCAAAAGAGAAGAAAGCAGGTGTACATCAGAGACTCAAATATGAAGTAAGGATATTCAAGAAGGCATGTGAAAGATAAATTATTTTATTTTTCTTATTTATAATTGATCTAAAATTATTAATTAATATAAAATTATGATTCTTGAAAATAATAACATCAATATATTAATGATTATAGCTGTAGTTTAAAAAAAATAAATGACAGCAATGTGGTAAGGAACAAGAAAGAAGAATTGGGAATTCCCCAATTACCCATCATAAGTCCCTCATGAAGTACTATAATATTTGAAAGTAGACTTACATTACTTGTAAAGTATATTGCAAACTTAAGGGCAATAAATAAAATATTCCTAAAAGAAATATAATCAAGATGCTGAGAGAAGAAAGAGAAAGCGTCATTTTAAATGTTCATTAAAACCAGGGGAAGCAGAAAAAGTGAATGGCAAAAAGAAGAAATCAAGAACAAGAACAATGAATGGTAATTCAGCAAAAGACAGACTGTCAGAGTGGATTAAAACACACACACACACACACACACACACACACACAGGAAGACACAATTACATAATAGCTTCAGGAAATCCACTTAAAATCTAAAGACACAGATTGATGAAAAGTAATGGAATATGGGAGTGGTTTCCATTTTTACTCAAAAAAAAAAAGAAAAGGAAAGGAATGGAGAATAATAAATCATGCTAACACTCATTTTAAAAAAAGCTGGTGTAGCTGTGTTGATTTCTGTCAATACCAACTGCTGAGCAAGGAAAATAATCAAAGATAAAGAGGTATATTAGGTAGTGATAAAGAGATCAATCCACCAAAACAACATAATAATCCTTAATGTGTATTTACATAACAACAAAGTGCCCCAAATATTTTTAAGAGAGAGGGAAATGGAGTTTTGATAGATGCAGAGGAAGACAGACACAGACACACAGAAAAAAAGAAGGGATGGAGCAGAGAGCTGGGTTCAAAAAGCCAAAGAATGCCACTGACACAAGAATCCAGAAAGGCAGGGAGCAGGAGTTCCCCTAGAACCTTCAGAGGCAGTGCGCCCCTGCCAACACTGTGATTTTAGATTTCTGGCTTCCAGAACTGTGAGTGAATAAATTTCTGTTGTTTTAAGCTACCAAATTTGTAATAATTTATTACAGCAGTTATAGGACATAAATACAATACTCAACAATTCTTGGGCAAATGTCCAACAAAAATACTATGCAGATAGCCAAAATACTGACTAATGACATCAAATGCTGAATTGTCAGCCTAAGTGACAAATACTAGCCCCAGCAGAATATTCTGGAAATCCTAAGTACTTTTCTCCCAAATGAGTTGTGGTTTTATTCTCTTGTTTTCGCTTTGTTTTTTATTTAGAGGCTTTAATATATGTCTGGGCCTCTTTTCTAAAATTTATATTGACAATACTGAACTGGTTCTTGGAAATCCCATCTACTTGTTTGAGTCTAGTCGAACTGCACATCCTGTTTACAGTAGGCTTGAGTAGGAAAGAAAGGAAGAATTTATGGGAGTGCTACATCAATTGTGAAAGGCATTGTCAGCCAACTCAGATAAATAGACTCTCATAGTCCTTTGTTTACTCTGCATTAATGTATTTGTACCTGATTCCTATATTACATATTTCCCTATTTGGATACCCTCTTTGTGACAGGAGAAAAATCAGAAGACTCTGTTTTCCCTCCCTTTTTCATCATCGAAATTTCTGTACTTAGCATTTTCATGTCTTACTCTGTTCTTAGTAAAATATCCTCAAGTTTCAAGATCCAGCTCAAATATTCTAACATTCACACAGTTTCCTCTGCTTTCCAGTGAATATTAATATGATATCTTTAGAATAAAGTTCATTCATTGAAGTATATTTAATTCCCATCTATATAATTTACTAAGTGATTTTTATCATGGACTGGGGTGAGGGTGTGTGTGGGGGGCTATAGAGTCAACCCCAAAAAACCTGATTGCACTACATCTACCGTGCCTGCCCCTTTTCCTGAAATTCAGATTCAGTTGATTGGAATTTCAAGCTCCCCGTATGAATTCAGAATCTCCCCTTCCATCCTACCTCCTTACCTTCTGGAAAAGCTGAAGACACCAGTAAAATAAAAAAAAAAAAAATGAAGCCTTTGACATTAAAGAATTTTGATGTTAAAGTATATCCTATGTTTCTTAGTATACAGAGCCCTTTAGAAATTATTTTTAGACAGACATATAACCAAAACTTTGTTTATAAATTCAGAGAATTCATAATCCTCTGAAAACCATCTTTGAACCCTGTGAGATCCTAAGGCCCCAAAGTTATAAGCCCTAGATTAACTTATATTGTAGAAGATAGTATTACATGAAAACACTCAACACGTATTTGTTTATTTAATGAATCGGTTAATGACTATCTTATGATGATACTTGGCATACAGAAGCTCTCCATACACTTTGAGTTGATATCAAGAAAGGATACTTGTATTTTCCTTCAAGTAATGACTTGGTACCTCTGCTTATGACAAATTACACAGTAAATATATTTATAAAACCAAAACAAAATGAAAGAAAAAGGAAAAGATACAAAAAAGAAAAATCAGATCTGAGTCATTTTCTTTTTTCTTTTTTTTTTTTTTTGCAGGGGGAAGCCAAATGACCAGTCTTACCATCCTGAAAAGACAAATCCTCAGCTATTCTCCAATTGTTCGTTGACTCCAGATTCTAAGGGAAATAAGAAGACAATACTCCAGAATTACTTCATTTACTAAAATGAGATTTTATTTTCCAAATAATATTGGACTTCCCTGGTTGGTTGGGCAAGGCCTCATAAAGCTTTACAAAAGCTTTTAGACCCAAATAAATGAGTCTAGAATTGAAATTAAAGTTATCTCATTGGCTTTGTCTGTTTTTTTCCTCCCCTAGACCTCATGGAATTCTGAATCTTCTCATCCATATCTTGGCACTCCAAAGCTGAAAAAGCATTCAGAGAAAATCCTCTGAATGGAAGACAAGACACCTCACCTGAAGACCTGAACCAGGGGGCCTCCGGGATCCCTTCCGTGGAAAGCACTCTGATTGTCACTGACTTTCTAAGCCAAAAGGGAACTTGAAGCCATTTGCTACTCATCTGTAGGGAAGGAAGAGAAGACCTCGTAGATAGGAATTTCAAAAAGATTAAAGAGGAACACTGAAAGGAAGGGCCAAGAACATCAACACATCCCTCCATAGCATGAGAAGTCACACCACAGCCTATAGTCCAATGGCGATCCTTAGACTTTTCCTCACCTACGTCAGTGTCCCCTACTGGTTGTACGATGGGCAAGCAAGAAGAGTGGAAAGGAACCCAGAGTCTATTGATTACCCCAAACCTGCCCAATAAAATTGACCCATAGAAGATCTGGGACTAAAGACCAGATATTTAAATAATCAGCTCAGTGTAATTTCTATCCCACTACAACTTTCAATCTTACTGATTTTATTAGAAGTATGAGGTACATGATTCTCTTGGAAATGGTAACTACTCTGGGGAAAACAATTTTCTCTTCAGTTGGATATTCCTTAGCATTATGACTCATTCCTCTGTTGTCCACAGATTTTTATTTTCCACCTCTAAATAGCACTTATTCAACCTTGAATTTTACACCTATTAGAAATAAACTTCTAAAGGGCAGCATTTTAAGCTGATTCATCTTAAAATATCAGCTATTCATCTTAGAATATCATCTATTCATCTTAAAATAATTGCACATACTAGGAACTTAGTAGAAGTGTTAAATTGGAGTAGGCAGACAAAGAATGAGAAAGCTGAACAAAAATAAAGTTTTTTCCCAGTATTGCACAAGCCTAATTAATTGGTTTAACTGATTTATTTTCAAATGAGTAGTACAGAAATATGTATTTATACAGAGTAAGTCATATACAGGTTGAAAAACTGCTTTCCAAAGTTGTTGAAATACTGCAGATTATATATATATATATCAAATGTTAAATATTTGGCATCAAGATTTTGATACAATTTTTATGTTTTTTTTTATGTTTTATGTTTTTCTTAAGAATATTTGATGGTGTGTATATCCTCAAGGTAGAAGGAAAAAAAAAAGGAAAAAGCAAATAACAAAAAAATCAACCTCTGATCCTCCCAAGAACATCTGAGCTAGAAAATAGAGATCTTCCATAGTCTTTGGATAGCAGTTCACTTTTCAACACATGCATGCCATTGGCAAAAAAAGGAAAAATCAAACAAGATAAACGTGCATAAAGTAAAAATGAGAGGCCTCCCTCACTTTTCCTCCAGAGGAACACCATTTCCCAGAGGAACGCATGTAACCTCTCCTAGTTCTCCCTCAGGAGTTGGCCATACCTAGCACACAAACAGTCTGGTAGATCATTCTCACATTTCTACTCCAGCTTCATTAGAGACTAGATTTACCTGGGAGTCTCTCACCTCCTTCTGGCCTCAAAAGTAAGCCAAGGGTCAGCATAGTCAGCCATTCAACTTCAAACAAGTCACTATAATGGATCAGTTAGACACTGCAGAGGGAAAACTGTACCAAACATCACTATATTGGCTAAGTGAAATTAGACTTTATATGTTTAAAGAACAGAATAAATTGATGAAAGAATGGTAGCTGTTTCTGAATGACCTACTTCCCGGAGACAGACTTGGTCCATTTGGACCTCTCCTATCTCACCAGTGCTAACCTCCATAAGTATGAGAAGCAACCTCTATCGCTGATATCTGTCAAATTCCTCTACTTGCCAGAGCGACTCTTGTAAAGCAATTTCAATGTCCAAAATAATGTCTGGTATTCTTTCTTAGGAGTGCAGTGGCTATGGGAATGCATAGTGAGAAGGAGGTTGGTTGAGGTATCTTCTGAGTTTATAGACCATGGGCTCCACAAGCTGTCCTCTCTCACACAGCATTAGTTACCTCATGCAGTTTTCTGCCAGTTCCAAATTTTCTACTTGGGAAGTGTAAGGGTTTGGCAGAAATGAAGTGTGACTTCCCTCCAGCTGGCCACAAGGGACAGACTACCACAAACACTGCAAATGGCCCATGAGATATTTTCTTTGACAGTTGATTTTATTCTTCTACTCCAACATGTATCTGAGTAAGCCCGATTCTCCCACTCAGGTCTCTTTTATCCAACTCTCGCCTTGGCAGATATACAATATTGCTTTAGCAATGGCTATAAATTATTCCTGCACTTCTTTTTTGTCATGGGTACCCAAACAAGGCAACGTGACATATTTTTAGAGCACTTAAGCATTTCTTTATAGAATGAATAAAAATGTCACGACCCATTTCAAAATCACTTCAGTGCCCATAATGGTTGCCCTAAAACCCAGTGTTGCTAATCTCACATAATTGCTGACCATGTTGTAGCGTCACCGAGGTAAACATCTGTTGAGAGGAGGGGAAACCAACAACATTTTCTGAAATCAGACAGACCTGTGCATCTTCTTACTTCTTTTCTGCCCCAATTTAAAATTTAAATGACTAGAAGTCAGAGAAAGCAAACTCTTATCACCAGATGCCACTTGCCACATTCCAAGAGCCCATCTGCTCCATTAAATACCTCCATCAAGCTACTTCATAAAATGCTCCAGGAAGAGCTTTTAAATTGATCTGGGTTATCTCCAATTTGTTAAGTCAGTTTTCACAAGCAGCCATCCTTGTGAACATGTCAGTAATGGATATGTCACAGTCATTTCCCTTACCTCCCAGCACCGATGTGAAATTTTTCCCTCACTGTCATTAGGCTGAGATCTATAATTTGAGATCTCATTAGAATGTGAAGTCATCTTGGAACCAGAGCGACAAAGAGGAAAGAAACTTGTAGACACCCGTATATTTACACCAGTCAGGCGGAATCTTTTTCAACAGGCTTTGTAGTCCAAGGAAAGACAGACACAATCAACAGCCTGAGGAGATGCCAAAAATAAACACCTTCATTAGTTTCCTAGTTTCACAGAACAGGCTTGAAAATTCACTGCTAGATTATCCAGACCCCGTGAGATCTGATTCCCATCTCCCGTGTTCCTTTCAAACTGCACGTACCACTTTGCAGCTCTGCCAACAAGCTAAGATCAAGATGTCCTGTGCTGTGGGTGCTGGTCGGTGAGAGAAGACTTGGGTTATGAGAATTTCTGATTAATATCTTTTGGTTGAGATGCCTCTGAACAGACTCCTTGTTGCTTCATACATGTGCCTTTCCTGATGTCCCACCAATTTCAGGCATCTCTAAGCCTTTCTCTTTCCTCTCAGTCATATCCAAAAAAAAAAAAAACATGGAGAAAGCTATGCTATTTGATAATAAATTCTGATGTTTCTTTCTCTATTGTATTATAGTATGATTTTATGTATAAAATCACTCTTTGAAGATGATAGGTATGCATTCTTCAAGAAACTCTCAGATTGTTTTTACTCCATTTTTCAGAACCTTTAGTCTATCTAATTAGACCATTTAAAACCACCTCAGAGCCTTATGTACAGCAGGTCACCCACTATTATTTATTCATTGACAAAATAACCTTTATTGGAGAAATATCAAACTGTGAACATCAGCACTGATAAGATCCAGGATTAAGTTGCTGATTAAAAAAAAAAAAGCCTTCTCTTTAGTCTTTCAGATCACTTTCACTAGGTTTAATACAAATAGAGTCCTGACATGTTAGATTCATCTTCACCTTGACCTTGCACTTTGACATTACCATGTTATAAACAACCAATGAAAGCTTTTCCCCTTATATGCATGTGAGCTAGGGAAAAGATAACTCTGAGCAAACTAGATGTCTTAGATGCAAGCAAAAAGGAACATTTATTCTTCTCACTCACTAAGCTTATGTAGACTCATTCTTCCCCAGTTGTAGCTGAAAATATCCATTAGTCCTCCAAGAGTTTTTTTTTTTAAAGTAACATAGATGTACAGAACTAGATTAATTATAGCTATTGGTTTAGGACTCCTTGTTGCTTCATACATGTGCTTTTATATTATATTATGTTGTACCTATTAATTTATGTTAGAAAACTATTGAGCCCTCACAATCCAGCCAGCCCCAGAACTGAAACTTTGCCAATAACTTACTTCCTTTCCTAATCCACCTCCCCTCCTTGGTTCCAACCCACCCCATTCAGAGGTTAGCATGGTCCTGCCATATACCTCTTATTCCTATGGCTTCTTTTTTATAATTTACCACCCAATGAACTTATGAACAATATATTGTTCCATTTACATTTTTTAACTTTATAAGAAAAGATAAACAAAACTATATGTGGTCCTTTGGGACTTGGTTTTCCCCATTGAAATTATGTAATTCAACTTTCTTTGTTAAAGATACCTGGATTTTATTCATTTTCACTGCTATAAAGTATGCCATTCAGAGAGACACTACAATATATTATTTGGTTAATTTTTTCTCAATAAGCATTTGTGTTGTTTAAATGTTTTTACTCTATTATGGATGATGCTGCTATGAATATTCCTATACTTATTGCCTAGTTCATGTGTACTAAGAATAGATGATAGATGTAAAATTTTTTAAAACACTGTCACTCTCAAGTACTAAGGAATCTAGTCCAATACAAGCATTAAAATGACAAAATATTATCGGATTTCAATTCCCCCCTTTTCACTTATGGCTATTTGAGGGCTATTCACCTAAGGCTACCGTGAGGAAGAGCACTGATAAGTTTTATCAATGTTTTTTTGTTTCCCTATCTTTCTCACTTTCTGGAGGTTGCTTCAGCAACCAAGGGGAAAGAGAATAAGAATGAACATACTCATATGATGCTGGTATAATTGTAATCAATTGGATCACTTTTTCCCCCTTTGTCTTTCTCTTTTTTAAAATCTGATAGAGACTCATTTGGTTTTCTCAGTTTCTTCTGACAGAGCATGCTCACTGAGCCCTGAACACTGACAGACAGGCTTTCCCACCAATTCCCCTCCTCCTGCTGGGTCCCTTGGACTCACTGGGCTGCCATTAAGGGAGAGTACTGTTTTAAAAAATCTCAGGTCAGCTCTGGGTCTAACCTCCAGTATACATGCACTTCAGCTTTTCTTTTTTGTTCCCAAAGCACATAATCCCTTCTCTCTCTTGTCTCTTGCCTCATGCCCACTAGCCAAATCGTTTTCTTTTAAGCCTTTCCTAGAAGAATCAGACACAAGAGTCCCTGTCTGCTCCCACCTTGAGTGATGCATATTCAAGGCCTCTGAGGAGTTTTTGTTCATGCACTTTCACTAGACTTCATATAAGAAGTCTCCCCCTACTTTGACACTCACGAGAGGAACGAAAATAGCCTCAATGCTACAATAGCTCTTCTCATAGAAAGTCTTTCCCAAATCCAATCATAATTTTTCACACAAGCTAGAAGTGAATGTTTGGCTTACATAGGCAGAACTGAATTTTACAATCCTGCATGTTTTTTCATAGCTAATGCAGTTATTTATTTTAAGATACAGGGGTATCTGTCACCTGTTCTATAATTCTCAGTTACTGAGATCTCCACTGAAGTTTTAAGACCTAAAGAGTCTCCTAAAAGGATTTTTAGCAAATTAAGGAATTTGACTTCTTTCATTACCATTGCAGGAAAAAAAAATCTTAAGTAATAACACAGACATTAATTCAGCGATTCAGAGTTCCCACCCATTGGGTGAGAATTATCCAGGAGCAGAGGAGCATCTTTTGCCTGAATCTGTGCATGACTCAGGAATCAACAACATGTGGAGGATCACCTTGATGGGCTATCCAAGAGTTCTAATATCTCACCAAACAGGGAAGCAGTGAAAGGTTTGCAGAAGCAGATACAGAATTCCAGGACCTGGTATTAACAAAGAGAAAAGTAAGGATAGGAATTTAAGAAGATATCAGCAAGATATGCCTGGAGAAAGCACTGTCATCTATGTCTATTTTGCATTATGTCTGAGTCTAAAGAACCAAAGATGGAGCAGATAGTGCTTATATTGTAGTCCAGTTATTGCAGCCGGTCTCTTCCCTTGTCCCTAATTCTTTACTTTATCTCAGTTTCAGTACATGGGGTTTTGCCCTCCAAACTTGAGTTTCTGCCTTTACTGGGTGATATTTCTAGTAATTCAGGGTCTTCAGAGCTAATGCTCACTCAGTCCTCTAGTACTATCCAGACACTAGAGTTCATGGGAAATTGTGTTTATATGGTGAGATTCTTGTAATCAATTTATATGTTGTCATGATGTTGTTCTGTGCTTAACTTCTCTCTCTCTCATTTCTCCGTTGCTCATCTCCCAGCTTGACCACATACTCTCCCTAATTTCCTGGTCATCTTTGCCTTGTTCACTTACCATGTGACTACCAGTCTATTTGGTTGTCAAATTCCAATCATCTCACATAAACTATCCTACTGCCAGTCAAGTTTCAAATACGAGGCCACATAAAGTATGAATTGAACTTTTGTCACTAAATTCAGTAATTTGTTCTTTAACCTCACAAACATTTTTAGAGCATATACTGTGTGCCATGCATTGTTCTAGGTACTGGAAATGTATTAGTGGAAATAAAGAGTCCTTGTTTACACAAAGATTGTGATTTTGAGAGCAATATAGTCAGCAGAGAACAAAACAAATAATAAATGTAATATATCTGATAAGGTTAAATGCAATGCAGAAATATAAAAGAGACAGTGTGGAAAGGAATCCTAGAGAAGATATGACAAACTTTCATGCTACACATCATAAAGAACAATGGAATCAAGACAGCTGTTTAGAAGTCTTTAGCATAACTTTGTTTTGATGACATTTTAGAAGGGTCTGGCAAAGACCCATGTTTTAAAGGCTTGTTTGCCAGGCTGCTGTGCTACTCGGAGGTGGTGGAGCCTAGTGGAAGAAATTAGGTCATTGAGGACCTGCTCTTGGAGGAGCCTCTTTCTATTCTTCATTTTGCCTCTCAGTGGCCATAGGATAGGCAGTATCTTACACCACACCCTCCTGCCATGATGTAATAGGCCACCACAGGTCCAAAGCAATGGGTCCAAGTGACTATGGACCTGTGAAACTATGAGCCAGAATAAACCTTTTATATAATTTTAAGTTGATTATCACAGGTATTTGGTCATAGTAATGGAATGTTTACTAATACCGTAAGAAAATTATGGGCATGGCTGGTAGGATGCTTACTTAATTATAGTTCTACTTTGTCATTTATAGGTAAGAACCTGGCACATAATAGGAACTTTTAAAAACTGTTTTTGAATTATGCCTTAAACTGTTCTCTTCAGATCGAGATAAATCTAGACTATGTGAATTGACACCTTTGCTACAATTGATTGGATTGAGTCACAAAGTTCTTCAAGCCGGATCAATGAAACTTCTCTTTGAGACTTTAGGCACACAGTTGTAGTATACAGCCAAGATATAGGGTCACATAGACCTTTAGATTATGTAGACCACCATTTGAAGGCAGCAGGTAAAGGCAAATGAGTGACCGGAGAGCTGTCCTGATTGGAGATAAAAGAAGCAAAAGCAAATTAGAGACAAGAAACCATGTGGTGAGAAATAGGGTGAAAGTGAAAGTTTGAAAGTTGTCTCTTTTACTGGACTAACTGTGTTTCCTTGAGAATTGGGATTCTCATGTCTTGAAATATCACTGAATGTACAGTGGTACTGCTCTACCCCTTTATTTTTGCTATCTTGAATGATTTCTGCTCTGTGTAACTGTGTTGACTCTTGATACCATCATTCACAGCCAGTTTGTCTTAACTAAGTTAAATGCTTCAGTTTCCAGGCCCTGCATTATCTTATGACAATAATGTCATCTGTCACTTAACCTTTAAGCCACTACCCTCATTTTCCCTCTAGGTAAACTGCTGATTCTTATAGAAACAAAGATCAGAAATTTTTTTTCTATAAAGGGCCATATTTTTAATTAAAGATTAACATGTCAGTCTGTCTATTCCAACTAATCTAGTTATTTCAGTATGAAAGCCCAATAGACAATGTATAAGCAAATAGGATTAACTGTGTTCCAATAGAATAGGCTCAAAATCAGCTAATCTGAGTTCAGAGGCTGACTCTGCCCTTAATTATCTATGTAACCTAAAGAAATTAACTAATCTATGAATGCAAACCCAGTTCTATTACTTCTTCAGTAGCTCCAGATTTGCCACATAGTATAGTTCAAACTAGCCAGCATGGCACCAGAGACCCTAAATTATCTAGCTTCCAACCTGCCACTTTATCTACCACTAAACACAACACTTCACAGACCACATACAATTTCTATAGTATACTTCTTTCTGTCCCATTTTCTAAAATTACCAACCAATCTAGCCTCAAAACTGTTTCTGTGTTATCTCAAAAGCAGACTCTCCAACAAGAATTCCTATTATTAGGAAAAATTGCAGAAGATTTTAAACTGGTGTGAAAAAAAAAAAAAAAGACTACTGAGTGACCTGTCTAGCTTATCTTCCCAGGTCTTCTCTACCTGTCAATGTCTTTGATCTATCTTACAACTCTGCAAGTTTCAGAAATTGTTAGTAATGCCAATTATTCTTGTCCATACACATCTAAATTGTGTCCAGTGGAATGCAGTTGGAGAGTGTCTTGTAGAAATTGATCAGTCTTCCAGTTTTTAATCTACTTGTAAATTTATTTCACAGCACTCCTTCTGTGACATCTTTGTGCGTATATTGAATACTCCTTTGAATAGGGTTATTATATTTAACTACGAAAAACACCAGACACCCTTATTATATTTGAATTTCAAATGAACAATGAATTTTAACATTAACATGATCCTATACAATGTTTGGGATATACTAATCATAGTAAAAAATTGCTAAGTTGTTTATCTAAAATTCAAATTTAACTGAAAATTATATATTTAATATGAAAATCCTACTCTGTTTCAGACTTGCTTCCTGCTTGGTCTCCAGAGTTCTTGATTAGCGACTCTGCAGCCACACTCTCCTGTACCCTGTTCCGTGGACCTCCTCGCTGGATGAGAGAAAGCCCAAAAGCCACCTTCTGTATGACACCTTTGCTAATTCCCAAGGGTGATTTACAGTTCTCACCTCCTGAGTTCATTATCTGTTATAAGATTCCTCTAATAGACCCTTTGACATATATTGCATTTCATTTATTTTTCTCAATACATGCATCTTCTCCAAATAGAGTATAATCTCCTGAAGGACAGAGATTAGTGTTTATAACCAATTCCTGGAAGCTATCTAGAAAGTTTCATTGAGGAATGAGTAAATGAAGGAATGAATTTGCAATTTTGGGGGGAAGAGAAAAACTGAAGACGAATTCAGCAAATGGGTATTTTCTAATCAGGACATGAAGATTATTATAAAGGGTTCACCAAGATAGGCAAGTCACTTCAAGCACAGAAATTATTACAAGCAAATAAATGAAGAGAGTGGATTTATATTCAGGAAAATATTGTTTCTTCTTTTGAATAGAAAACATTTCTCTATCCAGAAGCTTTTCCTATCCTTGTTCCTGAAGCACTTTAGAAGAAGTCCAACTTCTAGGAAGGTCTTTAAAAAGAATGACAGAGCTGTGCTGTGATAGTCTTTACTACAGCTTCTCCCAGAGTAAACATCACCCCAAAGCAACAGCAAATGTTTCATCTGAAGCAATTCAGCATTGAAAGGTACTAACGCTGCTGTCATTTCCTTCCAAAGAGACTATAATTGCATTGTATCTCCTGTGCAATTAAAATTTTCACACCATCTTCAAAGTTGGTGGATATACAAACTACATAATTAAAGTCATTCTCTTTTGTGTCCCTTACCAGGAAAGCCTAAAAAGAAGAAGAAGAAGAAGAAGAAGAAGCAAAAAGAAAATCTCCCTTTTTATCCTGGCAGAATATCAGAGTTCCCAACTTACAAAATGGCTTGTTTTGTCAACCTAAAAATGAAAGGCTAAATACCTCTGTCACTTATTCCTGGGGTTTAGTAATTTTTTATTTAAAAGCTGAGAGATGAAAAATAAAAACAGCTGTGAAGTCTGGCCAAATAAGAAATGCAGGAATCTGTGAGTAAATGAACAAGCATAGTAACTAAGGTTACTGAGAACAAATACTTTGACAAATCAAGAAATGTTAATTGAGGGATTTTTTAAATTGAGGAATTTTAAATTAATCAAAAAAAAAAAAAAAAAACAGAATAGAGGGGGCTGGGGATGTGGCTCAAGCGGTAGTGCGCTCTCCTGGCATGTGTGCGGCCCGGGTTGGATCCTCAGCACCACATACAAACAAAGATGTTGTGTCCGCCGAAAAAACTAAAAAATAAATATTAAAAAAATTCTCTCTCTCTCTCTCTCTCTCTCTCTCTCTCTCTCTCTCTCTCTCTCCCTCTCTCTCAAAAAAAAAAAAAAACGAATAGAATAGAATAAAGGAAAGTCGATGTATTTCTACCCATGACAGAGGGAATGGGGAATCTGGAGGACATTCTGACCTTAACCAAGAAATATACTAGGTCCTTTGATAGTCAGATTTGGACAATATAATAAGGAAATCAAGACTCCAGGATCCGAAGCTCAGGGACAAAAACAGATAAACATTTTTTTTAAGGAGTTAATCATAGGTCTAATTAATTTGATATAGAAATTAAGCAAACATGGTCTTGAATGGGGGAAGCATTCATGTTCTGTGAGGGAATTGTGTGTTCATGCACAAACATTTTTGTTTGCTGGTTGTGGTCAAGTTATAATGAGGAAGCAAATTATGAACCTGGTAAATTCATTTATTTTGGAACTATTCTCCAGCCAGTAAACATTGTCTAGTCCAATTTTCCAAGGGATATAGATTACAAGTATTTGTAGTACAATTCTTTTGGGAAAGACTTGTAGTCAAGTGACATGAGATATCCAATCCCAGCTTTCTTCCCCTTGTTCTATATGACTTTGGATGACCTCCTTGTTCTTTCTAAACTTCAATTTGCTTATCTGTAAAATGCAGATTCCAATAGATTATAATACCTTATAGGATTGTGTGAGCATTAAATCAATGACTATACCAAATTCTTTAGCAAAATATCTGGAAAATTATAAGCACCCAATAAGGTTTTTTTTCCTTTCTGCATTTCTAAAAATTAAGGGACATAAAAATAATATTGATTCAGTATAAAATAAAGGAATTTGTAGCTGTCCAATTTCTCTGTAATTGCATATTATAGAAGGCTTCTAACCTTCAACAACATGACTAATTTTAAATTTGATCCACATATAAAAGTTGGAAAAACCAAATACATATACCTTCCCTGACCAAAATTATATTAGGAGCTGGAGATGAGAATGCTAGAAAAAAGAGTCTCAGATGGCTAATTTATTTAGATAATTAGTTTCTTTATATAAAGTTAAAACTTATGAATAAAATAGTATTACAGGTTAACCAAATGAGAATAAAAACTCTTTTTTTTGGTGAAAAAAATTGTATTTAAGTACAAGCAAATTATAATGATTTTTACTTATGTTTTGACAAACTGAATTTTAAAAAGACACTCTCAGAATGGTATTTCATGCAAATGCATACATAGATCCCCTTTAAAATAGCATTTGGGAATTTGGGGAAAAAATAGTTCCAAATAGAGGAGGATACCTGTCAAGGAAATGGAAGGTGTTCCCAATTCATTCCAAGTAAGATCAATATCACTGGCCCTGGGACAACAGGGTCAACATTTCAGAGAACACGTTCTGTTCAGATTCTATTTCTGGACTTATCTTTCCATAGAAGTTCCACTGAGATGAGCCACTTTATTTCCAAATGTGATTTCCTGGATGAGGTGTGTGAATTTATAGATACTGCTGGTATATTAGGATGGCTGAGGTGCCTGTCAGAATCTTAAAGTAAAATGCATCACCCAAGGGACCTAAATCCTATTTTCAAAACCCCACACATTTCAGTGTCATTCTCCCTCCTCTGTAAGTAAAAAAATATTATTTTTTTGGTAGGATAGAAGTTTCAAGCTTCGCCTAATATTAAGGAATACAAGCAATAAACAAGAACAAATAGGAGAAGGAATATGAGACATTTTGTAACTAACCAGAGTATGAACGGCATCACAAGCACTGTTTTTTAAAATACATTGTATATATTTAAATTCCTCAATATTAAAATAACACATAAATTATATAATTGGAAAAACAAACAGATGATAGATACTTAGACATTCCTAGAAAATCTAGAGACTTACAATAATAGATGCACTTTAGTTCAATATAATAAAAAAACAATTTTAATAACCTGAAATCTGTGTGCATAAATGATAATAATAGTTTATTATAAACTATAGAATTATGAACATTGATCAACTCTTTATTGCAGGAGAAAAGGTAACTAGTCACTTGCATATCTTTTACCCCACTTCACTTTACAAACATCTGCAAAGTGTTAAGAAAACATGCAGCATGAACAAGCCATGTGGATTTTCACTGGATCTGTTATAAAATGACAGCTACAGAATATTGAAAATTATAGAAACACTAATATCCTAAGATGAAAGTGAACTTATGTAACCTGGAAATAACTGGATTTCAGGGAAATGATCATATTAATCACGGAAGTTAGAAAATATTTTAAATAATGCTCAGATCTATGGAACAAAGGAACTTTTTACAATTAACAATTAATGAATGAAATTAAACTAAATGAGTTACTAGTACTCAAAACCTATTTTTAAAGACAAAAAATGACAAATGAAGAAACATTAACAATTGTGTTTCATTGGCCACCCAAGCTAATTAACAGTTAAATCCACTTATTCTGAGCCATATTAAATGGCTAAGGAAATATGACACTTTGTTTTAATTGAAAAAGTGACTAGGATTAATTAAAATGTGAGTAATCTGTCATTTGTCTTATAATATTTTTTTCAATTAGCACAAGCCCTGATGCTGTAGCATAGATGCAGCCCATCAAAACTGACTTTCACATAAATTCTGCAGCTCGTCTTCCTTTTACAATAGAGATATATTCTGACACAAGCAAAAGAAGAAGAAAGAAAAGGAGGAAGAAAGATGAAAAGAAAGAAGGAAGAATAAAACAGAATAGAATAAGACAGGAGAAAAGGAAGCGAAAGATAAGAAAGACAAAAAAGAAAAGTGAAAGAAAGAGGAGAAAGGGGAGAAAATGGAAAGGAATACAAGTATGAAGAAGGGGAGGAATGATGTACAGACACTCCTGAGACTGAGGAACTGGGAAAGGTTTTTCAATGTTCTTTCAGAAATTTTTCAAAATGTAATTTTTATGCTAAATTGATCTAATTTTTTACTTTTATAACCTGAAAAGAATCTTGATTCTTCTCAGTCTGCTTTCCACTTCAGAGATGGCCAATAATCGAATCACCCTCAGCAGCTCAGGAGTCGAGTCCAGAGGGAGTATGGAGCACACACACTCACTGGATACATTTCTGGTCCAACACTGTGCCAGGCATTTTAACAAAGTCAACAAGGCAGGTCCTGCCCTCAGGGTTGCCTCAGCCCACAATTCCTGGGGGCCCACTCCGCTTATGAATTTATGCATGTGGTAGCTGAGTGTTGTTCAGTTACCCACGCCTGTGTGCTCCTATATTTGCAGGTGAAATCTCCAGCCCAAAGGTTAAAATCCAGGGTGGTGAATGCTGAAAGAGGGGGAGGATGAAGCCACTCAGGAGGCAGAATTGGTTTCACAGAGAAGATGACTTTTAAGGAAGAGTCTTGGGGGCCTTCCATGCAAAAAGGAGGGGCAGATTAATTTAGTAGAAGAAAAGCAGGCCTTTAGGCGACAAAAAAAAAAAAAAAAAAAAAGAGCATGAAAAGTTCTGGAAGTCCACATGAAAGTCTGCATTACTGGCTGTTTCTAAAAATATTAAAAGATTTGCTACCCTGAGACAGCATGCAAATAAAGAGTAGATATACTTTGAGATGGGCACAGGTCTCCAGTTTGTTCAAATGGTCCACACCACTGGCTTTGCTTGCCAAGTCCAGCCCATCTCCCTCATTTCCAGTAGTCAGGTGGCTCATAGGTATTTAACCATCTCATCCTGGTTTATACCATTATGTCCCAATATCCTACATAATAGGACAGCACATAATTAGTAAACATGCCAAGTCTACACTCTTCAGTCTGGATATAGTGGGTTAACATTATAAGTCTGAACTCAAGTTTAGCCTTCTTGTCTTTCCCCTACAATGACTGTGCTCTCTAGCATTAGCCCGGAAACAGTTGCAGCTCTCAGTACTTCCCAGTAGATCCCCAGGCATCCTGATTGGAGTGCATTTCCCCTATACTCAAACCTTTCCTGTTCCTCTCCACATCTTCAGACATTTGAAGTTTCGCTCCTCTCAAATATTTTACATTTACACTTCCTTAAAGACTCACATGGAGGATTCATCTCTCCCATAAAGACTCTTGGATTAATCTTCACATCAACTCTATAAGGTTTTATCTGAATCATTTTACAAAGAGTAAGAAGAGGCTTAGGAGGGTTATAAAAGGTTCCTGAAGTTGTAGTTAGCAACAGATGATGTCAGGATTTGAATCCACAGTATTAAAAGGCACATTCTATCATTCAATTACAAATTAGAACTACAAAAGGACAGATCCATGCCTTTATTGCAGTTTGAACTCTTCCTTTTTTTGTTTCTTTGTTTTCTTTTCCATTTATATCATTCATTCTTAGACTGCCTTTAAATTTTTTAAAATACTAAGGATTGAATTCACCACTTAGATTTAAATTCATTTAACATTATTTGACCACCTACTTTGACCTGCTGCTCATCCAGTGAATTTCTCCATTATGCAATTCTTATTAAGTTGTTAAAACACTGAGATATAAGTATTATTTGCATTACTTACATTTGGCCACTTTCTGAATTACTAGATTGAATGTGAATGCAGGATCCTGACCTGAAGCTCCAAGTTCTTGCTACTACAAAACCCGCTGCTTGGTATCATCTGAGATACAGAGAGGACATTTGGTTAATACTTGTTAAATGAATGAATAGTTAAAGGAAGAACTCAATGACAATGTAATAAAAGTCACCCAAGTAAAGAGCTGTAGTATGATAATACAAATTTCTTACAAATCAATCAATTACATGGTTATCATCCTGAAGGGAATGCAAAAACCGCAGAAGATTCTATGAAACAAATTAAGCAATGGCCTTTGAAAGATTAAATTGTGCAAATGTACAGGGTAGAATAAAATGGAAAGTATCAAGGACAAAATGGACTGTTTAGAGGGCAGTATAACTTATTTGCAGAATGTTAAGTACCCTTGCTTCTGGGTCAGGATTTTAAAGTGCCCACTTCTCCCCACATAGCACCACTGCTCAGAACTGGAATTTTGAAAATGAGTATTTGTATGTTCAGCTTTTCCCACTCACTTTCACCTATCCCCATTCAGGTATTCCCTTGTGGAGTTTATATGCATTATTCTCCACTAAATGAGGTGGGAGAGTGTAAGATAGATTATATCTTACTAGTTTCTGAATACTTTAAGACCATGTCTCCCATACCATATTCAAATAAAGTTCAGAAATGCTGAGGGGAAAAATACAAGTAAAACAGATATCTGGTACAGGACTTCTCAAACGGTTACTTTCCTGACATGTATTATGAATGGCCAAGATGTTACAATTTGCAGCTTTTCTCAAAATTGTAATACTTTTTCCTCTTTTGGGAAGTTTATCCCCTAGGGATCAACTATCCTGAGTACAGAAAAAAAATACTGTTCAAAAGATTTTGCACAGTGCCATTATTGGAGAAGGTATCCCCTAAATGTTCATTAAATGAAGAATTGCCTCCATAAAAGTCAGTCACACTTTAAAATTTAATTATGTTGTTTTACAATTTCACTAGCATTTAATACTGCTACTTATATTGTGATATTTTCTTTGTTTATGCCCTTGTATTTTCAGTGCTTGATCTTGGACTCTTAGATCGTTTAACAGTTGACTCCACATTTGTTGACCCCTATCAATATAGAACATTTTCTCACATTGGCTGGTATGTCTCTTAGCTTAGGTTCGGTTATTCAGTAGGAGTCAACATCCACAAAGTCTTAGTGGCTTCCATAACAAAGGTTTACTTCATTCTTATGATATCTGCCCTATACACATGGTATTTTCTTCTACTCTATATTATCTTCATTCTGGGACCCAGGCTAAGAAATATCTCTGGAACCTGCCAGTCTTCAGACAAAGGTAAAGAGCTCCATGGTGAACCTTCACAATGACCCTTGAAGTTTATGCACTGATGTGGCAGACATCACTTCCACCCATACTTCTTTGGACCTAGCAAGTGACATGGCAAACCCCATGTCAGCAGGACAGGAAAATATACTTCTATCACAGGGAAAGGGCAGTAAATACTTTGAACATAAAAAAGATCCTTCTAATACCCTGGGCTTCTGCTTTCCAGGCCAGCCCCAATCTTACAAGTAGGTAACAAATTAATCCATCAAATTATTCTGAGTTAGACAGTTAGCAGGCACAGTAAAGAAGGCAATTATTACAGTTTTATTTTTAAAATCCCTGTGCTAATAGACACACTCAATCTTCCAATTCACTCCCTATGATTTTTCTATTAACCAAAATTCTGAGCAATTTGCTCCTGCCTATGGACCATGAAAAGCCCATCCCTTCTTCCTCCTTCTAATGACACAGTAAATTTAGAGAATAATATATTTTGGCTTTAAGTAGTGGTAAATAAAATACTCCATTATGAATTCATCCCCTGATTCCCAATGCCACTGATATTGATTCAAGATACAAGGAAACTAAAAATATTATTCGTCTTTGTAAAAGTAATTTTAATCATGAACATTAAATGGAACACTTTACAATTTATGCCTGTTTATTGTGTACCACAATAAGGATTATGTGTTCCATAAAAAGTCAGATAAACTGTGTTGTATGCTTTATTTTATCATAGCAGTAATCTCCTTTTATACATTTACTTATTGCTTGGGGATCATGAATAATCTGCTCATAACTTAAGATAATGCTGATGTTGATGTATAATATATGGTTAATAAAGTTGTTCATCATTAATTTGAATAAACCATGACCTCACTGATGATCATAAACCCCCACCATTTTGTTCAATTAAAAACACATTGCAACATTTTCTCTGCAAACAATTTCTTGCATAGCCAATTGTTTAATTTACAAGGTTAATAGAAAAACATATAGAAGAAAAATGAAAAATATATTCAAAACTCAAGTAGGTGAACTCAATGCAGATTTTTTTTGAAATAGGTTAATACCCTTTTGACTCTACTAAAAATTATTTTAAATAATTTGTAGTGCACAAACTAAGAAACTAGTTTTCAAAACCAAAATGAAGTAGGCTGCAAATAATTAGTAATTAAATGCACATAAAGCACTTGTTTATAGATTATATCATCTTTGTATAAATTAAAACAAGTACAAGAGTAACAAAAGAATAATTTAATTCTCATCTGTTCAGTCTGGGGTGTGCTGTCTTAAAAGGAAGAAGAAACAGCCAGAATTAGTGTCCCTAGTCCCAAACATGACCATGATGCACATTGAGAGTATGCTTTGAATGTGCCCATTATCCAAAACATTTCTGGGATGTGCCTCCCACAAAGGTTTTCAAAGTAATAGGCAATTATATACCCTTTGGGAATCAGAATTCTTAAAACTGAAAAAGAGTATATATTATCTAAGATTACTATGCTACTAGATCCTGGAGACACCATTTCCTTTCATTTTATGATTGGCACATCTGGGTGAATCAAAGAATACAATGATATCCATTGGAGTATGAAATTGGCAATATTGAGTCCAACCTTCTCATTTAATACATATTGGAACTCAGATCCAGGGAGAGGAAATCCTCTGCTCTGACAGCTTAATAAGCCTGTCTTTAATATAGAAAGAGTAAGTCCCAGTACTAATTGCGCTGACAAACCTCGATGCCAGTTCCCCTGGAATTCTCCCTATGTGACTTTGTACATGTGTTCAAGACTTGATTGATAAAGAATCCAACTGTTGTAAGGTAACCTCATTTTTATTTATTCCGTGTTTTCAAGGTACAGAAAAAAGCAGGTCTTGATAGAGGGAAGATATAAAATCTCTCAGGTTTTAGTGGCAAGAACAAGAGATGAAGGGTAGCTATTTGAGGTCGTAGTGGGAGGGGTTTGAAAAGAAACTGGTGGTACCAACAGGAAAGTGAACCTATACCACATAGGCTACAGTCAGACCTACTGCTAACCTCCCTCTGAAACAATGCTCCTTGGAGTTTTTGTATCTATTCTTTATCTATACCTTAGTATTTTGTGATTTCTTAAGGGTTTAAAATCTGAAATGCCCATGCTAAGCTAACTTTCAGTTTGTTCTAACAATTAATTTACCTGTTAAATTGCACTGTGCAGATAAAAAATAATGTAGCATCAATCTGACAAAGAATGCAGAATCTTTAAAAATATGATGCAAAATAATACTGAAATCCATGGGATAGAGGAAAACATGATTTTGAGAAAACAGGAGAAGATTAGAAAGATACAAACTTAATACTTATTTAATATATGCTATTAGCTAGACACTTGATTAATCTTTTCATGTTTTGTTGTTTTTTAATAACAAAAGCTTCCAAGTTTTAGCAATGCATATGGGATAAGAATAAAAAACATATTCCCTTTTTCCTTTGAAAATGAGGTATGATTATAAGTTCTGACCAATGAAATGTAATTGGAAATGTTGTGTTACAGCTTTCTAAAAGCACAATAAAATGAAAATTAGTATATAATATTTTTTTATATTGAGGTAAGTTCTTTCTATACCTGGATTCTTCAGTGTTTATAACATAAATGAATATTGAGTTTTGTCAGGGGATTTTTCCTGTACTTATTGAGATGATCATGTGATTTTTTTTATCTTAATATATTTATGTTGCATATGTTGAACCAAGGAGTACTTTCACTGGATCTTGAACCCAGGGGTACTTTGCTAAAGTACCTCAGCCCTGTTCATTTTTTATTTTTTATTTTGAGACATATCTCACTAAGTTGATCAGGATGGACTTAAACTTGCAATCCTCCTACATCAGCCTCCTAAGTAACTAGATTACAATTGAGCATCGTCATTCCTAATGGAGCACTAATATTTTTTTCTTTATTTTTTATTCTAATTTGTTTATGACAGCAGAATGCCTTATAATTCATATTACACATATAGAGCACAATTTTTCATATCTCTGGTTGTATATAAAGTATCTTCACACCATTCGTGTCTTTATACATGTACTTTGGATAATGATGCCCATCTCATTCCACCATCATTTATAATCCCATGCCCCCTTCCTTTCCCTCCCACCCCTTTACCCTATTTAGAGTTTGTCTATTCCTCCCATGCTTCCCCTCCCTATCCCACTAGGAATCAGCCTCCTTATATCAGAGAAAACATTTGGCATTTGGTTTTATAGGATTGGCTAACTTCAGTTAGTATTATATTCTCCAACTTAATCCATTTTCCTGCAAATGCCATGAGTTTATTCTCTTTTCATGCTGAATAGTATTCCATTGTGCATATATACCACATTTTCATTATCCATTCATCTACTGAAGGGCATCTAGGTTGGTTCCACAGTTTAGCTATTGTGAATTGTGCTAATATAAACATTGATGGCTGTGACCCTGTAGTATGCTGTTTTTAAGTTCTTTGGATATAGGCAGAGGAGTGGGATAGCTGGGTCAAATGACGGTTCCATTCCCAGCTTTCCAAGGCATCTCCATACTGAGATGTATGCTTTCCATATTGGCTACACCAGTTTGCAGTCCCACCAGCAATGTATGAGTGTGCCTTTTTTCCCACATCCTCTCCAACACTTATTATTGTTTGTGTTCTTAATAGCTGCCATTCTGACTAGTGGATAACTAATATTTAATTTTACATTGTGTTCATCGGGGACATTTTTCGATAGTTTTCTTTCCTTGATATGTCCTTATCTGATTTTGGTATCAGGGTGATGCTGGCTTCCTAAATGAATTTGGGATTATTTCCTCCTTTTATATCACATGGAATAATTTGAGAAACATTGGTGTAAGTTCTTCTTTAAAGGTCTGTTAGGATTCAACTGAGAATTCAACTGATTCTAGGCTTTTCTTTGTTGAAAGATATTTTATTAGTGTTTCAATCTTGTCATTTTATACTGGCCTGTTTATGTTTTCTATGTTCTCTTGGTTCAGTTTGAGTAAGTCATATTTATCTAGAAATTTGTCAATATCTTACTCAAAGCCAGCATCATACTGAATGAAGAAATATTGAAATCACTTCCTCTAAAATCAGAAACATGACAATGATGTCCACTCTTAACATTCTTAATTAATAATAACACTTCAAACTCTAGCCAGAGCAATTAGGCAGGAGAGGGATATTAAAAAGATGAAAATCAGAAAAATGAAGGGAAATTATCTTTTTTTACAGATGACATGATCCTATACTTACAAGACACTACTATCAGAAGACTTCTACAGCTGGTGAACAAATTTAGCAAACAGTAGGGTGCAACATCAACATACGAAAAACAATAGTATTTTATAGTTTTTCTGTACACCAATAATGATCCTGCTGAGAAAGAGATCAGGTGAGCAATTTCATCATGATAGACTAAAAAAAAAATACCTAGAAATAAATCTAACCATAAAGTTGAAAGACCTAAACAATGAAAATCATAGAATACTGAAGAAAGAAATTGAAGAATAACTTTGATGATGTAAAGACCTTCCACATCATTCAAATGGCCGTTTTAGTAAAAGCACATGTAGAATCAATTCAATCCCCATCAAAATACTAATGTCATTCTTCACAGAACTAGGAAAACACAGTCCCAAAATTCATATGGAAGAACAAAAGACACAGGATAGACAAAGCAATTCTGAGTAATAAGAGGAATGCTGGAGATATCACAATATCTGATGACAAAATATTCTACAGAACTGGAGTAATGAAAAAACAGATGGTATTGTCATAAAAAAATAGAAATGAGACCAATGGAACAGCATAGAAGACAAAAAGACAAATCCACATAGATATAGTAATCTAATCCTTGACAAGGGTGCCAAAAACAGGGAGAAAAGAAAACCTTTATGGCTGGGTGTGGTGGCAAGCTCATATAATCCCAGAGATTTAGGAGGCTGAGAAAGGAGGATTGAAAGTTCAAGACCAACTTTAGCAATTTGTCAGGGCCCTAAGCAACCTAGTGAAACCCTGTCTTAAAAGAAAAAATTAAAAGGGCTGGAGATGTGGCTCAGTGGTTAAGCGCCCCTGGGTTCAATCCCAGGTACAAAGAAAGATAGCCTTCTTAAAGAAAGAGTTTTTAACAAATGGTGCTGGGAAAACTGGATATTCATATGTTGACAAATGAAACTAGATTCCTATCTCTCACCCTGAACAGAAGTTAACAAAGTGGACCAATGACAAAAAATTAGACGAGAAACACTGAAACTGCTAAAAGAAAGCATAGGGTCAATACTGTAACATATTGGCACAGGCATTGACTTCCTTAATAAGACTCCGGAAGCTCAAGAAATAGAGCCAAAAATCAATAAGTGGGATGCCATCAAATTAAAAACCTTCTGCACAGCAAAGAAAACAGTAATGTGAAGAGAGAGCCTGCAGAACGGGAGAAAATTTTTGCCAGCTACTTTTCTTACAGGGAATTAATATCTAGAATATATAAAAAACTCAAAAAATTTAACACCAATAAAACAAATAACCTAACCAATATTTGAGCAAATCATCTAAACAGACATTTCTTGAAAGAAGAAACACAAATGGCCAACAAATATATGAAAAAGTGTCATATCTTTAGCAATCAGACAAATGCAAATCAAAGCTACACTAAGATTTTAGAAATCTTAGAAAAGCAATCATCAAGAATACAAAGAGCAATAATTGTTGCTGGAGGTTGGTGGGGGAAGAAGGTACATGTGGTTGAGATGGAAAAATAGTACAATTGCCTTGGAAAGTAGTATGGAGAGTCCTTGAAAGACTATGAAAGCAACTAGCATACAACCTAGCTATTCCTCTCCTTTTAGTTCTTTTTTCCATGTAATAAAAATAAGATTTCATCTCCCTTAAGCTACGTAATTTAAGGTTTCTGTTGTAAACTGAACTTAATCCCAATTGGTATCCTCTCAGCTTACAGATACAAAATCTAAGGATGAAATAAGAAAATGCCCATTCAAATGCAAAATCATCATTGGTAGAAAGAGTATTTATACTATCGCCATTTATAATTGAAAAATATGTATTATTTTCTTTAGAACACACAACTTTATGGTTAACATAAAGAGTGATTAGAATTATAATGCCATCTAATGGTAAAGAAAAAGGAACAGATTACATTCTATGAGATCTAAAAAAATTGTCTTATAAACTCAAAACCAACTACAGCAATATTTCTGCTAATCATTATTTTGGTTAATAAACAAATAAATGGAGGAGTGCATACTCATGCCTGAATTTTATCCTTAATTCACCAAGTGGATGGTATATGTGTAAGTAGTAAAAGAAATAAAACCAGACCATTATCCAAGGTTTGGGTTGTGAGACCTCTCAGCTTTCTTAGTCCTTTTCTATAATACCTGCTCTAACCCACTCAGTAGAATGTGATGTTATTCCTATAACTTATGAATGTTAACTTTTTTCAAATGTTTCCCTATATTACATTGCAAAAGTTTAATCCATGTATATGTATTTTAAGCTTCTAAAACATCATTTTCTTTTTTTATTTCCCACAATATACTAAAGTGACCAAATCAAAATTTAATATATGCAGATGGTATCATATAAATAAAAGAATGGATCCTTGATTGTTAAATAGATGGACAATTGTAGGATTTTTTTAAAAAATTGTTGCATGAATTAATCTACTACAGCATGTGATATTTATTCTCCTTTGCTCATCAAGGTCAATAGTTTTGTAGGAGGATATTTTTGCAAGGCAAGAATCTTGTATTCAAAATCAACCAACCTGTATCTCTAGTCATAGGGAACTATAGCTAGAAAACCTTCTTGAGAAAACCACCCATACTCGAGCACATTTGGATAAAATGTCTGTTGAGTGTGAATAGGAAAACAAATATCATTAAATACCACTAAGAGCTCTACACGATGCTCCTCCTGAGCCTGCAATTGAGGAACACCTTTTATGGAAGAAGTTTGTTTGAGGAATTTGGTCATGGAACAATATGTGTGGAAGTAGGTAGAAAAGTGAGGGTGTCCAGAATGAGTGCCAAGTCAAGCATTGTCCCTGTGCCACTTCCAAAATGTTTAAAAGGATATTAGTTGCAACCATATTCTGTGTTTAGCACAGTTAAACGTTAGTACTCAAGTAAAGAAGGCCAGATAAATAAATATCAGGGAGTAGCCAGGAAGAAATTACTGCAGAAGAAAGCATGGTACCTGTGAGAGCAAGAACCTGATTAATCATCAGGATAATTAGAACTAAAAAAAAAATAAGGGGAAGAGAGTAGTAAGATGAGGATGGAGAGGACCATGCAGAGGTGTGGAGTCAGAGGTGAAGGCTTTGGTCATTACTCTAAGGGCAATTATATGCCATGGAAGTGGTTGAAGCAAAAGCATGATATAATAAGCTAAGCATTTTAAGATCTGGACTATGCTAATCCAATTGAAAGTATAAGACAACCAATTAAGAATCTAATGCACTTTTCATTCACTTCTAAAAAGAAATGAAAGAGTAAGACAGTGGTGTCAGAGAAGAGATGTGATGACAGCAGCAGAGATCAGAGGTATACGAAGCCAAAAGCCAAGGAATTCAGACAGACCCTACAAGCTGAAAAAATAAAAGGTGCCGATTTTCTCCTACATTCTGCAGTAGAACCTCATTTCTGTCAACACCTTGACTTCATGTCTGCAAGATCCATTCAGACTTCTAACATCCAGAACTGTAAAATAGTAAATGTGTATTGTTTTAAGGGTAGAAAAATCATTTATGGTGGTCCATGACAGCAGTGATGATAGTTTAGACAAGAATGCTAATAGCAATAGAAATGGAGAGGACTGGAGAAATATTTAGGAGATTAAATTGGTAGAAACCCATGAAGCCAAACCTGATATATGAATGTTAAACTGAACCAGGGCTTCATTCTAGGCTAGCATCTCTATTCCCATTCTGTCCCTAGAGGATCTCATCCTATTCCAAAGAGTGTCTCCAGCCCTAAACTCTTCTTCTAAGGACTTGCTACAATCATTTTACTTCACTGGGCATTCACAAGCATACCCAGTCTGTTCAACATCCTCCACCCTTGTCATCACCAACCCATATCTTTCCCACATCAGTAAATAGCACAAACTGAAAACCTAAGAGGCGCCTTTGATGTCGTTTTTTTTTCTCATTTCCCATATTCACCATATTTCTTAGTTACAGATTGATCCATCTCCAAAACATTTCTTTATTCTTTTTATTTTCTGTGTCTTGCTTATAAATATCCAAGTCCAAGCTACCACCATCTCTCACTGAGTCAATTCAACAAATGCTTAAGTGGAGTCATTGCTTCTGTATCACTCAATCCATTTTCCTGGCAGAACCATAGTGATAGTTTAAAAAATATAAGTCCCTTAAGTTTCTTACCATAATAAGCCCCAGAACAATCCACATGCCTTAATTGACTTATGACAAACTGTACAATTTGGACCTTGCTTCTTGTCCTCACATTCTCTTTACCTAGAGGTCATTATGTTGTAGTTGCATTAATCTGCTAATCTGCTTTGCTTTCCTTGAAGATGCTAAGATTTTTCTTGATTTGGACCATTTTTTTTTTTTTTACTGTTTCTTCTGCCTAGAATACTCTGTACTTCTTGCTGACACTTTCTCAGCTCACAGGTCACCTTCCTGAAGAGAACTTCTCCAGCCACCACACCTAAAATTACCCTTCTCCTCTTTTACATGCTATGGCATGATGGTTTCTTTTTCAAAATATTTCACAATATGTATCTGCTTGGTTTTGTTGTTGTTGTTGTTGTTATTGTTGGTTTGGGAGGGGGTTGCTCCCAGGGATTGAACTCAAGGGCACTTGACCACAAAGCCACATTTCCAGCCCTATTTTGTATTTAAATAATAGAGACAAGGTCTCACTGAGTTGCTTAGGGCCTTGCTAAATTGCTGAGGCCTGCTTTGAACTCACGATCCTCCTGTCTCAGCCTCCTGAGCTCCTGGGATTACTTACAGGCATGTGCCACCGTGCCCTACCATCTGCCTATTTTTTATTATATCTTCTTCTCCCCTAAATACGCTCCAAGGTTTCAAGAAAGTTTTGTGGATATTTTTTGTTTGTTTTTATTTTTAACACCATTTTCTATTTTCTTTGAGAAAGATGGTACATCATCATTGCTAAGTAAACACTTGATGGATGAAAAAGAATGGAATGAATTAACTTCAATGTGTGAAGAGAAATGAAATTTCAAAAATACTCTCTTAGCCTATATTTGTTCCTTGACAGATGATGATGTCAATTGCTGGGAGTTGCTTCTCCAAAGGAAGACCAGTCTTTAAGGGAAGATCAGGAGTTTTGAACTTGTTGACTTTGATATGCCTCTGAGACTTTTATGTGGAGACATAAAGCTAGATAATTAGATTTATGGGTGTGGAATGCAGAGAACCTGGACTGAACATAGAAATGTAGAAAGTATTATTGCATGCAATCAGGAATTTTAAAATATGAGGATAAGGAAAGCTTTCACATGTCCTAATAGTACTTTCCTACTGTTCTCCAGCTACTTCATCTGATTATGCTCTCTTAAATATTATTTTCTGCACAACTTCTATTTCACAAAAGTATCTTGCACTATGTATTGACCTATGTCTAGTGTCAATTTCAAATTTTGGCAAAATTTGAAAGGGATATTTTTGAAAGAATGTTTGTTTACATAGCTTTGCTCACCAAGCCACACCACACTCCACCTTCCACCCAAAACAATAAAAGTGTTTCCTTTTATCATTTGTTGTTTTTGTTATCTTCATCTCAATTTTTATTTTCTCATTATGAATAAGTGGGGTGTTTCATGGAAGGCCCCTCATTGAATTGACAAAGAAAAAGAAACCTTTCTTTTTTCCTGCAATGCTTTGTTACAATACTCACCTGGAATCATGTCTTTAAAACCAGAGTTTTTTGACATTACAAAGGGAAAAATAATACCAAAACAAGAGAGGCATTCAATACACAAAAGATCTCCTACAGACACTTTCTAATTGTTTTTGCTTTGTTTTGTTTTAAACTATATTGCCTGTGGCTTTGGATGTTACCTGGTCAGGCAAGTAATGTGAGATCAGCCCTCTGGACTCAAACAACCTAGTACATTCAGTTAGAGAAAGTCATTTCAGGGAAGCAATTAGTTCAACTAACTGCTTCACTGCTCTGATAAATTTGGCCAGTTGTCTGACCTTCTATAGAAGGTGGGAAGGAATTTTCTTCCCTCTATGACTCTGGCAGAGATTTTGTTGTACTTTCTCTAAATCAAAGGAAGGCATAAACTTTCTAGTGCTAAAGTGACCCAAAAATGTATTACATTCATAGATTCAAGAAAAACTATTGAATATGAATTTGTGGACTATGGGGAAGTCTCTAGTTCAGAATTTAGTGAAAACCCATTTGTTGAAAGTTTGATAGTACTTTTTGATAAAGGGTCCTTTGAAATGGATCTCTTAGATTTATACAGAAATTCATTAATTTTATTTCACCTGTCAAAAGTTTTCAAGAATTCACTATTTCAGCTATGTTTTTAGCTAGTGGTTTCCACATTGTGGAGCCCTAGAATCATAAAGTCGACTTTCAGGGTGCTACAAGGGAGAAAAATCGGATAATGAGATAAGACATTCATTTGTGTAGCACCATACTTTTCATAAAAAGCTTTTCATTATTTCAGTTGATTCTTAAAATAATTGTGTGATGAAGCCAGGGGTTAATATACCCATTTTTAAAAATGAAGAAATAGTAATTCAGAAATGTTAGGGAGCTTTTCTATTCTTGTAGCTAATTAGGAATGGATCCAAGCCTGCAATTCCTGTATTATTTCCTTATCTCTAAATTCAGTGATCTTTCTACTATGTCACACTGTTCTTGTTCGGTAATAAGCTCATGAAACCAGGAGTCACAAATGTAAATTTTTTTATGTAATCTCTACTGCAGTTTATGTGTATGTTTACACATAAAGGTATTTAAAAGATGCTACAAAGTACTTAGAATATATTTCAAGAGAATTTAAACTACACATAGTCAAATATACAAATGACTTACCCTGCCTAATCCATCTATTTTGATGCATTCTAAAAAATGATAACCTTAGACAAGAATATATCATCAAATGCAATATTAGACAGGAATATATTATCAAATGCATTTTAAAAATGCATATCAGGCAAAATTTAGAAAAATGTTATCAATGCCACATTTTTTTTATCCATTCGTCTATTGAAAGGCATCTAGGTTGCTTCCACAATCTTGCTATTGTGAATTGTGATGCTATGAACATCGATGTAGCAGTGTCCCTGTAGCATGCTCTTTTTAGGTCTTTAGGGAATAGACTGAGAAGGGGAATAGCTGGGTCAAATGGTGGTTCCATTCCCAGCTTTCCAAGAAATCCCCATACTGCTTTCCAAATTGTCTGCACCAATTTGCAGTCCCACCAACAATGTACAAGTGTACCCTTTTCCCCACATCCTCGCCAGCACTTGTTGTTGTTTGACTTCATAATGGCTGCCAGTCTTACTGGAGTGAGATGGTATCTTAGGGTGGTTTTGATTTGCATTTCTCTGACTGCTAGAGATGGTGAGCATTTTTCCATGTACTTGTTGATTGATTGTATGTCCTCCTCTGAGAAGTGTCTGTTCAGGTCCTTGGCCCATTTGTTGATTGGGTTATTTGTTATCTTATTGTCTAATTTTTTGAGTTCTTTATATACTCTGGATATTAGGGCTCTATCTGAAGTGTGAGGAGTAAAGATTTGTTCCCATGATGTAGGCTCCCTATTTACCTCTCTTATTGTTTCTTTTGCTGAGAAAAAAACTTTTTAGTTTGAGTAAGTCCCATTTGTTGATTCTAGATGTTAATTCTTGTGCTATGGGTGTCCTATTGAGGAATTTGGAGCCCGACCCCACAGTATGTAGGTCGTAGCCAACTTTTTCTTCTATCAGACGCCGTGTCTCTGATTTGATATCAAGCTCCTTGATCCATTTTGAGTTAACTTTTGTGCATGGCGAGAGAAAGGGATTCAGTTTCATTTTGTTGCATATGGATTGGCATTTATACACAATGGAGTATTACTCTGCATTAAAAAATGACAAAATCATAGAATTTGGAGGGAAATGGATGGCATTAGAGCAGATTATGCTAAGCGAAGCTAGCCAAGCCCTAAAAAACAAATGCCAAATGTCTTCTTTGATATAAGGAGAGTAACTAAGAACAGACTAGGGAAGAAGAGCACCAGAAGAAGACCAACATTAAACAAGGATGAGAGGTGGGAGGGAAAGGGAGAGAGAAGGGAAATTGCATGGAAATGGAAGGTCATACAAAATTACATACAAGAGGAAGTGAGGGGAAAGGGAAAAATAATACAAGGGTGAGGAATGAATTACAGTAGAGCGGGTAGAGAGAGAAGAGGGGAGGGGAGGGGAGGGGGGATAGTAGAGGAGAGGAAAGGCAGCAGAATACAACAGACATGAGTATGTCAATATGTAAATCAATGGAAGTGTAACTGATGTGATTCTGCAATCTGTATATGGGGTAAAAATGGGAGTTCATAACCCACTTGAATCAAAGTGTGAAACATGATATATCAAGAACTATGTAATGTTTTGAACAACCAACAATAAAAAAAGAACAAAAAAAGAAAAATGTTATCAAAGGTCATTTTGTTAGCACATGGTGGGTCTTCTATTTGTCCAGACTTGAAATTGTTCAGTGATGCTCATTCAGGGTGTTTTTTCACAAAGAAGGGAGAAAAACACAGATATACAGAGAGGAATTAATTAATAGTAAACATTTAAGACTAGTCAGTTTGTATGTATACCAGAGAGACTATTCTATAACAGTCACTTTGGTGGGACTATCAGGAGCTCAGTTTCATTCTTTGATAAGTAAACTTCCTTGTAAGAAATCCAAGAGTTCACCCATCTTAAACAAAATCCCCTTGTAGAGTAACTTGGGCTTTAGCAAAGTTTCAGGACATTCATTCAGAAGGACACCAGGAAGACAGAGGAGTATTTTATAATAGGAAATGGCTCAAAACTAGCCAAAGAGGGGAGA
The DNA here is from genome assembly GCF_045843805.1 of Urocitellus parryii. Taxonomy (NCBI): domain Eukaryota; kingdom Metazoa; phylum Chordata; class Mammalia; order Rodentia; family Sciuridae; genus Urocitellus; species Urocitellus parryii. Next base: position 102,540,231 of record NC_135542.1, read on the forward strand.
CAGATAGTTTTGAGAGAAAATATTTTTAAATAATAGGAGAAAGTAGGTCAAAAGCCAGAATCTGTCTACAATCCTCACTCTCTTTCCTTTTGCCTCTACAAATCCCAATGACCCCAAGCTTCACTTGATGATTAGCCAGTAACTTCAAGTATGGTACAGATTCATTTTCTGGGTGAGTCAGGGCATGCCAATCTGATACTCAAGGAGCTTAGGACTGTTTGATGCAGTTTTCCTACAGTTTTGCTATCTAGTCTTGATTAGTTCTCTACAAATTGTAGCTCCACGGATGCATTTCTAGACCATAGTCAATAAACTGCTAGCTGCCCCTGTTTTTGTACTGCAAGTGAGCTAAGAACAATTTTTACATTTTTAAAAATAAGACAAAATCCAAATCATAGTGACTGTAAATGAAATTTTATTGGAACACAATAATGCCCATTCATTTACACATTTTCTATGCTTGCTTTTGTAAAAATGGTAGAGTTGAGTAGGTGTCATAGAAATGTATAATGTCCAGCAACCTAAAACACTTATCATCTAACTCTTTACAGACAGTTTGCTGATCTCTGCTCTATACATTTGATTCTCCTAAACCTCTAAATACCTTGCCTATCTGTTCTGGCCTTAATGGAACTTCTAATTCTGGCCTCATCACTCAGGGTTCTTTTTAGGAAAACTTGGCTTTGATACCTTCTTTTATATTCACAGCCACCAATATCCTGCTTTATAGCATAATACTGTTAAAAAGATATATATATATATATATATATATATATATATATATATATACACACACACACACACACACACACACACACACACACATATACAATTAGCATTTGTTTTCTGAAGGAAAAAAATGATCATTCTCTGCCTCATGGCTCTTCTTAGCTTAATTAAATTATCTGCTAATGGAAATGTGTAGGTTACTTTCACAGGATGTGATGGTGTGCTTGCCCATGCTTGTCACAATTGGGGTTCTCTACCATGCTAGTGAGATGAAGAATTCCTGCAGAGTCCCAAACCAATGAAGATTATTATTAGAGCTGAAATAGAAGGAAATAAGAGACACCTACAAGACACCTTATATCATCAAGAGGAACCTTATCTTCTTGATTCTAGGAAAGGACAATTTTCTATGGAGAATCCAAGGATTTTTAAAAAAATAAATATCTTTGAAGACTATGTTCCAACTAATATACTCAAAATTTTATTGCCATTTTCATACTTAATCATCTAAATTTCCTCAAAAGTAGTCATTGTGCTTATGTTAAAGGTGAAAAACCAAAGAAAAAGATAGAATTGCATAGATACTAACTGGCAAACTTGGGGCTTGGACCTATATCTCTCTGACATCATCTGCTGCAATGACTGCAAGACTATGCCTCCCTGAGCTGTACTTTGCAATTTCTGGTTAAGACAGCAGAAGTATTTCTTGTACATCCTAAAAGAAAACAGGGCTAAATGTGCACAGGTCACAGTGGGGTGGAGAGGAAGAAGAAGAACAGTGTGTTGAGTAGGAGCTGGTGTTCTAGGTCCTGTAAAAGAAAAACCTAACTGATATTCTCTATCACACAGTGAAACTTAGTACAAATTGAACCTGTCTTGGGGCTAATCCAAAAGAGGATTGTCCCTGAAGTGTCTGAAAGACTATGCACCTATCAACTACCTGTCAAAGACAGTTAAATTCCATGGTACAATCAAATCCTTTAGGATAGATATAATAAGAGAGCATGTCAGGATCCTATCGATCATCTATTCCAGCCCATGCCTTTTACAGATATGGTGAACAAAGTCCAAAAAGGGATGATTTCTGGCCTGGATTCATAAAACTGCTTGTGGCAGGTGCTATAGCCCATGGCACAGTGACAGGAGAATGGACTTTGAGTGCAGATAGACCAGGTGGTGCAATACCATAGTAGCTAGCCTGATGGATGGTAGTCATCATATCTTCTAGTGTCACACTCCTGCATCTCCAGGAATGAAGAGAGTTTGTCCCCTTCTCATGGATACCTTAGCCCAAAACAGCATCATGGGTTCTCATAGGTTTATTAGGAAAGCTTGCTCCTTACTTTCTTCTTGGAGCTGTCACCTACCATGGTCTTTCATGGGGCTTAACCTATCCATGAGTCAGATATCACTTCAAATTCCTTAGGAACAAATCCTGTGGTTTCAAAAATCAATCTGTAATGGAGTCTGTTGTACTTTTATTAGTGAAGTCTATGTGAGTTCTCAATAACAAAGAGGTCTTACTGTAATTACTTACTCAACAAACATGTTTGCATTCTTAAAATATCTAAGAAATTTAACCTACATTGTGGAAAGTCTTCACAAAAACACTGTGAGAGAGCATCACCATCTCCATTTTGCAAATAGAGAGTTGAAATGCCATGGTGATTAATTTGCTAATATGTGTAAGAGTTAGAATCCAAATAGTTTTATTAATATCCTGCTACTTCTTTCTTTTTTACTGCATCATCAAATTCTCATGACAAACCACCAAAAAAGTTCTGGTAGGATGAAATGATTCTGATTTTATCAATGAGGAAATTAAAACACAGAGGGCCAAAAACCCTTGTCCAAGCCACATATCTAGTAAACTGGAGAGTTGGGGTTTAGAGTCAGTTTCTTGGCAAAATTCTGAAGCTCTCTCTAGTGTTTCATTTTAATGCCCCACAGATACTTTCATATCTACTCATTTTAGTAAATAATCTTCCTTTAGGAAATGATTGCTAGGAATACAGAGGTGTGTTTCAGAAATCCCATTATCTTTTTGCATCTAAATTATGCACATATTGTTCGTGATTGAGTTGGAGATAAGTGGAGAAATTTCTGCCATGAGCAACAGAACAACAATCTGTATTGGAGTTCTTCAATTCTGAAGTTTCTCTGGAGATTTAATTTGCATCTAGGACCATAAAAATCACTCTGGCTACTCATATAATAATTCTAATACATTTGTAATAATATTTCTCTTTCATTTCCCTGTAAATAGGGTTGTATTGCTAAAAGGGACCACTCTTATTTACCTTGTGAATCATATGTGGGAAAAACACAGCAAATTTGAAAGCATCAGAGCACTTCCTTGGGGTCTTTCCCTGATGGGATTACATGATGCATCAGACTTCATGGCAAATGAGACACAGAGGGGCCACTGAAGCACCAATTCCCATTTTGGGAAGTCTGCTTCACTGGAAGACTGCAAACAAGCCATTATTTTGTCCGCTGGAACAAAAGCCCTGATTAAAAATTAAAATACATTCTGTACTGATAAATATACAGCTGCCTAATTACTTGCAAGATTTATATTTTGCTGTGTTAATTCCCTCATAATGGTTATTTCTTACTCCCCATAAACTAAAACACAATGAGCTTGACAGTGGCAAGCTTCAATAAACATTTGGCTGTTCCCTTTTATTAGATAGATAAGTTCCTCGTTATTAATATTTTCAAAATCCCATTTTAAAATCCTTTGCCCTTTCATCATATGGTATTCAATACAGAAGAAATGCATCTTGAGACACCTATTATGGCTAGTTTAAAATTTCTTATCTGCCAATTGGACCTTCTAATTTATCACCCAACTGTCCTTGACATTCACGTACACACATACCACACACACACACACACACACACACACACACACACACAAAACACAAAGCAACAAAAACACTAAAATAAATAACATAGAACGAAATTTTTAAAAATAGTCTCTATAAACTTACAGGAGGACAGAAGGGAAAATAAGAAGCATGATCAAAGGGAGATGACAACATAAATGGAGAAGGGAGTGATGTTAGCAAAATTGGTGGAGTGGGAAGTTCCAAGGGCCCATCCCTTCACAGAAACATTTTTAAAACTATGCAAAAATTTTGGAAAAAAAATCATGCCAAATCAACTTTGTCAGAACTTTGGAAAACAGTGAAAAGTTTGCAGCAACCAATGAATTCTGAGTCAAGAAAATGCCAACTTTAAAATGATAGGAAATCTCCGTGGCACTCTATTTGCTCTTGCCCCACCCCTCACTGGCTCAGATCATTTATGATAGAAGACACTGAATCCTGGTTCTAAGAAAAGTACTAAAAACCTAATTTTCAAAGAAATGTATTTGTGGGTTCTAACCTGTTTCAGGGGAAAGACTGACACAAGGCATTTGTCTTTGTCTCATCTTGTCCAGAGCTCACTCAAGGCAGGAAAGCAGTCTGCACTACTCAAAAACATTGAAAGTTAAATTAACAGTCTACATCTTCCTGGAAAAAAGACTGGTTGAGGCATATAATAGTCCTAAAACCTAGAAGGAGCAGCTGGGGGAGAGAGTTTCTCTAGGAAATTAGGATATTAAAATCACCTTTGTGTATCAGAGAACATAGTCAAACATACCCAGTGCAGGAAGCACTCTTATAAAAGACTGTAGAAGACGCTGAGCAGTCTAACTAAGCAAAAAGGAGTGCCCCAGCAGAGAATCAGCTGTACAATGAAAGAGCAAATTGCCCCTCTCCCTCTCCATTTCCTCTCCCTCTGTGGGGCTGCTGACATTTAAGGATACTTCTGTCAAAACACTACCTGAACACAGGGTAGAAAGGGGTGGAGTCATGGATAGAACAATGCATATTTGAAGGGGAGAGAAGAACATGGAACATAGAAGAGAGACTCCTTTCTTCCTTCCACCATAGCATCTGCAATTTATTCTGTACATAGCTGTCAGAATTACCTTTCCTTAAAACAAAACAAAACAAAAAAAAAAAACTGAACATCACCTCCTTTCCATCAAGCTCCAATTTAGAAGCTTTCATAGTTCTGCCTCTTCTCCCATTGCCCACATGGTGGCTCCTCAGTCCAGCTTGGCTTGCCTTTGCCCTCCAACTCCTGAAGCTTGCTTCCTGACCTCAGCCCCTGAGCACCAGGTGCTCTGCTCCCTGAACTCCATGGATTTCTTATATCTCTGTGTCATGTACTTATGCTGGTAACTCATTTGGATAAATCTTCTTACTTAGATCAAATATCATTTTATGACACTATTTCCAGGAAAAAAAAATAAGTTTAGAGCAACTCATCATAGTGTAAAGAACATAGATTTTAAAAACAGCTAGACATAAGCCATTCATTCAAACTGATATGTAACAGTCATGTACGTTTGGGTCCTTTATATAAACTTCTGTGAGTCTCAAGTTTTCTCATTTGGGAAATAAGTTTAATAATCTTATTGATTTTTTTGTGAAAACAAAATTAAGATATATATATAGAATTCCTCTTTCCAATAGATGCACAAAAGGTGTTTGTACACTCCCTTTCCCAATGGTCTATGAGAAGTATATGCTTATTATAATGGATAAATAACAATATTTCCTCAGATATATGTGGTATCCATTTCAAAACATTATTAGTTATAGTTTCTCATTTGTTCTACAGAAGAAATTCTGGTATCCATTAAAATATTGTGAATTGAAATGTACAAAATCTAGGCTCCAGGTACCTTCAACAATAAATGTACTATGTTTATTCACAGAAGTTACAGAATAAAAGTAGAGTTTTCTATACATTGCCTGATCAGTGAAGTGAAGACCAAAGTACTTTCTCCATCTTTCTCATTTTCTATATCCTCAGTGTGGACTTCATCATTTGGTTGTTTTTCTCAAAGCCACAAGATGACCATCATTGACAAATGGATACATACAGTGCTTTATCTACACCCAGCTAGAGAGATTCTCTTCATTCCACATACAAACTCTTCAAATTACGAAGTACTCACCACTAGCTCTATAATACTATCCAGGGGAATGCCATGCACTGACTGGTTACACCTAGAAAAGCAGATTTGATAAGTTAGTCTCAGTGGCCACCATGGTGAGCATTCACTGTTTTGAAAAGGAAATGTCCTGTCTTCAATTGCATAGGTATTTAATGCCCAGAATGGAAGCGCTTGTCTTCTGACCCCTTGACTCCTTTTCTAATTACATGGGTTCTTAGATATGATATTGGTAGATTTTTTCCCCTTGGCTACCAAGTTATTACAAATGTCAAATCATAAATATATATTATGTGTACATATATGTGATATGCATATGTATAATACATGTGTAGTATATGTGTATTTCATATATATCCACATATATGTTGTGATCTGTTGCATATTTTTTTCACATGAAAAGGAATCCAGAGAGAATTGAGCTATCAAGTCACAAAAAGAGATGGGAGAAACTTGAATGCTTATTGATAAATGAAAGAAGCCAATTTGAAAAGTTTACAAAGGTTATGATTCCCAATAAGTAACTTTCTGAAAGGGGAAAACCTTGGAGATAGTAAAAGGATAGTGATTTACAGGAGTTAGGTGTGGGAACTATTAAACAAACAGATCACAGAGAATTTTTAGGGCATTGAAATTATTTCATATAATACTAAAATGATGGATAGGTGTCATTACACAATTGCCAAAATCCACAAAATGTACAATACCAAGAATGAACCCTAACGAGTAAACTAGACCAAACCTATGGAACTTTAGAGATGATACTGATATCTGAATGTAGGTTCATAGACTGCAACCAATGAACCCCTCTGGTTCAGCATGCCGTTAATGGAGAAGCTGTTTGTGAAGTCGGGGAGACAGGGCATAACCACAAACTCTTCATACTTTTGCTCAATTTTGCTATGAATTCAAAATTGCTCTCAGTAATAAAGACTTTTTTTTAAGGAGAAATCAGACTCTAGGAATTTTTTATTTTGTAGCTCAAAGACATCATCAAGGACCCCAATCCTTTTCCATCTTTCCCTCTAACATCTGCAGCGACTCGGATTTGCCTGTGGCTTGGCTCTCCTTCATAGAGCAAAATGGCTTCTGAACTTCAAAACATTAGACCCAGAAAAGCCAATAATCCAGAAAAGGGACTCTGGTTTCTATAATCTCTCACTTAACATAAGAAACCTTTAAGAAAATCTGTCCTTTGAGTCTTGGCCAGAATTAGGTCATAAGCCCTTTTAAAATAAATCGCCGGATAAGAGAGCGAAATCACCATGTTTTAATGAGAATTTACCCAGAGTCACAGGAGGAAGTGGTGAGTATCTAAACATAAGTCAAGCTTATCATTAAAAAAATAGAAGGATTGGGGAATAAACTCTAGGGGTAAAAAGCTAACAAATTTTTCTACTAGAGAAAGTTCTGCTCTGCCTGTTAGCTTTTGGGGATGGCAGTGGGAAAGAGGCGGGGTCTCCCAGTACTGACTGAGCTGTACCAAATTACAGAGGGCTCAAATTAGGAGCCTCCAGAGAAATATTTTTGTTGTTTCTGTTGTTTGCTCATCTGAATAAGTAAAAGACCAAGCCACTCTCATAAACCTTTTGAAGAAGGCAGTTTTGAAAAATGGTCCACTGTATTCAAAATTTAGTGGCCTGGAAGAGACAGAGCTATATCTTGCATTGTCATTGCCTTAGCTGGGCCTGAGCTGTTCCTTCCAGCTTTGTTGGATCCAACAGCTCACCTGGAGAGAATCTCATCAGAAACTGTCACCAAATTTTTCTGCTTTGTCCTTGTAGCCCCACATATTCAATGACTCCCTAAGTTTGGAGAATATACTGCAATTAGTTCAGCTCTTCACTTCTCAAGCAGACCTGCTCATTCCTAGGTCAAGAGGAGCTTGAAGTCACATGACAATTAAGACACATCACCCTATCGTGGTGACTTTCAATGTGGTCACACATCAGAAATACTTGCACAGTTCTAAAAAAAAAAAAAAAAAAAAAAAGCAGATGTTCACATCTCTCATATTCTAAGAATCTCATTGAAACTAAGGTAGATCACAAGCCGCAAGATTTAGGCAATCCTGATTTTTTTTTTTAATTTACTAAGGCAAACAGCAAAACCATCATTAAAAATGTTTTTATTATTTTCTATAAGAATTTTCTATAGCTACTTCAGTTTAGGACTCAAACCCTCTAAAGATATGCATACATTGTAATTGATCACTACAGGAAACCGAGGGAAACATTTGAAACGCTTCCTAGGCAAAGATTACACTTGACACTCCTGCTCGGGAACTATGGCAGGTGAGAGAGTGCTCTGATGACTGTGTGCAAAATTCATTATGCAGCCAGTGTCTAATAAGCCTGAACTTTCACAGTCTTAAGATGCTACAGATGTTCTTTATGGTTTAATAAAAATTCCTGCTCCAAGTTTACATTATCAAGCTGCAATATCACCACTCTTCTGTCTTCTCGACCTTTCTGCAGCTGGTTCACTGTTTTGTCCTTAAAAATCCTCACTCCACTTACTCTGGATAAGTAGGGATGCTGTGTCATGATCCACAATCAATCAACATAAATAAAACAATTCAGCACAGATGTGACCTGAATATACATTTAGATTCTGCTAATTGCGCAAAGCAGCGGCACAAAGGTTTCAAGGTCAGAGAAACCAACAGTGAATTTGCTCTGCAGAAAAAACACAGAAGGGACCCTGCTGCTGCTTATTATTGTAATTGCTCATTTGCAGAGTTCGAGAGAGAGCTTGCCACTCTGAAGACATTCCAAAGCCCACACCAGGTCACAATTGGAGTGTATGAAAAAGTTTGGTTGATACACAACTTATAGAAATGTAGGTTTGGTCTAGTATAAACCCTCCTGGAGAAAGCAAAACAGAGGAGAAAGAACAGAAATTTTAGATTCAGTTAAGTGGATTTTCAAATCTGGTGATGCATTTTTGATATCTTGTTTAACCTAGTCTATAATCCTCATCTTTGTTATATGGATAAACAACCAGCATTCTGATTCCCAACAAGGAGGAGAAAATGCATGGATTGCTGGCTTCTCCTAACATTAATGGTGGTTCGGGGTTACTATTAAGAGAAACCATTAGAGACCTAGAAATAATAGAAACAACTGAGAAACACTGGGATTGAGTTGTGCTACTGTCACCAGGATCCAGTGTTAGATCATTTCATCATTTCCGTTACTCCCCCAAACTTCTCTTGAATATGGTTTCAGTCGATGCCCACAATCTCCACTCCCCAGAATCAAATAACTTTTGTGTGTGTAACTGAATTCTACAAAAATTTCATACACACAGAATCATGCGGTGTGCTGTATTTTAAGCTTGTCTTTTTTCGTTTATCTTAATTTTTAAATGTTTCTTCATGTTGTAATATGTCTCAATATTTTGTTTCTTTTTATTGCTGAATGATATTCCATTATGTAGATGTTTTATTTATCCATTTACCATTTAATTAATATTTGGGTAATTTTGGCTACTATGAACAATTCTGCTAGAAACATTTGGATGCAAATTTTTATATAGACCTGTGTTTTCTCACTAATAGCGTTACTAAATTTTATACTAACTTTAACTTGGTAAGTCACAGTCAAGCTTTTTTTTTCCCTATGTGATGGAATCATTTTGTATTCCCACAGTCCATTGATAAGGCTCTTGTTTTCCCACATCCTCATGGACACTTGGTATTATGCAACATTTTATTATAGCAATTCTATTGGATGTAAGTGGTATCTAGAGTTGTGAAGTACATGTCCCTAATGACTGGTGATGTTAAACATCTTCTCTTGTGGTTATTAGTCATTGATGTGTCTTCTTGCCTTAAATTCCAAGACTTTCAGCCAGTTCTTAATTGGGCCATTTCTTTTCCTATAACTGAGTTTGAGAGGTTTTTGTATATATAACTTGTATGTTCCTTATCATATTAATGATTTACAAATATTTTATCTATGTAATTTCCTTTTTAAATTTTTTAAACTGTAAAACATTTTTATGTTGGTGAAATGCAATTTACCATTTTTTTAAAAATTGTATGTCTATAGTTTTGGTATCATACCTAAAAACCTTTTGCCTAAACCAAGATCACAAAAACTTAATGTTATATTTATTCTGTTTCTACCGTAAGCTTATACTGATAGATCTTGTATTTAGTTCAATGGTCCTTTTTCAGTTAATTTTTGTATGATATATATATATATATATATAGTGTGTGTGTGTGTGTGTGTGTGTGTGTGTGTGTGTCAATTGTTTCAAAACCATTTGTCAAACAGATCTAGATATACATTTAGTTTTTATTTAAGATTCAGGATAGAGGTTCCCTCAGAAGCAAGGAACCACAGAAGAGGAAGGCAGAATATTGCATAAGAGATACAAGGTACCATCAAAATCTAGTTTCATTTTTGGTTGAGTTCAATAGTATATATGATGTTACTAAAAACAAACAAATAGGTAAAAGAGAGTTTCATTTACCAATGAAGAGAGTGTGTTAGGAGCTACATATTTTACCAAATCCAATTATTTTAACCTGAAGTCTTATTTAAAAGCTAATACTAAAATAGGAATAAGATATATCATTAGTAGAGCTGTTTTAGGGATCAGAAAAATGCATACAAAGAAAGAGGCTGGCACCTGGTCAGTATACAACCCACTGAATCTCTTTTGATTATTACAATAATATTATCAGATGCAGAAGGAGAAAATGGACTCATTTCAGAATAAATATCCACATAATAATTTTCTGGATTCACATAAGTCACAAAAACGTGGGTGTCCCTCATCAATGAAACTGTTTAGCTCTGAGAGTACCTTATATACTAGTACCTCTTACTGACAGCTTGAGCCAAAATATTTTTTAAAAATATGTTTTTCATCTCTATTTTGTGGCCTCACTAATGCTGGCTTAATAAATAACAAGTTCTGATAAAAGTAATTTTGGAAAAATTTTCATCAATAATCTGAAAGCTTCTCTGCCTCAAACAGCTACACCCTCAAAAGTAGCCCCTATTAGATCATGCCTTCTATTTCCTGATGATACGCAATTCCATCAATGAGTCCAAACACCAAAGGGGACAGAGAAATATATATATATATATATATATATATATATATATATATATATATATATATATACACACAAACAAAAGTGGTTGTATAGAAGACCATAATCTAGAGTCACAAAGATGGCAAGAATAACATCAGGATTTCAAATTCCCTTTCATTTTTAGTCTAGCAACTGAAAAGAAAAATGTGAAAGAACAGACATATTGCTGTGACAAAAAATGCACTAATAAAAATAATAATGATAACAAAACTAATGATAAACTGCACTGATGATAAAGACACAGATTAGTTCCTGATTTGAGTAAAAAACTAAGATTACCTGATCATTAATAATAATGAAGCACTGACAAACACTTGGATTTTTTATTTATTAATAAAAGTCAGAGCTAAGCTAGCTTCTTAGAGAAACTGGGAGAATAAAAACATGCATAGTCCAGGAAAGAGAGTAACTTAGAAGAATAACATATGAAAACAAATTAATGAAATACAGGCACAACGAACATCCCCACTGACCCTACAACTCATTTTTAAAAAATTAACTTTTTTATTTATAAATAACAGCAGAATGCATTGCAATTGTTATTACACATATAGAGCACAATTTTTCATATCTCTGGTTGTATACAAAGTATATTCACACCAATTTGTGTCCTCATACGTGTACTTTGGATAAAAATGTCTATCACATTCCACCATCATTTCTAACCCCATGCCCTCTCCCTTCCCCTCCCACCCCTCTGCCCTCTGTAGAGTTTGTCTATTCTTCCCACATTCCCCCTCCTACCCCACTATGAATCAACCTCCTTATAAAACCAGAGACCTTGTGTATAATAGGAGAAAAAGTAGGCCCTAGTCTCCATCATGTGGAATTAGATCCCAACTTCCTTAATAAGACTCCTTTGGCACAAGAATTAAAATCAGGAATCAATAAATGGGATGGACTCAAATTAAAAAATTTCTTCTCAGCAAAAGAAATGATCTGTGAAGTGAATAGAGAGCCTACATCTTGGGAGAAAATCTTTACCCCTCACACATCAGATAGAGCACTAATCTCTAGGGTACATAAAGAACTAAGCACTAAAAACAACAAATAACCAAATCAATAAATGGGCCAAGGACCTGAACAGACACTTCTCAGAAGATGATATACAATCACTCAACAAATAAATGAAAAAAATGTTCATCATCTCTAGCAATTAGAGAAATGCAAATCAAAACTAAGATTTTCTCTCACTCCAGTCAGAATGGCAGCTATTATGCATACAAACAACAATAAGTGTTGGAGAGGATGTGGGGGAAAAGGTACACTCATACGCTGCTGATGGGACTGCAAATTGGTGCAGCCAATATGGAAAGCAGAATGGAGATTTCTTGTAAAATTGGGAATGGGACCACCATTTGACCCAGCTATCCCTCTCCTTGGCCTACAACCCATTTTGACCCAAAGAAGCAACAGTAGAAAAGATGGGCAAGAACAACTCCCTAACCCCCATCCCTAGTCATGCTTGTTCTGTCTCCCTCTCTTACCATATGGCCTTTTGTTTTGAGTTTTACCCCAAACTGCCTCCCTATATTAACAAACACAGGTTCCCAAGAATCCAAGCCAGAATCCCACAAGACCCACTAGACTATCCCTCATGCTTGCTGGAGCATCTAATCAATAACAAAATCCTGCTGATTCTATCACCTTTCAGTTTCTTGAATTTGTTTATTTATCGTCTTCATTGCTACTTTTTCAAGTCCTGTTCCTTCTTGCCTGAATTTCTGTAATCATCTCCTAGACTTCTTGCCAATTGATTTACCCCCGTTAATCCAAAATTAGTCAGTACACTTAACAGAAACACACATCAACCTCAAAGATGACAGTACTAAAATCTATGGCTGCCCCTTCTGACTGCTCAAAGATTACTCTTTCCACACTCTTCCTTACACCTTTAATGTCAATCTAGGCCAGCACTGGCCAACTGAAATAAAGTGTGAGTCATACTTTTTTTAAAAAAAATGAAAAAGAAACAGGTGAAATGTATTTTAATGTTATGTTTAACTCAATATTTGGCATCCACAATTGAAGAAGTATTCAGTAACCACTTGTGGTTAGCTGCTACCATATCAGACAGTGCAGGTCTAAGACACTTTCCTTTTCCCCAGTCTTCACTGTGTTTGCCCATCTCTAGAATTTTTCTATGGGCAGCTTCCTCTGCCTGGAATTTGTGCCCAATCCCTTCATATCCTACCCCAATATGGTCATTATTCTTTTCCTTTGTACCCTTCTTGACTCATCAACTTCAAGTGACATATCTCTTTCATGAATCCCCCAGAACACTCTGAGATTTTTCCTCAGCAAAGAATACATAGAATTTTTTTAACTTGTTTCATGTATATCTTAACATGTCCAGCAACCAGCACACTATTTGACACATTGGTAGATAAAATAGACATCATGGTTGCCTGCCAGACACAACTCTTGCCTTATTTACTCAGCTGTTCTGATGGAGTCTAAGTTTAAAACATGATATTATCCTGGGGATTACTATTAGTTCTGGACGGACATGTGATCTAAGTTGGTCCAATCAAGCCAAAAGGAAAGCTTATCCTAGAGTTAAAGCAAAGGCTCCTGTTTTTTCCCACTGAATGTGACTAAGAAAGTGTGCTGTTCCCATTGCCACTGGCAGCCTACTTAAAAAGAGCTCTCCAAGAGAGCAATGAGAAGGAAAGAAGTTGGGACCATTAAGCAACTCGGTGTTAAAGTCTGTAGCACGTCTAGATTTAAGCATTTATAAGATAATAAATTTTCTAATTTATAAAATTTGTTTGACTTAGTTTCTTTTTAAATTTTTTTCTAATTAGTTATACATGATAGTAGTATGCATTTTGACATATCATATATAAATGGAGTATAACTTCTCATTCTTATGGTTGTACATGATACAGAATTACACTGATTATGTTACCATATGTGCATATGGGGTAATAATGTCCAATTCATTCCACTGTCTTTCCCACCCCCATACACCCTCTCCTCCCTTCATTTCCCTCTGTCTAATTCAAAATACCTCTATTCTTCCCTAGCCCCCCCCACCCCCTATTATAAATTAGCATCCATATATCAGAGAGAATATTCGGCCTTTATTTCTTTGGGGTCAGTTTATTTCACTTAGCATGTTATTCTTAGCTCCATCCATTTACCAGAAAATGCCATAATTTCATTCTTCTTTAAGGCTTTTTAATATTACATTCTGTATAGACACCACATTTTTTTTATCCATTCATTTGTTGAAGGGCACCTAGGTTGGTTCCATAGTTTAGCTATTGTGAATTGAGCTGCTATGAGCATTGATGTGGCTGCCTCTCTATAGTATGCTGATTTTAAGTACTTTGGGTATAAGCCAAGGAGTGGGATAACTAGGTCGAATGGTGGTTCCATTCCAAGTTTTCTGAGCAATCTCCAATCTCCATACTGCTTTCTTTAGTGGTTGCACCAAGTTGCAGCCCTATCAGCAATGTATGAGTGTACCTTTTTCCCCACATCCTCACCAGCATTTATTGTTGCTTGACTTGGTTTTCTACTACCTACAGCCAAAAGTATATAACTGATCTTGTTAGTTTGTGTTAAATGAGTGCTTAGGTTGTGACAGGCATTATTTTAGATATTTTAGAGATAATATCCCCTTTTCAACATTCCTTATGACCTTTAAATATTTAGTGACTTTTAAATCCTCTTCTCTCTGATGTTGAAAATTATTTTCAGAGTTAAGTTTCTCCCCTACTAACTGGGAGAGGGGTTGTTTTGTTTTGTGTTTTTCTTCAATTCCCTACGTAGGAAGCTTTCTTGAGAACTTTTCAGTGGAATTTTAGATTACTGCTGACCAGGAACTCTGGTATGTCCCTATGCTTTGAATTTTTGCTTGTGCTTATTGCTATTAGAATGTCCTCATTACATAATTGTGTAGCATTATGGAGAAGATGGAGAATTTTCTCTTCATTCTTTACATAAAGTCCAAACAAAGGCCATCCCATTGTGACATAAAGGACTGCATATAACCCAATAAAACTGGATCTTTGAAATCACCTTCTTTAGGAATAAGATGGAGTGGTCTACATGTGAGAAAATACTGAGGCTAACTTTAGGTGAGATGTGGCACAGAAAGACATGTACCTTCCCTTTTTACTCCTCTTTCCCTGTGCCCATTATTTGCAGTTAGGCTGGGGGCCTCACAACTTAGTCTGGCCACAAGAATATGAGCAAACATGGTACGTGTTATAAGCCACACAAAATTTGCTTTTTACAACAATCCCACATGATTTTTTATGCTCTACTATGAAGGATTGGGTTGAAAACAAAGGTATCAAAAGAGAGAGTATGCCAGAATTCCCAGGGCAGGAAATACTTAGAAATATTCCAATACTTAGAGATATTCTTCCATCAGATTAAAATATGAACCAGAAAGAGGTCTTGTAATGGACTGCTCATGGTGACTTCTACCAAAACAAAGCAAAAGATAAAATTAAATTAAACTTAAGATTGCATATTCATCCACTCTACCTGCAAGAAAGTCTGTAGCATCTGTAATCTAGGATTATTTACTACTAAATGCTCAACTTTCAATGCATGTCTGGTACAAAGTATGTGTTTGATAAACAATTATTACAAGTTTTCCTAAAGGAAACTGTCAGCTAAGTCAATACTTGAAGTTCTATAGATTTTATAAAATAATAATTGATCTTTTTGTCTGTATACTTTTCTTCATTTTTATTTTCAACCTATATCTATTCATTATTATTGCATTTAATCAGAAAACAGTTAATTTGAAGAAATCATAAATGAATGTTGGACATTTAGAAGACAACAAAACATGGTATCAAACTGAGTTAAAGTAACAAAACAAATCCTAGAATAACTAAGTAATCTATTCAGAAGCTTTAGCTGTAACAATGGTCATTTTGAAAAGATTTCACCAGGGAACAGTTGAAGTAAATTCACACAATTACAAGGAAAATCGGCTTGAAGTTTCTCTTCTCTTGCTTTGTAGCAAAAATTAAATGGGTTATTTTAAGCTTCTGGAAAATTAGTTCCTATCACCTAAAATCAGAAAACATGATTTAACACTGTGATCCTTAATGTACTAGAGTAAAATACACAGTACTTTTTAACCCAAATTAAGAATGAAGGAAGGTTTACAGCCTCTGCTTTGAGATTTGGAAAGTGAGAAATGATAGCTAGGAGAGCTAGGAACCAGGAGATAAGGGAACCTGGTAGATTTGGCCTCTTGTACCTTGATTTAGCATCTTATTCAACCATTCAGCATCTTATTCCCTGAGGAGTATTTATCTTTAAGTTTTGTGAGAAGAGAGTAAATTGCACATAGGAATTAATTAATTTAAAGCTTCAGTTATCCTACCTAATCAGATTATAAATCACTCTCTCAGATGGTATCTCTTATAATCATGACATCTCTAAGTGGCAAATTTGTAGATTAGGTTATTGATTAAACGTGGGGAGAGTGAGAGACATAAAGTGGGGACTGCCTGCCAGGGTTTGGCATGAACAATTGGCTAGCTAGTGGTTCCATTTATCGTGGCAGTCCACACATTCTAAGTATACAGGAAACACTTAGAGAAAACTTAACTATTTCAAATCAGTGGTCCACTCCCTAAAATTTTGACTCAATATATTTTAGGGAGAGGTCCAGAAATTTGAATTTTTCTAAAAGCTCCACTCTGGTCAAGAGGATAGAAGATTACATTTGAAAGTATTTATAAATAGGAGGGAGGCAGCCTGGAAAGGAGAAGTAGATTTGGTGAAAAGATCCTAAATTTTAGCTGTAAAGAATAATCTGCTCACGTTAAATCTGATTAAGTTTTATCCCATGCATCTCTAAACTCACCTTGAAGAAGAATGAAAACTGGGAGGTACACAACCACTACTAAAAGACCCTTCCCCTCCTCAACCATTACAACAGGGATAGCTCTGAATTCAGGAAGTATGCAGGATCAAAGAAGTCCACTCCAAAAGGCCCTATTTTAAGCCCTAGGAAGGGAGGCAGCAGATGAATTCATCCTAATAAAACAGCAAACAAGCGGGATGTGGTGGAGCACAACGGTAATCCCAGCTACTCAGGAGTCAGGCAGGAGGGTCAGGCCAGCCTGTCCAACATAGGAAAGCCAGTAGTCTGAGCATTGTCAATATCCATTTGTGATACATACGCCTTAACATTTGCTCTATGTACTTTCAGGATTTTCTGTTCATTAAACTACAAGCACAATTTCATGCTGAGTCCACTTTCCACTGCTGTCACAGAGTACCAGAAACTTGGTAATTTGTAAACATAAGAAGTTTTCATTCTCACAGAGGATGGGAAGTCTGAGAGTCTGGTACTGGCATCTGGTGAGGGCCTTCTTGCTACCATATTCAACAACAGAAGGTGGAAACAAACACATGTAAGAAAGAGGAAATTCTGCCTTTTATCAGGAACCCATTCCCCATGGTAATGGCATTAATCCATTCAGGATGGCTGAGTTGTCACCATTTCATCATATCTCAAGAGCCCCACTTCTTAATACTGAGTGTTGGATGGGGACATTCAAATTATAGTACAAAGAATCAAAGAATGAGAGAGTACTGTGGGGCAGATGGGAGAAGAGGGACCCACAGAGGCAAAAAAAAAAAAAAAAAAAAACCACAATGGCAACTAGCCCTGTGAAGACACTAGCAAATAAGGCAAGTAACATAATATGAAGTCTGATTTGGAACTTGCAGGAAAGAGTGGAATTGGGCTCAATTAAATTGACATAGCCCCTCAGACAATAGAAATCAGCCATAGCAGAAGAAAGAACATGTTGCTATGGCATTATCATTGGTCTTAAGAGTTCTGAGAGAGGAAAGTTTATCATTTTATTTAAATATTTGAAGGTAGAATTTAAAAAAAATAAAAAATATATTTTTAGAATCCTTACAGGTGCAAAGCACTCCTTAATTTCCAGATAAGTATAACTTTGGCAATTCCCTCAATTTAAGGGAGTGCTAGAAATATATAGAAGCCTCACAGGAGGTGGAGATCCACTTCTCTCTTGGGATATGAAAAAAATTGAAGAAATTATAAGGCACTATTAATAGCCACCAAGGAGAACAATTTTGAATCAAATTCAAAGAACATGCCTATAACGTCTTTATACTCCATAATTTCTTACCAATTTCTCTTTCAATGTCTCAAATACAATTCCATTTATTTTGGCATTGGGAGCCTTCATTAACATACTCCTACTTTTACTGAATTCTAAAACTAAAAAGATGAAGTTGAATGGTATCCAATTAAAAAAAAACATTTAGTATATTTCAGCCCACTAGCAACTTATTGGATGATTCTGTCTATGATTAATACATTCTTGTGCCAAAATCTTATTTTCAAATCATACATTTCAGTTATTCTTTCCCATATTAAGTAGGCTAAGTGGTGGATGATTCTCCATTTAAAGGTGACTAAGAATGTATACATTTATTTTTTTTAAAGTGCTTGTCAAGTGGCAGGTTTGAATAATAATATAAATAAATGATTGGAATTTTCACATACCCTTGAAAGACCAGGAGATTGTTGTTTTAATGTATTTAAATGGAATAAAGATACTCTGATTCATTAGCAAGCAGGTTGCTGTGTAATTACTTCCAGTGTTTGGCATTCAAACAGGCTTTACTTAGCACATGATACTTTTTATGAAGATGTGTAAACTCACTGGGCACAGGTCCATTTTTAAAATCTAGTTTCTCTGAAACCAAGAAGTGCCTGAGGGCTGAAAGCTATAAAAATAAAATAGCTGACTGCAGAGACAGCCACCTGTGGAGTAGCGTGCATTCTGGAGAATTTTCAAGGCAGAAGACAACAGGACATCAAACTGCATGTACTCTAAGGAGCTGCAAAGTTTAAACTGTGAAATGAGGAGGCTTCAAATGAAAGAGGAAGTAAATGAATTTATTGTGGAAAGGCCAATTTGGAAAACAGGGGTGGCCAGGGAAGATTATAGTGTGTGTTTTGGACCTGCATGGTTGATGCAGACATTACATTCTCAGCCCTTGCTGAGGAGCACTAACCTGATGACCTACTATTTATAGAGCATATTGATGACCTTGCTTTACTACTTATCCTTAGACCATTTCATTTCATTATAAAAAATGAGGCACTGCATGAGGCCCTCTTATAATTGCATTTAATTCACACATCCACTTAAGATGCTATAATTGAGATGAGACTCAGAGGGCTTATTTT
The DNA here is from genome assembly GCF_045843805.1 of Urocitellus parryii. NCBI lineage: Eukaryota > Metazoa > Chordata > Mammalia > Rodentia > Sciuridae > Urocitellus > Urocitellus parryii. The sequence goes on from NC_135542.1 coordinate 102,559,308, forward strand.
TTTTGGTTCAAACTACCTACCTAGGAAATGGAGGAAATAAGATTTGAACACAGACTTGATGGATAGCAGGGGTGACATAAATACCAAGTCAAATTTTTGGCATAGATTAGTCCTATTCATCAAAAGAATATACCCAGAGCAAAATTTGTAATAGTAGGTCAAGCTTCAAAAATGGTGTTTGTGATTATTTACAAAATTCCATGACAGCACTTTCTTTTGCACTTCAGATTGCCCACTACACACCAGTATGACATGTGCACTTTTGTTTCATTATCAATCTTGGGTCTAACGTTTGTTTATGGGATCCTAGTTGAAAAACATATACTTTTGAAAACAGAGGAAACATGGAGATCTGTGTCCCCTTTTCCTCGAGATTTTTAAAAAATTGCCACAAAGGGTAATCTGCTCATAAAAGACTGATCACATTCTCTAATCCTTTGCCAATACTTTTAAATTATTTATGCTCTTGTTTTGTGATTGTATTCCTGCTCAACATCAACTTTTTCAAAAATGGTCATAATAATACCATTAATGATCTTACAAATAATCATATATACTTTTATTGAGCACATGCTATGAGCCAGAGTATCTGTCATCTATCATAGACCTCCTTGGAACTCAGCGAGCATTTTCTCTTGCAAGTGGACATGGATCAGTCAGTTTAAACTCAGCTTAAGTGGGCATCCCTGTGTCAAGCTGAGGGTCTAAGTTGAATTATTCCCTGTGTCTTGGGCTTAGGTCTCCCACAGGTGTCTTCACCCTGTATCTTCAGGCTGAAGAGACAGTGTCTACTCTAAAGAAACTCTGCTAGTGGTTATGGCAGAAGCACAGGACAGTAACCCCCAGTGTGCAAGCACATTTCCAGCCTCCACTTGTCATGTCTTCCACCAAAGTACAGTGTGTGACCAAGCTGAAGGTCAAGGGGAGAATGTCCACCTATAAATGAATGAAATGCCTATTCATGCAACAAATACAGGGAGAGATAAGGAGTTGGCAAAAATAATTAACCAGACAGCAGCTCTGTGAAGTTATTTAACATTATACTAACTTAAACGGTTTTGCAAAGTTAGAATTAATGTCCCATACTCCCGCAAAAGAAACTGAAATAAATACTACACACACACACACACACACACACACACACATTCAATGTGACAATTATTAAACAGCAACTGTAAGATAAAACTTAAGTCTGCCTAATTCCAAAGTTCTTTTGCTTTTTTATTCATAGTTGTCAAAACAAAATGTAGTTAATGAAAATATTTATATTGGACTTCACACTTATGAAACATTTCACGTATATTTTCTCACATTGATGTAACTGGGATATATTTGAACATTCTTAACATCTATTCTCACTCTTCTTTATGCATTATTTAGCCACTGCTGGTTATCTTATTAAGTCAGTATCTTAGCTTTCCCCAAAGTTAATTATACATACCAACTAGATTTTACCACTTTTCACTACAGTGATATTTAATTTTAACACAAATATAAAAATTAAGGAAATAAAATTTGTTGTCAGAAAAAAATCAAGTTACTGTCTGGTATAAATCTAAATCATCCTTATGTTACTACCCAAACTTAACTCAAGTCGTTTTGTTTTGTTTAGTTTTTCAATATGTATTACGGGCCTACTATGTGTCAGCCATATCACTCGGCTGATAAATGCCTAATCATGTATATATTACTAACTCCAGAATACCAAGGAAGAAATAGAATGTCTAGGAGGTAAAATAACAGGATTAAGATCACATTGAGACTCACACTTGTGTCTTTGGTTTGGTAACAGCTAACTAATGTGTTTAACCTTCTGCTCACCTACATTATCTTCTCCTATTATTCTCATGAATTGTCCACCCCTGCCCCAAGTTCTGGGGTGCTCAGGTATTACCACAAACATCTATAAAAGCCAAAAGATGTCTTTTGCTCTAAGACAATTTCCTAAATAAATAGAATTTCACACAATGAATGTAAAGGCAAAAGAACAGAGATTCAATAAATGAGATAATAGTAAGCAGAATAAAAATTATCTAGTAAGAATATTTAATATCTGGGGAGTAAGAATCCATAAAATGGAATCAGAGAGATTTAGAAATATAATAGAAAATATTTTTTTTCTCTGAAACAAAGGAAGAACTGAACCCTCAGAGTAAAAGAACACATTTTAAAAATAATTCAGAAAAATTGACACCAGAATACTTCTGTTTAATTTCAAAAGCACAGAAATATTACAGTGTCTAACAAAAATTAAAATATGACTAACAATACCCTGGAGGTGGTGGAAGAAAAGAGAGGGAGACATATAAGAAAACTATTTTCCTTTGCTGTCATAGCAGGGAGCCTACATAATGTAAAACTGAAATCCATTATGAGAAAAAGTTCAGTGGTTTTAAACTTTTAATTCTCCTCCTAATCTTTTTGTCATCAACATAGAGGGAAATTTTAGAAATGATTTTTTTTTGTGATGAAGAAATATGTATCCAAAATTCAATAATTCCTTGTTTTATTTCAATTTCTTTTTCTTTTGAAAAATCAAGTAAGATTAAAATTCAAAATTATACTTAACACAATACATCATATTCTATTGCTATAAAACATGTTTCAGCTATCCAAAAATAGGCAGAAAGAGATGACAGAATACCATCCCTTTAATATTAATCTAGCCAGATTTTTTCTGCCTCATGAAATGCATGATAATATTTTTTTCACTTTCTTGTTTAGTTTTTGTTGAGTATGATCATTTTTATTAAAATCAAAGAGAATTATTATTTTTTAAGACTTGTGCTTATAATTGGAAAGGGTCTCCCTCCAATTCCCCAAATAAATATTTTTTTTTATGGTCATGTAGTCCATTTAATTCATCAAATATTTTACTGGACACGTCATCTGTCCTAGGGACAGAGAGAACCAAAATGAACAACTTGGAAGAAATAAGGATATAATAAAAGCAGGGGGCAGGAAAGGAATGGTAGGGGGGATGGGGGCAGGAACAATGGTGGAATGAGATGAACATCATTCCCCTAGGTACATGTAGGACTGCATGTGTGGTGTGACTCTACATCGTGTGCAACCAGAGAAATGAAAAGTCGTGCTCCGTTTGTGTACAATGAATCAAAACACATCCTGTTATCATGTATAACTAGTTAAAACAAATTTAAAAAATAAAAGCAGGTTGTGCTCCACGCTAAGAGAGAGTTATACAAAGGGTGCTCACAAGAAAAAGAAGAGCAGCTTCCCAAACCTGCAGGGCTCTGAGCAGGTTTCCAACAAGGGGAGACACTTGAACTGAGCTTTGAAGAATGGCTAAGAGTTCTAAAAAAGTAAAAAGGAAAGAAGGAGGATAAGGAGGAGGAGGAGGAAAATTATTCCAGGCAGATGAAAGATGAAATAGCATGGGTCAAACCATAGGGATCTGAAGAGTCAGCCTATTAATAATCTGTTAAAGAACCTACAGAACAAACTAATGGAATGTTAATATGGGTGGATTGAGCTTTCGAGCCAAAATGTGAGTGTGTGAAATGAATGCAACCTTCTTGTTTAGAAAAACCTGGAGAGACACAGAACACTGGTATAGAAAAGAAATGGAGAAGAAGGCAACAAATGTCTCTTGAGTAAGTATTAAGGACAGAGGACTACAATAGTCTCTTGTCTTCTCCAGTTGTTTACATCTGGAGTCCCTGAAAATATCACTGCTAGGCCCTGTAGTGTCCTATTCCTAAATCTGCTCAGTTAGATACATTCTTGAGCAGACACTTTTGGCCTTTTATTCCCACCACTTGAAAACTGCATAGGTGATAAACACAGGGATCAGGCATATAGCACCTATGGCTCTGGAACCACAGCTCTGCTTGCTAAGCACCCACTCTGCTGGACTTCTGCTTCTCTTTTCTACTTTTGCTTCTCCAATATATGGTATGGAGATCTTTGGCTAAAACAAAGGTGTGACTGAGTTGCTAATGCCTTATCTAACTCTTTCCAGACAATTCAAAGGGACAGAGAAAGTAGAATCTCACCTACCATTCCATTTTGCTAGATTTTTGGTTTGTTTTTGGGTTTTTTTCACCCTTTTCCAAATATATCTACACTGCCAGGTGCCTGAAGCTTAGTTCTCTTGCTTCTCCTGTGGTAAAGCCCCAACCACCACGTGTACCTCCCTGGATATTCAAAGTGCCAAGATCAGGGTGGTTGAGACACTTTTGATTAATTCTATTATTATATCAGACTGTTTGAGGTTCAAGCTTCTTCTTCCTTCCCATGATAAGTGTGCTTCAGAGCCAATCCCAGCAACTTAAGACATGAGCTGATAAGAAATGGTCTAGCCAAAAAAAAAAAAAAAATGTCAAAGAAACCCATCAAGTTCAGCTTTAAGATCTGGGTTGTAGGTAAGATTAGGGTAGAAAAAACAGTGTGGTATTAGAAAAGAAACTAGGGGTACCTTAGAGTTTATATGGGTTCCTTAAGATTACTAACATAGTAATGTGGTATCAGTGCATTAAGGGACTTAAACTAATATCTTTGATGTTATATTTTGACATGTTTCTTTTCTTTTTATTGCTTACTTCTTATTCCTGCCTTTTAGGTACATCTTCTTATCCAGTCTGAACAGCAACCAGCTTCTCTTCCTGAGATTTATGTTGACAAAACCTAGCTTCAATTTCTCTTCACAATTTTAGGTTTTGCAATTCTGTAGGGGGATACAGATATAGATATAGAATGTAGAAATACAGATAGATACACATGGGTGACATGTGTTCTGGGCAGGTGATCACAGTAAGAAGGAATTGTGTCCTTCTTTGATCACCCTCTTAGGTGGAGAAAGTGAGATCCTGAGGATTTGGTTTTCAGCATCTAAACCTACAAATGCAACAGGAAAACTATTTTATGGAACAAAACTTGAAAAAGAAGAAATATGAGAAAAGGAAGGGAGGGAGAATACAACAACATAGGGGAGGTCTGAGTGATGGAATAGACCTGAACCTTTAGGGATTAATGTTTGTCTTTCTCTTATGTCAATTCTTCTATATCATCTAAATCTTTAGCGAATTTTTCCACACACACTTATATGTTCTAAAAGTGTTTTGTGTGATTATTTATTTTGTATTACCCAGTTTTATGAAAAGTAAGAGAAAGAGATGAGTTCCATACATAGAGCAATGAGAACCACGATAGGAACAATTCAATTGTAATACTGAGACAACCCCAAACTCAACGAATTTGATTCAGCAACTAAAAATGGCCATGAGAAATTTTTCCTCCCCCCTCCCTTTAGTCTATACCTCTATGGTCACTTTAAGCTCACAAATACCCACAGCCTTGCAAACTTTTAGTTGTCAGCATTACTTTTCATTAGATTGGAAATTCCTAAAGAAAGAGAAATTATGAAAGGATTCATTCATTCAATTTACAGTTGTCACTAATCACTATTTAATTCTAGTTGAGTCACTATATGTGTGCACTGCATATTAGTGAATAACTAAGGCTGGGAAGCTTTAACAAAGAGAAAAGAAGAATTTCAAGAATAATGATAAACTGGCTCCATGCTTAGGGTCTCAGGTAAAGTCCCAGCGTGAAATCCAAATACCAAGGGACCATTAGCTAGGAATCAGAGAACCAAGTGATGGCAAAGATACTTGGACAGTGAAGAGGGAGTCTATGAGGAGAATACCTGTGCCTATGTACATTGTGACCTGGAATAGAACTTGGGAACTACCTAGGGAGGAGTCCTGTCCACAAAATTCTCCCTTCTAAACAGTCTGACAAACTCCAGGCCTTTTTTTGTTTTTTAGTGGAAAACAAAAATAAAATGTGAATAAATGAAATAGATTCCTCTTCCTTTCAAAATAATAAATTACAGGTTGTGTGATTCAAACTCCTGCTTAATATGCATAGACTGTGTTTGCGTGTTTCTGACAGTGTGAAGATGAAAGGCTCTGCAAGGAATCCAAATAATCTTTCCTCAGTGGGCTCCTCTGTGGTACAGCAGATGGGTGGAACTGACAGTATTTTATGTTCTTTATTTCTTGCCCAGCTCCCTCAGCCTTGCCTTCTTAAGCTCCAAGAAATTATGAAATTAGGAAAACTATTGTCTTCGTCAACCAGAACTCACCCAAGGATCTCAAGATGTGAGTGTTTAGGGTCAGGGTTAGGAAGGGAAGGATAGCTTAAGACAATCAAACTTGGCTGAGGTCAACAATCTCCAAGAATGATTTCAAGAGTAAGGTTTGGGCATTCATTCCTTTAAAATGCAAGTCACCTGGGATTCCCTCAATTATTATGACTCAGAATATGTAGTGTGGGATCCAAGCATCCAGATCTGTAAAAGCTGCCTCAGTCTCTCTGATTTGGGAATTATGCCTGGAACTTTCTCAGTCATTGACATTTGACAACAGTCTTCCTAGGAAAGAGTTTCTGGGAAAACCCCAAATCCCAATGGTGATTTTTTGTTTGTTTCAAAGCTCACACAGAAATAGAATTGTCATACTTCTGTCTCAATTCAATCAAAGAGACAATCTTTTTTTAACAACCATGGGTTTCCCAGCAGTACTTCCAATAAATACCTTAACTATTCAATAAATGTATAAAATTCACTTCATAATGTGGGCATCAGTCATTTTAAAATTATCTATTTATGACCCTAATAAAAGCTCAGGAGAGCAAACCCTGAGTAAACCTAGGTGCAAATTTTAGTCATGATTCCAGTGTCCAGGGATAACAGATGAAAAAGAAGCCCATTTGCATGTAGCTTCTTGTCTGTAAGTTCAACAAGACAAGAGTTTCTGCTGACCAGAATTGCTAATATATGATATGGCAACAACTCCTATGATTTCAATGGATTAAAAGTAAGAGCAGCTGCCAGCTACAGTGGCATATACCTATAATCCCAGCAACTCAGAACGCTGAGGCAGGATGATCACAAATTCGAGGCCAGCCTCACCAATATAGAGAGTCTCTAAGCAACATAGTGAGATCCTCTCTCAAAATAAAAAGGGCTGGGGATGTGGCTCAGTGATTAAGCATTCCTGGGTTCAGTCTCTGGAATAATAATAATAATAATTAATAATAATAATAATGTAAGAGCATTTGATTTTTTTCTTATACTATATAACCTTCCAGGGTCATTAAGGATCTTTTCTTTGCAGTCACTCAGAGCCCAGAGTAAATGAATGATCACCATCGTGAACACTGTCAGCTTTCACCCACAAGGGAGACATTCTGGAGAATCTCACAATTATATCCCACTTCTAATTTAGGCCAACCTACTTGTGTGGCCCCACAGAGGATCCAGGAAATGCAATACTAACAGTTCACTGGGAGGAGAAAAAATAAAGAATATTATGTAAGTGGTACTAATGACACTCAGAACCATTCTTTTTAAAAAATTATTTTTTAGTTGCAGATGGACAGAATCCATTTATTTTGTTCATTTATTTTTATGTGGTGCTGGGGATCAAACTCAGTGCCTCCCACATGCTAGGCAAGTGCCCTACCACTGGGCTACAACCCAGTCCTCAGAATTATCCTTTGTCATTAAAATAATGTTTTTCAGAACTTGGACCAAAAAATGTCCTTACTGCTTTATTTAATGTTTTCTCACAATTTTCTTAATTCTCGGAGTCTGAGTAAGGCTTGTTGTAATAATTAAGGTAAAAAGTTGCAAAACATTGTATATACAAACTACACTGAATGTTTGCAGATGCCATTTACAGATGTTGCTATTGCCAAACAGGAGGAAGTAGTTTTGTATAGTAGATACCATAGTGGTCTTGCACAGCAGAAGTTGGGTTTATCATGGAACAGAATGTTTGGGGAAAAAATGAGATATCTAAATAGACTATAATGGGAATGTCTCAAGATAATTTTTACAAGAGATCTCTAGGAAGTAAATAACCAACAAACTTTTGGATGATGACCAAGAAGGTGGCCACTTAATTTCCCTCTCTGGTGCAAATGCTGTCCTGATCCACTGTAGTTTTCTATTCTAAGATTCCATGGTTGTCTTCTAAGTTCATCTTTCCTTTCCACTTTCCTCAGACTTTTTCTTCCACTGAAGAAACTACTGCGTCAATGAGACAGTGACTGAACCTCCTCATGGTGTTTGTTTATTTGTATTGGGTTCTAGTCCCTCCTTTAAGAAGAAAATGCCTTCTCAGTGTATATTCAAAGGCTTAAAATCAGCATACTATGGTAATGCAACCACACCAATGTTGAAAGCAGCTCAATTTACAATAGCTAAGCTATGGAACCAATATAGGTGCCTTTCAACAGATGAATGGATGAAGAAAATGTGGTGTATATACATACAATGGACTATTGTTCAGCCATAAAGAAGAATGAAATTATGGCATTTGCCAATAAATGAATGGAACTGCAGACTATTATGCTAAGTGATATAAGCCAATCCCAAAACACCAGACGCCAAATGTTCTCTCTGATATGTGGATTCTAACGCACAATAAAGGGAAAGGGAGGGTAGAAGAGAAGTTCATTGGATTAGACAAAGGGGAATGGAGGGAAGGAGGAGATGGGAATAGGAAAGACAGTAGAATGAATCAGACAAACTTCCTTATGTTCATATATGAATACACGACCAATACAATTCCACCTCATGTACAACCACAAGAATGAGATCCTAAGTTATACTCCATGTACATACAATATGTCAAATACACTCTACTATCATATATATCTAAATAGAACGAATAAAAATAGAACAAAATAAAATAAAAAATAAAGCTTCTTTTTGTTCTAAAAAAGACAAGGCCAACTAAAAGACAAAGGTTTCAATCCAATAAATCATTAGCCCAAGAGCAAATGAAGCACAAAAGATAGATTTGACTGATTTGAAAGAAAATTTCTAGCTGTCACTTGAGCTAAGCACCAAGTAAACCACATTGCTGTCCTTCAGTCTACATTTAAGCCAAATTCATCCCCTCCAGCTTCCTCAAGTTACTTAAATAGGTCTTCAGAGCAAAAGGATCACACAAACTTGATTAACTTCTTGAATTGAACTTTCAATGCCCCACATGGGTTGCTGATATATTGCTTGGATTTCTTTTTCTGAAACTGAAGTGCTTCAGGTAAAACAGAATTGAAATCATGCTGTTATAACTATCAATCCCCTGGTCTCAGAGAAGTCACTTAAAAATGAGCACTGGACAGCAGCCTACAAAAAAGGCACAAGGGAAATGACAAACAATATGAATCAAAGGCAGAACAGATGGCAGGAGCAGCTGTGGCATGACAGCCACACTCAGAATTTAGTGTCCCTCTTCCCCCATGTAGGCTGTCAGCTCATGTGACTCCAGCGAAAGGAGCAGATCAGAGTCCACTCTATGACATAGAAGGTGGTGCACATTAGCTGCCCTTACAAAGCTTTCTCCTTGAGGTAGCTCATTTCTGCAGCTGCTTTGCCTATCCTGGACATTAGTAGATACAATTTCTGGCCTCTTTACTCACTGCTTCTTCTAAAATTACCTGGAATTGAAATTAGATACAACTAACTATATATTTCCAAACATCTGGACACATGGTATTACATAAATTCAGATAACTGGCTTTTTCAGTAAAAATATTGAGTTACATTCATTTTTTTTGTATTTTTCCTGTTACAAAGATGATATTCTGTCTGGTAAAAATCTGGAATAATGTAATCAGTAAAAAACATTCAATTCATAGACATATTTTGCTACCAATTTGATTTATTTTTCTCATTTTTCTATGCCCATATAAAATAGTATAAATACTTTAATATTAAATATGATCATAAACATATCTTCTATTATATCTTTAATTTCCTGTTAAGAGTGATAGAAATGACACTATTGCACCCTAGAATATGAACTTAGTGAATATATTCACAAATTGACTTCCAGAATATTTGCAGAGACATAGAATCCAAAATAATAAGATAGAGTCAGATCAATGACCCATTGATAGGTTTAAATATGACGAGTATGTACAATTGTCAATTTGGCAGGCAAAGAATAAGAAAACATTATTTTAATTTATCTATAATTTCTAGCTTGAAGTTAATGTTTTATTATATTATTTTATTCTGTTTTCTCTTTATTTAAAATTACATGTTTATATTTTTTTCTATTGGATTTATAAATGTCTTGAAGTCAGGGGTTGTATAATTCTATATTTTTACCTTAATCTCTCCAAAAAGGCCCAATCGTATCACATGAATCAAATAAATACTATTAAATAAATTTTTTAGATATAGGTGGTCTTGATCAACAGTAGAACCAGAACAGAGATTTTTCGGGATGGTTTATCTTTAAGGAATCCTTAGTGAATATTATCTAGCAAAATTATTTTCTGCTGTCTGTATTAGCCCAATACCTTCTTTAACAAATACCAATATCCTTAAAAGATGGCTCTGTGGGAACACAGGAACATATAAAGTATATAAATATGGAGAGATGATTAGAGAATTTGTAGAAAAGGGACACAGTTTGTGAGAACATTTTATGACAGAAGTTGTTGGAAGCTTCTTCATGCTACACAATGCTGTGTATTTTGAAGGGAGATCAAGGGATCCAGATATTCAAATTGAAGTGAGATTCATAAGTAAGTAAGTAAGTAAATAAATAAATACTTAGTCCATGTTCTCAGGTACTTCCTGGATTCTTGGGAGTGAAGAAGTACCATAAAGGACTCATTAAGCAGTAGACTCATCATTGGGGCAGCAGATTTGTCCAAACAAATGTCAGCACTTCAAACCAGTGGTCTTGTCAGTCATCAGTATCTCCCCTGGAAGGTATAGCAGAGATGACTTAAGGCCTTTCAGTGTCCTAGCCAAATTTTTAATTCTCATGTCTGGCTTTTACTTCTCTATTTCTAGCCTCAGACCCTGCTCAGAGATATTACTGAGCCTCATTTCACCTTAGAGGTCATTTCTCTGGGAGATTCCAGTAGAACAGACTCAGGTCCTGGGCAAGATGTCATGATGCCAGTCTTCATCCTAGGAATCCTTGGGTTACCTGTTGCTCTTTCTCCTTGACCCAGTCCTTCTTCAGTCATCACATGTCTAATGGGTTAAACAGAACCGTAGTGGTAGGAAAAACAAAAAGATAAGAAAAGTTAATGGAGATACTGGGTAACCTTGGAAAAGTTATCTTTTCTCTCTGGGTATTGTTTTTCAACAATCTATGAATCTTCAACTCTGGCAGTCCATGGTACTAACTTCAAGTGTGTGTGTGTGTGTGTGTGTGTGTGCGCGCGCGCGCGCGCATGCCTGTAGGTATGTGAATGTAACTAAACATTTCCTTGCTTATGAGTTAACTTTAAAGTTTCTGTGAGTTCAAAAAGTCATAAACCTACTGGTTTGGCATATAAGTCCTTACAGCAATTTAATAGATGAACACTAGAATAAAGTTTACAGCTTATTTTCATTTCTAATCCTATTTTATTTTCTAAACCATTAGCAAATGTCATCTCAATTCCTCTCATTCCATCCTCCTCATATATGAAGAACTACAACTTATTTTTTCATATATTTAATTACACATGCAGATGTTGAGAACAAAAATATTGGCAATGAAATATGGTAAAGTCTATCCATTTTCAAGTAATAATATTTTGTTTCAAATTATGATAAATAAAGAGGAAGCTAAATGTATACAGACAGAGTATCAAAATAACAGAGTGCTTTCTAATATTCATTTCTTATTTCTATGAAATGATTTGACAAATATAAAAAAATCTGGCTCTAGCTCTAATATGTTCATAAAAGATATTTGTTTACAAACACAGCAGCAATAGTTCATCAAGGGACTGGGACAGGTGTCTAGTTGAACTTATATTTCCACATTTCATAAGCTCTCATATATTTAGGAGGAAGCTTGAGCAAGAATCAAGAATGGTAGTTCTCTGTTTCCTTTCTAACCCTCCTTGGGTCCAAAGGATTTGCATGCTATCCCTAGAGAGAACAAGCTCCCCTCCTTTGTAAAAATGAGGTATCTGGGTCTTCACATTGTCTTCTCTTGCCATTTTCCCCCTTCTAAATTTTGGATTGAGATACTCTCATTCTACTTCTAAACTGCCATCCAAAAACTGTTCTTGATAAAAAAATAAGGAAGGTCAATCAAAAGAGATTTCAAATATATTCATTAATTTCTTCAAATCATGTGCATTTTCATTGAGCCAACACATATCAAAGCCTCCTTCAAGAATTTTTCTTTTTACCTAAATTAGGTCGAAGTTTGGCTACAGGCCACAGAAGATCACTGAGTGATAGGTCTGGTGTCTGCATATCAAGAGGGAGAAAAATTCTGGAAAAACAGACAGATGCTTTCAGAACCCCAGAAACAGTATCATAGCAGCAGGTACATGACCACAGAATCAGAAGGGGAGATTGGCCACAAGGAATATTTCCTGTGACACTATGTAGATAAATGTTTTCAAAAAGTTTCAGAACTGCAAGGTACTGCGTTTATGTCATCATTGGATGTTGCAAAATGTGTTTTCTCTCTCCCTAAATGCTTCTTAATAAGCTATTACAGGTCTATTTTTGGTCTCAGTTGTCCTTTCCAATAGACCATCTGTTAGAAAGACAGAGTAGGAAATGTGGGTTTGTTAGCTGTGTTTGAGTGTTAGCGTTGCCTGGGACAAGCCAAGTGACCTTGAGCCATTTAGTTTTCGGATAGATTTTCCACTTTGCTGAAGAATTAGAAAAGTGGCTACAAGGATTTGTGTTGGAAAGAGAAAAACTGGTAGTTGAAATACTTTTGTGGAAGGATGATATTTTAAAAGAGGATACAACAGAAAGGTCCATCAGGAAGAAATTTAGCCCACATGGGAATGTAGTAAGAGCACAGCTGCATGGCAAGACTGACTTGGGAATTATAGCATTTTTGTAGGAACCTGATCAAATGGTTCAGTTTATTAAAACTACTATGATCTAAATGCTTCAGCTATTATGTTGTTACATTCAAGTGAAGGAGAAAAATCTTCCATTGTTCCCCAGTATCCATAAGGTATTGGTTGCAGGACCCTCCGAGATAGCAAAGACCATGGTTAGTCAAGTTCCTTATGTCAAATGGCATGGTATTTTCGACATCAAATATGAATGTCTGACTGTATAGATTACTGTATAGTTAACTATGATGAATATAACTTAGAGATGTAATAGATGGGTTATAGCTAGAATGCTATATATAGGAAGAGAAGGACAGGATCAATTTATTTTGCTGGAAGACAGTTTTAGATGGGTTTGGAAATCTTAAGAAGAACCTATGCAGGTGTGACAGATGTTGAGCAGAATTTTGGTAGAATAGTCGCAAAAGGCAATGACAACGCATTCCATGAAGAAGGAACCAGAGATGCTACTGGTATCTAGTGGATAGAGACCAGGACTGTGGCTAAACTTCCTACAGCCCCCTACAACAAAGAATTATCCTGACCAAAATGTTCCCCTACAACAAAAAATTATCCAGACCAAAATGCAATAAGGCTAAGGGAAAATGTTTTTTTTAAAAAAAGAATAAACTCAGTTAAAGATTATGGCTTCTAAACAAAGAGCATCATTAATATGTTTTGAAAGGAGGATTTTAAAAGATAATTTTCTCTATAGTTGTGGTCAATTGAGTTGGTAAGGGAGATGACAGATCAGGTCTGTCAAGTAGAAACAAGTGGCAGAAGTTTAATAAGAAAAGTGGCTACAAGGATTTGTGTTGCAAATTCATAGCTACATTTGAACTATGAATTTAACAGTGGAGATAGCACTATCATGCCTATCTGTGATTCTCACTGTTCATAGACTCAGCATTATGTTCCAAAGTCTCTGAACTGGATCTGGTTATGAATTGAAGAAAAAAGTAAGGAAAGGGACAATTGCAGATTACACAGCTAAGTGAATAAGGTAGATGGTAGAAGTTTACAGACATGCAAAGGGAATACTCTGGTATTTTAAGTTTGAAATTCCTTTAAGATAAATAATATAGATACTACAAGTATAAGTTATATGTAGGTAGTTCAGTAAAAAAAAAAAAAAAAAGTGTAGGATGAACCAGGCTTGGTGTTACATGACTTTAATCCCAGCAGCTCTGGAGGCTGAGGCAGGAGAATTGCAAGTTCAAAACCAGCAATTAGTGAGGTGCTAAGGAGCTTAAGGCTCTGTCCCCAAAATAAATAATTTTTAAAAATCTAGGGATATGTCTCAGTGATTAAGTGGCCCTGGGTTCAATCCCGGGTAGCCAAAAAAAGAAAAAAGAAAAGAAAAGAAAGAAAGAAAAAAGGTGTGTTGCAGAAAAAGATATAATATTTTCACATACAGAAATTAATGATAGCACTTCAAGAAAATGTGAAGGGGCTGGGGATGTGGCTCAAGCGGTAGCACGCTAGCCTGGCATGCGTGTGGCCCGGGTTCGATCCTCAGCACCACATACCAACAAAGATGTTGTGTCCGCCGAGAACTAAAAAATAAATATTAAAAATTCTCTCTCTCTCTCTCTCTCTCTCTCTCTCTCTCTCTCTCTCTCTTCTCTCTCACTCTCTCTTAAAAAAAAAAAAAAAAAAGAAAATGTGAAGGATGGGATAACACTCCAAATCGGAGCTCTACAAAATACTAATGTTGAGCATTGGGACAGAAAAAAAAAAAAAAACAGACAAAAAAGATAGAAAAATCATTGCTAGAGAAGTAAGAGAAAGCCTAGAAAATGTAACTTCTGGGAGGCCAAGAGCAGATACCACTCTAACACAGGAGGACGTGGCTAGCTTTCCCAAATGCGACTGGGAGCTAAGGAATCTTAAAAGACTGAGAAAAGTCCATTGGGTCTGACAAGATAAGGTGATTAATGGCATAAAATTTAAAAAGGAGCTTCAGTGCAGAAGTCAGATCATAGCAGATTGAAAAGTGAATGGAAGGGGTCAAAGCTAAAGGTTATCTTAACCCTAAGATACTGGCAAACAGAAGTGATTTTAAAATGTCCCCCACCCTTGTGTTCTGAAAAAAGGCTTACTGAAAAAATTCACCTTTTTCCATAGGAGTACAATAAGGCTCGTGAATGCCCTCTTGTGAATCTTTGACAAGACCAGACACAGCTCCCCTAAATTCTTTGTCTAATAAATGATTAACTAAACTCTTATCCCCACTGATCAATTAGAATAAAATTGTTAGCCACACTTTAGTTAGAATTTTTTTATACACCACTTCCCCTCACCCATTCTTTACTCCCCTATAAAGAAAAAAACTCACTGCATAACCCCTGAAAGGCTATAGACCTTAGAACCTTGGGCTCTTCCTATACAATAAACCTCCCTCTACTGAAATCTACTCTTATTAAATTCAGGATTTGTTTTATTTATTCATTCCTTTATTTTTGACAATGTGAGAAAATAGAGATTATATATGCATAACTTTCTTAAAATGCTTTTCCGTGAAGCACCATTTGAAAGGAGATACAACTTATCAGAGCCTGTATTGAAGAGGTGCTAAACTGAGCAGAAAGACAAGAGATGGCAGAGGCACAGCCTCGACTGGAAGAAAAAGAAGGAACCCTTTCCCAGCACTGCCCTCTCCCATTGAGGTTGATGAGCAGAGGTGAGAATTGGTTGTACAACACATGAGGGCCAAGTGCCTTGCTCTCTGTCTTGCTGCAGTAGTCCAGCATCACTGAGAAGGAATATCAATCTCCATCAGATAGCTAACCAGAAGTTTGCTCAATTCTGGCATCCAGGAGTATCAGAAAGGAGGACACTATGCCAAGCTCAATTTGTCCATGGTTCACTGACATCTGGGAATCTGGCCAGACCAAAGGTCAGGTATACAGAGTAAACCCAAAGAAAGGCTGCTTCAACAAAGACAAGCAAGACACTATGTGGGGAACAAATCTGTCCGGCCATGGCTGTATTCACCAGGCTTCTGTTTATGATATGGAAAGGGTGGAAGCTTTGGATAACCAGAGAGAAAACTAAGGGCTACATACTGTGCTCATAACCAAGTCTTATGTCAGCATATAAAATCAAAGGCATCCAAATATAATCACACACACACACACACACACACACACACACACACACACACAGATTGGGATATCTGGAAGCCTCACTGCTTTTCCTGCTCTTGTGTTCTATGAGATACTCCTGCAATCTTTTAAATCTCTTCTTTCATGGTCCACTGCTACAAGCTCACATTGGTTTCTATTAGTTACAACCAAAAAGGTTCTAAATCATACAAAATTACAGCAGTCAAAAAACACTTATGCTCTGAACAACATTGCCTTGGCATTCATAAAGCGAAATATGACAAAAATATGAGAAGAAATTGACAAACACAATTATAGTAAGAACTTGAATACTCATTGCTCCACACTTGACTGATGAAGAAGAACAAATAAATAAGGATATATGCTCTGAATACTAAAAATAATAAGGCTAAATATTAGGACACATTTCCTATTCTGTGCTCCACACAAGCTGCTGTTCCATTCAACATGTTTTTGAGAGATTATTACACATTGAAAATGTGCTAAGCAATAGGTTTTTTCTGTAGGTCATAAATAAAGATTCTGCAGCCATAGAGCTTCCATATCTGTGGAAGTGATAGTCTCTGAAATTGTACCCAATACATATCCAATAATAAAATGCAACAAGTTCTATAAAAAAAACAGCAGGGGTACAAGGAAAGTGAGTGAGGAGTGGGAGACATAGATTTCCTTTAGATTGAGTGGTCTGGGAAGAGCTGTCAGATCAAAGAGGCTTATGGCAAGTGAAGGAGACAACCAGGTAAATAGCAGGGAGCATTCCAAGTGTAGACACATCATGTGTGGGGGTCAGAGGTGGGAAAGTGTCACCTTTGTGGCTATGTCACAGTAGGCAAGAAGAAAAAGAGTCTGTTGGTCAAGTGAGGGAGGAAGACAGTGACCCAATTCTGCAGTGTATCCCAGTCTCAATTCTATCCTGAAAACAGAAAAAAAAAAAAATGGAGGACATTCAGCATGTTGTAGGAGGGATGCATAGTGGTTATCTCTTTAAATCCCCTGGATTACAGGGGGAGAATGAATTGGAAAGGAACAGAGTAAAAGTAGGAGTGAAAGGGCAATTCTGGTGAACCAGGAAGGAAATGATGACTGCTTAGTGGGAGAAGGAGGCAGTAGAGATGGGAACAGATGCCGATATGATTGTGTTTGTTTTGTTTTGTTTTGTTTTTGTTTTTGCTGAATTTGACAGAATTTGGTAATAAATTCAATTTGAGTGGTATTGTAAAAGGAACAATTTCAAATGCCTTTGAGATAAATAAACAATTTATTGAAAACCTTGTGGAGCATTTATAAAAATGTATAATATGTTCAATCACTAAAAAAAGCTCAATAAATTATCCCAATCAGAAATGTACAAGCCATTGTCTCTGACTACAACAAAATAAAAACAAAAGTAAATGACCATTTGAATGTAAAAAGAAAAGATTATAAAAAAGACCTTTATTATATTAATAATCATCAAGTTAATGAAGAAATCAACACTGAAATTATAGATTATTAAACACAAAGAATTCTATGTATCAATTCCAATAAGGCATACAGTAAAAGCCATGTTCAGAGACAATATCATAAAAATACATGATTTCACTATTAAGCCCAAAACAAGGAAATTAAATTATGCCTTGAACTCAAATTTTAAAAATAACAAGCACAAAATCAAAAAGAAAGTAAAAGAGAGGAATGAATACAAATGCAAGAAGTGATAAAAGTATGAAATCCAGAAAAACAACTGGATAAATAGATAAGAGTTCTTTGAAAACAACTACCCCCCCAAAAAAAGATAAAGGCAAATTATATACAACCAAAAGAAGACAAATACTCAAAAATACAATAAAAAATTCTAGGTCTTCCACTCTGGTGGGACCGTTAACTGAAGACAGATAGTCCATAAAGAATGACCTTTGAATCATACCAGATTCTGTTTCATTTCCTTCCAGTTGGTTCACATCAGGAATTTCTAGCATTGATTTTGCACAAAAGGTCTCCAGTTTGACTCATAGAAATCACATGAGCAATACTTCTAGGAGTTTAAGGGACTCCAGGATAAAAATTTATTTCCCCACTCCTTATCTCTTGGGTTGAAGATAAGGTACAAGTATGAATTGAGTGTGTACTACCAAAATTCACGTGTTGAAACCCTAACTCCAACTGTATGACATTAGGAGGCAAAGCCTTTGGGAAATAATGAGGTCATAAGAGTGGAGCCTCTATGATGGGATTGGTGTCCTTATGAGAGAAAGAAAGCTACGTTACTCTTTTTCTACCATGTGAGGTTGCAATGAGAAATTAGCAGACTACAACCACTACAGGGGCCCTCACTAGATCCCAGTAATGCTGGCAACCTGATCTTTGATTCTACCCTTCAGAACTATGAAACTAAGCTTCTGTAGTTTGTAAGCCACCTAGCCTATGGTACTTCTTCTGAACTAAGACAGGCCTCATCTTCATTCCTGTCCACATCAGAGCTCACACTTACTTATCCTTATTGATTGCTTATTATGTGTAAGGCACAAGAAGGACTCTACAGGTGTCATCTCATTGAATCTTCAAATAACCCTATAATGTAGATTCTATTATTCCCATTTTATAAAGAGGAAACTAACATTCTGTGTCAGAAAGTATAAAAGAAATCTTGAATAAACACAGATGTAAACAGTTCTGAATAAGATTCTTATAAGTGGTGATGATGTCAATTCTCCTTCAAATTAATGCAGTTTTAAGAAACATCCCATCAAAATCCTAATGAAATCCTATAACTTGTCTAAGTAAACTTACAGTTTTCCCTAGAAAAGCAATGGATAAATACAGAAAATAATATTTTTTAAATAAGGGGAACTAAATTTTTGTTTTCTCTAACAAATATTAAAACAACTGGGAAAGCTACCAAAGAACTAATGTGGAAAGATAACACTCTAGGACAAATGAGCTGTTAGTGGATTATAAAAGGATTATTTCAAATCAGTGGAAATGATAAATTATTTAAGAAATGGTACTGGAGCAATTGGCCTCATGATCTGGAAGACAAAGGGGCATGGATGAGTGAACAAATGAATGAACAGATTAGCATATGATGCTGCCTATCTTTGTGCTGATTAGTTACCCTTGAAGGACAGCATTTTCTGAAACAGTGACTGGAGTGACTGGCAGGATAAAATTATTCTACATGTAATTACTGCAATCCTCTGTGTGTGTGTGTGTGTGTGTGTGTTGTGTGGTGTGTGTGTGTGTGTTTGTTGTGTGCTGTGTGTTCGTGTGTGTTTCTTTTCTAAATTGAAGAAATTTTTAAAAATTGAGGAAACCTTGAGGTTTTACAACACACCTTAGCTCACACTGTACCCTTTTTATAATGAACACTGGAAGTTTGTTGGGTATCTGCTGACTATTCAGCACCACTGGAAATAGGACAAGGACACAAATGGGAACCATGGAAACAAGAGAAGACTGGATTGTTAGGAATAAATTCAAGAGCAGGCATAGCTCAGGGAGGAATGGACTAGTGAAGAAACCTTCATGCAGCAGCACCTATAACTGTGTAGGATTTTGAAGAAAAAGAGGAGAAAAGGAATATTTAGGAAGAAGGGGGAGGAGGGAAGGAGAGGATGGGGGCAGAGAAAGAAGGGGTGTCTGAGAGGAACAGAAGACCACCTGGGAGAGGGAGGGGTAAGAATGAGGTAGTTTGTGCAGGAAGAGAAAAGTCATGACAGCAAGTCAGAGGGGTTCCAGGTGAGAGGAGCCAGTGAGGGTTTAAAAGCAGGTGAGTGACCCAGAAAAATAGAGGTATTAAAGGAAGATTCCCCAGGCAGGAGGATAGAGAGGAGGAGGGAGAAAATGAAATCAAGGAGCCTGACATGAAGGCTAATGCTGTCATGCAGGTGTGAAGTGACAGGGTCACAGAAAAAGTCTGAAGATGGTGACTATAAGTGGCAAGCACTTTGACACAGCCATCACCCAGACAGGCTGGATTTATTTCACAGTTACCAGGGACACCAAGAGTAATAGCATTGAGTGCAGGATCTAATTAGACTCCAGTTAGGTAGAGGTCTCCTTCCATGGGAGGGAGGGACTCAGTTCAGCTGGACCACAGCAGGGGGGTTGAGGAAAGAACATTGGTCACAAAAGCCCTACCCTTACCTCTTCCCCAGGATGGTGCTCTTTGGAATCCTTGTCTTGGCCTTGTGTTTTAATCCTATCTTCATGCATCTTAGAAGAATGAATTTTATAGAATATAGATAAAAGGAGTAAAGAAAGGGAATCCAAAAAAAGGGAGGATGGGAGGGAAAGGAAGCATACCAAAGAATGAGATAGATAAATTATGCTATATATATGTATGAATGTGGCATAATGAATCTCACTACTGTGTATAGTTACAATGCACCATTCAAATTTTTGAAATGAAATAAAAAAGAACAAACTTTATCTGCATACTTTATTTCCAAGAAGGTCAAAAGACATCGGTTGTTTTCTTTTTTTTTAGTCTTTATAATACAAAGCAGTTTGGAAAAATAGAATTAAATTGAGTTTGAATTTTTATATTAGTTCTAACATTGAACATCCGTGTAACTTTGACTAAGTAACTCTGAGAGTCTCAGATTATTTATTTCGTAAAAAGGGTACTGTTTCCTGTTTTTCGGGATTATGGTAATATTTTAAAATATATATGCATGTGTGTATATATAGTATTTTATATGTGATGCATGTTATATTATACATATTGCCACATTTGTTTGCATAATCATAACCAATTTCATACCAAAATTTTTGCAAAAAGTAGATGGCACCATTATGTACACCTTTTTAAATATGCCAAATAAATGATTTTTTAAAAATCATTTATTACTCAACTGTCTGTGATACAAAATTAGGTTGCCTGGAATACTTGCAGTAGCAATGATTATGCAGTGAAATACGGCAAGCTAGTGTCAAATAGATATAAGATAATAAATAAGAGTTGTGATATTAACAACTTTAAACATAATGCTTTCAAAGACTAGATCAATGTTCTCCATACAATAATGTTTTCTTTATCTTGAAAACTCATTTATAACAATAGCTCTGTGACAACCACACACAAACAATTGCTTCTGTCACCTTAATGTAGAGGAATTAAGGTCATATCCTTTTATCCAAGAGTGGCACTATCAAGTACAACCACTCTCCAGGACAGTTTGATGAAATAGTTTGCTGTAATTAGTTTTCCCAAGGGGAAAATGAATAAAAGATTCTCATCAGGTATCGGGCTCCCAAGTTTCTCTAGCTGTGTAGCTGACAGAAATTTCATTATTTATTTTTCACATCTGGATAGTAAATGGAAGCTTCTCTAGCATCAGTTTCTCCAGGCTGTCTTCAAACAGGTTTAATAAGAGGATTAAGAGTTTAAATACATCTCCAACTGTTAGAAGTAGTTTTCTCCATTTTCAGGTTGACATATTCAAACCAAATTTTGTTCTTGACCCTCTAACTTACCACTACATATAGATTGGGAATCTGGTTCCAATAGGAGGAAGAAGGGGCTGTACTCATTGTTCCCCTGAAATGACAGTGATCTCAGTATATTGATGCCCCATAAGTACTTACTAAGCACGTAGAACTTACACAGAACTGAGATTGGCTCTAAAAGGAATTCAAAGAAGTATATATTGTCATTTTATTTCAGAAAGTAGAGCTCACTCTGAAATATTGAGCATAAAAATATATTATATTGTGGGAGGGAGAAGAATGCATCGATATCAAAGAGAAAAACAAATATCAAGATCTAGAAAAAGTTGTTTCTCAAAGCTAAGTATCCATTTGAATCACGCAGGAAGCTTTTAAAACTCCAAAACCCAGGCTATACCCTTAAACAATTAAATAAAAATCTCTGGCAGTGGGACTTGTACATAAAGCATTCTTTAAATCACCCAAGGTAATTCCAATGTATAGGCAAGGCTGAGAACCACTAATGTAGAGCAAAGACAAAAGGTTCCCTAGAATTCAGAAACATGACCATTATTTGAAGTGGGGAAGGGAACTGGGGATCAACCTTCAGTTTGAGTACAGAATGCATTTTATTCTGATAATGAAAAAATTGCTCCCCAGTAATAAGTACACATAGCTTCAATAGTTGAACAGTCCTACAGAAACCTATGGACTCCCATCACTGAATGTTAAAGTCAGTGTCAGGTTATGAGCAGATTTCTAGTGTAGCATTTACACTGGTCATGCTGCTATGGAGTTTAGCCTACAAAAGCAGGAGAGAAACCTCATGTTAGCTGAGTGTGTGTAGGGGAGGGAGGATAGAAGGAATAATAAAAGCTGAAGGGAGAAAGGGCCTGGACCCTAGCTTAGATATTGCATGGTAGAATGATGAAAGTCCACTATAGCCAACAAAAAAAGATGAATCAGTATGAAACTAGGGAGGAATGCCTGAACCACATGAATTCATCTACCCATCAATGACTCTCACTTTCACTTCTCTGCTACTTAAAATTCCACCACCAAAAGTATCCTACTTACAGAAAAAGTATAAGTTGTCTAATTGGGAAATAATTATATCTGATAAAGTTAAGGGCACATATTAGCAAATCCATTTATCAATAAATACAGCAATGCTATTCTAGATATACCTTCTGTATCATATGTTATAATGAAGAATGGGGTGGGGAGTATTTCCACTATTTGTGAGTAGATAAAAAAAATGTATTTTCATATGGAACAATATCATAGCATTTGTTTTGGTGTGTGTGTGTGTGTGTGTGTGTGTGTGTGTGTATAGGCATATGGATAGAGAGAAAAAGGAAAAAGAGAGAAATGATATGCATAAATTTCAAAAGCAAAAGTTTGAGGGAAATTTTGTTGTGAACCTAAAGCTTCTATTAAAAAGTCTATTAAAATATAGTTTACATGAAAATAAAAGCTATGAAAAATTTTTGAGTGAAAAAACAAGCTGAAAAATAATATATACAGCATGTACTAATTATATAGTTAAACCTGATTAATTAAATAATGCTAGGCTGTACATGCTATAAGAGATGTTTAGCAAAGTGCTACAGAGGAAAGGAGAGGGAAGGTGTCATCCTGCTTGTTACAGACAGGGAAAGAGAAGGGTTGTTACAGAGGAGGTGACATTTGAGTGATCACGAAAGGAGATTTGTCAAGTGAAGATTGAAAACAGTAGGATGAGGGTAAGCACAGTGTGTGCCAAAGGTTCAGAATTCTGAAATTTAAAAAAGTTCAATATGCTTAAGAAATAAAGAAGTTCAATGTGTTGGAACATGAAAAATACATGGGAGAGAGAGAAAAGTTAAACATGTTGCTTGAGTGTAAGTTCAGACAAATGGATAAAATTGCCTTGCTTTTAAAAGTTTCTGATGACGTGAGATACATTGTTTAGCCTGTGTTCTGGAAAAGGTGACCCAGGTCTAGGTCTAGAGAGCATCAGGAAAAGGTCGACGGAGGATTAGGAATTACGTAAATTGAAATGAGTTTTCTTCTCAATGCATTTCCACGGCCTAATCTATGCTCAGTCAAAATCCTTGTGGTGCTATTTAGCAGGGACAGGCCACGCAGCTGAAAATGAGGACTGACAGCTGAGCCACTTCTTCTCCTATGTGCTGCTTCTTGAGCCATTCTCCACTCTTCTCTGTCCTGCTCTGTGCCCTAAGCAGCTGACCTCCATCGACAGTGTCACCAGGCCTCCTTTACTCCTTTGCTCTCAGTTGACTTTTGTCTCTCAGAGGCCCTCAGGAGATCAAAACATGAGAAGAAAGTGGTTAGTTATTCATTCTCTCTCATTTGCCAACAAATGACTACATTCTGGCAGCAATGCATTTTCCCCCTTAACCCATATCTTCTATTGAGTGGCCCCTCTTCTGTGGCAACAGCTCTCAGTAGATTCCAAAAATTGTTCCTTATGCATTGTTCTAAAAAATTTGTATTTGTATTATTCAGATTTGATATGACCCAGAGATAATTGTCATCGAGGAAAAAATGTAGACTCTCAGATCCCTACAGACAGGCGGCATCCCTCACCATGAAGGAGCCCAGGGAAGCACCAGTGCTGGTCAGGAGGAACAAGGGAGAGGCTTGGTGCAGGGTTTTACTGGGGTTTTGTGGGAAGAAATGGACAAAGCAGAGCAAGCACACTGAGTAAGTTTAGGAAGGAATAATCTGAATAATTTAAGCAGGATCTGAGCCATAAGGGTGGTACTCATTTGCCGGGTACCTGGCCCTGGGTGATTCAGAACACAGGGAATACTGGTTTGCTGTGTGGGCGTTTGATAAAGAAGTTGGCAGGTGGTATGGGCTCAGATTTGGTTGGTTTATATATCAAAGTGTGCTCACAGAGAAGTCCTTTTCCTCTCTAGGAATTAACTTGATGATGAATACAGAAAATAAGAATATATGGTCAATACACACATGCCTCTTAAGGACTAAGTGTGGAACCAATTCCTGCTAGTTCTACGCAGGTCCCCATCTCCTCATCTTTTGTGAGTTCCTTAAACCTTGTACACACCTCTATAAATAGTCCCTTTATTAAGCTCTCCAATTTGCCTTTAGAGTGGGACATCTGTTTCCCACTAGGACCACACTTCTGCAACTGCTAAATTCTATTTTATTTGGGGACACATAAATCCTACCATGTCACATATAACTCTCCTGTCATAAAATGCTTCTCTTTACAAAACAACTAATTCTTGACATGATACAGCAATATTTTCATTTAGAATGCTAGTTCTAGTCTGCTTATTAAAACTAGTTATGAAAAAGGCAGTCAACTGAAACTAATTTTCCAGCATTTTCACTGCCGTCCCTTGGTCTTATTTCTACACACCCAAGGGGTCAACTATATAATAAAAACTAATGTTCTATAATTAAGGATTTGAAGCCTTTCCCACACACACACACTGAAAATCCTGTTACATTTCTTATTGACCCAGAGTCTCCAGGCAGAAAGCATAATCAGTTTCATTTTTCTCCATGGTGGGAGCCTGGGAGGTAGAGTGGAGCCTTCAGCAACGCCAAGGCACTGACTTTCCTCTGCCCTCACTAACTTTGGCCTCTCTGGGCAGTTTTGATTCCTCAAATAGGCTTGTCTCTGTTTCAGTTTTAGAATGAGCTTAACCCTCTTCCTGAAATGCTCTTTGCCCCAATCCCCAACCCTCTCACTCATAACTCCTGCTTTTTCAGTTCTCAGCTAAAAGAATAGAAGGTGAATAGAAGGTGAATAGATGGGGGAGCATTAATAATAGCTCATTTTAAAGATCATCTCTTTTTGTCAGCCACCATACTGTATGTGTTTCAGGTTAAAATGCTTTTGTTTGTGGCTCTCTCTTTGTATTAAAAATGTGGTGGGTTTATTAAACATAGCTCATGACCTTGAGTAAGTTGCTTAGTTCTCAGGTTCTATCTCTCTTTGGGAAACTGATATAATACCTGGCTCTTCCCCCTCTTTCATGAGGTTGGGACGAAGGTCAAATACCATGATAAACACACCAACACTCTGTAAAGCTGATGGACTGCAATAATCACTTTGACAATGTACTCAGAATCCCAGCCTTCCATTCCTAGGATCACAAGAAGATGGATTTCTAAATCAAGCCCCTTCAGAATGTCAAAGAGCCTTCATCCTTCTGTATTCCTTTATTGATTTATTTGCTGAGCCACTACTACAGAATGGTCTTTGTGACAATACTAATAATATTCAGTTCAAAGTTGCCTGTACTTACAGACCCATGGTCTAGGAGAGATACACATATGCACAAGCAAATGTTCTAAAGTCCTGCAGGCATTAGACAGAGGGCCTCTGTTGGGTATTCCACCAGGGTGGATAGGAAGAGTCTTTCTAAGGATGGAACTATTTGCAGAGTTTAGGGCAAGGTTAAGAACATCTCTAGGAGGTGGAGGACCTGGTAATAGTAACAGTGATCACCCAAAGCATAAAGAGTCAATCTGGGTGTGGTGACTCATGCCTGTGATCCCAGTGACTCAGGAGGCTGAGGCAGGAGAATCACAAATTCAAGGCCAGTCTCAACCAGTTAGTAAGACCCTGTCTCAAAATAAAAGTTAAAAAAAAAAAGAATGGGGGATGCCAGAGTGCCCTTGGGTTCAATCCCCAGTGCCCAAATAAATAAGTCAAAGGGAGACAGTGTTACGGAAACCCAATTGACATGGACAAATGGCTCCAATATATAAGGAGGCAGCTGCAGTCAGACCTTCACTATGGTGGGAAAGGTCTCAGATGAGTAAGTACCCCAGTGTCTCAGATCTCCTGTCAGGCCTCCACGGAGCATCCCAGGTGGCAGTCAGAAGACAAGGGAAATGGGTGATACCATGCATAGGTGTCAGCATCCCAAGGAAAGGAGTAAAGCATAGAGAGGTGGAGAACATCATGGAGAAAGTGGAAAATAACCAGCAGGGATTTCCTGTAGAAGAAAATTCTTATCTTTATTGAGATATTATAAAGGCCCCAAATGAAAGACTTTACTAGTTTGCCAGGACTTCTGTAACAAATTCCTACCAACTATGTGGCTCAAGACAACAAAAGTTTATTCTCTCAGAGTTCTCAATGTTGGAAGTCTGAAACCCAGGTGCTGGCGGGCCATACTCCCTGAGAATGCTCTTAAAGAAGAACCCTCCTTACTTCTTCCTAGCCATTAGTGCTGGCTGGCAGTCATCAGCATTTCTTGGCTTGCACATCCTTCATTCCCATTTCTGTCTCCATCATCACATGCCTCTCTTCCTTCTATGTGTGCATCTGTGTCTTCACACAACCTTCTTATATAGATAACAATTGTTGGCTTTGAGCCACTCAAATTCAGTATCACCTCAATTTAACAAATTGCCTCTGTAAAGGCCCTGTTTCAAATTAGGTCACATTTTGAAGTTCCAGGTGGATGTGAATTTAGGGGTAGGGGGGCACACTGCTGAACCCTACACAGAGACCAGTTGAGCTAAATCCTGAAAGTTCATAAACACCCAGTATCCGTAATAAGGTGGTAGATGTAACCTTAGGACCACTCTCTGTGGATAACAAGCAATTGTCCTCACCGTAAATCTTATCTACACACTGACTTTCCTGCCCATTCCAATGACACCAAAAAGATCCAATGTCACTAATGGACTAGGATTGGCAGCTGGCAGGAGTTTTCAGTGTAGAAAGGTAAAGAAAGTCTTATATCTTGAGAAGAGTGAATCAAAAATGACCTGAGTACTCAATTTGAGATGAACCCAAATGCAATAGATGTCACAAAGTCACTCTTACAAAAGACAGAAAGGGAGAGTGTTCTCAAAGCCAAAACAAGGAGGGAGGGAGACAGGCAGGAACGCAGGTCTGAAGAGAGTCAGGAGAGACTGCTTTATCCTACCAGGTTAAACCTAGGCAGGAAAGTCAACCCTGTCCGCAGGAAAGTAACGAATAGTCGGGGGACTCTGCCAGAACTGCCATGGGGCACTCAGTTCTCAGAGGATACCCAGAATATCAATTTACCTGCTCTTAGAAAGAAAGACCCTGCCCATTATAAATGTTGAACAACAGACTAAGTAAGATTCAACAACCATAAAACAGAAGTACCACTGAGCACAATGAGAAAGCTGAGCGAGGAAAATATCACCAGAACAGGGTAAAGAGATCTCACCAAGCACAGGGAGAGGGATTGGTAGATTTCCTTAGATTTCCTCTCCTTCTGACTGCTATATAGCCCTATTTGAGACCATAGGGATCAGACAACATTAACTGCATTGTCCGATTGTATATTTTTCTAACAATACTTATATGGATGATAAAAGGTTGCATATAGACCAGAGGATTGAGCATAATTATTAGAGTTACATGACAAATCTTTCTCCCGGTATCTAGGGTCTCCACAGGAAGCATGATATACAACAAGAATTTCCAAGTGGTGTTCCCTGGAGCCTAGGTTTTCCCCTGGGGGACAGACAGAAGTAGAGGCAAGTGCATACAGGGTCAGGGTGAGGAATGGGTTTCTGTGTAGATTTTTGTGTTAACAAATAGTTTTGCAATGACATGTGTTTAGAGGGGTTCATCACAAAAGATAGTTCTAACACTACCTCTGCCACTTGGCGACCCTGTGGCCTGAGATGACTCACTTTACTTCTTTGTGCTACTCACATTTTTTGAAAAGGTACAAAATTCAGCAGTTATGAGAACTTTGTAGAAGTATTACCTGAATGCAAAGCATTATTACTAACATTGTTATCATCAACATCTTCATCATTATCATCACTGAGTCATCAGCACATAGAGGTACTTCTTCCTTTCTAGTCTATATGCTTTTAATTTCTTTTACTTAAAAAAGAAAATGTGAAAAAATATTAAAATTTTTAAAGACTTTTCTGTATCTATTGAGATGGCTATGTTGACTTTGTCCTAAAGGACATCATTACTCATTCCTCAAATGGCCATTGAATGCCTATTTTCAGTTAAGTACACATGTTGAAAATTTAATAGTAACCAAGACTGATATAAACCGAGCACTCAATGATTGTTTATGAAGATAACAGACATAGTACAGAGAAGAGGTGGTAATAACAACAGAGTGAAATAGAGGTCAGTATCTCAGGATAGAGCCCACCGAGATTGGTATTTGAAGTAAATTCCAAAGATATGAGAGAGTAAGTCTTGTTGATATTTGATGGGAAAGCATTCCAAGCAGCAATAATAGGCAGATGCAAAGGCCCTGCGGTTGGAACATACAGAGTACCATCAGAACTACCAGAACATCTGTATCTAGACAGAGTAGGTACTGAAGGAGTAAACAGGAAATAACAAAGTCTCATAACAAGTCACAAGTCGTATCACATAGGTCACTGCAGACCATTGGGGTACGTTTGTTTTTATTTTCTAAAAAGTAGAAGCTTTTTTATTCCACTTTTGTAATGCATTTATTTATAAAAAGTGGAAGGTTTTATTCAGGAAGATGAAGTGATTGTAACCTATGCTGTAGCAGAGTTACACTAGAGGCTATGTTGAGAATAGACTGAAGGGGAAAGGAATGGATCACATGGCTGCTTACAAGGCAATCCCAATGGTCCACTCAAGGAATGTTAATGTCTTAGATCAAAGAAGGAGGAAAGAAGTTATTGTATTCTAAATATATCAGGCATATATTTATTCCTCAAATGAAGCTGAGAACAATTTACCATATCAAAAATCTGATTGAGATTTTTTACTGGTTTTCTATTAATGTGCTGAATTGGAAGTAACTCGATGGATTTATAGATTAACTCGGGGGAACATCAATTACAAAATAGTTTCTCTTTGCATGGGCCTTTTTTCTCATCTTCTTTTAAGGTATCATGGTAAAAGTTTGCAGTTTTCCTCACATAAGTCATATAAATTTCTTTTTAAGGTCATTTTACAAGAGGTATACATGGTTATGACTGTGTATATTTTTTCTCATAGATTATAGCTTATCTAAAGAAAAACTGTTATCTTTGTGTATTTATCTCATAACTGGCCATATTATTCAGTTTATTCTTTGTTTATTGTTTTTTTCTGAAGCCTTTCAGTTTAATCTTCATGTGTTGAGAAATTTGCTTGCCCATTTTCAATATGAGTCATTTAGTTCTCCACTGGGTGAGTTTTCATGATAAAAGGGATGTAGAACGAATCTTAACATAGGGTGGATCCCATTGCCCCATATCAAGGGAACTCCAGCTTTGAGGAGCAGCAAGGGGACACCAGGACTTCAGGATGTGGGTGTGGATGCAAGAGGGATGGGCAGGGAGGAGATGGAAGTGGTCATGAAAGATTCTGAAAAGAGGACTTAGAAAGATAGTTGAAACAAGCTTGGGTTTGCTTGGGTTAGACTTGTAAGGAACTTGAAAATTAACTAGGCCAACAAACTTATGAAGAAGAAGAGGTCAAAAGAAAGGAGATTTTTTTTGAGACTTTAGGTTACTGGCTAAGGCTGAGCTAAAATGCAACAGACTAGTGCCGGGTTTCTGTTCTCGAGACTAAAAGGCTCAGGGTTCACTCCAGTTGAAGTGGGCTAACTGGGCTGCACGAAATAACCACACAAGAGACACAAATACCTTTTTCTTTGGGGTCGCTGTGACAGCTCCTCTGACCTTAAGGGTCTGCAGGAAGAGAGAGAGAGAGAGAGAGAGAGAGAGAGAGAGAGAGAGAGAGAGCATGCTGACCCCTTTTATTGAGGGTAAGCTATTCAAATGAGGCAAGGGGTCAGGTTTCAGGAGGCTGAGTCTATCTTCATGATGTCCGCTGTCAGCAGGTTGACTGACACCTGGGTAGGCCACACCCAAGGGCACAGTAAGAGAAGGGGACACACACATGGCACTTCCATGGAAGATTCTATCCTAAACAGGGCAAGGGATTGTATTACAAAGGAACAGGTAAGCATAGTTTCACCCGTGGGGCTGTAGCAAGACACACCCATGCACGAGACCCGGACCCTCACACCCAAGAAGGGTGGGAAAAGTTCTGCCACATTTCTGCTACTGAGTGCCTCAGCAGCCAGCCAGGGAATGTACTCAGTCACGTGTAAGATTGGTCTCCCACAGACTAGGTCTCTTTTCACTCTCACTGCGCTAAACAGGGGCTATATCTTAAGGGGAAAAGTCAAGCCAAAAAGAAATAAAGAAGAAGCATAAGATCTTCAGCCATTCCATCTGCTTTGGTTTGGGTGAGGGTGAACACAATATGTTCTTGACATCTCACAAGGTGTTGGATTAGAAAAGAGTACATGGACCATCAAGTGCTTGTCCTTTCATGAATTAATTATTGGACCTTTGAGAAACCCACTTATCTCTTAACAGCCTCGGCTATTAACATTTTAAAAATATAATACCCATTATATTAGAGGCTATGTCTAGCCCACAGATGTATTTTGATTTTGTTGCATTTGAAAATGATTTTAATTTCCTGATGGCATGAAAATCAAAAAATTTCATACAAAATCTGAATTTCTGGCCTTTATTTTTTAGAAAAAGAAGATCCTTCAACACTGGGCCAACTTGCTGCATCTGCTGTCTGCCATCATCCTCACTTATTCACTTAGGTTGCCCACGTTTCCCCTGGGGGCTTCTCTAATGCAATCTACAAGCCAGTTGTGAGGTTCTGGGAGTCTATGATGCTCTGATTCTCAGCATGGCCCTGGCAAATACACCTAAAGCCATGGTAACCCACATCTGACCCTCTGATCAGTTCTTCCCCAGCTGATTTCTCCATTTTGTATTGTCTTTACACACCTCCTTTTCCTAAAGCCTGGACTGCTAGATCTGAGCAGAACCTATGCCTATTACATGGATGTTCTCCCTTTGTCCCGGAAGCTAAGTGGCCTGGCTTCTGCCAAGCATAGCTCAGGAAGGAGCAAATGACAGACCCAGCTTTTCTGATTCCCTTCCAAAACAAATCCCTCTGCTCTCTCTATATATACTTCACTCCACAGACCCCAGAGTAATAAGTGAATCAGCAACAAATGGTGGCCATTGTATATCAAAAAAAAAAAAAAAGAGGTCATTGTTGACACTGGCTAATCTTTCTGCTAAAGGCTCCCGCAGTAATAAAGAGAAAACACACAAATCCTACCCTAGTGCAGAAGAAGCCAGTGTGAACTGACAAAGCCCTGGCAACAGTCCTGATCGAGGTGCAATTGGGGGACCTAAACCCAACTACAGGAGTGGTTGGTTAGGCAGATTTATTACCTGTGTGAAACTGGATTTATACAAGGTTAGAGCCTACTGCTATCCACTTGGGACTCCTCACTCATTAGGCACAGAGTATCCAGGACTAGACTTTCTGCAGACACATGTTACTGCCAAGCAAATTGTTGCTAACGTTGGAATCCAGATGGGTTTGCTTTGGTTTGGGCCTTAGTGTGCCACTCTGAAAGTGTTATTCATGGGAAGCCAGGTGGAACTGGGAAAGACTACCAATTGGTAGCCACGCCAAAATTCTATGAGGGGAAGTTTAATACATGAGTTGTAAGTTATAGTTCTTTTTTAAAGTCAGATTCAGCAAGAATCTGGTAACCATGATCTCTCTGGCTCCCTCTGCCCCTAAGAATTCTTTCACCATGAGTGCCTGCCAAGCACAGAGCACCAGAGAACTGGAAATCAGAAATTTATGCGCTAAAGTTTCTCTCAATGCCCACATGATCCTGCCCTCTCTGAGAAACAGGCTTGGGCTCTGTGCCACCCTCCTTCACCATTTCCGAGGAATAGAGCCACCACATACATGCGTAAAATCAAAATGCAATTCCTTCTTGCCTTATTTGGAAAGCTCTGGGCCCATTTTGTGTGAGAATAGAATTCAGGATAAGAAAATAATTCAAGCAAAGAGGAGAGTTATGGAGGGAATATAATCAAACAAACATTTACTAGGTTCTCTTTAGGTTCCAGGACCTGTTAGGTTCTGAGGTTGCAAAGGTAATTAAGTATTGACTCTCTCCTAAGGAAGCTCACAAGATATCAGGAGAGACAGACATATGCACATATAATAACAATTCAATGTGACAAATACTAAGGAAGCAATAGGACTTAGCTCTTCCAAGGCTTTGAAGATGAGAGAAGATGAAGATGAAGATGGAGACAGAAGTTGAGAGGACAGAAGCCTTCGCAGAGAGCTCCCCACTGGAGAGGATCCTTAAAAGTGAAGTATAAGTATGTCCAGGAATAAAGGAGCAGAGAACAAGAGATAAACTTATGCCAGAATTTTTAAAAAATGGATTATATTTTATGAGTTGATTTTGGGTAGTTTGATAGTGTGGCTGAAACTCAGCACAAATTCTGTGACTTAAACTTATCCCATTCCCAAACTAATTCGGTATACATTCCTTCTCCAAATTTTCTTGTCATTGTCCTCCTCATGGATATCCTTCCAATCATCTGATTACCTAAATGGAAATTGCTTTACCCTCCTCACTTACCATAATATCTCCAAATTATACAATTTGGACCTGCCTCATATCTATCAAACCTTACCCTCTTTCTCACAGTCTCTGTTATCGTAAATTAAGCTCTGAGCTGCCCTGTTCCTTGTGTGAATTCCCCTAATAGCCCATAACTGAACTACTTGCCTGGAGTCTGTCCCAATCTGCCTCTTACAGAGAAGCCTGAGTAATCTTTATGAGATGAAAATGTACAATATCACCCCCAGGCTGGAAACCTTCCCACACCTCACCTTAGGTTTTAGAAGAGATAAGCTACAACTCCTTAATACAAAAGACCATTCACCATCTGATACTCTCCCTGTCTGACACTCTTCCTGCACCCCATAACTAGTTTTTTTTTTTTATTTCAACCACTCTTTCCATTTTCTTCCAATAGATGGGAAGTTAAAGGACCGGAGTCCTTATTGCTGTGTCTCACCTGACTGACATGCCTTCCATGCTCCATCGTCCAGATAACTTTTAACCCTGCTTCAAAAATCAGCTCAGGTTTCTCCATCTCTGAAAAATGGTTCTGGAACCCTCAGCCATATTGGATAACTTTAGTACTTGACCATATTTTTGTCCTGTAGTCAATGCCCACATGGTCAGACTTTTTTACCCACCCAAGAGTAGAAGTTGCAGATCCAATCACTTGACAATGTGTCTGTTATAACTAATGAATGAATAAGTGAAATGTTTGACTGAATGAATGGTGAAGTTATTCAACATCATATCAAATCTGTTGCTCTGCAAGGTCTCTGGCTGAATTCTAGAAGTGGGACATTTATAAGGAACTTAGAGAACCAGCTGACTCAAATACAATCAAATTACCAATCAATTTATTCACTTCTCTGTTCTCTAAAATTAGGAGCATGTAAATGAATATGTATGAACATGTTTAATTATAGACACTTATGCACATAAATTATCTGGCAGGGTTCCTAGTGCTATGCTCATAGGAGCGAGGTGTTTATATTCACCTGTCTTCTCTGTAGAGTTGCCTCTGGAGCATCATACTCCAAAAAGCAAATTGGCTAAAGACTCTGCCCAGTATTATGACTTATTCATTTTCTGTTCTTTGATAGTCTGCTCTCAGAAACATTAGAATTCTCCAGTGACATTCTGGGTGGGATAGACCTGTGGGATTAAGGGAGATGAATGTGATATTGCTGGCTTTGAAATTTCATCATATCCCCAGGAAGCTAAATGTTCCTCTTGTTGGTCTTCTTTTCAAAGGATTAGTTGATGACACTTACTAAGTTCTCTATTCCTTTGATTTTTAAAAAGAAGATGAAAAAAATCCATTTTTTTTTTGTCTTGTCACATGAAGAACCTGGAATTAGTAAATCCTATTTCTAAAAAGCCCTCAAGAGACTCATGCCATGTGCTAAACCTTCATGCGGGCCATTCATTGTTGATCTGCCTTTGTGCCTGCTGCAGTCCCAGAACAGGGGTAAGATCATGAGCAAATTTGTCAGAAGGCTGGCAAGAGTGTTTGGAAAATACATGTCCTAAACGTTGGAGAAGAATGCAAACTTTGTGGTAGACAAGAAAGTGGAGGGAAAACAAACAAACAGGTTTTGAAGCTAAAAGACACTGGCTCAAATCCAAGTTTCTATTTATCAGTCATATAAACTAGATCTAAAGCTTTCTGAGTCTCTGCTCCTTAATATTTAAGTTAAGCTAAATAACAAATATCTCATAAACTAGTTAAAAGACTAAATATAATAGCATATATAAAACATCTAGCAAAATTCCTGGTATTTGGTGAGCAATTAATAATAGTCTCTTCCTCCTTCTGACTCAGGTGAGAACCATTTTGTTTTCAATGGGTACAAAATTTCTGTTATGTCAGATGAATAATAAATCAGGGAAAACTTATTTATCATGGTACCTATATTTAATAATGCTCTTTGTATGTCAAAATGTGTTAGAGGATAGATCTCATATTAAGAGCTCTTAATATACACATACATACACATACACATATTCACTCACACAGACAAGAAAAAACTGGAAGGTGAGAAATATGTTCATTACCTTGATTGTGGTGGAAGTGTGCTGGGTATTTTTATATACACCAACTCATTAAATTGTAAGCCTTAAATATTTACAGTTACTTATTAATTATATTTCAATAAGGCTGTTAAAAAAGTATTTAGGGTAAATAATTTTTGAGTCCCAACATTTATTCCCCATACCTGGGTTAAGTGATCCATTAAAATAATAAGATCCAGTTTTCACCAAAAATGCAGTCTCATACAGATTACAACAAGCCCTTGCTTGGTAACACTTCCCCATAATAAGCATCAAGCAATTGGTCTGCAACAGAACTCATAACATCTTTCTCCTGGATTATAAACTTTGTCAATTCTGAGGTGAATGGTACGCAACCCTAGAGTAGACTCATGTTTGCAATGGTAAAGGTGACTTATGAGTACTGTCCTCCTGCATTAGTTATTAAAGTTTAATAAAAATTCAAAACAATAATTCAAATGGGGATTTGGGTATTGCAAACATTATTAGGTCAGTATTATAAGTTTCTCTCCTCCACAATTCTTAGCAATCCTGTGAAGCATCTAATATCAATGGATACATGCAGATCTTCAATAATATGATAACATTGCCAATGCTTCATCAATATTATTTTCCAGTAGGTCATGATCTTCATTTCCTGATATTCTTGCTTTTCAATTTTGAAGCCCCATGGGTTTTATTTTACCATGATTAATTATGGTTCTTGTGGGATAATTTTTAAAATCTACCAAATAACTTTACTTGTTTATCAGGGTATTTGCTGACACATATCAAATACCTAGATTTTAAGTTATATTTTCTAAGTAAAAGATAATGCATTGCTCCTGCTTTTGACCACTGCTAAGACATTGATAAAAATTTTCCTCATAATTTGCTCCTACAGTAACATTTCTTCACCATTAAACAAAGATTATTTTTCTCCTTACAAAATTGGGCAAATAAAAAATAGTCTTCATTGTATTTTTTGTCATATAAATGAAACTCAAACAAAAAAAGTTAAGAGCTGCTGGCTGATAGGATGCTTGTTATCTTTAGAAATACATAGCAAACTGGAAAATTCATCTCCTCTTCAGAATGAGAATTAATTTCTCATGGGCTCCCAATAATTTTACTATTCAGGAAGCAATTATTCAATTCAGGATTTACAGAATCCTGCTCTGAAAACCCAAATGAGAATAGGTTCTCTCTGACCATGAACTCATAAAGGATTCTACTCCTGCTGTGTAAATCCAGTTAGATTTATAGTTCATTAGGTGACCATGTAAAAAGCCTAGCAAGAGTGAGATGAAATCTTAGACTGGTTTTGATTGGCATTTCTCTAATTGCTAGAGATGTTGAACATTTTTTCATATATTTGTTGAGTGATTGTATATCATCTTCTGAGAAATGTCTGTTCAGTTCCTTGGCCCATTTATTGATTGGGTTATTTGGGGGGTTTTGGAGTTAAGAATTTTTAGTTCTTTATATATACTAGAGATTAGTGTTTCATCTGATGCGTGTGTGATAAAAATTTGCTACAATTCAGTAGGCTCTCTATTCACATCACTGATTGTTTTCTTTTGTTGAGAAGAAGTTTTTTAGTTTGAATCCATCCTATTTATTTTGATTCTTGATTTTAATTATTGTACTATAGGAGTCTAGACATCACTACCCTAAGTACATGAATGAAAACCTGAATGGTGTGACTCTCCTTTGTGTCCAACCAGAGACATGAACAATTGTGCTCTATTTGTGTTATATGAATTCAATTGAATTCTGCTGTCATATATAACAAAGTAGAATAAATTTTTAAAAAGCCTAGCAAGAGAGAACACAGAACTATCCAATTAGCTACAGTTTCAACATAATCTTGTGGTTCTGTGTCAGTCAACCCCACAAAGGGATGCAGTAGAGTCATATACCCTTTTAATTATAATGTTCCTTGGAGCTTTGTATATGTGTACGCTGAGAAGCAACTTTTCAGTAATGAAATGCTCCCACAGATGCTATAGGATATATTGTATTTGGGTAAACCCCATAGCAAAAATAATACCAAGAGGAGACTTCAAGGATTTACAACTACAACTTTGTCATAAAACAATAGGATGTTACAACTAGAAGGGGCCTTACGGTTTAATCTAAACCTTCTTTTTAAAAAAGTATAAGACCACAAATCAGAGAAGTGAAGCAACCAGTTAATCCATAATTTAAGTTAGTAAATAATTCATCACCTTTTCCATTTGTTGTTTGTTATATAAAACACCATCCTGAGGCCTCTGTTTAGCCCTTATGCCCATCATCTTATTTCCATACTTCCTTTATTAACTCTATATGCTCCTATTAGGGCTCAAATACTAAAATGATAAATCATTACCTCAGAATTTTTATACTTGATGTTATTTCTTCTGGAATATCCTTACACCATTTTTCCTTCCGGTGAATTCCTGTTTCTCCTTTAAAATCCAATTTATAAGCTACTTCTTCTAAAAGACCATCTTTGAACATCCCATATCAAACATTGCTATGGAAAGAACAACTTCCATATCTAACGGCATATAACAATGAGCATTTATTTCTCACTCATGATATTGGGAATTAGCTGTCTAAGCTGGATTTAGAGATAACTCTGCTTCAAGCTACAGCTCTGTGGACCTAGGTCACCTCCAATTGTCTACCTGTCTCTCAACTTCCTGCTGGGGCAGTAAGGTTAGCAGGACACATTCTTCACATGTCTTAGTACAACTGCAAGAACCACAGGCACAATTCTATCAGCAAATGTCAAGCTTATGTTTGCCTCGTGTTTGCTAACATTGATGGGTCAAATTAGAAAGCATGATTAGACAAAGTAAAGGAAGCATGATTTTCCTATGGAGATGGATGAACCATATAAGTCATGTGTCAAAGGCCATGGATACAGAAAGGGTCAATAATGTGTAACAATAATTCAATCTACTTTCAGGTTAACTGCATCCCCAACCTCTCTTCTTTGCTAACTCTGTATCTTGTGTTTCTACAGTTGCATTTAATCATGATATAACAGAAATATTTTCACAGTTTGTCTCCACAGTTAATGCTACTTTGTTAATGATAAAAATAATAATAATAACAACAACAACAACAACTTATTGGACAAACTATGCATCAGGAAGTGCATTATAATCTTTATGGGTAAAATCCCAGGTTAGCTTCTCAACAAATATGTGTGCTAGCAATCATTCTGAAATCACAGAGGAGAAAAGCTAAATTGAGATATCATGCTCCGTGTCCAAGCTCATAAAACTTAGACTGGAGTCTCAAATCCAAGCCTAATTCCAAAGTCTTGTGTCTTCTTTGCTAACCCTTATTTCTGTAATAATTCAACAAAATCTTTATCTGATTTGTCTCTCGTCAAGCCAGTAACCAAGTAGCTAGGGCAGTGTGTGAAACTCAATACTTATTTACTGAATTGATTTGCACCAACTCTAACTTGTCTTTCCAGCCTTATCTTCCACTTCTTTAAGCAACCTCTCTGCTCAAGATCACCCATGACTTTTCAAGTATCATATGCCTCCACCTCACTTCCTGACTCTTATAATCAATCATTCAATTACTAATACTTCATCAGCCATCTAAAATTCATCCATTCATCTACCTGATCGACAACTTAGGAGGCTAGATTATGGAATACCTTGTTGTGCTTGGCTCTATTCATCTGGGGTGAACTTGACCATGACAGTTGTGCTGCCACTGAGAGCCTGGAGGCCTTTGTTTTATTCACCTTATCTATTAAGTGACAGGGAATGATCTAGTGTGAGATGCATGTTTTATTTATATCCTAATCATTCTTTACAGGATGATACTCATAAAGACCAGAATGACATACAATAGATCATAAATATAGAGGTTATACCATAGTAGGAAAATTCCTGTATTTAAATTAAGAGGTCTGTTTCCCATACTAATTCATTCATTTCTTAATATTATCTCCTCTTACTAATCTCCTCACTTCTCAGTTGTGTCAGCTGATAAATTGAGGAGTTGTATGTTCTTCAATGAATGCTATTAATTATTCTATATGAAAGGAGTAATAAATAAACACACAGGGAAAATATAAAACACATCAGTCACTAAAGAAGCATAAAGTTAATGTGTTTATATAATATTTATATAAAAAATATCATTTAATGTCAAGTCAATTTTTAAAAAACAAACACATTTTCAATTTTAGAAGTTTATTGTGACTGTTATACTTTAAAATGGCAAGAGCTGATATAAACTGGCATGTGATTATAAAAAAAAGCAATTTCATAACAAAATTCAGTGGAAATATGATATATGAATGAAGATATCCTATAAACAAGAAAGCACAAAATCAAACTATGCAATACAGGAAAAATTGTTATTCTAGTGAGCATATCACTTGATATGAAATAATATAAAAGTTATAACTGTACCACATGGAAGACCATATAGTCCATAGAAACTTATAAATGTAAAGAAAGCAACTAACCATGAAACTGGGTTAAATATATGTACTAGAGTTGGCTAAGTACTACAAAACAATCCTAATATATCAGCAGGTGAAACAAACAAAGGTTAATTTCCCACTCCATCACTGTGAGGGTGGGAAGAGGGAGTAGCAAGTGAACTCAACTCTACATAGTGTGATTTAGGGACTGGGGATTCTTCCAATTAGTGGTTCCATCACTTCCTAGTACCTCATTCTCTAGATCCCCCTGCTCCAGAAAACAGATGGAGGGAGTGAAAGTGTGGATAAGGCTCACTTGCTCTTGACTGCTACTTGAACTGACAATGTGGCTTCTGCTCATGGACATAGGCAAGAATAAGTCACAGAGTCCCTGGTGCCAACCTGATGAAGGAGATTGGAAGATAGATGAGTACCCAAGAAGAACAGAAGGTGGTCTGGGGAGCACATGTCCAGTCTGTACCACAATATATATATATATATATATATATATATATATATATGGAGAGGAGGAATTTGTAAAAATGAAAAGAGCTGATGGACTTAGGGGAGGGGTTTATCTGCTGAGTAAAAGCTTTATGGACTTTGGAAATAGACAATTTTTCTCTTATTATTTATTTCACATTGTATGTAACAGATATAAATAAGTGAAATAAAGTCAACTTAACATACTAGAATTAGGTTAAATAATGAGTAAGACCAATCTCATATTTAATATCCTATGATTAATAATTGCAGCATATTGAGATTTTACAGTCCAAGTTCATCTCTGTTCATACCTTCTTATATGTTCTAAGAATTGGCACCTCAAGAAATATGGCCTAAACTTTGCAAGCCATTTAATAGGAGATCTGAAGCATGGGCACTCATTAATAGAATAGGAAATTTTAATTAAGCTCCGTATGCAATTATAACTTTGCTGGTTATTAACAGTGATGAGAAAAATTATACAGCTATGATCACTGGCAGAACTATTAATGGGTTTCTTGATGACATAACATTTGTTTAATGGAAGTGTCTCTTTTTATGTACCAGTGCCAACTGAGGGCAATTTGTCATTGTTATTAATTTAAGATCGTTTGATATGTCACTCAATACTGGGTCCAATTAAGGGAAGGAGGATTGCATAAGCTACCACCTTGGATTCCTGCCAAGCAAAGAGACGTAATAATAACAATAAAGTTGGGACAAACATTAAAGTGGTTTTAAAGGATCAGTTTCCTTAAAAGACACAAAAGACCAAGAGTGGAATACAAAGAGAAAACCAGTTTGTTTTTCCTTCTAGAAAGATGATGTTTATGAAATTTAGGTCATTAGAGATTAAAATCTTCTCCTGAACATTAAGGTGATAATCTTTTTCTTGTCATGAAATGAGAGTTACTTTGGGTATGAGAATACAGACATATACCCAGCCTTGACTGTTTCTCAGGTATATGCTACTTTCCAGCCATGATGAAACGAACACAATAGAAATAATCACCTTTCAATAGGATGTACAGTACAAAGGCAATCGTCTCAATTTGCTAGAGCTGCCATGAAAAAATTGCACAGACTGGGATTAAACAATAGAAACTTATTTTTTCTCAGTTCAAGGAGATGGAAGTCTGAGATCAGAGCTTCAGCACTTTTCACTTCTCCTGTGGCCTCTCTCCTTGGCTTACAGATGGACATTTTCTCTCTGCATACTCACACGGACTTTTCTTTATGTACAGGGCTCCCTGTTGTCTTTTCCTCTTCTTGCAAGGACATTGTTCATACTGGATTAGGACCTCCCACTTATGATCTCGTTTAATTTTAATTCTTTCTTTAAAGGGCCTATGTCCAAATGCAGAAATGGAGGATTAAATTCTTCGATACAAGAATTTAAGTCAGGAGGACACAATTCAGTTCTCAACAGTGAATCATTTTAACTTTCTAATTTCAAACACAGATGACATGAAACATATTTCCTTAACCCGAGACTTTTATCTCTCACTGAATCTAGACAGAAAGACATGCAAAATAATAATGACCTCCCTCACAAGTGTGAAAATGCATCCTCTGTCCTAATTGCTTTTTCACCATACCTGTCCACCTTGTTCCCTCCTTCAGAGTCTTAACATTGTTCCTGTTCTAAAAATAAATATATATATATATATATAGGAGAAAGGTTTGCTAACCTGTCCAAGGTAAGTCACACAGTCACTAGATTTAAATTCAGATTTCTTCTGATGCCATCAAACTTTATGTTCAGATTTAAGATTGTGGCAAGCAAAGAAGCACTCAGTAGACGGAAGGGGACTCAGAGAAAAGCTTGGATGTGCCCTAGAGCAACATCTTTGACTGAGGAGGCTGTAAAAAAATCCCAAACAGGCCTCTAGTGTGATAGATTTGTGAATACTGACACAAATAACCAGGCTTTGGACGTGGGAATGGCAAATGTTGAGTGAGGCACCCATGGCTGATCCAGGAAGAAGCATTCAGGTCACTGGCTTGAATGGAGGTCCAATAAGCTGTGTGCAGAGAAGGTGGGAAGAACCAAAGGGGGAAATGGAGATGATAAAGAAGTGAGAGCAGTATACTGAGTAAAAATATTTGGTTCCTCCTCTTACTACCTTACTTAAAAGGCAGTATTGCAGAGGCTTGAGAACATAGTTTCACACACAAACCACATGGCCAAGTACAGGCTTAGCTACTTCCTGGTTAGGTGACTCTGGGAAAATAACGTAAATGTCCTGGGCCTTGACTCCTTTTATCTTTCTTCTGTTTTCCATCAGGGAAATGCAGATATGGACACTTTTCTCAAAACATGTCTTTGTTTCCACAACTGTCTTCATATAGTTATTTAAGTGCATAAATAAAATTATTTTTTAAAAACTTAAATATGATTTTTCCATATATACTATATGGTGTTTATATAATTGTGAATAATTTCATTTTTATATTTGAACATCTCATTTATCATTGTGACAGTATATACAAGAACCATAGCAGTAACATACCAAGTGGTAGCTGCCAAGGGGCAAGATAAGAGTGGTTCTCCCCAGGTTCCAGCAATAAGATGGAACATTGTAGAGAATATTAACAATAATAAAACTATTAAGAATCAGTCTACATTTCATTATCACCATATGTTATGGTTTGGATGTGAGGTATACTCCAAAAACTCCTACTAATGCAGAAACATTCAGATGTGAAATGATTAGATTATAAGAACCCTAACTTCCTTGGTCCATCTGAGTTTGAATGAACTGACTAGGTGGTAACTGTAGGCAGGTGGAATGTGGCTGGAGGAAACGGGTCACATTTCCCCCTCCCCCTCACCCTCACCCTCACCCTCTCCTTTCCCCTCACCCTCTTCCTTCCCCTCCCCCTCCCCCTCCCACTCTACCTCCCCCACCCACTCCACCTCCCCCTCCCACTCCCCTCCCCCTCTCTGTCTTCCTCTCCCTCTCAGGTGAAATGTGGCTGGAGGAATGGGCCACATAGTCACATTTCTCCCTCTCCCTCTCCCTCTCCCTCTCCCTACCTCCTTCCTGACCCTACTATAAGATGAGCAGCTTTCTTCTACTGGGCTCTTTCCCATGATATGTTGCCTTACCTTGCACCCAAAGTTATGGAGTGGTTATCTATGTATGGATTGAGACCTCTAAAATTGTGAGCTCCAAATAAACTTTTTCTCCTTTTAAGTTGTTCTTGTCGTGTACTGTGGTCACAGTGATATACAAATGCTGACTAAAACACCTTGCCCTAGCAATTCTAAATATTTGCTCCATAAACACTTTACCAGACCACTTGCACTATCCTATCATCCTCCCTCCAACCTTCCTACCCTGACTCTGCTTAGAAGATGCTCTGTACATATTCATTACTGTGGTCAGTAATATGAAGACCCTGGATAAATACTAGATATTTATAGACATTAGCTTACCCAATAGCCAGTGGTAGAAGTAGTTATTTGACTGAATTTTTTTGTATGTGTGAAGTACTTAGTTTTGAAATGCACTTGGGCACATTTACTCATTTGGTGCTGCCAAGGTTGGGTCCTTCGATTGAGATTCAACATGAGTGTGCAGGATGCCTGTTCTATGTTAGCACTAGCTGGGGCACCCTGAACCTGAGTTAGTCCTATGTGGGTTCCAGTTTTTGTCTGGAGCAGATCACTTCCACCCTCTGGGGTGCTATGTTTTAGTAGGATTACACAAGAGCAGGCTGCCAGATGAACATGACACGTTGACTTAATATAAATATATTTAGAATGATTCAAACCATACCCCCAAAAAACCCACAAAGCATACAACACGA
Source organism: Urocitellus parryii (assembly GCF_045843805.1). Lineage (NCBI taxonomy): Eukaryota > Metazoa > Chordata > Mammalia > Rodentia > Sciuridae > Urocitellus > Urocitellus parryii. Next base: position 102,602,945 of record NC_135542.1, read on the forward strand.
AAAATATTTTCTCATTTCCATACACCCTAGAGGCAGCACTAAAATGTACTATGTACCTAAAATAAATACTGATCCAAACTATACATTTTCAAATTTAAACAAGCAAATCACATTAGCCATTTTCACTGGAACCATTTATCACTACATTTTCCTAAGTCTGCATGTTTCCCATTTACATAAATCAAAGGAAAAAATCCAATAAACATTATGCATATTCAGGAAGAGGGTCATAGTGTCATAAGAAAACAGCATAACTAGGCTTTCTACTGGATGCAAAATAGTACTCACGAAGCCTATAGAAACACATTCCTGTGTTCTATGAGCTCCCAGGCTAGTGAAGTAAGCAAGTAAACAGTATCTTGGTTTATATTACCACTCCTGTACCCACTTAGTCTCGAAAACTCACTTTTTTTCCTCTATAAATTAGGATCAATAACAACGTCCATCTGATAGAATTGCTAAGTGGAATAAATGAGAAAAATATATAGTTATTAACTTAGCACAATGCAACTAACATTAGCAGCATTTTAATCCTAATCATATAATAGTTACATTAGTCATGTTGCAAATGCTCATTAAATTTTGGTTTCAGAGCAAAACTAGTACTATAATCTGTGTTAGGAATGAGTAGAGAGAAGGAAATCCCCACTGGGAGAATATGAAATGGTTTCTTGAAAGAGGTGTTTATAGGTCTTGAAAGTAAAAGGGTAGTTCTTTTATAATATGAATAAAGATGGGGTGGGTATAGGGAAAGAGGAAGGAGAGAAAAGAGAAACTAGAAGCCATGTGGGGATGAGTGGCACAGCAGGGTAACAGCCTCAAGGGTCAGATCAGTGATAAGTCTCAAAACTTGCCGCAGAACTTTCCACAGACAAGCACTTCAATCCTCCCTGACAAGTCTTCAATGACCACTGAAGGCAAGAAGATCAGACCACAAATCTGCCATGTATGTAATAAGCAGAGAAATTATGTTTCCAACACTTGTGGCAGACATCACTGATCAAAAAGCAAGGGACAGGTGAACCATTTCATAACTAGAAGATCAGGAAAAAAATAAGGAGGAAAGAAGTCAACGTACTCCAGGCCTTCAGGATGATCACTTCGGCTTCACGTATTCCCACAGCCTGTTTCCTCACCTGTTGGTGCCCTCTCCAGTTACCACTGGTCCCACTGGTGACCTCAGCAGTAGGCCCAGCCCTGCCCTTGTTCACCAGTCTTGTCAGATATTGTATGGTTGGCAGCACTGAGAAGATCTCTTGCATCTCAGAGTTGAATCAGTGTTCTAATCTTCAGGACTATCAGACACAGTTCATGATGTCTTCTGTTGACATGTTAAGCATGAAGTATCAACCCAAGGGTTATAGGGGAGGTCCAACATGGGTATAATTAGGCTTCCTCTCCAGGACTTTTGGCCAACTGTGTTTAGTTTGTAGTCAAGGTCACAAACACCATGATTCAGCAAATGTACTCACAGTTATAAATATCTGCTTGTGGGCATGCACTCATTTATGTAACCTGTTATAGTTTTGATGTGGTATTCCCCAAAAGATCCCACATGGAACAATGCAAGAAGGCTTGAAGGAGAAATTATTGGGCTATAGCTTTAACCTAATCAGCTAATTGATCCTTGATAGAATTAACTTGGTGGGAACTGGAGGTGGTGGGGTGTGGCTAAAGGAATTGGTTCATTGCGGGCATGACCATGGGTGTATATTTTATATCTGGAAAATGGAGTGTCTCTCTCTCTCTCTCTCTCTCTCTCTCTCTCTCTCTCTCTCTCTCTCTCCTTCTTGATCATCATGTGAACTGGTTCCCTCTGCCACACTCTTCTGCCATGTTTTTCTGCCTCACCTGGAGCCCCAAGGAATGGAGCCTCCTGTCTATGGATTGAGACCTCTGAAACTGTGAGCCCTTAAATAAACTTTTCCTCTTCTACAGTTGTTCTTTCAGTTCATTTAGTCACAGCAGCAAAATAGCGGACTAAAACATAACCTGTTGGCAATGTGTATTCTTTGTTTGGCATGCACATAAAAAAGGCCTGTGGAAAGACTCAGGGAGCTGATGCCGTCTCGAAATAAAGTACGTCCACTATCCCAGCTGCACCTCGCATCTTCTTTGGGATTTCTAATCTGTTTCACAGGGTCTGAGCCTGCAGGAAAATAACCTAACTATCCACTTCCTCTTCACCTTCAGTACAGTTCCCTTCTAAATGTGTGGACTTACCCGGCTCTCTGTTTAGACTCTGGATCTGAAGACTTGTCCTCTCCAAAAAGCTGTCCATCCACCTTGTAAGTAGGGTCAATTCCATATGGACAGATCTAACACACACTCATGACTACCTGTCTCCTGGGTGTTCTGTCATCCTCTGATTTGGCTACCCATATTGCCTCAGTTAACATTTATACAGCTGCCAGATGCCTAAATCTTGCTTTACCTTCCTTGCCTTTTGTAGTTTGTATTTTGAGGCCTCACCAAAACTCTACTGTGCAGCTGAGTCTCCTTTCTTCAGTATCTTCCCTTTCCCACCCAATCAAAAGGACTGAATTTCCTGCCTAGATGACTCTTGTGATTAAACATAGCATAACTCAAAGTAGTTTAAACAAAAGTAGTTAAAGAAATAAAAAGAGGACTCATTTGTGATCTAAAGAGGCCTTCTCTGCTATAACCTACTGAGCCAAGTTTGATCTATGGGTGAGGATTCAACAAGATGTGGGCAATCAGTACATGATACAGCAAAAACCAGCGATTCTCTGACAGACTCACCACCTAGATTCATCCCAAGTGGAGCTAAAATCCAGATGCCACATCTCACTCCCCATGTCCAGCTGATATTCTCATTGTTCAACAGGTCTTGTCAAGTGATTATATCAGGATCAGGGGCTGCCTTCCTTGGCTGCACATGAGAATCTCCTGGGAGCTCTTAAAATCTGTATGCCTAAATCAATTAGAGTAGAAGCTCTTGGAAGAGAGGAATGGAGCCCTAGGGCTCCATAGTTGTAAAAGCTTCCCAGCTGATTCAAGCGTAGCCAAGGTTGAAAACTCCTGTCTGAGGTGGAAAAGACATAAATGGCATCCTATTCCATCCCCAGATGGAGCCTGACCAGAAGTTCCATGTCCTCCCTCCCATACTAATACTACTAATAATAATAATGATAACAGCAACAACAATCTGAGAAAATAAATAAAATGAAAACCACTTACTTGAAGTGAATTGGATGTGAGCAAAATCTCTGGTAGCTAACAATGAGCCAGGTTCTGGGGCTGTAAAGGGCAAGCCCAGGCAATGATATGAATGCACATAGGGGACAGTCAGAAGGGGGCAACACAAACTGAATCTTTCACACAGAGCCCCACATCCAAAGAAGGTCCTCAGTACTCTACAAGTATAGGCTAAGATCCTCACTAGGAATCCCCAGATTCCAGCCTGTTGCTTAACAAATTCTTTTTTAAAAAAAAAAAATATTTTTTAAGAGAGAGAGAAAGAGAGAGAGAGAGAGAGAGAGAGAGAGAGAGAGAAAGAGAGAGAGAGAATTTTTAATATTTATTTTTTAGTTTTCGGCGGACACAACATCTTTGTTTGTATGTGGTGCTGAGGATCGAACCCAGGCTGCACGCATGCTAGGCGAGCGCACTACCGCTTGAGCCACATCCCCAGCCCCTTAACAAATTCTTATATCATCTTATATACTTCTGAAATAAAAGACATACACTGAAGAGTAAACAAAACGTATAAATGCATAGTTCAATTAATTATCACAAACTGAACAAACACATATAACCAACATAGAGATCAAGAAAGAGAACAGCTGTCAATTCACCTTTAAGATATCCTGAGCACCTCATCTGTACTGAGGGGTTGAAGGGCATCACATGCACATAAAATAATACAGAAGTTTCCAGTCCTAGGGAGCTCACAATCTAGTGGAAAAGCAATCTGCAACTATAGCACCAATACCCACTCAATTTTACAACAAATTCCCTCCAGGTAATAAATATTGTATAGTGGGTTAAAACAGTTTTATTCAAAAAGTTCTCATAAGGGAACCGTCTGTGTTTAGTTTATGTGACAGAACTGTGTTAAGGAAAGCTCCTTTGAGTATAAGTGTTGCCATTTAGAAAATGGCATTGGATTAAATTGATTGAATAATTGTGCAAAACAAATGAACAGAAATTGAAGAATTGGGGTAGAAGAGGGCAGAGGTGATGAGAAGGGAAAAGGAAGGCAAAGTACAAAAAATATGGCAGGAAGTTGGCTGCCCAGGAAAGTGGCCAGGAAGATATTCTCCGTGAGAGTCACTGAAGGACACTTAAGGACAGGGACAGTTAATATCTCGATTAAAATTATTAATGTGGCTCTAAATCAGCTTCTCTCCTCCCCATTGCTTCCATAAAATCTGCTGAATATTTAACTGCTTTGTGTAGATGGTTTAGGTGGAAAGCAAAGGAAAGTGCTGAACTCTAGAGCTAGATGAGCACAGAGCAAAAATGGGACAGACATGGAAAATAAAATTAAAGAAGGGTGAGGTATCAGGGACAGGTGATGAATCAAGAGTTCACAGAAACTTAAAGTTCACAGGAATTCACAGAAATCTTGGAGAAGACATTAACAGACTGTCCAACAGGGTGCTAAGACAATTTTACTCATATCTCAAACCTCAAGGTGACATCAGCCAACAACTGTCCACACATGGCATATCATTGGATGACTCCCCCACCCCACCTCCCACAGTCCTGAATATATCTGAAATGCATGCCATTCACTCTAACTGTAAGAAGTTTAGAGTATGCAGAATACTATATAATCATATATTTCAAGGCCTATTTTTGAAGAAAATAGGCCCTGAAATTTCCCAGATCACCTTGGCCTTTGACTCGGTTAACCATTCACATTACTATAGGCGAAAATGTAGGTTTGTGCTCCTTCCCTATGAGAATCCTTGGTTTTCTGTCATCCCAGACTGCCTCCCAGTGGACAGATGTTGGATCCTCACATTGCCCACACTGGAATTACTATCTGGGTGTATGTCTCACAGCCTCCTGCCACCCTTAATCCACAGCATGCTCCAACATACAAAAGATGAACAGAAAATCCATCCAGCTAAGCAAAGCACATTCTTCCTCACATGCTGAGCAGGTTTCTGGGTGTGTGTGACCTGTGTCAGCTACTACTTCCATGACACACAGGTTGCATGGTTTTCCACCTGAAATATGCATTCAAAGAATGTCAAGGGCACATGTGGAGGAGAAAAAGTCTAAGAAGGGCAGCATTTATTTTTGTTTGAGAGAGAGGTCATGGTTTGAAATTCAGCTGACTAAAACAGATGCTGCTTCCCAGCGAAGGAAAAAAATAGCAAAACAGAAGTTATATATAGAAAGAGGAGCAAGAGGAAGAAGAGGAAAAGAGCTGTTTGAATGATTTTTCTATAGAGTGCCAAAACTCAGACCAATGGGAAGCAGATTTGGCTCAATCTGAGTAAGATTATTGTCATGGCTACATCTCACTATAATGAAAAGACTTCCTTTACAGAGTTCGGGAAGCTGGAAACTCAAGAAAAGAATCTGAATTGTCGTTTGTCAGACATTCTCCAGGGAGGAATTGGATATTACTAGAAGCAAACCAGAGACGTGCACAGTAGCCTCTCAAATACACCATGAAGGAACTCTAAATCCATCTACTTGCAGATATATTCCTAGACCATGGGATGATGCTGAGGAACTAAATGACATAGGATAAGTCCAACTGATCTACAGTTGTCTTAAAGGAGAAAACTGAATATAAGAAGATTGTTTACAAAGCATCTGTGAGCCTTTACAAACAACTAAACTAGATTCTAGAGCTCTGTAAGCAGCCACTGTATTAATTTTTCATATTCTTGATGAGCACAGGTACAAGCTGGAGATTAGGGGTTTTTTAATTCTGGGCCAAGAAGTGACTAAGAAAAGTGTGGTAGATAAAATTTTAAAAACATTTCCCCCCTTCAGAAAAAACTTCTGTCCCCCTTATTATTTGAAAAGTAACCTAGGCAGTGCAGTTAAGAGATTTTGCAGTTGGAGTTAAATTCCAAAGTCAGCTGATTTTAAAATCTGGAAATTTTCTGACTAGGTCTAATCCAATCGCATTAGCATTTAAAAGCATAACTCTCCAGATACTGTGAGAAAAAGAAAGTAGAAGGGTATGTCAGAGAGAGAGAGAGAGAAATAGAAGGACTCAATGCACCGTTCCTGCTTTGAAAGTGGAGAAAGCAACATGAGTGAAGTGGACAAGCCTGGAGAACTGAAACCAATTCCCTCACAACCAACAAGGAAACAGGGACTTCAGACCCACAACAGAAAGTGGCAGATTCTGCCAACCGCCTGGCAGAGCTTGGAGGAGGGTTCTTGCCAGGGCTTCCAGATAAGAGCTCAGCCCAACCATTACCTTGAGACCTTAATTTGTAAAGAACCTAGCCAACTCCACCCTCACTTCTGACTGACAGAACTTAGTAGGTGTTGTTTTAAGCCATTAAGTTTATAGCAATTTATTATACATCAGTGGGGAAGTATTTTCAGGAACTACCACGCCTCACCCATTACACTGGAGCACAATGATTTTTTCCCTTATTATGGGCCTTACCCAGGCATCCTTAACATTCCTAACTAAAAGTTCACCCTGGTAAATACTATAAGGTAGATGAGTTGTGTTTTTTTTTTTTTTTCTGTGCCTCATGATTCCCAATTCTGGGCCACCCTGTCCATTTTTGGTGACTTTCATGCTATTCTTTCTTTCTTTTTCCCTTCAGGTTAAACCCTCTCAGGAAAAAGTCCTCCGAGGAAATTTGTGCTTTGAGACCAAAGATCAGTCAAAAAGTTAGAGTTAAAGAGCAGAGAAGTCATCATTATTCCTAGGTACCTTTGGATACCCAAAGCATTGGCAGACCCTAAAAATATGAGTGGCATAGGCAATAACTATTATTTCTATTCAAAGGACAGATTATGAAGAAATATGGATCAACCTGGCAACCTGATAATAGAGTAACAATAAAAATCTAGGCATGCCATATCCCACATCACCCCTCAAAATTGTAGATGTCAGATTGTCAAATGTTAACTTTAAATGCCTTAAAGTAAAATATGCACAGATAGCCAAAATAAGGGAGGTGATATGCAAGGAAAAATTAGACTGTTAGATTCTTCTCATTCAGTAGATTCACCCTATCTCACCCTATTAACTTCATCAATTTTACTTTTAAGAAAGGAACAAAGTCCCCCAAATGTCTAAAATCCTTTTGACTTGATTGAAAGGAAAAGATCAAACTGCTGCAAAAAAAAATGTGTCCAAAAAGAAGATTGATTTTTCCCCTAGTTTATATCAAATCCATTAGCATTAACTTGGTGAAAAGTTCCCAGAAATATATACTTCCTGAAACTTTCATGAGGCCCACTGAATTTTGTCTGCCATTACTTCAGATGAGCACATATTATCAGCTACCTTATCTGAAAAAAAAAAAATGTCCCCAGAGGATTGCATAAGAAGAAGAAAAAGAATACTGCAAAACATCGTTTCATTTATTTCATTCATTCATTCAATACATACATGTTAAGCAGCACTGCATGCTCACTGTCAGTCCTCTGTGAAGTATCACTGTTAGATGGGAAACAGAAATTTAGAATTAGTCTTCATCCCCAACGTTTGTACTTTACAATCCACCAACTGCTTTATTTTACAACCCACCAGGGAAGACTTGAGAAGAGCACAGGTTTTGTCATCAAAGATCTACGCTCAAACCTGAACCCATCTAGGTGAGCTTGGCAGGTAACTTAAACCCTCCAAGTTTAATATGCTTTATTTATAAAATGGGGCAGTAATAGTAAGCAGTGCCTTGAATTTCCTATGAAGATAAATGAAATCGTGAGTATAAGAGAGTCAGCATAGACCAGGTACATATTAAAGTGTCAGGGAACATTAGCTACCGTAAGTTTAATTAGTATTTCTGTACTGAGAATACTAAAACTGCCTAAAGGAATGATCCAGTAGCATGGGATATTAGTATGGGTTTCAGTCATGTGGACATCCACAAAAGAAAGGTACACCATATAGAGGAGGCATTTAGTTTAGTCCTTTACATGAGCAAACTGTCAGAGGGATAGGAGAGATGGACAGATAGAAGAGCAGAGGGCTCATGTGAGAAAGATGCTAACAGTGTGAGTGAGGAGCCAGGCTACAGTTCAGTGCTCCTTGAGCCTCAATCAGGTTTAGGAATTGAACCCACCAGCATCAGTACAGCTTGAACTGAAGCGTATCTTCAGTTATGTATTTTTCAACATTCTTATACTAAGTTCTCAACCATGCTCATCAAATGCCTGTATGAAGTTAGACTGAAAATGAAATTAATCTTTTATCATCCAGTTTCAAATGCATCTGAACAGGTCAGGGTGATGAGCTGAATCTTGCAAGATGTCACTGTCTTTCCAAAGATAAATGTAAATTTCTATACTTGTATCTAAACAATCACTGCACAAACGGGCTGAGGATAAAAATATGCCCAAGCAAGCATCAACTAAAGAGAAAATTTCCAGAAATTTTAGGGGCAGAGAGCTCATTGTGGATTGTGGCATCAACTGAAGCCTGATATTTTAAAATGGGTGATAATTATTCTGTTTTCTTTTTAGTTAACACTTATTTAACCACATACAATGAACTGTGTTTAAATTTGAGAATCACAATTTAATAAGGAAACTGACAAATTGTAACACGCTTAGAAAAAGATCTAGAGCTAAAGGAACATCCATTTATATACTTACAGGAAGAATCAGTATATATTTGAAACTGGATGATTGTAAAAAATTAATTTCATTTTCAGTCTAACTTCATGCATGCATTTGATGAGCATGGTTGAGAACTTAGTATAAAAATGTTGAAAAAGACATAACTGAATATATGTAATATATTATATGTAATATAATATATATATATATATACATATGTAATACATATAAACATAGGATATGCAATGGATATGCTTCTAACAGTTGAAGGCAAATTTTCCACCCCATCCCTAGACCCACTAAGTTCACAAAACAACTAACAAATTGTGAACCAATACATAAATCAGCTCATTGAATAATGAAAGGCTAAGGCAAATATCATTATTGTTTTGTGAAAGGGAAAAATCACTGTCATGCAATATATCCTAAATCATTCTTTTTGTAAAGCAGAACCTCCTTCCCCCAGGTGGACCGGTAATAAAAGGAACACTCGTTATTAATTCCAGATCTATCCCTTCCTCACCAGATTTCTTCCTGATCACATGAGATGATGGAAAGGATTTTGCATATGTCTAAGGCTAATCCAAGACCACTCTTTGAGATGAAGATTGTCAATTAAGATATGTGATGATTTTTCCAAGCCCCCTTTCCTCTTTCATAAACCTCTTCCCCTCCCCCAACCAGACCACCACTAACAGCAGAAGTAAGCATAGTGTGTGTTGCATGCAATTTGTTTGGTTCTCCAGAGCCCCCAGTTGTGGCAGGGCGTATCCTCCCATCCTAGGCAGATCTGGAACTTTTCCTGGTTCCTGTCTCTTTCTTACTAAAATATTTGCAAGGGAGTGAATGCTATGATGCAATTCACAGCAAATATGATGATAACCAAATAAGGGCTTGATGGATTCAGCAACTTGGTTTCATCTAACTTGGAAGGGTCATTAGCCAAAGCCCAAACCTGGGAAATCCTACTCCATTCTTCAACTAACATGAAGACCTTAGTCTGAACTCCAGTTATTTTGATCTTCCTATCACAGTGTACACAAAAGGTTTTTACCTTCCAGACCACGTCTTTTTTTTTAAATAGAATTCTAATCATTTTTTTCTTTTTTCTTTTTTTTTTTACTTATAGGTGGACACAATACCTTTATTTATTTATTTTTATGTGATGCTGAGGATCAAATCCAGTACCTCACACATGCTACCACTGAGCCACGACTCCAGACCTGGACCATGTCTTAATCATCATTCAAAACAGGGTTCTCACACAGTAGTGGTTTTAAACAAATATAGAATAATCAAAAACATAGCAAAAGCTATAAAATCTGGGCTTAAACTTGTCAAGAATGTTTACTTGTTTTCATCAGGCCACACCAAGGAAGAAAAGAAAAATCACATGACTAAACAGATAAACAAAAATGACAAACAGAGGACCCAAACGGTACTAAAAACAGGCTGAGGTTTTTGCAAAGCTCATAAGCTCACCTTATGGAGCGAAGCCTATCAAAACAGATGACACCCATATAAACCCCCACATAAAAGAGCAGAAAACCGAGATTAAGCCAAGACTAGGAATGGGCACTTAGGGACCCCTGGGTCTCATAAAAGGCAAAAGTCAGGCTGGTATCCCCAGCTGCCTACCAGAAAGAGTCATAGATTGGCTAAGTTCAAAAAGTCAGTCCAGACTTTTCCCTCCACTCCCAGTAAGGCAGACTTTGCAGCAAACATGAAATGTTTAGTCTAATCCTTACATTGCTTCTCATCTGACAGTTACTTTGTGCATAACAAAGCTCTGGTGTCCAAAGAGATATAGGAGGATGCTAATTAGATGAGATACCCATAAAGGGCACTGAAGCATCCTCCTAACAATCCCTGAAGCATCCCACAACTTTTGGAAAGGATTAGAGAGTAGTCCTATATACCTCCGATCCATTCCTCTCTTTTCTTGACATAACAATAGCAACAACATGCAAACAGCATTTCCAACAATAACATTACAAATACAAGAACCAGGGGGGAAAAGTCCACCTCCAGCAATAATACAACACGGCCACCAACAAGAGTGGTTAACATTTACTATATGCCAGATGCTTTTCTGTTGCTATTAAAATGAAATATCTTATTAAAATTCCACAACAATCCTATTTTAAAATTGAAGGAAACTCAAGCACAAAAATGTTAAAATGCCTTATCCAAAATCAAACAACCAATAAATGCAGGAGTAAGCCCTATTCTCAGCCCCTGAACTCTACTGACACCCCAATGCTTATACAGGCTTAGCCCAATACAAACCCTTCCTGTGCTTCTCCAACATTCCATTTCCCCCTAATGTCACCCTTCTCCCTCAATATTGTAGGACTTCTCCTTAAGCACTCCTGCCATTTATTGGGCCTAAGTGACATCTGAATGTCCGGCAATGCTTAGATTCATTTTTAAGTATCAGGAAAGTGTTGATAATGGATCTGACCTCTCCCCTCTCAGCCCCTAATCTCCTTGCCTCCAGTGTCTCCCATCTGCAGCCTCAAATCACACTTCACATCTTTTCCTCATTCATACTTGCTCTAGCTAGCAGCCTGAGGCCAATGTTTTCATTCACCATGACTATTCCTGCATATCTGCTGAACACACCCTTTATATCACATTTCCTTAAAAAAAGTACTTTTCTCACTTCACACTGCCTATTAATCCCTTGCTGTCTGCACCATAAACAGCCATCTCATGGTGGCCTGCACTTAGCCAAGGTGCTCTCTTTTACCCGTCTGTTAGGCCTCTTTACCACACATTAATCCTTCCAGCCCTTTCTTTCTTCAAAGTAATCAGTCTGCTTTTATTTCACCCTGTCCCTGCTCCGTTTATTACATTTTTTACCTGATGCATTTAAATAATTTTTGAGATATGGTGTCACCTATTATTTTCATGGTGATCAAATAATTTTAAAAGATTTAATACAGTTATGGTGAAATTGTGCTTTCACATAACATGCTGCTGGTTATGTTTTTTTTTTTTAAATGATACAAACTTCCAGATTGTCTATGTAAATTGAGTTTTATTGAACTCAAGTCTACAAATCATCTTCTATTACAATTCATACTATTTTTCTTGATAATTTTATTTCCTTGAATCTATACTAAGCAAATATTTAAGCAGTCCTATTAAACATGGTCCTCACCCTTCTGTATCTGTTCAAATCTACACATTTATCAAGGCCCCGATACATCTCCATGAAACTTCAGGGCTTCAATGAGTTCCCACTCTTGCAGATTTCTAATGTACTTAATGTTTTTGCATTTCATGCCTGACATTGCTGGTAATTCATGTATTAAAATTTAACAAAATTTTATGATTCAGTCGCCTGGGAGCTATGTTAGCACTGAGAGACAAAAGATAATAACAAATAAATGGACTAGGATGTAGCTCAGTGGTAGAGCACTTGCCTCACAAGCTCAAGGCTCTGAGTTCAATCCCCAACACCACATACACACAAATGTGAAAGAAAGAAATTACCCTATATCTTAATAAGTCACCTCTTGTCCTTTCTCCCTAACAGGGTTCATGTTCCCTTGAAGAAAATGTCCGAGGATTCTTAATTGTTTTTTTACATCTGAAGATTCTAACACAGGTCTTTGAAAATTGGAGCATACATTCAGCTATTTCCTAAACATTTTACTAAGGTATTCATTTAATGATACAATATGATATTATCAATCCAGAATCTTTAAATGCAAAAGTTTCCTCATGTTAGGCTGATGTCAACTGACATTGTCCCAACCTTGGATAATCAGACTTTGACTGATGGATAATTTGGGATGAACTCAACTTCAGGGTGAACATTAATTAACCCATAATTCCTCTTATGTCTCTCTCTCTCTCTCTCTCTCTCTCCCTCTCTCTCTCTCTCTCTCACACACACACACACACACACACACACACACACACACATACACACACAATGAAGTTTTCCTAAGAAAAAAAATAGAGTCTAGAGAAAATATACTTCTAGAAATACATATTTCTATATAGTTCTATAGCAGATATATTTCTATCTAAAATGCATTAAATGTCAAATGATAATAGAAACATCAATCATTTGCTAAGGGCCTCTATCAATATAATTTGCATTTTATGGAAGAGGCAACTGAGCTTCAGAGAGTTCAACAAATGATGAGACTAGTAAGTGGTGATCACAAATTAATTTTCAAGTCTCTTCCCACTGCACTATTCAATTTCCCTAATATATGTATGGAAGTGTTTTAGAAATAGACCTTTCAGGGCAAATTCTTTCTGTGTACCTCAAAATACCTCAGAGTTGCCGTGAGTCACTCAAGGACAAGAAACAGAAAAACTTCTTGTCAGAAGGTTACCTTTCCTTTCAAGCTCTGCCCACCTCCACTCGCAGCCCATCATTTACATTACAGACACTTTTTCCAGCCTTCATTGCCTGGGTTCTCTGACCTGGGTCACTTACTTTGAAAAAAAAAAAAAGGCTCTTAATGGAAAGGATAGACCAGGGGAGAGGTAGTGTGCAGACACAGACTTTTCAAGGTTCATGAACTTGAAAGATCCCCATGGAAAGTAGGGTCACAGCAAGGAACAGAGGAACTCCCAAGTTAGGATAATTCAAAAGGGGTTTAATAAGGAGATTATTTTTACACAACATGTTTCCCTTATTAATAAGCAAGTTTTCTTGTAAATTACTGCTACTCCCCTCACACTTGAAGGGGACAAGGAGAAGAAGATCAAGGAAGGAGAGAAGGCCGCTTTAGGAGGACCGGTGGAGTCAGGCCAAGAGGACCTCAAAGAGGTGGAGTCTGGGGAATAAACATCCCGGCCTCCCTCTCCTCCCTCTCTGATTCCCTGACAGATATCTTCATAGGCCAAATTCAATGGGAGGTTTTCTTCCAAGGGCACAGGAGCCCACTGATAGAGTTCATAAAGGGCATCCTCCCCAGGCAGAGAACAGGAAAGGAAACTGTGGAGAAAGGAGAGGAATGTATTAGGTGGAGTAAATGGGAGATATCTGGCAAAAGTAGTAAGAGGAGTCACCCTCAATCACTGACCAGGTATCATGTTTCACATAGAGAATAGAAATACTCAATAGTCAAATGTTAATGCTGTGAATGAATATTAAATTCAAAATAAGAAATACCTAATAAACAGGATCTCTATGTAGTAAAATGTCTACATATTTTTCTAATGAAGTATCAACGTGAATATTAGCATGAAGAACTGAACCAGCATCGACAAGTCTCTACACTGATTTCCTTATATTTAGAAATGTACAAAATGCCTAGCATTAAGACCATGGAATTTTCAACAATGGCATATACAACGTGTTATTAACACGTTGGAAGAGACTGCATTTTACTAGGGAACTTTGTAGTATTGTGGGGGTGGTGCACGTGCATGAAGTGTGATGAGAACAGCATGCCATACCTTAGGAGTGGAAAACCAGCTCTCATACGACGGACCTGAGTCCTCACCAATTAAATAGCATAATCATGTTCACTGTAGTCACTTAGAACGGGTTGTTGTAGTAGACATGGAAGCCTCTAATATACCACAAAGTTTTGCGTACCCATATGCCTTTTATTATTGTCTATTTAGGTATTTCAGAACTTTCCAGATCTGGGAGCAAAGATGGTTTGTTTTCCAGAATATCTAAATTACTGTAGACCTTGACATATAGTACATGTAGTACATGTAGTACATATAGTACAATAAAGCCTATGATAAATAGATACAAACCAGTACTTTCCCAATATTTAATAGTATTAATTCATGCCATGATCCCTAACACAGTAAAGAAACAAAGATTAAAAAGTCAAGGTATATATCCAAATGATTTAAAATCAGCCTACTACATCAACACAGCCACATTAATGTTTATAGAAGCACAATTCACAATAGCTAAGCTATGGAGACAAACTAGGTGCCCATCAACAGATAAATAGATAAAGAAATTGCAATATATATAATGGAGTGTTACTCAGCCATAAAGAAGAATGACTTTATGACACTTGCCAGTAAATGGATAGATCTGGAGACTATCCTGATAAGTGAAATCAGCCAATCCCCCCAAAACAAATGTCAAATGTTCTCTCTCATAGGTAGAAGCTAACTCAGAATGGGGGGAGGGGTGGGGATAAAAGTAGAGTAGACAAAGGGGAATGAAGGGAGGAAAAATAGGAAAGGGAAAGACAGTGGAATGACCCTGGCATAACTTTTTATATACATATATGAATATACCACAGTAATTCTCACCATCATATACAACCACAATAAATTAATTTTTAAAAAATAACTATGAGTAAATGGCAGAAAGATCAATAGAGAGAATCGAGCAGGGGATGGGGAAAGAGAAGGAGAAAGACAGGTACTGGTCTCTGAATTAGAAGATATATTCCATGCTGGTATAATTATGTCAATGAATTCTACTGTCCTGTTCTAAAAAGAAACAATAAGAAATATGTTATTGTTTAGATGTGGTGTCCCCCAAAAGCTCACATGTAAGAAAATGCAAGAAGGTTCAGAGGAGAAATGATTGGGTTCATTAATTAACCCAATTAGTGAAGTAATCCCCTGATAGGGATTAACTAAGTGATAACTGAAGTGGTAGAGTGTGGCTAGAGAATGTGGGAATTGGGGAGTGGCTTGGGGATATATATTTGTATTCGGCCAATGGACTTTGTCTCTCTCTCTCCCTCTCTCTTTCTCTCTCTCTCTCTCTCTCTCTCTCTCTCTCTCTCTCTCTCTCTCTCTCTCCTTGATCATTATGTGAGCTGCTTCCCTCTGCCACATTCTTCTGCCATGTTGTTCTGCCTCACCTGGAACCCTGAGGAATAAATCCAACTGTCTATGGACTGAGATCTCTGAAACCGTGAGACCCGAAATGAACTTTTCCTCTTCTACAATTGTGCTAATCAGGTCTTTTTTAAGTTCCAGCAGCAGGAAACAAACAAACAAACAAAACAAAACAAAAAAAAACTTTCTAAAACAAAACATTTAAAAAGTCAAGGAATTTGCATGAAATGTGGTTATTAGTGCATGTTATAGCATGCTACAAAGTAAAATGCGTTTTGTGAAAATCCCTCAGAAAGCATGAGCCAGAGAAGGTAAGAAACGGGAAGGAGAGTATATAAAAGTCCTGAGAAAAAGTAGTACCCTTTCTAGTGTACATACTCTTAGTAAAGGCACAGGTGCAAGTATGTTTGTCTTAAGCCCAGCCTTCTTCCAGAGCTCCTTCCTCCAACAGAGCCACCCACCCTTCCCCAATTAGCCATGCCCTTGCACAACTTCTTGACATTATCCCTCTCAGCCAGGGCTCTTTTGTTGCTGGCTGTTAAAACTGAAACCTTTTATGGTGTATATAAGCCAGAGGTGACACAATTAAATGAAACTATTTGTCATATAAAATTTACATCAGCAGGAATTAAACGTCAAATAACTTAGGATTGACAGCCTCCACTGAGTCATAAAGACTCTAAATTAGTCTTATGAAGGGTATTCTCATACAGTCCCTAATAAACTCCTCTCTACCTAAGACTTTCTTTACAAAAGTGCCCAAAGGAGAATGTCAATGATGAGGTTGCCATATCCCTGACAAAAAGTTGAATGAAAATTTAAAAGTCATTCTTTAGTAACTGTGCAGCTTTCTCAATGTAAGAAAAAAATGCAGAGTAGAGAATAAGGTTTTAAGGAAAGTGTAGCATTAGGAAAATTTAAATGTTGTATTTGATTCAATTATTGACCTTGAACCAATCACACCACTTCTCTTATTTACAGGGAACAGAAACACCTTGTTCTATTTTGTGCAGCTATTTCTTCTTCATTGAACCCATTTTCTAGAGTAATTTTAGATTTACAAAAAAAGTTGAACAGAAAGTACAGAGAATTCCCATATACCCTTACCTCCTCCATTCACCCTCTCAATTTCTACAATGATTTACATATTGTACTAGTATGTACATTTGTTAGAACTAATGAACCAGTATCAATACATTATTTTTAATTACAGTCCATTGTTTACATTGGGAATCACTTAGGTTGTGTTGTAATTCTATGGGTTTTGACAAATGTTTAATGTCGTATATTTGCCATTATAATAAAATACACAATAATTTCATTGCCTAAATAATCCATTGGTGCATGGAGCAAGTTTAAGCATTAAGTAAAATAAGGAGGTATTTTTGACCTACAAAACTGTCGGTAAGCTGGTTGTGGTGTGGCACACCTGTAATCTCAGTGGCTCAGGAGACTAAAGCAGGAGGATTGCAAGCTCGAAGCCAGCATCAGCAACTTAGCAAGGCTCTAAACAACTTAGTGAACCTCTGTCTCAAAATAAAAAATAAAAATGGCTGGGGATGTGGCTCAGTGGTTAAGCACTCATGAGTTTAATCCATGGTAGTACTAGAAAAAAAATAGTCAGCTTGTAGCAGCAGCAGGTGTCATCCATTCATTTATTTCCCATAATGCTAAATACTGGAGATAGAAAGATAAATAGGACACTTTCTATACCTAGTAATCACTGGATATTATGCATATTAATGACAACCATGGATTGTTCTGATCTTTGTACTAGAATTCTCTAATGTATACTAACAATTTACAAGCATCAGTCTTTAATCTTTACCTGCCAGAGTTAGGAAACTTTTTTGTATGTGCAATGTCCCCGAAAGTTTCATGTGTAAAAGGCTCATTCCCTAGATTGGAAAGTGGTGCTATTGGGCAATTGTGAAATAATTAAGAGATGAAGTCTAGTGGTAGGTCTTCAGGTCATTGAGGGTATGTCCTGGAAGGAACCCCAGACCCTTTGTCTTTCTTTTTTTACATCTCTGGCCATGAGGTGAGTGGATTCCCTCTACCACCTGAGTCCACCGTGATGTGCCACCTCAATGCAGGCTCAGAACAATGAGGCCAATTGATCAGGAACTTAAACCTCTAAAACCCTCTAAAATTATGAGACAAAATAATCATTTCCTCTTTTTAGAAATTATTTCAGATACTTTTCTAGTCAAAGACCACTGTTGAATACAGCAAACAAAGAAGTATGGCGTGGGTACCACGTAGATGTTTGGTACAGAAAATGCAGAAAAATATTTGGCCCAATTGTTCTGACTTGAGTACGTAGATGAATGATGATCCCATGTATTGAAAATAGTAATAAAAGAGGATTATCCAGTGTTTAACAAGTCAGCGAGTTTAGATTTAGTCATGTTACAGTTAACTTACCTGAGTATCACCCAGCTGGTATTTGAATACTCTGACAACTTAGCAGAGATGATGACACACACAATCACGCGCCCACACACACGAGCGAGTATAAATGATCAACATATAGAAGTTTCATCAACATGATCTGGGAGAAGCTAGGACCTATCTGGGGAGAATGTGTAGAATGAAAAGAAAAGTGGGCATAAAGACTAGTCCTCCCACGTGCAGAATCCTACATGGAAAAGGTATGAGTAATTTCGTAGGAGAAGAAATCACAAAAGGTAAAGGGAAGGAGTGGTCAGGAGATCAGAGGGAAAACAGAAAAGGGAATCATGGAAATAATGAAAGTAGAAAGCCACACAAATCGTGGAGTACTTGCCAGTGTCAGATTTCTCAGGGAGGTCAGATATGATGAGGGCTGAAAGGAATTCGTCAGATTTGGTATCAGTAAGTTACTGATGATCCCGTTAGAACAGCTTCCATTGAGTGGAAGGACAGAAAAAACCAGACTGCAGAGTGATGAAGAGAATGAATACTGTGGAAGGAGGGACAGCATGTGCACTTTATGCCTTCAAGAAAGGGGACGTGAAGAAGGGGGAAAACTGAAAGTGAGAGTACAGTAGAGGGAGAATTGCTTTTTAAGATGAGACAGTTCATTCTGTTTATAGGAAAATAGTCAACAAACAGAAAGATTAAGATTATATTAAAGAGAAGGGAAAATTTATGGAGCAAGTGTTGACATATATGGGGGCTGAGGGTTTGAGGTTATAAGAAGGGAAAGTCTTCTTTTGAAAATAGAAGAAAGGTGAGAATCTAAGCTCTGCTCAGACTAGAAGTCAGGTGTGAAGACATCAGAAGGATGCAGGTGGGCAGCATGAAGCTGCTGGCTGGCTTTTGCATGCGGGACCACCCAACATCCAGAGAAAGAGCTCCTCCTAAGCAAAAAGAAGTGGGAAAGAAAGTTGTTGGGTAGGAAGAGATATTTTGTACTCAATGAACTGCATATGGCTTGAATTTTATCTAATGTAGGTAATGAGTCTACACCTAAATAAATAATAATTTATCTACATCTAGATAAATAATATATTGGTGTTTCAGTCAGCTTTTTCACTGCTGTAACTAAAGGACCCTACCAGCACAATTGTAGAGGGGAAAAGGTTTATTTGAGGGCTCACAGTTTCAGAGTCTTAATCCATAGAGGACTGGCTCCATTTCTTGGGGCTCGAGGTGAGGCTGAGCATCATGGAGGGAGAGTGTGAAGGAGGGAAGCAGCTCACATCATGGTGATAAGGAAGCAAGAGTGTCCACTCTCCAGATACAAATATATACCTACTGCCATGCCCCAATTCCCACCTCCTCCAGCCACACCCTACCACTTCAGTTACCACTCAGTTAATCCCTATTAGGGGATTAGATTGCTCATTGGATTAAGACTCTTACAACCCAATCATTTCCCCCTATGAATCTTCTTGCACTGTCTCACATGTGAGCTTTTTGGAGATGCCTCATGTCCAAACCATAACAATTAGAAAGAGAATACAGAATGTGTCAGAGCTAGGTATGTGCCACCTTAAATTCCCAAAAGTCTAATCAGTTGGTGCAAGGACTCTCCCTTCCAAGAGAAAGGGATTACAGCAGACCAGGAGTTGTACAGAATTAAGAGCAGACTGATGGGAATTGGTGTGTAAACCCTCCAAACCTTGATGGGGTAACTTGAAGCACTTATTCCTCACTGGCTCCAGAGTTCCTTGTAGGTAGTTTTAAGCTCCAGTTACTTACAGAGGGAACTCGTCTAGCAACACAGACTTTAATGATTGCCTTCTTTCCCTATTCACTTTCTACTAATATTTCCTGGAATCACCTCCCAAATAATCTACATACAGCATAATCCTTGTGTAAAGGACTCATTTGAAAAAAAAAATTTTAAGAAAGACACCCGTGACGTGAGTTAATCTGTAGCAGCTGGAGGAGAAGGATTCAGAGAGTTCATGGCTGATGGCCCTAATTCACTCAGTGATAACAGAAAGCAAGGCCATCTTTGCAGAAGAAATTTGAGGGGTGGATAAAGTTGTATAAGATCCGCAGTGAGAAACAGATGAAGTTACCAAATGGAGCCACATAAGAGGACTGCAGAACAGCACTAGGAAGAGAGCTAAAGTTGGAAACCACACCTGCGTAGCCATGTGCTTTTCCCCTACCTACAGCATACAGCCATCTGGGAGCAGGAGCAGAGAAGCAGATGGTCAGATGTATCAAAAGTAGGGAGTTTACCGGGAAAGGAGTGAGAAATTGCTCACATCGAGAGAGTGGCCATAGTGACCCAGGAAAACCATGACTGGAAGGACAGGGAAGGGGATAAGAGATAAGTTTGCAGAGCAAATGGAATAAGGAAAGAAGCAAGAGGGCTGGAGCAACAGGAATTCTTGTTAGAGATGGGTAAAATTATACAGAACATTTGAAATACAGATAAGTCCTAAAGAGTGACAAGCACCAAGGCCTGACGCAAGGAGAGGGGAACATCGTCAATGCCCCAGAACCCAAAATGCAACATATGTAGTCTGGTGACCATGAGTTAAAGTCTGTCATATTCTATAGATACAGGATAGAACTGCTTGAGGTTTGTCTATCATTTTTCATACTTTTGGCTCTCGTTGAGCCTTGAGAGAGAAGAAAGGATGTCATCTTTTCTGGGTTTTTTCCTGCCATTTTTTTGCAAGGCAGTTCTCTGGGTGGCCCTTGACCAACCCAATTTATCACCCTTTATTATACATAGTTCTTAAAAAATTATTATAGAATATGTGGGAATATAATATTCTGAGATATACAGGGGTTGGTGGTGAAAGCCCAGGCTCTATCTCAGTGCCCCCTAAAAATAGAAAGTCCTTCAACACTTTTACCTATTGGGTACTGTTATTGCAGAGATATTACACCAGGGTAGGCTGCTTTCTGGGGTGCCTCAGCTAAAATGCAAGTAGGAAACATGGAGCAGATTCCATCTGCCCTAAGATGCTTTCCTGAGCCTTAGGAGTTGAATTCAAAATGAACACTAGACTTCTGTTACCCTTTTCTATTGGTAATCATAAGTCTACTTCATGTAACTTGCATGCAAGTGTTCTGTTTGGGTGGACTAAAATATGTTGAAATCTAGTGCACAGTGAACCTGCTTCTCCTTTCTCTCTGTCTTCTCTCAAATGTAAGGAGTTGGAGTTACATGCTATGACCTTCTATTCTATCCATCTAACCATAAACCAGGAAAATAAAGAGAAGCACTAAGAAGTCATTCAATGGAAAGGATTCCTGCAACAAGAACTCTTAAGATTTCTTCCAGTTATGATTGCCTGATCTGCAGGGAACCCCCTTTCCCATCAACTAAATGCAAAATTTCTGAATTCAAAAAACCATATCATGTTCTATCACCCACAGGCTTAGCTCAGTGCTGGTCCCAGGAAATGCTCAATAAAATCATATTCCTGGGGTGAGCAAAAAAAACCTTAAATCCCCTGGGCTTGCAGAGAATAAGACAAGATCACAATCAGAAGGAATATGCACACCACACACATTTTAAACAGAAGAATTATTCCCTCCAGCTCCCTCATCCACTTCAGCCTGCAGAACCTTGAGTTAATCAGCAGATCCAGCTGAGGCCCTGTGGCTTGCTGTAAGCAGGCACATCCCTAATGCCACCAAGGCACTTCCTTTCCCCACTAGACTGTGTGCAGCATTTTGTAACAATAAATATCGCTAAAAGACCAAAACTCCCATCGACAACTCCGAGGCTGACAGGGTCTTGATTGGTGTGTGTTAATGCTGGGCCCCTGACTCCCTCATCATTAATTACATATAAATGACATATTTGCCTTTGTGACAGAGAGTGAGGGGAGGTGCCGCTCAACAACCTTGGCAGGTTTGGCCCTGGGGGCTCTGGGAGTCTGTGCAGAGACAATTATAAATACAAAAAAACTGCTATGGGGTTGCCTAAACTGACAGATAAAATGACATATCTGCTGCAAAGGAAGGAAACTGTTGATGTTGTACATTCAGAATGCTTCTATGAAAGGGTAGGGTGATAAACAGTTACCTGAGGAAGTAAAAAGTTGCATTGTTAATATAAATCTTATCATCATCGTTTTCATGTCTATTACACTTTAAAGATTATGGGGCATTTTTATTAAATATCTTTTTAATTCTATCCATTAAGGCAGAAACGATTGTTTCGTACACACAGTGCCTAAATCAATGTCATGTACATTTCAAACATTCCATAAATATTTAGTGAACGAATGAATGAACTAAAAAAAAAATAGTAAAGTTAGAACAGGTTTACTGGTTCATATGGATGGTGTCCATATCTCAGATGAAAACGAAGTGTAGAATATTTTAGGGACTTGCTTAGAGTCACATAGCTAATGGAGACAGCATCAGGACTCAGTCTCAGGTCTTGTGCTACCAAAGCTGTGTCCTGTCTCCCATGCTCACTTGTGAGGAGGTTTTACATGATTGTGGCAGTTAGAGATATACTGACTCTGTGTGGGTTTGTCTCTGTGTCTTCTATTTTATTCCATTGGCCTACAAACCCACACAGATACAGTCAGCTAATCCTGACAAAGGGCCAAAAACATCTATTGGAGAAAAGACAGCCTGGTTAACATACGGTGCTAGGAAAACTGGTTTATCCATCTGTAGAAGGAAGACACTAGATCCCTCTCACTCTGCACAAAAGTCAAGGCAAAGTGGATCAAAGACCGGGAATTAGACAAGAAACTTTGGAACTGCGAGAAGAAAATATAGGGGAAACACTCTAGTATAGAAGCACAGACAAGAGCTTTTTCAGTAAGAATCCTAAAGCTCAGGAAATAAAAGCAAAATCAAATTAAAAAGCTTCTGCACAGCAAAGGAAAAAAAGAGCAGAAAGAGCCTACAGAATAGGAGAGACTATCAGCTACTACTCCTTCAGGAGATTAATATCCTGAATATATAAAGAACTCAAAAAACAACAAACAACATAATACAAATAATCAACAAATAAAAGGGCAAAAGAACTAAACAGATACTTCTCAAAAGAAGAAATACAATTGGCCAACAAATATATGAAAAAAATGTCAAACATCTCTAGAAATCCAGGAAATGCAAATTAAAACTACATTAAAATTTCATCTCACTCCAGTCCTAATGGAAATTATCAAGAATATAATTAATAATGCGTTGGCAAGAATGTAGGAAAAAAGGTACACTCATACATTGTTGGTGAGATGACAAATTAGTGCAACCTTTCTGGAAAACGGTATAGAGATTCCTCATAAAAACTAAGAATGAAACCATCATATTATTCAGCTATTTCACTACTTAGTATACATCCAAAAGATCTAAAATCTGCATACTATAGTGACATGGCAACATCAATGTTTATAGCAGCACAATTCACAATAGCCAAGCTACAGAAGCAACCTAGGTACCCTCCAACAGATGAATGGATAAAGAAAATGGGGTATATATACACAATGGAGTATTACTTAGCCAAAAAGAAGAAATTATGGCATTTGATGGCAAATGCATGGAACTTGGAGCTTATTGTGCTAAGTGAAATAAGAAAACACAGAAAGCCAAAGATCAAATATTTTCTTTGGTATATGGAAGCTAGTCCAAAATAAGGAGGGCAAAAAATATAGAAAGAGAGAGTGTTGAAGGGAAAAGGGGAGGCAGGCCCATCAAAAAGAAAGGAACACTAGTGGGCTAAATGAAGTAGACTGAGGGGAAGGAAGGAGAGATGGGAAAAGAGAAGAATAGAAGAATAACCTAACTTTCCTATGTATATAACCTAACTTTCCTATGTACTTTCATACACACACACAGACACACACACACACACACACACACACACACACACGACACTAACCAAAAAGAAAAAAATTTAAAAGTAAATTACAGAAAGATCAGCAAAATAGAGGGACGGGAATGGGAAGAGGGAAGAGGGGAAAGAAAGGAAAAATACTGGGGATTGAATCTAAACAAATATTATCCCATGCTTTTTAATTATGTCAAATGAATCCTATTAGTATGTACAACCAAAAAAGAAGCAATAAAAAGTAAATTTTAAAAGAACTAAACAGACAATTCTCAAAAAAAAATGTAAATGACCAAGAAATATATGAAAAAAAAATGTTCAACATCTTTACCAATCAAGGAAAGGCAAGTCACGACTACACTGAGAATTCATCTCACTCCCACTACAATGGCAGTCATCAAGAATGCAGATAATAAATGCTGAAGAAGATGCAGGTAGAAAAGAAGATTTTTGCATTATTGGTGGGATGATAAATTAGTACAACCACTATGGAAATTAGTATGGAGTTTCCTCAAAATACTAGGAACAGACCATCTATCCAACTGTCGGTACTTACTCAAAAGAATTAAAGTCAGCTTACTGTAGAGATACATAAAAACCCATAATAATAGCAGCGCAATTCACCATAGCCAAGTTCTGGAATGATCCTAAGTGTCCATCAACAGATGACTATATAAAGAAAACATAGTATATACCGTGGAGTTTTATTCAACCATAAAGAAATTATGAGATTATGTCATTCATTGGTAAATGGGGAGAATTGGAGAACATCTTGCTAAATGTAATAAGCCAAATTTAGAAAGTACAGAGTTGTGTGTTTTCTCTCTTATGTACAAACTAGAGAGGGGGAAAAGGGAGAAAGAAAAGGTATGGGGTTCTCATAAAAATAGAAGGGAGACCAGTAAAGTAGAGGAAGGGGATGATGGGTGGGCAGGAGGAGAAGAGAAAGAAAAGTAGTGACAAATGACATTGACCAAACTAGGTTATGTGCAGGTACAAATATGTCACAATAAGTGCCACTATTATGTGTAAATATAATGTACCAATAAAATTTTTTTTCAAAGAATGTACTTGTCACAACAATTGTTTGATGACTATCTCCTGATCATTGTCAATAGTACCTTCTCTAGACAGATCCATGCAAAGCACTTACCTGTGTTGACCTCTATAAAAGGGAAATTTTGTCCCGACTCTGACCTCTGTAAATGAAGCTGTGATTTCCTACTGGCTATGGTATGTGGGCACCTGGTTCTTCAGGACAGCCATCCACAGAGCATTGTACACTCCTGAGGCTCAGGGCAGGACCAGGGCTCTACAGACATTATTGGTTGTAGCATATAGAGAACAGTTCACCTGGTCCTTCTTTAGTTTAATCTTGGTCTTTCTCTATTGTGATTCTTCCTGGCTCCTGTAACAGAATACTCTGGAATTCCCCATTTGCTCCAAACAGCTTTGTTCTTCAGCATTTCCAACTATAGTCAGGATTCTCTTGATGTACTTCAAAAAAAAATTAAATGTCATTGCTGTTCTGGGTTCCATTTATTCTTAAGGCTCTTAGATCTAATAGTCTGCATTTCTCAAGATATGGATTGTTGAGTATCCATAATCACACAACTTGGTCCTTTCTAAAACATTAATGTCACACTGAATGTGATAAAAGTTCCAAAGAAACCTGGATAGAATGAATGTTTTTCCTTCTAGACTCAGTCTGGAATCCAGGGTTTGATGGCTGAATGAATGCATTTAACACAATCTTCCCACTGATGCTTGACACTTGAGATTTTGGATCCAAAGTCACAAAGCAATGACAAACTTAAGTGCATTGTCAGAGAAATATAAGAAGAGTTTCATTGATGGCCTCTACAAGCCTTTGCACTTGATGCAAGGGGGCTGATTTTACAGAAGGATTCAACAATACCCATGCCCCTGGATTATGTAAACTGTCCTCTTTCTCCTGTTTTTTTTTAATTATTATTATTCCAGTACTTCTAATGTTTTGCTATCCCAACATGTATTTCTCTTATGATAACAGCATGGGGGTTCTACTGGCAGGGCCCTTTCCCATTCACAGGTCAGCAAGATGTCTGGATGAAATGTAATCCACCACTTAGAGCTCCAGGAATGGGAGTATGACCAAACAGAATGTTCCATCCTGTGACCAAGTGCTGGCTTCAGAGATGGGCATGTGGCCCCAGGTTGGTCAAATTAGACTCAATCCATGGAGACTTGCTGAGACTATTTAGAAAAAGGAAGTCACGCTCATCTTGGTAAAAAATAAGTGAGAAGTCCTGTTGGTCATATTGCCTTTAGAAGTAAATGGCCTGATAGAAAATTAAATCAAACAAAAAGAAAACAAGGTCAAAAACGGAAAACAGAATCTTAATGCTGAGGGATTCTCTAACCTAATTTTTAAATGCCAATAAATGACTCAAGAATCCATGCTAGGAAATGGGAGCTATACATATGTCACTTACAGCTAATTTAATACACTTACATTCAAAATATTATACATTCTATTGCTGTCTGTCCAGTACAGTTTATTAGATAGCTTCATGTGGCTGCTTAAAAATTTAAATGTATCTGATCCAAGTGGAAATGTGCTACAATTGTACAGTGAGCACCAAATTTCAAAGTCTTAGTGTGAAAAAAAATAAAAATGTATCATTAATAATTTTCAACTGACAACATGTTGAAATAATGATATCTTGGATATACTGGAATAAATACAGTATATTTTTTTAAATTAATGCCACTTGTTTTTTTTTTCAATGTAGCTACCAGAAATCTTAAAATTATTTATAAAATTTGTATGTCAATTTAATGGACTGAGAATTTTTATATTCACTTCCAATTAATCCCTTAAAGCCTCCATGATATTTCTTAGACATAGTCTAAGAGTAGAGTGACTTTATAATTTACCATTAAAACTTGGACGCTCTGAGATTGAAACAGGTAAATACCAGGACTGTCGTGGGAAAACAAAGACGTCTAGCCACCAGACTAAGATTCCTCACCTCCTATAATCTGGATTCTTCTAATACTCCCTTGCAAACCCCACACAATCATTATCCTGTGTTAGACAACATTGGCATATTGCTGTCTGTGTGTCTTCCTTTGACAGGGATGCCTTCTTTTACCACTTCTATTTAACATAGTTCTTGAAACACTGGCCAGAGCAATTAGACAGATGAAAGAAATTAAAGGGATACAGATAGGAAAAGAAGAACTCAAATTAGCACTATTTGCGAACAATATTATTCTATACCTTGAAAACCCTAAAAATGCCACCAGAAAACTTCTAGAACTAATAAGTGAATTCAGCAAAGTAGCAGGATATAAAATCAACATCCATAAATCAAAGGCATTTCTGTATATCAGTGACAAATCCTCTGAAAGGAAAACTACCCCATTTACAGTAGTCTCAAAAAATAAAATACTTGGGAATCAACTTGACGAAAGAGATGAAAGACCTCTAAAACAAAAACTACAGAATGCTAAAAAAAGAAATTAAAGAAGACTTCAGAAGATGGAAAGATCTACCTCATTCTTGGATAAGCAGAATTAATATTGTCAAAATGACCATACTACCAAAAGCACTAAACAGATTTAATACAATTCCAACAAAAATCCCAATGATATTCGTAATAGAAATAGAAAAAGAAAGGGCTGGGGATATAGCTCAGTTGGTAGAGCTCTTGCCTCACATGCACAAGGCCCTGTGTTCAATCCTCAGTACCCCCCCCAAAAAAAGAAAAAGAAGTCATGAAATTCATCTGAAAAAAATAAGAAACCAGAAGAGCTAAAGCAATCCTTAGCAAGAAGAGTGAAGTAGGTGGCATTAGTATACTAGACCTTAAACTATACTACAGAGTAATAGTAACAAAAACAGCATGGTATTGGCACCACAATAGATTTGTAGAACAATAGTACAGAACAGAGAACACAGAGACAAACCCACATAACTATAGTTATGTTACATTAGACAACAAAGCCAAAAACATGCATTGGAGAAAAGATAGCCTCTTTAACAAATGGTGCTGGGAAAACTGGAAATCCCTATGCAATAAAATGAAATTAAACCCCTTTCTCTCACCATGCACAAAACTCAACTCAAAGTGGATCAAGGACTTAGGAATTGAACCAGAAACATGCACTTAATAGTAGAAAAAGTAGGCACAAATCTCCATCATGTCATATTAGGCCCAAACTTCCTTAATAAGACTCCTATAGTGCAAGAATTAAAATCAAGAATCAATAAATGGGATGGATTCAAACTAAAAACTTCTTATCAGCAAAAGAAACAATTAGTGAGATGAATAGAGAGCCTACATTTGGGGAGTAAATTTTTACCACATGCATAACAGATAGAGCACTAATCTCTAGGATATATAAAGAACTCAAAACTCTTAACACACACACACACAAAATAACCCTATCAATAAATGGGGCCAAGGAACTGAACAGACACTTCTTGGAAGATGATATACAATCACTCAACAAATATATGAAAAAAATGTTCAACATCTCCAGAAATTAGAGAAATGCAAAGCAAAACTAGTCTAAGATTTCATCTCACTCCAGTCAGAATGGCAGCGATCAAGAATACAAATAATAAGTGTTGGTGAGGATGTTGGCGAGGATGTCCTATTGCTGGTAGGACTGCAAATTGGTGTAGCCAACATGGAAAGCAGTATAGAGAATCCTTGTAAATATGGGAATGGAACCATCATTTGACCCAGCTATCCCTCTCCTTGGTCTATACCCAAAGAATTTAAAAACAGCATACTACAAGGACACAGCCACATCAATGTTTATAGCAGCACAATTCACAATAGCTAAGCTGTGGAGCCAACCTAGATGCCCTTCAATTAATAAATGGATAATGAAAGTGTGGTTTATATACACAATGGAATACTTTTCAGCATTAAAAAAGAATAAAATCATAGCATTTGAAGGTAAATGGATGGAGCTGGAGAATATAATGCTAAGTGAAGTTAGCCAATCCTAAAAAAACAAATGCCAAATGTTTTCTCTGATAAAAGGAGCTGATTCACAATGGGGTTGGAGGGAGGAGCATGGGAGGAATAGATGAACTCTAGATAGAGCAAAGTGAAAGGAGAGGAACGGAGGGGGCACAGGGGTAGGAAATACGGTGGAATGAAATACTGACATCAATA
Organism: Urocitellus parryii; assembly: GCF_045843805.1. Lineage (NCBI taxonomy): Eukaryota > Metazoa > Chordata > Mammalia > Rodentia > Sciuridae > Urocitellus > Urocitellus parryii. Next base: position 102,631,916 of record NC_135542.1, read on the forward strand.
CCCTGAGTACATGTATGAAGACACGAATGGTGTGACTCTACTTTTTGTACAACCAGAGACATGAAAATTTTTTGCTCTATATGTGTAATATAAATTGTAATGCATTCTGATGTCATATATAACATGATAATACTATGTTATTATGTACACATATATATGTACATAGAATTTTAAAATTGGCATATTGCTTTGAAAATGTCTCTGTTTTTTTCTTATGCAATTATTTAAATTTTCCTTTTCAGATATTTTATTGATTTTGTTGTAAAGAAAAATTTGTTTCTGGTATCTCTTTAATTATTATCCACTAAATGATAAATAGGAATTAAGTTTCTTTTTTTATTTTTATTTTTTATTGGTTCTTCAAAACATTACAAAGCTCATGATATATCATCTTTCATACATTTGACTCAATTGGGTTATGAACTCCCATTTTTACCCCAAATACAAATTGCATAATCACATCGGTTACACACTCACATTTTTACATAATGGCATATTAGTGACTGTTGTATTCTGCTACCTTTCCTATCCCCTACTATTCCCCCACCCCTTCCCTCCCATCTTCCCTCTCTACCTCATCTGCTGCTGTTCAATTCTCTCCCTTGTTCCACCCCCTTTCCCCTCACAACCTCTTATATGTAATTTTGTGTAACATTGAGGGTCTCCTACCATTTCCATATGCTTTCCCTTCTCTCTCCCTTTCTCTCCCCCCACTCGTCTCTGTTTAATGTTAATCTTTTCCTCCTGCTCTTCCTCCCTGTTCTGTTCTTAGTTGCTCTCTTTATATCAAAGAAGACATTTGGCACTTGTTTTTTAAGGATTGGTTAGGTTTGCTTAGCATAATCTGTTCTAATGCCATCCATTTTCCTGCAAATTCTATGATTTTGTCATTTTTTAGTGCTGCGTAATACTCCATTGTGTATAGATGCCACATTTTTTAATCCATTCATCTATTGAAGGGCATCTAGGTTAGTTCCACAGTCTAGCTACTGTGAATTGTGCCGCTATGATCATTGATGTGGCAGTATCCCTATAGTACTCTCTTTTAAGATCCTCAGGGAATAGTACGAGAAGAGCAATAGCTGGGTCAAATGGTGGTTCCTTTCCCAGCTTTCCCAGGAATCTCCATACTGCTTTCCAAATTGGCCTCACCAATTTTCAGTCCCACGAGCAGTGGACAAGTGTACCCTTTTCCCCACATCCTCACCAGCACTTATTGTTGTTTGACTTCATAATAGCTGCCAATCTTACTGGAGTGAGATGGTATCTTAGGGTGGTTTTGATTTGCATTTCTCTGACTACTAGAGATGGTGAGCATTTTTTCATGTACTTGTTGATTGATTGTATGTCCTCCTCTGTGAAGTGTCTGTTCAGGTCCTTGGCCCATTTGTTGATTGGGTTATTTGCTATCTTATTGTTTAATTTTTTGAGTTCTTTGCATATTCTGGATATTAGGGCTCTCTCTGAAGTATGAGGGGTAAAAACTTGTTCCCAGGATGTAGGCTCTCTATTTACCTCTCTTATTGTTTCTCTTGCTGAGAAAAAACTTTTTAGTTTAAGTAAGTCCCATTTGTTTATTCTTGTTATTAACTCTTGGGCTATGGGCGTCCTATTAAGGAATTTGGAGCACGACCCCACAGTATGTAGATCATAGCCAACTTTTTCTTCTACCAGACGCAGTGTCTCTGATTTGATATCTAGCTCCGATCCATTTTGAGTTAACTTTTGTGCATGGCGAGAGAAAGGGATTCAGTTTCATTTTGTTGCATATGGATTTCCAATTTTCCCAGCACCATTTGTTGAAGATGCTGTCCTTCCTCCATTGCATGCTTTTAGCCCCTTAATCAAATATAAGAAAGTTGTACTTTTGTGGATTGGTTTCTGTGTCCTCTATTCTGTACCATTGGTCCACCTGCCTGTTTGGTACCAGTACCATGCTGTTTTTGTTACTATTGCTTTGTAGTACAGTTTGAACTCTGGTATCGATATACCTCCAGATTCACACTTCCTGCTTAGAATTGCTTTTGCTATTCTGGGTCTTTTGTTTTTCCACATGAATTTCATGATTGCTTTATCTATTTCTACAAGAAATGTCATTGGGATTTTGATTGGCATCCCATTAAACCTGTAGAGAACTTTGGGTAATATCGCCATTTTGGTGATGTTAGTTCTGCCTATCCATGAACAGGGTACATTTTTCCATCTTCTAAGATCTTCTTCTATCTCTCTCTTTAGGGTTCTGTACTTTTCATTGTATAAATCTTTCACCTCTTTTGTTAGGTTGATTCCCAAGTATCTTATTTTCTTTGAGGATATTGTGAATGGAGTGGTTTTCCTCATTTCCATTTCAGAAGTTTTGTTGCTGATATACAGAAATGCCTTTGATTTATGCATGTTGATTTTATATCCTGCCACTTTGCTGAATTCATTTATTAACTCTAGCAGTTTCTTTGTAGACCCTTTTGGGTCTGTTAAATATATTATCATGTCATCCACAAATATCGATAATTTAAGTTCTTCTTTTCCTATTTTTATGCCTTTAATTTCTTTTGTCTGTCTAATTGCTCTGGCTAGTATTTCAAGAACTAAATTGAATAGAAGTGGTGATAGAGGGCATCCCTGTCTTGTTCCAGATTTTAGAGGGAATGCCTTCAGTTTTTCTCCATTTAGGATTATGCTAGCCTGAGGTTTAGCATATATAGCTTTTACCATGTTGAGGTAAGTTCCTGTTATCCCTAGTTTTTCCTAGTGTTTTGAACATAAAGGGATGCTGTACTTTGTCGAATGCTTTTTCTGCATCTATCGAGATGATCATATGGTTCTTGTCTTTAAGTCTATTGATGTGGTGGATTACATTTATTGATTTCCATATATTGAACCAGCCTTGCATCCCAGGGATGAATCTTACTTGATCATGATGCACAATTTTTTGATATGCTTTTGTATTTGATTCGCCAGGATTTTATTGAGAATTTTTGCATCCAAGTTCATTAGAGATATTGGTCTGTAGTTTTCTTTCTTTGAAGTGTCTTTGTCTGGTTTCGGGATCAGGGTGATGTTGGCCTCATAGAATGAATTTGGAAGAACTCCTTCTTTTTCTATTTCTTGAAATAGCTTGAAAAGTATTGGTATTAATTCTTCTTTGAAGGTTTTTTTAGAACTCCGCTGTATACCCATCCGGTCCAAGACTTTTTTTGGTTGGTAGTCTTTTGATGACTTCTTCTATTTCTTCCTTTCTTATTGGTCTGTTGAAATTGTGTGTGTCTTCCTGACTCAATCTGGGCAGATCGTATGACTTAAGAAATTTATCGATATCTTCACTATCTTCTATTTTATTGGAATATAGGGTTTCAAAATACTTTCTAATTATCTTCTGTATTTCTGTACTGTCTGTTGTGATATTGCCTTTTTCATCCCGTATGTTAGTAATTTGAGTTTTCTCTCTTCTTCTCTTTGTTAGCATGGCTAAGGGCCTGTCAATCTTATTTATTTTTTCAAAGAACCAACTTTTAGTTTTTTCATTTTTTTCAATGTTTTTTTTGTTTCAATTTCGTTGATTTCTGCTCTAATTTTAATTATTTCTTGTCTTCTACTACATTTGCTGTTGTTTTTCTCTTCCTTTTCTATCTTTTTGAGGTGTAATGTGAGTTCATTTATTTGTTGGTTTTTTTCTTTTTTTGAGGAAAGAATTCCAAGAAATGAATCTCCCTCTTAAAACTGCTTTCATTGTGTCCCATAGATTCCGGTATGTTGTGTCTGTATTGTCATTTGTCTCTAAGTTTTTTTTTATCTCCTCCTTTATGTCTTCTGTAACCCATTGATCATTCAGTAACATATTGTTCATTTTCCATGTGATGTAGGATTTTTCCTTCCTTCTTTTATCATTGATTTCCAGTTTCATTCCATTATGGTCAGATATGGTGCATGGTATTATCTCCACGCCTTTATATTTACTAAGAGTTGCCTTATGGCATAATATATGGTCTATCTTTGAGTAGGATCCATGTGCTGCTGAGAAGAACGTGAATCCACTTGATGATGGTTGATATATTCTATATGTGTTGGTTAAGTCTAGGTTATTGATTGTGCTATTGAGTTCTATAGTTTCCTTATTCAGCTTTTGTCTAGAGGATCTGTCTAATGGCGAGAGCAGTGTGTTGAAGTCACCCATAATTATTGTGTTGTAGTCTATTTGACTCTTGAACTTGAGGAGAGTTTGTTTTATAAACATTGCAGCACCATTGTTTGGTGCATACAAATTAATAATTGTTATGTCTTGTTGGTGGATGGTTCCTTTTAACAGTATATAGTGTCCTTCTTTATCCTTCTTGATTAACTTAGGTTTGAAGTTGATTTTATTTGATATGAGAATGGCCACTCCTGCTTGCTTCCAAGGGCCATGTGAGTGGTATGATTTTTCCCAACCTTTTATCTTCAGCCTGTGTATGTCTTTTCCTATCATTTGAGTCTCCTGAAGGCAGCATATTGTTGGATTTGTTTTTTTGATCCAGTTTACTAGCCTATGTCTCTTGATTAGTGAGTTTAGGCCATTAACATTTAAGGTTACAATTGAAATATGATTTGTACTTCCAGTCATGTTTATTTATTTATTTATTTCAGTTTGTATAGTTTTTACTTTTTGGTTATTTTTCTCCCCCTTTACTGAGATACCTCCCGCTGTTAGTTTTGGGCACTATTTTTCAGTTCCTCTTCTTGTAGTATTTTGCTCAAAATGCTTTGCAGTGCTGGTTTCCTGGCTGCGAATTCTTTTAGCTTTTGTTTATCATGGAAGATTTTAATTTCATTGTCAAATCTGAAGCTTAATTTTGCTGGATACAGTATTCTTGGCTGGAAACCATTATTTTTCAGTGTTTGAAATACATTGTTCCAGGATCTTCTCGCTTTTAAAGTCTGTGATGAAAAATCAGTCGTTAACCTAATTGGTTTACCCCTGAATGTAATCTGCCTCCTTTCTCTCATAGCTTTTAATATTCTCTCCTTGTTCTGTATGTTGGCTATCTTCATAATTATATGTCTTGGAGTTGGTCTATTTCAGTTTTGAATGTTTGGGGTCCTGTAGGCTTCCAGGATTTGGCAATCCATTCCATCTTTCATCTCTGGGAAGTTTTCTATAATTATTTCATTTAATAGGTTGTCCATTCCTTTGGTTTGATTCTCTATGCCTTTTTCTATCCCGATGACTCTCAAATTTGGTTTTTTTATGACATCCCATATCTCGTGGGATTTAAGCATCTTTTCTGTGTTGACTATATTCTTTTCAAGTTGATAAACTTTGTCTTCATTATCTGATGTTCTGACTTCTACTTGATCTAGTCTATTTGTAATATTCTCATTTGAGTTTTTAATTTGGTTTATAGTTTTCTGCATTTCTAGGATTACTGCTTGATTTTTTTTAAGATCTCTATCTCCTGGTAGAGCTCGTTCTTTGCCATTTGAATTTGTTTGTTTAATTCATTTTCAAAATATACTTTTATTGCTTGGACTTGCTGTCTCATGTCTTCTCTAATATTCCTTTCCATCTGAGTTAGGTATGCCTTGAGTTCTTTCCCTATCCATGTTTCTGATGCTTCTAGGTCCTCCTGTATATTTAAGTTGTCCTACATTGTTTGTACTCCTTTTTTCCCTTGTTTTTTCATGATGTTCACGTTACTTTCCAGCTCTATTTGATTGCTGTGTTTCTGCTCTCTTCTATAGATTTGTTTTGGTTTTGTATATCTCTGTTGTCTCTCCCTTGTGTTGGTAGACTATGGATTGGTATGTGTTGGTAGACTGCTAAAGTGGATTCCGCTGGGAAGGAATTCCGAAGGCCGAGCTCCAGTGACGTCACCTCTCTGCTATGGCGGGCCCCAGGCTCCTTGCCAGGGTGTCCGAATGGGGGGCCTGGGACTGGACTGTCTCTGGTTGGTTTCAGCTCCCGGTCACCGGTGGGGGGGCGGTCTCCAGCCGCCCAGTTGTGTGGGCAGCGGGTGGGCTGTCGCCGGCGGGCGGGCGATCTCTAGCCGCCCAGTTCCATGGTCGGTCACAGGCTGGCGGGCAGTCTCCAGTTGCCCAGTTGCGTGGGCAGCTGGCGCGCTATCAGTCGCAGGCAAGGGGGCGGACCCCAGCTGCCCAGTCTCACGGGCAGCTGGCAGGCGATTGGTTGCCAGCGGGCGGGCGTTCTCCAGCCGCCCAGTCATGCGGGCAGTGGGTGGGTTGTCGCCGGCAGGCATGCGGTCTCCAGCCGCCCAGTCGCAAGGGCCTGGCCTCTAGTCCCTTGGTTTCTCCTGCTAGTCCTGGTTTCTCCTGCTAGACCAGATTTCCCCTGAGTGATGCCTCTCAGCAGTTCAAACTGTACTCTGGGCCTGCCATTTGTTGGGTGTGGAGGGTGGCTATTGGGAACCCTGGCACTCTATTGTTTTGATTTTTTCCACTTGCCCCTCCCCCAGTGCTGGCAAGACAGGTTTTGTTTTCGCCACTGATGGGAGGGGGAGTTGAAGGTCAGGTGTCTCTAGTTTTCCCCACGTCTTTATGCAGGCTCGCTCTGATAATCCCTGCCCCGGAGAGCCTAGGAGAGATTTTATGTGAATTCCCCGCTGTACGGGAGATGAGCTGAGTAACACACACCTGTTTTATTGTTGCAAACTGTCAGAGAGTGGCAGTGGGTGGTTACTTTAGCTCTCCAAGATGGTGGCCGCTGGTTTCCTTGGTGGAGTTTCCATTGTGGGGGATAGAACTATACCGCTTCCTTCCCCGTCTGAAATCCCAAACTCAGCCCAGGGCTCAGTGAGGGCTCAGGAGCAGGATTCCACAGAATCCGCAGCAACGTTTCTCTCTGCTTGCTGGCCGCTTCTCGGTGGCGCCCCGCCGTCTGTAGCAGTGGGGCGGGCCGGAATTAAGTTTCTATGATGATGCTGACATTGTGACTTCAAAAGATGTATGTTCTTCCTGTGACGTGGCACTGGTTCTGTCTGTCTTTTTACATATGAGTGCTGTGTGTTTACTTTCTTCTGCACATTGTTAGCACACTTCCAATCTTACACAATGGGAATGTCTTCAAAGCTTTCAAAACTGAAAGCATATTTTTTATATCCATTTGCATAGAAATATGGACACCATGGCACTCCCTGGGTTATATCACTAAGCCTCTCTCTGATATCAGCATTTTAGTAGAGCCACTCTTTACCATATCATGGAGGTTTTACATGCAGCCTTATACACACTACTCTTGGTCCACTTAGACCTGAAACACATCAGGGAAGGAAATATAAAAGCTTATTCCAGCCCCCAGAGATGTATTAGAGAACATTACAATATGAATAGCAAAGCTAGAGTCCAACATGAGGCCTCACTTACTTGAAGAAAATGATAGAAAGCCAGGAGAAAATTCACAAGGGAGCAGAGAAAGTCTAACTGTAACTAAATATTTTTTTTTCTTTTTTTGTAATTTGTTCTTTTTACTTACACATGATAGTATATTTTGACATATTTATACAAACATGGAGAACATCTTATACTTAGGATCCCAGTCTTATGGTTGTATATGATATGGAGATTCAGAGTGGTATATTTATATGTGTACACAGGAACATTAAGTCAGGTTCATTCCACTTTCTATTCTATTTTCTGTCCCCTACCCTTCCCTTAATTCCCCTTTTTCTAATATACTGAACTTCTAGAATTCCCCTATATACCCTATGTATGTTCATATCCATATATCCGAGAGAACATTTGACCTTTGGTTTCTTGAAATTGGCTTATCTTGCCTAGCATAATAGTCTTTAGGTCCATCCATTTTCTGGCAAATATCTTAAAGTAATTCTTTTTTTATGGCTAAGTAATATTCCACTATGTCTATATACCTTTTTTATCTATACAATTGTTGAAGGGCACCTAGGACGGTTTCATAGTTTAGCTATTGTGAATTGTGCTGCTCTAAACATTAATGTGACGATAATATGCTGTTTTTAAGTTCTTTTGGTGTATACCAAGGAGTGAGATAACTGGGTCAAATCATAGTTCCATTCTTAGTTTTTTGAGGAATGTCCATACTGCTTTCCAGAGTGGTTGCATCAATTTACAGTCCCACCAGTGATAGGTGAGTGTACCCTTTTCCCTACATCCTCGCCAACATTTGTTGCTACTTGTATTCTTTTTTTAAAAAAAAAAATATATTTTTTTAATTGTAGATGGACACAATGTCTTATTTATTTTTATGTGGTGCTGAGGATCGAACCCAGTGCCCCATGCACGTGAGGCAAGTGCTCTACCACTGAGTTAGCTATAACCTCAGCCCTTGTTACTTGTATTCTTGATTGTTGCCATTCTGACTGGGATGAGATGAAATCTCAGTGTAATTTTAATTTGCATTTCTCTAATTGCTACAGAAGTTGATCATTTTTTTCATATATTTGTTGACCATTCATATTTCTTCTTCTGTGAAGTGTCTGTTCAGTTCCTCTGCCCATTTATTAATAGGGTTATTTGGGTTTTTTTAAGATTTTTATATATTCTGGAGGTGAATCCTCTATCTGAGGTGCAGATGGCGAAGACTTTTTTTCTCATTCTATAGGCTCTCTCTTCATGCTCTTTATTGTTTCCTTTGCTGTGAATAAGCTTTCTAGTTTGATATCATTCCCATTCGTTGATTTTACTTCTTGCTCTTTAGGAGTCTTTTTGAGGAAGTCAGTTGCTAAGCCAACATGATGATGTCTGTTTTTTAATATTTATTTTTTAGTTGTAATTGGACACAATATCTTTATGTATTTATTTATTTTTATATGGTGTGAAGTATCAAACCCAGGGCCTCACATGTGCTAGGCAAGTACTCTACCACTGAGGCACAACCTCAGCCCATATGATGATGTCTTGGGTCTCCATTTTCGTCTAGTAGGATCAGGGTTTTGGGACTAATGCTTAAGTGTTTGTTCCACTTCAAGTTTTGACAGGGTAAATATAGGAGTCAAATTTCATTCTACTACTTATGGATTTCCAGTTTTCCAGCACTATTTGTTGAACAGGCTATCTTTTCTCCAATGTATGTTTATGGAACTTTTGACTAGTATGAGATAACTGTATTTATATGGGTTTATCTCTGTGTCTTCTGTTCTGTTACATTGGTCTTCATGTCTGTTTTGACGCCAACACCATGACATTTTTTTGTTACTATAGCTCTGTAGTATAATTTAAGGTCTGGTATTATGAAGACTCCAGCTTCATTTTTCTCACTGTGGAGTGCTGTGGCTATTCTAGGTCTCTTATTTTTCCAAATGAATTTCATGACTGCATTTTCTGTATCTATGAAGAATGTCATTGGAATTTTAATAGGAATTGCATTGAATCTGTACAGTGGTTTTGGCAGTATGGCCATTTTGACAATATTAATCCTGCCTATTCAAGAACGTGGGAGATCTTTTAATCTTCTAAAATCTTCTTCAGTTTCTTTCTTTAGCGTTCATTGTAGAGGTCTTTCACCTCTTTTGTTTGATTGGTTCCCAAGTATATTTTATAGAAGGGTATGAATAAGGATAAAGTATCTTGAAGATCTTTTTAGAAATTTCCCCATCACATACATACTTTTTCTTGAATATCATGAAAATAAAAATGTTCCTGGATATAATTTTTTTGTTGCTGTGGCTAATGAGAAAGGAACATAACAGTTTTAATACAAAAAGGAGACCTGATGTACTCCATAAATCAATATTTTTTAGTAGCTCAATATGGATGAATGTGAGAATTAAATCTTCACACAGCACCATGGAAATACTTTCCCAAATGCAAAATATCAAACAACTCAAATTATAGCCATCAGTGCTATATTCGCCTTATAAGTGATCATTAGCTTCAAGAAAGCATTATCAATTCATATTAAATTAATAGTATGGCTCTTAATGTTATTAGAATAGCAATTGAATTATTTGAATAAAGTTGATACATTCTTTCCCTTCAAGAGCTCTTTTAGAGTCAAAAGTTAGGATCACCTGAAGTCTGTATTTAGAATACATGTCTGTGCACATTCAGGTAACACAATAATAGAAATATGTGATACTCTGAGTTTAGGATTTAGTTTGTTTGAAAGTCCAGAAACTGCAGCAATACAGGGTCTACAGACCTTCTTAGTCTGAGAAGTAACAATTAGCATGTGAATATCTCATAAACTCCATTTCAGTAATAATATGTTAAGATTAATAACTAAACTGTAGGGCTGGGATATAGTTCAGTGGTAGAGGACTGACTTAGCATGCATGAGGCCCTGAGTTTGATCCCCAGTATCACCACCAAAAAAAAACAAAATCCTTTATCTAAAATGTTCTCCACTCTATGAATTTCATTTTCCTGTTGCTTCTCACCATCCTATGAATCAAGAGAGTGAGGATCAAGTCTAAAATAAAGGGGTCATTGCTTGGCACTGAGTTTCAAATTGGATTTTTCAAATCTAGGGTAAAACAACAATTCTGAAAGCCTAGCTGTGTTGACAGAAAATGATGTTTCCAGATTCCAAAAGCTGCCCTCTCTATATCAAGTGCAAAGTTTTGGTTTTAAGGGTAAAACCATGTGTAGAAAAGAATGAGGACAGGGAGTCCAGCTACTCAGGAGGGAAGAGACAGACTGGTTCACTTCTAAGAAAAGGTGGCAGAGAGATCCATAATGTAGGGATTCTGACTGTGGAAATATACAGGGAAGTGTTCCTCTGGTGAGCAAACTTCTGGGGGGTAATAGACACTCTATTTCCCACCCTTAGAATGCCCTGCAGTTTCTCCCAAGAACTACTAAGATAACTAATATATGTTCAATGTCTAGCTGCTGTGGCAATGCTCTGCATGAGGAGGCTCCATGCTAGATCCTTATCAGCCTCGACCTTGAACTCAGGCACACAGCTCCTGGGAATAAAGGAACTCTCTTGTTAGACAACCACAATGTTTCACTGAGCCTAAACCTGCCCACATTACAGTAACTTTATGCAATGGACTTTTTTTTGAGAGCTACATAAATCTCCTAACATTGCACAATGCAACTTAGTATGTAACTGAGGAATAAAATGTATAATGTTGCTAAAGTCTGTAAGCTGCCTAGTAATACAATGAATAGTATGTACTAATGATGCCAATGACCTAAAGTAACCTATAGACATAACTAAAGCTGGCTGCTTGGCCATTCTGCCATCTTTCTTGCCTCTGCATCTTGTCTCTGTATATCCTTTTTATTTTCTTTACACCAGAAGGGCAAGTACAAAACTGAAGGCCAACAGTTCTTTCACTCTGTATTTGCCATCAAAAACCTAAGACATGAGAAGAGAAAGATGGCAGGAGAGTAAAAACTTCCAGGTTAAGAGGGAATCCAGAACACTGAGGGGAGTTCCCCTACCTCCCTGGGCTTAGCAATTGGGAAGACCTGCGTCTCAGAGAAATGCTGTCTTTGGAAATTGGTTGGGTCCAACCAGGGAACAGGAAAGGCAGAGCACCTATGGTAGGAGGCATTTAGAAGGTGGGCCTGAGAGAGGGTTCCAGAGCTTCACACAATGATTCTCTAAAAGAAAGCCAATATTGTGACAAGGAGCCAGCAGATTTTCTAAGTACTTATGTTAGAATTAAAGCTTCGTCCCAGGGTTTCATAAACTGACTTCCAGACCACTCACGTATAATCAAATCAAGCCTTTACTGAAGCACACAGGTGGCTGCTGACCAGAACATAAAGCTGTTCCCCTGATCAGCCCTGAACAATTGCAAGGGCACTCCTTATAAGCCTGAAAACCACAAAAGGGATGTTCAGGGGGTCTAGCCAATGCAAGCAAGCCAGGTTACAGAAGCGGGACAGTGCAGTCAAGCGGAGGGAAGCCTAACCAATCACAGTTAGCCCAGTCACCCTAGGTACAGAAACAGAGCCCCGTTACCCTAGTTACAGAAACAATGCTCCATTAGGTAGTTCCATGTTCTTAAAGGTTTCTATAGCAAAGGAAAAGAACATCTTGCCCCAGTCATGACTCTTCTACTTGGCATGGTTGTTTTACAGGATGAAGTCATAAGACAAAATGGAGTCACATTTGCTCCTACTATCACACTTCTGCAAACCAAATTTTGGGTTACTGTTAGTAAACCCAAAAATCTCACCAAAATTCCCATCCATAAGAGTTCCTTAGAACCATTACCGAAAATGACAGAAGAGGGGAATTGTTTAATGTTTCTCAGGAGCCCCACCTGGTATTTTGTAGATTCTTGGCATCTTGTGATATCCACATTCTAAGGAGAAAGAAACAGAAAAGGTAACTTGACACTAGAGAGAAACTTCAGACCAACCTCATGTGATTGCTGGTCCCTCATGTGACCCCGGGGGAGCCCCATCATCTCCACTGGGCTCCTATCAACCAGGTATCTTTAGTGTAAAATTCTCCAGGCCCCTAGACCTGATTGGATATGACAAGCCTGTCACCAGTGTGCCAACCAGCAGAGGGCTTTTCTTGAGAACCTAGAGTTTCCTGTTCCTGAAGTCCTTGAGGATCTGAAGGATTACTGATAGCCGATTCACTGATTATGCTCACAAATTCTCTTCTTCTATTTCTCTTTGGTCCCTTTCCTATTTAAGATTGGCCAAACTCCATAATCAACTTCATTTTCTATCTTTGAATCTGGAAAATGAGATAGTGCCTCATGTAGCTCAGGTCTTTCTAGAGGCCTCTTTTCACACCAGGAGCCCAGTAAGGGGAGCCATAAATAAACTAGAGGACCCCCCTCCCTGGCAACACTGTTTACCTATATTTCTCCATTTTGTCTGTGGTATGGGAGAGTTTTGTCCTTTCAGGCCACTGTAAGAAAAATACCATGGACTATGTCACTTAGAGACAACATAAATTCTTCTCCCGTAGTTCTAGAGGCTGGGAAGCTCAAGACTAAGGTGCAGGCACACTTGGTATCTGGTAGAGGCTATGTCATGGCCCACAGATGGCCACCCTCTCACTGTGTCTTCACATTATGAAAGGGCTAAGAGTTTTCTGAAATTCCTTTAGAAGGGCACTAATCCATTTCATAAGGTCTCCACCCTCATGAACTAATCATATCCCCAAGGTTCCACCTCCAAAATAGCATAACATGGGGGGGGTTATGACTTCAAAATATGAATTTTGAGGAGACATAAGTATGCAGTCTCTAGCTGAGAGATACTACAACAAGGTAAATCTTTTCCACCATAGCCCCCAAAGTATAGACTTTTTTCACTTGTCTGGCACCTGCTCAAGTTCTTAAAGGCAAACATGCAAATCATGCCTGGATGTACATGAACACCTCCAGATCTTTTTTTCTTTCTGGTGTAGCTTATACAAAATAGGCAGTCATACTTGTTTGCAGAATGAATAGATGACTTGGGGTTAGGAAAACTTCTCTGTGCTAGGGACTTGATGACCTTGGGGGTTCACCTGAAACCGCTTTTTATAAACAGGTGGCTGTTTCTACTGCCCCCAGACTCCTCTCCTAATAAGGTCTCATAATCACTCTAAGGTCATTCTGGCCTAAAATATTAGGATACTTAATTGACCTGATGATGCTCTTGTTACAGTCTGGGAACAGAAAAACGATGACACTGTACATTTTTCAAAAATGTAACAGATTGCATTTCCTATAATATGAATCCCTCTTGTCAACCCCATCACAGTTCAGTTTCTCTTTGTAAATGGTCAAGCCCATGATCCAGAAAACATCATTAGCACCTTTATCAAAAGGGGCAAAATGAAGAAATTTTTTATGTTTTCCTTTGGGAAGGCTGTTTGCTTCTTGTAGCTTCTTATCAGTTTGCAATAAATAGAACTTATCAGTGAACACTATTTAATGTCCCTGGATGTATTGCCTTACACTCAGCCTCTTGGCATCTAATATTTCATACACATCCATGTGTGTATTCCCCATGGTCTGGTAATCCCACATCCAATTTAAAGAAATCACAGTAAAACAATTTTCCTAGAAAATAGGGGGAAATGAGGAATGCCATCTTTAGATGAGTAACACAAAAGGAAGCAATAAATATTAAGATGAGATGTAATTCCACCATAAAGGCCCCGACTATGTAAGAAACAAGCTTCTGTAGACTTCATTACCAGAAATTCTTGTCAGCAAAAAGCCTCAGACAAAAAGATTTCCTCTACTCCCTAACCTATGAACAGGACTCTGATGAAAAGGAATCTTGTTGCTCTGGTTAAAAGGAAGAAAACTAAACTCTGCATTTTAGTCCTACTCTCCTGTAATAATTTCCTCTTCAACTACTCTCATCTGTCTTCACTTCAAATATCTCACACCCACAATCAAACCCCATCAGAAACCCCAAGTTGGCACAAGCAACTCATGGAAATTTCTGATCTAAGATGAACAAAGGAATGGAGGCAGTCATCTGTGACTCTATCTCCCTCCTTACACACATAGGTGTTTTTTTTTGTTTTGTTTTGTTTTGCTTTTTGTTTATTTGTTTGTTTTGGGGGGATGCTATTTTTTAAGACGTGCTATCTCCACACAGACATGCAATCATAAATTTTATGAAATCATCATTTAATCCTTGACTATTTTATAGGAGTTCCACCAAAACAATAAAATGCTCTGCCCAACACTAGAAATTTTTGTTTAAGCCCCTAAAACTGAAGCTTCAATGATGAAGCTTTAAGGTCAATGCTCTAGGAAAAGGAGGGAAAGACTTCTCACAAACAAGAAATGGTAAAGACTGCAGAGATCAAAAACAGTACCCAGCTTCCTCTTGTTGAGCTGAATATCTGCATTCATTGTCCCTCTCAGGGCAATTGGTTTCTAGGAATGGAGAATCCAGGGAAATCCTCCGGTGCTCTGGGTGGGAATGAGTGAGCCAAGGGCAGACTCCCAGTTAAAACGTGAGTCAAGTATTGCTTTGGGAAGGAAAATGACATTGTGTGTACTGGTGGTAAGTAGAGATGTTATCACCTTTGGGAAAATAAAAACCAGAAATGAAATAGTATGATGATGGGATAAACAGTAACCTGAGACTTGAAAAGCCACGTAAATTTTCAGGTACAGAATCCCCACTATTGTGGAGATTTGAATGTGTCCCCCAAGACTCAGATGTTGACGATTTAATCCCATTGGACCAGTGTTGAGAGATGGGACTTTGAAGAGGTAATTAGGTCCGTGAGGGCTGTTACAGTTTGAATATGAAGTGTCTCCCCAAAGTTCTTATAATAACACAGGAATATGTGGAGGCCAAATGATTAGATTGTGAGAGTTGTGAGCTAAATAGTGCATCCTGGTTTGAATGGACTAACTGGGTAGTAACCATGGGCAGGTGGGTTCTGGCTGGAAGAGGTGAGTCACCAGGGCCCCTTTCCCCGCTCTCTCACTCTGCTTCCTGGTTCCCATGAGCTAGGTAGTTACTCTCCACTACACTTCTCAGCATTGCTGCTCTGACTCTCCTTAGGCCCAGAGGTATGGACTGAGCCTCTGAAACCATAAGCCAAAATAAACTTTTCCTCTTCTAACTTTATCATGACAGGTATTTTGGTCACAATAACAAAAAGCTTAACAAAAAGACTCTGCCCTTGTGAATGAATTAATGTAATTATCACAAGAGTAGTTTTGTTTTTGTTTTGTTTTGATTTTATAAAAGTAAGATTTACACATTGAGTGCATCCCCCCAGCCCCTTCACCATGTCTTCCACCAGAAACATGAGCCAAATAAACCTCTACTGTTTATGACCCAGTGAATGGTACTCTGTTATAGTAGCAGAAAATACACTGAGACACTCACCAGGTGTACATTAACTTTGAGTTGAGTGGGTCTTAGTCTCTGCTTCACTTCAATTTACTGGCAATTGACACAGAGTAACGTGTTTTGTTTCTCTTGTCCTAAAGTATCTCCTTGCTAAATGTAGTTGAATGGTAAAAGCATTTGTTGTTGTTGTTGTTGTTGTTATTATTATTTTAAAAGGATTAGATTACATGAAAGCATGATAACCACCAAATCCTGTGACCTTAAAAGATAAGACTTCACCAATAGGTACAAGTCTCCTCAACTACAAAATAAGCATGATTACAGCCCTTTCCCATTTACTAAATAAAATAGACAGCATTTAGCCAGTGTCTTGTCTATCATCAGTCATCAACAAACACAAATGTTAATTCTTTTATTCCTTCTCCTATTCAGCAAGGCTAAGCTCTACCTGGAATCACCAGAATACCAAATAACTCCATCCCATCTTGGGAATGTTTTTTACCAAGAGGCAATTGATGAAATAAGCATTGAACTTTTGAGAGTCATAAACATGGGGCTAAGCCACTGGTTTGCAAATATTTTTAAAGCAACTTAATCCCTTATTAAAAGTAATCTCATATAAAATGTACATAAATCTATATTGAAACCTGGCCATTTGTCCTTCTACTCATCTGCATGCTATGCCACCAAGAAAATCCCTGAGCAGAGTTCAAAGAGCTTGAACTTGCTGGCCTCCACTTGCCCTCTTTATTCTGTGACCCATTCTGTGTGTGTGTGTGTGTGTGTCTTTTTTTTTAAGTTAGGAATCTGTCTCTAAAATCAACTGTAATTTTAATTAATTTTCAATCTTTAGACAACATTCAGAAATGACTGCCAGTTTCTGGAATTCTACCATTAGAAATATATTCCTATGAATTGTCTTTTTAGTTTTCCAAAAGCCAATTTATAAATTTTAAACCCTTTGGAAGGATTGGTACCACGTCTCTTTCAATTACATGGATTTGTGCCAAACTGTGAGGGCAAGGCTCAGCCTGCCCAAATGACAGATGCTTAAGATAGAGAAGCCAAGAGTAGACAGAAAGATCAGGATTGGAACAAAGACCCCCTGAGTCCCTGGGTAAGCCCTATCTTCTAAAATCCTTGAACCTTTCTATTATTCTTTAAATGGACCCAATTTAATTTGATGTGTGAAACGAGGTCTAGTCCAAAATTTGCACTCACTTTAGTTAAGGTAAAAGATAGAATTTTTAGGTGTTATTTCAAAGCTTACAAAGGTCTTTATTATTTAGTGTATTCATTAGGTTAAAGCGCATTTCTAAGCACCATCTATTGTTCTAGAAATTTGTTACATTCAAAATATATAAAAGAGGTAACTCAATTTCTTGCCTTGGAGACATAAATAGTGATAAAGAACTCATAATGAGAATATTTCATAAAGTAATTTTTTGGCAAGCATGTAAAGTTAAAGAAGGGTCATCTTTATTCCCTATCATTTTAGATGAAGAAAAAAGATCTATGAGGACAAGAGTAGATGTCACAGAGTAATTTCTTAGATCTTAATGTACACCTAAGGTAGGGATGCATGAGTTTGATTTTTCCTCAAAGTTTCTCTCTCTTATACCCTCTATTAAGACCTCTATAGTGTCTTTAGAAAGCTTTTTTAATTTATTTATGAGCTTTATTGGTTCACTTCTAAATTGTGACCTGATGCTATTCTTTTGCAGTTTTTAATATTCTTTCCTTATTTTCTCTGTTAGGCATTTTGATTAGGATGTGTCTTGAAGAGGTAGTTTTGATCTTGTCTATTAGGAGTCCTATATTATTCCTATGTGGATGTCTACTAGACAGCTTTTTTATTACTGGGACCAAAAGACATGATTAGAACAATTTTAGAAGAGGAAAAGTTCATTTTGGCTCATGGTTTCAGAGGATTCATTCACAGTCAGCCAACTTCACAGCTCTGGGCCCAAGGTGAGGCAGAACATCATGGCAGAGAAAAGCAGCTCAGAACATGGCAACCAGAGAGAGAGAGAGAGAGAGAGCTCACTGCTCACCAAGGAGAGATATAAACTCCAAAGGCACCACACCCCAGTATCCTACTTCCACCAGCCATGCCCTACTTACCTATTGTTAATGCCTAGCTAATCCATATCAGTGGACTCATCCACTGATTAGGTCACAACTCTCATAATCTAATCATTTTACCTCTGATAATTCTTAGGTTGTGTCACTCATGAGCTTATTTGGGACACCTCGTATCGATACCATAGAGACTAGTTAATATGCAATCTGGTTTTGGCAAGGATGAATGGGACAAAATTTGTAACAAACATTCTCCTCCTTGCAAGTAATCTTAATCTAGCAGCCCAAACCTTGAATGGCAAAAATACAGTCTGTTATAACATGACACTATATACTTCTAAAAAGATAATTATATGCAAATTGTGCAAAAAATTACAGGGTTTGGGGGAAAACTGAAGCCAGGAGCACAACACTGAAAAATCTTGTTAGTTATATATTAACAAAAGATAAGAACCAATAAAAATAGTAGCACTTTTACACATCTCAAATTGTTAAGGAATGTATAAATACTGCAATAAATATGACTCTTTTCCTTGAGGAAGACCTGCTTTTATTTGTATATATGGGTGTTGCAAGGGCTGTAACTTGTGAATTATTGCAAAATGGTAGAATGAGGGTCATCTGAAATCAGACAGATGCTGAAAGACCAGATGTGGATGCATGTGGTGGTTTGTAACACATTTGGTGAACTGAGGGGAGCTGATAGACATACACATGTCCATTTTGTGTATTCTTCCACAGCCCAATTAAGGGGTGTTGTTTCTGAATTCCTGTAGTGTTTCTTGTGGACCCATGATAAGAAAAAAAAATTCACATTATGCTCACATTTTTCCCTAATGTTCCAATCCTGTTGGAACACGTTGGAGATTTCAAAGGGAGCATTTTGGAGGAACTGAGTGTATCCAGAATTTTTAGGGTCTAAAAATTTCTCAGCACTACCCTCTATTCCACTTGAAGAATAAATTTTCCTAGATGTAAATCTCATCTTTTGTTGAAGATTCTCAGAAGAAAAAGGTACGTGCTTCAGATGATAAAGGAGGGAGGATTTTAAAGGACAGAGAAACTGTAGTTTGCTCAGGGCTAAATCAAAGTTTTTCCTACTGAATCATAATTGAGCCTGATATTGAAGAACAGTGGAGATTGGAGAAAGAGCTAGATGTCAACGTGGAGTGAAAGGACATGAGCCAAAAAGTAACCAGACCTACAATCAGGGTAGGTACCTCCAGGAAAGAGTCCTCTTTTTGATAGGGGCCAAGGGCCTGAGGAGCATGTATCAGGAGTAATTGGTCCCAGATGTCCCTAAGCTACCCCTTTTTAAAGATTTTTTGTTTATTTGTTTTGCTTTTGGGTTTTTAGGTGGTATTGGGGATTGAAATCAGGGCCTCACACATGTTAGGCAAGCACTCTACCACTGAGCAGCATCCACAGCCCCACAAAAGGTGTATTTTATTTTTAACTGACAAATGACAATTGTATATATTTGTGGGTACCATTTATGAACTTACCTAAATATTCCCTTTAAGTCTCTAACAACCTTCAGGAATTTTGTCCTGCAAGAGCTGTGCAAGAGCAAGGAACATAGAAATCTGTGTAATTCTCATCATGTGAATTGATCAATTAATCAATCATTGATATGCAATGCTACCTACCTAAAAACAAAAAGAAGGCTAAAAACATAATCTCTTGAATCTGGCAATTTTACTGCAAGGATCTTTGGAAGTCACCATCAAAGAGATTCTATGCTCTGAGGTTGATGACTGTTTCTTTTCCTAATAATATTTCTCGATCAATTATGAGTATTTGGGGTGGTACAATTCCTTATCATGCCAGACCACACTAGGTATTGCATAACAATCATAATTCCTGCTTGTAACTTACCAAATGCCATACACAGTGCACTCCAGTCACTGCAAACCTACAAAAATGGCTCCCTCACATATCCAAATACTTGTGGCAGTAATAGAGAAGTCTCTGGATTAGAGATATAGTAATTGAACTCTCACTCAGCCTTCTACTTTCTACATTAGCTTGCCTATTTTTTTTATATAGGCGCTTAGGCTGTTTTCCTTCATTTAATGGAGAAAATACAACTGCTTAGGTAAAGCAGGAAAAAAATATATAAGGGCAGTGAAAGAGGAGAAAAACAGGAAAACCCAGTGGCCTCTTCACCACATTCCTTCAATCTTATTATGCACACAATCTTAACATCATTTTCAGTACAGTCCTATAAAACTGGCCACTAAGTACTTGCATTTTATTGGCCAGAACTAGTCATAAGCCTCAAAGGGGCTGGGGTTGTGGCTCAATGGTAGAACACTCGCCTAACTTGCATGAAGCACTAGATTTGGTCCTAGGCACCACATAAAAGTAAAAGGTATTGTGTCCACCTACAACTAAAACTATATATTTTTAAAAAAATATAGAGATCTTGGTAAGGGAACTGATTCAGAGACCCATCTTTGGTGAGATGGCTGAGCTGGGACTAGAATCTAGGTGTCCTCACCTTAATTCCTCCAGGTGTTCATCTTGCTATGGCTCTCTGTTGTTTCCTGGTGCTGGGGAAAGAGGCTGAACTCCTTGTCACTAGTTGATGACTTCCTTCTTCCAAGGTCTGTGGTAACTTGAGGTTGTCATTGCTGCTATTCACCAAATATTCCCCAGCATTGTATCTTCAGAACCCATGGTGGTATTATGCTGGTTCTTCAACTCTGGTTCTTCAAAGATGCATAACTAGTTCTGGTCAGTATATTGTGAGTGCCCAGTACGAGAAACTCAATGACTTGACAAATGTCAGCATTCAAGATGGTGGCTGCTCTGTCAGCAGAGATCCAAAGAGATATTGGAGCAGAAATCACAGCTAACTTGATATAGACAAATCACATGATCAAGAAAAAAGTCCTTCGTTATAATAAACAACTAAGATCTGGGCATTATTTTCACTGCAATGTGATGTGTCTGATCCTGACTAACAGAGAGTCCTTCTCTCAACATTTGCCTCTAAGTCCATTCTCAGATATTTTGATGGAATAGAAGAACTCCTCCAGTCCATCCCTTGCACGTTCTCTCTTTCCTCACTTCCCTTTCTCTATACTTACACACACACACACACACACACACACACACACACACACACACACACTACACAGCAGCAGCACAGGGCCTCAATTCTTTGCCAATTAGTACCTTCTCTGCATATCCTCCTTATGGATTTTTAGATTTGAACCACTTCCCATCTTGCACTTTTTTCTCCTACTTTGAAGCATTGATGATTTTAGAGAATAGAATTAACTCCAGGATTTTCAGCTCTTTCTTTTTATATGCTTCAATATGATAGGGAAGGTGACTCATCGGGCCCTGCCTATCGAGGGAACTCGTAGACAGAACGTAAACATTTGTTAAATATTGCATTTGTGCCATGAACAAAAGGGGAAGAGAAATTATCTAGGAAAACTATTTTTTCCTCCAAAACTGCTGAGATGAATAGGGAGAAAGAATACTAAGATTGGAGAGGAATAGTTGTGAAAATATAGTTGTGAAAAAGTATAGAAAGCTAGAATAAGTCATAAATAAACATCCAATCAATTACAACTACAATATACAAGCTTGTTTTTTTTCTTTATGACACAAAATTCTCATTAACTGCACCATGCTCCATAACTTATACTTTATCAGCTAGCAGATGAAAGACTTTTTAATCTCATTCTGGCTCTATGGTCAACAAAAGGTTCAATTCCTAGTTAATATCTGATGAATACCCAGATGACTTCAGAGGGGACCCATTCAATAATCCAATAGCTCATTTCACTCTCATCCTACTCAGTTTTCCAGATAGCCATGGCTGACAAAGTGAAATATGATATTGATCTTACACTTCAGTCTCTGTAAATCCTTGGGAGTCATTTGCTGGCTGATAGGTTAACACAAGTGTGATAATGACTTTGAAAGTAAACTGTCAAGTGCATGTGCTGCCCTAAATGCCACACTGAGAATCCTAAGAAATTGGTTTCTCCCTAAGGTTTATTCCCCCCAAAAAATCACATTTAATAAAACTCAAAGCCATGCTGGAGGAACACTAGTTATTTTCAAAACATTCTTTCTGCTTTAGTTTGGATGTGGTTTATCCAAAAATGTGCGTGTTGAAAGCTTGGTCTTCAGGCCACATGGAGGTGGCAGAGGGTTTAAGAGGTGGCGCCTAGCGGGAGTTGCTTAGGTCACTGGGGGCACTGATAGATTAAGGGTATTCCTGAACTCACACAGTAGCAAGTTGTTAAAAGAACAAGGCCCATTCCTGAATCCCTTTGTAACTAGCTGTTTTGTGTTCTCTTCCTATCATACTCCTCCCTTGTGATATCATCTGCCCATTAGGCCCTCCCAGAGACCAAACCAATGGAGTTGCCTGATCTTTGACTTTAAGCCTCCAAAACTGTAAGCTAAATAAATTTCTTTTCCTTATAAAATTAGCCTGTCTCAAGTTTTTAATTACAACAACAAAAAATGAACTCTCCTACCCTTTCAATTTAGGAAGTCTTCTTTCTTTCAAATTTCTGGGGTTACCCTAAACATTAACAAGAGTAATCCTAAGAAAAGAGTATACTGAGACAAAAATGATAGTAATAGTAGAAAAAAAATAGTTCCAGGTACTGTATTACACATTTTTATATCACTTTGAAAAGGCGATATAGTGGCTATGAGTATGGACTTGAAAGCTAACATACCTGACTTCAAATCCAAGCTTAGCACATATTAGCTAAGCAAGTCACATAACCTTGCTGTGCCTGTTTCTTTGTGTTTTTCTTTGTGTGTGAAGTTAACTTACATATAGTTTTGTTATAGAGATTAAACAAGTTATTTTATGGGAAATATTTAGAACCGTGTCTATGAATAAGGACTCCTGAAGCATATTCTATCTTTCTTTGGAGAGATATAGAAGAAAATGCACACAGGGCTGCCTGTGTGTGTATGAAATAAATAAGATAAATAAATAATAAATTCGTTTCACAGAAAACCACCTAAGAGTGAGTAGGGTAACAGCAACAATGAGTGAGCAGAGAGAAAGCAGTGAAACCCAGAACTTTCTTCAAGTTTCTCTAAGGCATTTATTCTTAAATAGCAGACTTGCTTGACAACAGATATTAATTAATTGGTCAAGAAATACTTACTGAGTACCTACTATGTGCCACACACTCTGTAAGCATATTGGACTCTATGGCTCATAACCATAGCTATGAATGGGGAAAAAATGTTAAGATATGCTAGGATCAGCAATCTTGATCATTTAGATCAACTCTAATGGTGGGGTTTTTGTTGTTGTTGTTGTTGTTTTGTTTTGTTTACCACAGTCACATTGTTAGGATGATGTATTGAACAGAAATGACCTTTAAGGATCACCTGTTTTTAACGTCCCTTCTTCAATCATGACAGTTGGCCATCCCACTCAATACCTCCTAGGATGGTTCATTTTTAACTTGACAGTGTTAGGATACCTAATGGTACTGTATATGTTCTGGTGAAGGAATAAGGGAAATCTCTGTGATGTATGTGACTCCCACCTTCAACTCTTAGACAGTAAACTCAGGCAGCAAGTAAGATGAGTAGAAATAAGTAGTTCACATGGTCAAATCAGCCAACTTAACTAACTACAGTTTGGTATTGGGCTCTTGGGCATTCTCAGAGTTTCTACTAAGAAGGTCTAATATCTTTGGGGTCATTTTATAATACCACAGATTTTTTTCTAGCTTCAACTTCTGTCATTCAATTTAGACCTTTTCATGGTCATTATCTTGTGCCAATCACAGACCATCTTAAAACATGCTTTTTCTAGCTGATTGAACTGGCTGGAACAACTTGTTCAAGTAGGGGAATGAAGCATTTCTGTGTAGACAGGGGGCGTTTCCACCTCCCATTCAGACATTTATGAGAGAAGCTTCATCCTTTTTCTCTAAATGGTTCTATTGTCCAACCTTTGTCCACACTCAGTAATATCCTGTATTTTTCAAATTGATCTCTACATCCTTCTAAGAAAATTTTTACATCTTTTCTTTCATTCATAGGAAAACTGTTAGAAAAATATACAGGCTTACTGTTTTGTTTCTTTGCTCCACAGATACTCTTTGCTTTTTGCTATGATTGAACAGGTTTTATCCCCTCTAAAACACATGTTGAAATTTGACTGCCATTGTGGTGGTTGGGACATGGGACCTTTAAGAAGTGATAAATAGGCTGATAAGAGGGATTAATACCTTTCTAGTGTGAGTTCTTGCTCTTGTGTGTGACTAGATTAGTTATTAAGAAAACCAGTTATTATAAACCAGTTTTGCCCCTTGTAGTTTGCCTCTTTTGCATGTGCCACTTGCCCTTTTTCACTTTTTTCACATTCTGCAAGCTGCACAATTTCTTCTCAGAAGCCAGGCAGATGCTAGCACCATGCTCTTGGACTTCCCAGATTTCAGAACTGTGAGTCAAAATTAACCTCTTTTCTTTATAAATTACCTAGTCTCAGGCATTCTGTTATATCAACAGAAAATGGACTAACACACACTTCAACTAATAACAGGGTCACTTTCTTTTTCTCCTTTCAAGGTCACTGTGTATGTTTAATTTGTATTTTTGAGCTGCTACTATGCTATGTGAATTACACATTCCCTCCTTAACCCCTTTTCAAAACCCAGCTTTTCTGTCTATGGATCTGACACTAAGCCTATTCCTGTCAGTTTTGACTCCCAGGGCAAATGGACACTGAGACTCTGTTCTTCAAGTGTCTATCATAGATTATGGCTACAAATGGAAGCAAATTTTTTAAAAAAATACTGCTAGCTGGAGGTTAAGGGGAAGACCATTACTTTACATTTTATTAAGATATTTTACATTATATTACATAATATTTTGTAGGATATTTTAGCAAATCTTTGCTGTTGAAAATGATCCAGCAGAAAGTGAAAAAAATTAATAATGTAGGAGGAAGGAGTACTTGCAGGAGCAAATTCCTTATATGAATAGGAAATCGTTAAAAGCACTCAGTTAAGGGGGAGAATTTAACCTATGTCCAGAAAAATAGAAGATTTTAACCTGTTAGCTTCTGGAATGTTCTGTAATCTTTTAAGAAGTTAAAATTTCACAAAATTTCCCTAATTTTCACCACAGTTTATTTCACTGTGTTTGAATACAGAAACATCTGACCAACTTGTCCCTCAAGTCTTCATATTAAGGATTGCTTTCAAATTAAAGACAAAGGTTTCAATGCTGACTCATAACCAGTGTGATGCAAATCCTCTAGGGCTTCAAGTTCACTGTAGTTGTCTATGAATTGAGGGGTAAGTACACTGGCATCCCTTCTCCTAGGAGAAACTAAACCAGTAGCTCTTACACTTTACTTCTACCACCCTATAGTGTATATTTCCAAACATCTACAATCTTGGGCATTAACCCAGCCTGGATGAATCAGAGCAGACATAAAAGGAAAAATACAGGAGTCTGCATTCATTTTGCAAGTTCCCAGGTATTCCTGTATGCCCTGAAACTTATCCTGAAAAAAGTACACAATATGATTTTTAAATTTTCATTCTTGCTTTCAGCCATGTACTTACTGTGTGACAGGCTCTGTGTCTAGTACTGGGTATACATGATGGACCTTGCCCTCAAAGGTAGAGAAATGAGAACTAACCAAGGGCAATTCAACTGTGTGAAGAAGACTAAGAAGGTCTAAAAATGCTAAGGAGCTCATCCAAACCTGGCTGAGGTGGGGTTGGGCCATGATACCCATGAAGGCCGAGCTTGAGTTCTGAATGATAAGTAAAACTTCAGAAATGCCATACAGACATTCAAACAAATATTTCCAGTTTTTAAAAAGGCTGTACTTATCTTTCTTCATTTATTTCATTGTGGAATGCATATGTGACTTCTTGTGTACAAGTTATTTTCAGCCAAGACATTGTTCTGGCATCTTTTCACCAATCCAAAAAGAGCTGAGGGCCTATTCCATTCTAACTGATGCTCTGGAGACATCAAAGGGGGCTGTAATATCTATTCCTCGACCTCAAACATAGGAAGAAAGTCTACAGAAAAGAGGTGAAAATTTCAGCTTCACCTTAAAGAAGGTAGAACAACTCTTGATGCTTAAAAAAGCAAGATTGAGAGAGAAAGGAGAGAAAAGAAAGGCAAAGCTTAAATCTCAGGTGGAAATATCTTACTATGCCAATGTAGATAGGAAGATTTAAGTTAAATAATACAGAAAAGAAAAATGTTTCCACGGGTTTGAAACACTAGAGGTGACATGAAAGCAAACTTCCCTGTAAATGCCACATTACCATATCCCAAGGGTCTCTAACTGTCATGGCCAGTCAGCCTGAGCTTCCCAGGGGAAGGATACTATATTTTACATGCACTACACATCTCCAAGTCCAGCTTGATTTTTCTAAGGCGCACTTGACTTTGTGATAACTTGGTGGAAACTGATTATAATAAACAGTACTACAAAGGCAATTTTTACCAACAAAGCTGTTTTTAAAGGCCAGTGTTTGTCAACTGTAGGCATGCACTTCGTTAACCTAGTTGCAAACAATTCCTAAGAAAAATTAGTTGTGTATCAATAGACACCTGGCTTAAAGGCTAACAGGAGCAAGATCCCACTCTCCTCTGGATTGGTTAGACCATTTCTGAAGACCCAGCGGCAATTCTCATCTCTCATTTTGAGGCGAAAACAGTTTGCTCACTATAAAAATTTAAGATAGGTCTAGTGTTATAGCACAGTAGTAGAACAACTTTCTAGTATGCACGAGGCCCTGGGTTCAATCCCAAGCAACACACACACACACACACACACACACACGCATTTAAAATTGCTAAAGTCCCCTTAAGAAACAGCTAGAACCCTCAGAAGGGGTAACTAAGGAGAGTTTTAAGGAGGGCAGTATTAAGGGAACAGCAAGGGAAATGAAGCATATTAAGGGCTATACTCCTAGACCTGAAGGGTCAGGGACAGAGAAATGACCAAAGCCCCATGAGTCTGAAACTGAAGGAACCAGCCACTGCTAATTGGTGTTGTGCTATGGCACAAAGGGAGCCAGAGGAATAAATGCTACTGATAACAGAGCTCTAGCCAGCACCTCATCTGGCCAAACTAGAAACCAAAAAGCAATCTGAACATAGGCCTTGTCAGTTCCCAGGGCCCAAAGTAGGTTGGAGATGATAGAGGACGGGTTTGAGGCACCAATAGGAAATACTCAGCACAGAATCAAAAGCTGTTTATTGGCTGGACATGAAAGCTGTTTTTTGTGATTTGTGGTTCATAGGATCATATCACAAATTTATTTAGATATAAGATTTCTAAATGCCTCTCTTCCATCAGTCTTTACTCGCATCCAGATGCCTAATGATACCTTGGTTAAAACTCTTTAAGTGAAATATCTCACAGCTTATGTGAAGCATTTCTAACTCCTGTGACCATGACCTCATCTATCTTTCTGATTTTCATTGCTCAGTACTCCTCTGTACATATTCAGATTCTGGTGAGCTGGATCTTTACCATTTCCTCAATAGCGACTTGATTCATGCTGTGCTCTTGAAACTCAAAATGCAGCTCTCCATTTGAGATTCTTTCAGAATTCTACCTGATCTCCAAAGCCTGCCCTGATTGTCTAGGCTGGTTGGGATGTCCCCCACCCCCCACTTTACATAGTCCTGTGATTTAACGTTTTTGAAGAATTTACCATAAAAACATATTTGTTTTAACTCCATACTCAATTCTAGGCTACTTGAAAGTAAAGAGATTGTCTCTCACCCCTGTACCCTCTTCCCTGATTTGATATCTTCTACAACATAGATTTGTGTTCAAATTAATCGAATACAGAGTTGACAAAAGTTTCTTTGGCTTTCTCCAAAGAGAAAAATTCAAAAGATTTAGTAGAATAATGTTTACCAGAATCTGGGGAAAAGGAGGGAGTAGGGATGATCAATGATTTGATGAAGAAAGGTTGATCAATGAGTACTAAGTTATAGTTAGATAGGAGAAATAAGTTCTGGTATTCTATTGCACAGTAGGGTGACAATAAATAAGGGTAATGTACTATATATTTCAAAAATGCTAGAAGAAAGGATTTTTAATGTTTTTACCTCAAAGAAAGGATAAATGTTCAAGGAGATAGATATTTTTATGCTGATTTGAACATTACACAATGTATCCATATTTTGATATCTCACATGGCACCCCATAAATATATACAAATTTTCATGTGTTAATTTTTAAAATTTACTTTAAAAAAGAAAAAAAGCACACATAAAGTTATAAGGAATAATTTGGGGCTGAGGATAAGATTTTATAAGACCTAACCATTGGATGGTTTTATATCTAGCTCCTGCTGAATAAGAATGATTTTCATCTACATATTTATTGAGCAAAATTAGCCAATATCACAGCCAAAAAATGTCAATCAGTTATATTACTTATCATGGGAATTGTTGTATAGCCTAGAAGATCCCATTAATTTTACTTAAAAATAGCAGGTGGGGTGAGTTCAAGGGGACATAACAGATTTACCCAACCACTATTATTTTGCCAGAAAAATACCTATTCAGAAAAGAAGAAAGAAACCTTCACAGAACCAGGTCCTGTCTCCATGTGCCAGGATTTATTATCAGATTCTGTCCCACTAGATCATCTGTGATTTTTGGCAGAGAAGTGTTATACTGAAGTCTTTTCAATTACAATGACTAAAGAAAAATTTTTATAAGATTTAATAAGCATAGCAGATTTTTTAATGGTTTTTTATGCATGTTCAGGCAGCTCAGATATTGCCTTCACAGCAAAAAATTCCAGACTCTATTGAATATATTTCATGCTTCTTTTTAATGACCTTATTAGACAAATTTGTCTTTTGGCAAAGTTGGGGTAAAAAAATATACAATCTCACAATAAATTTTGATTTGTGATGCCCAGTGTTCCAACAATACCAAATATGCCCTTTAAGAATTGCTAACCTATTGCAATGAGAGAAGGGGTATGAAAAAAGAAAAGCAATATGTCTACCTTGACGTTAGGGTTTATAATCTAGTTTAAAAATCTAGTACTATAATTAGAACTCAGAATATCATGATTAATGATACATTAACAGTTTATAACTAGAAAGCATAAAGATAGAGGCAGGAGGAAAACAATACTTTTAAGTTAGAATAGAGTTGACTTTTAGGTTAATTTTACTTACTGTGCATCTTCCAAATAGATACCTAATCCTTCTGAGCTTTATCATGGGTCTATTAATAATTGCCTGGAGGTGGAATATCTTTAAATGCAATTGTATATTTTATCACACCAATCATCAAATATAAACAATTAATGCAAAAATGTTGGGTGTGCTGGAGCACCCCAACTAGGATACAACACACACTAATTAAATACGGTAAGCAAATCACACAATCCTAGGGCAACCATGAGCCCCAGAATACCTCCGTCAGATGCCACAGGACATTGCTTAGCCAAAATGCAGTCATTGTCCTTGTCTGGTGGTTCTCTCCAACTGATGGCTAGATGTCAGGGAATAGTGGAGTCAGTCCACCCATGGATGGACAGAAAGGCGACCAGTCTCACCAAATGTCCTTGGAACAAAAACTCTTCAATGTGGCATGAACAGCAATTTAAATACAGTTCCAAGTTGGTAGTGTATGTTGGTGATTGGTTATACTGGTTACACCCAGTGAAAATCAATGTCCCTTGACATTATCCTTATGTCCAGTGAGGTGATATAATTGCAACTGCAACTGGTTATGGCCAGTAAGGTGATGTAATTGCAATTGGGCTTGTTCTTTGCACATGTCCATGGAGCTGTGCTCCCTATCAGTCATTGCTAAGCATGCCTATGGCTAGTGCCCCTTATAGCTGTTTACCAATTGCAAGCGGACATGACTATGTAGTTCAATGGCTGCTGTTCCTTATGGCCAGCAACTTAGTGAGAGTGAGTCCCAGCATGTCCCACCTCCTTACAGAGCTTCAGAACCTTCTTCTAAGAAAAAACACTTACCTTACAAGGGCAGTTAGATGATTTATGGGTAAATGGTGTGTGTGAAGGACAATCTAATAAACTGTAAGTCTTTGTACAGGTTTTGTAAAGGTAAAATTTCTAAGCTGATTCTAAGCTGCAAAAGTCTGAGTTAAAGTGTAAAAGACCGGGCATTGTAAAGCTTCTAAATGGCAAGGCCTGGGCTAAAAAGTAAAGACTAGGTATTGTTAAAATTCTTCTGCTATCCCCGGAACCTGTAATCTCTGTAAAGTTGTTAGGACAATGCTGGAACTGCCCAGTAAATATTTCCACTGACTTTCTGGTTGTTTAATAGCTAAGGGTTCCGAGTTGCTTGGCACGTAGGCATTGCAGGACCTAAACCAATCAGTTTGAATGTGTACCCCACTTAGGAGCACCAATCACCCCTGTCCAATCTGTTCCCGCCAATGTATGCACTAATCCTAACTCAGGGTTGTTGTTCAATTTTCCTGCGCCTCATGATGATTTGTTCTGATGTATGCAAAGCCCCCCACCCTCTCCAAAAAGTGTACTTAAGCTCTGCTTGAACTCTGCTCTGGGCTCTGGGCTGCTCTCCCTTCTTGAGTGAGCACAGAGTCCCAGCGCGCTGGAATGGATCCTCAATAAATCCCTTTTGCCAATTGCATGGAGTCAGTCTCTTGGGTGGTCTCTCCCTCCGACGTTTCGCCGGACCCCCCCTTACAGTTTATTTACTTCACAGGCATTTATTGGAAGCCCACTATATGCCAACGACCATCTCGGCACTATTGAGAATAAGAAAATTTTAAAGCTACAGTTTTCTTTCCAAGAAATCAACTAAGCGTGGTCCTATGGGCTTCCATTGGAAGGTCCTAGGGTAGTGAGAGGAACCAAGGAAGAAGAGTGGAACCTGAACTTCCTTGGCACATAGGACATGTAGTTTAAAGAAAGTTGGAGCGAAAGAAGAGATTTTTCAAACAAAGAAGCAGTATTTCCTAGGGGTAGAAAAGCTGGCATTTTTTTTAGTGCAGGTTCTACCTGGAAGAAGGAGAATAAATTATATCTCCTTCCATATCCCGTATTTTTTAATTCAACCAACACAATGTCAAATATTTGAATACTCATTCAGTTAAGTCAACAGTAACACTCTAAGGCCAAAGCTTTCATTATGAAGCAGAAAAATCCACCGACTGCTCAGATCGGGGGAGGTCCCTAGTTTTTAAGGCAAAAGGAATTCATCTCAGAAATGTCTGTGAATATTAAGAAATTAGTCAAAAGGGATATTTAGAGGACGTCTGTGGCTCAGTGCATCTAAGTGGGCTACAGGACTTCATCTCATCTGCCACCTCTCATCAGTAGGTAGCAGGTGCCTGCAGCATCCCCTCAGGAAGAATGCAAAGGCTTTGTCTGAGCTCAGTGGGAGAGGTGTCATGATAAAATATTGATGGTAGCCTTGGGCCCTGGATGGCGAAGTAGTCACTGGAGACTTCCCTTTGCCAGTCTTTCTTATACCTGTACCAGCTCCCTCCTAAATCCTGAATGTGGAGAAGTGAGGTTCCAAATAATGGCTCTGAGGACTTTCACTGACTACATCACTAGGTTAGATTCAATACAGCAGGAAAGCCCACATAGCATCATCATATTCGCTGAAACAAAAGGGGTTTTGACTTCACTTTGATCAAAGCAAAGGACTGCTGTCATTAGAACCTCCTAGTAGTCCAGCAAAAACAGGCTTTTCATTTAAATGGATGACTATCTGCAGACACAGATGGATGAATGATAGTTCTTGACCTTGAATGGCTCACAATGTACTGGGGGTGGGGGGGAGGGAACAGTATGTAAACAAATAATAATAGAGCAAACCACCTATTCTATAATAACATTTTTTCAAATGGTTAGTTTCCTTTATTTTTCTTAGGGTAATTTGAAAGACAGTGGCACAGAAAAGAAACATCAGACTCATTTCCTTATCTCTAGACGGGATCTATATGCAAACATGATTTCTAATGAGTTCCAAAACAGTTGAGGGTTAATCAGCAGGATCCTCTCCATGTTCTTCTGTTCCAATTCTTAATCTCTTTTCAGGGAAAGGCCCTCTCTTATTGCTTTGTCAGATCATCCTTAAATTCCTAAATACTGTCATCTACAGAAAGAAAAAAAAAATCAAATAACTCACTACCCATGTGTGAACTCCTCAGAGAAAATCTTTATGAAAAATTACCATAAGAACTAGCAGGTATGTATAAACAAAGGAGAACCCAGTTTAAAGAGGAATATTTCCAAATATGTTCATTTTTCTCTTTCATAATTTGGAGAAAAAAAAATACCAGGGTCACAAAACACAAATGCTATAGACAGATGTGTTTTATGATTCAGCTCCGGGGAGCTGGGATTGTACAAGAAGATATAAGACAGGCAGAAGACGATGGACAGATAAAAACAGACAAGAAACCAACATGGTTGTCCTAGCAGCAGCCACCCAGCCACTCTCCCCAGTGGACCAAAGCTAGCTGTGACCAGCAAGCCGAAGGACGCTGGCCCCAGCTGCCTCTGATATTCCCAGGACAAACAGGGTCTGCAGATTCTGGGCCTCTACCTGAGGCTAGCAAGAGGGGCCTGCTTCGGGGAAGGCTTGTCTCATACTGAAGACAGAGAAGGGCTCAGTTGGCGTTGCCTTAGTCCTCAGAGGATTCCCTGAAAAATAAATGAAAAGTCATATTTCCAAAGGTTGGGGAAGTTTCCTAATTTTCAGGGATAAAAAGCCAAATTCTTCGAGAAACATACCCTCTCTAACTTTTCTCTAGGCAAAAAGTAAATATAATACACGGCCACTTGTTCACAGACAACCACTGCCAACCATTTTGCTGGGAGTTTTACACGTGCTATGTTCCATGTACGGAAATAGCACTAGTTCACTCCTCTGTTTGTGAAAAGAGAGGCTAAGTGGAGACTTATACAGTCAACAATTGACTGGGGATCTGAATCCAATTATGGACGACACCAGTGTTCTTTGTCTGTGTTGAGGCAAAATAGAACACAGAAGAAAAACATCTCAGCAATAGAAAAAAAGAAACTTGTAACAGTGCTGCTGGAGAATGTTTCAGGATACCATTGTTTAGAATAAGGCATATTCTGCTGTTATCTGGTGGATTATTCTATAGATGCCCATTAGATATAGTTGATTTATGGTGTTTTACTAAAAGCTCTAGTCTGCTTTGTGTCACTAGTAACACAATAACTGAGAAGGGAAACCTTATCAAGAAAATAGGTTTGTTCAGCTGACAGTTCTGGAGGTCCAGAAGCATGGTATCAACAGGATGTGGTGGGATCTTGTAGGACACATGTTAGGACTGTGTGTGAGAGAGAGGGGCCATATGGTAAGATTAAAAGCAAGATAGCGAGCTAAGAAACTCAATCTTACTCTTTAACAACCTGACCTCATAATAACTGGTCCAGTCTCATGAGATCTAATTTTACCTCTTCCCACGTATTTTAATGATGCATTATATTGTACATACAGATAGGATTTATTGTTATGTATTTGCACATACATACAACGTAACAGTATGATTTGACCAATATCACTCCCCACCACTTCTCTCCTCTATCTCCTTATTCCTTGGTTCCTTTTTTCTACTGATCTCCCTTTGATTCTCACGAGATGCCTCCATCCTCAACTTTCTTTTCCTGTTTACTCTCTAGCTTCAATATATGAACCTTGAACTTTTAAGACTGGCCTATTTCACTTAACGCATTGGTCTCAAGTTCCATCCATTTTCCTGCAAATGTCATAATTTCATTTTTCTTTATTGCTAACTAAAACTTCATTCATTCACTAGCAATTTCCATTGCTTATTTTATCACTTTATTTTTCCTTGTGTATGGGTCAAATATTCCTTTTTCTTTGCGTGTCTTATAATTTTGTGTAAAACAGTACATTTTAAGTAATATATTTTGATAACTCTGGCTACTGATTCCTCATTCTCACTCCAGAGCATGTTTTTGTTATTTTTTTGTTGTTATTGTTTTTTGACTTCGGAGGCTATTTTAGCAAAATCTCTATAGTTCCTTCACAATGTGAAGCCTTTAGCATTGCTCTTCAGAAGGCACAGGATCACCCTAGGATAAGAGGGGTTTTAGCAGTGCTCTCTTTGACTGACTTTCTCCCTGATATCTCTGAAACTGTAGCTTCATTTGGTACTACATCCTGTTTTTAGATTCCACTAAACACCAGCCCATTGCTCTACTGTTTTTGACAATTCCCTGAGCACTGTAGTCTGATTCAATTAAACTTGAGGAGAAATAGTATGTGAGATTTGTTCTGACTACAAGTAGATTCATATTAGTGCACTCTTTTCCTGTTTTTCTTGGTGACGCAGATGATTTATGCATTAGTTTTCATTTTTTTGAGAATGCCCTTAGGTTTGAACTTCTCTACACTCTTCATATGAAGTAAGTTCTTTTGGGAAGAGCTTTGAAGTTCTGTACTGGTGCATCTATTCCTGCAAAAACTCCCTGGGCCTACTCTGGATGTTGGGTGAGGCAGTAGCCACTAGTTTTCTCAGCTTGTCTAACTCAGTGTGGAACCTGTCCTATAACCTGTCCATATGACCCTCCATCCCATAGTAAGGGGCTGGAGAAAGGAAGGAATCCCTGACCTGTCAGCCACACTCACCAAAAATTTAACCTCTTCAATCTGGAGTTGGAGGGGATGAGAAATGTTCATGATTATCCTTCTCAGTGAGATAGGCAAGATGTTATTGGGAAGTGAGAGGAAAGGAAGTCTTATGTTTTGGCTATATCCATTCATTCAAGGTGACTTGGGATAGTAGGTCATGATTCTAATGCCAGACTCAGTACAGAGTCAAGCTTTAATAGATTTCTTGAATGAAATGGCTTTTCATCTGCTGCATGCCTATATAGGATGATTGACAGAAACTTAAAATTTTTTAATATAATTTTCACCAGGTTGGCTTGTTTCACTGGGGAATAAGTCTACAGAGTTCTTTATGTTGTCATCTCAAAGGTGGATAACTTTAATAACCTTATTTACCTTTAAACAAATTCCCTTTTTGTTCTTAATTTCATTTGTCATTCATTTTTCATTCTTTGTTGTGATCAGATTGATAAAATTTTGACCATTGTGTTGGTTATTTCTAAGAAAATGCTTTTATTTTGATTATGCAGCCATATTTTTTTCTATTGTATTGATTTCTGCATTCATCTCTATGGATTTCTTTCACTTTGTGTCTATATCAGTGTTTTCCCTCTAAATTATTTTGATTCATTTTGTTATCCTGTTTTTAGCTTCTCAATTTGAAATCTTAGCTCATTGACTTTCAATCTTTCTTGCTTTCCAATAAATGAATTAAAATCTATAAATATTTTCTGAATAATACGTTGGCGTGATTCCTTAGGCTTTTATCCATGGGTTTTTGTTCCCCTTTAATATTAAGCAATTCATAAGTGCCATCTTAATTTTTCTTTAAATAATATGAAATTCAGAAGATTTTAGGTTGTTCGCTTGCGGTAGCTAAATTGGAAGTGTTCATTTTAAATTTGATGCAATTCAAATAATGATTTCATTTTATAATTTATGCTTTGCATAATTTGTTGTAATTTTATTTGTATTCTTCCACACAGCCATATTTTGTAAAGTTAAGATGCAGGCAAAGGAAGAGTTAACTTCAGTAAAATTGACTTTTCTTGGGATGAGTAACTTTGTGAGGGTAGAGTGGCTTCACTAGGGAAAAAAAAAAGTCTTATCCTGTTCTGTAAATGAAAATATATCCGGTCTTCAGAGCCTTTGCCTTCACAGGTATAGATCAAAATAAGTTCTGTTTGGGCACCATCCTTTATGTTGCTCCTCAATCTCTCAAATCTCTTTTATACTGTAGCAAAAATTTGATTCAAAAACTGTGTCTTATTTTGCTACCTGAGATAGTTCCATTGTTCCTGTGAAAAGTGAGACTTAGCAAAGAAAGTTAAAATTCCTAATTGTCTTCCACAGAGAGTGTAAGAATGAATTCATAGCTGGGCACACCTATAATCCCAGCAGCTCTGGAGGCTGAGGCAGGAGGATCACAAGGTCAAAGCCAATCTCTCAGCTACTGAGTGAGGCCCTAAGCAACTTAGTGAAATCCTGACTCAAAATAAAGAGGACTGGGGATATAGCTCAGTAATTAAGCGCCTCTGGATTCAATCCCTGGTACCAAAAATTAAATAAATAAAAAGAATGAAATTATAAAACATTAAGCAAAATGGCTAGGCATGTACAACCTAAGGATTTTGGATGAAATATCTACAGTTGAGTGTAAGTGGCAAACTCAGCCTTGGCACTATGCCACATATGTAAGAGCAATGCTCACAAATCTTTCCACAAAAAGCGACAGAGAGAATAGATAAAGGAGAAGAATATTAGTTACTAAAGTAAAACTTTGGGGCCATGTTTAGGTGGTTGAACACTAAGTTTTCTTCAAAAACCAGAAAGTCCTGGAAGTCAATCTCTTAAAACTAAACTACTCCTTTACTTAAAAATGATTATGACTTAGTAAGTAATGCTAGTCTCGACTTAAAAAAAAAAAAAACAAGTAGTGGCTTAAATTCATTAGGTTAACAGATGGTAGTTTGCTCTGACATCCAAAAACTTGTCCCTGAATAAAGGTGCATTAGAGGAAACATGAATCCAAGCATCAAGGAATTTATGCCCAATCCAAGTACACACAATTAATCTCAGTGATTTTGAGCTGAGGCAAGAGTATTGCAAGTTTGAGGCCAGCCTCAGCAATTTAGTAAGACCCTATCTCAAAATAAAAATTAAAAAGGACTGGGGTATAGCTTATTGGTAATATGCCCCTGAGTTCAATCCCCAATACCAAAAGAAAAAAAAATCATTTCCCCAGATACATTAGAGTAGAACACAGTGTTCTCAAATATTAAGAGAACCGTTTATTAATGAGGATCATCTAACTCAGATCCTGGGCAGTTCAAAACTCCATTCTAGGTGTCAGTATTTGAGGTTGGATAAAAGACGATTCCATTCACGCTGCCTATTGTGGTTTACTGCCAGACCTATAAAAGGACCCATGGGACCTTTCTAGGAGGCATTAGCTTTGGCCACCCACACTTAGTCTGAATCTGTCAGAGATTTTGCCGTAGCCCTCAGCATGTTAGTATCTGGTGACTGACCATCATTTGCTTCCGCTAATAAAAATAGCTTGACACTCTAAGAAGGTGAATTCTGTTACATTTTAACATAGAATTCATGTATTATGCATATGAATTTCTAAAGGTAGGATTTATGGTCCCAAATCAGTTCAGAAGTAATTCTGGGTAAATAGAAGACCTGATCTGCTGGCTTCCTGCAGTCGAATTGTGCATTTTCGGTCGCCGTAGTGACTAATTCAACAGGCCCATCTCTGGTAGACATGTCGCTAGCACGATACAGCATCACTGGTTTCCAGGCTGAGCAGCCCCATTGCCATGCATAAACCATCTATAAAGTAAAGTAGTGAAATGCATTGATCGTGCAACAGGAACAGAGAGAACCACTTAGCATGCAGATTAGGCCCATCTGCTTTTTTTCGTCGGCAGCAAAGCTAACCACCCAGAACTCTGCTCTCTCACGCTCTCCAAATGCCTAGCAGACATTTATCTAATCATCAATTTATAAACTAAATATTTACAAGAATAACACACTGTAACTTGCATATTACTGTTATTATTAGTTTGCAATCACCAGGGTAAGATAAACTACAGACCCCTGTGAATTTTAGGTAAATATCAGAAAGTTCATAACCAGTGCTCCCATCAGTTGTTCCTGTCAGTGTCATAACTCTGCAGAACCATGGAATGACTAGCATGGGATGGCCACTCTGATCCTATGGAGAGGAATAAGCTGGCTAAAAACGGTGAAGGTCGTGAAGGGCAGATATCTCAAAAAAAAAAAAAAAAAAAAACAGAAAGGAGTAAATAGGATAACTTTGGTTGAACCTTATTCTCAGAAGATAAATAATATATTTCAAAAGTAAACGATAATTTGTTAAGCAGGTGAAAGACAAATTATAGAAGGGCATAACTTCTAAAAGGCAAGAGAATTTGTTCCAAGAGTTTTGGATGAATTCATATACCATAAGGCAGTATTGCATTTTTAGCACCTTTCTCAAGAGGAAAACGAAAAGTAACATTTTGTAGCTCTATATCAAGGGAGTTTAGGAAGGATTGAATTACAATATATGAATTTACATGAGGAGTCGTTTTTATCAAACATGAATGCTTAAGATGAAAGAATAAGACATTATGCACCCAAAGAGAGCTAAGCTTCTTTAAAATAATCCTGCTAGAATGTGAATTTTAGGATCTGATAATTTATGAATGTTACCAGCCCCTGGCCTGTCACCTGTATCTTCTACTCCATGCCAATGGATTCAGAAGAAGGAACAACGGATTCCCAAATGTGTCTGAATTTACATTTCATCTACTCTCTCATTCCAAGTTCAGCAGCATAGGCAGAAGAGGCTGCCATCCTGAAATACATTCCCAGAGTGTGCATGAGGTTTGCAGAAGTAATACAGGAACGATGTTACTTTAAAGGCCCTGCCACCCATCCTCTGGCTTACAAGTTTATGCAGAGTCTGGAATGGTTTAATTTCTTTTTATTCTAACATTATCTCCAGAAGGTCTTTGTTAACATATTAAAATACCCTCTTTCTGAGCAGTCACATATTAAACCAACAGTCCTCACAAAAGCAAATCATGGATCAATTTCTAAATAGCAACCTGCAAAGGAATATTTCAAGGAAAAGTATGTTTAGTTTTAATGGTGGGAAAGATATTGGGAAGAAATGTCAAAAGATAGTTCTCAAACTTGGGTCATCATCAGTCACCTGCAAGACGTGTTCAAAATACAGAATCCTGTAACCTCCCCCCATGAAGTGCTGCGGAGTTGTAGTTTCACTTACTGGCCCAGTTTTTGTTGTTGCTGTTGTTGTTGTTGTTGTTAATGACCTTTTTGGTGGAGGTCCATCCTGGAAAGGTGCCAGCAGGATTGGGCCCTAGGCAGCCACTGGAAAGGACCTAGAGAGGGGCACCCTGGGAGGACCAATTATTCTTCTCCCTGAGAGTCATTAAAGGTCTAAATACAAAAAGCTAAGAATCCTTAAAAAAACAAATGCCAAATGTCTTCTTTGATATAAGGAGAGCAACTAAGAACAGAGCAGGGAGGAAGAGCATGAGGAAAAGACTAACATTAAACAGAGACGAGTGGTGGGAGGGAAAGGGAGAGAGAAGGGAAACTGTATGGAAAGGGAAGGAGACCCTCACTGTTACACAAAATTACATATAAGAGATGGTGAGGGGAAAGGGGAAAAAAACAAGGGAGAGAACTGAATAACAGCAGATGGGGTAGAGAGGGAAGATGGGAGGGAAGGGGAGGGGGGATAGTAGAGGATAGGAAAGGTGGCAGAATACAACAGTTACTAATATGGCATTATGTAAAACTGTGGATGTGTAACTGATGTGATTCTGCAATTTGTATTTGGGGTAAAAATGGGAGTTCATAACCCACTTGAATCAAATGTATGAAAAATGATATGTCATGAGCTATGTAATGTTTTGAACAACCAATTAAAAAAAAGCTAATTATGAGATGGGGATCAAAACATCACCCTCATCCCTGAACACCTGAGTACAGGGTAAACCTTGCTCCAAAGTCTACTCAGCAAAATGAAGACTTAAGAGCATGAATGATAGGAAAACCCATCTTTTCAATGCATCAAGTAATAAGGTTTCATAGAAGTCAGCTTTCCCCCAATCTCAATAATAAAATACATCATTATTCTTCCTGGGAGACTAAAGAGGATACAGGAAGAGGTAGGGACATCACTACCTATTGTATGAGTAGGAAAGTAAACATCTTCTTCTAGGGAAACATGAAGATAATGAAAAACAGATTTCTCTCTAACAAAGACCAATGGAGTTTACTTCCAGGATAAGTCCCATGGACAAAACAGCAGTCCAGCATTCTGATTCCCATGGGCATAAACAGAAGGGCGGGGAGTTGTAGGCAAGCATGAATTTGTCCCACTGTGAGACAGAGATTTACACACCAAACACAAAACAAAAACAACAAAATCAGAATGAAGTTGGAGGTGGTATTAGGCATGTGTCACCCAGGAGTTGTAGAAAACACCCACAACCTTTATTCTAAGTGGAATTCAAGCTCCTTCCACACCACTTTGGTGAGACATTATCTTACCCATGCAGACACAGTCAGCTCCCACACAGAGCAAGCCCAATTCCTGCTGCAAAATGTCAGGCCTGTTCCTTCCTTCCTTGTATCTTCTTGTTTTAACAGCAGTATTTTATAAATCAATTCCAGGCATTTGAGGCAAAGATAAAACAAAAATAATGTAGTGCCAAATACCAGCCCCCAACACACCCCAGTAAGTAGCCTGTAAATAAATGTGGGGATGTTCGCCTGAGGAGAATGAGGATGCTGAGAAATGTTCACTCAGAGAAAAACTGGGGCAGACTTGATAAGGTTTGAGTGCTCAGAAAGTAGTTTTGAAGGCATGCAAGCATCTCCTGTTTTTGTTCTCCCAGTCCTATTAATTTCTCAGTGAATGCTTTTCATTTTGTTTTAAATTTAGTTAGTAAACCAGTGGCTGTTTTTAATCCAAATTACTTTGGTGTTTGATCACAAATCATGATGGCTCTTCTATCTAAACAAAACCAGTATCAGTCATCTTTAAAAAAAAAATAAGTTTTCTGACTTCTTTGACACATGCAAACATTTATAAAAAGGGGCACTTTATCAACTTCCAGATTTCTCTCTCTTTGTCTCTAAGTATTTTTCTCCATCCTCACTTGGAGAGAGCACCTGTCTAAATCTTCAGAAACGGTAATCAATAAACATGGCATCCCGGGGCACAAGAGAGCTGTGCCCTCCATGAATTGATGAAAATAGACTAGAGAGTCCAGCATATTTGCTCGATGAAGCTTTCAATTAAAAAACAACCAGAAAGCTCAAGAAGAAATCAAATACTAGAGACATCAGAAATCTGTCAGGAATTAAGCTAATATTTGCCATATGAAATGTGTCATGTAACAATAAATGAAAATATAAATGCTATACAATGCTTCCAAAGCCAATGAAAAGAAAAGCATTTATAGTTTTTTCTAAAAAGACCAGAGCAAGGGACATACAGTTTACTTCTGCCCTGCTATCCAATAATAAAATCTATTCATGAAAATATTTTGATGGTTTGACCCTCTCCGGAGATGACTAAGTGAAATTTTCATTTGATCCATGATATATTTTTGGTATTTTAGATCTTTGGGTTTTTAAGTATTTAAGTTCAGGTCAAGTACAAACTGGTTTCCTGGTTAAAACAGGAGGGAAAAAAAGCAGACATTTTATTTCTATTGAGGAAAATACATTCATATTAAGTTCACTTATAAATTTTACAAATTAATACAGTTA
The DNA here is from genome assembly GCF_045843805.1 of Urocitellus parryii. Taxonomy (NCBI): domain Eukaryota; kingdom Metazoa; phylum Chordata; class Mammalia; order Rodentia; family Sciuridae; genus Urocitellus; species Urocitellus parryii. Next base: position 102,673,172 of record NC_135542.1, read on the forward strand.
GTTTCAAGGTTCTGGATTTAATCCACATTTTAATTTAAGGTCAACTTCCATAAAAGATTTAAAACTCAGAAAATTGTGGCTATATATTCCGTATGCTTTATTTCTTGGCATAACATTTGCCTCACAAGATGGCTGCACCCCAATTGATAGTAGACAATAGGTCATTTTTATTTCTTCCCATAAAATTTACATGGCATTTTGTTACCATGATGTTTTATTTGCATGTCACAATTATGATACACAGCACTAGAATAGATATCTTATCCAAAAACTGTTTGTAACACATGTAGGTAGGAACTCACAGTTTAACTTATATCTTTTCAAAAATCCTCACTTCACTGTTTCCGCAGGTGTAGCCCCATAAGGGTAGTGTCATGTATTAGTAATTTTAAAATAAAAGTATTTTTAAAATATTCTTTGATAGGATGGCTATTTTACTTCACTCATTAAACCCTATGTAGGGTCAGCAAAACTGACACCAAAAAAATTATTATTATTATTTTTTGGCTTTCCTTTTAAGTTTTTAGGCATTTCCAGACCAAAGGTTTTGAAACTTGAAACAATGAAACATAATATGACACGAAATTCTAAGGTCTAGAGAAATACACCTCGGAGCAAAAATCTCTAGATGCCTGTGCTGATGTACATCAGGATGCTTTTCTTTCAAGATCCTGGATCGCTTCCCCCTTCTAGGGCATATATCTTGTCCACATGCTCCTAGTTTATCAAAAAGAGGATTTACACAGCTCTGAAAGGCACAGCTAGTGCATCGTTGCTTCGCTGCACTCACATACAACAGCGAGATGGCAGCAGTAAAACAGGGAGAAGGGAGCAATCTTTCAGCAACAGCCCCATTGGTGGAGAAAACTATCAAGACCAATACCACACTAAATCTCAGTACATGCATGGCACAAATCAAAAGCCTAGGAACACCACCCAGACCCATGGACACTGATGTGCTCCCTGGAAAAGCAACACCCTGATTGCTCTCAATTCCTAGGAAAGGATCGTTAGGTCCATTGGATGAGGTTGTGTCAATGTTTCAAAACACCCAAGATAAAAAGTAGAAATACTGTTTCTTTAATTTAAAAAAAAATGTACAACTATTATCCCTGATCTTGAAGTCAACACTCATTTTTGGCACCCCATGTCTAAACACACTCTGAAGTTCATTCCAAACAGATAAATTTTTTTCCCACTAACTTGCCATTTTCAAAAGGTGAGAGTTTTGTGAGTTTAGAGTACATCAAATGTCCCCATGGTAAAATGACCCAATTAAAACCACCACAGCAACATGTCAAAAAAACATGTGTTCCTATATTCAGCTGGTAGTTCTAATCCTGCCTGGTGCTTTCAGAAAGCTTCTCCTCTTCCCCAGAATTATTTGATCACCCTCTATCAAAACTTTCCAACATCAGGCACAAAAGCAAGAGACTCAGTGCCCTTAGAATCTAGTTGCTAATATAAGGATCTTATTGGAGCTGTTAGGTATATGATTAATAGGGAAAGACAAAGAAAGGATTATTTTTTATCACCAGCTTTGTGTTTTGCAAACACTATATAACTTAACATGCATACATAAAGCACATAAAGCATTATTGGTTTTTTAAAATTTTTTATTATTAGTTGTTCAAAACATTACAAAGCTCTTGATGTATCATATTTCATACATTTGATTCAAGCGGATTATGAACTCCCATTTTTACCCCGTATACATATTGCAGATTCACATCGGTTACACATCCACTTTTTTACATACTGCCATACTAGTGTCTGTTGTATTCTGCTGCCTTTCCCATCCATAAAGCACTATTGTAACTCATTTTACATACAAGAAAAGAGACCAGATACTCATGTTTGTTCCATATTCTCTCATATAATAAGTTACAGAACCAGAATTAAATGTGGTTGTATCTAATCCTATCATCTGTATTCTTGTTTTATATCACTATGGTTCATCCATTAATATTCTCAGAGAAAATTGCATTTAACTAAAGCTTTAAAGTGTTACAGAATCTAAGTAGTCTACAAAAGAAATACAGACAGAAAAGAAGAAATGTTTGTTTCCAGTCATCCTGAGTTATTTATTGACATTAGGAATAGAAGGCACAAAAAGTGGATCAGCAAGTTAGAAGAAGAACTTGGATTCTAACTTGCTCTAGAAGAGCTTGGATTTCTCACAACGTGTAGAACATGGGCACCACCTCAGCCTTGGACAGCCTGCTGCCTTCACATATCCAGGCCAGAAAATAATCTCTAACTTGTTTAAGTTTCTTTCACCAAGAGATGAAACAAATCCTAACTTATGAGCACAGGAAGGGTTGATACAAAATGTTTTCCAGCCTTGAGGGTTTTATGATGATCTAGCTCAAGAAAGAGCAATTTTGTTCAATAAACACCAGCTTTGAATATGAAGATCTTAAGAAGCATTAATGATGGGGAAATAATTACAAAAATAATGAAACGAAATTACCTCAATGTGGACTTTTTTTCCATTCTTAATGCAGCCAGCATAATCTGAACACTGTTGTGTCATTCTGTATAACCAATGCATTAGCATAAATAGAACATTCAAGTGCGTAAGATAATTATTCAATTATAATGATCAAAGGGAAGAGGCTGGCTGAAAGCCATCCCTGGTGCTGAATCCCTGCCTAAGAAACTATCATTACATTTTAAGAAAGACCAGTCTTGATGCCAATAGCAGAAATGTACTGTTTTCAGAACTATGCATCTACCTTTTTTAATACAACAGAATAAAACATTATCTCCTTACAGTCCATTATCCCTAAGGTTTTGAAACTGTTACTGCAAGTCATTAACTTTAGGTGGTTTTAGAAACAGATCTGGAGGCCTGACCTGTCAGTCCCAATTGCATGAGCTTCCAAAGATGATGTAGCTATATCCTCCATATCTCTTAGCAACTATATTTGAAATGAAACCATAGGCCTTGGATCTTAATCCTCTGGGGATAGTCCATTGTCTCAGAAATATTTTGATGACAAGAAATAAAGAAAACAATGTACATTTTTGAAACATCATAAAGGCCTCTCTCTCCCATGGTCCAGACAGCACAAAATCACCTAGGAAGCAGCACTTGATCATCTATTCCACACACCTTCTGCCGCAGACGTGGGGAAGCAAAGTTGCGAGCTGCCCTAGGGTTTCCCTGAAGCCAAAAATCTGCCTCGTTCTTCTCTGGGCAGATTTTCAGCAGCTATAGCCCAGTTTAGGGAAATCTGCCTCGTTCTTCTCTGGGCAGATTTTCAGCAGCTATAGCCCAGTTTAGGGAAATCTGCCTCATTCTTCTCTGGGCAGATTTTCAGCAGCTATAGCCCAGTTTAGGGAAGGCAGCTGTTGGGTACATTTGGCCACACACCTAAATGGGAGCCTCCAGCATTTCTGAACTGAAAAATGACATTGCTGAGGTAGTGGGAGAGAGTCTGCACCAATGGGGATTTTGGTAAGAGCTTGGAAAAGCAAATGATTTCTCTAGATTTTTTTGAAAACTCTTGGTTTAACCTACAATCAGAGACAATCTTATGGACAGAAAATGCTCAGGACTTTGCATTTTGAAAATCTGGGCTTCAGAAAACCTGAGGAGAGAAAGAGAATACTTCTTAAAAATATCTAACACTTAAAATCAAGATGCATGAAAAATTATCACCACTAATACAAATGAAGTGGCTGGCCATCAGCCCCTGTGCTCTTGGTCCTCACAGGCAAAAGGTCATCAGTGCCATGAATAACAAGCAATCTCAAAAAAGCTTGCCTTTCACAATTAGCATCATGTGTGTGAAGGTGCCATTTTAGTCAGAATAAGTCAGCCTATGCTGAAGTAACAAATAAATCCCAGGTAACTTAACAGAAGTTAATTCAACATTCACTACACAGTATGAAGTGTTTTTCCTTTAGCTATAGAGACCAAAATAGCTTCTATCTCATGGTTTTACCAACCTGTGGCTTCTTGGTCATGTATAAAATCTGCCAACCACAGATACTGGAAAAGAAAGGATAGAGAAAGCACATACACTAAACTATGTTCAGCACAGAAGTGATAATTGTGTGGCCAGAATTACTCACATAGCCATCCTACTTGCAAGGAAAATTGGGAAATATGGAAGACCACAAGTATATCAGCAAGCACTGACTATCTCCAACAGAGCAAATCATGTAGGCTTAGCCTTCAGCTACTCTGCAAAATGATTTTTAAAGGACAATAAGAGGAAAAAAATAAACATTCAAAGATTACTCCAAAGAGAGAAAGATAGGGGTGGATGTTTAAATTCTTGAATTAAAAGAATAAATAATATATGTTTAGAAGTATAAAAGAGTAGGATATGTGACATCAGGAACAATTTTTTTAAATATGACAATTACTCTAATTCTTCCAACAGTCTCTCTGGAGTGGGATGGGGGATTGGGAGGGAAAAATATAAATGAATCCTCACATAGAACAAAATTTCAGAAATTGTTGCAAAACCCTAAAAGTCTTTACCTATGCTATTAAAAAGAAAATAAAATTATTTTTAAAGCTTAAGAAAAGATTCAAGGAAAATTTTAAGCTTCAAAGAAAAGATGACTCTAAGGTCATCTCAACCCAACAAAACTATTTCTCAGAACAGAATCAATTAAACATTACAGATTGGTGATGAAAATCTGAATAGGTAAACTTATAGTATAATAAATTTGATTAAGAAATTATAATTACTCACTTAACAAAAACATCAACCACAACTTTCCATTTCATCAAGGCTGATTAATATTCCTTTGTGTAAAGTGCAAGGAACATTACAGGCTAGGCTCTGATTTCATGACATATTCTATGTAGAATTCGCCAACATGCCAATCTTTGGAAATGTCAACATCACTCTGTTGCCACATGAAAATTTTAAAATTTACGAGAGGAGCTACAGTGTTATAAATGTTATCTTCTTTGCAAAATGAAAGGGCCATATTTGTACATGCAATAATTTAGTTATAATGAATCTCACTACTGTATATAATTAAAATGTACCAATAATAATTAATTAACAATAAAAATAAAATGAAGAGAAACATTTCAAAGAAAAAATTTGAAACGAATTGAGTTTGAGACTTCAAAATTTTGTGTGATAGGCTTTAGACAAAAATGAAAGACAGTCAAATAGAGGCCTTAAGCCATACCAGCTAGATGTAAAATCTAGAATTGCATGTCTTTACAAACATGTCTAAAACTAGAATTGTAGTTGATAATCTACAATTTAGGGGATCTAGAAATTTTGTGAATATCTGGTGAAAATTATGGAAACTTTCCCCAGAAAAATGCATAAACCTGCTTATACATTATTTAAAAAAAATAAACAAACAGCTGGGCACTGGGCAAAGTGGCACATGCCTGTAATCCTAGTGATTCAGGAGGCTGAGTCAGGAGGATAACAAATTCAAAACCAGCCTCTGCAATTTAGTAAGGCCCTAGACAACTGAGACCCTGTCTCAAAATAAAAAATAAAAGGGCTGAGGTTGTAGCTCATTGGTAAAACATCCCTGGGTTCAATTCCCAGTACCTAAAACAAACAACAACCCAAAAAAAATACATATGAACCATGCACGGTGGCTCAAATTTGTAATCCCAGAGGTTAGGGAGGCTGGGGAAGGAGGATTACAAGTTTGAAGCCAGCTACAATTTAGCAAGACCCTGAGCAACTTAACCAGACCCTATCTCAAAAATATAAAATGGACTGGGGATGAGGCTCAGTGGTTAAGCACTCCTGGGTTCAATCCCTGGTACCAGGAAAAAAAAAAAGAAAGAAAAATGAATAGATCCCTCAAGAGTTTACTACATACATATTATACATATTCTACGTTTACATTTCAATATACATATGAAATTCTAGAAAGATATATTCCCCTTATCACATTCCCTAGTTTTAATTTAGTTTGACAGCTAAAGACACAGATAAAAAAAAAAAGATAAAATTTCCCACTTATAAGTTTAGAATATATCCCTTAGTGGGGGAAATAATCTCTTCAAACAATTGACTCATTAGTCATGAGATGCACAAGCACTATAAACAGAAGCCTCCAACTAAAGGACAACCAAAAGATGTGACCTGTCCCAGAAAGGATCAGACTGAGTGCCTAAGCAGAAGTTTGGAAATGGGTCTCTCATGGGTAACCAGTCACACCGACCCAGAGGCAAATAACTGATTAATGTCATGGACCAGCCCAGGAGAGGGTGATAACATTCCTGTGTGAGTGGGAACTTTGACCCCTGACTCCTTCATGCTCCTGTACCAACTCTAAGCACTGAAGAGAGAGGTAAGTGGTGGGAATGGAGAATGGTTTTGACCTATGCCAGAGACTGACATTTCAAATAATCAGTACAGAGTACCACAGAACTTACTGGAGGCAGCTTTGTTAACAAAAAGTGGCTGAGAGATCAGGAAGTCAGACTGAGGCCTTAAGGAATTTTGCTACCAGGCAGAAGGGTGAAGCAGTACCCTGCTAGTAGCAGTTGTTCAGAAAACAAAGCCACTTCCTTTTTATACTTGTGATGAATTGAGACTCTTCACTGAACTTGTCGTATATAAAACACTCATTTAGAAACTTTCCTAAATGAGTATAAGCTTTGCCTCCTTGCTGCTCCTCAATCCAACTCTATGTGCATCTAAGTTTCTGTAAGACAACTAAAAATGACTCATATGGTGTCTTTGATTCCACCTGGTTCTTTATATATATATTTTTTCTTTTTTTCACAATAGTTATTTTAGCACTTAAAAGCACACAGCTGGAGAACAGTGAAAGCAGGATTTAAAACAAACTCTCAAATTCCACAAAATTCAAAATCAGGTTTTCTGTTTTTATCTCTAGCTGGTTTCCACTCCCAGGCTATCTTGTTTTCTATCTTTTTTTTAAAAAAATTTTTTTATTAGTTGCTCAAAACATTACAATGATCTTGATATATCATACATTTGATTCAAGTGGGGTATGAATTCTTATTTTTCCATGTGTACAAATTGCAGTATCACATTGGTTTTATAGCCACATTTATACATACAGCCATATTAGTGTCTATTGTATTCTGTTTTCTATCTTTTTAAGAGTTCATAACTCACTTGAGTCAAATGTATGAAAGATGATATGTCATGAGCTTTGTAATGTTTTGAACAACCAATAAAAAAAAAAGAGTGGATGCAACCCAGTTTCACCCTATCACCCACCTCTTTGTTTTCACTGCCTTCTGCCTTTCTACCTTTGCTCCTCCTTCACCACTGACACTTCTCCTTCCTCTTCCATCTTCCCCCACTTTACAACTTGTTCTCTGTCATCAGAAGGGGAAAAAAAAAACTGTCACTGATTCCAAACATACCATCAGGAGTGACTCCTACAGGAAAGAAATGAAAACAGGAATTCTCCACACACAATGGTGAGACACTTGCTCCTGAAGACACAGCTGTTCGGAGAACTATGGTGTTAGTAAGTTGTTTCTTCCCATTTCTGTGAGGGGAGGCTTGTTGAAGTTGATATTTGTCCTTAGTGTCTGATTTAGGAAATCAGACATCAGAGGAAAACACTGATGAAAGGACTCTTGTCATTATAGAAAAATAAAGGGAACATATCAACTCTCTGTTTGCTAAGAAGTAGCCAGATTAATTAGAAAGGGGCAAAAATGTTTATTTCTCCAGCTCAGCACTCACAGAGTCAGAGATACTCCAGCTTATAGTAAATGTAAAGTCTAAAAATAAACCAAAGAAAAGAATAGAATGAATTAGCCTGGAAATTTTGGCAACTTCCCACCACTTAAGTGCCCCAAAAATTATCTCTTCAAGATTTATAAGGAAGAAACTGAGTTATAATGTTGCTCCCACTGTCCACAACCTTGTTCTAATAGAGTCAGACATTGGAAGTGCGGAAACTAATATCTGTTGAGTATCGGGCTCTGAGTCAGGTACTGAATTAGGAGTTTTATGAATAATATATCATTTAATTCTCCTCTAAGCTCCATGGGATGGCATCAAATGTAAAACGTTCTGCACAGCACAGGCAACCATTAAAAGCATGCAAAGAGTGACTACAGAATGAAAGAAAATCTTTGCCAGAAACTTTTCTGGCAGAGGTTTAATATACATAATACATAAAGAACTCAAAAAACTCACTACCCAAATAACAAGTAACCCAATCAATAAATGGGCAAAGAAGTGAATAGACATGTCTCAAAAGAAGAAATACAAAATGGCAACAAACATATGAAAAATGTTCAACGTCTTTAGCTATCAGGGAAATGCAAATCAAAACCACACTGAGATTTCATTTCACTCCAGTTAGAATGCCAATCATCAAGAATGCAAATAACAATAAATTCTGGCAAAGATGTGAGGAAAAAGGAACACTTACCCACTGTTTGTGGGATTGTTAATTAGTATAACCACAATAGAGATAAGTATGGAGATCCCTCAAAAGACTAAGAATGGAACCACCTTATGATCCAGATATAACACTCCTCAGTGATTATCAAAAAGAATTAAAGTCAGCATACTATAGTGATACATGCACTCCCATGTTTATAGCAACACAAGTCACACTACCCAAGTTATGGAATCAACCCAGGTGCCTATCAACATATGACATTATAAAGAAAATATGGTATATAGAGAGTTTCATTAAAGAAGAATGAAATTATGTCATTTTCAGGAAAATGGATGGAACTAGAGAATATTATGCTAACTGAGATTGTTCTGACTCAGAAAATCAAGGGTCAACTTGTTTTCCCTCATATACAGAAGTTAGAGGGGAAAAGAAAAGAAACAAAAGACTGCATGAAAATAGAAGAGATGAGTAGACTAGAAGATGAGGGATGAAGGAAAGGAGGACAGGATGGAAGTGGGGGGATCACAGGGAATTAAGCCAACCAAATTATGCATTGTGCATGTATGAATATATCACAATGAATCTCATTATTATATGTAATTATAACGTACCAATTTAAATAAACCATGAGGTTATCTGCATTTTCAGAGAATAAGCTAGTTCATGAAATCAAAATATAGATCAGTCTGACCTCATAGGCCCCACACTTTTTTTCCTTTTTTTAACCAATGTTATGGCTTAGATATGAGATGTTCCCAAAAAGTTCATGTGTAAGACAAGGCAAGGAAGTTCTGAGGTGAAATAATGGGGTTATGAAATCCTAAACCTAATCAGTGCATTAATCCACCATCCGTTGATATGAGTTAACTGGTTGGTAACTGTTGGCAAGTAGGATGTGGCTGGAGGAAATGGGTTACAAGGGGCATGACCTTGGAGCTTCTGTGGTCTGTGATAAACAGAATGTTCTCTGCTTCCTGATTGTCATGTCCTGTTTTTCTCCTGCATACCCTTCTGCCTTGTATTCTGCCTCCCCCCAGCCAAGAGCAGTGGAGCTGGCCATCTAGGGACTGATACCTCTGAAATTACAATTGCCAAAATAAACTTTTCCTCCTATGTTGTTCTTGTCAAGTCTTTCAGTGGCAGTGGCTAAAAAGCTGACTAAGACAACCAGGTACCAACTCTGACCTCAAGGTATTTATCGGTGAAAATAGCAGAAATTGTGTCACTTATTCACCACATCATTTTTTTGGAAAAGAAACCCAGCTGACCCAAGTCAGATGTTCATGAATAATAAAAAGTCTTTGCCCTAGCCATTGACGTTTCAGGGTATATTTCTTGCTCCAGCTTAGCTTAACCTATCACAGTTACTACAGTGATTGATATGTCATCTTTAGTTGACTAAGAGAGGTAATGCAGGAAGAAAAACAATGACACAGGAATGAAGACCTCCAGAACAAAATCAGTAAAGGGGCTTAGCCATCTTGACTGGGGAAAGAAGGCAGCAGAATACCTTTTTGACAAAAAAAAAAAAATAGGATTTTTAATTAAAGTTATTGAAAAGTAATAGGAGACCATATCGCTTCTTTTGAATAGATCTGAAACCTTTTCACTATCTTCATTTATCTTAAGTGAAGATCATGGATGTTTCATTAAGTCTTTAACTGCCAAATGTATTAGCCAGGGTTTCCCAAAGAAACATAAACAATGGGAAGGAAAGAAAGAATAGAAGGAAGGGAGAGAGGGAGGGAGGAGGGAGAGAAGGGAAAGAAAGATGGATGATAGATAACAGATAAACAGATGGTAATGAGGATGATGATGATACATACATACATACATACATACATATACACATACATGATTATGAGGGATTGACTTGTGTGATTTCAGAGGTGGAGAAGTCCCACAGGTGGGGGATAGAAGGGATAATGGTATAAGGCCAAGTTTAAAGGCTTGAGAACTGAGCTCAATGTCTGAAGGTAAGAGAAGTGACTCACCTCAGAGCAAATTTGCCTTTGCTCTGCCCTTTTTTTTCTATTTAGGGCTTCAGGGAATTGGATGCTACCTGCTCCATATTGGTGAAGAGAATCTTCTTTTCTCAGTCTACGGATCCCCATGCGAGAACCCTCACAAACCTAAAAATGATATTTTCAGTTTTCTGAGCATATCCAAACCCAGTCAAATTGACACATAAACTTCACTATCACAACAGGATAAATAAATTATTCACATACCCCGCATGTGTATCCATTCTCTTTGCACAGAGTGATGTGCAAAAAAACTAGGCCACAGATGTAAAGAGTGTAAAGAGACATTTTCTTTTTAAGTAGAAAGGTACTATGAGATGATTTTAAATATATATGTAAATTTTCTCTTCCTTTCATGTTATGTAGACAGTCAATCCATAGAGTTTACTACTCTATGTCTATTACAAGCCTGAGATAACAAGTTTGATAATCTAACATAATCTAATACACAATAAATTAAAATTTCTCCCTTTAAAATGAGCTATATATCCACTCTTCAAATATTTAAATACAAATAAAAATTATCAGAGGAAAAAATAAGTGTTGGAAAAATTTTTGAAGTTAGAAAAGATTATCTTCAATGTCCCACTTTTTATTTAGACATCTTTCCTCAAGTTTTTCACCTTTACTCCTCCCTCAAATACACTAAAACCTCATTCCCCTCCTCATTCTCATAATCTCCATATAAACCATCTCTGTGGATACACTAGCCACACCCACCCCCAACCAACTAGACCTCAGGTCCATGCCCCAGGATCAATCACAGGTAGCCCTAAGCCCATGTTTCCTGGGTGCCCATGAATTTATATATTACTGTTCCAAGTTGGGGTATTTATTTGTATGTTACCTACAGTTAACCTGATAATTCTTTTGGCAAGGGTTTAAAAATATACCTAAATCTGCAAAGATGAGATATGTAGGTATTTCTAGCATCGTGGTAGTGTAATACTGGATCTATACAGTCCGGTTCTTTGTCTTGAGAATTCTGGGAATGAAATCCGTAGACACAAGGGTGAGAGCAAAGTGACAGGCTTTATTATAGTAAAAGAAAGAAAGAAAGAAAGAAAGAAAGAAAGAAAGAAAGAAAGAAAGAAAGAAAGCAAAGCTCCTGAAGGGGAGGGATCCCAAGAGAGGAATGCCAAGGGGCATCTGTTGTCTAGGGGTTTTTAAAGTCATATTTGATGGTCTAGCACAGGTGATTTGTTGGAGACAGAATGGACCAATCAAGCTCTCTAAATCTCTGAGTTTAATAATATGCATTTATAGTAAAGGCAAAGTTTCCAGGGTCTGAGGTATATTTTGAAGTATGTACTTAAAGTGGCTCTCACTCAGAAGTGCATAATTTCAATCCCTTATTTACATAATTATGAGGACAGGTCTCACTCAGTGGTTTTTGACATGTCTTTCAAAAGGAGGAAGCATTTCAGGTAGAGGTCTGCTTGCAGTCAGCCGTCAGAGGCAAGGGTAAGGGTAACTAAGGGCTGTTGCAGCTGTGAGGAACAGAAGCAGGTATTCTAGGTCAGAATAAGGTATTGAGTTCCACACAGGTAAGGAGTACCATGTCACAGGATGTCTTTGAGACCTGCTGTCTCCCTTCAGGTTGGCATGCTGTGCTGCTGCCCTACTGTCCTTCTCCAAGGCCCTCATCCTGGATGCCACGGGAGATCTATCTTCCTGCCTCAGTAGGCCAACAGAGGAATGATTCTTCAAGAAGTCCTTTGTTCGCTGCCAGATGATATCACATGTGCAGCTGCCTTCATGTGAACTTATTGCCCCTCCCAGAGAAAGCTGATGCTCTCCTCCACATAAGCTGTGCTCCATTAGAGCCACAGAGCCACTTTATCAGCTCTATCTCAGCCCCTGGAAACTTCACCTTTAAGAGAAATGGAAAGTGATCATATTCTAAATTCCCTTTAACTACATTTAACTGCAGAATCATTCCCTCCTCCCCTCTAAACCCCCCATAGACCCACAATCCCAGTAGGATCCTTCACTCCAGTCCCTTTACCCAACAATGCCCTTAAATATATTTCCTGGTGGGTCTTAAGTACATACTTCAAAATATACTAGAGTTCAAGCATTGAATTCATTTCACATTAGTAGTGGACAAGAAATGTGTCTGGGGGGCGGGAATGGGGAGGTTAATCTTGAACTGAAAATTTAAGAGAATAGACACAGTGTAAAAAAAAAAAAATCTGGAGAGCCTGAAGTCAGAATAGGAAACTAGATGACTGAGCAGAAAAGAGGGCCCCTGACAACCAGGCTAACTACTTGACAAATTTGCCTCAGGCCAGCCCTTCCCAGACACAGGGAATATGTCTTCTTCCATTACTGTCAAACATTCAAATCACTTTTTAAGATGCAACTCTAAAGATCACCTTGTTTGGTTTCTTCAGTCCTTCATTCTTTTGCTTATTCATTCAGTTCTGCACATGTGAAGGACCAATGGAAAATGCATTGTGTTAAAACTTCCTGGAAGAGTCTAAGGTGTATTATGATGGTCATAAAACTAAAGACCAAATGAAGACTGTTTGGTAAAAGCTGACTCAGAGGACACTGCTTGGGCTTCCATATTAAATCTCTCCATCCTTGCATGCACACACGCTCACACAAACACACACGTCTCGTCTAAGAACCCCACCTGCTCTAACACCAAGGAGAATTGCTCAAGCTTCCAATCAAAAAGATCCAGAGAACACTAACCTGTGAAAAAGGAGAGAAATGCCTACCAGGGAATACTTATCCCACAGAAACAAGAAGTACCAAAGTAAGTGCTATAGGGAGTTTGGACCTTCAGAGTCCAGGCAGGGATCTTGTGTAAATCTTTAGGGTTGCAGCAGTTCCACTCTTGGTAACAGGAGAAGGAAAGAAGAAATGGAAAGGGAGACACTCCAAGGGGCAGAAGTAGAAGAGAAAGAACTGAAAATATGCCTTCCTCTCAAAATGCTCAAAATCAAATTGCAGAGATCAGAAAGAAAAAAAAAAAGTGTGAAACATCCAGTGAAAAAATGAATTAGAGTAGACAATAAGCTCCAAGAGTTTCAGGCAAAGAAGAAATCGGAAAAGTCAGGTAAAATGTAGGAAGATTGCTGAAAGGAATGAGACCTCTGTAGAAGTTTGAACTCATGGTCAGGCTCATGAATTCAAAATTAAATGTATTTTATCATTGCTTCTATGACCTTGATTAAATAGTTTTCAACTATCGAATATATATAGAGAGAGTTTCAGCTTTCTCCAATCCCAGTAGAACATAAAACTTTTGGTTTTCCTTCAATAAAACACACAAAAGTAGGAAGTTAATAAAAGGTGTATTTTTTAATTTGTCCATAAAAGGTCCAGAGGCAAGCCCCCAGAGCTTTATCATGGGAGAGCTTTGGATGTTTCTGCTGAGCTGGCAAAATGCCTTAGAGCGTACTGACTATGTGTTCATAAAGTTCACGCTTTAAGATAGAGAAGTTCAGTGTGTTGTCCACTCTTTTTTGTGAACCAAAAGGTACGGGTACACTGCATATCACATTTTATCATCATTCTCAGTCATCATCCTGAGTACCAGCACCAGGAAATAAATAATATATGGATCAGAAGATCTCTGTGGTAGGAAGTCAAGGTCAGGTTTGAAGATGTAACAAACCAACCCCCTGAACTCAGCCAATACTAGGATCACAGAAGCAGATGAACTGACTTAACCAAAATAAGAACAGTCAGCATTGAAACCGAAGGTAACAGAAGTGTGAGAACAGAATGTCACAAGTGACCAGAGGTAAAAGCAACAAGATCCTTGAGTGCTGTCTCTCTTCTTTGGGAGAGGTGATCAACAGCTTAGGTAACTTGTCATAGCCTACCTGCCAGGACCATGAATGTCAGGAGCTATTTTGCACTGCTTGGCTCAAACTTCCTCTTGAAACTTACTAGCTACTGTGCTGTTGCTCCCCTTGATACTGACCTAGCAAAGAGCATCTAGAATGCTCTATTCAGGAAACACAAAATCTCTCTAGTCTACCATGGTACGCTGATCACACAGTAGTTTTGAAACTTAAAGGATGCTGAACAAGTCTTTTTAAAAATTCTGTTTTTTGCGCAAGTTGTACAGTGGCATAGAGGGCTCAAAAGAAGGGAGTTTGGGAGGAAGGTAAGACAAGATGTCACCTATGAGACTTGGAACTTAAAGAAGCAGAGATGATGACAGTCAGATGACAGGGGCTCAAATCCTCAATATGTCTCCAAGTATGGAGGACCTCAGAATCAACCAAGGGCATTATTAAAAATACCAACAGTCTAGACCCTACTTTCTTTCTCTACTCAACAAGAATACCTGGTTATAGGCCTACAGATTGCCTTTTTAGAAGTTTCTCCCATCGTGTCCCCTTAACCCCACTGCACTAACCTAGGAAACTCTATTCTTTCTTCCTCATATTAGTCACCTTCAAGGGAGACAGAAGTTAAATCTGCAGTTTACTTGATACTGTGGATAAAAGGACAGATTACTCTCACAGAAGAACAGGAAATCAGGAGTCCAAGCAACCCTGAAAGCAGGTATGGGTCAACTGCAGAATCCCTACACCATGAAAAGTAACTCCGGTAGGATCCGAGCTCTTTGAAGTCGGCAAGCAGGGTTCCCAGAGTATGGTGGGACTCAGCAGGTACTTAGTAAGTGTGGAGAGAAAGAAAGCAAAGGAAAGAAAGAGAGTGGGGAAAAGAAAAAGATATGCATAGAACATTGCCAACCTTAATCCTGTGTTAATTTTCATCCTAAAATCAGCCTGGGTTAGACCCCAGTTCTATCTCACTTGCAGTCAACCCCTTTCATTTTCACTTGTGATCAGGAAATTCTTCACCTGCTGACTCTGATGAAAGTCTCTTGACCTACTGAGTTAAGACATCTTCAGTCCATGTAAACTGCCATTCCCTCTGATTTTCCAATCTGTTCGATTTTTTAAAGACAAAGCACTTTTCTTCTATTAAAAAAAAGCATCTGGGAAGTACACAGAGTACAAGGTGTGGATCAGTCCATAGCAATGAACTTCATCTCCACTCTGTACACCAGCCCTTTAATTCCTTGAAGACTATACTACTTCCCTTTGCTCTGGGTATGTGTGGCAGGTAGAGGGAACAGAGAACAGAGTGGCAAAGGCTTCTGAGACATTTTACAGATTGTTCACCCTCTCTATCCTACAGGGCCTCTGGCTTTTTCAGTTGGCTGTGAAACTGGAAGACCTAACTTACACCATCTTTACTGCCAGTGACACTCATTTTTAGAATTTGCTCTTCAACTACTAAATGCTACAGTACTACTGTTTCTTTAAAAAAAAATGTTCTGTACCACTGATGTACCACTGATATTAGGCTGTTGAAAACAAGGGAAGCGGGAGGGAAAGACAGAATTTTCTATTTCAATTTCTTAGTAGTAAATTTTAAAAACACAAAGAATGAAATAATCTTTAATCTTCCCACTTACTAATAACCACTGTTCAGAAGATCTATGTGTTTCCATCATAAAATCTGTAAATATTTGCATAACTCCTAACTTTTTTTCAAAATTAGAATGATGTTATATATTCTCTTTCTTCTTCTTCTTCCATGTAGAGTAAATGGGGACTATTTGGCTATGCTCATTAAAGTCTTACATAACATGATTTTTATAGGCTATATAATATTCTAGCATGCAAAGGTATTTAGCCTATCTCCTTCTGGAAATTTGAGTAATTTCTAATTAGTCACTATGATTTTTAAAATACCTGGAATAAACATCTGGATTTACAAGGCGTTAGACACAATTTCGATCATTTCCTTAGAAAAAATTTCCTGAAGAATTGCTTGGTAGGATTAACCATTTTTATGGCTTGTGATGACTATTGTTAATCATTCCTCATAGGTTATGAACATTAAATTATCATTAACATTTGGGGTACTTTCCCTTTTTCCTCACTCTCACAAATACCAAAAAGTATATTGACAATTTTTTTACAAATTTTATAAACAACAAAAAAAATGATCTTGATAACATTTTTTGTCATTTTTTGCCAATTTTGTACCAATGTCTTATATTAATTTTCCTGTTTTTTACCTTGTGTGCTTTGATCTATTAGCCATTTTTTAAATAGGAATGATCCAACTCACCAAATTATATATGGCAAATACTTGTCCATTTTTAAATTTAACTTATTTTGTTCATAAATCTGCCAATTGTTTGTGTAATGGTTTTTGCCTTTATTTTTAATGCTGAAAAAAGGTATTTTTCTTACATAGTTACCAGTATTTTTTTAAATATTCATGTGATTATTCCTTTACATTTGACTTTTTAATCCAATGTTAATTCATTTTCATATATTGTGTGCTATAGGATTGGACATTTTTTCTCTATACTTAACTAATTGCATTTATTAGTATACTATAAGCTAACAAATCCTTTAAATATTAATTAGAAATCACTCTTGAATCACATTTAAATTCTTATACATGACTGTGACCACAGCGGCCTGATGAGGGGCTGAACAGGCCCCTCCCCCAGTGCCTGCAAGCTAGGCGAACCTGCAACCCACAGGCGGACAGGTCAGGCCCAGCAACCTGCGGAGTCACAGAGCAGCTACATGCGCCTGCAGGGAACGCGGACCGGACTCACCAGTAGGACAGGTCCGGCGGCCTGCTGAGGGGCGGAGCCGGCCCCTCCCCCAGTGCCTGCAAGCTAGGGGAACCTGTGACCCATCGGGAGGTTAGGCCCAGCAACCTGCGGAGTGACAGAGGTGCCCCTCGCGCCTGCTGGGTAGGCGGACCTTTGACCGACCAGCAGAGCAGACCTAGGGCCTGCCAGTGTGGTAGACAGATCACACCAATTGGAGGAGGTTCACAGCCACTTCTTGCCCTGCAAGGGTGATTTTTCAACTATACAAGAGCAATATAAATAAATAGAGGGAAAATTTCAAAACACAACAGTTTCACCAAGCAGAAAGAAACGCCAGCAGTATGAAAAGACAAGGAAAGAAAGGAACACAGGCAATGCAGGCCAACTCAACTTTAGATGAGGTAATAGCTGCAACAGATGGAATGTCAGATAGAGAGGTCAGGATATACATGCTTCAGATGATCTGGAGTCTCAAGGAAGACATGAGACAGCAAAATCAGACAATGAAAGATCACATTGACAAACAAATCCAGGAAGTAAAAGATCAATTTCACAGGGAGATAGAGGTAATAAAAAACAAACAAATAGAAATACTAGAAATGCAGGAAACAATAAACCAACTCAAAAACTCAATTGAGAATACTACCAGCAGAGTAGATCACATAGAAAAAAGAACATCAGACAATGAAGACAAAGTATTTCAACTGGAAAAGAACATAGACAGCTCAGCAAGTCTGCTAAGAAACCATGAGCAGAACATCCAAGAATTATGGGACAATATCAAAAGACCAAATTTAAGAGTCATTGGGATACAGGAAGGCACAGAGCTCCATACCAAAGGAATAAACAGTCTATTCAGTGAAATAATACGAGAAAACTTCCCAGACTTGAAGAATGAGACAGAATCCCAAATCCTAGAAGCCTACAGGACGCCAAATGTGCAAAATCATAAGAGATCCACACCTAGACACATTATAATGAAGATGTCCAACATACAGAATAAGGAGAGAATTTTAAAAGCTGCAAGAGAAAGAAAGCAGATTACATTTAGGGGTAAACCAATCAGGATAACAGCTGATCTCTCAACACAGACTCTGAAAGCTAGAAGATCCTGGAATAACATATTTCAAACACTGAAAGAAAATGGGTTCCAACCAAGAATCGTGTATCCGGCAAAATTAAGCTTCAGGATAGAAGATGAAATTAAAACCTTCCACGATAAATAAAAGTTAAAAGAATTCGCAGCTAGAAAACCATCTCTTCAAAAAATCCTTGGCAAAATATTACAGGAAGAGGAAATGGAAAATAACATTGAAAACCAACAATGGGAGGTAGGACAGTAAAGGGGGGAAAGTAGTCAAAGAGGATAACAAATCAGGTTTACTAACATCAATAAACAAATATGGCTAGAAGAACAAACCATATCTCAATAATAACCCTAAATGTTAATGGCTTAAACTCACCAATTAAGAGACACAGGCTAGTAGAATGGATCACAAAACAAGACCCAACAATATGCTGCCTACAGGAGACTCATCTGATAGGAAAAGATATTCATAGACTGAAGGTGAAAGGTTGGGAAAAATCATACCACTCATATGGACTTCGGAAACAAGCAGGAGTGTCCATACTCATATCTAATAAAATAGATTTCAAGCCAAAGTTAATCAAAAGGGATAAAGAAGGACACTTCATACTGCTCAAGGGAACCATACACCAACAAGACATAACAATCATAAATATATATGCCCCAAATAATGGTGCAGCTGTGTTCATCAAGCAAACTCTCAAGTTCAAGAGTCTAATAGACCACCATACAATAATCATGGGAGACTTCAACACACCTCTCTCACCACTGCACAGATCTACCAAACAAAAGTTCAATAAGGAAACTATAGAACTCAATAACACAATTAACAACCTAGACTTAATTGACATATATAGACTATACCACCCAGCACCAAGTAGTTACACTTTTTTCTCAGCAGCACATGGAACCTTTTCAAAAATAGACCATATATTATGTCACAGGGCAACTCTTAGACAATATAAAGGGGTTGAGATAATACCATGCATCTTATCTGATCATAATGGAGTGAAACTGAAAATCAAAGATAAAAGAAGGAAGGAAAAATCAAGCATCACTTGGAGAATGAACAATAGGTTGCTGAATGATCAATGGGTTTTAGAAGACATAAAGGAGGAAATTAAAAACTTCCTAGAGTTAAATGAAAACACAGACACAACATATTGGAATCTATGGGACACATTGAAAGCAGTTCTAAGAGGAAAATTCATTGCTTGGAGTTCATTCCTCAAAAAAAGAAAAAAAACCAACAAATAAATGATCTCATACTTCACCTCAAAATCCTAGAAAAAGAAGAGCAAAAGAACAGCAAAAGAAGTAGAAGGCAAGAAATAATTAAAATCAGAGCTGAAATTAATGAAATTGAAACAAAAGAAACCATTAAAAAAATTGACAAAACTAAAAGTTGGTTCTTTGAAAAAATAAATAAAATTGACAGACCCTTGGCCATGCTAACTAAGAGAAGAAGAGAGAACCCAAATTACTAGCATACGGGATGAAAAAGGCAATATCACAACAGACACTTCAGAAATACAGAAGATAATCAGAAATTATTTTGAATCCTTATACTCCAATAAAATAGAAGATATGAAGGCATCGATAAATTTCTTAAGTCTTATGATCTGCCCAGATTGAGTCAGGAGGATATAGACAACCTAAACAGACCAATATCAATTGCAGAAATAGAAGAAACCATCAAAAGATTACCAACTAACAAAAGCCCAGGACTGGATGGGTATACAGCAGAGTTTTACAAAACCTTTAAAGAGGAACTAACACCAATACTTTTCAAGCTATTTCAGGAAATAGAAAGAGGGAGAACTTCCAAATTCATTCTACAAGGCCAACATCACCCTGATTCCGAAACCAGACAAAGACACTTCAAAGAAAGAAAACTACAGACCAATATCTCTAATGAACCTTGACGCAAAAATCCTCAATAAAATTCTGGCGAATCGGATTCAAATACATATCAAAAAAATTATACACCATGATCAAGTAGGATTCATCCCTGGGATGAAAGGCTGGTTCAATATACGGAAATCAATAAATGTTATACACCACATCAATAGACTTAAAAATAAGAAACATATGATCATCTCAATAGATGCAGAAAAAGCATTCGACAAAGTACAGCATCCCTTTATGTTCAAAACTCTAGAAAAATTAGGGATAACTGGATCATACCTCAACATTGTAAAAGCAATCTATGATAAGCCACAGGCCAGCATCATTCTGAATGGAGAAAAATTGAAGGCATTCCCTCTAAGATCTGGTACAAGACAGGGATGCCCTCTCTCACCACTTCTATTCAACATAGTCCTCGAAACACTGGCCAGGGCAATTAGACAGACGAAAAAAATTAAAGGCATAAAAATAGGAAAAGAAGAACTTAAATTATCACTATTTGCAGATGATATGATTCTATACCTAGCAGACCCAAAAGGGTCTACAAAGAAGCTATTAGAGCTAATAAATGAATGCAGCAAAGTGGCAGGATATAAGATCAACACGCATAAATCAAAGGCATTCCTGTATATGAGCGACAAATCCTCTGAAACGGAAATGAGGACAACTACTCCATTCACAATATCCCCCCAAAAAATAAAATACTTGGGAATCAACCTAACAAAAGAGGTGAAAGATTTATACAATGAAAATTACAGAACCCTAAAGAAAGATATAGAAGAAGACCTTAGAAGATGGAAAAATATACCCTGCTCATGGATAGGCAGAACTAACATCATCAAAATGGCGATATTACCAAAAGTTCTCTATAAGTTCAATGCAATGCCAATCAAAATCCCAACAGCATTTCTTGTAGAAATAGATAAAAGAATCATGAAATTCATATGGAATAATAAAAGACCCAGAATAGCAAAAACAATACTAAGCAGGAAGTGTGAATCAGGCGGTATAGCGATACCAGACTTCAAACTATACTACAGAGCAATAGTAACAAAAACAGCATGGTATTGGTACCAAAACAGGCGGGTGGACCAATGGTACAGAATAGAGGACACAGTAACCAATCCACAAAACTACAACTATCTTATATTTGATAAAGGGGCTAAAAGCATGCAATGGAGGAAGGATAGCATCTTCAACAAATGGTGCTGGGAAAACTGGAAATCCATTTGCATCAAAATGAATCTGAATCCCTATCTCTCGCCATGCACAAAAGTTAACTCAAAATGGATCAAGGAGCTTGATATTAAATCAGAGACACGGCATCTGATAGAAGAAAAAGTTGGTTATGATCTACATACTGTGGGATCAGGCTCCAAATTCCTCAATAGGACACCCATAGCGCAAGAGTTAACAACTGGAATCAACAAATGGGACTTACTCAAACTAAAAAGTTTTTTCTTAGCAAAAGAAACAATAAGAGAGATAAACAGGGAGCCGAGCCTACATCCTGGGAACAAATCTTATTCCACACACTTCAGATAGAGCCCTAATAACCAGAATATACAAAGAACTCAAAAAATTAGACAATAAGATAACAAATTACCCAATCAATAAATGGGCAAAGGACCTGATCAGACACTTCTCAGAGGAGGACATACAATCAATCAATAAGTACATGAAAAAATGCTCACCATCGCTAGCAGTCAGAGAAATGCATATCAAAACTACCCTAAGATACCATCTCACTCCAGTAAGATTGGCAGCCATTAGGAAGTCAAACAACAATAAGTGCTGGAGAGGATGCGGGGAAAAGGGCACTCTTGTTCATTGCTGGTGGGACTGCAAATTGGTGCAGCCAATTTGGAAAGCAGTATGGAGATTTCTTGGAAAGCTGGGAATGGAACCACCATTTGACCCAGCTATTCCCCTTCTCAGTCTATTCCCTAAAGACCTAATAAGAGCATGCTACAGGGACACTGCTACATCGATGTTCATAGCAGCACAATTCACGATAGCAAGATTGTGGAATCAGCCTAGATGCCCTTCAATAGATGAATGGATAAAAAAAAATGTGGCATTTATTCACAATGGAGTATTACTCTGCATTAAAAAATGACAAAAATCATAGAATTTGGAGGGAAATGTATGGCATTAGAGCAGATTATGCTAAGTGAAGCTAGTCAATCTTTAAAAAACAAATACCAAATGACTCCTTTGATATAAGGGGAGTAAACCAGGACAGGGTAGAGACGAAGAGCTTGAGAAGAAGGTTTACATTAAACAGGGATGAGAGGTGGGAGGGAAAGGGAGTGAGAAGGGAAATTGCATGGAAATGGAAGGCGATCCTCAGGGTTATACAAAATGACATATAAGAGGAAAGGAGGGGTAAGACAAGATAATACAAATGGAAGTAATGATTTACAGTAGAAGGGGTAGAGAGAGAAAAGGGGAGGGGAGGGGAGGGGGGATAGTAGAGAATAAGACAGACAGCAGAATACATCAGACACTAGAAAGGCAATATGTCAATCAATGGAAGGGAAACTGATGTGATACAGCAATCTGTATACGGGGTAAAAATGGGAGTTCATAACCCACTTGAATCAAACAGTGAAATATGATGTATTAAGAACTATGTAATGTTTTGAAAGACCAACAATAAAAAATAAATAAATAAATTCTTATACATGTAAATGTCTGGTTTTAAGTTGTTTTCTATTTAATTACTTAATCTTTATTTTTGCTTCAGTGCACAAATTTTATTTTTTTAATATTTTTTTTTTATTTTAGTTTTAGGTGAACACAATATCTTTATTTTATTTTTATGTGGTGCTGAAAAACGAACCCAGTGCCTCACGCATGCTAGGCGAGCACAATACCACTTGAGCCACATCTCCAGCCCCACAAATTTTATTTTAACCTTAAAATACATTTTACTATCTTGTAAGATTGCACCTACTACAAGTTTCAAGAAAAGGTTCTTTTGAAATTTAATTGGAATCACATTAAACTTATATAAACGTAGAAACCCACATTATCTTTACAAATTGAGGGTCCCCATTGATATTTCATTTTTGTTCATTTAGTAAAATCATCTTAACAGCTTCCATAGCATTCTGTAGTTTTCTCTGTCTAGGATTTGCATCAAATTTCTAAGGTTAGCTATTCTATATTTGAACTGCTTACATGGACAACATTTTCCCTTATATCTTTGAAGCAGTGATAGATGTTATACAAAAAATCATTGAGTTTCCTATATGTATTCTAGAGTCATTTGGCTTTTTGCACTCTTATTACTCTATTCTGTTTTTCACAGCTCCTCTTATCCTCCATGTCGAATTAATGATTCACCCCTTTGTTCTCTCAGCATTCCATAAAACAAGAAAAAAAATGCTGCACACTTTTGTAGTTTGGGGAGTCTTTTGTCAGAAGCACCCAGGGAAGATGGCTTAATGGAGGTATATCTTTAATATGAACATATCCATGAAACAGAAACACAAAATGAACATCCCCATCCTTTTTCCCCCCTCACCCTCAATCACACTGACAATCTGCAGATTTTTCTCTGACTACTCCCTCTGCCTAGAACTCTCTCCCTCTAATCTATTTCTGCTCTATTTATCCCTTTAACTCCTGTTCATTTTCTCCTAGAAGGCTTCTCGCTCCTTTATTATAAAGCTCTATACATATTTCTATCCATGCCAAAATCTAAAGCAGGAAAATAAGATACCCAATAACTACCACTGTACCTGGCACACAGTAGGTGCTCAGTGTTTGTTGAAATGAACTGGAGTGAGACATCTAAGCAAATTAATAAGAAAGAATCCAGAGAAAAAAGAAACAAAACTCTCACATCCTCAGCCATATTGGCATTGCAAAAATAATAAAAAGCTTTTCCATTTTCTTATTCCATTTTTTTTAAGCTAGTGTTTGCTTAAGTCACAACTACCTGCTGCTCTGCAGCTGTATCAGGGAATAAGTTTGTGCTCTAAATTACTAACTCAGAGCTTCCCAGTGGCTTTTCTACTAACGAGCTGCCAAGTCCAGAATGATGGGGTTTCTGTTTTAGCTGACAACCAAAACAAAATCTGGCTGCTCTGAACAGGCTCTTTCACTCCACCTGCTGCTTCTACAGCTAAAGTAGAGAATGACATATGAATTACCAAAGCCCAAGGCCAGAACTCTGATGGAAGTACACAGATTTCAACACAAGGCAGTGACAAATCACGTGCATGCTATATATTTATTCCTTTAAAAACTACCAATGTAAAATATGTGGAACATTTAAAAGCTATCCATGATGATTTCTGTCCAAGAACCTACCTTTGATGAAAGTACCAAGAGCTTGGATTAAGGAGGCCTCAGTAATCCACCAGTTTTTCCACTTTTCAGTCTCACTCATGAATCTTGCTACCCACTAAGTCTGAGTCAGAAGATACTGATAAAAGTTTGGGTAAAACCTTAATCATCACAGCATTTGAACCCAGGAAGCTCTATACTAATTGTACTTTTTTTAGTCCCAATTCAGAAAACTTGGTAGCTATCTTCCCAGACAATTCCAAATTATAGGTGGGAAATTCTCTATTACATAGGGAAGAATGGGGAAAAAAAAAAAGGTTGTCCAAATATATTTCCAAGGTAGCTCTCTTTTAGAAAGTGCTCTCATTGTAACAGGGATATCAGAAATGCTACCAATACAAAAAGAGCACAGAACCTGGGCTCTGTCATCCTTTGGAATATCTAATCCTCAATGAATTTCTGAGAGCATATCTCCAAATTTTCTCCCTTCCCAACAAAATGACAAGACTACCTATTCCATGTACGGTGCCCTCCATTACAGACATTTCAATTAGCTTTAGATTTTAGAAAAAGGAGATATATAGTATCAAAAATGCACTAATACTAATAATAGTATTTAAAATGCTACTGATAGAAGCATATGCTTGCCTACAAAGCCTATCTTCCTAGTTTAGTTGTTTGGGCTAAGCAATTGATTTAATTAGTTTGACAGAGATATATGCACATATTTTGAATGTTTTCCAAAGTATAATCTTTAATGTAATCTCCCCTAATTATTTCTTTACTGCTAAACTGTGTTTTGGTTACTGACAGATCTAACTATAGAATTGATTCCTTTTTCAAAACTCTTCATTTGTGCCTAATATTGTTTGTATTAGGTTTGTAGCAGTATATAGTCTACTACATAAGTTTAATAAAGGTCAGTTACTAAAAACCACTGCTGCTTAGAACAAAGTAATGTTTGTTTATTTGTTTTTGTTTTATAATGAGATAGAAAGAATAGAGATAATAAATTTTTAAAAGTAAGTATTATAAAGTGCGTGAACAAATACGATTCATGACTTGGAGAAATGTGCCTGAGGCCCCAAATCTGAGTCTATTTATTCCTATTTTAGAGACTATTTTAATAAATTTAGCCATTTTGGTATCTTTAGCTATACTTGATTTTCGTCAGGAAATAAATTAGGAGGTCTTTTTGGTAAACAAATTGATAAGTCACTGCTGTCCATAATAATAAACAAAAACATGTATGAAAAACAGGCAGGAGAAACCCAGCAGCAAAGCAGTCTGCACCTACTGTGCATACATCAAGGGTTAGCAGGAATTGTCCTACAATGTTCCAAAAACAATGCAAAACAAAACAGATGGTGCTTGCTGCTGCCTATTCAAGATCATATAAGATTTCACACAAACTTCGCTTTTTAAATACTGTTTTAAAAATAATGAATAAATAAATACTGGAGTTTATAAACCTTTCTATTCTCAGAAATCACCCATCAAGCTTACTTGAATATTTAGCCTCCTAGCTCCTGTTGGTCGTACTCTGTTGATGCCAAGTAAGCAAAACCTCTACTGCGAGGGTGTGTGTGTGTGTGTGTGTGTGTGTGTGTGTGTGTGTGTAAGACCAACCTTCTTGCATTTAAACTCCAGTGACTCTTAACTGAACAAACCTGAAAACCCATCTTTAAAATGGCGATGAGAACTACTAATAATCAGCCTCACACGTTCATTCACTTTCTCATTCTGTCTCCCTCTTCTTTTTTCTTCGCAAATGCTCAAGTTATCAGAAGGGATAATGATGCAAGAGTGGGAGAAACATTTGCCCTCTCCCCCTTGCCTGCCTTTCTGTTTTTGTGAAAAAGAGTGGCCATCCCCTCCCCAAAGCCACAAAGTTGGAAGAGAAGGCGAATCCAGTTTCCTCCCTCTCACTGCGGTCTCCTAAGGGGAGGGGCTCCTGTGCTTGGGGAGGGTTGTCACTCACTGGGGCCTCAGCTGTTCTAGAGGGCGGGGCCGGGCATAGTCTACTGCACATGCGCCTTTTGGGCTCTGGATTTCTGTTCTTGCTGCCACCTGCGGGTGCATTATCTTCCATCAGGTTTCTTGGTCCGAATTTCAATACTGCAAGTAAGTGGAGTGTCCTACGGGTGGAGGAACTCTGCTGCTTTCTAAGTGCCCTGATAGGTTTGAGTGTGTGACATGTGTTTACAGCTGGCTGGGAGATAGGAGTAATTCTGCAATCACCCAGATGTGAGCCCAAGATTTTAATCACCGCCTGACTGGTGATCGTGGTGACAGTGTTAGTAATTAGAATCCAGAGAGGTAAGAATTAGGCTCCCATAAAGGCCAGGTCATTTGAGGCTTTCACTGAAGCAGCGAGGTGTCTGAACTAGGGTCTTCTCCGTCCAGATCCAGCCTTCTCACGTGTTACATGCCACGTGGGGCAATCTGGACCAAGTTTGTAAGAACAGGTGAGAGTGAGAAAAGTGCAGTGTCCCATTTCTCCCGATTATTATTTTTTCTACGACATGAGTCCCTGGTTAAAACAGAGTTGCCAATCTTCTGAAAGAAAAGATTATTTTAGGGCAGTGGTTCTAAGCCAGGGGTGATTTTGTTTCCCACTCCCACCCACGCCATCAACCACTGGCCACTTGGCAGTGTCTTGAGGCATTTGTGGTTATCATCCCTGAAATGCACAGGAGAGCCCCCCAAAAGAAAAAAACTGTGGGCCCAAAATGTCAGTAAGGCTGGGTTAAGAAGCTGTGTATAAGAGGCTCAAGGAAGCAGGGGAATTAATATAAATGCAGGACAACACATGAACACATCAGAACCTCAGACTGGTGAGAAGGGAAACCACACCTGTACTGTGACTTTTGTCACTTTATCATCAGTGTCTCATGCATCTGTCAGCCTAGGCAAGTCAGCACCAAAACTCTCAGGTGGGCAAAGCTTGTATTTGCCCCCTTTGCTCTCTGTCCTTCACTCCATTCAAGGTCCTCAGTCCATCTGCTGCTTTTCACCAATCTAGTTTGTGTTTGGGGACGCTAGAGTTTCTCCTCACCTAGAATCAGTCCTGTCCAGTCCCTGAACCAATCTTCTGGCAGCAGAGAAGGCAAAGAGCAGGAGGGTGAAAGCAATAGCTTGTACATCTACAGAAACTTCCTGTAAGGAATGCCTGTTTGCTAGCTATCTGCTTTACACATTGTAGTTCACAAATTCAACAAGAATCCTATGAGACAAGTATGATTTCCATTTTAAAGTCAAAGAAACTAAAGCTCACAGAGGTTAAATAATATGCCCACTTTCTCAAAGATAGCAAGAGGCCAACATCCATATTGGTTCTGGAGTAGTTCCAAAGAATGCCCTTATCCACACTTACTCTGTACCTGACTTTCCTGTTCTAAAGTCATAGCAAGTTGGATATAAGCCATTTTTCGATTTATATTTTAAATTATTGGAAATAAATCCACAAGCCAAAGAAATTTTCAGTGTCTTCTTTAATCTGTGTTTTAGTTAAAGTCCTTTGATTGTAAGTTACAGGAACCAATTTGATCTAGATAAAATAAATTGGGACAATTTATTACAGAGATGTAGGTATACTCACAAACATGAACCAGATAAAAAAATAAATAAACAACTGCAAAGTTGTTTCTCACTTTAATTCTGGATAAACTTCCTTAGCTTCCTCATTTTCTCTGATTAGAGAGACGTATGGTTACCCTCCAACCTGTGACTATACATATTCCAATTGCATTGTTTTTAGTCCATTCTCATTCATATTCATGGCCCCTCCCAATCTGAGATATATTTTAACTCCTGAAATCCTTTCCAATGGATGAGGAGAAGATAGTAGTTCTCAAAAACAATAGTTCTCAAGGTTCGTGGACTGGGCTGGCCAATATGAATATGAATATCTAATACTCCAGTGCTCTCTGGGGAGCTAAACACCAACCAAGAACTGATTAGTTTGGTTTGTCACTTTATAGAGAATTGTGTAAAGCCATTGAAAGTACAATTTACCCAGGCAAAGGAGTTGATAATAATTTATTCCTGTTCCCTCTAAATTTTGATAAGTAAACTAAACAAATCAGTGTGCTACTTAGAAGGTCCCTGTTTCCTGATCTAGTGAGGCTGTGAGCGGCACTACTTCCCACTTCTTCAGAGGTTTATTTATTGCTTGAACTCATGTAAAAGCTAATGGTCCCATTATTGTAAATTAGCCCTGAGTAATTCTTTGAAGGGAGCAGGGGTTGTCTAAAAATGGACAGTTTTCTCTCTACTGGAAATAAAAGTTGCACCTTCCATAAAAAATAACTTTAATTGACTATTTAAATGCAACCTGATAGTAATTGTACTGAGAAACACGAGTCCTTGTCCTATTTCATGATACTGCCTTATTTATTTTTAACACAGATGCATGCCAACCCAGAGATGAGAAACAAGGACTAACAGACAAAAAGTCTCACTTGTAGGATTTGAGATTCACACAGATAGCCATGTTGGTCAAAACTGTCACATCATGTCCTGCTTCCTCCCTCACCTCACTTTCAGATTGGCCTTCTAAGCCAGTCTACTCCTTAGCTGTTGCAAAAATAAATGGAATTAACCTGAATGCCAACAAATGGTATTGAGAGAGAGAATAAGTGCATTGAATAAAGGATAAGTCAGAGCAAGTGAAGACACTTTCTCTTCTACCCCATAAAATGCAGATAGCTGAAGAGCTGCTGCAGATATCGTAAAGTGGCAATATTTTTATCCCCTACTCATTATGGCTTTTAGTGAATAGTCTCTCTGTTGTCTTAAGCCATTCATCTTTGGAGAAATATGGCCCTATTTCTCTATTTATTTATCTCTTTAGAAATGGGGAAACATAAACTGTTGCACTATAATAAATTTTCTCACTTTTAATAGTTCAAATGGTTGAACAGTAAAATGAAAGTCAGGCATTATTTTTATTCCTTGGATTTTTTTTTTTTTGTCATTTTGAGTATCCTTAGCACCATTTAATGTCATGATCCCTAAGAATAGCCTCAATTTGATTATCTGTCTTCTGAAGATGGTTTTCTTAAACTGCAGACGTTTAAAAGTGGACCAGAAAAGATTAAGCGGAAAAAAGCTTAATCATCCCCTGTGTCTGCAAGTAAACAGAATGAAGGTGGTTTTTTAGGTACCTGATCTGTAGCCCACTCATGTCAATTCAAAATATAGAAAGCAAAACAGGGAAGATGAAAGTTATCCCAAAACAACAGTGTTTTCTAGGATAACCACCAAACAATCCCAAATTATTCTACACATTCAACATAATTGGAAAATAAACAGAATTTTGAATGGACCAAGAAAATGATTTATTAATATTTTTGCTATTCAGGCATAGAGTTGATTTTGATATAAAGAGGCTGGTACTGGGTTTAGACAAGCCACTGCCCTGGTTTCTAAGAATTATAGCACGAGAAATGTTCAGAGTAAGGTATACTCTATTCCTGGACAGAGCTTCTATCTGAATTCCCTCCTCCTTTCCTATCCCAAAGATGAGCCAAAGGTTCCCTTTTCACCCTTAAATTCAGCAATGCACGAGGAAACTCCTTAGAAGAAAATGTGTGAGGAAGAAAAAGAGTAAACATGAAAAAGAAACAACCCCACTAAAGCATTCAAGCTAAAACCTTCCTAAACACAACAAAAGCCACCACCCCATCCCCAAAGCCAAATTTTCCCATTAATCAAGATGTCTGAGACTCGTGTTTCCTCACAATGCTATTAAAAATCCCATATAAAAACCTCCTGCTGTCCAGGATAAATGAGGGAGGAAAGATATATCTTTCTCACTCTCTAGGAATTTCCTATCCCTTGATTATTTTTCCCTGTATAACTCACAAACTTACAATGAATTGACCCATGTTCTGGGCTAACATTTTCTCATGAGTCACTTCTAGTGTATCATCAAAATAACATCTCCCTTAGATTCAGTCTGTCTCTTATAGATTGTAGACTTTCATTTCATACTAGGTTATAATCTATCTGTAGACAGAACCTTTTTGCTCCTGCACTCCCTGGTTAATAGCATGAACTGTGAATTCAGACTATCTGGTTGACAATCATGAGCTAAACTCTGCCTCCTAATTTTGATGCTATACCCTTCCTATGCCTCAGCTTCCTCATC
Source organism: Urocitellus parryii (assembly GCF_045843805.1). Taxonomy (NCBI): domain Eukaryota; kingdom Metazoa; phylum Chordata; class Mammalia; order Rodentia; family Sciuridae; genus Urocitellus; species Urocitellus parryii. Next base: position 102,703,612 of record NC_135542.1, read on the forward strand.
TGTAAAAAGAATGGGGATATTGCTGGCAACTACCTTGGAGCAAGGTGGAGAGGATCAAATGGGGCAATTTCTGGTTTTACAGGAACTTGAGTGGTATCTCAAAAAATTTAAAGGTCATTTTAAAGTACCTCCTCTTATTTATGGTTGCACTTCCTGAATGAAATGTTGTGTGTATTAATCCCCTCTGAAATTACAGAATTTTTCTATTTTTGATGCCTTCAGAAACTTAGAACTTAGGGATCTATGTGGCACAGGATTAGTGGTTAATTAATGTCAGTATTATTTCCTGAGTATGGTGCCATGTAATGGTGTCCATTAGTTTGATAAGTCAATGAGCCCTAAGAAGCATTTGAATTCTCTTTCAGAAGAAATATGATATTATTGAAGAAGACATTGGTTAGTCTAAGAGGACCCTTTTTGGCATTAAAAAAATGGCAAAATATGCAAAAATTCCTAAAGATTTTCAACCCCTCCTAATACATTCCATTGTTTCCCTGAGGCTTTGTTTATGACCATTTAGAACCAAAAAAAAAAAAATTCCTTGAAGGAAACAAAAAAAAATTAAGAGTTAGTACAAAGAAAATGTGAAAAGGGAAAATTTTATCTTTTGCAAGCATTCTTCCTGTCCTGACTAGCCTGAAAAATCATCCCTACCCAGGAAAGAAATGAGGTACAGAGAAAATTAAGAATGCAAGCAGAAAGTTGATTTGGGTTTTACAGGCACTCGAGTGGTATCTCAAAAAATTTAGAGGCCATTTTAAAGTACCTCCTCTTATTTATGGTTGCACTTCTTGAATGAAATATTGTGTGCATTAATCCCCTCTGGAATTACAGAGCTTTTCTATGTTTGATGCCTCCAGAAACTTAGAACACAAACACCAACGAAAGAAAAATATATGGAAAGACATAAATTAGACTTTTTCCCCCACTGGGATGCATCCATGCATCATAGCTTATAAATTTAGATTATATCTCTGCTGCCATCGTGTGATAGAATGGTTTTGAGTAAAGATAGCCTTAAAGGGGAGCCAAAAACTCAGAACACAAGGAGCTTTCAAGGAAAAAGCTGCATTCTTCTTTCCCCTAACTTTCAAGCAATGTCACACTGATGGCTTGTGAATAAAGTTTAAGAAGCACTCTATCCGTGAAGTTGCAGAGCAAGAAAGAAGACTAAAGCACTCTAAAAAGAATATGATGATGACATCCAGATGTTCTTCTCAGTCTTGTGTCATGCAGGAACGGCCCTATCTTGCCTCACTTTAGATCTCAAAGCTTAATTTTAGAATGATACAACCACCCCTCTCCCAGGCTATCCATCCCCCTGCCTAGAACTCTCTGCCCCTTAATGAGCTTAGGTAATGCCTATGGCACTATTGCTTCCTATATTCCCAGACATATCTCCCCACTAGACCTGGGGAGCCCCATTCATATTCATTTTTCTTTCTCCACCTTGACCTCTCTCATATAGGAGTTTATTTTTTTTAACACTTTTGAGTTGCCTGGAAGTCTGAAAAGTGTGTCTCTTATATACTTTTACAAATTGTTGAATGTTGAGGCAATTTTTGTCCTGACTCTGATCCTCTGCTTGTAAACCTCTCTCATCCTGTTCCTGAAAGAGACCTCATATTTCCCAACTTTGGAATCATTGTGCATTGTGTGAAGCTTGTCTTTGGTGCCCTCCAGTGTTGCCCTTGTTTCCTCTCCCCAAACCCTAAAACCATTCCAGGATTCCACTGCCCGTAAAATGCTCCTTGCTGCTCTACTCCCTTTAACCCAAACCAGTTCTCTCTACTCTCCTGCCAAGCCTCTTCTCAGAACTCACTCATCCTGTGTTAGGAAGAGAAACTTCCATCAAACTGCTGACACAGACTGATAATGGATACTCTGTTTTGTCTCTTGAATGGAGTTTTTGAATTCAGCACAGGAAAATGGACTTCAATTAAATATCCGAGGTTATGGTTTAGATACCAGGTGTCCCCCAAAAGCTCTTCTTAATGCAGGAATATTCAGAGGTAAATGATTAGGTTGTGAGAGCTGGAACCTAATCAGTCTATCCTAGTTTGAATGGACTGACTGGATAATAACTGTAGGCTGGTGGGGTACTGAAGGAGGTGGGTCACAGGATGGCAGGTTACATCTGCCCTGCAACACCTTCCACCACCCTCTGCTTTCTGACCCTGCCAGGAGCACAGCGGCTTTCCTCTGCCAGTCTATTCCCCCACAATGAAATGTCTCATCTTGGGCCTAGAGGAATGAAATTGGTCATCTATGGACTGTGACCTCTGAAACTATGAGTCCCAAATAAACTTTCCTTCCTCTAAGTTGTTCTTGTTGGCTGTTTGTTGGTCAGAGTGATGAAAAAACTAACTAAAACATCCAGTTATATTGTGAGATCACTATAGCCATTCCTGGCACCTCCTACCTTCATACTTTCTTAGCAGAATTTTCATCCAAATGCCCCTAAGACAGTGACAGGTGTTACCTCCTAGAAAAAAAAATACCTATAATACAAAGAAACAAAGATTCATTATGCTTTTGAGCTTCTAAATAGATTTTGAAAAAAAAACTGTAGTAAATCTTGAAAGTCTACCTTTTTATTTGCAAACCAATTGGGCTTTTTAGTTGCAAGCCTAAACCTTAAAGAACATAGTACATGAAATGTTAGCTTTAGCACAATAAAACCTCAACCAACTAAAGCACTTGGGGAATAAAAGTTTCTTATAGACTTAGCTTTCTGATTAACTGAATTCAAATACCTCTTGTGAAAATTATCCTGAATATTCAAGTATATATCCTTCAAATCTTCAGGGTCACGACTTTAAGTATTTCTATGCCTTTCTTATTTTTTTACCCTACTTCCTGATAGATAAAAAATATGACTCACATGTTATTAAGGCATCCCACTCATTGCTAAACCATTGAATGTTGGTAACCACAAGCCACATTTTGACATGTTGTTCAAAATAATATAAAAATATAATATATAATCATGTAAAAATTATTATATAATTATATTATCTAAATTATAATAATATTAAAATCTCATTATGTGCCATGTTGAAGTCCTAGGATTTTAAATCCAAGGCATTTCTACAAGTGCCTTCAGCTGAAAGGGACTTTAAAAATCATCTCTATCAATTTCTTCACTTTAAAGATAGGAACAATGGGGTATAAATATAGCTAGCTAAAACCATACAAGTAATGTCAGAGATAACCTCATAGCTTTGTTTATTGATAGGTCAGGGCTTTTCCCCTTCTCCAAGTAGCCCATTGGTCCCAGTTCACTGTCTCCTACTGGTGTGTTAATCCTTATGTCACTTACAGCATAGCGCTCAGGTTCTCGGACCAGATCATTAGCATTTGTAGGGGCTGCAATAAGAATAAAAATCTCAGCTGATTCTTTTTTCTCTCCCAATAAAGATCGAAATGATTGTGAGAATAAATAAATATGTGTTTCTTATCAAAAAGGCAGGGTCTACCTTGCCCCAAGTATAACCCAGATATTTTTAATTTTTTTATTTTAAATAGGAAAAAAAAAACTATTAGGCCTGAAATGTCATCATAGCCTAAAGTGCACTGCCCACAACTGACAGCAACTGACAGGATTGCACATTGTGCAGCAACTCTTTGTCCAGCTCCTGTCAGATTGTGCTGGCCTTGCAACAGCCAAAGGTGCACCTTTAGGTCCGTGTGGTGAGAACTCTTCTTCTGCTTCTGCCAAGAGGAACATTAACATATACAAATGGTACCCAAGGCCAGAGGGGAGGAGGCAACCAAAGCTGAGTTCTCTTCTTCAGGACATTAAGTCAGAACCAGAGTGAGGAAGAAGACAAACACTTTACTAAAATAGAAGAAAGAAGCACAAACCTAGGACTAGTGTCTTTGTTCCCTTAAAGAAGCACAAACCTAGGACTGGTGTCCTTGTTCCCCTGGAATCAATAGCCACAGCAGAGAGCCTCAGACTTGGCAGTACTGCACACCATCTTGCCTTTGTCCAGGATGTCAGAGTGGACACCAATCTGCTTACCTTCCTTGAGCTTCCAGAAAAACACACCAGGAAACTCTCTGTAAGAGTGCTGCCAAGCCATCAAGAACTCAGTAGGGGAGGGCTGAAGGCTGTGGAACCCATCATAGTTCTAGTGGAGTCACAGGCCTGCCTGGACAGGCTCCCTTGAAATTTTGTTTGAGATTTCTTCAAAGAAGGAATAATTAAATTTGAAGTACATGAACTGAGGTCAGTCATCACTTGGATATTAGTTCATGTCATGTCGGTCATACATTTTCAGTTTGAGGGGGGCTTCTCTTCAGCTTGAGGAGTAGTGGTGTCCTGAGGATGCGAACAGAGTCATCTGCTGAGTGAAGATGCCCACCATGATGGAAGAATTCAGAAAAGACTGCCATCCTTTATCAATGCTTGCATACCCAGAGCCACCGGCTCCCTTTGAAGGGGTCCCACCTTCTGCAGGTTATTACCTCATAGACTTCCCCTGGCTCTTTCTCCTGCCTGATATTCTCAGTCAGCAAGCTCCATATTTTCCTTCCTACCCAGTCCATCAAACTAAATCTTCACTCTGCCTGAAACACTTCCTTCAGTTCTTTGTTCTACCCAGCTCTGGTTGACAGAGCAGACCAAAGGAATAAGAACGGGAAACTATAGGAGTCACCAAGAAACACAGCAACTGAGAAAGAAGCGAGCTACCAGAAACCCAAACCAGAGATAAAGAATCCTGAGAATCCTATTATGTGGAAACCATTGTCAGAAACCATTGTCACCATCAATCAAGGCCAAGACTATCCAAGAGTGGGTGAGATCTGGGGAAAAAAGCATGCCATACTGAAGCATAAAGTATTCATTTCATGGGGAGGTCCTGTCTGCCCAGTTAGACTTTCTGTTCCCTGAATACACAGTCCCAACGATTAGGATATAATTCTGATGTTCACATGTCTGTTTGGTAGTTAGAATAATTTGGTAGTTAGAATAAATGAATGCTTGGACTTATGTATTCCAAGTAATTATAAGTTTGATTGATTTTATTTCCAATTGTTTATTTGATGCCAGACATGCATGGACACGGGAAACAATAAAAAATATTTAGAAGGCATCTATCAATCATATCACTTACAGTAGACCAATGAAAATGAGTAGTTGGCTGAAACCTTTCTCTGGTGCATCAAAATAATTAAATGCTACCCTGGAATATGCCACTTGAAAGAGATTCTTTTCCTGAATGGTGATAATACATTATCAGTTATTACAGATTTTTATAAGAGACCTATTCCAAGAATTAATAATAGTTCTTATCATTAATTATCATAATTATTATAATAGTTATGTCTGGTCTAATCTATTTATTAGACCAGACATAACTGAAATGGCCATGGATTAATATTATGAAAATGTGTTCTTAGTGATCTAATATTAAAAAAATATTTGGAAATATAAAACTAGGGGGGTGGATATTTGAAAGAGTCGAGACTTATGTACCACACAAGGAAAGAATATTACTGATTTTAAATGTGAGAACTAACTATAATCTATAATCACTTTCATCTCCTGAGAGAAACAGTAAAATTCAAGTAAGGGAAGTTTGCTCTTTTGTTTGGTAAGACCCCTTGGGTGCACTTGGGTTGTGAATGTGAGGGCCATGTTGTGCTGAACAGAGTGGTTACAGAAAGGAAGATAAACTAGTCTATGTAACAAAGAGAAGGGATTTGAGTTTTCCTCTGGGCCACCTACTAGGCAAGTGTGAGGGCTCTGAGCTCTGTTGTGAAGAAAGAAGATAGAAGAGTGTCTCTGAGAAGAAAATTCAAACTCACCAGCCCAGTAGCAGGCAGGGGCCTCAAGTGAGACATGATCTGGGAGAGATATCTTTTTTGATGACTAGTCGTCAATTTGGGAAACAGTCTCAAGATATTTCTGATCCATGCTACAATTCTTCTTGATAGCCCCAAGATACAGCATCACATTGGTGGGACTAAGGAGAGGCCAAGTTTGGGCAGTATATAGTAATGGAATAGAGATATGAGCCGCTCCACACAAGGGCCCCAAACACTTTATGTCTCTGGGGACCATGTGCAGATAATGATATCTTACTGAGGAAGGATCATTATGCCCAAAGACCTAGTCACTGGTGACCAGAGCTGAGATCTAAAGTAGAGCTGGGCCTGACAGTAGAGAAGTAGGTTGCTATGGATTGAATGACTCTTCCAAAACTCATGTTGAAATTTAATTTCCATTGTAACAGCATTAAGATATTAAACCTTTAAGAGGTGACTTAGAGCCCTCATGAATGGATGAATGTCATTATCACAGGAGTGAGTCAGTTAACATGAGAGTGAGCTTATTTTAAGTTTGAACCTCTGGTGACCCTTCTTTTGGTATCAAGCATACTCACTTGGCCATAATATGGTGCAGCATGACAGCCCTTACCAGGTGAAGATGCTATGCTCTCAAACTTCCTAGCCTCCAGAAGAGTAAGTCAAATAAATTTCTGCCATTTATAATTTACCCAGTTCCAGGTATTCTATTATAGCAACACAAAATGGATTAAGACAGACAAAATGGATTATGGATCAATTCAGGAGCTGTATTAGGCCATATTCTTCAGAGAAACAGAACCAACTGGATATAGAAATGGATATATGGATGAAAAGAGGCAGAAAGAGAAAATTTACTCTTCCTCTGCCTTTTTGTTCTATGCAGGTCCTCTCTGAATATGATACTGTCCACTCACATTGGTGAAGGTAATCTTCTTTCCTCAGCCAATTCAAATGCTGATCTTTTCTTGAAATACTGTCACAGAGAAAACCACAAATAATGTTTTAATAGCATTGCTTACCTCTGTCAAGTTGACAAATTAACCATCACTAGAGCAGATATAAAAAAAAGAAAATCCAAACTTTCCCCAAAAATGCTCAAAGACAGAGCCAGGGTTAGTACCAGACAGTGAGAGGATGCATGGAGTATGCATGCATGTGAGACAGAGAGTGAGAGCTTATAGGTACTTGTGTGTATAATATAGCCCAAGACCAACTCAAAGTGAAATCTGACAAATGGAGGACGTCAAGTGCTTACCAAAAGACATTCTTTCACTGAGAGGCTTTTATAGAATTCAATCACATCTGAAATGGAAGCAAAGTAAGCATGGAAGGAAAAAAAATTCCTGCATCCACATGATAAGATATTGGGGATTTCCAGGAAGACTAGAAATCCTTGGCCCATAGAATACTAATGTTGATAGCAGGCCATCAAAGTGGCGGATAAAACCCTGGTGAGCAGCACACATCAGCTGCACACATAAAGGAAATGTATATAATAGTCTTGCACTAAAAAATAGACATGAAGATGAAACTTCACTGGGATATAATACCAATATTTCAGCCAAAGCTCCCTCAACTTCTCTGATATCTGCAAGACCTCTTTCTGGAAGCTTGTTTTGTAACTAACAACAACAAAACAAAAAAATCCTAGGAATATATACAAGGGAAAGAAGAAAGTATGCATGTATGTGTGTGACTGTGTCTGTGCATGTGTGTTTGAATATGCATGTACATGCACACACAAAACTGAAATGTAGGAACATACAAACATATTTACAAATCAGGATGGTGTTCCAATTAGTATTTATGTCAGCTTTCCTCCTTTAGATGTCACCATTAGACAAGATGTCAGCTACTCTAACGTGAGAGTTATTAATATATTTATTCACATTCATTCATGTGTTCACTCGGTTAACATGTATTGAGTACCCAGTAGATGCCCAGCCCAGCATTCTTTTAAGGTAGCATCTCTTAATCACAACTAGTTTTTAGAGTTCTGCCAGGGATATGAACCTTTTTTTTTTTTTTCCTTTTTTTTTCCCAGATGAACACCAAAGCTCAGTAACATCAATTACCTAAGGTTGCAGCTACTAAGTAGTTAAAGATTTAGAGCCAGGTCTTCTGACTCAGAGCTAAAGGCAAAGTAGGGAATGAAAAAGGAAACAGAACAGAAAGAGAAGAATCAGTTCTGAAAGTGGGGGGCGGGCCTCAAAAGTCACTGGAAGAGAGGATTTCAAGGAGGCAGACTTAAATAGTATAAAATAACACAAAGAGGTCAGTGGGATGAAGAATGAAAAATGCTCATCCTTTCACGTAAGAAATAAATGGTGGGGCTAGGGTTGTGACTCAGTGGTAGAGCACTTGCCTAGCACATGTGAAGCACTGTGTCTGATTCTCAGCACTGCATATAAATAAACTACTTAAATAAAGGTCTGTCAACAACTAAAAAATTTTGAGGGAAAAAAAAAAAGAAAGAAATGTCTATATATCTATGTGCCAGGCACTGCAGACGCTTGGCCAGGCCACACAAGTGAGTATAGTGATGTCAGTGTTTCACCTTGAGCCCTGGAAACATTTTCTGCCATTTTATGTACCATCCCTCTTTAATAATAACAGTCTTGGCACTGAAAACAATCCCCAGGCTGCTGAGATACTCATACATAGACGAGCTACAATCCTGGGAATATAGTGCCCCCTTAGACAAGTCTTGAACCAGAGATCATAGGTCCACAGACCAGTTCCAGAGTCTTCCCTAGGCAACTCTGAGACAAACTTACACCCCTGAGCTCCCTTTCCCAGTTGATGTTTGAAGACATCCTTTTGCTTATGTTTGAAGACATCCTCTTCCCTTCACTGAACTGCTTCCCCAGATCCTGACCAGGTTTCCCAGGGAACCCTTCCTTAACAGCACACTTGCCTTTGAAGGCCTCTGAGGCCATCAAGGTACTCCCTTTCTATAAAGCAAGAAGAAAGGGGAAATACATTGCCTTGGGGGAGCACATGGGAAAGGTCCAGGATCTAGACTCCTGGGGAGAGATAGGGCTTTGGGGAGACAGGGAATCTGTGCTGACCCTGGAGATATGAATAGGAGCCAGCCATGCAAAGTGGGAGAGAATCTGTGAAAGAGGAGGCAACAGGTGCAAAGACCATGAGAAGAGAAACAGCAGAGCTCATGAAAAAAGTTGTAAATCAATCAGTATGACTGTGGGGCAGAATTTATGAAGGAATCAACAGACCATGAGGCAGCAGGGTGGGAGTGGTTACTTCAATTGGTTTAGGGAACCAGATTGGGGGGTTTGGAATGTCCTGAGGACCTTGAAGTACCTTTGAGGATCTCTTCTGTGGCATTAAGGAGAATGGATTAGATGAAGACAAGATAGGAGACATGAGGACCAGTTAGGGAGCTGTTGAAGTACTCCAGCCAAGACTTGACATAGCCTGAAATAAAGTAGCAGAAGTGGGACTGGAGAGAGGAAGTGGATTACAACTGAGAGGCCTCTTATGATGATACAAGGTCAGTGAAGTGGTCAAGGCAAAGGCAGGAAGTGGATGGGCAAGCTGTAGGGAGGGAAGACATGGCAATAGCAAGTAGAGATTGCATTTTGAGGAGGTTGGCCATGGGGGAAAGAAAGGGGAATTTGGGATTAAAGAAAAATTTTGACAAGATGCAGAAGAAGTGGAGTTTAACAGGAAAGAATGTTGGAGAACATTTATAGGGCTGCAAGGAAAATGAGACACACCCTTCATCCTGTCTGCCCAATTCTCTTTCTACCTTCTTTGCTTTTATTTTTCTTTTTTACCTGCATGAAGACATATTGTTACAGTTGGTGTCCTTAACCTGTGAGCAAGAAATTCTAGCAGCAAGTAGATGCCAGGACATAAAAAAACAAATACTTCAAAAGTTCAGACTTATTCCTGAGCAAACATTTCTTTGAAGATAATATTTTTTTCAGTTTGGGCCTTTTAAAAGGCCACAACAGCACAAGCAGCCCTCTTACGGCTGTGGAGAGTGGAAGGTTGGAGGAAAGTTTCAATTAAAATTCTGCCTCCCTCAACCTGATAATGGGTTTGACATTTACAGAGTTCCTGGGCAACAATGTCTGCCATTGCAAACCCCACAAATTGGGAAAGGCTCTTTGTTGCAGGCTGAGAAAAGCACCAAATAAAAGGCAGCACAGCTTTTTCGTGTTTGAAGGATGTTGACTCAACCCCGTGTGCTTCCTCAAGCACATCACCCTCTCCTTGCACCTCCTAACAGATGACACTTTGGACAGCTCCTTCCAGGTGAGTCCAAGAGAAGTAAATAAATGCTACCTCCAGGCCTGGTGAAATAATTTCTCACTCGGGTTTTGCAAAATCTGAAGAGGCTTCTGGTTACCTTAAGATGTTATAAAATCTTTGACTAATTCTCAAAAGGTGAGAGCATTGACAGCACAAAGAAACGTGTTTTCCAAGATAATTCAACCGAACCTTTGCCTTGGAGTGTCACTGTTCACCAAATACATATGCTCTTACTGGATTCTAGCAATGGTTCTGTATTTCTCCCATTCTACAGATGAAAAAGCAAAGAATCAAATTACATCTTTGACTACTGGTCCATTGCTCTCTTCACCCATACTATACTGCTTTCGAAAACGAATAGAATAAAAAATTGAGGTGTCACACTTTCAAAATGGTTGGGAAAAACTACTGTAAAATTTGAATCAAGGTGAGGGCTGACCTGGAAGCAAACCCATGAAGAGTAATGTTTAGTGGACCTTGCGGCCTTTTGTCTCCTATTCTACATGCCCCCTCTCCCCAACCCTCAAATGCTCAGGGCCCTCATTCTGTCCTTTGCTAAATAAGGTGACTCTTCAGTGTTGCCTGCATGAGTGGGATTCTACCCTCTTGCTGCACAAAACTACTATCTCTTCAAAACTTATCCATCCTTACCTGTGTCCCTCTCACTCGCCTCACTCTAAGCAACGCATCTATTCTAATGTGGTCATTTCACATCCTATGAAGTACCTTTCCTGATGCCCATGATGCTCTGCATGTGTACTAACATACTAAATGCCAAAAGTCACTCTGGTGTTCTCCCTTCCAGATAGCACTATTAGTTTGATGAGTGTTGCATTGACTCAACACATACCCCAAAGTAATATGAGTTTCAAGCACTGCTGTGGCTAATAGGTATAGATATTACTGAGAAGGGGCTGAGACTGCTTCCAGCATCTCTCAATCAGAGGATTATTGGCTTTTCATCAGTCTGACCATGATTATAGATGCTAGCTGAGAATATATATATATATATTTTTTTTTCCAAAAATATAAGCAACCAATGAAATACAAGAAAGTCAGCCCAGATAGTGTCTAAGCACCTAAGTTAGCAGAGGCTCAACATAGTCTTTGCTGTTTCTTTCCAGAGATATAAAAGTCACCTAAGTGAGCAGTGGTGTCTTTCCAGATACTCATTGTAGTGTGTCATGACTGGCCCAGCAGGTACATGCCAAGAAATCAATACCTGGCTGGCCTTGGCAGTTAGAGCAGGCTCTAGTGAAGCAGCAACCTGAAACAGTCAGGAACAAATAGAGGGTGGGTACAGTGTAAGCCTGACCTAGGAAGTGCCAGGTCAAGGTAGGACTGACTAAATTCTGTCACCTTCCAAACACAATGGGAGATCATGAACAACCAAGTTATAGGAAACAATGCTAGAATAGAGGGTTGTTCCAAGAATAAACAAGGAAGAGAGGCAGTAAGTCTGAGAATTACAAGAATGTAGGGACTCACACCTGTTTTCCTGCCTAAAAGTGAGATAGGATGTAGGCCCAAGTTAAAGGTTTAGGGTGAGTGTGAACATCATCTGAACACACCCTCTGTAGGAGGGGATGATATTCCTGCCAGGCGATTGTCTCACTGTAGAAAAGTGCCCTTTGATGACCATCCTCACTCCTTCCTCCAGGACTTAATGACCATCCCTCTGTCTCCCAGAATGTCGTATTGCAAAAGCCTCGGTGAGAATCAGTGCCAAGGACTAGTTAATGTTGCCAGGACGACTTGACCACATGCAGATCTGGAACCAAGTTAAACAGCCCATCCTGCAGAAAGACACTACCTTTGCAAGGCATCAAGGCAGCTCTCATTGTGTTTCTGTGTTCAACCTTGGCACTGGAGCCAATGGTCCAAAGCCAATTAGAGAGAACCACAGAGATTATCTGCTCAGAAGATAGGACATGAGATGAGATTATATCCCTTCAAGTTCAGTGGGCTGGGAGCTCAGTCCTCCAGGAGACCTGGGTTCTGAGTCCTTCCAGAGACTCCTAGAAAAACCTCTTCTAGCCAAGAATGAACACAGACTCAGAGGGAAAAGCCCAGATGCTGAATCTGTCTCAAATACTAAACTATTCTTTGTTAAACTCTCTGAAATACAAAATCCACTTTGGAAAGAAACACTAGAGACTCAAGAAATACTAGAAAGGAAAGTAACTCTTAACTTCAGAGTTCGAAGACCTATATTCCAGTCTCAGTTGAACCACTTATCAGCAGAGAGGCCATGGGCAATTCACAAAACCTCTCAGGACCTCTGGATCCTGCCTTGCCTGCTCACAAACCTTCTCTGAGGTCAAAAGATGGAGCAGGTGAAACCCTAACACCACAATGTACCCCTGAGCTTTTCTATCACCTAACAGTGAAAAACCTGTGATGGAAGGAAACTAAATGACCCACTTACATATTATCTAAACTAAGACAATAGGGGATGCCCAGAAGTCACACTTGAAATAAACATTTAAATGCATGTAGTTTATTTATGAGATGAAGTATATCTGTCAGAGAAGTGGAAAATTGAGCCATGGAAAAGAAAGACTATTAAAACAAGAGAGGGTAAAAGGCATTTACACCTAGTTCAGGTACTAAATATGCAAACAATGAGCCTCCTTGTGGTTCTCAGAAGTACATACCCCTGGACATGGCTCAAAAGCCCAGAGCAGACAGACCCAAATAGTGCATGCATCCTCAAGCACATGGGAGTGACACAATCCTCCAGGGAAAGATTCCATCCTTCCCTGGGGAGAAAAAGTCAGCTATGGAAACTCTACAACCAAACCCCACAAAAGCAATCAATGCATTGCTGAAGGCGTGCCTGGGCATGACAGTTCAAAGTTGGATTAGGAAAAAAAGCCCTTTAGGAAAGATGGAAATATTATTTTCTTTCTGTGTTTTGAGGATGGGGAGAGGCTGACAAGGGTAGGATACCTTACAAAGCAGAGTACAAAAAATCCTAACCTCCTAGGTACCAATATACATAAAATGTACCCTAACTTCATAAGTGCTACATGTCATAAATTCTAACATGCACTTCTTTTTTATATTTTAATATCTCTGAAATTGGAGTGAAGCTTGGAAATAACAGTGACCTTCAATCCTTCATAGCTAGGTGGTAGTTATGATGGAATTGTCATTACCCACAAGCTCCAACTTGATCAGAGCTATTCCCATTTTTTTTATTCGTGTACTGACTTTAATTACCATTTAAAATGTCTTCAAAGCAGAATAGAAAAATTTGGTAATTGTTGAAGTTAAATAATGAATTCATGTGAGTTATTCTATTCTGTCTACCTTTTTGTTCACTTAAACATTTTCATTGTAAAATGGAAAAAAAATTCTCAAAATATATGGTTCAGTGTTACTGTGAAATTACTACATTTTTTAGAAAAGAAGGAAAACAGAGCAATAAGATGTCAATGTGCTATGACTAAAATAAATATTTGATATTGAAGAAATGACTGCAATTTTACATTTTCTTAGAAAACAGTGTCTACAAAAGAAAGATCTACAAGTGGATAAAGCCAGGCAACATATTGTTACTGAGATTGAAGGAAGAAGAAATTGACTAGACCTTTGACATTTTTTGAAGAAACTTTGAAGGAATTTGACTTGTTATGGGTCATACTGGGCTGTCAATAGGGTGTTGTGCTATAGTTTAACTGATGCATAAAATAATGGTGCATTTCCCATCAATGGTGTCTTAGAGTCAATAAACATAGTAATTTTGATGTGGAGTATTTCCATCATTGTCTATCCAAAACAAAATTTAGAAATATGTGTATTTAGAGAGATGAAAGAGTGTTAATCCACCAAAGTCTCTCCTATGGAGAATTTTGGATTTGTTTAGAGGAAATACTTCAATAAAAGACAGTGCAATGTAGGGACTGAGATTTTAAGCTTTGGAACAAAACTTCCTAGGTTTGAATGCCAACTCTTTTGTTTTTACTCATAGGATCTTAAATAAGTTACCTCACTCTTCTGTGCCTCAGTTTTCTTATCTGCAAAATTAGGATAATCAAAGAAGACCTTTCATGAGATCATGTGCAGATTAAAGGTAATAAAATATGCAAAGAATTAAGATTAGTACCTGACACAAAGAAAGTTTTCAATAACCTGGATAAGAGGGAAAAGAAATCAGTTATTCTTGAAAGGCTATGAATGGGGATGAGTGGGGAATTCAGAGAGAGAAAGCAGAAGATTTTTCTGAAATGTGATGATGTGTATTTATTATGGAAAACAAAGTCAAAGGTGGAACTAGATGAAAGAGGAACAAGTACATGAAAACAGAAGCAGAAGGCAGAAGGAGACCTGAGAAAAAAGAAAGTCACAGAATCAAGTAGGAGTCTGAGGGTTATCACAGGCCAGGCTAGACAAGGCCAGCTTCTCCACCTGTTACTGCCTACACTATCTCCCTTCTCAAAGGTGGCAAATTGGTCCTATCTTGGGCACCAAATCTGATCAATTGGAGTGTTGTACTCTGAAGGATTAGTGAGCTGCACTTGGGCTTTTCAGAAAGCAGTACTATGAGGGATTAGCAATGTCTGCTCTGAGCACTGGAGGATTACATCACAGCACATCAACAGTTTTTTGGCCACACAGCCTTAGGCCAGGCCTGTGTCCTCACAATATTAGAAATAAAGACAAAATTAAAAGGGCCCCCACACACAAGATCTCTCCATTCCATCCAGCTTACCTAGGACCTTGGCATCAAGGACAGCTCTGTCCTGGCTGTACCAAGTAAGGTCATAAAACTACATTGAATTTTAGGCATGAGTCAGTCAGGTCATCCATTCAACAAAGACCTCTACATAGGAGTTCTTCAGCCCAAATCAAGCACCCAGTAGGTGTCTGGGGAATTTTCAGTCAATAAAAGGTATAGATATTCTCATCCTTAGGGAGGGAATCAATTGCAACTGAAAGAATTGAAAGTTGTAATATCCATATTACTGACTTGAAAAATCCACCTTGAAATGTGTGGAGACAGCAGTTTCAGAGCTCAGAAGGACCTCTGATTCCTGGAAGTATAGAGAGAGAGTGAAATCCAAAGTTGATAGAATGTCAGAGACAGCACTAGAATCCTGGGTTCTTGGGACCTGCCTGGCCCAGGTATTCTAATAATATTGGAAATGCAATCCTAACCCTCCAGCATCCTTGCTGTCCTCTCCTAAAAATCCAGGAGAAAATTGGACCAATAAGGAAATTAATCCATTCATAGAACATTGACTCTATTTAAAAAACTCAGCCACCCTCTGCCATGTTAGAAACATCCATGTTTCTTCTGAATCCCAAGGCTAGAAAAATTCTCAAATTGCCTCTATTAGAACCTCCTAGTTTATCAATAGACTGCAGAAGAGGTTCTAGGCCATGCAGCCTCACAATGAGTAAGCCATGGCCATTATTTCTGCTTGAAATAGGAACTTGTTCCCAAGGTTATCCCTGCTGGCATACAGAGGTGCTTCATGCACTTCCTCCAGGAGATCCTTTAAAACATAAATATGATGTTTTTAAGAATACCTTCATGGGCTGGGGATGTGGCTCAAGTGGTAGTGCGCTCGCCTGGCATGCGTGCGGCCCGGGTTCGATCCTCAGCACCACATACCAATAAAGATGTTGTGTCCACCGAGAACTAAAAAATAAATATTAAAAATTCTGTGTCTCTCTCTCTCTCTCTCTCTCTCTCTCTCTCTCTCTCTCTCTCTCTCTCTCTCTCTCCCCTCTCTCACTCTTTCTAAAAAAAAAAAAAAAAAGAATACCTTCATAACCCATTAATGCCCATGTATGCTTGTTTGTACAATTCACCAGATAACAGGTCCATGACCTCGGATGAAAGTTCCAGAGAAATTCTTGAGCTTTGCTTACTTCATGTTTGGTGAGGATCAGGGGCTGCTTCTTGTCACCCCCAACATTAAGGAAGTGGGTAGGGCTTGTGGTTCTGAAAATGGAAAAAGCAATGCCTTGCTTATTATGCTCATCATTATGTTTATAAAATTCACACATCTTTGTGCTTCTGTGGTTCATGCTTTTTCACTGCTGTATTTCACTGTATTCCATTGTATGCATGTGGTGCAATTTTTTTATCCATTCTTCTGTTAACAGACAATTACATTGCATGCAGTTTGAAATAGTGTGCATAACATCTTTGTTCTTAATTATTTGTTCATGAAGTTAAATGCCCGGAAAAAACAAAAAAATCTTGGGTGTTCTTCAGAAGGTAGGAAGATATTCAACTGTAATCTTCTATAGTGTTTTCACCATTTCATGTTCCCACCAGTTTGAGTGAGATTTTCCTCTGCTCCACATCTGCACCAATATTTGGTGTTTAAGAGTGTTTCATTTCAGTCATTCTGATGATTCTGTGGCAATAATTCTTGGTGGTTTCAGTCACTAATGAGGCTAAGCCTGTCCTCACACATTTATTGCCCATTTATATTTCCTTTAAATGAAGAATGGGTTGAAATTCTTTACCAATTTTTCTTTTGAATTGTCTTTTTCTTAATGGACTTGAGGAGTCATTTATAGGATTTGGGCACCAGTCTTTTGTAATGATAATTGGTTTTGTTTTTTGTTTTTTGGGTTGTTTTGGTTTGGTTTGGTTTTGGCACCAAGGATTAAACCCACAGGTGCTTTACCACTGATGCACATCCCCAGCACTTTTTTATTTCTTATTTTTTACATAAAATCTCCCTAAGTTGCTTATGACATTGCTAAGTTGTTGAGGCTGGCTGGAACTTGTATTCCTCCTGCCTTAGCCCCAGAGTCACTGGGATTATAGGTTGTAATGATAATTATTGAAAATACTTTTCCCACCCTGTGTTTTGTCTTTTCAGTTAATTGTTGATATGTTTTGTTGAACACACGTTCTTAGTTTTAATGGAGCTGAATTTATCAGTCTTTCCTTTAGAGTTAGTGCTTTGGGAGTCTTATTTAAGAATTCTTTCCCTGCCCTGAGAATATGAAGATATTTTTTATATTTCCTTCCAAAACATTTCAAGTTCTATTATTCACAGTTAGGTCTTTGTCTTTTTGATATTAAACTTGAAGATGTCTCAAATTTCTTTGTCCAGTTATAATAGACATAATCACATCATGGTTTTGAGCCCTAAGTTGGAGGTAGGCTGCTTGAATTGAGTTATGGCTTTGTCACTCAGTAATTGAGTGATGCTGAGAACCTGTTTTCCCGGGTACTATTTACAAGAGAACTTTCATGAGAATTAAATGAATTAGTATATATAAAAGGGCTTTGAAGAAGGAATATTTGGCACCCACTATGTGCTCTATAAGACTTATCTGTATCTTTCTTTGTCCTTAAAGTTCCTGTCCCAACTCACTCATACCCTGCGATCATCCTTGCCACCCTCGAACAACATTAAAAAAAAACAAGATCCCATCCCACAAAGCTCTGCACTGTCGTGATCAGCATTCTGCTTGTAGAGCTGCTTTTGATTGTATAATTTTTTTGCACGTGTTGATACTTACATGCTTCACTTGCCATCTGCAGGCATTTCAGCTTCCTACCAAAAAGATGCTCCTAGTTCTGTTGACTTAAAGATCAGAGAGATGTGGAAATCGATTCTCTCCGGACATTTTTTGTTATCCCTAGGAAGTTAAATAGCTCTGAAAGTGGTAGAAAAGGGGGAAAAAAAAAGATTTCTCAACTTTTCTCCATCTGAGATGCACATTTAGGGGAACACTGCATTATCATTTTTGTCTTTTCCCTTCAAGACACTAAAAATAGCTTCAATCCAGAGAAAGAAAGCATCTAGTGTGTGTTGAAAAATTTCCAAGTAATAAGTGCTTTATACATGTTATTTCATTTAATCCTCTCAATAAGTATGAGATGTGCAGAAAGGCGGGAAGTGCTGGTATTCGGAGCAGTCTTTCTGGCTTCCATGGGAGAATCCTCTATATCATACAGCCCCCCACAGAGGCACCCTCCAGCAGAGTTATTAAGAAGAATTGGTCAGTCTCTCCCTATTGAATGCTCCACTTATTTTATACTCATATCACTTTAACTGCATCCCTGGTCACTTATTCTCACACCAGTCTTGGAAATTATTCTTCCAGTGAATGCCAGCATGAAGCCTGACCACCCACCACAAAACTCAGACTAGAGTTAATGTCTGAGGATCTATCTCTAAAATCTCAAGTTAGCGCTGTTCCTGTGCTCTCTCTCCTAGGAATGGTGGAATATGAAGCTTCATGAAAACCCTTCTCTTACGCAGACATGTTTATGTATACAAGTCAATTCATGTGTGTTTGTGTAGGTACACAGATAAGCAAGAACAGTCACATAACTATAATGACTCGATTAATAAGAGTGATCATTGTCTACAGTTATATAATTTAATGTGTATTAATAATTAATGTGTATTAACATAAATTTGAATTTAGCATAACTTTTTTTGCTGGCATTTGCTAACTAGAATGCTTTGGGTCCCCTTTTAGAATGATGCAAGTAATGGGGATTGTTATGGTTTCAATATGAGGTGTCCCCAAAACTCATGTGTGAGAGAATGCAAGAAAGCTTAGAGGTGAAATGATTGGGTTATGAAAAGCCTTAACCTAATCAGTGCATTAATCCCCTGATAGGGATTAACTGGGTGGTAACTGTATGTAGGGTGTTGCTGGAGGAGGTAGGTCATTGTGCACCTGCTCTTGGGGTTTTTATTTTGTCCCTGATGAGGGGAGCTTTCCCTATGTTTTCTGGTGTGATGTCCTAAGCATCTTTCCCCCACCACATTCTCTGCCATGATGTCCTGTCTCATCTTAGACCCTGAGGAATAGAGCTGGCCATCTATGGACTGAGACCTCTGAAACCCTAGACCCCCAAAAAACTTTTTCTCCTGAAAAAAAAAGAAGAAGAAGAAGAACTGACTAAAACAGAGACACTTGCTGTTTTGTTTTGTTGTTGTTGTTGTTGTTGTTTGTTTATGTTTTTGTTTTTTCAGAAATTCACTTAAACAAGTAACTTCTAGGTTGAGTCTTTGAACAACCCACTGGGCTTTAGGCTTTCTGGCAAAGTGGCCCTCCTGCTCTAGTAGTTTCTGAAGACCTCAGGGTGAACAGCACAAGTCTGCTGCCCACAATAAGGTCTTCAACAAATGCTTGTTACACAGACAAGAGACCGAATCAGATCCATTGATAAGCAACCCAATCAGCTAGCTCCAGCCCTATGCCAGTGATCACTAGAAATAAGAATTAGCACCCTGAGGCTGTACAGAAGCTAAGTCATCAGGTTTAGTCTTGCAAGCTAACTTAGACTTAATTAGGCAGAAATGTTGACTCAGACATTTCAGAAAGTATTTAAACAGCAAGTGTTAAGACTGGAATCTTTCTTCACAACCTATAATGCAGGGTTTCACAGGCAGCAAACATTCAATAAATACCAACCAGTTACCTCTTAGAAATCTAGATACTTCTAATAGCCAAATTCTTCCTTTGATGTGTGTATATAGATTAACCAAGGTGAACAATCAATACCCACAGATGCACAACCATCCTGCCATCACCTCTGCCCAGTGCCTTCCCTGTCTGCCTCCACAGGCTACCTGCTGAAGAATTGGATCTAATTTTTAAAATTTAAACAAATTCCTTGTCTCCAAACTGTGAGTTTGCTTTTCTTCTTGAGAGTTTGGTAAAAGGTACATCCCCATTTTTATCACTTAAAAAGGAAATGTGTTATTCTTTGCCCATTCTTATTCTGGTAACTCCTAAACGAAGAACACTACAATATTGGCAGAGATGGTGGTGCCACTTGCCATGTCCTCCATAGATTGCCAAACTCCTACCTCAGTCTTTTGTAGTATTCCTTCAGAAAAGTGATCAGGCAACCCCAGAATACAGACAGGAAGGATATGGCAGTTGAATAGAAAGGTAACTACCAGTAAGCAAGAAGTCGATAGTAGAGTAAGTTAATCCCTAACTTTAGGTATTTTTTTATAGACTAAATTATGATACCTTCTCCATTGAAATCCTAACACCCAGTACCTCAGAGTATGCCTATATTGGAGATAGGACATTTAAAGAGGTAATTAAGGTAAAATAAGTTTATGGATAGGACCTAATCCAATCTAATTGTCCAGGCATTTAGAAGAAGAGCCCAGACTCATACTCATCTAATCCAATCTGAATTTCTTCCTTATAAGAAGAAGCGATTGAAACACAGATGATCACAGGAAAAAAAAATACAAGTCACCGGAAGAAGACGGCCATCTATAAGTCAAGGAGAGAGGACTTAGAAAAAGAACCAATCCTGCTAAAACCTTGATCTTGGATTTCTAGACTCCAGAATTGTGAGAAAATTAATCTCTGTTATTTAAACCACTCAGGCTGTAGTACTTTGTTATGACAGCCCTAGCAAAGAGTCTTGGATTAACTGTGATCAAGTTGCAATTACTGAAGAATAGAGAATGCGGGACAACACATGTTGTTCTTTAGATTTATTGGTTCCCAATATCTCTGCATCAGTTCCCTATTGCTACAAAACAAATCACCGAACATTTAAAAACTTAAAATAACAACCATTCATTTGCTCACAAGTGCAGGTCAGCAATTTGGGCTGAGAGCATATAAGCAGTCAGTACTTCTACTGATTTTTCTGGGGGTCACTCACACGAGTGAAGCCATCTGGAAGCTTGTCCGGGGAAGGATGCTAACAAACTACCTCATGCACATGTCTGGCCATTGGTGCTGACGGTTGGCTTCAGTGCCTTGCTTCTCAGGCTCCCACAGGATGGACAGAGCTATTTTCCATAGTGGCCTCCAGTCAGCAATCCCAAAAGGGCAATGACAAAAACTGCAGCTCTTTGAGGCCTGGATTCAGAATCACAGTCTGACTTCTAATACCTTCATTTGAACAAAATAAGTCAGTTGTGGTGAGCCGTTTCTGTGAACTGTGGCCGCCATTACAAGATGGCGCTGGTTTCCCCTGTAGTCTGTGACAAACAACTCCTTATCAGAATGAGTTGGCATGCTGTGACTTGGCACCCTGTGAGAAAAGTCCACGTGGCAGCTTCGCATTGGGGCTTGAGGTGCTTTATTAAGGCTGGGAGGGGCATCCAGGGGTTAAGAAGAAAAAGTATCAAGGACCTGAATAAACTGCTGAGAGAAGATTCCCGAGTTGCGTCTTCCTTGCGGGCAAGGGGTCGCGACAGTCAGTGTCAGATTCAATGGGAGGAGACTCAAACCCATATCTTTATGAAAGTTATAGTAAAGTCCCAGTGCAAAGGTATACGTGTATAGGTTGTGCACAGGGAGGCAAATTAAGGTTGCAGTCATTTTTACAAACATGTGCTACATTCCATTCAGACTCGTAGGATCACGTGCCTAATTACAAGGCAAGTGCATGCTCCATTCCAGGCCTTTAGAAGAACAGGGCCAGACTCATGGGTGATTGTGCCTCACGGATTACAGCACTCATCCATTTATTCATTACATAAATACAGACACAAAATGAAAAATCTACACTAGGAATACAAAGGTGAATACGATATAATGCCCACCTTCAATGATATGTCAATTACTACCGGTATAGAGACACAAATAAGTGGATCAAAACAAGATTGTATGCAGGGTACTCAATTTGAGGGAGTATAAATAAATAAAGGTTTCATAAGGGAGGTGACTCTTGCCCTTAATTCAGAACGATGAGGTGCTTCCTCGTAATTACCAGATAAATTGGAATAAGAAGGTAAAGGGCTAGGTGAGGTAATGGTTTAGGAGGCTGCACCAGCTTGTGTCAAGGGCAGGAGGAGGCTAAGACTAAGGAACATGAGCTTTCTACAGAGGCAATAGAAAGACAGTGAAGACATTCAGATACAGGCTGTGTGCGCATTCTTGCAATGTGGTAAAATGTACAGGATGTTCTTGAGGCAAGGGAACCAACAAAGGAGCTTTTCCAATAGGGTATTGTGGCTGCAAAATATGGAAAATAACTACCCAATTGAAGCAAAAGTGAAATGTTTCAAAGGCTATGGAAGTGTTAGCAGTGTTAAGGGGAGTTGGGGAATTGGGTCTGTAACCCTCCCTTCTCCAGAAAGTGTGAAGACAAGGTTCAATCAATCCCCTATTCCTCTTCTGGCCACTGTAGATACACAAAGCAAACCATTCCTCCTCTCCTTTCCATCACTCTGTTTCAGGGTCAGGGCCTTGGAAAAGAAAATGCAGTTGACTAAACTTATGTCATACACTACAGGACTATTCTAAGGGCCAATCTCATCCACTACAGGGCCATTCTAAGGACAGACATCAAGGCCCACCTACCTTATGATATGAAGGAGTCAAGAGTGAGAGCTTAAGGATTAGTGATGCCCAGCCTAATGCCACCCCACCCAACCCACGCTGCCTAAGGTTCTGATTTAATTGGTCAGCTGTGTGATCTGGGTTTCAGGGAGGGGGGTTAAAATCTTCCTGGTAATTCTAATCTACAGCCAAGAATCACTGTCCTAGGTGCCGGGCTGAGAAAGTGTGTCGAGATTTCTTGGCAGAAAGAAAAGAGGAAATTATCTGAGTCAGGTTCAGAGCTCTATATTCCCAGCTTGAACCTGAGCTTTCCTACTTTTATCTTTCTTATATATTGGACCCCTGCCTCAGATTTCCATTGAAGAAAAGGCACTGTGCTGTTGAAGAAAGAATTGAAGTTTTAAAGCAAAACAATATCATAAGTTCTTAAATGTCAACAGTCCACAGGGTTTTCGTATCAAGAAAACTTTTCCTCAGCATCATCTTTGAAGTTACTTACTTGGCACCATAGTCACTGAAGTTTTTATATGCAGTTGCCGAAAAGGAAAAATTTGCTTCAATGATCAGAAAAACGCCACAACTTAACCACACTTGTCAAGACAGTCCTTGCATATTAATTAACTGCACATTTATTATGTAGCTAACATATGCTGTGTGTCCCACTTTAAAGTCTAGAAATAAGTTCTAGCTTTACAGGCAGCTCATATTCTAATAGAGGTGACAAGCCAGGGACAAAGGTATGAACAATATAAAGTTATATCATGAACATCTTTTCAGTCTAAGTCCTTTGGCATAAAGTCCCATAGAGGAGGGATCTGTTGGGTGGTATCTAGCTCAGTCCTCCAAGATTCTGAGGACACACTTCACATTATACTGGAGACCCATGGATCCTTGGTGGCTCTATTCATGGGAATGCTGACATGTGCCCCTATAGCTGCCCTGTGCTCTGTCTTCAGAAGCATACCAGAGATCTGAGGGGGGTTGAAACCAGCTAGTCTTTGAGGAGTACCCAGGTATTTCCTTCTCAACATCAAAGAGAGGATTGGATTATTTGCTAATGGAGAGTTCACTCTTAAGAAGTCTTCACCTTCCCAAAGTAAAGTGTCCAGAAGCCCATTTTGTGAGTGGTGATCACTTTAATGGATGTCATTGCTTTGCAATCTCAGAAGCCATCCAGTGGCTTAGATATCCAGGATTCAGCCTAGAGAGAGGATTCTTGAACTTTTTATTTCCTTATTTACCAGAATAACATTCAAAACAATTAGAGTTCGCTGGGTGAGGTACTACATGCCTGTAATCCTAGCAGCTTGGTAGGCTGAAGCAGGAGGATCACAAATTCAAATCCAGACTCAGCAAAAGCAAGTTGCTAAGCAATTCAGTGAGACCCTGTCTCTAAATAAAATACGAAATAGGGCTGGGGGTGTGGCTCAGTGATCAAGTGTCCCTGAGTTCAATCCTCTGTTCCCCTCACACACACACACACACACACACACACACACACACACACACCATTAGAGCTTAATTGGTATACTGATGGATCCCATAGTCTAATTTCAAGGCTAGAGATAGGTTCTAATGTGGAGAGTTACCATCTATAATGTGACTGGTGAATAAATAAGAAAAATTAATAATGTCTATCAATGCTAACCTGTAAATGAGAACTTGGAGAGTGGTTCAAACTCCAAGGAAACAATCTGTTCTCCTAAACATTGTCTTGTCCTTAATATCCTTTTCGTAGCCTCAGTATAAAGGGCTCCTATCTCCTATGGATATAATCACAAATTTCAAACGAATAAAGAGAAAAATTAATGAATTTTCTTTTTCTTTAAATGACTTTACAAAAGCTTCAAACAACTCTTCCCTAGTGAAATTATCTCTATCAGGAATTTCAGACTTATAACTTTCATTCCATGGAGTTCATTTCCCAGAATAGAAGACCTGTTTATAAAGCAGTATTTATTATTTTCTTCTCTTACTGAAAAATTTGTATGTACCTTTATAGCCTTAAAAAAATTACTAAAGCACAAAGAAATAAGTTAAAATCACTTAGAAATTCCTAGATAGAAATACAGAGATTACGAACTCACAGTCTTTTCTTCCAGTCTTATATATTATATAATATTTATAGATGAATAACGATTTTTGCTAAGAACCTGATCTACCACACATCAGGGTCAAGTTTCATAATTAGTGGCAGGGGCAAAGACAGAAGACACTCTCTGGCTACTGAATTGGCAAGATCAGAAATGAATGGGGCCATAAAGAGCCTATGTCTTTCATTAATGTGTAAAGCTGAGACTTTATTTATAAGGAGATTCTAAATTCCAGGCCGGTCTCACCCGACTGCCCTTGATAGAGGTGGCCTGTTTGTCATGTTAATGAAGAGAAAAGTTTCAAGTTCCACAAAGACTTTCCCCCAAGGCTGAAGGGGAGAGAGCAGTTCAGAGGTGGGATTGGGGTGGATTCTGACGCACCTTGCTGACCTGTGGGGCCAGCTGACCCCAAGTCAGGAGTGAGTGGAGCTGCCCCAGCTTGGACCAGAGGTGACAGCCAGATTTGGGTTCTCAAAACTTAAGCAGCATCTGAGTCCTACAGAGGGCTTTGAGAGGTAGGGGGCAAGGTTGAAATCTACATTTTAAAAAGCAGGCATCTCAGGACCACAGTTTGAGAAACACTAGTCTATCCTGCCCCTTGCACCGTTTAACAAAGAGGTTCGGAACTCAAGTTCTGAAGTCAGACAGATATGGTCTTTATTCTTAACCCCATCCATTAATCACTGCATGAACTTGGACCAGAAACTTAATAAATCTGAACCTTTACTTCCTCACAAGTAGAACAGAAATAACTACAAGGTTGTTCCAAGAAACGGATCATGTAATGTACAAGAGTTAAGCCCATTGACAGCCCATAATATAACTATCCAATACATGATTAATATTCCTTCTATTCAAGTCCCATATCAATATTCTCCTGGAATCTTTCTGCACTTACTAGGATTGATTTCCCAGGTTCCTAAAATATTTGCTGGTTCTTTCCTTTCCAACCAGCTCCGGGGTAAGGAAAAAAGTACTTCCCTACCCCCCAACCCAGCCTTCCCAACTCCGCTACCATGTGAAGGACCAGAGGTCTCTGGCCAGACTAGTCCTCTGCTGCCACCTTGTGGTTTTAACTCGTCTAACACCTTGCAAGTTAACCTTGTCAAGGAGGCGCTTCCCAGCTGCAACCCATAAACATAGTATAAGCAAAGCTGCCAGAGATAATGCCTGCTCAGGCTACTTAGTGGGCGTGAGGACCCGTATCGAAGAGTTTCTGTCCAAGACAATCGAAAAGACAGGCCAAATCCTGAGGGTCACAAAATTACAAAAGAATTAGGATCAAGACTAGGAAATTTTCCTGGTACTGATCTTGAATGGAGGTCTGGAGGGTCTTGCTGACCTCTTGCATGGTCTGTCCACCATATTTCTGAGCATAACTCCAGAAAACCTGCTTGTAAATGTTTATGATAACTTCTGGGATCTCAAAGCTCCACCTTGGGGGATCACCTCCAGGAGTAAACCCAACAATACCTTCTGTTGTTGTCCTCTGGCTCAGTCTTGAGGCTCACCTTTTTGGTTACATAATGACTATCTTCTTGTTGATCTCCTTTACCCACAGGGAACCTTGAAGGTCATTGCAATATGAATGAAGACTATTTCCAGGACATCTACTCTTATGTCTCTCCTACCTGACCTGGGACGGATCAGCAATGAGCATTCCCCTGGGAAATGAAATGGCCTCTGCCCCTTCCAGAAGACACCTAAAATCTTCACCAGGAGCCTGTCCCCACCCCAACGGGTATGAGGGAAGGAAAAGCAAACGTTCACCTCTCCTCAACAGGCAGGGCAGGGAAGCACCTCTCCCCAGGAGCACCTCAGACCTGAGGCTCGCGACACTGATAACTGTCTCCCCTCCTCTTGTTCTCTTTTCTTAGAGCAATGAACTGGGAGATGGAAGGGAGAATGGAGACCCAGGCCTAGGATTGCAGCCACCTCTCAGGACGCCTAGGCTGGAAATGGGTGCATTTTTAGTTTCTTTCTAATCTATGGATTTTTTTTTGGCAAATCTTCATCCTCATTTTTGGGTCCATAGGCATCAGTTCTGGGCAACAGAAGTCCCACTCAGCATCTGCTCCCTGGGCAATTCAGGCCAATGCCCAGATGGGTCTCTGAATGGAGTAAAAGGTAAAGCCCTCTGGTCCTTCTCCAGTGGTACCACTAGATCCACTCCTGTGAAAGCGCACTTAAAACTAGCTTCATTGAGGCACCATCTCTTAGGCCGTATGCGGAGGTTGGGTCAACATGAAACTCTGCAACAGAAGCAGCAAGAGAGAAATTAACAGAGGATGAGGGCAAGAGAAGCATAGGCAGAGAAATGTAGAGTCTCTGTGGGTGAATCTGGGGGTTTGGAATGTTATCCACCAATTACCTGTTCCCAAAACAGATGTGAGCCCTGAAAATTCACTTCTTTAATGCACTTAATGATGGTGACTCATATTTTAGAAAGAATACTACAATTTGACAAAGATTCATTAATTCACCTGGGTTTAAATCTCGCAATAATCCTATTGGATTGTGTTTTGCTGCTGTGATTAAAAGACCTGACAAGAACAATTGAGAAGGAAAAGATTATTTGGGGGCTCACAGTTTTAGAGGTCAGCTCCATTCTTCGGGGCTTAAGGTGAGGCAGAAAATCATGGCAGAAAACTGTGGCAGAGGGAAGCAGCTCACATGATAATCAGAAAGCAGAGAGATCCACTGGCCAGGAACAATATACCCCAAAGGCAAGGCCTCAATGACCCACCTCCTCCAGCCACACCCTACCTGCCTTCAGTTAATCCCTACTGGGGATTAATTTACTGATGGGGTTAAACTGTCCTAACCCAATCATTTTACTTCTGAATGTTCATACATTGTCTCACCCATGAACTTTTGGGGGATACCTCACATCCAAACCACAACAGGTTAGTAGAGCAAATACCACTTTTTCACTAATAAGAAAATGAAAGCTCTATCATAATATATGACATGTCCAAAACCACAGAACATTCATCTCTCTTTTAAATCAAAGCACTTATATCCAAAATTCAAATTTAAAAAGCATTGAGCTGCTTAACTAGCCTCAAGCATTTATGGTCAAGGACTTGAAGGAATGGGGTTAGGGTGGATGTAAAATTGGATAAAAGGAGGAAAATTCCAGAATGAGAGCTGAGGCTCAGGAGAGTCGGCCCGATTTGGCAGCAGCGGGCAGTTACAGAGGAGCATGAGTCCCAGGTGCCTGGACAAAGGGGAGAGGAAGCTGTGTACAGATTAACCATCAACCAACAGAAGGCAAAGTAATGACTTCATATTTCTCTCTTCCTTATATAGGTCCAAATATATACCCTGATGCACTATGGGAAAATCCCTTCTCAACACCAAACTTCCTGAGAAAAAAAAGAAGGAAAAAAAAAAAAAAACTCCTGAACTAGTTTTAACCATTTTTGTATTCTTCTAACTCGTCTTGGCAGCCTAGAGACTTTCCTTTGTGAACTCAGGGGTTTCAAAACGAGTTTTGTTTTCATGCATGGTATTGATTCTGATTCTCAGGAGGGTCTCTTGACATCTCTCCACACCTTACCTGATTAATCCAGCAAATGCAGCAGGCCCCTCACTCACTGACGGGGAGAGGGAGGTACAGAGAAATTCAGAGCCTCGTCTGAGGTAATAAAACCTCTCCAGAGTGCAGTGAGGAGATGAATGCTAAATCTTCCCCCAGCACTGCACACTATCCTTCATCCCAGCCTTTCCAGATTGAAGACTGATGAAAGGATGCCATGGATTTTCATGTTCTCTGCTTCCTCGCTGAATAATCTCTCAAAAAGCAGCCCCTTGCCCTTCCCTTCCTGAGAGACACCCAACCAACCATAAGGAACCCCGATTCCCACCTGGCCCTACCTACCACATGCTAGGTTCCTCTGCCACTTCCCCCTCTCCTGGCCTCAATTTCTACATCTGTCCAACAAGGGACTGGATGGAAAATATCTAAAGGCCTCCTCAACTGTCTTTCTCTTTGGGGCTATGACTAGCTGAATCCCTCCTTTCTTTCCTGCCTGCCTTTGACACAGCATTTTGGTCTTCAGAAGTTAAACATCAGCATGTCAAAAGTAGTAGAAAGGACAGATAGGCTTGCCAGAAGGTTTCAACAGAAAAACTTGACACACCTGATAAATACTTATCAGCTACCATGCTATGCATGTATTCCACTTATAAGTCTCACATCTTTGCAACTGGGTGCTTAAACCTGGCTTTTGGGGTTGGATTCAGACATCTGGCAACCAGAGTGGACAAAAAGTGTGTGCATTGTGTGAGAAGTTGAAGGAAATTTTTACTTTTTATAAGAAACATATAGGTAGTCCAGTCTCAGAGACAAAAAGTCACAGAAGAAAATACAATTAAAGAAAATTCTGCTGTGAGATGTTTGCCCTTGTTTCACCTAAAACAGCAGCTTTTTGTGCCCTGCGTGAGGGAGGGATTTGGCAGGATTTGCTAAGCATACTTACTCAAGACCTGATCCACACCCCTGACCCCTCAAAATGCACACTGGGAGCTTACAGCCTGCCCTTGGCTGCCTCTCCTGCCCCTTCCCCTCTAAATACATACTGAGAAGGACAGAGAGCTTGGAGCCAGCTGGGCTGCCTCTCTTGGGCCTGAGATATGTTTACACTGAGGTCTCAACACAGTGGGATCAGAGAGAGCAGGCAAAGGGAGTCAGAGATGCACTATGGCTCTGCAGAGGACACAACAATGACCCCTGCCTAGTGACCTGAGTTTTAAATCCACCTGAAGTAAGGAATTTATGCTTCATTTATTTTATTATTAATTGATGAATCGCAATTCAATTATATGATTTATATGTATGGGGTACAAGTTGATGTCACAATATATGTGCATATTGTAGAATAATTCATCAAACTAATATACACATCACATCACATACTTATTTCTTTACGTTACACAGAAACATTTCACCTCAGTTTCATCATCCATAAAATAGTAACAAAAATACCTGACTCACAAGACTATGGTGTTTTCCCTTCATTTCCTCTTACCCCAAACAGTGCCTGGCCTAGAGAAATAATTTGATAAATATCTACTGCATAAACTTCACACTTTGTCCACAGTCAGCTCAGAGTCTACAGGTAAATCTCAAGTTATCCTCCCTTAGAGGGTTTTTCTCTAAAGCTGAAACATGAATCCAGAGGACATCTGCTGAGATTTTTTCATAGGGTCCAGTTCCTGCCTCATTCTTCCCTCTTTTGTAGGTCTTTGCCCTCCCAGCAGCATCCTCTGTTTTCCTAAAACAGAAGAGATGAATAGACTCACAGGCAAAAAATGAGGGCAGATGCCTCTCAGGGGAAAGATTGGCCTCCTCTTCCATCTAAGGATCCATAGTCCTCATTGATCTGGACTTTGGGTAGAAGTTTCCCAAGTGGTGTAGATGTGGCACATGTCAGAACTATCAATCACATCACAAACCTGGGCTCACAAGTGCCAGCTTTTATCTAAGGGACAAAAAATGAAAGAGAAGTCCCTGCCTCCCTGCTCCCCAAAGTCTCAGGAATCAGCAACTTTTGCCTCTTCCCATTTGATTATAATTGATTTTAAGTCACAATTTAGCAGAGAAAACAGGACATCACAAACAAACTTTGAACTATCCTTAACCCTTCATCTAGAGTTGGAAATGAATTTTATTTCACTCTTTCACACTGCAGCCTGCAGTAGAATCAAGGTCTCCACTTCAAGGAGACTGCATGAAAGTCAAAAAGCCCTGCAGTGGAACAACCAATTGGGGCTCAATTCAATTGTGTAACTTCAGTAGGAGATGGATCCTGGTTCTCTGGACTCATTTATGAAGATTCCTACCGTCCTTGGTGATAATATGCTAGTAATGAATAAGCAATAGCTGTGTTAATTTCCTTTCCTATTAATTCATCTGCTTTCTTAACCACTAAAGCCACAGTGCATCCTTTTCCTTTGCCTAGAAAATTCCAATTGCCTCTTTACCCCTTTGAAGTCTTCCTGGAGGCTGTGTTTCTGCTCTGGTCCCAAGCCTAAAATGGGGCACTGCTCAATAGAAATAGAAATATAATGATAACCACACATGAAATTTTAAATTTTCTAGTAACTATGCTTTATTAGTGCATGTTAATTATACAGAATAATAGGTTTCATTGTGGCATATTCATACAAAGTGTAACATGTATTGATTATATCTGCCTCCTATTATCCTCCCTTACTCTTCCCCATCCCCTTCCTCTTCTCTAATAGTCTCCCTTCTAGCAGCTGCCTGTTAAAAAGTAAAAAGAATCAGGCAAATCTAATTTTAATAATATATTTTATTTAATCCAGGATAGCCAAAATAATATCAATTCAACCTATAATTATTATGTTAAAGATATTAACAGTACTGTGTATAATAAAAGCACATCATAACTCAGGATTTAAAACTCAGGCACATTCAAGTGATCTGTAGCCACGTGTGGCCTCATATAATATACTTCACTTATTTTTAAGTAATTGTGTGTTTACATGTTCATCTGCCCTATTAGAGTGAAATTGCTTAACAACAGGACAATTAACCCATTTTTGTTCTGTCTTCCCAGATGTGGAACACCTATAAAAACTTAAATACAGTATATAATATATAATAAAACTTTACAACATAAAATGCAGCCATATAGCATAATTATAATATAATGGGTATACACTACTATATACACCCTAAATTACTATTTCCAACCTATTTGAATGCACCTGAGTCGATTCCATTAAAATATTCACAGAACTGAAAACTTGGGACTTAATGAATTAACAGTGGCCAACTCAAGGTAGAGATTCCAGGTAGAATGATAGCTCAGTTAATTAATAAATGAATGTCACAATTGACCACCAGTAGAAACAGAGAGTAGGGAAAGCGGGTGTGTTTAGCACTGGGTATTGTGATTCAGAGGTACTCTGAAACTCTTGGATTATCATGTTCAGAAATAAGTCAGATAGAGATAGGGGCTCAGGAAAAGAACAGGATGAAAAATAAAGGTCAAGGAGGTATGGTTTGGGAAGGTCTTGACCACAAAAACAGGAGCACACATCTAGCCATCTCACATAAAAATACTGTGGATCATTTTTAAGGAAAATCACAACATGCATGGTCAAAACATACTCCCCTCATGCAGGTGCACTCTTCCTTCCCTGGTGTGTTACTTGGGGCAGATCCTGGACAGGATAGGGATATAGGTGAGATCCATATGCAATGCAGCAGGATTCTCCCCCTTTGCCTGATTCTCCCCCTCTTCTTTTCACCCAACTTCCCCAAGTGATTGATACTGCCAGTCAAAAAAAATCAGTTTCTAGAAAATTCCCTCACATTAAAACAATGCTTCTCAAACTTTTAATGTTCACATACACCACCTGGGGATCTTGACTGAACGTGGTTCTGTTCACAGGTGAGGCCATCTGATTCATAGGGAGTAGTGGTGTCCTGTTACAAATCAGGGAGCAGCAGAGGCTGAATTGGAATCAATCTATTATACTTGCTAGCTAGGTAATTTTGTGATTTTTTTTTCACTCTACTTCATGAACCTCAGTTTCGTTACCCATTAAATATGTATAGTATCACCGAGGTTCTTGGAGTATCATACGAAATAGTGTATGTGACATTACTGGTGTCATATGCTCGAGGCTCAACAAATGCTTATTAAAATTCAACAAAAATAGTTTCCAGTTGGCTCTGTGAAGGTAACACTGGAATCAATCTTGTGGAGTGAGAAAAAAAAAATTTAAGATATGTCTGCCTTTAGGTTGATTAAGCCTCAGAGGTTAGAATATTTTTCTTGAACGAAATTCATCTCCCTGTATAAAAGCAATGCAAATACATTTCCAAGCAAATGCCTTCAGGGAGTGAGCATAATTTCATCTTTACCTATTTTTATATTTCTTTACAGTTGCCATGAGAGCATTTTAATAACCTCCATGGAGTTGAAAGTGATGCAGGTAATTGCCATAAGTAATTTAAGGGCTATTAAAGCTAACAAACCTCTCCTGTGGAATACCTTGTTAAGCAGTGATCAGCAGAAAACACGTAAAGATCGTGCGCACTGTAAATTCAAGCTCTTTTTCCAGTTAAGCTGAAGTGAAAATGTAATTACATTACACATCAGAAGGGTACAGACATTAAATCCCTTCTTGTTCCAATCTTGGGTTGGCTCAAGCTGCAGATGCCCTGGTATTCTAATGAGATCCACTTCCTTTAGGAAAGGTGGCCTCCTCTCTGATGTCATTCCCCATTTTCTGAACTGGCTGCTAATTTTTCCATGCATGCTTCTTAACATATCAACTGGAACTTTCTTTTATTTAATCACAAAAGGCCTTAGGGATCTGGACTCCAGCCTTGGTTAGGCCAATCACTAGCTGTATGGCCTCCAGTGATTCTTTTCTCCTTCTTAGGCATGAACTACTACAAGGATAAAATGAAAATATTTTGTTGTGTGCTCTTGAAATTCTCAACCAGCTCTAAAATCGTTTGATCCTAAACAACTTCTTTATTTAGGAGTCCCTTTTCTGATCATTTTAACTATCAAAAATATAGCCATGAATCAAAAGTAGGGCACAAAGAAAGGGAAGAAAAGATCCATAAAATGCATAGGCTAATGTGACAAAGTCATTTGTGACATCTGCATTTTCTATCTTTCAGAACCTTGTAGACCCGTAATCAGAATCAAGTTGCCCTTCCTTCACTCACTGGTCCTAATGAACTTTATCTCCCTCTTTACTAAGTTCCTAACACAAGAAAGGGCAAATTAGAAGTAAGGGGGTGGGGAGGAAAGTAGGCAAGAATACTGACAATAATTAGTGAAATCCCAAAGGAGAAAAAAGAGAACTTCCAGAAGCAGGAACTTTGTCTGGCTTGTTGTTACATATTCAGTGTCAGGCACATGAGATATGCACAACAAATGCTGAATGAATGAATAATGAATAAATGAATGAATGAATAAGAGCAAAAAATTCCAAAAAGTACATACACATACATGCTTATGGGCAGTGGTTGGGGAATACTTAGAACAAATACAAATGACTGTGTGCACTTGAAGATCCTCCCACAGACTGTTTCACATTCTGCAATTAATATTCACGTGGGTGGCCAAAGCAGCAATGAAAACAAACTATGTTTAATAAGCTCTCATGAAGATGGCAAATGATTACCCATGGTTAAACGTGGTAGACTAGGCACATGTTTATCTCTTCTCCCTCCAACACCCTACCAAAAAAAAAAAAAAAAAAAGAATGAGTAAGAAAAAGAGGGGTATGTGATGGCCCAGAGAAAAAGAGAGAAGGAAAGATCCTCAGTGGACGAGAAATGTCAGCCAATATTAGTAGATGAGAAAACATCAAATGATTTTATTAGAGCTGATACAGTGGAACAGCAAGGGCTTGCAGAGGGAGCCAATGGGAAGCCATCCAGGTCAGGCCTCTGATCCCTAGAAAGACTAAGAAATTAGAGGTAACCACACAAGAGGCTTGGGGGAGCTGAACTGCCAACAGGAGGATTCATTTACAATTTGTTAAAAGAGTGGCGAATTTCTTAAGTGTCTTCCCTGTCTTGGCAGGAAATTGAAGATTTATTCCACAAAGGCAAGGATTCAGAAAACATCCAGCCCCCAGATTGTAGCAGATGGTAGGAAAAGACACACTTCTTTTTCTTTTTTCTTTTTTTAATTAAGATATTCTGTTTTATTAACAACCTTGTTCAGTTACATGGAAGTATTTGAAAGACACACTTCTAAAAACATGGGCACGAATGAAAATGGGCAATCGGAACAGGTGGCCTCCAGGTGCCCTCGTCTCTTTGAATTCTATGGCACTGGCAGCTTAGGAACATATTCCTCCACACAGCACCCTCCCAGGCAGAAAACTAGAGGATTCTTATCTTCTCTCTGGGGAATAGACCCAGCGAACAGATCCCTAAATACTCACACTGGATTCCTGGCTAGCCAGACAAGCTCTGCCTCTCTCAGGAAAGAGCAGTGAATCTCTTCCAATATAATATTCTCCAGTACAAACAGACAAAAATACTAAAAGCCTTCAACAAGAGAAACCAAGATCAGAACAAACCATTAAAAGAAACTTAGAGGAAATGAAGACAGTGAAAGTAAAAGAAAACCTTAAATGTATGTAACTGTTACTTTTATAGAAGTAAAAGAAATCTCTATCCATGGCAAAAGAACAGGATGAATATTGTTCAAGGAACATATATCAGAACTCTTAAAATTTAAAAATCTGATTCTTGAAATAAAATATTCAACAGAGCCAGGAGCACATGCCTATAATCCCAGTGACTTGGATGTTTGAGGCAGGAGGGTCACAAGTTTGAGACCACCAGCCTCAGCAATTTAGCAAAGCCCTAAATAACTTAGTGAGACACTATCTCTAAATAAAAAATAAAGTAAGGGATGGGGATGTGGCTCAGTGGTAAAGCACCCCTGGGTTAAACCTCTAGAACTCAAAAAAAAAATCAACAGAAAAAAATTCATTAGAAAGTTTGGAATGTAAGTCAAGCAAATCTGTCAGAGAGTAGAATGAGAAGACAAAGAGATAAAATAATAGGAGAAAGAGGACATTTGAATATCAATCAGCTCAAGAAGTCTAGCTCTATCTAATAGAGTTCTCCAGAAAGAATAAAATAAATCAGCACAATACTGATGCACAAACATTTTCTCATAACTGAGAGACATGAGTTTTCAGATTGAGTCTGTTGACTGGATAGCACAATGAATAAAAGAACTTTCCCACACGACAGTATATTGCTGTGAAAATTCGGAGTTTTGGAGATAAAGAGAAGATTCTGAAATTTTCAAGTCACAGAGAAATAACTGGCATACAAAAGACTGGAGATATGAATGCCATTAGATTTCTCAACAACCCACTCAAAGCAGGAAGTCAATGGAGCAACAGCTTCAAATAGGAAATGAAAATTTACATGGAATTCTAACCTTAGCCAGATTATTGATTAAGTGTGAAGAGAGGCTAATACATATTAAGACTTTCAGGGTCTAAAAAAAATGCTTCACATTTATGCTTTCTCAGGAAGCTACTGAAGAATACACTTTACTGAAAATCAGGCTATAAAACAAGGAAGAGAAAGAAGTGGGGAGTGCAAATCAAGAGGAACATCCTGACAGAAAGGCAGAGGGAAGGGCCAGAAGGACAGCTGTACAGCATGCCTGTGGAAAGCAGGCTGTGCCCTGCTCTGTTGCTGCACAATGTACAGAACAGAAGTTTTCAGACTGTGCCCAAACCCATTACTCAATTCTGTAAAGTTTGCCCTAAGCTACTCCATTTTGAGTTTAAGTGCTGAGGTAGAATGGCTACACCTTGTTTGTACAAATAAACCACCACCATCTGCCTGGAATAACCATAAGAAACAAACTGATAAATAAATTAATCATGTTGATAAAAATGACCACCTGTGAATTTATCAAATTAATCAGAAGGGCATGGATGCATAACTGAAATAAAAGAATCTGTGACTGCCGGTTAATCTGGAAGTATTTAGTGAACTGCCACTGATGAAAGTGGTGTAGCCTATGAATTTGTTGTTATTTAATAAATTCTGGAAATTGTGGAAAGCCACAAAGGTGTTTGGTCTGCATTAATGGCATTGCTTGTAACAGTACCCAAAGCAAAACCTGACCAGATGGGAAGAAGAGGACAGAGGACTCCCGCAGGAACATCTCCAAGAACAAAAAGAAGGCAATGCTTTTGCCTAAGAGGGAAATAATAGTTATCAGGGCTGGAGAATTTTAAAGTATTAGTAATAAGAACATAGACAAATAAGAAGGTGAGAAGAAAACAAGGTAATTATTAACTCCAGGAAGCAAAATACATTGAATGAGGAGGAAAATGTAATCACAAAATGCCAGATGGAAAACTAGGCAAACGTTTTATATTATTTTAGCAAAAAAAATTTCATATAATTTTATTGGGAAAATAAATATGCTGGAATATATATATATATATATATATATGAAACAAATATGCTAAATCCTCTTCTTTATAATAAGAAATCAATAAAAAGTGAAAAAAGATGAAATTTGATAAATCAAGAACTAAGATTCAACTCAATTGACTTTTGGGAGGGGTAGAATAGAAATTACAATATCACCAAGAAGTTGGTATTGCTATTTTCAGCTTTTATTTTGTTTTTGTTTTTTAATTTTAATGGCTTTTTGTTAGATTTTGATTTTAAAATATTACTTTGGTAAAATTTTTGCATGTCTTTAAAAATTAAGTCAGATGTTATAATGACTTAATCCAAGCCATAGTTATGCTTAGAAGCCCTTGCCTAAGAAGAGAACAGAACATGCTACAGTCAAGTTAGGGTGACTGTAGCATGAGGGCTAGAGGAAAATTGACCAGACCAGCAAACCCAAGAGTGACCTGAGCCATCATCCAAGTCCAAGGAGGTCCCATCAAAGGGATGAGGTAAGATGCAATGAAAATACCCTGAGGTCTGTGCTTCTTAACATCAAGCAGGGCACAAGTCTTTAATTCAAGGATAAGAAAAAAACAAAAATGTTGAAGCAGGACTCTATCTTAGGAAAATGGCCAAGGAGATTCATGGTTAAGCCTTCACTTCTTCTAGACAATAGTCAGCTCTGCACATCAGTCTTTGCAGTCTCTTTGGGGCTAACTGAGCAGGAGGTGCTCACAAATAAGGCCAATTATGTCTATTGTCCAGGCACATGATGGTGTGAGAATAAAGCCACAGCTCGGTGATCCTAAAGATGCCCAGGGGTAACAGAGCCCTGAACTCAGACTGCAATTTCCACATTTGGAAGGGTTACCCATGTGTACCCAGGTCCATGTTTTATTGGCCCTGAGCCTTGATGGGGTTGGGTCTGCAGATGGCAGACAACATTAGAAAACAGAAAATGGGGCTGGCACAAGAAGTGACCTACAGAAGAAAAAATATCTAATACAAGCCAGAAAGATTCCATTCAAAATGGTTAAGTTTTATGTTAAGCTTTAGTGCTTAAAACTTCCATTACATGAAATATTCACTTATGTAGAACAGCTCATTCCCCAGTAATATGAGATTAATGAGGCATCACTGTACATAAAAACTACCGAACTGGCTCGGATCAATGTTCTGTCCTGTCCAGTATTCTGCCTTTTAAAGGGCATAAAGAATACAAAATTCAGAGACAGAAGTATCTGGTTTGAGGGCCTAGTTCCACCACTTTGAATTGTGTGACATTGAACCAGTTATTGATCTACTCCTAGCCTCAATTTACTCGTTTGTAAGAGAGTACTAATAATACCATCTTCTTGGTGATATTGTGAAAATTCAATGAGATGGTGTCCTTACAAGTATGTTTTAGACTGCTATACAGTCTAACTATGTGTTAATCTAGCTGGATGGTGTGTGTAAGTGTGTTTACACACTTGGTTTTCTTATGTATCCTAATTTGTAAAAAAAAAAAAAAATCCAGTCATTAGGGCTGGGGATGCAGCTCGATGGTAGAGCACTTGCCTGCCCTGGGTTCATTCTCTATCGCAATAAAGAGGGGATGGGAGAAGGAGGAATCTAATTATTAGGGGATTTTTATGAATATATGTTTAAAACTTTCCTGATTCTGTCAAGAATTTTAGATCTCTTGACTTTCTGATGAATATTATATCCAATTTTTTTAAAAAAATCAGTAGGAAAGTTCACAGAATGTTTTAGTAAACCAAGTAATCACATAGTGAAATAAATTTCTGCACCTCCTCCCTCCTCATCCTGTACCTGAATCCCTGCCCCCAGAACCACTTCTCAATTGTGCTCTTAGCAAAGACCTCCTGGAATGGAGTATTGTGGGTGCATCGGAGGCTTCATGAAGGCTGGAAGGAATTGCTGAGCTAAAATTCCAAAGCAAGTGCTTAAAATTGTCTGCAAAGATAGACAACAAACCAAACAAATAACAAAGTTCTCTTACAAGACTATAAATAATACTGCATTCTGTAAAAGATGACTTTAAGATAGTATAAATCCTCAATGAGATTACAGGAATAACTAATGTTCATATACCAAGAAAATAATTATGCAACCAAAATAAACAATTCTAAGTCAGAATCAGATGATTTTTTTTGAAGAACCCATTGGAATTACTAAAAACTAAACTGTAATCACTAGAGTAAAATAATCTGTGCAGGAAGGGATAATTAAGTGATGACAAGAAAGTGCAAATTGAGTACCCCTTATCCAAGATGCTTGGGAAAAGAAGTGTTTCAGATTTCAGAGTCTTTTGTATTTAGGAATATATGCATAGACTTTACCAGTAGGGCATTCCCTAGTCCAAAATTCTAAAACCTGAAATCCAAAATTGGGGGGGAATCTATATGATGCTTGAAATGTTTTAGATTTGCGGTATTCTGGAGTTCAGAATTTTGGATTTGAAATGCCCAATCCCTATGAAGAAAATTAGAACATATCAAAGCAGAAGATAGCTTTTTGAAAATATGAGTCAAAAGTTGATATACATAAGAGAATAGACTAGCAATAATTACATATACCCAAAAGTTGTTGTAGAAGCAGAGTAGAATCGATGAAAAGACAAGACTTAAGTAGTCAATAATGGCTTCTTCTTACCGAAACCCCATTGCCCCTCTCATAACTATTAAAGTGGCTATGAATAAGCAAAACCATAACCCCACAAAATAATTGGAGAACCAACTATCTACACATCATACATACAATGAAAAGCTAAGAAGCCGATAGAAACCATCACAGCAGACCCAAAAATGCTGAAACAGTGGAGAAATGAGGCAAACTCATTTATGCTGAAGAACCCCCAGAGGCTCAGGAATTGGTAGCACCAGGTAAAGGGGAGGTACAGATGGTGCTCACATCAGCAAGACTAACTGAAAGGCAGTTTAATATGTAGTCAGTGGTCTCAACAAAAGGAATGCTGGAGGTTGATGCTCTGATGAAGTTTGAACATCAGATTAGCACTTCCTCAGAGCCACCAGAGTGTAGTGAAGGGTCAGCAGAGGGGAAGCTCAACTTCAGTAGTGTAACTATTATGCCTTTCAGATACCAGAGTACTATGCAAAATATTGACTGAAAAAAAGTACTGTTATTGAAGAAAACTGTTCCCCTAATCCTTGATCTTACACCATCTCAGTCTGAGAAACATTGGGCCAGCCTGCCATCTGGCACTAAAATATCTTACTAATTAGGCAAGTAAGTGATCTTAATTTAAAAAAAAACAGAAAGGAGTTAAAGTAAGAGCATGAGTGTAAATGCCAGCCAAAATC
The DNA here is from genome assembly GCF_045843805.1 of Urocitellus parryii. NCBI lineage: Eukaryota > Metazoa > Chordata > Mammalia > Rodentia > Sciuridae > Urocitellus > Urocitellus parryii. The sequence goes on from NC_135542.1 coordinate 102,743,349, forward strand.
TTGAAGAAGAAAATTTACCATTTTTGTTTTAAAGTCAAAAAACCAGAGTTAATTGTGGATAGAAGTCTACCTGGAGTTATTACTTCTACACCCTCTGATTTGGCTCATTCTGATCCTATTCTAGATGCTTTTGATACAGAAGGGGAGGTTTGAAAATGCCTGAAGGGCAGAAAAAGTATTTCAAATTTATTCATAAACCTAAGCTGGGTTTGTTACATGCCATTCACAGTACTTAAATGCATGGACTCAGACTTTCAGAGGGTGAGCCTCCACGTGACCATTTACTAAGTCAGGTAAAATTGGACAATTTATTGAACCTCCCAGGGTGTTGGTTTCCTTTACTATAAAAAAAAAGTGAGACTAACAACATCTACATCACAGTTTTGAAGTTAGGGTCTAATAAGATAATGAGCAATAAGAAAAGTTTAACATGGTGTCTGGGATGTAGTAAACACCAGTTATTCTTTATTATTGTTCAATCAGCCACACAATTTAGAAGAAAATCAAGCTACTATAGTCAAAGAGCATCAGTAGTTGGGGTTCCTATTGAGAGCAAAGAAGAAGTTAGACATTTAAGATATATTGTAGTTGATTTCTATCTGCACTTTAAACAAAAATTGCCCCAATATCTTCTGTTTGTATGTCTTATGAAAATCTGTGAACTGCTGTTTTATGGCTAAAACTACAGGGTTCAGTCTGCACCAGATATTTGATTTTCATCTGGACCCAATTCTTCTGCAAAGGTGGCTCCTTTCATGGGAGCGGAGAGCTGGAAATGAGAAGTTGATGCTCTGAAGAGGGTTGAATCCCACTGTTATTTTTTTTTTCAACCAAGATCAGTTCTTGGCCAAGACAATGTAGCTCACTCAGTAATTAATGAAAGGAGTGCTGAACTGCACAATGATTAGAGTTTCCCTCTTGAAAATTCTATTTGCTTTGTTCCTGACATCATCACAAAGCATCCAGGAAATCTAAATGTCAGGACTCCTACTCCTATGGTTTTCTTTCCACATGTCCCCCAATAGTCTATCCTTCCATATTATACAAACAACTTCCATGATAATTGAAGCCAGACCTAAGCAAGTATGTGAAATATATAAGTATATGAAGACAAGCAAAAAAAATGAGACTATTTCACCTCATTAAGAATCAGATTGGTAAAATAGTGTGGTCCCTAGACCAACAGTATCAGCATCAGCTGGGAACCTGTTATAAATACAGATTCTTGAGCTTTATCAAAGAAGCAAAATCTCAGGGTTTGGGAATCAACACTCTTCAGGGGGTTTTGATTTTATTTTTTTAATTGACAAAAATTGTATATACTTGCAACATGATGTTTTGAAATATGTATACATTGCAAAATGACTAAAAAAAGCTAATAAGCATGTATTACCTCATATACTTATGGGGTTTTTGCTGTGTGGTTAAGGACACTTAAAATCTATACTCAGTGATTTTTCAAGCATGTGATAACTTTGTTAACAATTATAATCACCATGCTGTATATTAGTTCTCTTGAGTATCTTCCTCATGTTTAACTGAAATTTTATATCCCTTGAACAACATATCCCACTCCCTTCATTCTGCTCACAGTCCCTGGAAACCACCACTCTACTCTCTTCTTCCACTCTCACCACTTTTTAGATTCCACATACAAGTGGGATCATGTGGTATTTGTCTTTCTTTGCCTGTTTTATTTCATTTAACTTCTTCCAGCTTTTTGACAGAATAGTATCCAACTGTGTATATACACTACATTTTGTTTATGCATTCATCCACTGTTGGACATAGAGGCTAATTCCATACCTCAGCTATTGTAGATAATTCTGTGATAAAGAGGAAAACAGTTGTCTATTCAACATAACTAATTTAATTTTCTTTGAATGTATACCCAGTGATAGGACTACTGGATCACAAGCTAGTTCTGTTTTTATTTTTTTGAGGAACCCCTATACAGCAACTCAGAATTTAGAACTAAAGTAGAGATGATAGAACTGGAACTATATATTGATTGAGAATTTTCAACAGAGAATAAAGATTCTGTGAAATATTTGTGTTATTTTCTCTAAAGACATAAGAAAAGAAGATGGGGAGAAATAATCCCCCAGTACATCTGAAGGTTGAGGAAGAGAGAAGAGCTTCATGGTATTACCATGTATGACTTTCCACATAGAGGGGAGAAAGGGTCCTCACTGATTGAACTGACCAGACATATACCCTTCTTATTGACAGTTCTGATCAGAATCTTCCTAGTTACCCATCCCTCTTTCTTCCTGCCTGATCCTGTAAGTGCCATCCTGTTATTAGAAAGGAATGGCCAAGAAAAACAAACATCGACTCCTCTAACATAACTGTTATTCATTGTCCACGTTGTAGAACTGCTGGCTATCAAACTAGATAAGTAATTTCTGACAAGCATAGTCAAACCATAATACAACTAGCAAAAAAAGAATAGCCTGAGTGATTTTGCTTCCTTACCAATGACATCCCAGTCTAGCTTCATTCCTACCACTTTCTGGACTTAGAATCAATTAAGGTTACTCAAGTGCTTAATGGCTCCTAGTTTCTTGGCATTCATATCCAATCCAGAGATGCTCCCTGCTTCTTCAGTCTCTCCCTATAATCATTCAACATAAGCAAAAATCTTACAGCAATTCTTTTATTACTCATTTTGACCCAAACACCTCAAGATTCCCCTGGAGTCTTCATCCTTGCTACAGTAAGCTTAAAAATACCCAGATTTGTTCCTGGCCTTTGATTAGTGGACTTTGACAGTTTGAAATCACCCTTGCTTTCTAGCAACAGACAAATGTTCCAAAGACATCCTGAATTTCCTGCCTAGACATGGCAATCAGCTTTGATTTAAGAAGGTCTAGTTCTTTTAGTGGGTGAACATGAACATATAAAAAAGGAAGAAGAAGAAAAGAAAACCTGGGCAATAGAAACACACAGGAAAGTTAATCGTGATCAAAACTGCTGCTGTTGGAACTATTACTGCCACTGAGGCCACTCCGTGGATGGAATGCCTATTTTCCTTTAAACTTGTGAGTTTCCATGAGCCCTTCTAATATGGCTGGTTTTCTTGCTATATCCAAGATTCTTTGATTGACATGGTTATTATGTACTAAGACTTTCTCTGACATGGACTTTTGGAGGTTTAAGGCTGACTGATCACCCACTGTCTTCCACCTCAAGTTCTCAACAACCGGGAGAAACAGTGGGACAAAAATCAGTTATTATTAAAAAAAATATGTTACAGAAAGCATTCTGTGGTCAGAAGTAGTCTTCATGAAGTGAATTGGATGACACACACTAAATAAATGACAGTCATTATCCTAGACAGGAGGTCCTAAACTCTGGGTCCCAACCACAAAGGAAAAGAAAGTGTAGAGAAAGAGGAATGAAAGTGAGGAAGAAAAGAGGAGGAATTGGAAGGGAGGAAAAGGAGAGTAAGAACCAAGGAGAGCTGTTTCTTTGTAATGTAAAGATGGGTCAATAATATTAACTGGGTTGTCACAACTGGGATGAAATCAGACACTGTAAAGTGCAAGGCAGATGTAAAAGCTCATAAATAGCTGCTGACATGATCATTTTTCAGAGAACAATTTTGAGCATTCATCTGAACATAGTTATCATCTTTCCTCTTCAGGATCAATGTTTACAACCAGGAATTCCGAGCACAAGAATATAACGCTCAATCATCAATATGTATTGTCCTACAGCCCTTCAGGAAAAAAAATAATAATAAAGTTGACATTTTTAAACTTTTCCAGTCTTGTCAGATGAAAATTAGTTCACTACTTTTATTATCAATTCTCTTGTGGATTTAATTCTTTTGTGAGAATTTTGCTTATAGACATCAACAGTCTAATAGTTCTGCACTTGTTTTAGGGTTTGTTTTGTTTTGTCTTTTTGTAAAAATGAATTGCCCCTGCTGCCCACTCTCATTCCACCAATGAAAAATAACTAGTTGAACACTTTGATATTTCCTTCCATTTTATATGATTATGTTAGAAATTTATCGGGGGTGGTGGTGGTGGTGGTGGCAGTTCCTTTTCACTATTATTATTGATTTCCCATACTTGGAAGTGAAAATGTAGCTCCATTTTAAATCATTGCCTCTTTTCTTAACCACACACATGCACATTTTCCCACTAGCCCAATACAGATCTACATAATTTTGGTCATTTCAGGGTTCATTTTACTATGACTTAGTAAATATAATTGAAAGTTGAGTAATCTAAAAAAAAAATGTGCCTTCTCCTTTCCTGTGTAACATTTTGATTTCCATAGAAAAAAAAAATGGTAACTGTCTGGTGTCTTATTTTCCCAGTTTAGTTGTCACTGCTTTTTCCCAAACACGGCCCAAAGTGTGATCATTTCTGTATTTTCAAATTCTTAAAGAAGCCAGTCTCCAAGCTTTGTGCTGCTGTATTCTGAATTGGCTGCTCTCTGGGTCTGCTGCTATTATCATGGGATTTCTCTTCCACATCATCCTGGAATTCCCTTCACCAACTACCTCTTTCTTGGCTTATTCCTCATTCTGATTAAACACACTTTTCAATGAGCTAATTGTGAAAGTGTGGGTGGAAGATTACATATGTTAGACTCTGTACATCCCCAAATCCTAATTTTATTCTTGCACTTGCTTGATTATTTGACTGGATTCAGATTTCCAGGGTAGAAATATTTTTTTTTCCCAGAATTGTTTAAGGTCTTGCTATATTGTCTTCTAATTTCTAGCATTGTCATGAGAAATCCAATGTTTTTGTGAATTGTTAATCTACCATTTGCAATCTACCCAGTGGCCTCTGGTAGGGTAATAAGACTGGGATTTTTTTTTTCAGAGTGGGTGGGTAATCCAGGCCTCAGAATCTTAAAGCTTTCCTGTTGGGCTGGTCAGAATTTCCAGAGAAGACTCTTGTAGGATATAAGATCAGTATTCAAAAAATCAATTGTATTTTACGAACTAGCAATGAATAATCTGAAAATAACATTAGGACAACAGTAGCGTCAAAAAGAATAATTTATTCAGGAATAAATATAATCACAGGCATGCAAGACTTTCACACTGAACTCCTTTAGATATTTATTTTTCCTAACCCTAAAAATATTTTTCCTGTGTGATTTCACTATCATTAATATAAATATTGGTGCTATTGTTTGAATGTTAAATATCCATCAAGGATCCATGCATTAAAAGCTTGGTCTTCAGAGTAGTAGAATCATTAAGAGTTAGGGTCCAGTGAGAGGTCCTTAAGTCATTAGTGCCCTTTATGGGCACTCTTTCACTCTTTCTTTTGATTTCTGGTTGATGAAGCAAGTGGTTTTGCTCTGCCACAGATTTCCACCATGAAGGAATGCTTCACCTGATATTCAAAGCAATAGGGTCCGCCAGTCAGGGATGGGAACCTTACAAACTATGAACCAAAATAAATCTTTTTTTTATTTATAAGTTGATCAACTCAGGCATTTTGTTATACTGATGGAAAGTTGACTAACACAAAATTGGCATAAGTAATGTAAGCTAAATCAGCACCATGTGACTGTCACTGAAAACAATTAGGCCATAAAATATTACAGTATCCCTTTTACTTCCATTCTTTAAAGAATTCCAGTATTGAAAGTTCTTACAAAATCTAAAGGTGAGAAAAGGAACACAAATCCTTATCTTACATTCTAAGCATGGTTTGACTTTGAAATGATTCTAGAAGTCACCACATGGGACCAAACCACAAGGAATGCATGTGAACTTCATAATACGTAGCCTTAGCTCACAGGGTATTTCAGGGACTGGTTAAAGACTCAGAAAGAATTAGCCTAGAGCCGCCCCCTGCGCCTGAAAGTTAGGTGAAACTGCGACCACCGACAGAACAGGCCCAGCGACCACCCAGCGTGGTAGATACATCGCCCCGGTTGGAGGAGGGGCAGAGCCGCCACTCACGCCTGCAAGGTAGACAGACCTACAACCGACAGACAGAACACGCCCAGCGGCCCGCGCCTGCAAGGTAGGCGGAACTACAACCACCAACAGAACAGGCCCACCGGCCCACAGAGGGGCAGAGCTGGCGCCCACACCTGCAAGGTAGGCGGACCTGCTACCGACCAGCAGAACAGGCCCAGCGGCCTGCCAGCGTGGTAGGCACATTGCCCCAATTGGAGGAGGGGCAGAGCCGCCGCCTGCGCCTGCGAGGGAGACTTTGCAACTATACAAGAGCAATATAAATATATAGGGGGAAAATTCAATAACACAACAGTTTCACCAAGCAGAAAGAAACGCGAACAGTATGAAAAGACAAGGAAAGAAAGGACCTCAAGCAATGCATGTCAACTCAACGTTAGAAGAGGTAATATCTGCAGCAGATGGAATGTCAGATAAAGAATTCAGGATATACATGCTTCAGATGATCTGGAGTCTCAAGGAAGACATTAGACAGCAAAATAAGACAATGAAAGATCACTTCAACAATGAATTATGTAAACAAATCCAAGAAGCAAAAGATCAACTATACAGGGAGATAGAGGTTATAAAAAACAAACAGAAATCCTAGAAATGCAGGAAGCAATAAACCAACTTAAAAACTCAATTGAGAATACTACCAGCAGAGTAGAACACTTAGAAGATAGAACATCAGACAATGAAGACAAAGTATTTCAACTTGAAAAGAACATAGACAGCTCAGCAAGACTGTTAAGAAACCATGAGCAGAACATCCAAGAAATATGGGATAACATAAAGAGACCAAACTTAAGAGTCACTGGGATATAGGAAGGTATAGAGGTCCAAACCAAAGGAATGAGCAATCTATTCAATGAAATAATACGAGAAAACTTCCCAGAATTGAAGAATGAGACAGAATCCCAAATCCTAGAAGCCTACAGGATGTCGAATGTGCAAAATCATAAGAGATCCACACCTAGACACATTATAATGAAGATGTTCAACATACAGAATAAGGAGAGAATTTTAAAAGCTACAAGAGAAAGGAAGCAGATTACATTTAGGGGTAAACCAATCAGGATAACAGCTGATCTTTCAACACAGACTCTGAAAGCTAGAAGATCCTGGAATAACATATTTCAAACACTGAAAGAAAATGGGTTCCAACCAAGAATTGTGTATCCAGCGAAATTAAGCTTCAGGATGGAAGATAAAATTAAAGCCTTCCATGATAAACAAAAGTTAAAAGAATTTGCAGCTTGAAAACCGTCTCTCCAAAAAATCCTCGGCAAAACATTACAGGAAGAGGAAATGGAAAATAACAAAGAAAACCAACAGTGGGAGGTAGTACAGTAAAGGGGGGAAAATAATCAAAGAGGAAAACAAACCATGTTTAGTAACATAAATAAACAAATATGGCTGGAAGAACAACCCATATCTCAATAATAACCCTAAATGTTAATGGCTTAAACTCACCAATTAAGAGACACAGGCTAGTAGAATGGATCATAAAACAAGATCCAACAATATGCTGCCTACAGGAGATGCATTTGATAGGAAAAGACATACATAGACTGAAGGTGAAAGGTTGGGAAAAATCATATCATTCATATGGACTTCGGAAACAAGCAGGAGTGTCCATACTCATATCAAATAAAATAGATTTCAAGTCAAAGTTAATCAAAAGGGATAAAGAGGGACACTACATACTGCTCAAGGGAACCATACACCAACAAGACATAACAATCATAAATATATATGCCCCAAACAATGGTGCAGCTATGTTCATCAAACAAACTCTTCTCAAGTTCAAGAGTCTATAGACCACCATACAATAATCATGGGAGACTTCAACACACCTCTCTCACCACTGGACAGATCTACCAAACAAAAGTTCAATAAGGAAACTATAGAACTCAATAACACAATTAATAACCTAGACTTAATTGACATATATAGAATATAACACCCAACATTGAGCAGTTACACTTTTTTCTCAGCAGCACATGGATCCTTCTCAAAAATAGATCATATATTATGTCACAGGGCAACTCTTAGACAGTACAAAGGACTAGAGATAATACCATGCATCTTATCTGATCATAATGGAATGAAACTGAAAATCAACGATAAAAGAAGGAAGGAAAAATCATGCATCACTTGGAGAATGAACAATAGGTTGCTGAATGATCAATGGGTTATAGAAGACATCAAGGAGGAAATTAAAAAATTCTTAGAGATAAATGAAAACACAGACACAACATATCTGAATCTATGGGACACATTGAAAGCAGTTCTAAGAGGAAAATTCATTGCTTGGAGTTCATTCCTCAAAAAAAGAAAAAACCAACAAATAAATGATCTCATACTTCATCTCAAAATCCTAGAAAAAGAAGAGCAAAACAACAGCAAAACAAGTAGAAGGCAAGAAATAATTAAAATCAGAGCTGAAATTAATGAAATTGAAACAAAAGAAACAATTGTAAAAATTGACAAAACTAAAAGTTGGTTCTTTGAAAAAATAAATAAGATTGACAGACCCTTAGCCATGCTAATGAAGAGAAGAAGAGAGAGAACCCAAATTACTAGCATATGGGATGAAAAAGGCAATATCACAACAGACACTTCAGAAATACAGAAGATAATCAGAAATTATTTTGAATCCTTATACTCCAATAAAATAGAAGATAGTGAAGGCATCAATAAATTTCTTAAGTCATATGATCTGCCCAGATTGAGTCAGGAGGCTATAGACAACCTAAACAGACCAATATCAATTGCGGAAATAGAAGAAACCATCAAAAGACTACCAACTAAGAAAAGCCCAGGACCGGATGGGTATACAGCAGAGTTTTACAAAACCTTTAAAGAGGAACTAATACCAATACTTTTCAAGCTATTTCAGGAAATAGAAAAAGAGGGAGAATCCAAATTCATTCTATGAGGCCAACATCACCTTGATTCTTAAACCAGACAAAGACACTTCAAAGAAAGAAAACTACAGACCAATATCTCTAATGAACCTAGATGCAAAAATCCTCAATAAAATTCTGGCGAATCAGATACCAAAACATATCAAAAAAATTGTGCACCATGATCAAGTAGGATTCATCCCTGGGATGCAAGGCTGGTTCAATATACGGAAATCAATAAATGTTATTCACCACATCAAGAGACTTAAAGATAAGAACCATATGATCATCTCGATAGATGCAGAAAAAGCATTCGACAAAGTACAGCATCCCTTTATGTTCAAAACTCTAGAAAAACTAGGGATAACAGGAACATACCTCAATATTGTAAAAGCAATCTATGCTAAGCCTCAGGCTAGCATCATTCTGAATGGAGAAAAATTGAAGGCATTCCCTCTAAAATCTGGAACAAGACATTGATGCCCTCTCTCACCACTTCTGTTCAACATAGTTCTCAAAACACTGGCCAGAGCAATTAGACAGAAGAAAGAAATTAAAGGCATAAAAATAGGAAAAGAAGAACTTAAATTATCACTATTTGCAGATGACATGATTCTATACCTAGCAGACCCAAAAGGGTCTACAAAGAAACTATTAGAGCTAATAAATGAATTCAGCAAAGTGGCAGGATATAAAATCAACACGCATAAATCAAAGGCATTCCTATATATCAGTGACAAATCCTCTGAAAAGGAAATGAGGACAACCACTCCATTCACAATATCCTCAAAAAAAAAAAAATACTTGGGAATCAACCTAACAAAAGAGGTGAAAGACTTATACATTGAAAACTACAGAACCCTAAAGAGAGAAATGGAAGAAGATCTTAGAAGATGGAAAAATATACCCTGTTCATGGATAGACAGAACTAACATCATCAAAATGGCGATATTACCAAAAGTTCTCTATAGGTTTAATGCAATGCCAATCAAAATCCCAACGGCATTTCTTGTAGAAATAGAGAAAGTAATCATGAAATTCATATGGAAAAATAAAAGACCCAGAATAGCAAAAACAATGCTAAGCAGGAATTGTGAATCAGGCGGTATAGCGATACCAGACCTCAAACTATACTACAGAGCAATAGTAACAAAAACAGCATGGTATTGGTACCAAAACAGGCGGGTGGACCAGTGGTACAGAATAGAGGATACAGAAACCAATCCACAAAACTACAACTATCTTATATTTGATAAAGGGGCTAAAAGCATGAAATGGAGGAAGGATAGCATCTTCAACAAATGGTGCTGGGAAAACTGGAAATCCATATGCAACAAAATGAAACTGAATCCCTTTCTCTCACCATGCACAAAAGTTAACTCAAAATGGATCAAGGAGCTTGATATCAAATCAGAGACACGGCGTCTGATGTAAGAAAAAGTTGGCTACGATCTACATACTGTAAGGTCGGGCTCCAAATTCCTCAATAGGACACCCATAGCACAAGAGTTAATAACTAGAATCAATAAATAGGACTTACTCAAACTAAAAAGTTTTTTTTCTCAGCAAAAGAAACAATAAGAGAGGTAAATAGGGAGCCTACATCCTGGGAACAAATCTTTACTCCTCACACTTCAGATAGAGCCCTAATATCCAGAGTATACAAAGAACTCAAAAAATTAAACGATAAGAAAACGAATAACCCAATCAACAAATGGGCCAAGGACCTGAACAGACACTTCTCAGAGGAGGACATACAATCAATCAACGAGTACATGAAAAAATGCTCACCATCTCTAGCAGTCAGAGAAATGCAAATCAAAACCACCCTAAGATACCATCTCACTCCAGTAAGATTGGCAGCCATTCTGAAGTCAAACAACAAGTGCTGGGGAGGATGTGGGGAAAAGGGTACACTTGTACATTGCTGGTGGGACTGCAAACTGGTGCGGCCAATTTGGAAAGCAGTATGGATATTTCTTGGAAAGCTGGGAATGGAACCACCATTTGACCCAGCTATTCCCCTTCTCGGTCTATTCCCTAAAGACCTAAAAAGAGCATGCTACAGGGACACTGCTACATCGATGTTCATAGCAGCACAATTCACAATAGCAAGACTGTGGAACCAACCTAGATGCCCTTCAATAGACGAATGGATAAAAAAAAAAAAAATGTGGCAGTTATACACAATGGAGTATTACTCTGCATTAAAAAATGACAAAATCATAGAATTTGCAGGGAAATGGATGGCATTATAACAGATTATGCTAAGTGAAGCTAGCCAATCCCTAAAAAACAAATGCCAAATGTTTTCTTTGATATAAGGAGAGTAACTAAGAACAGAGTTGGGAGGAAGAGCATGAGAAGAAGATTAACATTAAACAGGGGTGAGAGGTGGGAGGGAAAAGGAAAGAGAAGGGAAATTGCATGGAAATGGAAGGAGACCCTCAGGGTTATACAAAATTACATACAAGAGGAAGTGAGGGGAAAGGGGGGGAAAAAACAAGGGGGAGAAATGAATTACAGTAGATGGGGTAGAGAGAAAAGATGGGAGGGGAGGGGATGGGGGATAGTAGAGGATAGGAAAGGCAGCAGAATACAACAGACACTAGTGTAGCAATATGTAAAACAGTGGATGTGTAACCGATGCTGCAATCTGTATACGGGGTAAAAATGGGAGTTCATAACCCACTTGAATCAAAGTGTGAAATATTATTTGTCAAGAACTATGTAATGTTTTGAACAACCAACAATAAAAATTTTTTAAAAAAGATAAATAAATAATTTTCCTATAAAAAAGAATTATTGGTTGAGAATTAACAGGCAAATCATGTTACATGGATATTTATGAAACATTTTTCACTTTGGTTAAATATCTACTTTCTTTCTTATTAAAGAATTCAGTATAAGGAAAAAAAAAAGAATTAGCCTATTATCATCATCTTTACAACATGGTCCTCCTACACTGGAGCCTTCTACCTCCCTTCACTGTGTATTCTCCACTCCACTCAATCATTTGTTTTCCACGCATTTCTCATGTCATTCCTCTCCTGCAAAACATCCCACTGTGCTCAGTGATCATTGGGGTAAATGTAGAAGTCTTCACAATCTTACACCACCTCACACACCCAACGAAAGCCTATCAAACACTAGAGGAAAAGTCCACAGCAACCACAGAAATCTCCTCAGTGATGTAAGAATCTCCTCAAGTCCCCAAGAACTCTAAGAGGATTTGCAATTAGAAGATTTTTGTCTGAGCTGAGCATGGTGGTGCCCACCTATAATCCCAGTGACTCTGGAGAATCACAGGTTCAAGGCCAGCCTGGGCAAGTTGGCAAGACCCTGTCTCCAAGTTTAAAGGGGGCAGAGGCTGGGGATGTGGCTCAGTGGTAAAGGGCACCTGAGTTCAATCCCCAGTACCAGAAAGAAAAAAGGTTTTGTCTAAAATTCTCTCCACTATTTTTCTCCCCCACAACTCATCACATCTTACCTGTCTTCCAACATTCAAACCCATCTCTTTCAAAAAGCTTTCCAGATGTGTATTTCTCCTGTAATGTAACCGGTAGTTATGCTGTTAATAGTGACACTCAATGATGTATTTCCTGATGTTTCTGTAAGTTCTCAAGGTTAGGGTCTCAATTATTCATCTGTTTCTGGCACTGGAGTTAATATTTGGATATGTCCAATTCCTGGGCTTCACTGTGAAGCAATCCAGCAAAGCCGTATAAACTATATCCACTTGTTTTTCCCCACATTTTTATTGGTGCGTTTCAGTTGTATACACTGATGAGATTTACTGTTATATATTCACACATGCACACAATATGCAATATAACAATACAATTTGGCCAATATCACTTCCCAGCACTTTCACTCTCCCTCCCCACCTCTCCCTATTGGTCCCTTTCCTCTACTGATTTCATCTTCAGAGATGTCTTTTCTATAGTGAAGGTGAAGTCCTCCATATTGGATACATGACCTGATTGATTTTTAGGAGATTTGCCCCCATCTTTCATTTCCTTTTCCTCTCCAGCTTTCCCAATGAGAGAAAACATACAACCCATGACCTTCTGAGTTTGATTTATTTCACTTAACATAATTGTCTCTAGTTTATTTTTTAAAGTGCTGAGAAACCTCTGGGAGGCACTTCATTCATATCCATGAGTAGTGTTCAGACATATACACATATTTATGATTATCTACAGAGCAAACTGGAGGACATTTTGTGATGGGCCCTGTGACCCATTCATATGTGGAAGTCTTAAGCCCCAGACCTCAGAATGTGATCTCAACTTGGAGACAGAGTCTTTATATTAGACAGAGTCTAATCAGGTTAAAGAGATCATTAGTATGGGCCCTAATTCAAAATGACTCTTGTCCTACTAAAAAAGGGGAAATTTAGACACCAAGAAATAAAAAGAGAAAAACAATGTGAAAGAAGAAAAGCCTGAAACAGATCTTTCCTTCTGGCCCTCAGAAACAGGCCCTCTCTGTTCACATATTGATTTCAGAGTTGGAGCCTGCAGAACTGTACAAAAATGAATTTATTTTATTTAAGCCACCTAGTCTATGGAACGTTTCACAGTAACCCTGCCAAACTAAAATAGGCCCAACACATGAACTTTTTTTAGCCTATTTGGAAAAGTTAACGCTCTCCACTCACAATGGCAATTTTTTTTTTCAAATTCCTTTCATCTTCACTAATAGTTTATACTACAGCAAACAAGAAATGAAGCAGAAACTAAAAACTGCAAGTGATTACTTATCAGTATACACAAGTGACCTCAACTACCGGTCATTGGGGAAGCAAGTCTAACTTGAGAGGGAGCTGCCAATAATCATTCTGGATTACATCCCTGAGGCAGCATCTTCTTACCATGAAGTCATGGACCAATATGGAGGACTTCACCCTTCACTATTAGAAAAGACATCTCTAAAGATGTGGATTATATGGGAACAGGAAGTACAAAAGAGAATTATTAGAGAACTGGAGATAAAAACAAAAGCATAATCTAGGAAAGGCCAATGGTCACTGGTTCTGCTGTCACATTAGCCAAAGCATCAGCCAAAGGCTATGTGTAACCTCAAGGAAGGTTTTCTCTGAGCAGACATTACAGCAGTCTCAATAGAAGTGCAAAAGAAAAAAAAGGGCCATTAGATGGTGTTCTTTTCAAAAATGAAAATTCTTACTAATTTCACAATTGTGCATAATCAACAATCCAAAACAAAGACTTATGAAAAGAAAAAATTATAACCCAATGTTGAAGAATTTGGGAAAAGGCAAAAGGGCCCTTGCTACCTCATCTGGAGACCATTTTTCCGTGAGAGTCTCTTGGACCAGACCCTCTCTTCTACTCCATTTTATGTTGCTATAACAGAATGCCTGAAAATGGGTGAAGAATAAAGTTTTATTTGGTTCATGGTTCTAGAGCCAGGGAGGTCCAAGAACATTTGTTTAGAGCCTTGTGTTGCTTTGTTACATGGCAGAAAAGGAGAATGAGAATTGAGCATGTGTGAAAGAGTCAAGCACAAAGGACTGGACTCACTTAATAACAACCAACTAATACACTCCCATGAAAACTAGCCTGCTGCTGAGGAAAGAACATTAATTTTTCCTACAGAATTAATCACCATTTACAGGCTCCACCATCTTTTGATACTGTTATGTTGGGGACCAAATCTCAACATGAGTTTGAATAGAGACAAATCATATTTAAACCATAACACCAACCTATATAAAAATAGATCCCAATTTTCAAATGGGATGTCTTTGAGTCCTCCTTAGATTTAATCATGTAAATAAAAATAATTATGAGGTTCTGGGTCTTTGGGAACCAAAGATAATGAGGCAAGTACTACTGTAGGACCAGGACTAGAAGTACTATGACCCAAGAGAAGAACCAAGCATTTCAAAATAGATTGTGTTTTTTGGTCAAAGGGAAAGGTAGTCTAAATGTTCTGAATGTCAGTTTCAGTTGGCTGCAATATTGGCTTGGCCACCGACACAAATTGTATCCACCACCCCACCATATCTGGCCATGTGCCATTTCCTAAGTCACAGACTCTTCAAGGAAAGCTTGACTGTCCGTCATGATGCATCAGACACTTTGCAGAGCTTGTGAGCTTAGAGAAGCCAGCAAGACGAAGACACCTTCCTTCTAAGTTGCTAGGCAGAGAAAGGTTGCTAATGTTTTAGACAAGAACAGAGTTTCCAGGAAACCTAATGTAATTTAAATCACTTCTAAGATTTTGGACTGTAGTCTTGGGAAATGCTGGTCTAGTTGATTGGAGCCTTGATGAGAAGAAAGCAAATAGAAATTGCCTGTCGAGATCTATTATCATGAAAAGGAAAGCAGGACCATGATGCATCACTAAAATATTTGGGCTTTAGGTTATGTTTGGAATGACAGGAAAGAAGGGCAAATCTCAGAAGATCCTGTAGGAAAGCGATGTCCTTCATATGATAGGACAGGGTAGGAAAAATGTGATTTACTCCAGCTGAGAGCAGTTCGAGGCAATTTAGGAAGGGGCTTTATTGGATTTCCATTGATTTTCATTAGTGAGCAGAATGAATGAGTCTGATCTCATTTATATTTTGAGACTAAAGGGTATAAAGGGTAGGCCAGAAGTTGCAGACGCAAATATTTCTTTCCTTTTTTTTTTTTTTTTTTGGTATTAAGGAGTGAACCCCGAGGTGCTCTACCACAGAGCAACATCTTCAGGCCTTTTTATTTTGAGAGAGGGTCTCGTTAAGTTGTCCAGGTTGGCCCCAAACTTGCAATCATGAGCACAGTTTATTAAAAATGAGATCCTGGATATAGAAATTAAGTTATATCAGCACATATACAGAATTCCTGCTCAGAAAAGAAAGGCATGTTATTTTACAGAAGACCTAACAGATCTATGGGAGAAAATGTGCTTAAAAGGAAAACATATTTGTCAGAAATGGACCCAGGAGAGATGTTTACAAAAAGGAATGATGTGGGCTGGGGATGTGGCTCAAGCGGTAGCATGCTAGCCTGGCATGCGTGCGGCCTGGGTTCGATCCTCAGCACCACGTACAAACAAAGATGTTGTGTCCGCCGAAAACTAAAAAATAAATATTAAGAAAAAGGAATGATGTGATGGAAATTTTTTTAATTGGTTGCTCAAAACATTACAATGATCTTGACATATCATATATCATACATTTGATTCAAATTGGGGTATGAATTCTTATTTTTCCCACGTGTACAGATTGCAGGGTCACATTGGTTATGGATGGAAATTTTTTATTGCATTAAATACTTTAGAGACTAATGGGAAATTGGAGAAATCTTGAGCCCTTAGATTTGAACAGAGATATGACTGGCTCTTAAGTCAACAGAATACTTCACTTCAGCGTCCTTGAGGGAAGAGAAATAGAGTTGATGTTTACTACATTCTAGTCTGGTCTATTGTGAAAGAGGAAACCCAAAACCAACACCTGTGGAACAAAGTTTACTGTGGCCAGGTGATTTTCTTATTTGACCAACAAATGCATTTTTTTTCCAGTAACTTTATCCCATTTGCCAGGTATTTTCTAGGGTCCTTCTACTTCTACCTCATTACCATTCCTATCCTTAAGAGCAGGAGGAGTGGGGGAGGTTGAGAGGCTTGTGGGAAGCCGGTGGTGGCAGTTGGGCTCTGAAGGTTTTCCTGAAGAGCTGTGTGGTTTGGCGTGTGTGTTCTAAAAATAAAATGCGTTTCTTTTGACAAGTGGCTCCTGAATTGTGCCCAGCCAGACTGCGGCAATCAGTTTACCCATGGGGGTTTCAATACTAATAATTTGGCAAGTCAAGTAATAGTCTGTCATGGCAGCAAGTTCATTTGCTGATTTTTTTTTTTGTCAAAGGACACAGATGAATTTATGTTTCTCCTGGACCTTGAGGGCTAGCTAGTCACAGGAGCAGCTGTGGAGCAGTGCTGGGGGCCATGGGAAAGTCTACCACAGATTGGTTCAGTAATTCATAGTCAAGTGCCACTCACTTCATTTTGCCCATGGTGAGTGGTAAGGCTCATCAGAGAGTGGGGCCCAGATAAAGGTCTAGGTGGTCAATCAAGCTCTGGTCACAGTATTTTCTGATGCATATACAACTTGGTAGTATCAGAGTATATTTGTCTCTAATTCTTGAAATTTCCAAGATTCTTTCTGGATGTGGATGAAAACTTGACAAAATTTCTGAGTAAATATCCCAGGATCCAGGTGTTCTACACAGATGTTGTAATTCTAGACGCAGAATTCTCTTAATGAAGCCAGTATATCCAATGTGGAGGGAAATAACTTGGCATAAACTATAGTTGCTGCCTGAGAAATGGATTCTTTTGAAGGAGTTTGGTCCCCAAAAGAGAGTGATAAAATTCCTTGGAGAAATGAAGACATCTGTTTTGGTTTAGTTTGGGGAGATTTGTTGTTTTGGTTTGGGGAGTCGTGGAGGAAAGTACTAGTGCTTGAAGCACAAGATAATAATACAGTGTCCCAACATCACTACAACTCCTGGAAACTACAGGAGGGAACTTTTGACCATATTCACATTATCCCTTAGAAATCTTAAGACTTTTAGTTTTTCCCAAAGTCCAGAATTTATATTCTTTGCTTGTATGTTATCATACTAGTCCAAGTAAGAGTTACACTGAATTTCAGAAACTAACAAGACAACCTTGATGGAAATAAATCAAACAGAAATTGCCTGCTGTATAATGCAAAGGTATTCCTGGAGGTGCCGTTTATTAACTCATCCCTGTGAAACTATTCAGTCTCTTAAAGAATCAGCAGTGCTAATGCTGGTATCCCTGTGGCAAAGCAAGCACTTCCTTTAACACTTTCACCCCACAAACCTCAATATACATAGGACCTCAAATTTCTACAGAAATAGAGAGCAAACTCCTTATTAAGCACTGGGTTTCCCCACAGCCTTCAGTGTTGGGTCAGGCTCAGAGGTTATAAAACTGCAGATATTTAGGGAGTCTTGTTTTGAAGTCTTGCATGTGAGGGAGTAAGAGCCAAGGATTAAGAGGTCACCCAAAACATGGGAAGTGGGATAGGCTTGCCTCCCGAATACATAATGAACCCCCAAAGAAGTTATCACCTACCCCGATGTGG
Source organism: Urocitellus parryii (assembly GCF_045843805.1). NCBI lineage: Eukaryota > Metazoa > Chordata > Mammalia > Rodentia > Sciuridae > Urocitellus > Urocitellus parryii. Next base: position 102,761,323 of record NC_135542.1, read on the forward strand.
AAGCACTTAAAATGTCTTTTACAGAAGTCCATTCTGATTGCAGGATCTATTGGAGCATAATGTTTGCCTGATGTGCAATTCAAGACAGCAGAAGGCACCCAGAGCAACTTCCTGTGTTTATATCTGACATTTTTATAGGCTTATAAAAGGGGTAAGAATACACCCAAACTCGGAAGTTCTGAGGGGCCTGGACAGCCATGGACATAATTTTCCTCCAAGTCTGTGAACTCTAGGACAACTATTCTCAGCCCTAGCTATATTATGTAACCAACTGAGAACTTTACTAGACACCTTTTATTCCCAACAATTCAAAAATTATTATGCAGGTGCTAAGAGAACAAAAAAACCATAGACCACACCCCTCAGCAATTAAATGAGAATCCTGGGAGGTGAGAACATGTTAAAGTACCCTGGGTTATTCTAATGTGTGATCAGAGTTGATAATCTGCTTCTGGGAGCAACTTTGCAACCCCAGCATTACATCAGAAACTTCTGGTGCAACTACAGATGTGGAGCCTCTCCCCAGACTGACTGAATCTGAATCTCTAAGACTGAGGCCACTGCTTCTTCTAATTCTTCAGATGATTATTATTCACAGTCAGGAGTAGGATTACTGACTGTAAGGAAAATCTTATTTCAGGTAAGTGGCCAAATTTGGCGACAGATGTGCCCAAGGAGAGTTTTGTGACATTGTCTATGTCTACAGATACTTCTGGACTTTAAAAACCTCAACCCTAAAAGAATCTGAACAAATCAAGTTTACCTCAGGTCAGATTCTCATAGTACAAAAATCAACCCGCACCTGTTTTACCTTCCAGTACCAGTGCCTGATGCTCCCCCAAAAGGTGTGTGTGTGTGTGTTTCTTTTTTCCATCTTTGACATTGGGGCTGCCCCCCAAAGCCTGCTGCTGTCAGCAACTAGATCACATGCCTCAGAGTCACTTGGAGACTTTTGCTTTGGCTGTAGCAATCTCTGACAAGGGTCTATCTCATATGACTCTGTCCCAGAGCTTCTCTGGATGATTCCACCCCTCTACAGCCACTTCAAGCTTCAGCGTACCCAGTCTGGTCGGAGAGTAACCTCACCCTCAGCGATTGGCAGGACAGTGCGCATGAGTGACGCTGCTCCTTTTATTTTATTTTACTTTATTTTCTCATGTAAGCAACCTAACCCTTTTTGGAACAAGCCCTGTACTGCTTCCCATTATGTTGCATCATAAGTCCAAATAAAGCCTTTTCACATGGTTACACTTTGCCTATTCATGATGTCTTTCTCAAGTAGAGCAGGTAGAGCTGGTTGCCCTCAGATCTGGTGACACTGGCATTGAAAACGGCCAGCAGCTGAGGCTGGTAACTGCGAGGCAGCTGTCAGCCAGATAGTGGTGAATGCGAATTGCCCAGAGCAGTTAACTCCAGCTGCTGGAAGAGCTCCAGAGAGTTGCTGGTTGCTGCTAGCGCTGACTGCTGGAACATCCAGGAGGGCTTCTAACATGAAGCTGGAAGCCTCTGGCATTCAAAGCTCAGAGCTACTAACACCAAGAGAGCTACACTTTGCTTATTCCTGAGTTCTACCCAAATTGAGCAAAAGTATCCTCAAGTCAGTTGGTTAACACCAGGTCCTCTTTAGATAGAAAGCCAGAAAGCTGTCTAAGCCTGAGGCAAACAGACATTCTGCCTTAAACAGGATGTAATTAGAAGTTTAGTCCGAGCCTGAAGATTTACCTAGAATTAATAATGAAAGCCACATATACCGATAACACATTTAACTACTCAAATAGGAGACCAGCCACTTGACCCTAGCCCAGATCTGGTCACAAGAGGTGCCTAGTGGGATCACAGACAAAAATCAAATTGACAACCAGATTCTCAGCAAAAGCTCCAAACAGATATCAGAATGCCTCTTACCTGGTAATTTGGTACCAGGCATTCAGTGAGGAATAATCTGTTCTGATCTGGGTTGGTATACACATGCAGGACTCAACCATAACCATAAAAGAAAATGGAACTTTTTGCATGGGGTCTAGTTTTTCCAGGGACACCTATAGAGTTAAATAGAAGCATCTGCAATGAGAGATTTCTGCTGATTTGAAAATCCCATCGAATTCAGAGAAAAATAACAAAAGAAACACATTGCTTGTGAAGTACAGGTAACAAAGCCAGAGAATTCCATTCCTATAGGTTCAAGGGAAACAATATGTATCCTTGATTGTGATAGACCCAACCTGATCTTTTATTAAAATTGGGAGCCATCTTGCCACAAAGCCATAAAAAACTAATTTTGGCTTTACTATAAATTACTGCAAATTCTGAACCTGCTTGGAATGCCTGCCCGTGCCTTGAACTCACCCATGCCTGGCTCTCTGACCAGATAGCAGCCCTCTCTGAAACTTTAGTGACACCTCATAAATATTGGCCTTCCCTGGCCAGACAACGACCCTCTCTGAGGCTCTAATGGTCCTCATAAATTCTGATGTTGGGGCCAGCAAAAAAAAAAAAAATGTAAACTACCATTAGTGTGATGCTTGTCAGAGTTCTGTTATCTGTGACCCCCCTTTTGTGTAACTTTCTGGGCTATAAAGCTGGGTTATAGGAAAGGTGGGGTTGCTGTTTTGTTCCCGCCGTTTTTGGGGGTCGAAATAATAAGCTTGCTTTAATTTGATTTTAATTGGAGTCAGTGGTCTTTTCTTGTGTCCTGGTCTAACAATTGAATCTGGAGGGGCTTACCAAAGAAAGATCATCAGTCGACCGTTGCTAAGTGTGAATAAGAAACCCTTGAAGGAGGGAGGGATTTATTTAGGTTTCTGAGGTCCTCTGTGCAAGTGAAGAAACAATGAAATTGGGCCATTGATCTCATTTTATACTCAGAAATTTAGTAAAGTTTGGGAAAGCCTGAGTTGCACATATTTAGGTAGTAGCAAAATGGAACTCCAAGTGTGATGTTCTTGTTCCTGCGCCGCGATCTCATTCCAACTCCCAGAAGTGGAAGCTGAGCCTTTATCCTCCGGCAAAGATTAATGATTCACCCTCTAGGTTCTAAAGAACTGACTGTACACTCTAGCCAAACAATTTGGCCCTGACGATAGCAGCTTGAAAGCCATAGAATTAGTTTATCTACATCAAAAAAAATGGCCCCATAATAACTTTTTAAATCATTGATATTCATTCCAAAGTGGGAAAAAAAAGTGGACATAAAGAATGTGGAAGCACATGTGTATTCCAACATATTCAAGTAGGAAGAGTATGTGTTTTTATCTACAGATGTAGATACAAATTTTAGATACAAAGATACACATTAGGGCTCATCATAAGAAGAGATTAATATTTTACTGTAAATTAATATTTTACTTTAATAATCTCATTTGACATTCCAATTAAATGTTTTTGAAATGAGTTTGAAAAGTATCGTGTTTTCACTGGTTTGAATGTTTATTTGAATTTTATTATAGTGAACTTGGTTTTCTGTGGAGAGTATGATAATTTGATATAATGAATCTGCTAGTAAGTCTGACTATAATGACATCTGACAACACTGCCTGTGATGTGCTGTATGCCTTGCTGGAGTACAGTCCTAAAGTCTTAGTCTTTTCACATAGTTATAACAGCAGGCATGGAAAGTTCAAGACCAAGGACCCAGCAGAGTTAGTGTCTAGTGAGGGTCCACTCTCTGGTTCATAGGGGTTGCCCTCTTACTACATGCTCACGTAGTAGAAAGGGAAGGGCATCTCTCTGGTCTATTTTATGGGAAAACTAATCTCATTCTCCAATGACCTAATTCACTTTCCAAAGATCCCACCTCCAAATACCATTATATAAGGAATTAGATTTCAACATGAATTCTGGGCAGACACAGTATTCTGTTTCGAGTACCTAGTGAATCAATGTTCGGTTTATTTGGAAATCTTATTCTGTGTAGCTCTTTAATCTTCAAGTATGATGTCCTATTGTTTCATTGCAAATGACTTTTAAAACCTAACTCAAAAACTCTCCATTTGGTTTGAATGCAGTAATTTGATTTTAGTTTGAATAGTGAATATTTAGTATTGGCTACTTGAATGATTTTATTGGTATCCTAAGATTCTGATAAGAGAAACTAAAATGAAATCCATTCATTTTTTAATTATACGAACTGTTAAGTTAAATTTTATAATTTACTAGTTAATGAAGAAAAGAGGAAAGATACACTTGATTTAAATAAACATGATTTGCAGATGAGTATTTTGTAAGACAGAGACAACTCATCATGTGTTCTATACATTAAATCAATCCAGTGTACATTATTTTCTGCAGAAAAGACATTTGAAGACAAATGATAGGCCCATCTAACAGAAAAATATAAATGATATGAGAAATTATTTTCTCAATATTTAAAAACACATGAAACAGATAAATTATTAAATTTTGTAAGTAGTTCAAATTATATAATGAAGATTTGCTTCATATCAATGTATTAATCATGTATAATCTTCCCAAAACCTTGTGACACAATCATGTAATCTTCCCAAAGTCCTGACTTTGTTAATTTCCATCACAGTGTATACTCAGTGTTTAACCCAGAGCCTGACAAATAGTAAGTATACAAATAAATGGTCATAAATGGATTCATTTTTGAATGGTGAATTTTATTTGTAAAGTAATAAGTAAGATGTTCTGTTTTTCCAAGTTTTGAAAAGTAAAGGCCAAAGTAACATATACATTCATGCATATGAGCTGAGTTGAAATGGAGATAAGACTATACAGTTAAATGCAGTTAAATTTTTGGAATAACCAAGAATGTGACCTATCAATTGCAAAGTAACATCAGTAAAGGTATTTGCCATATTATTTGCAGGACGTAGTTGTGGTATTGACACCTCCCAAAGTTATAATCAAACACTTTTCATGACTTTTAAAGAATATGATTCTTATCTTATAAATTTTCTCAATAATATTTCAGTGCCTTTTCTATATTAAAATTGTATATAGTCAGAAATAATTTTGCTTTGTTTCTGAAAGAAAAGAATGATTTCACATAGCAAAACAAATTAAAAGTTATATCATCAATATTGATCAAACCTTTGAATTATTTTATTAGAACCAGTGATGAAAATGTGCTCTATTAAATATTTTGTAGTAAATCATATTGATTTATTACTTTTCCATCCATGGCACATAAAACCATTAATGAAGATTTTTATTATTTATTTATTTATATTTTTTGTTTTGGCAGACAATATAAAATAATTTGACATCTCTAATTAGGGCACTAGTATCAGAGAAACCCTATGCACGTGATGAATATCGGAAGCCTTGACAACCAACCCATACCCTCACTTCCCTTGGTTTACAGAGCTTTTTATACATCAGAAAATTCATGCTAAGAGAAAGCTTTTAAATCTAGAGAGGGTAGGAACCCTTCACAACAGAAAAGACAGTCTGTTCTATATCCCCTTGTCTGTGCAAAACATCCCAAACATCATTTCTACAACCAAATTTTGATTTACCCCCAAAATGTTTCTCTATTCTTAGCAATGACACCATCATCTACCAAAATGACTCTGCCCCACAAAACCAAGGGTAATTCTTCACTCCTCTTTACCCTTAACCCCCCACCAAATCCACTTGCAAATCTCATTTGCTTTGCCCTCTAAATATATTCCAGAATCAGCAACTTCTTATCTCCTGCAGCCAGCCCCATATCCTCTATCTTCTCTTACAGGCCATGGCTCTCCTGCCTGTGGAAATGGCCTCCCGACTGCAATCCACACTGACATCAAAGATTCAATGACTTATCCATTAAAAACTTCTTTCTCTGCCAGCTTTGGCCTGACTCAGTAAAAAGGGAGCCTTCGCTATTGGCACCTATACAAATTGCTATCTTGCTTGTTTATTTTTCCTCCCATGCTCTCCATGTTCTCTGACACCTTTAAAACCACTAGCAGTGACAAGAATAACATGTGAAAAAGCCCCCAAATGAGCCTCAAAAGACCAAAAGGATTTGGTGCAAAAGATACTGTATACAGTTAGAAACATAGAAGCTTATTTTTCAATCTATCCCACCAGTGTGCCCCTTACAGGAAATACATCCATTGAGATATACAAGCTGAAGAACAAAAACAATTTTTATAGGAATAAAAAAAGAAATAGTACATAATGATTTCAAATAGTAATAAATTTCTCAGAATAAAATAGAATAAGGCAATAAAGAGTAATTCAGTGAGAAGGGAAGCAACTTGAGCCACACACACACACACACACACACACACACACACACACACACACGATATATATATATGAAACAGAGAAAGATCCTAAGACAGTATGATCTCATTTCAGCTGGGTTTCTGGGCACTAACAGGAATCTTAGCTGGAGAAGGTTAGGAGATAACGATAGAAAATGTTGCTAATCCTGAGAAGCATTTAGAGAAGGAATTTTTCAAAGAGATTTTCAGTTATATACCATGTTTGGGCAGAAAAGGATAGATTAGGAGGCAAATTCAGGGGTTAAAAAGAAATGTTAATCAAATCCAATCACATGCTATGTTTTAGTATAATTTGAAAGGGAATGAGTGCAAACAGGAGGTAGATGAATGAGACAGCAGAGTCAATAAGTGTTCCTGTTTTTAATGGACTCCTATCAATTCCTGAATGGATAAGAAACTACCTCTATAAATATTGGAACCTCTGGGTAGTATCAAGCAAGAGGGAATTCAGGAAAGTGAGTGTTTTAATGAGATGTAACTGCTAGGGTTCCATAGCCCTGGTGATAAGACTGTAATGGAAAAAAAGGCAAACTATTTTCTCCAACATCAGAGGGAAATGTGTAAAAGAGATTTCAGGAACATGTTCAGTGGAGAGAGAAAAGAACAAATGATTTGGATCTTGTGCCGAGGGAACTTTTCTTTTTTTAAGAGGATGGACCTCTCATACCTTAGTTTCCTCTTCTCTACAAAGTATCTGAAATAGTAACTACCTCTTAGGGTAGTGATGATGATTAATGAGTGAGTTAATGTGTAAAGAGCTAAGAACTATAACGAATGCAAAGTAATATCTCAGTACATATTAGCTGTTATTATTCAATTTCATAGTTTCCACAAATGCAAAACAATTTCTTTTGTCAGAACAATTAATTACTGTATCCTTACCATACATAAATTGTTTCAATGAAAATTATACTGCCTCCTTTTCTGCACAGTAATTTTCCACAACTAAATTAGACACCAAGCAACATTATTTTCATATTGCACAGATGAAAGGGCTAAGGATCAAACAGGTTACTGACTTGCCCAGATTCACATGGCTAGTCAATGATAGAGTCATGGCCCAAACCCAGGTATTCTGAACCCAAATTCTATCATTATACTTTATTGTCCCATTTGTATAAGTGTCTAAAAAAGACAACTGATCTAAAGTGAGAGGAAACAGAATGCCTAAGAATGGAGAGGGTTTGAAAAGGAGCAAAAGGAGGGGATTACAAAGAGTCATGAGGAAATCTATGGGGGTGAGGTGATTGTTATGTTTACTACCTAATCCACAGCAATGGTTTCATAATTTCAAGGGTATATATGTAAAAACTTGAGTTTATATCCCTTTCGGATATTGCACTTTAAATATGTGCAGTTTATTATATACATTACATCACAACAAGCTGTAAAAGTTAAGAAAAATTAATTCTATCAAAACACTTTAGTTTTCCCTTTGCTTTTAAAAATATTTTAGAGTGGTTTGGAACAAAAAAAATACAAAATTTATGAGCACCCTACAAAGTCATAATAGAAAGTAAAATTTAATAGTTAACCCAGAAGTTATATTTATTGCAAGTAAGCATTCTTTTTGATTTTGAAATTCCTGACTGCTGACAAGGAGGGGAAAGCATGAAATGTAATGGGATGCTTAGTGCTTATTATCTCATAAATAGAAGCAAACCAATTATTCAAGATATATTCATTTGTGATATATGAATATGAATATATATGAAAGAATTTTATCACATGGGGCTTTATGAGGGTTACCAAATGATAAATGGACAATTCCTTTAATAGCAATTTCATAGCAATAGCCAAAACCTTCTTCGTGTAGCTGTGTCCTCACACATGTTAATTATACATGTTAATAGTACTGTGGGGAACTATAGTTCTTATAGAAAAAGCATGTTCTATTTCTTTTCTTGGTCTTCTCTCTCCCTAAGCCTGAGATTTGCACCCATAAAACTAGGCAGAGGACCAGTGAAGTAACTGTACCTGGACGCAGAGATATCAGTCTTTGTACCTAAGTATGTGTGGCTCCTTCCTTCCTCAGGATGGACTCTCTCTTAAGAATCCACTCAGCCCTCTCTTCAGAATGACTTCAGCTAGATCATCTCATTCATTTTCCCGTTAATGTGTGGCCATTCATAAATCAATATAGTTGACACAATATATACCAGTAATTCTCAAATTTTGCCCCACATTAGTATCACCTGGCTGGGCATCTTTGAAAAGTCACAATGTTCAGGATGTACCCATACCAGAAGATCTTGGATAGATGGCAGACACCAAGTGTCTTTAAACAGCCTCCAAGAAATTGCAATGTGCAGTCAGGTTTAAGGATCTGTGATTTAGATGGAAACTAAAGGCAATAATACAAATACACCTGACAATTTTCCTTTGTTTCCCAAGACAAATGAAATTAAGAGTTGGCTTATTTTGGATGTGTCCCCATCTTTGGTTCTGTATCTTTTACAGTCAATTCATAACCTGAAAGAAAAGAAGCTGAGAAGTATTTAATAGAAAGAGAACTACAAATTAAAAAGTTAAAACCAGGAACTGTGAAAAGCCCAAGTATAATCAGAAAAACAAATTTTATGCTCAAGTAAAACACAGACCAGGAATTACCTACTCCCACCTTTTCAGTCTGCTATTTGTTTGTTTTGTGCTGAAATGATAAGTTTTGTAAAGAAAGCATATTTCAGACTCAGCCTTCACAGGAAAACTTCCGCATTTTCTGTTTAAATGACAGCACTTAGGATGATGTATGAATTTCAAAGAGGCAACGTCCAAGCTCATCTCAGGTTTACTTGGGCATTATTATTCATGAAGCCCTTTCTGAGCTCTATTTGAGGATATCTGTAAGCTGTTTCCAAAGTCTAGGGACCCCTACTGTAATAAACAAGTCATTTACATGGGGGAAATGAAAAATCTGCCGTGTCTGTCAAATGAAGGCAGACATGCCTGAGCAAAGAAGGATTGATGAACTGAGATTAGAGAAAAGCTAAAGGTTGGCTTAAAATACATTGAATTCTGCCAAGTGATGGGAATATACCAACAAGCTGCAAAAATGGATGTCAGGGCCTAGATCATGTGGAATTTTTTAAAGAAAGCAGTATATATGAGAGCTCTAAATCCTTGGATTTAACCAAATCATAGCCCAAGGATTTTGGACACCTGTCACATGTTGGTGAAGCATAACTACATTTCTTATTGCTTTGTCCTCCAGCAATCAGAACAGCACAGGTGTCCATCCTGCTTAAAAAGATATGGATTACCTACACTCTGCTCCTATTTCCCCAGCATCTAAAAGAATACCTCTGGCTGGAGCAGTGGTGCACACCTGTAATTCCAGCAGCTCAGGAGGCTGAAACGGGAGGATCGCAAGCACAAAGCCAGCCTCAGCAAAAGCAAGGCACTAAGCAACTCAGTGAGACCCTTCCCCTAAATAAAATACAAAAAAAGGGGGAGTAGGGGGCTGTGGATGTGGCTCAGTGGTTAAGTGCTCCTGAGTTAAATCCCCAGTACCAAAAAAAAAAAAAAAAGAATAGCTCTTGCCTAATACATAGGCTATGGTCACCAGCACTCTGTGGCAAAGATTACTCGGCAAGGTGTGGGACTTGCTTCACCCACCCACTCTGTGTCCCTCTTATTGGGGACTGTGCTGGATAACATCCCTTGAAAACCGTGGCTTCTAGTAAGTAATTTAAAATTACTTTTGTAGCCCACATTTTGTGCCAGACACTGTTCTAAGCATTTATGAAAAGGAACTCATTTATTCCTTGCCACGGTCCTCCTTATAAGGTAGGTACTACTACAATCTGAATGTTACAGATGAGAAATTGAGGAACCAGAGCCTCAGGGACATGGAGTAAGGTGTGACAATATGTGAATGCTAGCCAACTTCTGACTTCAAAATTCATTACCTGATGACTATCTACACTGCCTTTCTGGCTACTACGTGACTTGATCATATCTTGCTCCAGCATTATGGTATAATAGACCTAAAAAGAGATCTGTACTCATTGACCATTCTCTTCCCATTCTCCCCTGCCCTTCATGCTCCCTAGCTGCTGATATATGGTATTATATATTTTTTAAAAAAAGAAAAAACTAGAGGAAAGGATATTGATTGTTCTCACCACAAAAGCAATGGTGAATACTTGAGATGATAGATAGGCTAAATCCCCTGCCCTAATCATTATATAATGTATACACTTACTGAAACATCACATTGTACCCCATAAATATGTATTACTATTTTATATCAATTTAAAATAAAATAAAAAGCAAAAACAAACAAGTGAAAAACTAAAATAAACTAGGAGCTGTTTAAATTTGTTCTAATGATCATGAGGAAAACATATGGGGAAGGGGAATAGCTATATGCCTTATAGATCTTTGAGCAACAATGCAAAGATGTGGTTCTCAAACTCTGGCATGCTTCAGAATCCCCCAGAAAGGCTTATTAAAACACTTATTGCTGCCCCACTAGAATTTCTGAATCAGCGGGTTTTGGGGTGGGTCCCAAGAATGTACATCTATAACAAGTTCCTGTGTTAATGCTGATATTGCTGCTCTTGGGCCCATACTTTGAGACCCATTGGTCTAAATAACTTTTGTTTTTACAGTTTAGCAACATTAAAATAATATGCAAATAAGTTTTTAGCTATTGAAAAATTTCATCCAAAGTCATTTTTATAGCGTTGAGAGGAAGAAAAACAACTTCTGAAGAGAAAAAGAAAAAACAAAGAATACTCATAAGACCGTGTGATACATGGTTTTATTAGAATTTCTGCTTCTGAAAAGGAAAAAGAAAGATGAAAGTTAGTAAACCAGAAAAAAAAAAATTTAGGGCTCCTGAAATTGAAAACATGGACCTATCTAAGAGTCTGGGTTGTTAGAAAAAAGGCCAGGAGTGACTACCTCACCAAGTGGCCATGTAAGCAGTAACTCCACTGAAGGAACTTTCTATATATGTCCTTATTATGACTGATTTGTCACACCCTTATTTTAATAAAAAACATTTTGTATGGGTAAAATACAAGTGGTCAGAATGTATGTATCTCATCAATCAAACAGTATTTTCTGGGATTTTGTTGCACACACAACACTCTGTTAAAGATCGAAATGGCACCGACCTACTACAAAACATGGTCCCTGCCACATAAAACTCACAATGCGGTTGGAAAAGTAAGCCAGTCTTATTAAAACGGGGGAGAAAAGCATATCAGAAGTAAGAATGATGTTATTTATGATTTACAGAACAAGTCCTTTTTCTTTATAGTAACTCTATTTTTTTAGTTTTATTCATTTGTTTAACAAATATGAATCAATACTTGATTGGACTAGACTCCGGGGATAGAAATAGGGACATACTCCTTACCATTAAAAAGCTCCTGGTCTAGAAAATAAAGGCATTTAAACATGTATTTAGTAAATATATGGTGAGAACCATAACAAAGAGATGCTCTAGGTACTATGGAAACAGGAGGATGCAGCAAATCATCCTGGGCTCAAAGTATCCTGAAAATTTTCATAGACAAGGTGACCCTGAACTGAGGCATAAAGTACAAGTGGAAAATTGTCTGATGTATAAGTTGCATAGTAGAAAGAACTATGAACTCATCCCACAGATGAGTGGCACAGGCAAACCCGGGGAGGCCTAGCAAGGAAGGTATTCCAGAATTGCCAGTGAGGTCAGGCAGCTAGAGCAAGTGGCTCCAGGAGGAAGTTGCAGAAGAATGGTTACCTGTGAGCATGATGAGCTTCCATATACAGAAGCTGATAAAAAGGAAGATAAAAAGCAAACACTGCAATTAGCAAAATGAATACAAGTATATCAGTAACTTTCACAGATATAACTAGAAGAAATTCTGACATTAAAAGACATGGATTTTTAGATTCAACTAAAAAAATGTCAACTAAAGGTTGTTTATAGAGAAGTACCAAAAATATCAATACTCACAAAAGTAGAGTAGGGAAATAAAAATTTCCAGAGACAAAAATAAAGTAGAGCAGGGAAATAAAAATTAAGGAAAGCAAATGTAGTAATATCAGACAAGACAAACATCAAAGCAAATAATATTGTTGAGAGTTTTTTTAAAAGATCATAAATGACCAGAAAGATTTAATAATTTAGAATTCAGTCGTCACCAACAGGGAAAAGAGGAGGGTGCCATGATTAATTGAAAGGTATAATCTGTCTTGTTTCCAAGCCATGGGGGCCTGTAGAGAGCTATGAGTCAGTTACTTGGCTTTGGTTCTAAGAGCCATGGATGATCAAAAGTGACTTTTAACTCACTGGAAGTGAGGCCTGGAGGTGAAAGAGAGAGCAGTCCTGGTGGGAGAGAACTTCCTGCAGGAGCAAGAAAGGGTGCTGGACAGGCTGCAGGTAGGGAGGTAAAGTCTGTTGCTGCCAGAGGTCTATCTGGGAAGCAGCAAGCAAACAGTATGAGCCCAAGAGGATAATCCAAGGAATAGGAAAGGGAGAGTCCAGGGCTGCTTCTTTGAAGTCTGGAATAGTTGAGCAAAGAGGACTATACTCTGCTGAGAGCTTGGCAGAAGGGATTTTAGATGTCTGAGCAGCCCTAAGCAAGGAGCCATGAGTTAAGAGATTAACTGGGTAGACAGTGTGGGTAAGGTTTGGAGCTAAGAGAGAGAGGGCATCGAGTGGGAAGTCATTGTTTGGAATTTTCTACTAGCTTGTCCCTTTCTGTTTTGCCTTTATAGAAAAAAAAATGGTGTCTCTTGGGTCAAGGAAAGAGCCAGGATGGCTTGGAATCGGAAGCTACCTCTGGCTGATAAAATCATTGCCTCTGGACAGATGCAGCACTTTGATGCTAACCTATTTAGGATTAGCCAGGAACTGGGTGTTCACATTTCTAATTTTTAAACAAGAAGAGTCAAGTTTATTTCCTAATTATGAGGATAAAAATCCTAACTTTTTGATCTGTTTTGCACTGATACCTCTACAGCAATACCATCATGATAAAACCCTGACAAATCTTGATTAAGGGCAGTCTTGTGAAATCCAAATATTAGACATTAGGAAACCTCAAAAACTTTAAGGAATTGAGGGTAAAGTAGTGAAGAGTATATCCCATGTAGTGCTCCAAGACAGAGGGTACAATACACTGGACATCAGTAGCTGAAGGGCTTGAGGTGGAGCCAACCTCAAGATAGCATTCTTGGCATAAATATTCCAATGTCTGTGAGTACAATCAATTTTAGAGATAAGCCACCTCAACTGAATGGAGAGGAATCCCTATGGAATACAGCAAAGAGGACACCTCTGTTTATTCATTAACACAGAGTTTACTAGGAGGAAACATGGTGTGGTAAAGCAGGTGCTATTCTGATTGATTGTTGAAGGAGAATGAGAATGGGAATATACTGAGCACTTACACTGGGGCAGCTACCAGATCAAGGTCTTCGAGCCCAAAGGTACAGACAAAAACAAAAACAAACAGGGGGAAATGAGAAAAATGAACACCTCATGAAGAAGAGAACTATCAATCTTCCTATGAGACAACCATATTCACAGAGTGCACTTTATGGCCGCAATTACGTGTCAATGATGTCTCACTCCCTGGCTTCAACAGTCTCCATAGCAGTTTTTCTTTGGAGGAAAGAAATGGTTCATAAGATACCAGCCAGAGCCACTCCCTCCAATCACATAGAACCTCATGCCAACAACCACACCTTAGGAAACTCATGAGTGGTTGCCTGGGGCACATTTTTCTACATTGTCAAAGCTTTCTGCAAACTTCTCAGGGAAAGAAGTATATTGAAACTAACTAGAATTGATGTGGCCCAAATCTGCTGATGGAATCAGATTTTTTTAATGTATTAAAAGGCCAGATGGAGCATCCAAGGTTAACCATTAATGTTTGTCAGGAATCACTGCAGTTGAAGAAGCAGCAGCAACAGTAATAAAAGCATAAGGATGGAGATTCAAATGATACCCTTCATGTCTGATGCCATCTATCTAAAACAACTAAAATCTGTTGAATTGACTAAAAAGGATAGAAAAAAAGCAGGCATCCCATGCTCCATTGCCACTGATTCCTTCACCTCTTGAAAACTGCCCTCTTGAAGAGGGACACGAATGGAGATTTTAAGGTCTATAGGAACCTGACCCCTCTCACTGTGTATGGGAGTTTGTCCAAGCCATAAAGGCGGAATCCCAGGCCTCTGTGTTGGCCCAAGCTTTTGTGACACACACAGACTACTGCCCAACATGCAGTTCTGTAACTATATCTTAGTTAAAATTTCTAGACCATGTTGTTGAATATACTAGGAATTCCACTCATTTGGAGTATACATGTAGGGGATAATAATGATGAAAGCTGTGTGATATTCAATGAAAAGATGTTCAATGGAGACCATCAAATATTCATTCTTGTCCCCCTTCAAATATCAGAAATGGGTATTTTCTCAGATGAGCCATGAATTTTTTTTAACATATAAATGAGCAACTGTATTTATCAGACTATAACCTACCTCAATCTCTTTTGCATCAAACATACAACTGATACTTTTGCTTTATGCCACAATTGATCCCTGGATTCAATGAGGAGAAATAGAGGATTTTTCTTTTGTTTCCCCTGTGATACTACAACAAATAGTAGTCTTAACAAACATGTATTGAGCTAGGTAGTGTGATAAATTCTTTGAATGGATTATCTTCTTTAATCCTCTTAATAACCCTACTCGAAGTAGATACTACAGTGATTCCTAACTGCAGACTAGTGAGTGGTAACACACAGTGGCTAAGCAGCTTGATAAGTAAGAGGCAGCTAGCAGGTGGTGACACTGAAATCCAAACACTCGCAACTGTCTCATATTACTCACCATCCAGTTTTGCCAAAGGCACCCTTGATAGTTCGTGTTCAGCATTGTTCCTTACTGTGGGTCTTCTGATGAATAGGACATAGCACTGAGTGTGAACTGAGGAATTGACTGCTGAAAGAGACAAACCAGACCTGAATAATGAGAAGCACCTCAATACCCACAAAGAAATGAAAACACAGGTGCTTTCAAAGTATCATCAGGTATCAGAAGTGGATCTTTTCTCAGAAGAACCTTCAGGTATAATCCCAGCAGAAGACCTAGTCAGCTAGTAAATGAATTCCTGACCAGGGAAATTGTCTTAAGTGACTGTGGTAATTTGTTGGCAGCAATAAAAACTAACCCAATCTCCTTCCGGATCCTTCAAATCCTCTTTCTTCTTTCTGTCATTATGTCTTCGGACATTCATTCATTCATCAAGCCACTATATATGTGTCTCTGTACATACAGTACACCACAGAGAGGGCGTAGAGGGGAATAGGGAAAGGGAGAGAATGAGAATCTATTCTGTTTAATGTCAGATTTCTGGACCAGGTTTCAAAGATACAGCAAGGATTAAAACAGAGAATATCCTTGTCCACTTATAATTTACTTTCTGTTGGAGGAAGTTAGACAATAAGAATATAAACAACTAGAAAAAAATGTTTCAATAAAAACTGATGAACAGAATATAAACAACTATTTTTTAATTTTGTTCATAGTGATAAGTAGTTTGAGAAATTAAAATAATAGGGGGCCATGATTTAATCCATTCCTATTTGGGATGTTTTTAATTTCTACTCCCCTTTCCTATCTCTTTTTCAACATGGGTTAATATCCCTTGAGCAAAATAATAAAATTCAAGGTGTCAAGGGTATGACCCAAGCATCATTAATTTACCAACAGAAAGATAAACTAATAGATGAAGGATAAATTATGGTGAAAATAAAATGTTGAAACTGGGAAAATAAACATGAGCTGGGATTAGGACTCTCATTAAATAAGGTTTTAAATCACATACCTTATTCAACCTCCTTTTTGTTTTTCTTTTCTAAAGATCCAGCCCATTCCAACACCTTCAACAATCCCCGCCAAAACTAACAAACCCCCTCCTCTCCTTTCCTCTCGTCTTTTCCCCACTTTTTTCAACCAGTTGAACACACTGTTAAATAATCTGGGAATGACGTCACAGAAGAAACTCATGTAGGAATTTGAGTTTTCACCTAGTAGAAAACTAAACCAGTATGCTAACAAGGCACTAAATCAAAGGGTTCAAGTTGCAAACAGACTGATTCCAGACAAGTATGAAAATTTTTTTCTAGAATTGAAATTTGTTCAACATGAAACGAATTACCTAAGAAACTTATCCTGGGAGGAATTCAAGCAGAGCCAATCTGTTTTCCTTTTATAGTTATTCTAAGTCATTTCCACCATTTTTAAAAATGGGTCCTTTAAGACCCTTAAGTTTAATAATGTAATTTGAGTTAGAATGTTAAAGACTGTTGGTGAAATAATGTATTGACCCTCTGTATCTGGGTTCAGATGCAGAGGTCAGAATCTGTTCTAGCTACTTCAGGCAGAAATACCAGAAGAGCATGCTCAAGACAGATTTTAGGAACACTTTCAGAACCACACAGCCGAACTCACCCTTGGAGAGAGGCTCTGTCACATCAGAAAGAAAGTTGAGGAATTAGGAAGCTCCCACCACATTGGCTGGCTTTGGGACCACACTGCCATTTAAATGGAAGTCTCTGTCTCCTGATAGCTGCTCTGGCCATGGGGGACAACCTCCTGGGGGCGTGTCTGCTTGGTGGAAGTTAGGACATCTGCAGAGCCTGAGACATAAGAAAGTCTGGGTTATGAACTCCCACTTTACCCCGTATACAGCTTGCAGAATCACATCAGTTACACTTCATTGCTTTACATATTGATAAACTCATGTCTGTTGTATTCTGCTGCCTTTCCTAACCCGCTTGAATCAAAATGTGAAATATGATATATCAAGAACTATGTAATGTTTTGAACAACCAACATTAAAAAAAATAATAAAATAATAAAAAAAATAAAAAATAAAACTTTTTAAAAATTCAAAAAAAAATAAAAAGAAAGTCTGGGAAACACAGGCCTCTCTTCTCTCTCACATCAATGCTTGACTTTCACATGTGAGCTGGTGAGGAGCTCCACCTGTGCTGTAATGACATGGCCCCTCCCACACACATATGCAAAATCCACAGCTGACCTTGATTAGATCAACTCTGCAGCAACAAGAGATCATGGAGATTGTTTTAGGACAGAAGAAACATCAGTTTTCTGGCTGAGCCTTGGAATAAGAATTTTAAGATTCTAGTCATTTGTTTAAGTTATCAAATGCTATTATATGTAGCCAGTTCAACCCGATGGTGCTTGTATTGCTATCCCACTGTACTCAGAATGGGATACCCATGATTCCAATAAGCACTTTATTCCTAGAACTTATATAACTTAAGTAACTTTTGTCTCTTCCTACCCTGGTCTATCAGTAGCCCATCCATTCTCTGTTGGTTATCAGAACTTGGACAGTTTCAAACTCAACCATGCCATATAAACCACCCCAGGTTCCCATCTCTGAATTGCTGTTGCCTGCAATCACTTCTAACACCAATTTCATTACTCTATGTTCAGGGAACTCAATAGAAGTCACTTTAGTTACTTCTAGTATAAAGAAATTTAATACTTAAGAGATAACTTGTAAAAAAAAAAAGGTGGCTTGTAAAACAAAAACTAGAATAGTTGAGTGGAGATTACAGGAATGAAATGACCCACAGAACAATGCAGAACTTGGCCACCCAGGGAGTGCTATCTCTGCTATGCTTAGGAAGCTGGGCTTAGAAGTCACCTATTAGCATCGAAACCATCATACTTCTTCTGTAATCCTCATCAGCAAATTAAATATCTTGCTTCTTAAAACACCCAAAGCTGAAAACACACACTAGAATTGGGGGCAGAGGGCAGAGTTCCTTCACAACTATATTCTTCTCACAGTGTTCATTCTTTCTTCCTTGTAAACTTGCATAAAAGGGTTAGCTTGGAGGAAGCTGGATCATCTATAGAAATAAAATCGAAGGAAATCTCGAAAATGTGCTTAGCTTTCCAGCCTCTAGCATTTTCTTAGACATGATGATGCCCAGGTCTCAATCCAGAATATGAAGACTGGACATTTATTTTCTATAGTTTGAATGTTGCGTCCCTCTAAAATTCATGTTAAAACTTAAGTCCCCAATGCAACCATATTAAGAGGTAAGGCTTTAGGAGGGATTAGTCATTGAAAGCTCCACCCACAAGGATAGGATTAGTGTCTTATTAAAAAGACCTGAGGAAGTTAGCTGCCCTTTTCCTCTCTTCTGCCATGTAAGTACACAGTATTTGTCCCCTCCAAAGGAAGCAGCAATCAAAAGTGCCACCTTGGAAGCAGAGTCTGGACCATCACTAGGCATCACAGCCAACATCTTGATCTTGGATTTCCTAAGCCTCCATAACTGTACTAATAAATGTACACTGCTTATAAGTCACTGAGTCTACAATATTTTGTTACAGAATAGGAATGGACTAAGGAATTTAAAAAGCTGCCCAGGTAATTTAATGTTTAGTTAAGGCAGATCCTTATTCTGCCTCAGCTAGGGGGGCACTAGCCAAGGAAGTAAAACTAACATCAACATAAAGACTCAGCCCTTTCTAGGTTAGTGCTATGATGTTCAACTCTTACCAGGTTAGTGCTATGATGAATGCATGCATATGGATGCTATTTCTGTCTTGAAGAGTGGTATAATTTGTATGTGTTCCCCAAAGTTCATGTGGTACAAGGGTCAGCAAACTATGGCCAGGTATCAAATTTAGTCCATTCCTATTTACAAAATAAAATTTGTTGGAAAACACCACACCCAAGCTTTTGTGTGGTATTGTGTAATGATAGAGGTGAGTAGTTGCAGCAAAGACCATTTACCTGCAAAGCCTAAACTATTTAGTACCCAGTCCTTTATAAAAAATGTTTTGCTGACCTCTGCTTTTATATAATGACTCTGTTGATAAGGGTATGGTGGTATTCATCTGTAATCCTAGTTTCTCAAGAAGCTGAGGCAGAAAGATCATGAGTTTGAGGCCAACCTGGGGGCAAGACCTTGTCTTAAAAAAAAATGGGCTTAATGACTCTGTTGAGTGGGCCTCCTCCAACTTTGCACAGGGAGGGAGTGACAAAACACCTCACCCAAGAGTATCTAATCCACAGGTCTGGGAGGCTAATGATGTATTGCCTGTCTTGATAATTGGTACTAAGAGACCAAGTCTTTAATCAATTAATGATAAGTTCTTGAACCAAAGAGTCACTGGTGGAAATCCAGAGTCAACACTGCAGCAAATCAAAAGCAAAACCATGCCAAACTTCAAGGGGAGCAAAAAGCTCATGAATAAAGAGGAGAAATAATGGAGTACAGAGATACTGAGACATAGTCCAAAAGGCCCAAGAGAAATTGAAGAAGTAGTTTTGGCTCTGGGCCTTCTGGTTTTAGTCTCTGTGTCCCCCAAGCCATACTTTCTTCAAAATTGCAATTAAAAGACTGCTTGTCTAATCCTTAAGGAGTTTCTGTTCCTTATATACACTAATCCCTATCTAGGACATTAAATATCATAAAACAGCAAGTAATCATTCATTGTAAAAACAAAAGGACAGATATTGGATGAAGGATGAGGTTAGAAAAAGGTGGGTGGCTTCATGAAATCTAGAGACATGAGTTCAAATCCTACCTCCAGTTCTACCTCCTTATTCAATTTAGAAAGTCACTTTAGCTCTCAGTGATTCCTTTTTTTTTTTAACCCCTAACATGAGAATAATGTCATCTGCTCAGTTTAGTTTCCTGAAGAGTTATATGGGATACTAAATGGAAAAATAATTTTTTAAAGCTAACTCTTCTATCAAAAAAAAAAAAAGGCATGGGCTAAGTACAAAGCAAATATTCAACAAGTTATCCTGGACTTTAAGTTAATGACCATGGAAGACTGGCCTAAGGAAGCAACACTTGAGTTGGTGGATGCAACCGGTCATAGGGGATGCAGAAAGCAGAGTAAGCAGGATAAATCATGTTCACCTTCCCTAGCATCTTAGAAATACATTTAAATAATGTCTTAGTTACCCCCAAAGTGCTTAGTCTTCAGGAAGTCAAATACAGAATGATCCTTGGATGATAAACCAGTGGTTCTTCAAATGTGATTCCCAGACCAGTAGCCTTTAATGCCACCTGGGAACTTATTAAAAATGCAATTATTGGACTTTGCCCCAGGACTAATGAGGTAGTTATCTATTGCTATATATAAAAAAAATTGTTCCTATGGGTCAGGGAATCTGGGCATAGCTTAACAGGATGCTGCCTTTTTTTTTTTTTTTTTGCATTCATACTGGGAACATATTTATTGTTTTCCTTTTTATTTTTTGTTTCTTAGTTTTTAATTTTTTATTGCTTCTTTTTAGTTATATATGAAAGTAGAATGCTTCTAGCCTAAGTTCTATCATAAGGCTGCAATCAAGGTATGGACTAGGGCTGTGGTCATCTCAAGGAACAATTTGGGAAAGATCTATTTTCAAGCTCATTCATATGGCTGGTGGCAGGCCTCCTATCCTTTTGGCTTCCAGTGAGGGAAGAACATCAGCCCCTGGCCATGTGGACCTCTCCAAAGAGCAGCTCATGACAAATAGCTGGCTTTCCTACGAACAAATAGAATGGGAACTATAGGCTTTGTAACATAACCTCAAAAGTGATATCCATTACTTTTGCTGTACTACGTTCATTAAAAGTGAGTCACTAGGCCTGGTCCACACTCAAGGGTAGTGAGGCACAGAAGGGAATGAATACCCAGAGATGGAATCATTGGGGACCATTTTAGAAACTGTGATCTCTGACCTGTTGAATGAGCAACTTTGCACTGGAGCCCAAACATCTGTTACAATGAGGCTTCAAAAGTGATTGTTACACACTTCACTGGTCTAGAGCAGGCACAAGATTGTCTGCTCAGTAGAAACCTACGAGCATTATCCATTTAATCCTCACAAGAATCCAGGGAGGCATATACCATTATTTTCATTTGGCAAATTAAGATGTTGGGGCTCAGAAAGTTAAATGAGTTGCCCAGGATCAATACATATAGTAAGTAGCCAACTTGAGAATCAAACCCAGGCCTTCTGGTTGCAAGTTAAATGAAAATCTAGATTGCTATGGCCAAACACCTACAGCTAGATAAATGGTTCTTCTGTGTATTTCTCCTGGTGATATTTCTCTATTTAATACCCTGACACCTCAAATAATCAAGTCTCAAATCACCTTGTCCCCATTAGCTATAGACTTGATAAATCCTACCTGACCTATCTTGCTGATGAGAGCAAGAGTGAGGGGATCAAAAAAGAAACTCCAGGCCTCAGAGGCCTGTTTTCCTTCACAAACTTTCCAGCCCGCAGGGACTTCTTGGTTTGTTCTTTCCACACTAGTGAGAGGGGAAAATGGATCATAGGCTGAAAGCCAAATTTTCTGCTCCTATTTGTCATAGAAAACTGAGTTTCCAGTAGAGAGTCTATGAACTCTTCTTCAGAAAATGCCCCAACCGTGTTAGTTCCTCCAGAACAGGGTTTCTTGGTCCTGGATGCACATTAGAATCACCTAGGTGTATTTTAAACACCTCAGAGATGGACTCACTGAGGAGATCCTGCTGTAATTGCTCTTGTGAGGGGCCTAGGCCCTGATGCTCTGCCAAAACTTCCTCAGCAAGCCTCCTGTGCCCAATTTGAGAATCATAGCTTCAGTTTTTTTCAGACTCTATTTACAGCTGCCAATAAAGGGAATATGACTTTCTTGTACCCTCCTACTAAAACCTATCATCCAGGGTTTTAGTGAAACAGAGAAGCAAAAACCAGGAGGAGCAGGATGGGCTTGGAGGCTCTTCCCCAGCTAAGCTAATCCAGGGGAAAGTAAGACAAGCATACCAATTGCTATGGTTTGGCTGTAGTTGGTGCCCCAAAGGTTCATGTATTAGAGGTTTGGTCCTCAGTGTGGCAGTGTTGATGTGGTAGGGCTTTTAAGAAGTACACTAGTGGGAGCTCATTAGGTCTTGCTGAGGATACTGCTCGTGGAAGGGATTAAGGTAGTTCTTATAGGACTAAGAATCATTTTTCTCAAGAGGGAATTGGGAAAAAAAAAGTAAGTCTGATCCCTGAATCACACTATGTCTTCCTGTTTGCAATATAATCTCTTTTTCTTGCATGTTCTTCAGGCTCACAGTCATTTTGCTATGAGGTCTTCACCAGGGTCAAAACCTCCAGAACTGCAAGCTAAAATAACAAACAACAAAAAAACTCTATTTAAAATAAATCTACCCAATCTCAGATATTTCATTACAGTAATGAAAAACTAATACATCCATGTAGGTCCTCAAGGTAAATAATTGGCAAATATCACTGAATTTGTATTACACTAGCACTGGGAAGGGCAAAAGATGATATTTTCTTAATTGTTATGTTTTAGCACTCATCTATGTGCCTGACACAAATGATAAAGACATATGAGTTCTGTCTTCTAAGGGAAGAAATGTGCAATGAAATAAATAACAACATAAGAACACACAGCAAAATAAAACAAAAACTAAGCCATAAGACAATGTGATTTTCACTCAATGCACCTGTTCGTTAATTCCTTAAATATTCAGTGTGCACACATGTGTCAGGTATTGAGTATGAAATGAATATGTGTGAACAAAATGCATTATCTCTACTTTCACCATCCTTGACGTCTAGGATGAAAATAGATAATTAAACAGATAAACATTTAAAACCTCAAAGCCAAGTATGTGTGATAATTTTTAGGGTACAAATATAAGCAGACAACAACTAGGAAAGAGAATTAACAAGGAATGAGAAGGGTTTTAAGTGACGATTGAAGAATCAGAGAAGATAAACCTAAAGAACAGCATAAGGCTAATATGTGTGTCTGTGGGCCAGGGTGGGCAGAGAGAACAACATGTGAGGTACCCCAGAGGTGGTTACAATAACCCTTAAGTAAGGTAAGTGGACTGCTGTTAGTGAGATGGGATGAAGGGGAAAATAGGGGGTAGCTAAAGAAATCTAGGAAATGCACAGTATTTCCTTAATACACAAGATCTTTTGAACTGGGCTTGAAATACATGTTGATCAAAACAGGTCTTAAGGAAATCAAAGTGGGATTTGAATGAGAAATGCCTTAGGTAAACCCAAGTTGGCCTGAAGTTTATGAAGCTATAAGGAAAAGAATGCAAGATGGGAAATATGAACTTGCTACAGCACTTGAAGAGTCTTGGAAGCTTAGTTGACTTAGTTAGCCTAGTTACCTTTATTTCAATCTTGCTTTTCCTATTGCCTCACTCTCATGAAAGCCTCCCAGGGAGCTGCCTCAATAAAATTTGCACCTCATTCTAAACACTCCCATTCAGGTAGCATCCTGAAGAAAACAATAAAATGGGCAGTCAGGATTCATTTGATCATTTAACATAGACATATATGTATTAGGTTAGATCTAAAATGCATCATTTTTCATTGAAAATTATAGCACATTTAGTAGGTTAAAAGCTTGACAAGAGGTAATATACTGGACTAGGTCTAGATGTGAGTTAGATTAAGACACATGTTGGTCTCGTGGATTGCTTGTCATACATCAGTCTGTCTTGCAATTTTGGAGTAAGAGAAGGCTTCAGGGCTTCTTTGTTAATCTAGGCTAATGATCTGGTCATTATAACTAATGACTTCCCAGAGAGTATGACAACCTAAGAAAGGAGGACAATCTCAAAGATTCTCATAGAAAGAGAGCCTACAGTGTATATGAAGAGTGCACATAGTATATATAAAAGTCAATGTGCATGTAGCAAGTAGACTCAACACACGTCAGGTATTGAGTCTGCGCAGTGAGTATGCTCCTACTTGTAAGACATTTTAGGTGTATCTAGCAACTAGTTCGATTTTGTAGGTGGAGATAAAACCTGGTGAAGAAGGTTTTTATCTCTTTTCTAGTTGTTGCCTGCTTATATTTGTACCCTAAAACAAACAGCATGCTTGGTAAACACAAGACAGATATAGGAAAGATAAATGACAGGAAGGAAGGGGCTTAATTTCTTTAGGGGAGTTTCCAGAAGATTGAGAGCAGAATCCAGCTGTGGCAATGGCAATGAAGGCTGCATTCCCAGAAGCGTATTCTGAATAACCAAGGGACTTGAAATAACTCAGATAACTAACGACTCTGAGAGAGAAGAGGGGAAATGTCAGGTCAGCGCTTATTTTTTAAAAAACGTTTTAAGAAGGAGACACATCCTCAACAATTATCATTATCTAGTGCACAAAAGTAGAGTGCAGGCTAATTTGAGTTCAGGCTGAAAGTTCAACAGATTGACTTTGAATGTCCCTGCAATGGGATGTGATGGAGAGTTTATAGGTTTAAAGAACCCAGACACAGAATTTGGATCATTCAAAATCTTCTACTGTTTTCTCCCTTTCCTCCTTTCCCAGAATACACCAATATCTCAGATGGCATCCATTCAATGACCTCCAAGTAGTTCCTGTATCAGAATGTCATATTGCCATTTCTCCTAGAGTAGTCTTAATCAGCATTGTCCCAACTGACTGAATTGCATTCAACATATCCAGAATTTCTGATGATTCCTTCCAGTGTGAATTAACTTTATGGGACATAATTATTCTGGTACAGGGTAAAAGCCCTTAATAAAATGTTCAGGTGTGATTTGTTTTAGATATTACTCCAGCAGGTTTTTGTATATGACTCTAGGTGACTGGGGGCCCTGTACCCTTGCATGTCACCTCCTATCTGTTAGATAAAACAGAAATATAAGGTAATTTGGAGTATATTAGAGGCATAAAGAACCTAGAAAACCATGCCTTTGAGACATCATCAAAATGAAGAATGCAAAAAGAAACTATTTTTCTGGGGTTTTGGCTTTTTATTTCTGAACTTTGTGCATAAAACAATTCCTCGGAGTTCTACAGAGCTGGGTCTAAAAGTGCCATTTTCCTTTAATATTTATTGAGCACCAAGCAAGTGTAGGGCATGACACCACGAGACACAAAGAGAAATAAAATGCAAGCTGTGCCCTTCGAAACAAACAGTATGCTTGGTAAACACAAGACAGATATAGGAAAGATAAATGACAGGACCCAGTCAAACACCACAAGGAACTTAATTTGGGCTGTAGGAGGACAAACACCAAGCTTAGTCCCTAATGGCTTTGAGGCAGGTGACATATGACAAACACCGATGGAAAAGAAGAAGGAAGCATTTGGGTTGAGGTATAGGACAGTTAGACTTGTAAGAAGATGGATTTTGAGCAGGTGAGGTGGTCAAAGCGAAGGAGAAAACATACATAGTTCATCTCAGGGCTTACCATAGCACCAGTCTCAGATGGTGTTTAAGGATGACTCTTTCTCCCATGTAACACTTTCTTGAATTCAGCACCATCTTACCCTTCTGGAAAAATCACCTGCAGGTGATTTGTTGAAGAAAACACTTTGCTGAAATCGCTTCTTAACCTTCCCCAGCTACTAGGAATTTCCACAGTACAAACCCGATCACATTTCAGAGGACCCCTCCACTCCCTGGGGTCAAAATTAAAGTTCTCAAATATTGAAACATCATTAATTCAGCTGCTAAGAAGATGCTTTCCTTTCCCTATCAGAATACTAATGAACTAAAAGTTATTAAAGCCAGAACTCCTTTATTTGAATAAAATCGTTGAGTACTGACCTTCACATTGTCAGTTCGATTTTCCCTTGGGTTATAGCATACCTAACCAGGCTTTGATCATGAGCAATTTCTAATTTCAGTCTGGATTGGACAGAACTAACATCAAAGATAGCCAGACCTGTACAGCTTTGATGGAATTCATGATAAAGTGAAATTGATATGGAACTGCAGTTCCTTTTGTTAAGGCCTTTCCTAAAGCTGTCACAACTCCCCTTGAATCATCCATCCCAATTGATGAGGAGAGTTCCAAATCACAAAACCAAAAGGCAAGGCCCTGACTCTTGCTTGGCTCTCCAGTGTTACTTCATACTGTTAACTATGCCCTCTCCCAGAGTAAACCTATCCCATTTCTAAAATATTTAAAATCAAAAGAGAGCAGGTCACATGCATGATTCACACTGAAGAACTTTTCTGTGGCCAACCATATCCCAGAAAATGCTGACTATTCTAAGCCCTTTCCCTTTTACCTCTGAGTCACTTTGTGATAACTGATGGGTACGCCCTCCTTAGGCTCCACCAAGCAAGGCACAGAACCAGGAGCTAGATGAGGTGACCTTAATTCAACTTCCAATTTTGCTGCCAATTCAGCTGGACTTTAGGCTTAACCTCCATGAATCTTAAATGAAAGATAAAGTTAGGTCAATCTTGATCTTCTCTTAAAGACCTTTTCCATTATCCAGAAAACATGGGACAAAACAACTATCTGAAAACCATCTAAAAATATTGTATCCCTGGACAGTACTATCTGTCTGTGAATCTCAGATATGAGTCCCATTCTGCCTCTGTGTTCTGGGCAAGAGGCTCCTGGTTGAGGGATCTGAGGAGGAAAAGCCAGAGAGCTGCCTGGGGCTGCCACAGTCTGGCTGGGCACAATTCAGGAGCTTCTTGTCAAAGGAAATGAACTTTATTTTTAGAACACACACACTGCATCACACAGCTCTTCAGGAAAACCCTCAGAGCCCAACTGCCACCACCGGCTTCCCACAAGCCTCTCAACCTCCCCCACCCCTCCTGCTCTTGAGGCCGATTGGCTGGGTCGCATGGGTGGAGCCAAAAAAGTCCCCCAATAAGCAGCTCCGTAGTCTGAAAGGGCGGGGAAACAGCCCAATGAGCATCACTGCAGAGGAGCCAATCAGTTGGCAGCTAGAAGTTTGCCGGCAGCTGGAAGTTTGCTGGGGCCCCTTCGGCTGTCGCTCTCAACATCAGAGCTGCCTGGGGCCCAAGACACAACTATACAAAGTTATCCCACTAGGGATAACAAAGTTCCCAAATAGTTATCTATTTTCTATCTGGGAAACTACAGAGTGTGAATCCTGGACTCTCCAATGCTTTGCACTGGCCCGCCTCCTGTCCCTGCTGCTCTCAGATCCCAAGCCCCTCACCTCCAGGCTCCAGGATGTTTGTCTATAGCTTATCACCTTCACTCCCTTGAACAGTCCTTTCTTCTCTTGTCTCATGAAGTCCTTGAAAGTCCTAATACCCCAATAAACTCCCTTGCAAATGCCCCTTTATCTTTCAATACCTCCAAGAATGCATAAAAAATGAACAGCCCCCACCTCTCCAGGGGAAAACCCGCTTAGTAGAGAATATAATGCAAAAGTCTGCCAAGCACTTTCCTGGAGTGTTTTAATCAGTTTTTTTGCTACTGTGACCAGAAGACCTGACAGGAACAATTTTAGAGGAGGGAAAGATTATTTTGGGATTGATAGTTTCAGTAGTCTCAGCCCCTAGATGCTGATTCCATTTCTCAGGGTCTGAGACGACGCAGAACATCATGGTGGAAGAGTGTGGTAGAAGAAAGTGGCTCAGTACATCACACCAGGAAGGAGAAAGAGAGAGAGAGAGAGAGAGAGAGAGAGAGAGAGAGAGAGAGAGAGATCCATTCAATAATGACACAATATAAACCGCAAAGGCATACCCATAGTAACCCAACCCACCATCTACAGCCACACCCTACCTGCTTACAGTTACCAGTTAATCCCTATCAGCAAATGAATGCAATGATTAGGTTAAGGCTCTCCTAACTCAATCATTTCACTTCTAAACTTTCTTGCATTGTCTCACACATGAGCTTTTTTTTTTTTTTTTTTTTTTTGGAGGGGGGTTAGGGGGCCACCTAATATCTAAGCCATAACATGGAGGCATCAGGTGTTGTTCCAGACATGCTCTCTCCTTACCTCTCACAATGCTTAATATCTAGTTTCTCTCCAATTTCCCCCCAAAGGGACCTGCTGCTGCTCTGCCAAGTGTGAGGGTCAAAGAGGGTGAAATTGTGATATTCTAAATGAGCCCCTAGATCTATTATCCACCTTTCTCCACCTTTTCCACCCTTGTGTGTATCCCCCAGGAGACTGCTGCTCAGGGTAGGCATCATCTGCACTTGTGTGCTCTCTGCCTTGCAGTGGGGTTCATCCAGTTCTACTAGCAGGATGAGAGGTGTGTGAGGTCAGGTCATTCCTTTTCCTCACTTCCTCTATGTGAGGCCTTGGCTTAGGCAGTGGTGGTTCCTCTACACAGAAACTCAGCTCTGCTAGGGGCTTCACATAGCACTGATCTTGCCAGCTTCAGAACTGGCTCCCACCCCTTGTCAATTCAGGTCTCAAGGTGGTAATGGCTTCTCAACCCAGGGTGTTTCAACTATGAGCATGTCATGTGTTAGACATTCACCAGGGACAACTCAGGATGCTGAAAACCAACAGGTCCCCCAAATAAAATCCACTGAGGAGAACCAAAGTGAGAGAATAAGCCATAATGCCCAATTTAGGAATCAGTCCAGGATTAAAGTAGGAAAAATGGAACCAGAAGGTCAGAATCTACAGAAGACTAGACCAAATGAGTGAACCTGGTCATAAACAGGCAAAGGATCTTCACCTTCCAAAGGGATTGCCAGTGGGAAATCATGTTCATTTTCTTGCTAGCAGGTACTGCTGCAGGCTGCTCGGCCCCGGGTCAAGCGGGCTGGCTGAGCTCCGCTCCTGCCGCTGCGCTGCTGTCGCTGAGCACTGCCTGCCGCACTCCTGCTGGGCACTTCCCTACTGGGCTGTCAGTGCACGCCGGCTTGCAATCTTGCAACCCGGTTGGGCACAAAAACACAAGCCAGTCAAACTGAAACAAAGTTTTATT
Organism: Urocitellus parryii; assembly: GCF_045843805.1. NCBI lineage: Eukaryota > Metazoa > Chordata > Mammalia > Rodentia > Sciuridae > Urocitellus > Urocitellus parryii. The sequence goes on from NC_135542.1 coordinate 102,790,292, forward strand.
TTGTGAGAGGCCGTGTGGGTCCCCTAACAAGTGGGTCCATCCACGTGTGTGTCCTGAGGGGGGGGGGAGGGCTCCACTTCCCCCGGAACACCCTCCTACCATCCTTTCCCAACCAATGGGAACTCTCCCATTACAAGAGTGACATGAGTAACCTGAGTCCCGAAACGGGCCCAGGTACACAGCAGGAGTCCAATTAGCATATGAATGTAACTTAACATAATCATAATTTGAATGGCTGGCTGGCAGTCACTAAACCCAAAGGTGCCTGTATCAATATTTTTGCTGTGGCTCCTAGCAAGGTACAAGTTGCTTAAATAGGATAGAGTGGCTTCAAGGATGAGGGACACAATGAATCCTGTAAATCCCAGGTGATATTTTGGTCTTTCCACTCAATATTAAAAGGCAAATGCCTCAGGGAAGAGTCTAAATCAAGCATTTTAACCCTGAAACTCGGGTTGTGAAGGTGATTATTTCTGGAAAAAAATCCATACATTCATCAGATTTGAAAGAAATCTGTCACCCAAAGTGGTAATGTTTTCCAGTTAGCTTTACAGTCCATCTAACTCTCAGCCTACTCTTTTTTCAGGGGAAGAAAATTAGCTCCCTTCGTTATCTCAGCATTGATATTGATGTACCAGCAGGATGGTGCACCCCAACTCCATGGGGACAGAAGCTCCTGTGCCCTAACTCCAATGGTCTCCTCTTCAATCTGTTTCTGAGTTGTATTTTTTAAAAAATAATAAAACTACAGAGATGAGTGGTGGGAGGGAAAGGGAGAGAGAAGGGAAACTGTATGGAAATGGAAGGAGACCCTCATTGTTACACATAATTACATATAAGAGATGGTGAGGGGAAAGGGGAAAAAAAAACAAGGGAGAGAATTGAACAACAGCTGATGGGGTAGAGAGGGAAGATGGGAGGGAAGGGGAGGGGGGATAGTAGGGGATAGGAAAGGTAGCAGACAACAATCACTAATATGGCATTATGGAAAAATGTGGATGTGTAACCGATGTGATTCTGCAACTTGTATTTGGGGTAAAAATGGGAGTTCATAACCCACTTGAATCAAATGTATGAAAGATGATATATCATGAGTTATGTAATGTTTTGAACAACCAATAAAAAAATAATAAAACTAGAATCATAAGCCTAATGTTTTCAGAGTTCTGTGAGTCATCCTAGCAAATTATTGAAACTAAGGGGATATGAAAAAGCCTCAGATTTGTAGCCAAACAAGACAGAAATGTGAATGGACACAGGGACCTGCAACTGGCATCTGAGGTAGGGGCATCTTGTGAGACTGGGTCCCCTAACCTGTAATATTCCAAGTGGGTAGTATCAGAATCAAAGTGAACCATAGGACAGCCAGTTGGTGTTGGAGAATCGGTGTTAGGATATGGACAGAGGTTGGGAGTTTGGGAAGCAGGACAAGAGAAGAATTCCATCTTGTTCTGACATCAGAATTCCTTGCTGGGGACACCTGTGATTAGGATTGTTTAGAGCATTGTTTATAGATTGTTAATGTGAGTGTTTTATCTTGAAAACCAGGACTTCCTGGAGAGCTGGGACATGTAGGAATAAGACACAGAAAGTGCTGAAGGCTCTGCAGAAGAAATCAAAGAGTGATTTTCAGAGCTGGCAACAGCTGGAGTTGGAGCAGTGGGGAGAGGCAGAGCTAACTTAAAGGCAGGGGAACTTGGGTGAGGAAGGGAAATTGGCAGCTCAGCCTGAGATGGGAGAAGCAGTGGGACAGGCCCTAAAGAAGAAAGGTTCCCTGGTTAAGAATTTCTCTGTAGCCTTGGCATGACCAAGGAAACGAGTAACTGATACTTGCTCCTGGCTTGAGCACACACTACCGTCTTCTCTTGGCAGGTCTATCTATGACATGAGAAGTCTCTAGAATAGACTGCAGAGAATGCAAGGAGAAGAGGCTATGTTCTGTTTGGGGTGTTTGGACCCTAGGAGAAGGCAAAATGTGTGAGAAGTTCAAAGTAGTAAAACATCAGCATTATAACACCAGGCCAAGTGGCCAAAAGAGCTATGGACCACAGAAATCACTTCAAACGGCCTTGGACTTGAACAAAGCCATTGCATGTGATGATCACAGAACGGGGTGAAACCCAGATATCCACAAATCTGAGTATCTCTGAGAATGATGTGCCTCACCCTGTTCATTACTATTCCATTCCAGGGAAAGAATGAGAGGTCTGGAAAAGAGGGCCCATTTCACTTCTGTGACGAGAGACTTTATATACAACCAGAGATATGAAAAATTGTGCTGTATATATGGAATCAGAATTGTAATGCATTCTACTGTCATTTATTTTTTTTTAAAAAATCAATAAAAAAAGTCATTTCTTAAAAAAAAAAAAAAGGAAGAAGATGATTCAGTGGAGGAGTTCCAGCTTCCAGCAATAATGGAATAGTTTGATAGCTGAAGATAATAATCACTGTACCTGGACAAATTATTCCCTAAGAAAACAGTAACCTGAAAATACTGCATAGTGACCAAAGTTATGCAGAAGATACAACAGATTCCCTGTGAGAGAGGAACAACAAGGGAGAGATTACTGAGTTTGAAACTGTTGTCTAAGGGCCCTCCCCAATATGTAGTAGATGATAAAAATTTTGCAAAAACAAACATATATATATATATATAAAACCATGTCCAATATGAAATCTTGGAGGCCCCTAATCTACCAAAGAAATTGAATTTGCAATAAAAACTGTCACAAAGTACATTTCAAACTAGTGAATTTTCCCATTTGATAAGGGACAACTATGCTACCATAATCTATCAATCTTTAAAACAGGTATGAAGATTATAAAAGAAACAAGATGTATCCTATTCATAGATGACATAAATTTTTATAGAAAAAAATCCTAAAGAACTTATTTTTTAAAACTAATGAATGCATTCAGCAAAATTTTAGAGTACACAGTTAGTGTACAAAAATCAATTTACATTTGTATATTTTTGCAACCCAAAACTGGAACACAAAAGACTCAATTGTTAAATGACAACTCTTCCCAAACTAAAATTCAGCTCAATCACAATCATAATCTTATAGGAATTAACAAGTTTATTTCAAAATTTATATGGCAATACAAAAGACCTAATAGAAAACAGTTTAGAAACAGACCCACACATATTTGGTCAACTGATCTTTCTACATAAATGAAAGCAATTTATGGGCAATAAGAGGAATTTTTAACAAACATTGCAAGACTCACTTAATATCTTATCAATAAGAAAAGAAACCCAAAGAACACAACCTCATACCACTCACAAAAAATTAAATAAAGGGTGATAGGAGCTAAATGTATAGGCTCTTAAATAGCAAATAATAAAATTTTACAAGAAAGCAGAAAACTATCATCATGAACTTGGGATAGAAAAACATTATGTATAATAAGAAAGCTATAAACAAAAAAAATGATTTTTATTCTTTGTCAAATTGAAAACTTCAGTTCATCAAGACACAGTCAGGAAATAAGGGGGTAACCTGTAGAAATGTGAATATTCATAAAGTATATATCTAAGTCTCATGTCCAGAATACATAAAGAATTGTTAAAACTCAGCGGCTAAAAACATAAAGTAATAAAAATTGGGCCAAAGATTTGAAAAGACACTTTAGGGGAAGAAATACATTAGAAAGTGCTCTGCATCATTATTCTTCAAGGAAATACTAATTTAAAACGTGATGACACTCAAACTACCACTAGAATGGCTAAAAAAAATCAAAAGACTATAAAACACCAGATGAAGAAAACTATACTTTTGTATCTTCCTGGGATAGAATGTGAAAAGGTACAACCAGTATTTAAAAAAAGGTAATTAAATATATGCATGCCATTATATCCAGCAATTCAACTCCTAGGTATCTCACCAGGAAAAGAAGAAAATTTATGTTCACAAACATAATGGTTCAGAGCAGTTTTATTTATAAATAAAAACAAAAAGCTATAAATAACACAAAAGGCCAAGAACTGGATAATGGATAAAGAAAATGTGGCATATTCATACAATGGAATAATACTCAGCAACAAAAAGGAATGGATTACTTAGACAAGCAATGGCATGTATGTTTAAGAAATTATTCTGAGTAAAAGAAGCCAAACAACTTATGATTTCCTTTGAATAAATTTCTAGAATAGATGCAACTCTCTTAAAGGTGAGTAAAAATATAGTAATGATCACCTATGGGGGAAAGTGTTTGGGATAAGATGGAATTTCCAGAGATGACAGACATGTTCTATACCAGGAGAAAGACATGGTTGCATTGGTTATTCCATTTGTCAAATATGTAGAGCTGAGATTTATACATTTTAATGTATGTAAATTTTAATTCAACTAAGCAACTCTAAAACATCACTAAGGGAGTCAGACTGGAAATACAGATCATACAATAAAGGCAATGTGTTGAAAATTTCCAAAGCTAGATTATGAATGTATTATACTTTTTTTTTTTTTTTTTTTTTGGTGGTATTGGGGACCAAACCCAGAGCCTCCCACATGCCAGGCAAGCATTTTACCATTGAGCTACATCCCTAACCCCAATTATACCCTTTATTTCATGTGTTTGAAAGTTTCCTTAACAAGGTTTTAAAACTGCACTGGAGTAATGAATTGTACTTTCACTTTTTGTTTGTAAAACTGAAAATAGGAAAAACCAGAACTAAATACCCTGCCTGTTATTTGAGCTGCTGAAAGGAAGTGGTGATGATTGTAGGAGGGAAGAGGGGAGAGGTGGTCAGGAGGGGATGTCTCCACAAGATCCTGGGAGGGGGGATGAGTGTAGGTAGGAAAATGAAAGAGAATGGAACAAATGAAGGCAGGAGTTGAAAGAAATGGAAAGGTCATGGGGCCACTAAGTTCCTTGATTTATCCAAAAGAAGCAGAGGAGTGAGGACATAGAGGTTGTCTTGGGATGCATTTTTAGGGTATAGGGCAGGGTGTTGACTTTCCTAGTCAGGCCTGGAAAAACTCATGGCTGAGGTGGACCCTGAAAAAGATCACTCCTGTCAGGATTATTCAATGGACTGAATGTTTATACCACCCCATAACTCTGCGCCCGCCCCCCTCAATCCATTTGTTAAAATTAGAGGTAATTAATTACAGGTAGGGTCTTTAGGACATAATTAAGTCATATGAATAGGATAAGTGAGCTTGGAGACCAGAAAAGCTAGTGAGCTCTTTTCACTATCTAAGGACATGACAAGATGGCTTCTGTAAACCAAGGAGGGGCCTGTTCCTGATATCTTGGACTTCCCAGACTCCAGAATTGTGAGAAATAGATGTCTGTTGCCTAAGCCATCCAGTTTATAGTATTATGTTAGAGCCTCCCAAGTTAAGACAGGTCCACCTCTTCCTTATCTGAATTGTGTCCATCACAAAGCTACAGTTGAGTTAGACAAAAGAACATTTGTTTTATAGGGACCTTGAGTTCAAAGTGACACAGAAATGAAGCATCTTCCTCCCTGGCAGGCAGTGCCAGCCTAGGTTGTCCTTAGGACAGCAGGGGACATGCAGGAGAGAGAGGAGATAAAAACATAAGCCCACTATTCAACGAGCACACACCACTTTATATATTTTACCCAGGTACCCTGGGGGATGTCATTATCCTTGTTTCCAAGATGAAGAAACAGCTATAAAGGAGCCAGTATAATCAATTCCAAAGTCAATGACTATGTATCCATAGAAGGGCAGAATCTCTTGGGCTGTGAATCTTCTCCTGACACCTGTTCTTTGTAACCTCTCTAGCAGCCTGGGCACCACAAGGTCATGTGAGTTCTCAGAATGGGTTTCCCCAAGACCCCACAAACCTCCTCTAACTCCTCCCAGTACACCTGATGTTTCTTCATCTCCTGAAAATGAGCTCTTCTTTCCCTGCCTTTGTACTGATGGTTGGTTCCCCTTACCTGTTGTTCATCTTCCCTTTTCCATGTCTGATGCCTTCACAGCCCTCAGATCCTCTCCCCGAGGAAGGCTCCCCAGTTAGTCTTTCCTCAAGTTTCTAAGGAAACTTAATACCTAAGTTCTTGTTTGTTTTCTTCAGAGCAGTTATATAATTTGAGAATATTTTGTGTCTCTCCCTCTCCAGAACATATGTTCCTATGGACAGGCACCCTGTCTGTTTAGTGACAATTATCCATTGGAATTGCTTCTTGTCCCTTTTAAACACAAAGCAGGAAGGCTAACAGTTCGCCTGCTTTCTTGCAGTGAAATGTCCTAAACCATAAACAAAGAATAAAGCCTCTGGAAGGGGAAGGGGGTGGCTTTCTGCAGAATCACAGAAAAGCATGGCATTAGTGAAGACACTTTGTTTCTCAACTAGGTAAAGTTTCCTAACTAGGCAAAAACTAAAACACAGATGATTATAGGTTTCTGCCTATAATCCTGAAGACAATCATGGTGACAGTAATGGTGGCCTTATTACATGCCTGGGACTTTATATACCTCTCTCTGAACTACCCTGCAAGATGGAGACCTACAAATGCATATGAGAAAACTATAAATTCAAAAGAGACCTAAGGTCATTCTATTGATAGTTCGACAAATGTCATACTGAATATATTGCAATCTTATTCTCTCAAGTTTTAGTTACAATGTTCTCTACATGGCCCATTTAAACACACAAACATATGTTATTGCATTTCTCCTACTGTCTCTCATCTCCTCCCTGGCCCGCGCCACAGTGGAATAATAACAAGTCTCCAAAATCATATTCAAATCAAATGGTAGATTTATTGGCCATCTCTGTTACACAATAGGTGAAAATATCTCAATTTAGGACATTCTAAACTTAACTTTGGCTTCCTGTTATGCTGAAAGACCAGGGCCAGGCACAAAGGCTGACAATCAGTGGACAACAGAAGAAAACTGCTGATGGTTCACAAGTCTACATGATTCATTCCACAGTTTTAGGACCTTTTTGTTTTTGTTCCTTTCATAGCATCTTCCTCTTTTCAAATTCCTTCAGAAACAGAAGAAAAGGAGGAGAGAGGGGAGATAAAAACATAAAAGATCCAAATTATATTCATGGTCAAAATGATTCTCAAACCTATTATCTTTAAGATCCTTTGAAGAACCAAATTACAAGAATTAAAATATACCAGAATGAGGGTGCTTAACACAAAAATAACAGCTTTCAAATCAGTCTATGTCAGCTTAAATCTAATTAAGCTATATGCAGAGCTTCAACTTTATGTCTCTCAACTCAGAAGCTAGAGAGAGGCTATAAATAATACTTATTTTTTCACTGGAGTGTTATTATTAGGAGGGGACAAACTTTGTTGTGTTTATCCAAGCCACAACAGGTCTTTTACTAAGGCTATGGAAACAGATTTGCTTACTTTCTCACAGAAGAAAATTAAGTAAAGATTCAGTTAGAATTGGAACAAAGTGTCAAAAACATTAGAAACACTTAAAACAGAAGAATACCTTAAAGAAGACTTTGTTTAAGAAAACAATACTGAAAATTACATTTTTCTAGATTGTAACAAATAGAACCAGATAAAATGTGTGGATGCCTACTGCCACTTACTGGAGCAAAATGGTAACACACATCTCCAATGTGAATTTAAACATTTATTTTTCTCCTTTTCCTCCACTTTCAAAAAGAATTCTTCCCACACTTTATTAATCACCCAGACTGATTTCAAACACTATGGCACATAGTGTTATATTCCAAACGATAGGATATGAAAAAATTCAATACACAAGTAGTTCATAAAATTATCTCTAAGACAAGAGCAAAGAAGATTACATATAGTCAGGATTTTTAAACTCTATCTGAATATTGTTCCCTTCTGGGAAAACAATTTTTCTTGTTTTCACCATGCTTGAAAAATAGGGGTTTTGTTTTTTTGTCAAAGCTATAGTCCTGACAAAAACAAAGGTAGAGAAGCCTTAAATGATCACTCAAAGAAACAAGCTAATAATCACTATAGAGATTATGGAAAACAAAAGATCATTTATAATATTTTAATCATAATATGGTATTAAAAAGGAAAAGCAAAGAAAATGGTTTAAAAGTTATTCCTCCAACCCATAAGTGACATGGCATCACAGAACATCAAGGCCAGAAATGAGAATCTGAGTCTCCCCACTCTCTTCTTTAGACTTCCCTCCACCCCAGCTCCCTCTTTATAGTTTTAGTTTCTTGTTACTCAGCCTTCAGCCCCTCTCCTTGGAAACAGAAACAATAAAACAATATGGGGTCAGGTGACTATAACCTAAAGGCTCTCCTTCAGGGGAAAAGAAGAAGAAACATAAGGCAGTTTTCTACACACACTCTCTCCATTCCCAAAATCATGGGAATGAAGAATTCATGGCACTCATGGCCTCCAAAATGTCATTTTTGCATGTCATATCTTATTGTTTATAGAACAGCATATCCCAATATTTAAAGAAGATCAATTTTTAAATGAGAAAGTTTCTTACTTAGGGGATAACAACATTAATAGAGTGCAATTAGAATGAAATAAAAAATTAAGACCCAGAAGAAAAGACCATGATTTCCAGGCATCCAGTGTTGTCCCACACTGAGAAGTCCCATAACTTCAGAGCACTTGGGCCATTATCAGTACTCACCTTGTAAATGGTGGTGCCCAGTTGTGCAGGAGACATGCTGACTACAACTCCTGCACTCTGAAGGGCAGCAATCTTCTCTTTAGCTCCACCTTTTCCTCCAGCAATAATTGCTCCTGCGTGACCCATTCTCCTGCCCGGGGGAGCAGTTAAACCAGCAATGAAGGACACTACAGGCTTGGCATTTGGACCCTGCAGAGAAAGTGATAATGGTAAATAATTTAATGAATAAGTTAATCAAAATCATGACTCTGTTGGCAAATGGTAAAAGCCCCTCATTCATTCTAAAAAAAAAACAAATACAAATACTGAACTATAATTGAAACCACTATATGCTTCTTAAAGATGACTCAACTTTCCAAACAAACTCAGGAAAATAATCCTGATCAAATTTTTATATCTGTTGAATATTAACAGCTTCGCTGGCATAAGCTGGTTTTTTAAAAATTATTATTTTTAGTTGTCTATGGACCTTTATTTTATGTGTGGTGCTGAGAATCAAACCTAGTGCCTCACACATGCAAGGCAAGTGCTCTACCACTGAGCTACAACCCCAGCCCCATAAGCTGTTTTACAAATATATATATGAATCTTTCATTTGAAAAACACGGGAACATACCTGAAAATTTATTATATGACTTATAACAATAATGATCTAAGACCCAAGATCGGTTTGCCTTATTTTAATGGAATTTTATGTCTCAATTTCTTTTTAGTTAATGCTTAATAAATGTGTAAAAAAAAAAAAGTGTGGGGGGGATACACTGGTAAGACCTAGGACTCAAGATTCAATTTCATATTGACTAAAGTGGATTGCCCTTGGATAAGACACATCACTTCTCCAGACCTCTGCTGCTTCATCCAGAAATAAAATGGCCAAACTAGATTGGTGGCCAACAACCCTTTCCACTCAAATTCTATAGTGTCTAAGAAGGAAGATTAGGATTGGTTTTATTCAACAAAAATCCATTTTAATGTGCCACCTCTGTGCATATATCACTGTACTAGATTGAGGTTTAAAAAATGCATGAAAACTTAAGAATTTCTGGGCTTTGAACTTACAATATAATTAAAGAAATGATATTAAATAGGTTTTTCATATTCATCAGCCAAGAAATGACATACAGCAATGTATGAATATATGGTTAAATTTTACATCGAATGATGCCATGTAATAATACTTACTATCTTAGAAATTAACACTCAAAACTTACAAGTATATTTCAATTCATCTGAAAAAATAACTTTTTAGAATGGTATTAAAAACATTCTTGTGAGAAGAGTGGCATTTAACAACAATTTTGGAACTCCTGTTTAATAAATGACAAATGATACTGCTTTTGCATTCAATCTGTTATAAATGTTATTTTAGTTGAATTATTTTAGATGAAAATCTGGCCTCACCCAGATATGCAGCTGAAAATGGGAGAAATATTTTAATTGCTTTACAGATAATGGTGGATATTCTTCTTTGATATTACACACTTCTATTAAAACGGCAATTTTTTAAAGGTTAGATGCAATGTTAGAATCTGACACCATAGTAATGAACTTTTTGTCCTTTGTTATTTTGAAATCTATTAGTCTGTCTTGTATTTTGAATAACTCTTCTACTCACACAATTTTATAGCATGCATTAAAAAATGCATGAAAATGTAAAAATTTCTGGGCTTTGAACTTACAATATAATTAAAGAAATGATATTAAATATGTTTACATATTCATCAGGTGGAAAAATATCCTATATGCTGACATACTTCATTATTCAGTTTCAACAAATCACAGCCATCGTATCACTACCAATCTCACTGGGAAAGCCTTTTCAGTAAAGGGAAGTTACTAAACTTCCTGATGATGGCAGGTAGAAGTTTTCCAAAATTTTAATATTCATTTGAAAATTCAAATTTTATCAGTACCCCCAAATACTATCAGTTGTTTGATAGTATGGTAAGTTTGCTTTGTTTATTTTTGAGAAAACTTCTGCCAAATAACCAAGTCTGAATAACCAGTTTGTTTGTTGGTCATCTTTTCAAGTAAAATTGGTGTTCCTTAAAGCAGTTCGTTTAGTTCACAGCTCAATTGCAAGAAAACTTCTTTCCTATCTTGTCACAAAATACTGATGAGGACCAAGATTTAATAAAACCAGTAATTTTTATTGCTTCATCAAAAACTTCTTTTAATTAAAACTTTTTAATTTATTATTTTATTTTTAGAAAAATGTATCAAATGAAACAAAACAAGTACATTTAGCTTTTTTTTCCTAAATTCTAAGCTACTCCACAGATGCAGAGTTAGGGAGATCAAAGATGGTGGATTAGAGGAAGCCCATATAATCCAGTCACTCTGTCTTGAGATTTATGCAGTGGAAGTACTACTTCTCAGGAAGGTGGGTGATGAAGAAACTCACTGAAATTCAATAATGGATAGAGAAGGATAAAGACCCAGAAATGCGAATTATCACGGAAGATGGCGGCGGGGAATGAGTAAGCCGCTCTGTACTCCGCGCCACCGCCACGCCACCGCCACCGCAGCGTATGTTGCTGCTTCTTAAAAGAAGAAGTAAAGATCAATAAAGGAGATCTGTCGACAAGGATTCAGCACCGTGTCAAGAAAAGGGCCTAGATGGAGTGAATCCGCCACGACTTCAGCGCGAGCAGTAAGGCTGCAGCCCCCGAGCTGCCGGGCTCCCTGGGCCCCTTCTCACTCCCCTCTCCGCCTCTCCGCTTCGCTTCTCCCCCGCCATCTCTCCTCCCACGCTCACTCCCTAAATCTAGATCTCAATCTCTTTCCCCCACCCCACCCGCTCTCTCGCGTGCCCAGTACCCGGCCCGCGCGGGCCCCGAGGCGCTGCCTCCCCTCCCCCAGCCCGCACCCCCTCCACGGGGGTCCCGAAGGCCACAGCTTTGCCGCCCCCTGCAGCCACCGCCGCTGCCACAACCGCTTTCCGCGGAGCACCTTAGAACAGACTCTTAACCGCTAGAGTGAGCTGCCGAGTAAAATGGAACAGCTGATAAGATGAGTGACAATTTAAAATCTAAATGATCCAACATGGCGGCGGACGCGGAGAGATCAAGTCTCTAACCCCTTCAGCTGCACGGGCATAGGGAGAAGTAAACTGTCAAAATACTGTTTGCTCAGGACCACTAGGCACGGTTGAGCTGAAGTGGACCCCGGGAGAACGGTCTAGCCTTCTCAGAACACACCGAGGCCGAATTGGCTGCATTCTAGCTCAGGTTCGCCTGCTTCATGTGACTCAACAGTAATGATCCCGCTGAAATAACTAGTCGGCCCGCCTGAACTCAAAGAGGTAAAAGCCAACTGAGCACCACAGCCAGACCCAGGGAATCAGGAGTGACGCAGGACTAGCTGCGCAGAAATCCCAGCTATTGCTATCACCAGTGCTGACAACAGGTCCCTTGCACCAGCTATCAGGGGAGTTGCTGCTACCTGAGGGCAAACAAATTCGCTGGGGGCCCTCAGCCCCAAGCCCTACAAACTTAGGGTCTGAGGGAGGCAAACAGAAAGGGTGTGCCCAGGCACCCATGAAAACAGGGCTCCCAGGAGCAGCAGACCTGGCGTGTAGTCAGTATTGTGGTGAGTGTCACAGGTGAGCGGGGCCTGGCTTGAGGAACCACAAGAGAAGGCCCTAGGCACTCAGGATTAGAGACCCACACAGTCTGGGAAGAAGAGCTGAGGCACAGTGATTGGTTCCCACCTATCAAGAAGAGAAGCCTGGCCCAGTGGGCATAGCTCCACCAACTGGATGAGAAGTTAATCGAGCTATATGACTGCATTTATTATTATTATAATTTTTTTTTATTAATGATTATTATTAGTATTTTTTTTTATTTTATTTTCACTTTTTGTTGTTGATGTAGTTGTTGTTCTTTAACGTTCCTATTAATAGTTTCAATTTTTTTTAATTCTTTTTATTTTATTAGTATTACTATTATTTTTTAAACTTTAATTTCCATTTTTTTACTATCATTAAAAAAATTTTTTCTTTTCTCTTTTTTTTTTTTGGTTTTAAATTTTTATTTTTTTTCGTTTCTTCTTTCTTTCTTTTCACTGTTTTTTTTTTCTTTTGTCTTCTCACTTCTTTCAATTTTCCTATTCCACCTTCCTTGAATTCTACCTGCCTACACTCATTCTCTTTAGTGACTTCTTCCCTCCCCTTCTAATATCTCTCCTCCCCAGTATCACACTAATTGGAGGAGGATCACAGCCACTACCTGCCCTGAAAGGGTGATTTTTCAACTATACAAGAGCAATATAATTAAATAGAGGGGGAAAATATCAAAGACACAACAATTTCACCAAGCAGAAAGAAACGCCAGCAGTATGAAACGACAAGGAAAGAAAGGACCACAGGCAATGCAGGTCAACTCAACTTTAGAAGAGGTAATAGCTGCAACAGATGGAATGTCAGATAGAGAGCTCAGGACATACATGCTTCAGATGATCTGGAGTCTCAAGGAAGACATGAGACAGCAAAATCAGACAATGAAAGATCATATTGACAAACAAATCCAGGAAGTAAAAGATCAATTTCACAGGGAGATAGAGGTAATAAAAAACAAACAAATAGAAATACTAGAGATGCAGGAAACAATAAACCAACTTAAAAACTCAATTGAGAATACTACCAGCAGAGTTGATCACTTAGAAAACAGAACATCAGACAATGAAGACAGAGTATTTCAACTTGAAAAGAACATAGATAGCTCAGCAAGTCTACTAAGAAACCATGAGCAGAACATTCAAGAGCTATGGGATAATATCAAAAGACCAAACTTAAGAGTCATTGGGATACAGGAAGGCACAGAGCTCCAAACCAAAGGATTAAGCAATCTATTCAGTGAAATAATACAAGAAAACTTCCCAGACTTGAAGAATGAGACAGAATCCCAAATCCTAGAAGCCTACAGGATGCCGAATGTGCAAAATCATAAGAGATCCACACCTAGACACATTATAATGAAGATGTCCAACATACAGAATAAGGAGAGAATTTTAAAAGCTACAAGGGAAAGGAAGCAGATTACATTTAGGGGTAAACCAATCAGGATAACAGCTGATCTCTCAACACAGACTCTAAAAGCTAGAAGATCCTGGAATAACATATTTCAAACGCTTAAAGAAAATGGATTCCAACCAAGAATCGTGTATCCGGCGAAATTAAGCTTCAGATTAGAAGATGAAATTAAAACCTTCCACGATAAACAAAAGTTAAAAGAATTCGCAGCTAGAAAACCATCTCTTCAAAAAATCCTTGGCAAAACATTACAGGAAGAGGAAATGGAAAATAACATTGATAACCAACAATGGGAGGTAGGACAGTAAAGGGGGGAAAGTAGTCAAAGAGGATAACAAATCAGGTTTAGTAACATCAATAAACAAATATGGATAGAAGAACAAACCATATCTCAATAATAACCCTAAATGTTAATGGCTTAAACTCACCAATTAAGAGACACAGGCTAGTAGAATGGATCACAAAACAAGACCCAACAATATGCTGTCTACAGGAGACACATTTGATAGGAAAAGATGTACATAGACTGAAGGTGAAAGGTTGGGAAAAATCATATCACTCATATGGACCACGGAAACAAGCAGGAGTGTCCATACTCATATCTAATAAAATAGATTTCAAGCCAAAGCTAATCAAAAGGGATAAAGAAGGACACTTCATACTGCTCAAGGGAACCATACACCAACAAGACATAACAATCATAAATATATATGCCCCAAATAATGGTGCAGCCGTGTTTATCAAGCAAACTCTTCTCAAGTTCAAGAGTCTAATAGACCACCATACAATAATCATGGGAGACTTCAACACACCTCTCTCACCACTGGACAGATCTTCCAAACAAAAGTTAAATAAGGAAACTATAGAACTCAATAACACAATTAACAACCTAGACTTAATTGACATATATAGACTATACCACCCAACATCAAGTTGCTACACTTTTTTCTCAGCAGCACATGGAACCTTCTCAAAAATAGACCATATACTATGTCACAGGGCAACTCTTAGACAATACAAAGAGGTAGAGATAATACCATGCATCTTGTCTGATCATAATGGAATGAAACTGAAAATCAATGATAAAAGAAGAAAGGAAAAATCAAGCATCACCTGGAGAATGAACAATAGGTTGCTGAATGATCAATGGGTTTTAGAAGACATCAAGGAGGAAATTAAAAAATTCCTAGAGTTAAATGAAAACACAGACACAACATATCTGAATCTATGGGACACATTGAAAGCAGTTCTAAGAGGAAAATTCATTGCTTGGAGTTCATTCCTCAAAAAAAGAAAAAACCAACAAATAAATGATCTCATACTTCATCTCAAAATCCTAGAAAAAGAAGAGCAAAACAACAGCAAAAGAAGTAGAAGGCAAGAAATAATTAAAATCAGAGCTGAAATTAATGAAATTGAAACAAAAGAAACAATTGAAAAAATTGACAAAACTAAAAGCTGGTTCTTTGAAAAAATAAATAAAATTGACAGACCCTTGGCCATGCTAACGAAGAGAAGAAGAGAGAGAACCCAAATTACTAGCATACGGGATGAAAAAGGCAATATCACAACAGACACTTCAGAAATACAGAAGATAATAAGAAAGTACTTTGAATCCTTATACTCCAATAAAATAGAAGATAGTGAAGGCATAGATAAATTCCTTGAGTCTTATGATCTGCCCAGATTGAGCCAGGAGGATATAGACAACCTAAACAGACCAATAACAATAGAGGAAATAGAAGAAACCATCAAAACTACCAACTAAGAAAAGCCCAGGACCGGATGGGTATACAGCAGAGTTTTACAAAACCTTTAAAGAGGAACTAACACCAATACTTTTCAAGCTATTTCAGGAAATAGAAAAAGAGGGAGAACTTCCAAATTCATTCTACGAGGCCAACATCACCCTGATTCCGAAACCAGACAAAGACTCTTCAAAGAAAGAAAACTACAGACCAATATCTCTAATGAACCTTGATGCAAAAATCCTCAATAAAATTCTGGCGAATCGGATTCAAATACATATCAAAAAAATTATACACCATGATCAAGTAGGATTCATCCCTAGTATGCAAGGTTGGTTCAATATACGGAAATCAATAAATGTTATCCACCACATCAATAGACTTAAAAATAAGAACCATATGATCATCTCAATAGATGCAGAAAAAGCATTCGACAAAGTACAGCATCCCTTTATGTTCAAAACTCTAGAAAAATTAGGGATAACTGGATCATACCTCAACATTGTAAAAGCAATCTATGATAAACCACAGGCCAGCATCATTCTGAATGGAGAAAAATTGAAGGCATTCCCTCTAAGATCTGGTACAAGACAGGGATGCCCTCTCTCACCACTTCTGTTCAACATAGTCCTCGAAACACTGGCCAGAGCAATTAGGCAGACTAAAGAAATTAAAGGCATAAAAATAGGAAAAGAAGAACTTAAATTATCACTATTTGCAGATGATATGATTCTATACCTAGCAGACCCAAAAGGGTCCACAAAGAAGCTATTAGAGCTAATAAATGAATTCAGCAAAGTGGCAGGATATAAGATCAACACGCATAAATCAAAGGCATTCCTGTATATGAGCGACAAATCCTCTGAAACGGAAATGAGGACAACTACTCCATTCACAATATCCCCCCAAAAAATAAAATACTTGGGAATCAACCTAACAAAAGAGGTGAAAGATTTATACAATGAAAATTACAGAACCCTAAAGAAAGACATAGAAGAAGACCTTAGAAGATGGAAAAATATACCCTGCTCATGGATGGGCAGAACTAACATCATCAAAATGGCGATATTACCAAAAGTCCTATATGAGTTCAATGCAATGCCAATCAAAATCCCAACAGCATTTCTTGTAGAAATAGATAAAAGAATCATGAAATTCATATGGAATAATAAAAGACCCAGAATAGCAAAAACAATACTAAGCAGGAAGTGTGAATCAGGCGGTATAGCGATACCAGACCTCAAACTATACTACAGAGCAATAGTAACAAAAACAGCATGGTACTGGTACCAAACAGGCGGGTGGACCAATGGTACAGAATAGAGGACACAGTAACCAATCCACAAAACTACAACTATCTTATTTTTGATAAAGGGGCTAAAAGCATGCAATGGAGGAAGGATAGCATCTTCAACAAATGGTGCTGGGAAAACTGGAAATCCATTTGCACCAAAATGAATCTGAATCCCTATCTCTCGCCGTGCACAAAAGTTAACTCAAAATGGATAAAGGAGCTTGATATTAAATCAGAGACATGGCATCTGATAGAAGAAAAAGTTGGTTATGATCTACACGCTGTGGGATCGGGCTCCAAATTCCTCAATAGGACACCCATAGCGCTAGAGTTAACAAATAGAATCAACAAATGGGACTTACTCAAACTAAAAAGTTTTTTCTCAGCAAAAGAAACAATAAGAGAGATAAACAGGGAGCCTACATCCTGGGAACAAATCTTTACTCCACACACTTCAGATAGAGCCCTAATAACCAGAATATACAAAGAACTCAAAAAATTAGACAATAAGATAACAAATAACCCAATCAATAAATGGGCCAAGGACCTGAACAGACACTTCTCAGAGGAGGACATACAATCAATCAACAAGTACATGAAAAAATGCTCACCATCGCTAGCAGTCAGAGAAATGCAAATCAAAACTACCCTAAGATACCATCTCACTCCAGTAAGACTGGCAGCCATTAGGAAGTCAAACAACAATAAGTGCTGGAGAGGATGCGGGGAAAAGGGCACTCTTGTTCATTGCTGGTGGGACTGCAAATTGGTGCAGCCAATTTGGAAAGCAGTATGGAGATTTCTCGGAAAGCTGGGAATGGAACCACCATTCGACCCAGCTATTCCCCTTCTCGGTCTATTCCCTAAAGCCCTAACAAGAGCATGCTACAGGGACACTGCTACATCGATGTTCATAGCAGCTCAATTCACGATAGCAAGACTGTGGAACCAGCCTAGATGCCCTTCAATAGATGAATGGATAAAAAAAATGTGGCATTTATATACTATGGAGTATTATTCTGCATTAAAAAATGACAAAATCATAGAATTTGGAGGGAAATGGATGGCATTAGAGCAGATTATGCTAAGTGAAGCTAGTCAATCTTTAAAAAACAAATACCAAATGACTCCTTTGATATAAGGGGAGTAAACAAGGACAGGGTAGGGACGAAGAGATTGAGAAGAAGATTTACATTAAACAGGGATGAGAGGTGGGAGGGAAAGGGAGTGAGAAGGGAAATTGCATGGAAATGGAAGGCGATCCTCAGGGATATACAAAATGTCATACAAGAGGAAAGGAGGGGTAAGACAAGATAATACAAATGGAAGAAATGATTTACAGTAGAAGGGGTAGAGAGAGAAAAGGGGAGGGGAGGGGAGGGGAGGGGGGATAGTAGAGAATAGGACAGACATCAGAATACATCAGACACTAGAAAGGCAATATGTCAATCAATGGAAGGGAAACTGATGTGATACAGCAATTTGTATACGGGGTAAAAGGGGGAGTTCATAATCCACGTGAATCAAACCGTGTAATATGATGTATTAAGAACTATGTAATGTTATGAACGACCAATAAAAAAATAAAATAAAATAAAATAAAATGCATAGACACACACACAAAGCATTAATAAAATGGTCTGAGATAAAATAAAGCATAGTAAAGGAAAAGTATTCTACCAACCACCAATAACACATTATTCATTTGAATTTTTTTACAACAAAGAAATGTACAACTATGATGCATATGTCAATGTACTGGTAATTATCTTTATTTTTAAAACTCAGAGACCAGACTACGTGATTGGTTGATCATCTGTAGAGTCAAGTCTTTTATGTTCATGGTTAACAATCAAAGGTAATATAATTATTAAATTACATAAAAATTAGCAGGCAAACATTTATATGGCATTATTTATTATTATTATTCTCTTAATAAAATGTCAAATCTTAAAATGGCACCTTTTGTGCATTTAGAAATTCAAAGTATGTTGTTTGCCAGTTGGCTCCAGAAATATAGAAAGACTGACTTTTGTGACAAATACACATTCACAGCATCTCAAAGCATGTATTTGGGAACTGTATGAGACTGAATGTTTATCTTCCTTCAAAATAAATATATTGGATTTTTGACACATAAAAAAAAAAAAAAAAGACCCAGAAATGCAAGTGCTACAAAAAGAAAACCAGAAAGAGTACATTCGAGTGAACCCAATGGCAGCAGTGGTGCCAGTGCCAGTTCACTGCAAAGAAATGCAACACAAACAGGGAGAGAAAGACACAGCAGACAAATCTGCCAAGGGAAAACGTGTAGAAGAAAAACCAGTTTGAACTTAGGTGAATCAGAGGCTGCACAGCAAGCTGGTATTTGAAAAGTGCTCCCTGTTTTTCAACTGGCAAATAGAGAGCTGAGACAGGGAGTCATCTTAAAGAAGCCACACTGCAGCTTGCTGCTGTGGGAGCCCAGAAGATCATAGCAAATACTGTCATACTGTCATGGCAATTTCTCATACTGCATAGCCTAGGGTGTGCCTAGCAGAGTGTGACTGAAACAGGCAGAATGCCTTATGCCTACGAAAAATCAGGTTAGGAATATGAGGGGGCTTGTTTTCCCGTTGAGTCTGGCAGCTCACAGGAAAAGCTGAGAGGATCCTGAAACTAAACAGGTGAGTGTAACTACAATTGGGAACTGAGCTTGGGAAGGCCACATACATGGGTAGTGAAATGTGTGAAACCTGTGCAAGGTTGGTCATCCTACTCCCCAATTCTCAGAAGGCCTGAGATCCAGATGTTCACATCTTCTCAGAGCTAGGGTGTGTTGACCTAACATCTCTGGAACAGATACCATCTGACAAAGTTCTGAAGTTTCAATCAAAGCTTAATTCCCAGGCACTGAAACTTTCCATTTAGAACTTTGCATCATATTTCTTATACTTCTGTGCTGGGTTTTATGCATCTGTTGAGATGGATTTCTCTTCCAATAATAAATGCTGGAAAGGTTATAGAGAAAAAGAAACACTTTTACACTGTTGTTGGGATTGCAGATTAGTACAACCACTGTGGAAATTAATATAAAGTTTCCTCAAAAGACTAGGAATGGAAACTGTAAGACCCAGCTATATCACTCCTCCATATTTATTCTAAAGAATTAAAGTAATCATACTACAGTGACACATGCATACCCATGTTTATAGCAGCACAGTTCATAATAGCTGAACTACGGAACCAGCTTAGGTGTCCTTCAATAGATGAATGGATAAAGAAAATGTGGTAATGTACACAATAGAGTTTTATTCAGTCACAAAAAAAGATTAAATTTTTCCATTTGTAGGAAAATGGATGGAATCTGAAAACATTATATTAAGCAAAAAAAAGTCCAACTCATAAGGTCAAGCATTGTGTTTTCTCTCATATGTGAAAGCTAGAGAAGAAAAAGGAAAACAAAAGGATGTGTGTGGAGAGTGATTTATGAAAATGAAAGGGAGATAGGTAAAGGAAAGGGACCAGGGGGAGGGAGAAGGGGAGAGAAAGGGGAAATAGTGGGGCATGATATTGAGCAAGTTACATTGTTATATTGTGCTCTTGTATGAATATGTAACAACAAATCCCATCATTATGTACAACTATAATGGATCAATAAAATAATATGGGAATAAATATACCAGCTCTATTAAAAAAAAAAAAAAAGCTGCATCAGCCCCAACCTGGGAGTATATCAATCTATAAGTACCAAACTTCAATTGACAGTACTTCCCTTCTGTACTACCTTATACTGGTGAGAAAGGGAAGCTGAGAGCTGTTTTAGATGCTTGAGTTCTAGGACACTCTAGCTGGCAGCTTGGTAAGCAATATTAAAAGAGGTTAATAACCCTCAACACTTGCTCTCTCTAAGGGATATGTAGTCACCACAGTACAAAAAGAAATACAAAGAAGGGCAGTCTGGCATAGGCAGTGAATATTCATCCTTGTTGACAGTTTTGATCACTTCAGTGGAGAAAATTCTTTCAGTTCTTTTTTTTTCCTTTTCTCCTTCTTCCTCTTCCTTTTTTTTCTTGTTCGTGCTGTGTTGTTTTGTTTGTGAATATACACATAATTGTCTTCTGGTTTTTTCCACTTTTTTCCTCTCTTCTTTATGATTTGTATTTTGCTTTGTCTTTTGAGGATTAGAAATTTTTGTTTGTTTGGGTTTAATTTTGTTTTTCTCATTACTCTTTCTCTAACAGCCAAACTCTCTTGTTCTTTCTCTATTCTATTTCTTTCACTTATTTTTCTTCTTCTTTATAAGTATCACTTGATACCTTTCTTCTGCTTCATCTCTGTTCACATTTTAAATATTCTGAATTTTCTTTTTTCTTCCCTATGTCATTTTTTTGAATTGTAATTTTGTCAACTTTTATAATTTGTATAATTCCTTCCCTTATCATTCATGTTATTACAGTTATTATTATGTGGATAGTGTTGTTGACACCTACTGCTAACTTTAAGGTTAGATCTTACTCATGGCTATTTATTATTGTTGATGTTGTTAACTGCTGACCTCACTATTCCTCTTTTTGTGGTAATTTGTTTTGTAGATGTCATACTAGGCACTGTGGGTGTATTTTAGTGCTGTGAATTGCTGTTGTTTGTTTCTCATTTTTAAAAGAGGTGCTGGTAATCTACTGGGATACTACAAATTCCTAGTGTGGAGGCACTGCTCTGAACTACACCCACAACCCAGCTGAGACACAGTGCATTTTGCCCACATACAAACTAATCCTGCTCAAGCTTCAATAATACTTTAATGTGTAGAATAGGGGAGATAAAAACCTCAAATCAATGACTAGCCCCTCAGAGAAAATGGCCTAGGGGACTCTTAAAATCCACTCGTGGACACCCACTCCTATAGCAAAAACACAGGTGGCTCAGAGGAATCCATAGTGTTGAAGCAGTTCTCCAAGAGTAAATTAAATCAGCAGGTCTGCAATAGCTAATTAGAAGCATCGAAGGTTGAAATTAACGCTTGGAATACTCTAGGCCTATGTGTTAAAGCTAAGATATACAGACAGCACAGAACTTATTACAAAAGAGACAACTGCTCATAAAAGGAACTCCTTGTGTAAGAGGAAGAGGAATCCCATCTCACACAAAGAAACAGGAAAACAAGTCTCCTGCCCAAATTTATAATCCCCCAACAAAGGAACACAGACATTGAAGAGAATGAAATTCCAGAGAAAATGAATTATTAAAACAATTAATGATCTAAAAGAAGATCTTAGAGATGATCATCTCTTCAGTGACCCTGATGTGCTTTTTACATATGTCTATTATTATATTCAATACAGTGGCTGTGACATACTTCCAATGTATTCTCATATTAAACAATAAATTCCCTGAAGACAGGAACACTGTTCTCACTCATTTCTGTATGTCCAGCAACTACTGTAGTACCTGTGGAATAGAATTAAAAGGACTCCACAAGTCATTTACTCATCTGCTGGTGATCTCTGCATAGAAATATGAGAATCTTATATCTGAGTGATAATAATTTCCACTTGATCCCTCCCTGACAGCCCCTCAAAAGTGGGGATATGAATAGGAAAGTATTGGGTTAAATATTAATCTGTGCCTAGGAAAGCTTGCAATAAGATAAAGTTCTAAAGAATGTATAATAAAGAAGGAAATGGAGAGTGGAAGCTGGTACTTTTCTTGTTTCCAATCTTTAGGTAAGGATCAAAGCAGAGGGACTTTGTTGTAAAGTAAAAGAATGTACTCATTAATATCTGAAGAAATCTACTTGAGCAGTGGGTATGCAACCTTTTCTATACATTCCCCCTGCTTGTAGGTGTGGTGAGGCCCTCCATTGTATCCTGGCCTACCACCAGAGAGTGAGCAATAAAATGTCCAAATCCTCTCCATTGAATCCTCCAAGTTCTTTCTTTTGAATTAGTTAACAGTATGCTTGGGACATTTGCAGCCCTGGGGTTGAACAAACTACCCTTGTCTGCTGATGACATGATCTTGTATCTAGAAGATCTAAAAAAAACCTCCACCAAAAGACTCTTAGATCTGATAAATTCAGCAAAGTAGAATAAAATCAACATACAAAAATCAATAGTTTCTCCCACACTCTCATAATAAATCTGCTGAGAAAATAATTAGGAAAAATAATTTCATTCTCAATAGCCTCAAAAAAAAAATCTGAGGAGGTGAAAGAACTTTACAATGAAAATTATAAAACTCAGAAGAGAAAATTGAAGACTTTAGAAGATGGAAAGACCCCAATGATTCTGGATATACAGAATTAACATTGTCAAAATGGCTATAATACTAAAAGCAATCTACAGATTTAATATTAACTCCATTAAAATACCAATGACATTCTTTGCAGACCTAGAAAAAAGTCCTAAAATTCATATGAAAGAATCAAAGACCTAGAGTAGTCAAAGCAATCCTGAGCAAAAAGAGCAATCCTGGAGAAATTACATTACCTGATCTCAAATACTACTATAGAAAAAAACAAATTATTCTACAAAGCTATAACAACAAAAACAACACAGTATTGGCATAAGAACAGACATGAAGACCAATAGAATAGAAGACACAGAGACAAATTCCACATAAATACATAGAACCTTGACAAAAGTACCAAAAACATGCATTGGAGAAAAGATAGCCTTTTAACAAATGGTGCTGAGAAAACTGAATATCCATATGTAGAAGAATAAAACTAGGTCGCTATCTCTCACCCAAAGTTTATCAAAGACCTAGAAATTAGATCAGAAATACTGTAAGTGCTAGAAGAAAACCTAGGATCAATACTCCAATATATTGGCACAGACACCAACTTCCTTAATAAGATTCCTCAATCCTAAGGAACCAAAACAAGAATCAAAAAGTGGAATGGAATCCAATTAAAAACACAGCAGGAAATGACAAGGCAAAGAGAAAGCTTACAGCATGGGAGAAAACCTTTTCCAGCTATTCTTCCCTTATATATTCAGAATTTATAAAGCATTCAATAAACTTACCCCCCACAAATTAATAATCCAATAAATAAATGAGCAAATGAACTAAACAGACATTTCTCAAAAGAAGAAATACAAATGGCCAACAAATTTATAAAAAAAAAAAAAAAAAGTTTAACATTACTAGCAATCAAGGAAGTGCAAACCAAAACTATGTTGAGATCCATCTCACTCCCACTAGAATGACAATCATTAAGAATAACTGCTGGTGAGGATGTGAGGGAAAAGGCATATTTATAAACTGTTGATGGGACTGCAACTAGTATAACTACTTTGGAAAGCAATATGGAGATTTCTAAAAAGAATAGGAATGGAACCATCATATGACCCAGCTATCCCATTCCTTGGTATTTATCCAAAAGAACTAAAATCAGTATTCTATAGTGATACAAGCATATCAGTATTTATAGAAACACAATTCACAAGAGCCATGTTATGGAACCAGCCTAGGTGCCTGTCAATAAATTAACAGATAAAGAAATTGTGGTATACATATACAATGGATATAAAGAAGAATAAAATTATGTGATTTTCTGGTAAATGGACGGAATTGGAAAATATCATATTGAATATAATATGTCAGACCCAGAGAGTTAAAGGTCTAACCATTTCATATGCAGAAATCAGAAGCCAAATGGATTGGGGTGATAGATAAAGAAAGCAGGGATCTCATAAAAACAGAAGGGAGACCAATAGAGTAGAGGAAGGAGATCTAGAGGAGGGCATGAGGAAAAACTGGGAAACAAAATCTACCAAATTATGCTATATACATGTACAAATATGCCATAATTAATCCTGCTTATATATAAAATGATAATGTACTAATTAACATAATGATAGTAATAGAAGAAAGTTCAGTAGAATAGAAAAAGGGGATGCAAAGGGAGGAGAGAAGGGAAGAGGGGAGAGAAAGGAAAGGTACTAAAGAAGGAGAGTGAGCAAATTATGTTAATGTGCTTATATGAATATGGCATAATGAATTCCATTATTATGTATAATTATAATACACTAAAAAATCTTTTAAAAATTTTTATTCTAATTTGCTATATATGACAGTAGAATACATTACAATTCATATTACACATGTAGAGCACAATTTTTCATATCTCTGGTTGTACACAAAGTATACTCACACCATTCGTATCTTCATACATGTACTTAGGGTAATGATGTCCATTCTTGTTCCACCATCTTTTTCTACCCCCATGCTCCTTCCCTTCCCCTCCCACCCCTTTGCCCTATCTAGAGTTCGACTAATCCTCCCATACTCCTCCTCCCAACCCCACTATGAATCAGCCTCCTTATAACAGAGAAAACATTCAGCATTTGGTTTTTGGGGATTGGCTAACTTCACTTAGCATTATATTCTCCAACTCCATCCATTTACCTGCAAATGCCATGATTTTATTCTCTTTTATTGCTGAGTAATATTCCATTATGAATATACAGATCACATTTTTCTTTATCCATTCATCTACTGAAGGCCATCTAGGTTGGTTCCACAGTTCAGCTATTGTGAATTGTGCTGCTATAAACAATGATATGACTGTGTCCCTGTAGCTGTTTTTAAGTTCTTTGGGTATAGATCGAGGGACAAAGGAGGAAAAAAAAAATGGCTAGGCATGGTGGCGCACACCTATAATCCCAGCAATTGGGAGGATAAGCAAGGAAGACTACAGTTCAAAGCCAGCCTCAGCAACTTATCAAGACCCTGTCTCAAAATAAGAAATATAAAGAGCTGTGGATGTTAAGCACCCCTGGGTTCAATCCAGTACCAAAATATTTTTAAAAAATTAAAAATTGAAAAAAATATAGACAGAGAAGAGTCAAAGAAGAACAAGTAAGATAAGACGCAGACCCAAACCAGAACAGAGGAAATAACTATAGATGGAATTCTAACTCTAGACGTACCACTAATACACAGCTTAGCCACTGGTAGAAATGGGAGTAAAGAGAAATAAAAGATGGTTCTGAGGTTTCTGCCATGGAAATTGTATAAAATACAAGGTTAATTATGCAAGATAATCATTCACATCTAATGAACAGACACATAAAATAGTTCCAAGGGAGGAAAACTAGGAGAAAAAAACAAGAGGACTTAATGGACAGGATGAAGAATGAATGGAAGCCACTGGAGACTTCTGCAAAAAACTGTCAGGAGAGGAAGGAGATTAAGTAACAGTAAACAGCCAATAAATGGGCATATTATGTACCTGGCACTACTTTGCTATATGTTATTGAGTCATTTAAATTTCACAACCCTTAAAAAAATTCTAGAAGGCTTGTACTAATGCATGAAAACTAAGACAGCAAGGTTAAGAAACATTCTCAAGATCACATCACTTCTATGACAGAAGCCAGATCTCTGGGGATTAGGTAGAGAATAACAAGTTAGGAAAAAGATCCAGAAATGTGTGGAAGGTTGAGTCGTATCTTATATTTCAATTAGGGCTTAAAACCATGACAAAAGAAAATCAAGTATACTTCAAAATAGCCCTTGAAAATTCCTTAAATAAATGTGCACTGTTTTTTGTATATGGGCCTGTAGGTGACAATACTGGTTCCTTTAACAATCTAGTATTCATTTTTTCCCCATGACATTTAATTTATTCACTCCTTAATTTTTTTCACAAGCATTAAGAGAAAATTATATCCAGTCTCTTGTCTAGTCTTCTGAAAATGCTTTTTCACTCACTCACTCATCAGTACCAGAGAAACTCTCAAAATCATTTGCATGTTTTTCCACAGCTCTGAGACACAACAATGGCCAGAGTACAGTTAATGAGTGGGGAATGTGGGAAGGGAACTGCCTCAGTCATAACTAAGCCTCTTCCCAACCACCCACTTCACCCTAGGAAAGGAGCTTAATTATAATTCTTCCCTTCAGTTAAATGAAATTATGATACAACTCCAAATTTACCCCTTCACACATTTAATTCTAAGACAGGTTTTTTTAAGGAAAGGTTTCAGAGGACATGGATAGAAAAAGCTTTTCTACATGATCTTTTAAGGAAAGTGCCATTCTACAAGAAAAGATTGAAACTAGAAGGAGGCAAGATCCTGTAGAAGGGCATAAATGAGAAGACCTTGGAAGGGTTAGCCTTGAGAAAGAGAAAGTACATTTATTTCCCTACAACCTGGAGAAAGAACATCAAACACAGTTGAAAATTTACATCGCGCAGATCAAGTGGGGCCTCAGGATGATGGTCTGAATGTTCTCTGCAGCAAGAGGACAACTTACCAACCACAAAGTGAGAGGTGATACCTGGGAAGGAGGATTCAGAGTAGGGAAACAAATCAGGCACTGTGGGAAAAGAAAGCGAATCAACCCAGAAAGAGGAGTCCAGTAGAGAAAGCCCTACTCAGAAAAATTGTTATCTTTCATGTTGTCTTGAAAAACTCATCTTTGAAAAAATAAAACTAATTTCTAAAACAAAACTCTGATATTATTCAGAGCAAAGAGCTATATTCTTAAAAATTTAAACTTACTGAATTATTTTGCTTCAAAAACTCTGCAGCATTTTCTTCTGCATCACCACCAATTTCACCAATCAATATGATGCCTTCTGTGGTTGAATCATTCAGAAAGATTTCAAGGCAGTCAATAAAATTAGTTCCATTAAAGGGATCACCTCCAATACCTGGGACAATCAAAGAATATCAACATCAATTGAAAATTTAAGGATAAATTATGAAATTCAGGTAAGGAATATTGTTTCAACTGATTTTCTTTCTCTTGGATCTTTTAAAATGTATCATCACTTTTGCATTTAATATTCAAAAATCACAAAATGCTACACTTATTTCTGTTTGTTAATATTATGCAAATGTAAATGGATGTTGGTTCCTGGTCTGCACAAAAACAACCCTCTTTTTGTTTTAGCTCTTTCATATAAGCTTCTTCTCTAGCACAAAGTTATTACAGACTCTTTAGAATGATCATTTTAGAAAATGTGGCTTTGTGCTATAAGCTGATGTTTCACCATAAGAAGAGATTAAATATTTAGTAAATTCCTTTCCTCAGAGGAACTAACTGATAAAACAAACTCCAGTATTTCCACTTACAAGTTTAAAGGCACAAGTGTCATGAGTGACAGAGCACAGGGTATCCTGACCCTCTTTTCTTTAGATTCAGAGTAAGTGATGAGATAGCCTATACATGACATTTAAGAATGAGCACTTTGAAAGGATTAAAGTAAGTGTTCCCAATAGACTGGGTGCCATTTTTTTTTAATTATAAACTCATTAAGAGCACACTTGTGTCTCTGAAAAATGAAGTTGAAGAAGGAAACTAGCATTTATTAGGTGCCAACCATTGTGTCAAACCATATACTTTATTTAGCATACTTTACACCTGGTATTTGCTAATTCCTCCTCCAAGCTTTCTGTAAGATAGGTCTTATTATCCTACATTTACAAATTAAAAAACTGAAGCTGGAGAAGATGGAACTGGCAAATCTATTTCCAAATCTATTGTTGTTCTACACATCACATTAAATTATCCTGTGTCAAAGATCGTGCTTTAATGTCTTCAATTTGAATTTATGGATTCAGAGAGTAACAAAAATACTCCAGAGCTATGTTTTATAATATTTTATTACATAAAAGATATTTCTGAAAGATATTCTAATAGGCTAGGGATGTGGCTCAAGCGGTAATGCACTCGCCTGGCATGCGCGTGGCGCTGGGATCCTCAGCACCACATAAAAAATAATAATAATAAAATAAAGATGTTGGGTCAACCGAAAACTAAAAAATAAATATTAAAAAATTCTCTCTCTCTCTCTCTTTAAAAAAAAAAAAGATATTCTAAGGCTTTGAAGAAATATTATAAAAATGAGAAACTGGCTTGGCTTGTGGCTAAAAAGACTAAAATTATTCTAAAATGTAAAACTTGTAAGCATTTTTATTTTTTGAAGTGGGAGACATTGTGGTGTGGCAAAAAGAGATGACTTAGGGCTAACTCAGCCCTCCCCAACCTTGACTTTATGCCCCTAAAGACTATAACCAACTTTTAGCTGAGAGGTACCTCAGAGGGTTGCCTTAGGAACAAAACAATGAATGGCAAAGAATTTCACAACTACAAAGCACTGAAAATAATTACAATAATAACAAAAGTTCTAATATAAGGAACCATTTCTTCACAGTTGCAAAATAGTGACATTTTCAGGGAGAAAAGCTCTCCCCAGGAGCCACACATCAAAGGATGGTTGTTTGCAACCTAAAAATCAAATCTCGGACTAGGAAACTTGAAAAAATACAGAAGAGTTTCACATTTAGGCAAATTAAACTTAAGATTATATCTTTTTAATAAAATGATATTAAAACCTCATAAATAAATAAATAATTATTACTCTACTCATTCAATAAAGAGACTACATTCCAATAAAATGATTTTAGCAAAAATCTCTCACCAACACACAAAGATTGCCCCAATCCAACTTGTGTTGTTTGGTGAACTGCTTCATAAGTCAAGGTGCCAGATCTGGACACAATACCTTAAAGTAAAAGAATTCAAAGATATTAGATTGCATTTATGTAATAGATTATTATGTGGTAAACTACATTAAATATATTCTGAATTCATCCCATGATTTGCCATCCAAATCAATTCCTTCAAATGACACAGTGAGAAGAAAAGGGAAGTTATTAAAATTAGATGAATAAAATACATTATTAAGGTTATTTTATGATTAAAAAGCAATGCAAGATAATCTTCTGAGAATCTTTATGAAGGAGATAATAATATCAATATGAACTTGGCAGACAGAATTCTGCTTTGGATGGTAGAACATAATAGATTGACTTCAGGAACCCCAACCATTAAACCATCGAAACCAGGATGAGTCATATTCAGCAAGGCTATCTACCTTCCCCACACTATTTTCTGAAGAGTTTTCCAATAATACATAAGCAATATCCCTCTAAATTCATCAAGTCTCCTTTATCCGAAATTTCCTTTATACAATGGTCTTCTCTTATAGTTCATAATGCATGACTGAGTTTCTGCAAAGGTAACTTATCCCCATGCCACAATCTGTACAATACATTAGAACAAAAGATACATAATAGGTGTATCTCTAATTTGAACAGGTTGAAAAGTATGAATAAATAACTTCAATTGTTGAACATATTAAATTTAATTAAAAAAAAAAACACAAAACTTTATATGGGCTAAGATCAGAGAATTGGCTCTGGAGTATAACTATAGCATGTCTACGGTTTTCCTTTTTTAAACTTTAGCTATGGAGCACATTTTTAAGAACTCAAAAGACCTTTGCTAACATTATGATGCCCAAGCAGATTATTGCCAGATTGAGACAAAAATGATAATGACCATAAGCTTCCTTAGATTCAATGCAGCATATTCACATTTGTAAGAAAAGTGTTGTGTCATTGTTGTTGTATATTCGGGGGGTACAAAGTGTGTGACTGGTGATAAATACACATTTTCCCACTATAAATTTAGGTATACGTAACTTTAGATTCTTTGCATCAGTCAGTCGAATGAGAGAAAGGCATGCAAGTATCTTGGTCACTGCTAGACAGTACCTGACAGCACATGTCATTCTTTCAGATGAATTCTACCAAAGAGTGACAGCTAGGTCTCTCCCTGAAAATGCCTCACTTCATGTGGAACTCTTCTCTAACACAATCTAGCACAGGCCCTGCCTCCCTTCCCAGACTTGATTCCCTTTATTTCCCTACTCTATAAGAGTATTGGGTTATTTCTCACTTCATGCTTTTGTATCTTTCCATATTTGTTCTATTTAAAATGGAACATTTGACCATCTCATAAAAATTCTCACTATCTTTCAAGGCCCACATCAAAATCTTAAATGCTATTTTCTCTTAGAAGTCTTTCCTGATCATCCCAAACAGATGGAATAAAATCTCTTTCTCTAAATCGCCTCAGTATTTATATATTTCCTGTCACCCTTAATACTGGGAGATAAGGACAAAATGTTATGTTTTATCTATCACAAAGAAACCATAAGCATTTTTTTGTGTGTGTGTAGAAACAATTTCTTCCACTGAATGGTTTACTATTATCCCCAATGTTACTATAATGCACTGTAAGAGGGCATGCACCACAATCAACTCTCCTTCCTCTTGAGATCAAGGTTGGTACTATTGCCAAATATTGAAAATAGAGGCAGGATTATGAAAAGAATAATGAATGTCCTACAGTGATCTACAGGTAGCTATTTTTTTCCCCTAGTGTCATAGCAAATGCTATGAAGTATTAACAGTACCCATTCAAAAAAGCAGACCAAAGAATATAAAGAATATTGAAACATGTATTAGGATAGGACATCAGTGACTATGTGGATCAGGCCCCAGTGGAGTTCAGATGGCCTATGAAGTTTCCTGTAATGTCCCTAAGCAAAGCTATCAAGTTTACTACTGGCAGAAGGACTGACAGCTCTAAGAAACATTAGTAATAAACAAAAATCATGACCTTTAACCCAAGTCTGCAAACTATGCCATCAACATTTACCTACTATCATGATTATTATTTAGTTTTAAGAGCCATGGTATATAGACAGAGAACACTGTAATCATCCATTATGGTAGAGAAACAGTGTATCTTAGTGACAGTTATGAAGAGTCTAAAAACAGTCATAATGAACCTAACTTTGAAATATTAGTTTGGCCATTTCCTTAAAGAGCTAACCAACCAGCAGGACAATTTTCCCAAAGCATTTTGAAAAAGTTTGTGATATCTAAGAGAGTAATTTTTAGGATCTTGGAAGACTAAGGGTAAAAAATATTCACAACACATATATCTGACACAGGATTTATATCCAAAATATTTATAAAGCCCCTTATAATCAACAATAAAAAGACAACCCCTAAAATATAACAGGCAATAAACTTGAAGTGTTATTTTGCAAAAGATATGTGCATCCTCTAAAGCATAAGAAAAGATGCTTTACATGATTAATCACGAGGAATGCTAAAATTAAAAACACAAAGAGATTCCATTTCACTGCCCATAGAATGCCAATAGAATGAAATTTAAAAAGACCAATAACACTAAATGTGAACATTTAAACAACTGGAACTATCATGCATTAGTTGTAAAAATATAAAATGATATAGCCAGTTAGTTCACTGAACTATTTGGTAATTTCTTAAAAGAGTTGAACATACTTAACCCTCTGATTCAGCAATTCCATTCTTTGATATTTTGCTTAAGAGAAATGAAAATGTGTCCATAAAAAAAGCCTACAGACCAGATGTTGGCTTCATTCATAAAGCTTAAAACTAGGAACAACTCAGATGTTCATTACAAGAGATCAGATAAACAGCAGTAAAACTACAAACAGAATACTATTATATAATCAACTACTGACATGTAAACATATGAAAGAGTCCACAGACTGTTTTACAGGAAAATAATCTTTAAAAAACTCCAAAATCTTTACTGATTCTATAGAATTATAACCGCTTCTCAAATAAATTAATTACATTTGGGATATAGAATTGAGTCACTATAAAATTTCTTTGGTAAATTCTACTAAATTAAATTAATCAATAGAATAAATTTGATTTTCAGAGTACAAATTCTCTGAGTTTTGAGAGTTTGGAGCACAGAGTTTTTTGTTTGTTTGTTTTAAATCTACAATTAAGTAACAAACTAACTCACCAATTCTTCCTTTCTTGTGAATATGGCCAGGCATGATGCCAATCTTGCATTCTCCAGGCTGAAAGAAAATAAATCACTGTTTCAGAAAAGTTAAAAAAAAAAAGAAAAAATTGTAAATCATAGATCATATACATAAGTACCCTTAGACTGGTTCAAAGCTGTTTAGCTTTGTAAGAGGCTAAATCTGAGCTTTTTTATTTTTTTTTTTTTTGCACTCACATTGATGACTCCAGGGCAGTTTGGCCCAATTAGCCTTGTCTTTCCCTGACGCAGCAGTTTGTGCTTGACCCGTACCATGTCCTGTTGTGGGATACCTTCAGTAATGCACACAACCAAGGGTATTTCTGCCTCAACAGCTTCATCAATGGCCGCAGCAGCAAAAGGAGGAGGGACATAAATGACAGAAGCTGTTGCTCCTGTCTGTTCTTTGGCCTGAAACATTAACCATAAAGCACTTCATGATTGGTTAAGTCATAAACATTATATAAATTCAATACTATGATTTTATTGATGTCTAGGGATCAGGAAACAATGCCACCAGGAGACAACACAGGTTGCCCTAATTCTTGCCATCCTCCAGTTCACAGTGTCAGAAAATAGCACAATCAAAGCCTCTTCTCTAATTCCTTTGAATGCCACTGTGGATTGAAAGGTTCTGTGACATCTCATTCCTTCAAATGATGGCACGTCAGTAGACCCAAAAGCACTGCTTGTCTTGCATTTGTGTCCCCTCATTCCTGTTTATTCCAGATTTATCATGATTAAGAAATTATACTATTCATTAACAAAGCCCCTGTACTTCTCCAGAAGGACTAGTGAGCTCCAAATGTTCAAAACTCAGCTCACAGATATCTGTTTAAAAATATATTATATTCAGAAGAGAGATCAGTGGAGTAGAGGGAAGGAATCAAAGGGGAGGAAAGAGGGACAGGAAAAGGGAGGAACTGTGGAATGAATCTGACCAAATTTTCCTACATACATATATAAATTTCACCTTTATGTATATTCATAATGTGCTAATTTTATGTATATTCATAATATGCTAATTTTAAAAGACTATAAATAAATAGAAGGAAGATCAGCAGAGTACAGGAAAGAAAGTGAGGAGAAGAAGGAAAGGGGAAGTACTAGGGATTAAATTGAAGCAAATTATAGTCCATGCTTGAATGTCAAAATGAACCTCAACATTATGTGTAACTGCAGTGAACTAATAAAAGCAGAAAAAATATACAAGGGGAAGTACTAGGGATTAAATTGAAGCAAATTATAGTCCATGCTTGAATGTCAAAATGAACCTCAACATTATGTGTAACTGCAGTGAACTAATAAAAGCAGAAAAAATATACGCTCAGTAAATATTCACAAAAAGAATGAAGTTTTCTTACCTTTTCTACTATGAATGCATATTTATTAGAAATATACCAATTACACAAAAATGCACATGCAATTTTAACACTGTCACCTTTCACGATGCAAAGCACTTGGAGGCCACCAATTTGACCACCATTATTCTCTCTGTGGACATGAGCCTGGTCTATACATTTGGTCTTTACATAGTATCTACATATATCAATGCAAAGGTATCCTTCTACCCCCTTCTCTGTGCAGCTAAGTCTTCTACTATAATAGAAGCTCCCTGAAGATAGAGACTATTGAAAATTTCCCTCTAAGAGTAGCAGGACTTCATCACAATCCTGAATCTTAGTATCACCATTTTACAAATCAAGATAGATGCTGAGGCCAAGATATATTAAAGAACTGTTCAAGGTCACATAAGGAAGCAGCAGAGATAAGATTTAATCCTGGGTATACCTGATCCCAAAGTATCCACTCAGGTCTATTATAGCAGGAATCTCCACATAAATGATAAAACTGTTGCTGAATCAAAATGGAAATCAAAGAATTTTGTAAGGCTGTGCCATGTGATGTATATGAGTACTAAGCTAAAGAACATACCAGTTCAACTAGAAGAAGGGACAGAAGTAAAAGATAATATCTTCAAGAATCATCCCTGAATAATTCCTCACATTTCCAGATATCAAAGAGCTTTCTCTACTACATTCCTAATAAAAACTTTCTTGACTATGACAGAAGAAAAACTACCAAGGATGTTGATAGATCATCTACAAATAATGCCAGTTTTATAAATAATTTTTTAAAAACTCTGTTCAAGATGTTGATGGAGTGGGTGAACAAAAGTAAAGAAATATGAACTAGGTTGGAACCAAAAAGAAGTCAGATCATGGGCATAATTTATTGAAAAATGATAGTTCTCAACTCTAAGAGTTACAAATACTGCCAGAAGTTAGACAGTGACAAGTACTATGTGATGAGAAATCAGACTGGATGAAAAGTATCATTCCTACTCATGCAGAAAATTCTTTCTAAGAACTGAACAGGTAAGAAATAAAAAACATCTGTCAAAGAATTTACAGAACATTCCAAATGCCACATCTACTTGTGTCACTAGGAATCACAAATAAATTGCTTAGCAACAAAACTTTATTTTTTTTAAAAAACGTCCATGACAAAAGAAAAGTCTGTCTCAAAGAATTCTGACGAACCATCTCTTCTCTCTGTTTTGAGGTTACAGTCAGCCACAATAGAATTTAAAAGGAAAAAAAATTTTTAATTTGAAGAAAAAAAATCTAAATAATTCCTCTACAGAATGATTTCTAATATTTTATTTTATTTTTTTTAATTTAAATACAGCACACTTGAATACATACACATATTACAGTCTATATTCTAGCTTAAAGTAAAACGAAAAATTTCAATTTGAAGGATACTTGCTTTTTTCTGCATTTCAGGATTAAGAGTATCCTCTATTCAGCCAGTATTTAGACCTAAGAGATTAGGTCTGTAAATTTGTACTTCAAAAAAAGCAATACCTTAAGATATACCTTTAAATTTTGCTAAGAAGAGGAGAGGAATACAGTTAGGATTGATCCATATGCCAATCTTAGGTATTGTTATTCCCTATAATTATTTTTTATTAAATAACCCAAGAATTTGTACTATGGTTTCTTTCAAAAAACTGTAATTTTTATATAAATTCAGATAAAAGTAGAGACTGGAAGACACATTGAGCTTAAATTAGTCCTCTAAAGCAGCAAAATCTGAGCTGTGGAAAACATAATATTAACTTAAGTTAGCTTTATCTACACTTTATAATAAGCACATATTAGTTTTGTAACAAAGACCTAAAGGTTAATTTAATTCATTACTAAGAAATCAGCGATTTAGAGAAGTAGGACCCTGTGATTTGCCAATCTGACTTTATAATTCAGTTTCTTTTACTCTGAGCCTGTGAGACTACTTGTAAGACCCTTAGCCTCTTCACATTAGTAACATCCTTGGCTTTAAAACAGGGATGAAAACTGCAAGTTCCTCAGGGGATTGTGATGAGGCCTGAATTGGGCATTGTGCATGAAGTACTCAGAGGTACTGCTGACATTTATACTACTATCATCCTAGAAGAAAAATAAGAAAAGAATAAAAAGCCAAATGGAAGCCAGGCCACGATGCTTTTTTCCCTGAACAGATGATGCGTGCCTATAAGCCAAAATGACATCTTGGTTTTTTACCACAATTCAAATTTCTTCATGTTCCTGAGTATAAAATAGCAAATGACCATCCCAAAAGGGACACAATTAAGATCTCTGTCTATTCCCCTGTTTTTCTTTTCTTGCCAAACTCATGTACCATTAATTACCTCCTTCACAGTATTAAAGACAGGTAAGCCCAGATGTGTCTTCCCTCCTTTCCCTGGAGTGGTTCCTCCAACAAGTTTGGTGCCATAGTCCAATGCCTGCTGGCTATGAAAGGTGCCCTGAGGAGAAAAAGCAAAAGATCCATGAAGAGGTAGACCAGGAAGCCTATAGAGAAGCAAAGGCAATCTTAGCAACTTAAGAAAAGAAAAATAAACAAGTTAACTATTCTCAGGTAATAACACATATCCATATTTCAGCTTTGCACTTCAGAGCAAAACAGGTGTCAGTGAAGCCAAAATAGCTATTTAAACGGTCTTTCTCTCTTTAAGTTAATAATCAGTTAGTCTTTAACAGTGTCCACCCATCATTCTTTATTTCCCTATCCATTCACTTTCCCTCCTCAACCAAAGCATTAGTAGTAGTAGCAGCAGTATTTTGAACCAGGGATTGAACCTAGGAGCGCTTAACCACTAAGCCATATCTCCAGTCCTTTTTATTTTTTATTTGAGATAGGGTCTTGCTAAGATGCTTAGGGCCTCGCTAAGTTGTTGAGCTAACTTTAAACTTGCAATCCTGCTGATTTAGTCTTTTGAGCTGCCAATCACAGCATTATTGATATTTTGGACATAATGATTCTTTGTCATGGGAGATCATCCTGCACTTTGTAAGATATTTACCAGCATTCCTAGTCTTTTCCCATTGGGTGCCAGTATACCCTCCCTGCAAACCTGTCCAGTTGAAACAACAAAAATGGCTCCAGGGATTGCAAGATTCATTTCACTTGACTTCTGGGGCTCACTTTCCCTGGTTTTCTTCTTTTCTTTTTCTCTCCTTAGCCTTCTCTTTTTCATCTAAATGTGTGCCTTTGGT
Organism: Urocitellus parryii; assembly: GCF_045843805.1. NCBI lineage: Eukaryota > Metazoa > Chordata > Mammalia > Rodentia > Sciuridae > Urocitellus > Urocitellus parryii. Next base: position 102,827,206 of record NC_135542.1, read on the forward strand.
GATATCATCTCTTATCAGGGAAATAAATAACATATGTATAGTGACTCCTACCACTCCCCACCCTTATATATCTAACCAAGACCCTTGTCTTAAATTCCATACTTACATTGTCAATTGCCAACCTAACATCTCCACATCTCAAATTTAACATGCAGCAAACTGAGTTCCTGATCACTCCCCTTCTCAATCTACCCCATCTCAGTTAATAACAACTTCACTCCATACAAATGTTCAGACCAAAGTTGCTAAAGTTATCCTATATTCTTCTCTTTCTTTCTTTTTTTTTTTTTTTTTAAAGAGAGAGTGAGAGAGGAGAGAAAGAGAGAGATAATTTTTAATATTTATTTTTTAGTTCTCGGCGGACACAACATCTTTGCTGGTATGTGGTGCTGAGGATCGAACCCGGGCCGCACGCATGCCAGGCGAGCGCGCTACCGCTTGAGCCACATCCCCAGCCCCTCTTCTCTTTCTTATATCACATATTATATACATTAGTAATCTTACTGTTCCATTTTCAAAACATAATCAACAACTTCTCCCCCGTCTAGTGCTAGCTACCACCTATGTTTGTAAACATAGCAGTGTGACACTGCTGCAACTCTTACTATATTTTTACAAAAGTACTGATCCACATTAGATAGAAATTAAAAATGACTACCTAAACCGATCTTTTACTCCAGATAGTTTTGAGAAGCACTGTCCTAGACTACACTACTAGGTAAATTCAAATCACCTTAACTCAACAGATCATTACCTTGTCCCCTATGAATCTGTTCTTCATAGCAACCAAAGTGATCCTGTTAAAATGTAAGGAAGACCATATCACTCCTCTGTTCAAACCCTTCAGTCTTTTCTCATTTCATTCATAGTATAAGCCAAAGCCAAACTCTTATACTGGTTTACAAGTTAATATACAACCTGTCTCCCACAACAGAACCTCTTATCTGAATGCCCTCATTTACTGTTCTCCCATTGCTTACTTCAGCCACACTGCCCTTATAGCTTACACGTGGCAGGCTATGTCTGCCTAATGATCTTGCTATGCTCTCTCCATGGAATACATTTCCTTACCTATCCAACCAGTTCACTTCTACATCATCTTTAGATCTTGCTATCCCTGAAATCAAGCTATCCCTGACCACTTGCTGTAAAAATCTCCTTCTCCCCCATTCCAACCAAAACTCCACATACACTTTCCTTTCTCTGGTTTGTTTTTTCCATAGCAATTAATACTTTCTAACAGACCACAAAATTCACTCATGGATTTCATTGATGAATTTCTCTCAACTATAACTTAAATTCCATAAAAAAAAAAATTCTATTTTGTTCACTGAAACAAGGCACTTAAATTACATACAGCAGGTACTCAATAAATAGTTATTGAAAACTAAATGAGTCTGTCTGGTCATTCTACAGGGACCTAAAAATGCTGAGCCAACTATTCAAGTTCTTAATTATTTAAGAAATAAAACTTAAACAAAGTGACAGAGTCTTAGAAAGAACAACAGGCCAGTGTTCTTTCTCTTAAAACAATGCTATTCAAAGTATGATGTGCAGACTCTTGCTAGTATGCAAGGAAGCAAAAGCAAAACAAAAGAAAAAGAAAATGATCCAAGGAAGGAAGGGAGGGAAAGAGAAAATTAAAAATCTAATAAAAATCTAGGCAAGGTGGTGCACAATTGTAATACCAGCAACTAGAAAGGCTGAGGCCAAGAGGATCCCAAGTTAGAGGGCAGCTGGTGCACAATTGTAATACCAGCAACTAGAAAGGCTGAGGCAAGAGGATCCCAAGTTAGAGGGCAGCCTCAAAAACTTAGTGAGACTCTAAGCAAATTGGTGAGACGCTGTTTCAAAACAAAAAATTAAAAAAGGATTGAGGATATAGCTCAGTGGTAAAGTGCCCCTGCATTCAATCCCCAGCATAAAATAAATAAATAAATAAAAATTTTTTAAAAAGTAAAGCAGAAAATGTTCTTAAGGGTTGGAGCTGTGGCTCAGTGGTAGAGTGCTTGCCTAGTATGCATGAGGCACTAGGTTGAATTCTCAGTACTGCATATAAATAAATAAAATAAAGGTACATCAACAACTAAAAAAAAAATTTTAAAAAAGAAAATGTTTGTAAACATAGCAGTGTGACACTGCTGCAACTCTTACTATATTTTTACAAAAGTACTGATCCACATTAGATAGAAATTAAAAACAACCACCTAAACCAATCTTTTACTTCAGATAGTTTTGAGAAGCACTGTCCTAGACTACACTACTAGGTAAATTCAAATTAACCAAAATTTTAGGCCTAAAAATGGTGCTAAACAGAGAGCATATCCATTTAATATGTAACGTACTTTCCTTAATTTTCCATTAACAGCATCTAGTGTACAGTTAAGAATAGGAGTTATTTTGCTCATAAAAGCTAGAGAAATCAGATGGTACCCACTAGAAATGTGCACTGCACAGGCCAACTTATTTATAGAATCTACTCCATAAAACAAACAATAAATACTCTTTCATATATGGAACAATGTGTGTACTAAAGAAAGAACTAAAGAGAATTGAAGACTTCCTTTTCCAGTGGAGGTAAGCTCTAACTTTCACACCTTATTATAACCTCTATAATAATAGAATTTCAATCAACAAATCTAACTGGCAATTAAGGCTCTCAATCACTTTAAAAACCCCAAACTAGGAAAGTGAGTGAGAAACATCTGATTGCAGGTAACTGAAAGATAATGAAAATGACCTTAGTTTTAAATATTTAGGTAAATCGTTACCTACTTTAGAAAGTAAACATGTTTCCAAATAGTGCTTATACCATAGGAAATGTTCTTACCAAAAAAGCTCAGAAGTCAAAATGGCATAAGATCACACAAAGTTTAGCAAATAGAAAAACAAAATATGTATTATTAACTTAAGTGACAAATCTGTGTTTATCAAGCATTTGATTATATGCTAATAATATATAGAGAGAGATAGATAAAATATATATGCAAAAATAGACTGAATGTAATTTAGAAGAGAATGACAAATTAAAATCAAATCATGAGCATCTACTTCCCTTAGAATGTATATGTAGAAGTGATACTCAGAAAATGTCTGGCTATTTAGTTATCACCCTCTAGATAAGGGTTGACAAACTATGGTCTGTGGAATTTGTCCTGCCATCTGGCTTTACAAATTAAGTTTAATTGGAATTCAGCTATACCCATACACAGTTCTGTAATATAAACTCTGTAAAATACAAATAATATAGGTATAAATGTTTGTATTTTTAAGAAAAATATCTGGAAGAACACAGACCAACTTATTTACAGAAGGAATTCTTGGTGAATAGAACCATAAGAAAGGAGAAGAAGAGATTCTTATGTTGTATTTCATTACAGAATCACATCACAGATTTATTTAAATTCATGCTATAAGCAGGGAAGAGGGAGAGAGTCTAAATATAAGTGGCAAACAAATTAAAATACTGTAAGCAATTCTGCCTACTGACTTCTTTGATGAAAGTTTGTGCCAGAGAGATTATAACATGGGAAAAAGTCAGTGTGCTGGTTCCTCTGCCTGTTTCTGAAAGGCACCCTGGGTTTATGTACTTCTTCACACTGAATGTGGATTTCATGTTTAAAAATGGATATTTCTGTGTACAAAGACCTAGACACAAGTAATCTACTTTATCTTGTTTAAGACCTAGTCACAAGCAATCTACAGTGACCTCTCTCAACACTGGAGGAATAGGGTGTTGAGTCTCCAACATAGCCTACTTCTATGCATTTTCAAGGAAGTTTAAACACAATTTTCATCTTACAGGCTAACTATGGCACCTCTTCCTAAAATACAATCCCATTTCTGCACAACAAATTTTTCTGCATCAATCATATATTATTACAGGTAGAAAATAGCAGCCAGTGCACGCTGTAATTTCAGCAACTCAGGTGGTTAAGGCAGGAGGATCACAAGTTTGAGGCTAACCTCAGCAACTTAGAGAGACCTGTCTCAAAATAAAAGAATTGGAGATATAGCTCAGTGGTAAAGTGCTCCTAGGTTCTATTCCTTATAACAAAAAACAAACAAACAAACAAACAAAAAAACACCACACACACACACAAAACAAAAACTTGTTGAGTGAATCAATTTTAAATAAAGTAGAAAGTAGCAAAATTATTTTGTATTTTTGAATCTACACTTTAAATAAAAATCTACACACACATACCTGCTTACCAGTGAAACCCTGGCAAATGACCTTCGTATTTTTATCAATATAGAGATGTTTCCGGGAAGCTGTATAGGAACAATGCCGAATTGCATTCTGTTGCACTGAGAAGTAAAGAAAATATGACATATTAGAATTTTTCCAAACTTTTGAACAATGAATTTAACTTGGTCACACATACACACAAAATCTCTAATGCAAGAGCTGTACTGTCATTATGGTAAAGTTAAATGTCACTTTTAAAATGAGACACACAGACCACATAAATAAATTATAAAAACAAACAAAAAAGGCCCTACTCTATTCTCCAGGATCTTCTCTTTATCGAGAAAAAGCTACAATCTTGAAAAAGAAATTAAAAAAGAAAAGATGAAGTTTCTCATTGTCATTCCTTAGAAAGAAAACTGAGGTTCAAAGACTAATGACTCAGATTAAACCCAGGGACTGAAACTAGTTATTATCCCCACTAATAATGTTTACAAAATAGTCACAAGCTCTCACTGGACCTAACTTTTAAAAGTCTAATACCTATAAATAATAAGTAAGCTAAGAGGCAAATTTTGTCACAAACTATGAATAAGAACTACTCTAATGCTCATTCCCCAATAACAATATATTAAATGTTAAGGTGTAGAATAAAGTTTGTCTAAAATATAACCCAAAATCACCTAAATTGATCTTTTCTAGTGCAAGATTCAATAACCCACTATAGAAGAAACAGGGAAAATAAAATAAATAGAAAAGTAGATGAGAGAAGAAGAAACTTGTTTAAAAAGAAAAAAAAAAAGTACTTAATTTTCAGCATCCTACCTCAAGGAAAACTTACTACAACAACTCCTCCCACTTCAAAAATCAGTAGGAAAAGGCACACGTTACTTTAAATTTGTGGGCTACCCTCTAAACCTCCACTAGAACCACCAACCCACCACTCAAGGGCTACTTTCAAAGTAGCCAAGCCTTCTATCTACTGCTGAGTAGCCCAAGAAAGCTAGCTCCAGAACAAAAAATATCTTATCATATTTTTCTCCAGGACCCACCCAATGCTTTCTGCTTTGAATCACTATAAATGGCTACCTCATGCCTCCTAAATCTTCAGACTTCAGGTGCCACAACTAAAAGAACATTGATATGTGCTTCCAGCAGAGGTACCTGGAGTCCCCACACCTGTAGGGTACAGAAAGACCCAGCTTTCACTCTTACCATCCAGAAGAGGAGTGTTCTGAGTGCACACGGAACTACTAGGTAACAGCTTTATTCTTAGACTAGACTACGCTGCAGGGGTTGAGGAGCGGGTGTCAGGGGTGTGGGGTGGAGGGCATGGGGGGGTCAAGAACTGGCACAGTGGGCACAGCAAGCACCTGACCCTAGGTCACAATAGTATTTATGGCCTAAGAGACTGCCCCCACACATCTGTACACTAGGGCCCACCCAGTCAGTGCTATCAGAGATTATACTTGCCCTAAGCTAGCAGACAAACCAATAAAGGCCATAAACAAGAAACATAACTGATGACAAATGGTATTATCAACATATGATGAGATGTCTAATTTTACTAATAATGATAAAATAAGCATTTTAAATTAAATATCAGGGCAAGGCCTGAACTTGGCCACCAGTTATATTTTGATGGTCAGGGCTATAGCTGCCACATTCTGGGTCAACTTTAGAGGATAAACTAGCATCACCTTCTCTTCAAATTCTTAGAAACTGGTCAGCCTAACCTTGGTAATGTGACCCAGGAGCAGCTGAGAACATTATCTCAGGAATCAGACAGGCCAGGGCTTGCGTTTAGGCTCTACAGCTCACCAGCAATGTGACCCAGGGCATATCTTTTGATCTCCCTTAGCCTTGGTCTTCCCATCTGTAAATGGAATAACAGCTGCCCACAAGAAGACTGTGATCTTAATATGAGATGATGCCTGAAGATTGAGAATCAAAGTGCCTTGGTACACTCCCAAAATCCTACATGAGCACAAAGGTAAATCTTTTCCTAAAAAGAGAAAAAATATAGTTCATATTTTAAAATCAAATAAGTCCAACCAGAAATGTTCTAAATATGTCCTCACATACACTCTATATACAAATGTTTATGTATAAATATAAATATGTGTAGCACACACAAATATACTTGTAAGTTTTTAATTAGGAAACATTTTTAAGGTGCAGCCTCATGCTAAAAATGGGGATGATAATATATACCACATTGGCCAATGTAAGAATTAAAATGAGTTAATATAGAAAATATGTAAAACAACACCTAGAGTACAGTTAAATGCTATATCACTAATGGCTTATTTTATTATCATTATTTTTTACTGATAAAAAATGAGCAGATAAAACTGTTTTGAAATGTTCATGGTGGCAAGCTATCTGCCATGTGCTAGGGATTCATGAGTAAATTAGACTAGGTAGGGCTCTATCCACCTGAAGTTTCTTGCTGTGTAATAGCTAAATATTAACAAAGAAATACAAAATTACAAAAACACAACCTGCAAAAAAGATGCTGAAATAAAGGGACTGAGTAGCCTACAAGAGATGTGCTTTCAACTGGGGTGGTGAATTTATATTAGTTAGGCATAACTGAGTCCTATTTCCCCTAGATAGCAACCACTTAAAAGATGTATGGTGGGATTAATACTGCAATCTATGGCTAAACAGATACCATGGCCTTGTATAGACTAGTACCATGCTCCTAACCGGTAACCTGAGATTCTTTTAGTGAAAATACTCCTTCTCTAACTCACGACTTAAACTATGTCTGTGTTACTAATTTATTTATGCATATATTCATGAATTTAACAAATGTATACTTATTAACTGTATCAGCCCATTTTCTTGATAATAAAATACCTGAGGCTAGCTATTTATAAAGAAAAGAGGCTTACTTAGCTTACAGTGGCCAAAACTCCACTCTAAAATTCCTCATTTGTTATGCTTCAGGTAAAGGCTCCCTTGGCTACATCATAATATTACAGAGAAGTAAGAAGGAAAACAGCCCCATGCAGAAAGGGCTAAGCACACAGGGTTGCTTTGCTTTATAATAATCCATTGTCTCAAGAACTCACTCCAGGAGACTAACATTAATCTATTCTTAGGGTGGTGCCCCCAATGACCTAGCTACCTTCAAATAGCCCTAACCTCTTAAAGGTGCTACCACCTCTCAACATGGCCACACTGGGGAATGAGCATTTGGCCCATAAATGCCTGGGGGATACACTCAAATGTGTATAAATCCTAGCATTAACCATATGTATTATGCATATGTAATTTACAGGCTCATGTGGTTCCCACGTATAGTATCCTAAAATACAGCAGCATAATTTAGCTGTCACTTACCCCCAAATCCAAACAACCTACTATTCAAATACAAAATTATATATTCATTGATTGTAAATACCATATTTCATCAAATCTAAAACATCACTGGTTTTCACAAAGCACTATTAACAGTACTAGTAAAAAAGAAAAAATACTGCCAATATTGGTAAGATAACATCAATTATAAGATAGATCCTAATTTTAGAAAAAAAATGTGGATCTATAGATTTATATGTGGCAGATCTTACTGTCTCTACATATTTGGAAGTGTTAGTTTGTTAAAGAAATGATAGAGGTTTTGAACTACTGACAGTCTTAAAAATGAATTGAAAACCCTTTCACACTTTTTATGGTGTTAGTTTCTTTTACTCCATGATAGTGATTCAGATGACTCTGGATCTTGAGGTAATGGCTTTTCAAAGGTTTCTTATACTTCTGAACATGAATCACCATTTTAAAGTTTTGACATTTGTATCAAAAGAGAAGTTGGGGAAATCTTCAGAACATCAATAACTTAATTTTGCTTTAGACTTTGGGAAGTATTTGATTATGTTTGATAAATTCTGTCATGCATGCACTACCTCTTCTGCCAGCAAAACCAAGGGATCACAGCCTTTTTTATATGAGACAGGTCACTTCTAGAGGACAACCCAAGATTTATTAAAGAAAATACTTCTATATTGAGAGTATATTTAAATATGTATTAATGATGTGTTTATAATTTGTTTCTTTAGTTAAATTTTGGAATTTGTGTATATTGAACTATAAGCTTTGGAAGAGGTATGTGAATTAGGAAAGTTTTATTTCTGGGAAGTTGTGTGGTTCACTATTTGGAGACCTAGGAAGGTATCTCTTGGTAAGAGTAAGGGTTCATCAGCACAAGAAATAAAAACAGTGATTTTTTTTTTCTTAGTGTATAGTTGTTTTACTGGCAATATTTAATGTTAGATTTCTATTTCAGAACATAAGTATATGAACTACAGTATGAGTTACATTCCCCAATTTAGATATCTGCTTCAGTAGATTTGTCTGCTGTGAAGATTACTTTTCAAAAGACAAATGTTCATATTGGCTTAACTTTTTGATTTAAATATTTTTGTAAATGATATATTTCTTTTGACTAAACATGGAAAAATAATGTATTATATTCAAAAGTTTTTTTTTTACAGATTTTGATTGGAGATCATTTTTGCAGAGATGGTATTTTATATGCTCCTAGTGTTTATAAAAGAATTAGTCAAAAGGAATTCATATAATTCATATAGTTTAAATATTGATAAATTAGTATCCAAATAATGTACTTGTTTGATTTCTTAATAAGCTAGGGGAGGTGGGGGTGGGAATTATAATGTGCAAATAAGTGGTGATCTCTACATTAATTTTCAAATCTTTAATATATATAATTGCTAAACCGTAACACATTGTTACTTTAATATATACATAAAGAAGTATTACTGTTAGTAAAGCTGCTGATGGCTTAAACAAAAAAGGGACTCATCATGTAAGTATTTTCTGTATGTTATGTTGTGCCAACAGGTTTAACATTAATTTGTGAAAAAACTTAATGATCTTTTTTGATTTAAAAAATTTTCTGTGAAGTAATTTATTTACAGACATGTTCTTCTTCCCTTGTCCTTTTAACCTTTATACACACTACAAAATCAACCAAACTGTTTTTCTAATCTGAAACTGAAATTTAAATCTTAATGATAAAAATTTAAAATTTGTTGGCACATCACACCTTAAAAATATTTTTATTATTTTGTAATTTAATTTCCAAATGTACCATGAGTTTATAATTTAATGTCTTAATTGTAATGTTCCAATAAAAACTACGAATATTAGTTGAATTATAACATGAAGGGATTTTCATCTTTCTCTTTTGCTGTATAAAGAATAATTGTTCTCACTTTGGGGGTAAAAACAACTTTTATCACTATGTAAATTCTATTGAGGGTTCTTCTGTACTAATAAAGCAATTATTGAAAAAAAATGTGGGTCTAAGATAACAAAATGTCTATCCTCTGGTGAAATAAAATTGTTCCCTTGTACTTAAGAAGATGATTTTCAATATTCTCTATGAAACAAGTTTGAGATGGGAAAATCAAATCACTTTTTCATGGCTACATTACACTTTTGCATCTTTTTTTTTTTCTTTCTGAAATAAAAGATTTGGTCCATAGGGAAAAAATACTAGAATCAGAAACATTACTGTGAGTATCTCCTTTTCTAAACTACACTTTTAAATGCTCCCCCAATTCAAAAAAACAGACCTATACAATTTGACAAACACATGAAAAGTTAAGTGGTAACTTTGAGCAGGGTTGTGACCTTTTCAACAAACCACTGAGAATACCCCCTCCCCCCAAAAATCAGAGCTTCAAAAAAGGAGGCTCAAACTATCACACAGCCCACAAAAGTGGAAAGGACAGACTGCAAGTTCTAGTACTCCTTCTGATACTGCGTAGGAAACCTTCTGGATTTATTTCCTCATTTGCCAAACAAAGGTGTGGGACCAGTTGAATTTTAAGGTTCACTTTCTGACATTAAAATATAATTCTGAGACTGAAAAATAATTGCTCTCATTTCCTATTTATTCTAAAAAGACTCAATTTACAGGAACTCCTGACATGTTTAAAAAGACCTGATTTTGTACTTCTTTTTAAAAACTTCACTATTTCAACCTCAAAGTACTATAAAAATTTTAAGCTTTCTTATAGAAGAAATATTTCTCTTTCATCTTATTTTCTCTTCGCACTTCAACTTTCCTTTCTATCACAAGGTATAAAACTGAAGTGGGGGGGTGGGGGATTGGTACAGGAATTTCTAAACATTCTAATTTGCCCCTCCAACAGGGATCTGGAAGGCATCTATGAGTGCTTTTTTTTTTTTTTTTTTTAACGAAAATCAATATTGCAACACGTATGACCTTAGCTATAATGTGCTACCAATTGAAACTTAAGAGACAGGGAATAAAATTCCCTGGCATCTCTAGTTCTTTTAACCTCAGACTTATGACCATTAAAAAAAAAAAAAAAAAAGAAAGGGGGGGAAAAAAGTTTGACAGGTGATGTTGTGGCTATTTTCCCAGTGGGAATGAAAATAGGCTTAGAAATATGGCATACTGACTTAGAGGTTTTTATACAAGAAACACTGCCATTTGTAACCCCACCTCTAATATAGGAGGTATCTTGGTTTAGATCTAAGACCTCCCAGGGCCTTAAAAACAGGTTAATCCCATGATTTAGATGTTTCAAGCACTCCAACAACAGAAAGCTAGATGGGATGGTCTCAAAAAGGATCTAGGAAGAAAATTCAGTTCACTGTTAAGTGCTGCTAGGGTGGGTTGAGGAACCAGATCTTTTAGACACACTTTCTTTCTTTCTCTATGTTCTTTTTCCTGTTAGGACAACAGACCTACTAAAGGGTATGATCTTTCAGACCCTCAGACCAGCAAGACCTCAAGAGAAAAAGACATCCTGTGGGCAAATTCCTTCCGGGGTTTTCCTATCACAGTGGCTGTGCTGCACATCTGGCCTTCTACATCCTAACCCATAACCAATGCAGATTAAGCTGATTTAGGCCTATATCCAATCTGACCTCATTCTTGGTGCTCACACTCTACTGAGCAGAGATATTAATGGGTACATCTTTGGGGGGGTTTTTGTTGTTGTTGTTGTTTTGCTTGTTTTTCCTTTTGCCTAAAACACCCTCCTAAGAATTCCATAAAACTTTTCCAAATAAGCCCAACTCTTTCCTACCTGCCAAAGTTATCTAGCCAGACCTTTGTCCTCAAGCAATTTGGTAACTAAGTGTAGCTGTTGAGTACACACTCGTTATTGCACACTTTTAGAATACAATCTTCTCAAGAAAAGAATTAAGTTAGAAGCAAGGTGGAAACAAGAAAGTAAGGAAAAACTTTAACTGAATGTCTAGTTTAAATGAGGTACTTCATATAAATTCTGCAGTGAACACAAATCATCCTATGTATTATCATTTCTAAAACACAGTTTTTCCACTTTTTAACATCTTTTAAGTTAAGATGTATCTGATAAGCAATCACTTCACAATTTCAATTAGCAATTGTTTACACTGTTTAATAGTAGGCCAAATAATGGTGAACCTTATAAGTGGCAATGCCTCCAATCCATTAAAATATGGTATTATTGGCACGTGGTTTGAAACATTGGTTGAAAAAACTACTAAGAAAAAAACCTAGAGTCATAACACACACTGTAAAGGGACTAGCCAATCCCTGATGTGACTGATTCTAAAGTTTCTTTCTACAATCACCCATCCACCAAACACAGAGACTTTGAACCTGACAAGAATTTTCAACAGTCAGCATTACTCAGACTAGCAACCTTGAATGATAAATTTTCAGGAAGTGAAATGAAGTGTGCACACTGCCGGATGGAGACAGCGCAAATAAATTGGTTAAAATCCCTGCTAACCCAGCCTCTGCTTCCTCGGGATGCAGAAAACGCCTTTCCGCTGACCCTACAATCCACAGAACGAACAATTCGAATTCTTTTCAATTCTCCAATTTCCTACCGACATACTCTTCCCCTACCTCTCAAAATCAGACATTCACTCTCCCAACTGAGTTTATCTAGACCTCTTCACCTTTAGCTCCAAATAGGGCCAGTCTAGACGCCACCTCCAACTCGCCACTTGTCACCATGGAGGCAAAAGCATGATCCCAGGTCTACTAAGCTCCCAGACCCGAATCCTGACTAAGCCACCCAGGTGGCCATCTGGCCCACCTATCCAGCAAAACTCCCTCCACCCTAAAAGGGTCCACATGAGGTTCGGGCCCCCAATGGCTTCCTCGCCCAGGCCAAGGTTCCGCCCCGGAGGGACAGCGGTGGCCTGAGCCTGGACGTTATGTTCGGCGGGGCCAGGAAGCACGAAGGTCAGAAAGACAGAGCCCAGGCCCGACTCACGCAGGAAGGCGCGCGTCAGCTGGCGAGCGGCGGCTAGGCCGCTGCTGCCGGAGACCATGGTGGCGGTGGCAGCTGCAGAGGCTAAGCCTGCGGTCATCCCCCAATGACACTCCCAGGACCCCCGGGGACCTGACAGGGGCCGAGGCAGGAAGAGGAGGGTGGCTATAACAATAGCCTGAAAGAATTTCTCTCAACAGAGGGCTATTCACTGAACATAATGGGTCTTATGTGGAGAATAAAAAGAAGCACACTATATAATGTGTAGATAATAATTTATCTCTTCCCTGAAATTGAGTTTGGTTAACTTTAACTACAACGGCAACTTAGAGCAAACCCTATGCGAGCCTGGTTGGCGCGGGGCGTTGTGGGAAATGAAGTTTGAAATCCCGATTTGGAAGCTTAAAGTGGGAGCGGGCTGGAAGCGCTGCGGTATGCTTCCGGAGTCTAACCCAAGGGCGGAGGACTGACCGAAGGAGTGAAGAAACAAGTGAAACGCAAAGAGTAATGCCGGGTCCTAGGCCAGTCTTCTGCACCTTCATTTCCCTCTTCTGGCGTCCAGAGAGGATGAAACCCCTTCCACCCTTGCAAGGACCTGGAAGAATCCCCCCACTCCCACCCCGAAATAGTGAATCTATTCTCCCCCAAGAGTCTAGTAAAGGAAAAACGCGACGAGAAAGACCAAAACCTACTGACTGTGTCTTCTAATGTAAATCCTTTGGTTAAGCAAACTATCATACACCTTTGATTATGACTAAGTTTATGAGTTCCTCTTTCCTAGGGATCCTAAAGACTGAAATTCGATGTCAAAAGTGATTTTGCCCAATTTTGCCCAATTTAATAACTTCTGTAAGAGCTTTGGAAAGAAACTCAAGAGTCCCAGAGTCAAAAGGTAAATAAGAGATAAAGTAGTCTGCACATGATATTCCTCATCATTATCATTAATAAAATTATTACTCAAGTTTACTGAAGTAGTTATAATTTGCCTCAAGTTATGCGATGGGATTGCCGAATGAGATTGCCCAATATTTTCTCTATGACCCAGATATTGTCCTAGACAGAACGGGACTGCAAACTCTTCCCTTATCTAGTGGATCCTGTCCATGGGAGAGTTAAATAGTATCAGTGCATTCCAAATATGAAGACTCATTTCAAATAGCTAAATTCTTCCTGAGCCTTCACTTGCTAAGAGTTACACATTTAGTTTCACTTAACTGGTAAAATGCATAATGCAATAAATATAATTTCAGTATGATTTAAATGAATTTGTATTTTCATGAAGAAAGGGATTTTAGTTTGGTTTATATGCTATATCCCTAACACCTTGAACATTATCTGACACAAAAATAGAACTCATTATGTGTTCAACTGGATTGATATAAGAAATAGTGGTATACACATTATTTATTGAATCCACAATAGTTGATGAGCATAAGGATATTTCAATCCCTTGTGAAACTACACTCCACACCAATTCTGTAGCTCATAAGTTGGGGACAATTGCACTAGACAGTAAGTATATCATTATATATGTACAGATTGAGTTTTGGAAACAGATATAGATTCAAGTTCTAATTCAGCCACTAGATATGTGACCTCTGGGTTACAGTTTTTCTCATATCTCATGAGTATTGTAAACAATTAATACATTCAGTATGTAAAGCTCTTGATGTATTTCATAAGCATTTGGTAAGTGGTAGTTATTAAAGATAAAAAAAAAACTTTTCTTCATATAGCAGAGTGATGTTGAATTGATGTGAATAACCAGATGTAGAATAGGATATTTCCATTTGACTCAAAACTTTGGCTAAAGCCCTAAAGCTGAGGACAACAGGGTAAAAATACCCCCACATACTAAGGAGGGCATTCCAAGAGCACCCTGTCTCCAAAGTTTGGTAAGAAGTGCCAAACTTTTCTTTGGATTCTCACCATCACAGCCCAGCCCACTCTAGTAAGAAAGACAGAAATTCACTGATTGAGGGGATTGATTCTTCTGGGTCTTCAGCTGTCAGCTTAATATTTCCCTTTCCTTCCTCACCCAGCTAAGCTGATGAGGAAGGGTTCCTTACCAGAAGAAGACTGGCATTAAATTCCTATAAAACTGCAGAAATTCATGACCCCACCTCAGTGCCCTAGGTACAATTTGATAAAGAATGCTTGGGAAAACTTGAACTTTGAAGGCTGACCTAAACATGGAGAATTATGTCAGCTTCCTGCTTAGAGAATTCTAAAGGCAGGAGGCTGATTGGCAGATAAGACAGTATTTGGTATAGCAAGATATATAGCATTCCCAGTAGTGAAATTGATGCCAGGAAGGGAAGCAAAGCCCCTTCACCCCAGTAAGATTGTCTTTTGGGGCGAGGAATCCTATCTTTTAAAATCATAGAAGACCCCTGGATAAGTTACAAGAAATAAGCCAAAGAACACAAAACTCACATTATTAGGGTGCTATAGATGAAGGTACTAGGCAGGGGAAGGGAGAGGAGCTTATAGAAAAATCGATAAAGTGTCCATAAAGATCCAGTGTTCCAGAGAGTATGAACCAGTAGGAGAGAACCACAAATAGCACCATTAAAGAGATTTTACCTAGACTTCACTCTGCTTTTAGAGGAGCCAAGAGCAAACAGGGAAGAGGAGGAGTAGTAGAAGAGGAAGGAGGAGAACGCAGGCCCTGACCCTTGTCCAGCTTCAAGATTTGAAGCCAAAAATCATGCCAGATCTGAGAAGGAAGGAGAAGCTTTAAATTAGGTCTAAGGTTGATATTTTCAGTTGGCTCAAATGGATGAGAGAGAGAGAGAGGGAAAAAAATAGAAAGGTCAAAAGTCTGATGGGCTTTCTGCTTGATAAGTAATTTTTATTGTTTATGTATAAAAGTTGTTATAGTTCTGTATCTTACCTTGATTTTAATATAAGCCTGATTTTTTCAGGATTTTCAGATCCTCTAGTTTTCATCAGAGTCTTGTCCAAATCTCTGGACTAATGCTAGGGTAGGGTGGATGCAGTGAAAGAAGGATTTGGTCTTCTGGCTTGCTGGCATCACCTGATATGTCCATCTTTCTACAGCTGATGGTCCAAGTGATTGCTACATCATCCCTTGCTTCCACTTGCAAGGCCCCTTTGTTCTGGCTCTGTCAGCTCATTTGAGCTCTTCTCAGGCACACAGAGAACCTTCCAGCTTCTCTGAGACACCAGAAACATCCTTGCTTGCCCAGGCATACCATTAGCTGCATCTTGCCACTGCTTCATGAACCCCCTCAAACCAGTCTAGTGATGCTAGGGATTACTTACCTCCTTCCACTGCAAAGCTGAGGACATGGAGGTAGGGGATCAACACCTAAGCTTTCCTGGCTTTCCCTCTTCTTTCCTAGCCCAAAGTCCATTTTCTGATCTTGGAGACATTAATTCACACATTTGTCCTAAATCTAAATTATTTCTGTCCCCAGGTGTCTGTAGTAGACTTGTTTTCCTAGAGCAGTGTACCAAAAATAACAAATAGAAATTGGTATGGGAAAGAGGTATAAGTACTGGTGATAAAGAGGGTCAGAAAGTAGAGGAAAATAGGAGGAGGAAAAGCATCTATTAGTATTACAAAGTATGTTCCTGGTGTTATTTGGCTGTGCTAAGATTTTGTGTGTATTCACCCAGGCAGTCTGACTCTGACATGTAGAACTGGAATAAGAAGAGCCTTCTCTAGGCCCATTGTTTGGACTTCTTTCTGGGGAAAAAAAATCTGTTTTCTAAATGCAATAATGTCTGCTTCATCCCTAGTGATAACAAGCACACTTGAAGAGAAACCTATTGTATACAAGAAAGGCTGGGACCTCTAG
Organism: Urocitellus parryii; assembly: GCF_045843805.1. Taxonomy (NCBI): domain Eukaryota; kingdom Metazoa; phylum Chordata; class Mammalia; order Rodentia; family Sciuridae; genus Urocitellus; species Urocitellus parryii. Next base: position 102,843,501 of record NC_135542.1, read on the forward strand.
GGCTGATGAGCCAGCCTAAGCCCTCAGGCGCCACCACAGGTATCATTGATCCCTTCATCAAACAAATAGGCTAGGAAGTAGTATCCTTGTCCTTTATTATAGAAGATGGTGTAACATGAATCAGAAACACCTAAACCCAGACAAATCTTCAGCATTTGAAAGTAAGGAAGAGAGATGAATCAAAAAGACTTGATATTATTTTCATCTGAAGTACAGTCTCAAAGAGAGAATGAATGAATCACAATGAACCAGCTACCACTACTTGCTAATTTGAGCAGAGAATTTTGAGCAGTCCCTGACAGGTACTTGAGCTACTAGTTTGGTTTCCTTTCTTAAAGAATTTTCTGAAATGTACCCACAGAGTCCCCCTCAAAGCCAATGACAGTTAATTGAATAATTGATCTTACTTAGCACCTCTGAAGAGGTAGTTACCTTTACACTGGACCCTAAAGGAATGTCAAAACCTTTGACCTTTCCTCTAGAAGAAATGAATTCCAAATATAATTTCTTTTCCTCATACTTGAGCTCTACTGTGGATTTTATTTCATGGGAAGCAGACTGAATATTCTGGACAAGACTACCCTAGGGACCAAACCTGTTGAGGAGTGGGGAAGAGAGCAAGATAGGTCAGAAAGAGGTCGAGCTATTTGTCACAAGCATGATATATGTAATTTTGGCTAAAGCCCTTAAAATTGCTCTGAATTAGGCCAACATGACCAGGCCTCTGTACCTCCACATGGATCATCAGCAAATCTGGGCATCTCTGGAAAGGGGCTTGATCATGGTTGAGGTATCTCTCTTCATCCAGGAAATGCCTGAAAGGATGAGCAGACAGCTGAAGGGTCTTTACTAATAACACTTCCAGTAGGAGGGCAGCATCTCCTTCATTGAAGGGCACCTGGGTGTTGCATCTTTGTATCCACCAAATGTTCCTTCAGGAGAATATTTGATGAGAAAATAAGAGTCAGTCCTGGAGCAAAACTATAAAAATGATAATTTGGTTTAGGTGTCCCTCCTTTTCCCACTCAGTGACCATCTCCTTCCTCTGAAAGTGACCATTTTTCCCTAAACATTTAGTGTTCTCATACTATCCAGCACACACTACCACTAAAAATTTTAGACTTTTGCCCTGTTTCTTGGGGCAGTGTTGTCCCTTAGGGATTAGAAACACCAGGCCAAGTCTTTGACCTAGTTTAATATATTCCTCCCAAGTTACATTTGCAGTTTAACAGAAATGGCTGATTTCTTCGCAAAAAAAAATATGAATCCTGTTAAAAATTCTAGAAAGACACGAGAAAGAACAAGATTCCCTGAGAACCTGGAATAGAGCTAAAGACATTTAGAGCCACTCTGCAACTATGTGGAGTGGGGAGTGAGGAGAAGACCAATAGAATCTTAAAAGAGTTTCTACTATAAAAATAAAAAGAGAAAAGATAAAGTCCTGGGGCCTATGGAAAGGAAAGGAGAGAGTTCTTGGAAAACTCATTGTGGCCTGAGAAAGAACTCTCTAAGGTGGAGAAGAATGATCTATGATCCTGAAGGACAAAGGATGCCTTAGAGAACGTCTCCAGGTTATAGGAGTTTCTGGCTGTGGCTCCATCACTAATTTTCCTCAATATTTTCATTGCTAAGGGCTATTAAAAGTTGCCATTTTCATTGGGGCTTTATATAATTTTAAAATTAGTGAGAGTTGGGTTTTGCAGAATGATATCACCTAACAAAAATTGATGGAATCTGTTTAGACACAAGAGGAAGCATGCCTTTTCTGTGCCATTCTGGAACATTGTCTAACAAGCCCACCAAAGAGTTATTTCATTCCCCACAATGATGAGCCTTTATTTGACTTAATTTCATAGTTCATGCTATAGTTTGGAACCAGAATGTTCCTCCGAGGTCCATGTGTTAAAGGCTTGGTCCAACTTGATGCTATTGGGAGGTGATGGAACCTGTAAGAGGTAAGTCCTAGCAGGAGATCTTTAAGTCATTGGAGATGTGTTCTCAAAGAGGATAGTGGCGCTCCAGCTTCTTCCTTTCTTTCACTGCCTAGCCACATGGTGAACAAATTTACTCTGTTACATGCTCCCACCATGGTTTGCTGCCACAGGCCCAAAGCAAGAGAGCCAAATGATCATGGACCCTAACCCTAACCCTAACCCTAAAACTATGAGCCAAAGTAAACCTTTTCTCTTTTTAAATTGATTACTTCAAACATTTGTTACAGTAATGTAAAGCTTACTAATACAAAAGTAATATGCTTTTGTTAATTATAAATTTTATAGATGATTTCTATTTGGGGATTTGTTCTTTTAAATATCTTCCAAGCTTTTCCATTTTCCACATTACTTTTATAAACAGAAAGAACATTTAGTAGTTTTGCTTGTTCATAAAAGTGATGTAGTTAGGATCTACACTTTGAGAAGCTTGTAGATTTTTGCTGACAGAGATACAAAGTGTTTATACCCATCAGGAAAAAAATAAATAAAAATTATGGTTTTGTTTCCCCATAGATCATTTCCCAGTTTTATATTCACCTGGAAATCTGTGTGCTTCAGTTTCCTCACTTATAAAATAAGGATAATAATAGTCCCTACCTCATAGAGTTGACATTTAAATTAAATAAGATAATCCATGCAAAATATTTAGAAGAAAGACTAATAGTAAACAATAAATGTTAACCATTATTTCCATAGACTAATTTAACTAAAAAAAAAAAAAATAGGGAATATCACTCAGACAGCTGGGCCCAGTTGCTCAAATAGTCATGATGCTTGTCTCACTCTAGTCTTATATCTTCAGAGTTCCAACCAGATCCTTCACTAAAAAAATGCTTCTGTCTTGGTTTCGGTTTCAAACATCAGTGTTAATAGAAAGTCGAGCTTGTACTTTTAGATGCAGATGCCAACAGTGGGCAGCAGATGGCAGCACACATTCTAGGCAGAGGTAAAGGTACAGAAATGGCTCCATATCCTGGAATCTGTGTCCTGCTATTATTTGAGACCCAAAGGCTTAGACTTTCAAATGCTTAATAATAACAAAATGGTATCCCTACTTTAAAAATTATTCTTTTTGAACTTAGCTCAAAGAGAGACAAGATATGGTAGTAAATAGGAAAGAAACAAGGGCCTGGAAAACAAATAAAAATAGCCTCTTTATATTAACCCAGTGCTTGTGAAAGTGTTTCTGCTCACTTCATCAGACAGTCTATAGAGTTCTGATCTGGGCTCCAGCACTGTAGTAGTGTCACTTTGGGAAAATCACTTAATGTCTCCAAGTCTAAGTTTCCCCACTTGTGTTTAATGAAGCTGAAGCAGAGTTCTGCTTTGTTCCCCATAAATAGCCAGAGGTCAGACATCCATCATTTATTCACATTTCTACTTCTTAATGTTTATGACAATTCTAAGAGAGCAGGAAGTCCTCTGTCATTCTGCCAGAAAGAGTTAGAGGTAGCAGAGGTTTAGACTGCAGAAGTCCATGTTACCAAGCAACACTGCCACCTTGCAAGTCCACCATCCTTCCTGGCATGAGGTGACCCACTCTTTTCTCTATACCATCTCTGGCCCCTCTATTCCATCTTCCAAGAGAAGTCATATCTTGTGATCCTAAAAGGACACACCATTCTCATATAAGAAATCTGTTTTCAAAAGCTCCCAGGTGATTTTTCTGCCTTTACTTCTGTTATGACACCTGAAAACTTCTTTTGCCAAAGAAAAAGAATCAAGCTGTGTTTTTCACCACTGGGGCAATCTACCTGAGAAAATGGACTTAGAGGAGGAATGATTTATTTTGGCTCATAGAGTATCCATCCATAGTTAGCTTCATTGTTTCTGGGCCTATAGTAAGGCATCATGGTAGAAGATTGTGGCAGAGCAAAGCCACTCACCTTTTGGAAGCCAGGAAGCAGAAAGAACAAGAAGGAGGCTGATAATGACAACAACAAAAACCCTTTCAGGACACCCCCAGTGACCCACCTCTTCTAACTAGGTCCTATCTCCTACAGTTTTCCATCTCCCATTGATGATATTCAGCTATGAATCACTCAATGGATTAATTACTTGATGAGGTTAGAACCCTTGTGATCCAATCACTTCCTGAAATCCCTACCTCTGAACATTACTGCAGTGGGGGCTCAGCCTTCAACACATGGGTCTTTGAGGGACATTCCAGATCCAAACAAGTGTGCACACAGACACACACACACACAGACACACACACCCCCACACACACACCCCTTTACAAATTTAATTTGGGAGGATAACACTTTTGTATGGCTTACATTGTATATGAATTATAGATCACAACACCTATTCACAGGATCATTGCAAGGTATAGAAAAAAAATGACAATTCCAAAAGTGCTTTGCACACTTCTTGTCCTGCAGAAGGTCTTTCATAAATGACAGTTTACCTTCCTTCTGATCCACTTATTTTTATAATGGTATTATAACTGATATTAAATAATGCCTCCATGTGGAGTAAATGGTTAAAAGTTTTGAATCTTCCTGAAAATGAAATAATATTAGACAGTCACTTCATGAATCAAGCTATTGAATATAGCCTTATCTTATTTTAAAAAGATAGACTTAAGAAAGAGTATAAGCTGTTCCCTCCTACAGGAAGCAAAGCACGTTTTTTGTCTTCCTGGAGACTTAAACCAGCTTAATGATTGTCCAGTCCAATCATTGTCTCACTTAGAGCAGGCAGCAACCCCAAAGTCACAGCTCTGTTTTCTCTAACAACTATTCTGGAGGCAGATCCACAGAGCAGATGTAGTTGTAACTTAACACACTAGGTTTTGTAGTAGATTTGCTCTCATTGGAGACCAACGTAGTGCTCAGAGATTACAACATTAATATAGGAGGACTCCTAGGCCTCTGACTTTCTTTACGGTAGGGGACCTTCACTGCCAGTTAGGTACCCAAGAGGAGGCATTTTAAAATGCAAGTGTTTGATAACCCTGCCTCAGATTTCCTTTAACACAGTGTTATTTTTCACAAGGTTAAGCTTTGCCTAAACATTCCTCTGTCACAAGGCAACCAGCATCTGTTAGTGTCCTGCTCCTATGTGCACTGGTAATGGCTGTGCTATTTGTTATTTCGAGCATTTGGGGGAAGGGGAATGATCAAATATTTATGAGTTTCTGAAGATGTCCAGAAACCAGTTTTCTATAGTTATACCCTAAACCCTTATGTTCACTTCTACAGTGTTACTTCTTCAATGAAGATTAAATAAATGCCCTCCACATAAAATAAATAAATAAATAAGCAAGTGCAAGACAAGTGGGAGGTTAACAAAGCACCAAGGGCAACATGTTTTATTTAGCTATAATCCTTTCTTGTATTCCATTTTATTCTGAAAATCTGTATAAACTGGGGAAGTAAAACCTCTCTGTCACTACAAACAATACAAACAAACAAGAAGATACCAATAAAAGAAGAAAGAAATGGCACACCCAAAGTCATAAAGAGAGAAGTGCTTCATACTTCCTACCAAACAGGAAACAACTAACTTAGAAATATAGACTGCAGACTTGAATGTGTACCTTAGCAATGTGCTCATTCATGTTGAGTTGATCACTTTCTCTCTCTTCCTTCTCCTTTCCTCACTCTCTCAGTATAAGCATGAGAGAATGAGAAAGAATATAGCCAAATTTTTGGGTTAGAAAAAACTTTTCATTTTGAAGTAGTTATAAATTTAAAGCAATAGTAAATTATAGATTTACAGGAAGTGCAATAAAAAATATTCAGGAGCTGGAGGATGCTGAATGGTGGTAAAAATTCCAGCTTCCTCTTTGGCCTCCCTTGACACCACAGGCCAAGAGAGGGAAAGGCACTTCATTACTTCTGGGTGAGGGTAGAACTCTAGCATTCACTTCCCTGACCCCTTTAAGTGAGGGCTTCATTATTCATAAGTAGAGGTGACAGTCTTAAACTCCCTATTTAGGCATTTCTTCCTCTCCTCTGTTAAAATTAATTTAAAAAATATAAAACTAGGCTAATTTTTTTGTCTCTGATGGTTCACTGCACTATCCTTTCCTAATCTTTTTTTTAAGAAAGAAAATTTTTTAATATTTATTTTTTTTAGTTTTTGGTGGACACAACATCTTTATTTTTATTGATGCTGAGGATCAAACCCAGCGCCCCATGCATGCCAGGCGAGCGCGCTACCGCTTGAGCCACATCCCCAGCCCTCCTTTCCTAATCTTTTAGTTAGATAGAGCATGGTTTTATCATCTTGTTGGTGTTTCTGGGTGGCTGGCTTCTCCAGTACCCAGTCCAGTATATATGAGGCAAGAAACCCCAGAAAACATACCATCATCTCATCCCTTGAATCCCAATATTCCTAGTCAGTATCCCATCATCTCTGTACATTTTCAGAGTCTTCTTTTATATTTAAGCACAGGAATTTTACCTGTACTTAATTGGAGTAGTTGGTAGAAGTGTGTCTACTATATTTTGGTCTCTAAACAATACCTGACAGCAGAGTTTTGTGTAACCCAATGCAGGCACAGTGTTCATCAAAACTGAAAGTTGATATTTGAGCCCAGATCTTAAGACTTAAAATCTCAATAAGTCCCTTTCATCTTTTCATATTGTGAGAGTTGGTGCTGGTAAAATATTCTAAATATATTGTTCTAAGATAAAGAATGAACACCCAGTCTAGAGGCTAAGAATTGTATGAGCACAGGCTTGAAATGCTTGGCAGACCAGATGAAGGATGATGGTATATCAGTGTTCTAATAAGTTGATTTTGCTAGGAAAGTGCCGTGTTCTCCAGAAGCAATGGTTTTGTTGCTCTTGTTTTCCATAGTCATTGAGATAACTCCTTATATTCAATACCAGGTTCGAGTCATCTTGAATCTTAAAGGAAATGGGGGGAATCCAGGTTAAAGTAAACTTGTGCCTTCCATTTGAGTAGCTTGTGATTTCTCTAACCATGAGACTATGACATCATCATCATTATCATAGTATTAGTAGTGGTTAAAGGCACAAGGAAAGTTGGTGAGGTGTGGGAATGATGAGGTGCTGAAGGATTTATAAGATTTGGCTACGTAGAAGCAGAGGAAAATGGGAGGCATTGGCATAAAGAGTAATTCCCAGATGGTAGAAAGGATTTGTACAAGAGAAGTAAAGATGGAAGGAAAGCTGAGGCCAAAATGCACAAGCCTTGAAAACCAAGCAGACTGAGGAGCTTTGCTTTGTAGTAGCCATGATATCATAGTTTATCAATTCTATTTGGCTTTAGTATTATGATTTCTCATTACTTACACTTTTTTTCTTTCTTTTTCCCCACCAGTACTGGGGATAGTACTCAGGGGCACTCTACCACTAAGCTACATCCCCAGCCTTTTTTATTGTTTATTTTGAGACAGGGTTTCATCAAGTTGCTCAGGCTGGCCTCAAACTTGCAATTCTCCTCCCAAGTTGTTAGAATTATAGGCCTGTGCCACCTCACCTGGCTCTTACTCTTGCTTTCTTACAGATCTGATCTCTGAATAATAATTAAAAGGGGCTTGAAGACATTCAGTCTCCTCCAAAATGTAAGTGTTTAGCATGTGTAGTAATTGGCTTTCTTTCACTGTTATGAAACACCCAAGACAAACAACTTAATGTAAGAAAGGTTTATTTTGTTTCATGGTTTCAGTCCACAGTCACTCGGCCCCAACTGTGGGCTCATGGTAAGGAATAATATCAAAAGCAGGAATAGAGCAAAACCGCTTTACCTCATGGCAGTCAGGAAGGAGGTGGGAGGGGAAGCGGGGTGTGTGTGGGGGGGAGAAACAGACACTGGGGACAACCTTCAAGGATATGGGCTCAATGATCTACTTCCTCCAAGTAGGCTCCATCTCCCAAGCACCACCAACTGGGAACCGTGCCTTCAACATATGAACCTTTGTGAGACATTCCAGATCCAAATTATTATAGCATGGTATGTGCATGATAGACAAAAAACCCTTTGCTTTATCAATAGTCAAGAAGGAAAATGCCTCCTCCAGTCACAGTCAGAACTATCTCTCTCCTGAGACAGTCTATACTTTCAGTCCAGATCCGAGGAAAATGGGAGGCATTGGCATAAAAGGCAGATTTCCCCAAACAGCCATTAATTGCCTGCATTTAATTGAGGGTTACCAGTTAAACCCAATGATTTGGGGTCAAATGTGAAATTGATGGCTTTGTCCTTGTAGCTTATCTCTACCCAGTAATTTAAACTGCTAACTTGGTTCTTTTCCTCCCTGATCTTTGGAGAAATGATATTTCAGCTTAAAAGTGTTATACTGATACTATGAAAATGAACTGATAGTTTCATCTAACTTCATACAGGTACACTGTCTGGTATTCTAAAATAAAATAATGTAATAAGGTGTGATTTCACTTACCCAGCATCTTGAGAAGTGTTGGGGGAAGTACTACGAGCTATTATATACTAGTTCATGGCCTTGAGCTTCTCCTGAGCAAAACAGAAGTTCATAGAACCAAATGAACTATATTAGATGTATAGGAGAGATTTTAGGGCACACACACTCCTTTTAGGGAATCCCTGCCCATAGGAACTTGTCCTGCAGCCCTTAACGGACTAGGGCAGGATAGAAAATACAACTCACAGGTATCCCTTGACAGAATTGCCATTAACTTGGGTGGAATTGGGAAATAGAGACCTGTTGATGCTAAGTTTTGAACAATCAAGATAGAAGACAATACAGTAGAGTGAAGCTGCCATTTGGAGCCATGAATAATATCACTATAGCTTGGATCTTAAATTTCCCTCAAAGGCCCATGTGTTGGAGGCCCATGTGTTGGAGGCCCATGTGTTGGAGGCTTAGCCTATGGCACTTTGGAGACGTTGTGGAGCCTTTAGGAAGTGGAGCCTAGTAGATGGAAGTTAAGTCACTGGGGGCATGACCTTGAAGAAGATGTTGGAATTCTGATCCCTGTTCTTCCTTTCTCTCTTGCTTTCTAACTGCCATGAGGTGAGCAGCTTCCTCTACCACATGCTCCCATCACAAGCTGCCTTGCTTCAGGTCCCAAAGCAATGGCACCAACCATGTACTGAAACCTTTGAAACTATGAGCCAAAATTAAGTTTCCCTTTAATAAGTTGATTATTTCAGGTATCTTGTCACAGTGATGGAAAGCTGACTAATACAAACATGAAAACAGAAAACTAGATTATCACAAATTTGATACATTACAAAAACACTAATCTCTAATGATTTTGGGAGTCTCACTAAGTTGAAATTAAAATGATGGAGTTATATTCTCTACTGAAGGCTGTAAGTGAAATTTCATTTTCTTGTCTCTTCCAGCTTCTGGAGGCTGCCTTGGCCTGTGGTCTCTTCTTGCCTCTTAAAGACATCATTTTTAATATTCTTCCATAGGCACATCTCCCTCTGACCACAGCCAGGAAAGGTTCTCCATTTTTTAAGGACTACATTGGAGCCACCTAGATAATCTGAACCTCATTTCCAAGTGCTTAAGCTTAATCACATTAACAAAGTCCCTTTTCCATGGAAGGTAGCACAGTTACAGGAGCCGAGGATTAGGATGGATAGCCATTATTCTGCCTACAACACTCCAGTAATTCAAGTGTGCCAATAGACTTAAAAACACTGAACTAAATGATATTCCAAAGGTTTATTGTATTACAAAGATTCTATAATTCTGTGATTGCCACCAGTTCCAGTGTGGGTGCTGTGAGGGAATCAAGAGAAGGGAAACATTTAGTGCCTGCTAACAGCTGAAATGGAAATACTAAGGCTAAGATATAAGAAGCAGTTAAATAACTGTATGATGGGATTACTAACTTCCTTTATTTTTTCCTATCAAAATCTCTAATGGAAAGTGAGGTTAAGTAATGATACATTGAATTTATGCTATGACAATTGGAGATTTATATGTAGATGCTATATGATAAGAATTAGCTTATTAGTCTTTTCATTGTCCTTCCAGGATGGAACTGAAATGAGTTTCACTAGTCTCAAACACAGGGTGGAGGTGAGACAAGTTGTAGGTAGAATTCTGCAGAGGGCAGAGGATTAGAAGGTGAAGAAGAGAAGATGAAAACAAGGAAGAGAAGGAAACCAGGACCTTTGGATGTCCCCTCAGGACTGACTTTTTAGAATGAAAAAAAAAAAAAACTACTGGGGTCAGTAAAGAAGTGATTTGCACCATCCTCTGGGCTCTGGATGGTTTTATGATCTTCCTGGAATGAAAGCTAGAGCAAATAAGTAGTAGTGAATAGCATGCACAGAGGAGCAGAACAAGAGGATTGTGTAAGGCTATGCTAAGTGCCACTGTAAACACCCAGTAAAAGGGTCACTCTTTCCTGCCCAGAAATAGATTTCTTTTTCTTGAACATTGAGAAAAAAATTTCCATTCTTCCAAGCTCATTCCGAAGGCCAGTCGTGTGCCCAGCTCAGTGTTCAACTCAGCTGTGTCCCTTCACAGCTAGAGTGGACTTAGTGAAGTAGCTCTCTGCCCCTATGAATTGGTGTCCTCTGTGGGATCTTCTTCCCCGTCACACTAATGGAGCTCTCACTCCTCCTCCTCCTGTGCATCTGTTGGGCTTGGAAATATTTCAGATCACACAAGAAGCATTGCTGGCTTTCTCCCAAAACTCTGCCACCTGATTATATTTCCATGTGTTCAGAAACAGAATTGAAAGAAATGCTTTAAATCGTTTGATGTGTTGCATATTCAAAAATTTGTAATCACCATTGCATGAATGTTTAAGATGCTAAGCTTTTAAAAAAAAGTTTTGTGTGATTAGGTGGAAAATATTTTCTCTTAACTACTGGCCCTTATCCCTTCCCTGACTGGCTCACTGCCTTTTCTGCCCCATTTCCATTAGTTTATCTCACACACTTCACTGACACTATTCAACCTTTCTCAAACATCTTAACATTTTCATGATTCTATACCTTTAAATGTAAAATGTAAGGACTCTTATAATAGGAATAGACTAGGAGGAAGGAGATGGAGAGGGAAAAAGGAAATACCAGGGAATAATAATGGCTAAATTTTATTGTTATATTGTGCTCACGTACAAATGTGTAACAACCAATCCCACCATTACATACGATTATAATGCATCAATAAAAATATAGAAAAAAATATAAGGACCCCAATGTTTTGAGAGGTTAACAGTGAGGAATTGGGTTGAACTTTGCCTTAATGGTGCCAAGATAAGTTTAAAGTCATCAGTGTCTTGAAGCTCCCTCTCTTCCAGCCTTATAACCCCTTGGTCTACCAACTGCCTGCCTATCAGTGACTTCCTGCACCTCAGCCTGCCTAGTATTTATTAAAACCTACTACTGCCACCTAGATCCAGTTGGAGAAGAGGAGAGAGGACAAATGTACACTGCGATTGCCTAAGGTCTTAATCTGCCTTACCACCCTTGACAGAAAAAGTCAGGCAGGTGCCTCCATAGGGAGGTGCCTAGAACATAATAAGTGGCTGACTTATTTTGTCTACTGGTTAATAACTAACTAGCTTGTCTCCTTTATTGCCCATTCAGATCTAGATATTTTCCTGGTCTGGGCAGCTATTTACCTTTCCCACAGTGAGAAAATATTTTTCTTTCACTACAAGTGTAATAGAAGAATAAAACATTGAGAAGACAAAAGACAGATACCAAGGGAAACCTATTCTACAAAAATATTTGCAGCATCCCTGGATTTGTGGCTACAGGAAATTTTTAAGAGTTAGAATTCATCAATCACTTATTTATTCAACAATATTCAGCACTGCCTGTGTGTTGCAACAGTGCCCAGTGGTGGGTTATATGGTGAGCTGGGGATAATACCAAAGGAGGCCAAAATAGCCAGGCCACAAGTCTAAAAACCTGTATAAGTTGGCTTTACACCGGTTTTTATTTTTCTTTCTTACTCATTTTCCTTGAACAGAAGTAGAACTATGGTCTGGGAGTCAGGAGCTATGACTATGGTCAGAACTATGGTCTTGGACCTTGAATTTGGATCCTGACATTAACTAATTAGTCAGTGCTTGCCTAGCATGTTTGAGGCCCTGAGTTCAGTCCCCAGTACTAGAAAATAAATATTTTTAAAGTGCAGTATCTCTATGCATTAAAGTCCCATCTGTTAAAAGGCAATATGTATTTCTGCCATCCCATGATTTAGAACTATTTGGGGGATACAATGTGCATTGAAATTCTACTGGACAATATAAGATGCTATATAATGGAGGATATTATCATATTATCCAAATGCTTCAAATTCTGGCACAACAATTTTAAGTGGCATAGCCTGGGACTTGAGAAACCCAAATAATCACTGTCATCTTGATCAAATGCAATGTTATTTATGCCCCATAGTCACAGGGAGGCTAGATGACAAAAAGTAATTTCTGCAGAGCAAATGAGCTATCACCCCTGATCTTTGGAAGGAGGAGACAACACAAATTTATTTCCTGCATTAAAGTCATAGACAAAAATAAAGCTATTAATTGGGGACCTAACGCCTGCTATTGCTGGGATTTCACAAATATGTGGGCCCGGTGGTGGAAGAATTCAGAGAGCAAGGTCAGGTCCTTCTCCAGGTTAGCAGAAAAGCTGAGGTCAGCAGTTAAAGCATGTTACTGAGTTGCTGACTATACTCTTTGGACCTGGTATCGAGTCCCTGCCTATGAGGAAAACTGCAGAGGAGAGTACATCCCTGGGGTCAAACACCCTACTCTAGGACACCATGAAACAGTGGGATAGATGTACAACTCATAGCTACATTTTTAAAGGAGTTCTGCCTCTTGTCAACTGGTAACTCTAGAAACTCCAGCCCATTTTAGGGAATATTAATTGGGTTCTCTGTTCTTTTTTAATTTTTTAAAATTATACATGACAATAGAATGTGGCATAATTATAGAAGCATGAAATATAATTTGTTCTAATTCAGACTCCAGTATTTTCTCTTTCCCTCCCTTACTCCCTACCTCCTGTTCCCTTCCCTCTTCTCTATTGATCTTTCTACTATTTACTTGTAGTTTGTTTTAAATTAGTGTCTTGTGGATGTACATGATGGTGAGATTCACTGTGGTATATGTACTCAGGAAAGTTAGGTCAGATTCATTGCACTGATATTCCTATCCAATCCTCCCTCCCTTCTTTCATTCCCCTTTGTTTACTCCTCTAATCTTATTTCTATTCAATTTTTTTTATCTCCCTCCACCCCACTTTATTTTGGATTAGCTTCCACATATCAGAGAAAACATTGACCTTTGATTTTTTGGGACTGGCTTACTTTACATAACCCAACAGTCTCCAGTTCCATCAATTTACTAGCAAATGCCATCATTTCATTCTTCTTTATAGCTGAGTAATACTCCAGTGTGTGTGTGTGTGTGTGTGTGTGTGTGTGTGTGTGTGTGTTTGTGTGTGAATCACATTTTCTTTATTCTTTCATCTGTTGAGGGGAACTGAGATTGGTTCCATAGCTTAGCTATTGTGGACTGTGCTTCTAGAAACATTGATATGGCTGCATCACTGTAGTATACTGATTTTAAAGGCTTTGGATATATACCAAGAAGTGGGATAGTGCAGTCATATGATAGTTCCATTCCTAGTTTTTTGAGGAATCTCCAAGAATGCTTTCCAGAGTGGTTGAACTAATTCACAGTTCCAGCAACAATGTATGTGTATACCCTTTTCCCCACATCCTTGCCAACATTTATTGTTATTTTTATTCTTGATAATTGCTATTCTGACTAAAGTAAGATGAAATCTCAGTGTAGTGTTAATTTGGATTACTCTAATTGCTAGAGATGTTCACATTTTTTCTTATATTTGTTGATTACTCATAGTTCTTCTTTTGAGAAGTGCCTGTTCAGTTGCTTTGTCCATTTTTTGATGATGATGATGATGATGATGATGATGAGTGTGTGTGTGTGTGTGTGTGTGTGTGTGTGTGTATGTGTATGTGTTTTAAGTGTTTTGAGCTCTTTATATATCCTGGACATTAATGACCTATCTGAGGAGCAGGTGCCAAGGAATTTTTCCCATTCTGTAGGCTCTCTCTTCATGCTCTAGATTATTTTCTGTGAGGAAGCTTTTTAATTTTATGTCATCCCATTTATTGATTCTTCATTTTACTTCTCATGCTTTAGGAGTCTTATTAAGAAAGTCAGTTCCTGAGTCAAAATGTTGGAGTGTTGGGTCTACATTTTCTTCTAGCCAATGCAGCATTTCTGATCTAATTCCTAGGTCTGTGATCAACTTTGAGATGACTGTTGTGCAGGGTGAGAGTTCGTGATTAAATTTCATTCTTCTACATGCGAGTTTACAGTTTTCCCAATACTATTTTTTCCATCATATGAAATACTTTTATATTGATGAATAGTATAATCCATGTAATAAATGTATTGCAGTTTCATTATCCATTCACCAATTGATAGTTTTTGGATTATTTCTAATTTTTGCAGATTAAAAATGAAAAAACAAGAAACATCTGCAACATAGTTTTAAGTAGACATAGACTTTTAAATTTTTATTTGGGTATAAATCTCTAGGAACAGAATGTCTAGGTCATATGAAGAGTATTTTTAAAATTTCCTATGAAACTGACAATCTGTTTTTCAAAGTGTCTGAATCATCTTGCATTTCCTCCAGCAATGAGTGTTTTTAATATTTTAACCTACTATCCTGTGGCAGACATATTTCCCATTCAAAATCTTTTTGACTATTGTTCCTTATTGTAGAGTTTTAACTGTGTATGTGGTATGGAGAGATAGGTAGCAATACATCCAGTTTTGGGCAATAGATCATGATTGTTCCAAGCCACTCATACCAATTCTATTCCCTACATTCTCTTCCTTCAAGTTATATGTGACTTTTGGATTCAGTCCTGGCCAATGAGACATAAATTGAAATCTGAGGGGCTTCTGAAAGAGCATTTGATACTTTGCCATAAAGGAATAGATATATAAACTTCAACTTTATTCCCTTCTTCCATAAATGCAGACCTATGGAAAGGTCTGCATAAAAAGAGGATTCTCTTTCCCAGATCCACATTTTAAAATTCAAGAGAAAGTCTTATCATTGCAGCTTGAATCATGTGCTGATTGCTTAAATTGTTTTTCCTGTTTGAATATTTTGATTTATCTTTTGTATTAGAGGCCTTTCTTGAATAGTTTAACAATCCTCAGTTGCCTACTTAGTTTTGAGAGAGAGGGTCTAATGTCACCATTGGAACCTCCATGCACCTGGTGAGGCTTGTTCACTATGAGCCTTACTACAAGGTTGAGTTGAGTGGGCCACTTTGTTATAGAATGTCTAGTGTCCAAACTTTCATGTCTTTCCCTTTGGGCTGGTCAAATATCCCAAAGGAGATATTCCCAGCTATCTGCCTGGAAGGTGGAGGTATAACTACCAATATTTTGAGGCTAGAGTGACCTTGTTTGTTCAGGACTGTCACTGACTTAAAACTGAATGTCCCAGTTCTTGGAATGTCTTTAGTACCAAGGAAACTGAAATGGTTGGACACCCTATGCCAACATTCTGGGAGCTAAGTAGGGAAAGAGTACCATCATGTATGCACACATTCAGGTAACCACACTCTTTCAACATGGTATCCATTTTCAAATGTGCCTATATGTCCTAAGTCTAGAGAGGCTCTATAATACCCACCCCAGAGAATAAACTAGTTTTCTGGAGGTTAGGAAAGATGGCACAGAGTTAAAAACCTGTCTACTTATTGAATAGATCATCAACCAACCTCCTTAGTGAAGCCCCATCTCCAGAGACATCTGGTACTGCCAATTCCAGAGTCTTCAGAGACTCTGTAGTGTATATCATATTGGGTAGTGTATTAGGGGAACAGAATCAACAGAAAGTAGAATTATAAAATGGGACTCTTTAGGTTGGCATATGCAACCAAAAGCTGGATGGATAGTCCACAATGGCAGTCCGTAGGCTAGAGAGCTGGAAGAACCAGTAGTTGCACAGTCCAAGAGGCTGAAGCCCCAGAACAAGAGGACTCAACGCTGCTAGGCTAGTCTGAGACTGAAGGCTTCTGGGGAATCACTAGCAGAGTCTACTTTGGAAGAGTGAAGAACGAGAGTCCAATATTCTCAGACAACGGCAGCAGCAATCAAGAACCCATTCAAGAAGACTTGAGCTTGCATATACTGCTGCTTCCTTGTTCTTCCAACTTTTACTCCATCCAAACCACTGCTATTGGACAGTGCTGCCCAAATTTAGGGAGCATCTTCATTTTAGTTGGCTATCCCACATGCCATTCATTCATAGACACACCCTCATCGACACACCAGTAAGCCTCTTAATCCAATCAAGTTGACAATTCAAATTAGCCTTTAAAGCTAGTCTTATTTCCCACCATTGCTTAGAATCCACCTTTTGTTTGTGTCTGTTAAGTCCTTTACCACTCATATTTCTGCCTTCCAGATACCAAAGTTTTAGAGTACAATTTCTTCTCCTATACTTCAAAATTCTCTGTTTACAATTTTAAGTTACATATTTCAGTGGAGTTTTAAGAGAAAATGTTGATAATTTGGTATATTCCAAATACTATATTTGCCCTATCATCTATAAGAGTAATCTTTTTCAAGCATCTTTTAGCCAAGTGACTTGGGAGAAATGTAATTCTCAGAGCTTCCTACTCTTGCCCACTGTGTGTCACTATCTTCTTACAATTTGAAAGCACAATCTCTAGAGTCATTTTGGCATTAACTGAGTTCCAGTATCTTAAGATAAAAATTAATGAAACAAAAAATAAGTAAAAAATAATGATACAGACTACAAAATCACGACAGGGAAAATTTAACAGCAATGAGACATTTCCTAAAAGACATAATCTACTGATGTTAGAATGGTAATTTTTACCTTGAACTGGTAACTACTTAATACACAACACACACACACACACACACACACACACACACACACACACACACACCAGGAGTTGGCAAACTACTCATTTGAAGGACCAGAGAGTAGATTATTTTGTACTTTATAGGTGATATGGTTTCTGTCACACTTTTCACTCAGTTATAGAAATTCAAAAACAGTTTTAGAAAATATTTAAACAAATTGGTGTGGATTTGATCCAATAAAACTTAAATTACAAAAACATGGAGCAGTCTGAATTTGACCCATAGAATAGTTTGTTAACCTCTGGTCTATACTATGTATGGATATTATATGTATACAGATTCTACAGTATATGTATAGACTATATACCATATGTATGTCTTTTCAACAAAATGTAATAATGCATTATTTGAAATTCACAATTTCACTTAATGTATTGAGTAAATTTCCCCATTCAATACAAATAGCTCTACATCATCATTTTACTGACAGTGCCATTTCAATGTGCATCGTATTTTATTTAAATGTACATAAAAATTAAAATCCTTAAAATAGCCTTAAAAATCCTTAAGCAGCCAGGTATGGTGGTATAAGCCTGTAATCTCAGGGGCTCAGGAAGCTGAGGCAGGAGGATCCCAAGTTCAAAGTCAGACTCTGCAAAATCAAGTTGCTAAGCAACTCAGTGAGACCCTGACTCTAAATAAAATACAAAATAGGGCTGGGGATTGGTTCAGTGGCTGAGTGCCCCTGAGCTCAATCCCTAGTACCATCCCCCAAAAAAATCCTTAAATGAAATATTTATATAAATATCTGTTGCCCTTGATTAAATATTTTAAGGCAGATTCCTAAAAGAGAAGTGTATACCTTTAAAAAATCAACAAATGTTGTAAAATTCCTCTCTAAAATATAATGCTAATTTGAACTCTATGGACAAGAAACTTTGTCTAAGCCCAGATTATTTAAATTCTTGGAGTAAAGAGGTGAGTTAAAGAGTTAGCATTGAATTGAAATGTTTTATATGGAATTGGCATGTGAATAGCTATGCAAGTGGATCAAATGGTCCAAGAGGAAGCCAGGGTGGGATAGCCCAGGTAGACACAGCAGCCTCAGGCCCAAAAATGGGTAAAAGAGTGGGATGCTGAAACAATATTTAGAGAATAACTGTTTTGGAACTGGCCAGGATAAGATGCTTGCTTAGTTTTTAGTGACTGACAAAAGGAAAGAATTCCCCAAGGTACACAGCATGGTATGGTCAAGCATAAGAAACTAAGCGTACAGGAAGAAAGACAGGAGTGGTCTCATTAGTTTGAATTTGGAATTAAAGGCAGGAGTGGACAGGCTGAGATCAGAGGCAGCAGGTGGGGTTTGGAGGTTTCCCTGATAGCCACAGAGAAAAGGGCCATCTCCGCTGGATATGGTCCTAGGAGAAAGGGTTATGGGACAGGAATATGATGATGCTGATGCTGGTAATCCACGGATCATACTTTGATTAGGAAGGTCTTATGCCAAAGATATCCAGAGTTGGCTGCACATTGGAATAACCTGGAGGAGAGGAAACTTAAAAATGCTGATGCCTCACTCTTAGAGAGTTTAATTAGTATAGTCTGTGGCCTGGACATCAAGATTTTCAAAACTCTCCAAGTGATCTTAATATGCAGCTTAATTGCCTTTCAAAGGACCTTTAATTCCTGGAATATAATTTTATCTGGGCTTGGACATGGCTTTTCACTTATGTTTATTCATACTGTATCAACATTTTGAGGAGAATTTTGTAGTAATTTTTATTTCTCACAATTTGTAGGACATTAATACCTCAAGTCCCTTCCAAATCTAAGGAACCACTGCCTCAGTTCAGTCTTTACCTTCTTTAGCAGTACATTCATTTAACCACAAGGTGGTAATGAAGTAACAAAATACAGCATCATGAACTCCTTGAAAAGTTGAACAACTCCTCTGTGACCTATGTTAACACTCAAGGACAGCACACTTGCTGAGCTGGTGTAGTTCCCAATTCTACAGAGCAATAGGTCACAGACTCCCTAAAAGTCCAATCAAAGTTACAGGGAAAAGAATAAACACACAAACATTAATATAATTTTAAGCAGTTCACAGAACCTGAAATTAGAATATTAACAGCCAAGACTAAAGAATGGTTACTAATTCCCCATATAAATTATATGTAGCTTCTACCACTTCCCATCTCCATCCTTCTCCCCAGCAGATTGTACCACATCCTTCGTAGGGAAAATACAAATCTGGCCCCAAATATTCCAATTTACCTAATCCACTGCCATTTTCTTTCCATCAGATGGAATGGATGCCTCTGCAAAATTCATGCTTTCTTATATTTTTTGTGCTTATTGTGAAATAACTCATTTTTCTCAAATGTTAAAATATTATGTGGTTTTTATTTTTATATACATAGATGTATCCATAAATATCTTAAACATAGATTGTTTATATATATATTTGCTTAAGAGATTATATATATATATATATATATATATATATATATATATATATATATTTGCTTATAAAAATATAATCATGTTAGGCAAAATGCTTTTATGACCTGACTACTTAATTCAATATAATTTTAAAACTTTTTCACCTTTTATCTGCAGATCTTGTTATTTAACTAGTAATGTTTATATGAATCATCTATAAAGATTTCTCAACATATACTTGCCTGGACACTAATTCCAGAAATTCCAACTTACTGGATCTGGCATAAAGCCTGGAAATCTGTATGTTTAGAACACCCTGTTTGTGATTTTGAGGTGTAATATTGAGAATGTAATTTTAATCAACTTTACTGTTATAATTTACATATGATAAAATACATTCTAAGATATATAGTACATGGAATTTTCACATATTTGTATACCCATGTAACCACCAAAATAACCAAGATATGAAACATTTCTATCATCCCTCAAAATTTTATTGCTTTGTCAGTCAATCTTTTACCTGACTCCCAGGCCCCAGCAACAACTAATCTATTTCCTTTTATTATTGATTAGACTTGCCTTTTCTAGATACTGATATAACTGTAAGTAGACAGAATGTACTCTTTTGTGCCCAATTTCTTTTGATCAGCACAATTTTCATTTTAGATTTAACCACACTGTTGCTTGTATGAGCAGTGTGTTCTTTTTTATTGCTGAGTTAATAATACATTATCCCATGGTATTTTTATACCACAATTTTCCTATCCATTCACCTGTTGATGCCAGGATTTGGCTATTATAAATATAGGTGCTATGAATATTCGCCCTTACAAGTCTTTTTATGGATATATGCTTTCATTTCTCTTGAGTAAATACCTAGGAATAAAATGCCTGGGTCATGGGCTATATCCTCCTTTACTGACAACTCACTGGTTATGTGGCCTTGAGAGAGTAATTTTACTTTTCTGAACCTTAGTTGTCAGATGAGATTAGCAAACCAGAATTTCAAGCCATTGACCTGCCCCAGGATTCTGTCATAGGCTATTGTTAGGGAGTGTTTAGAATAATAAAAAATAAGTTGAAAACTTGGCTTTTTATAGCTCAAGAATTCAATATGATAACATGTTTTTATGAGTAGATATACTGTAAGTTAGTAACAAATGCATTATTAAATAACCAAAGTCCTAATGTTAGAATAAAAATAAACTTCAGGAAGGGACTAGTTAGGGGTGGTAAGGCATCTGGTCAAACTGGTGGTATATAGCATTAGAATTGTAGTCACAAACCCAATAATGATCCCTTGGAAAGCCACGTGTTCTCTGACTCAACCTTTCTCCACCCTTTGGCATTTCGCTTTTATCCTGTCCCTTTCCAGCCTTCCAGTTCTCCACTGTGAACTTTGGACTGTTTGCTGTGTACGGAACGTCCTTCTAGACAGGGTAGGATTTTGTACCTAAACTTCAGCAAGACTACCAATCAGGCCCTGCACTGAACAAAACAACTTGCCCAGAACTTTCCTGAACTTCCCAAAGGTCTCAGAGAAACCAGATACTACAGGTGGGATTTTTCCCCGTTCTTCTTTAATGAATCTGTAGGCTAAGGTACCCACCTATACTACCCAGTAGTAGGGTTCTCAACTTTGCTCCTTTGGTAGCATCACTGGTCTTTAGACTTTCAGCCTGGACTTTGCAGAGGTAGTTGGCCCCCAACTTACCACATATTCAGAGCATGTTCAAAAAATTCTTGTTACTATATATAAAGCACTAGCATTTGTTATAGTTTACTTTTTGGTTTGGGGGAAGTTTTATTTGTTTTAGAAAAGAGGCCTGCTTACTAAGCATAGTGGCTCTTGCCTGTAATCCCTGCAGCTTGGGAGGCCGAGGCAAGAGGATTGCAAGTTCAAAGCCAGCCTCAGCAAAAGTGAGGCACCTCAGTGAGACCCTGTCTCTAATTAAAATGCAAAATAGGGTTCAGGATGTGGCTTAGTGTCCTAGTGCCCCTGAGTTGAATCCCTTATACCTACCCACCCCAGCACCCCCCAAAAAGAAAAGAGGCCTGCTCAAATTTTTAAAATTGGAAATATATTTTTTAACTTCAAATACTTTTAAATTCCAAATATCTGAATTACTAGCCTGGCTTTACAAATATGTTCTAAGTTGGGCAAGATTGATGGATTTTCTAAAAATAATGTTAATGTCTTTTGTTTTATGTTGAATCAATAAAATGCAGAATTCTCTAGTCATTATTTTGAAGTATTTAAATAGTTTTAATTTTATTACATTACAAATTGATTCATTTTATATTCATTTTATATTCATTTTATATTACAATTACTAGTATTGTAGGAGATTATAGCATTTTGTTTATTTTTATGTTGTTTTAATTAATAATAATATAAAAATTGAACATATTTAGGATGTCCATGTGCTATTTTAATATATGTATAAATTATATAATTTTTGAATCGGAGTAAGTATATCTATTCAAACATTTCTCATTTCTATGTGGTGAAAACACTCAAAATCCTTTCTTTTAGCTCTTTTGAAATATACATCATCATTATCCATAGTCTCCCTTGTATACATAGAATACAAGAACTTATTTCTCCTATCTCACAGCAACTTAGTACCCACTGACCAACTTTTCCCAGTCCTTCCCTGCCCAAAGAAATTGGCTTTTTTACTTACTAAGTGATTTAATGAGGTTCTAGATAACATCCAGAGATTCAGGCCAAAAGTATCTTGTTTCTAAAGACTTGATGAACAGAGTTGAAAAACAGTAAAAATAATGCCAGATATGGATGTGCACATCTGTAATTCTAATGACACAGGAGGCTGAGGTCAGAGGATCACAAATTCAAGGCCAACCTCAGCAAGCGACATCCTCAGCAATTTATTGAGACCCTGCCTTAAAATAAAAAAATAAAAGGGGTTGGGGATGCAGCTTATTGGCAAAGTGCCTTTGGGTTCAATTCCCACTATTAAAAAATCAGTAAAAATATGCAAGAGCACAAATAACCCAATCAATAAATGGGCCAAGGAACTGAACACTTTGCAGAAGAAGATATACAATCAGTCAACAAATATATGAAAAATGTTCAACATTTCTAGCAATTAGAGAAATGCAAATCAAAACTACTCTAAGATTTCATCTCACTCCAGTCAGAATGGCAGCTATCAGGAATATAAACAACAATAAGTTTTGGTGAGGAAGTGGGGAAAAAGGCACACTCATACACTGTTGTGAGACTGAAAAATTGGTGCGGCCAATATGGAAAGCAGTATGAAGATTCCTTGGAAAACTTGGAATGCAACCACCATTTGATCCAGCTATCCAACTCCTCAGTTTATACCCCAAAAAAGCATACTTAAAAACAGCATACTGCAAGGACATAGCCACATCAATGTTTATAGCAGCACAATTCACAATAGCTAAATTGTGAAAATAACCTAGATGCCCTTCAGTAGATGAATGGATAAAGAAACTGGTATATATACACAATGGGATATTACTCAGCATTAAAAAAGAATAAAATTATGGTATTTGCAGGTAAATGGATGGAGTTGGAGAATATTATGGTAAGTGAAGTAAGCCAATCCCCAAAAAACAAATGCTGAATGTTAACTTTGTTATGAGGATGCTGACTCATAATGGGCATGGGGAAAGCATGGGAGGAATGGAGGAACTTTAGATAGGGCAAATGGAATGGAGGGGAAGGGAGGGGGCATGGGGAAAGATGGTGGAATGAGTTAGACGTCATTACCCTAAGTACATGTATGAAGACACGAATGGTGTGAAAATACTTTGTGTACAACCAGAGACATGAAAAATTGTGCTCTATATGTGTAATATGAATTGAAATGCATTCTGCTGTCATGTATAACGAATTAGAATAAAAAATATGCAAAAGCAACTGCAAATGCATTACCTACTATGTAAGCCAAGGTCCCATCAGACCTTTCTTCCTATTTATGTGCTGAGTCACCTGTCTCATATTCTGCTCACACCATAGTAATAGAGCTTTCAACCTTTCTCCTTTAGTAGTGTCACTGGTTATCACCAGTTTAAAAATAAAGACCACTACAGCCTCAGAGATGCAGTTCATTTTCCCCTTTTTTTGGTAGCTATCATCCTTCACTTTGTCCCTAGGGTTTTCCTAATTGACTACATTCTCTTTCTCAAATGAGACAATCTCCTATCTTTTATTGTACCTTTTGTTTCCAAAGAGAGGCACACAGTTTTATTCAAAAGGTGTTATTGCACATCACAACAGAGAAATAGGAACAAGTTGACATGAGTTTTAAAAAAATCTACTGAAATGTCAAAAATCATAGTGCCTTTTCTATAGTTCTTGAAGCTCCTTCAAAAGATTCAGCTGCTCAGTAATTATGAGATCCATTCTGCTACAATTCTACATCTTAATCATTTGGATACCTTGAGCTGAAGCATAACCTAATTCTGATAGAATATCATCATCTCAAATAGGTTTTATCCACCTTAAGGCCAAGTCTAATCTAACTTCAGCTAGGGAAAATTCTCAGAAAATGTCTTTATCTGCCAGTATCTCTGAAAATACCCCATTTTCTCTTTCCTTTCCTTCTTAGACTAGATTTTAGTGAAATTTAGGCCTTGCCTCAGAATCCTCTTATGAATCTTACCTTCTGTATTTTCCATCATTAGATTTTTATGCCTTATTTTTATAACTTCTTTCTAATCTTCCAGATAACTTATTTTCTCTTGAGTTGTGTCCAGTCTGCAATCTATTCAACAAATTTGTGTATTAAACACAACATTAATCGCTAGCGATATTTAGTACATTCACACTATTGTGCAATTATCACCATTACCTAGTTCCAGAATATTTTCATCAGCCAAATGGAAACATCGCACCTATTAAATTTCTGCCCTGGCAACCACTAATCTGCTTTCTAAAATTTCTCTACAAATTTGCTTTTCGGGCTATTTTATGTCAATGAACCGCACGGCTTGTGACATTCCTAAGGTCTTGGGGAGCATCTCGGTGCGTGGGGCAGGGACTAGGATGGTGGCCCTTGGAGAGTGGGATTTCAGCTTTCTACACAACACATCCCTCCCCTGAGATTTTTTTCAATTCTTCCAACTAGCGAATTTGATATTAAAGCGAACGTCAAGTCAGTATTTAGCCTCTTGAGGGAAAACAGAAAAGAGATTCCTGTAAGAGGTTGAGACAATAAGCGTGGACTGTCCATAAGGAAACGAACAGAATTAATTACTGCTCTTGCCCTATCCTGCAGCACCTAGACAGCTCTCAGTTACCTGCTCAGAGAAGAAACTGGGCGACTACCGCAGGCTACCTACCAACCAGCGACCTAGGAAATATTCCTGAGGCACTGATTGGCTCAGCTACTGGCAGCGCTGCAGGACCGAGAGCAGTGGCGAGCTAAGGCGTTACCGTGGCAATGGGTTACGCAGTGGCGCCAGGGCGCAGTGGGTGTCGGTAGGGGGCGGGAGCTGGTGGCTGCTAGGCAACGAGAAACAGTACAGACCAGAGCTTCCAACTCCTAGACCAGGCGTTGCTCGGTCTTTGGAGACCCCTCCGCAGTGGCTGCTCTAGTCGAACCTGGTGAGTCTTATGGGACCGAGCCTTGGAGCCGGCCTCCGACTTCTGGGCCAGAAACACAGCCTAGCTTTCGGAGCGCAGAAGGAAAGGTTAAGAGAGACATAGAAAGTCATCTGATCGTAAAGGCATTTCACTAATTACCTATTTACCTATCATATTCCAGGGGTGGAAAGTGAAAAATAGCAATATAGGGAGTGGTCAAATATTGACCTTTCGCTATTCAATATGGTAGCCGCTAGATACGTGTGGCTAGTCCTGCATTGAATTGTGCCCAAAATGAGGCTTTGGATATGTTAGATAAAATATGGTTAAAATTAATTCACCTGTTTTCTTTTTTCCTAGTTACTTGAAAAATTAAAATTGCATAGAAGGCTCTCAAATTTCTATTGGCCAGCATTGAACTGGATTAAGACCTAGGTATGACAACACCTGGTTTAAGAATTTTTGTGTTATAATACTATTTTGAAGTATACCCCCACCCATCAAATGGGATGAGAGTGTGGGCAATGATAAGGAGTGCAAGATTTCTACAAAAGGCTCACACTTTTAGGACCTTACTACTCAAACTATATGAATCAGAATCTGAATTTTAACAAGCTCTTAATGTGATTTTCCTGCCCAGAAAAGCTCCAGAAACACTGTTAGAATTTAGTCGTCAATTCTTTGTTTCTTGGTTTTTTTCTTGAGTATGTAGATTTTTATTTCTCAGATTGTAGGTATTAGGATTACCTGCTTAAAGAAAGAAAGAAAAAAAGGTTCCCAGGAGATGTTTTGCATACTCAAATCTAAAAAAAAAAAAAAAACATTGATCTCAAAACACTGATCTCAATGCACTTCTCTTCATCCTTTCAAATCTCCACCAGTGTGGTTCCCAGATCAGCCCCATCAGCAGCAAAACCCAAGCACTTGTTAGAAATGCAAATCTCTGGGTTCCACCCCAGGGGTTCTTGTATCCCAGATATAGTTCCTAATTTTTATTCCTCTGGTTTAAGTCCTCAGTTTGTAAAGACTGGTATAACTTTGGTTGGTATTCTTTAGGGGATTTCAGCAAATTAATCTCTTCCCTATCCTTAGGTCCTCCTCCACCATATATCTCCTCCCCCATATATCTCCTCCCCCAATCCTTCTGCTTGGCTTTTCATTTTTCTTTTTCTTACCTATTCTTTCTAGAAGTAAGGATGTCTTTTCAGCCCACAAATGATGAAATCGACCTGGAAGATACTGAAGATACTGTAGAAAATATTGTGCTTTCAAGACTGAATAGTATAAAAGCAAGGGGAAGAATGAGTTCTGTAAAATCCACAGGAATTGAAACTGATACACAAACACTGACATTTAAGCACACCACAAAAGCACAGCAGAGGACAAGAAAAAGACAGCAACCTATAAAACTGGAACCTCTGGTAAGTTAAAAACCTAGTATTTTACCCACTTTCAGGCTACAGAGAAAGTTGCAAAATTGCTTTAGGGGAATGGATGTCATTTCCAGCCTTTTGACCAAGAAGGCATGAAAACCTTAAAAGTTAAAAACTTGTTTATGAAGTTATACACACTGTAAACATTTATTCAATGAATATTAAGTTCTAGGCACTATTTAAATTGGTGGATACAGAAGTGAACCAAGTTTTCTAGCAGATAAATCCTCTCTAGAATTTTGTAGAATATAGATTCCTAACTATGTAGATTATAAGACTCTTTTTAAATATCAGTGTATTTATTTAATACTGGGGACTCCAGTATAATTATTACATATAGTTGTGTAGTTTTTATTATTTTCAAAGTACATTTCTAGTGTCCTGAAAATTTTTCAGCATTTTTGAAAATACTGTATTTTAAGAAATAAGTTATGTCCTTGAGTAATTGTCAATGCATGTAAAAGGAACTGTGAAAGTATATAAAGTAAAAAATAAAAGCTCTTATCCCTTACCCTCAAATATTTATTATAACTAGTTGTTAAGTGCTCTTCAAAATGTTTTGTATGTTTTTTAAACTATATTTGTAAATATCAATGTCTATAAATATGTATAATTTAAAAGTAAGCTTATGTAATATATACTGATCTTCAAGTGTTTATTTTACTTAAATATATAAAAAGTGTTCCAATTCATGCACATGGAGATATCTTTAACAGGAGAATTGGATTTTGTTGCAAGGATGCCATAATATGGTACACATTAACTGGTCAAGGGGAATTCATTCTTTTTGTTGTTGTTGTTTTATGTTTTGATTTTTTGCTATTTCAGATAATGTTGCATTGAATGTCTTTGTACATAAAAAGATTCCTAGAAGTACTGTTTTGTAGGTCACAGAATATTGCCCATTTGCCCTACAGAAAGGTTTAAACAATTTTTCCACTAACAGGGAGGAGAGTGCCTGTTTACCCACATCTTTATCAAAGCAGATGTTATCAGTTCTTTTATTTTTGCAAGACTGAAAGATGTTAAATGACATCACTGTTCTTGTTGCAATTTGCATCTTATTTTTTATTAATTATTTTATTAGAAGTAGATATTGAATTTAATCAAATGCCTTTATTGTATGTATGGAGATTATCATGTGATTTTCCCACAATTCACATCTAGCATTTTCTTATTTTTTTGCAAGTTTTGTTTTTCATCCTAAGTGAGACTAAGTAGTTTCCTTTACTAGAGCTGTGTACTTCTCAAATAAGTTCTTAACTACTTTAGTTTACTTCACTTTATACTTTATTTTGAAAAGATGTCCTTCCCTTTATTTTCAGTACACAGAAAAGCAAATGGATTTTGTATGTTTGTTTTTAACCAGAATTTCACTAATATCATTTTAAATTCTTATATTTAGTGTTAAGCTTTCG
The DNA here is from genome assembly GCF_045843805.1 of Urocitellus parryii. Classification (NCBI taxonomy): domain Eukaryota; kingdom Metazoa; phylum Chordata; class Mammalia; order Rodentia; family Sciuridae; genus Urocitellus; species Urocitellus parryii. The sequence continues at coordinate 102,871,212 of NC_135542.1, forward strand.
TTTTTCAAGATATATAAGAAGCATCATTGACAATTAGATAAATTTGCCTTTTTTTGTGTTTACACCAATTACTTTATTTTCTAGATTAGAATTCAGCAAACTATGGCCTGCAGGTCAAATCCAATTCTGTAAACTTTTTTAAAATAAATAATGCTTTATTGGATCACTGCCACATCCATTTATTTGCATACCATCTAAGACTACTTTTATAGAACTGTGGTAGAGTTCAGTAGTTGTAACTGAGACTGTATGACATCCAACCTTAAAGTATTTACTATCTGACCCTTCAGAGAAAAACTTTATTCTAAATGCTCCAAATAATTTTTTTTTTAGAAAAAGGAAAAAGAAGGTTTACTGTTTTGCTAGCAAAGGAGAAACACAAGGGACTCCTTTCCCAAAGGCTGTGATTCTCTAAATTAAGAATTTAATTATATAGGTGAGAGTGAAAATGATCTTGTTCTTGACTTAATAATGGCCTTAAGGTTTTCCTATTAAGAGTAATAGGCATGTGCTATTGATTTTTCTAAGTACTCTATAATTATATTAAGAAATTTATTCCTATTTTATTGAAAATTTCAAATACATAGTTAAGAAAATATGTAAACAAAACAATGTTGGATTTTGCCTAGTTTGCTTTAATATCTATTTTTAAAGGAATACCCTGATATATAGCTCAACTGCCTTTTATGCCTCATTCCAATCTTAATGCTGTATCAGAAAGAGATAACCACTACTAGGATTTATATGAATCTATCCCACTGTTTGTGGTTTTGACATTTTATTTTTAATATTCAACTTCTTCCAATTTTTTCTTATGAAAACTTTCAAATATACAGGAAAGTTTAAAGAAGAACACAATGAGTACTCATATACTTTCCACTTATATTCCAAGAATTGTCAGTATTTTGTCATATGCTTATGACATATTTTGTTATATATGCTGTTACTTCATTATTTGAAGTAAATTGTAAACAAAGTAACACTTAATTCTCAATACTTAGGCATGCAATCCTAAGAACAGTTTCCTGCATACCATAATTCTATATTCACACCTAAGAAAATTACTTTTTTTTAATAGACTAGGATTGGGAAATATCTCTGAGAGAGAGAGAGAGAGAGGAGAGAGAGAGAGAGAATTTCAATGTTTATTTTTCAGTTTTTGGCGTACACAACATCTTTGTTTGTATGTGGTGCTGAGGATCGAACCCAGGCTGCGCGTATGCCAGGCGAGCGCACTACCGCTTGAGCCACATCCCCAGCCCTAAGAAAATTACTAATTCCATAGTATCATCCAAAATCTAGTCCACACTGAAATTTCTCCATTGGTTCCTGAAATATATTTAAAAACTTGTCACCCCTAACAAGGATCTAATTAAGATTAAAGTATGGCATTTTGTAGTTATGTTTCTTTTTTCTCTTTATCTAGAAGAGTCCTATAACTAATTTTTTTGGTAATATTGACTGAAGAGTCCCCACCTATCGTGTAACACCATTGCACGTTCTGGATATGTCTGATGTTTTCTTTATTGTGTCATTTGACTTTACATTATTTTCTGTCTCTCTGAGTCTGATAAGAGTCAGCTTAAACATTTTTGGTAGTAATGCTTCATAGGTAATATTGTGAACTTTATATTTTACCAGATCAGGAAGTATATAACATCTCTACTCATGATGTTTAAACACTTGTTTAAAATTGTGACTGGTGGGCTGGGATTGTGGCTCAGTGGCAGAGGGCTTGCCTCACATGTACGAGGCACTGGGCTTGATCCTCAGCACCACATAAAAATAAATAAATAAAATAAAGGTATTGTCCATCTACAACTAAAAAATATTTTTAAAAGTAAAAAATAAATAAATAAAAGATTGTGACTGGTAAGTTAATAGGTAATCTGCAGCTGATATTTTCACATTGTGCAAATATCACATTTCCCAAAAACATTTTACAAAATAACTTTAGTCTCCACTGATGATTCTTACCTGAATCAAATATTACACTGGAGAAGGCAAAATATGGGTTTTCTAATTCTATCATAACATTTATGATTATCAGTTATGATCTTCAAATAATAATAACATTACCTTCTCTCTCTCTCCTCTGACAATAAAAAATCCATGGATTCATGGCTTTTATTTATTTAATATATTTAAATTGACTATGTACTTTTGATACTCAGATTATTCCATATACTTATTAATTAGCATTTTTCTATAGAGAACAGCTGTATTTCCTATCTTAAATACTTTAAAATATCAGTATGGATTTATAACTTCTAAAAAAATTTAGTATTGTACTTAATCTGTATAATTTTTCATTTTTATATTTAAAGTATCTGGGAGCGTATCCTTAAATTTCAATATCTTTTGACATGTCGACAACAATTTTTGAGTACTTCCTTGCTTTCCAGCATGACAAGAGTTCAAGGTTTACCTTGTATTTTTCATGCCTTCAACAAGGAGTTAGGCACTCATTTTAGCAAGAAATGGAATTTTATAAACCAAGATGTAGTCACAATGTGTACATATTACTTTGGACATAATTGCATTTAGAACTTTAAATATACAGGACTAGAAGGTGTGTATATGTGTATGTTTGTAATTTTTAAAATCTTGAATTCACACTTACATTTTTAATTCCAATCTAAAGCCTACAAGTTTTTCCTTACCTTCTCCTTTCTGTATTTGTACTCTAATCTTCAGTCTCAGTAACCTGAGAATTTGAGTTTGAAGAATGCATACATAATTTCCCTTTTATTCTATTTTTCCTGCCATATTTTCCACTGAGTGTTTGTTGGAAAAATTAGGGCTCCCCATTCTCATAACCATTGCTTGCCCTAATGACTTCCCTCTGCTTCCTCAGGTTCACAAATTGTTATATTGAAAATTCCTTCTCACAGTAGAGTGATAGTGAAAAGTTTGTGCTGTACACTTAGGAGACATATGATTTCATGCTGGTGAGCTTTTCTGTGATAATCTTACTCCCAGAGGTATTCATTAGTAAATTAAAGTACAAAACTAATGGAAACCAAGTAGAAAACTCTTATTTAAGCAATAAGTGAGGAATAGACAATGGTAGTAGTTGCTGTTAAGGCTGAGGCTTTTAGGAAATTAGGAAGGAGATTAGTTTCCTACAGGGAAAGAGTGTAAAGGTAATGAAGAACACAGCAAGTTCACACTAATGTTAAAAGATTAACATGACTCTGTATTCCCCAAAGCCAGTGCTAAAAGTCTATCAAGATCATCAGCAGCCAGAATACATATATGAACAGAACCGATCGCAATTAAGAACTCGTGGAATCCTTAAAGGATCACCAAGCTCAGCAGAAAGAAAATCTATCAAATCACCTACTTCATTTGCTGAGCCTCAAGATGATGTGAAAAAAAAGCAGGTATAATACTGATACTTTTAATTTTAATATTGTACAGTGTCACTAAAATGCTTTCAACTCATAAAACAGGAGGTAAATCATTTTTAGAAGGTTGCATATGTGATTGGGAAATATTTCTCAGTTCTTCCTACTTGAGGAAAACTTGGACAGTAGAGGAGAAACATGAAAAAAATTTTCAGCATATGCATAGTGTCTTTTATCTCTTTCATGCTAAAAAACAGTGTATTGAATTTTTTACTTTAATTTTTTCATCATTTTTTTTTTTTTTACCAAAAATGGGAATCCTTGAGGACTTGGGTGCCTGACACTAAAATAGACACTGAGTCAGTTCAAAAGACAATGTTTGTAGCTGGTGAGAATTGCAGAGTGGGTAAGTTGCCTTGCAAGGCCAAATGTAGCTTAGAGGAGAAATTTATTAGAGCTCAGCTTTAATTGATTATCTATAGATAAAAAGAAAGAGAAATGGGAGAAAATGCAAAGACCATACCTATAGTAAAGATACCAATAGAGCCAAGATTTCTCCGAGATTTTGGTTGGAGGACATTTTGATACTTGATTCAGGCATTGGGCTATAGTGCTAGAAATACCAAGTTGAAATTCTGTTCTTGAGAACTTCAGAGTTTGGAAGTGGATAGGTGGACAAGTGAACACTCAAGAACAGTAGGGTGTAGTAATAATTGTTGCTCATTTAAGATAAAAAATGATGAACTGAATGAAAGGAATACTTCCACCAAAAACCCCTGGTGACCAGGGGACAGTCAGTGCAGGAAAAGCCACCCTTGAGAGTTGTGCTAAGCTCAGAGGAATGAGTGGAAAGTCACTGAGATTGAGAAATTAGGAGAGATAGGGGTTTGGGGAGAATCCAGGTAGACAGGAGCTCACCATGGGTTTGAGTGAGGTCAGTCCAAGAGAAAGAAAACAGAAGAAGAATTATATAGAATTATATAGCTTCAATTAATAGGGTTTTTTGTGAGGTGAAGAGAGACCTATCTTAAATACAGCCAGAAAAGATTGAATGCTCATAGACTAATTAACTTGACATAAAATGGGCTCCCAGGGCTTAAGTTTGAAAAGGAAGAAAAGAATAATTGTATGGATATCAGGGTTGCAAAGGAAGTTTGAAAGGACTGTTAGGTCCTGTTAAACTATGCTTCCTGGTTGTATCATTCCAGGGAAGAATTCAATAAAGAGTTAGGGCTTACAGGAAAATGTGAAAAATAGATTCCGAGCAAAAGGAGAAGGTATTTATTCTAAGGAGAAGGCAATTTTTCAGGTATTGATTTCTTACGATAAATTTAGAATGGAAATGCACAATGAAGATTTCCTAGAAGGGGTAGGAAGGAAGGGAGGGAGAGGAGGGAAAATAGAAGAAATGAAAAGAAAAGGGGAGAGAAGAAGAGGAGAAAGAAAAAAAGAAGAAAAGAGAGGAGAGAAGGCTTCTGGTAATTAAGGAAGATATTAGGCACATCCTATAGGTGTTCTATATTTTCTGAATAAATGCTTTCTTTGTTCCTCATCGTAACATATGTAACTGCTAAATCGACATTTTCCCACCATTACATAATTAGAAATAAGTCCTCAGATGAAAATGTGTAGTCCTGTTTCTAAAGAATGCAGTAAAGCTTTTTTTAAAAAAAGACACAATAAAGAAAATAAATGTATTTCTGTTAAAATGTTGATACTTTAATCTGACAAAAATATTAAAGTTGACTGTAGCCCTTGTTGAAACATTGAGATGATACACATTTTCCCTGATCTGGGTATCAGTTTTGACCTATTCTTTCACATCAAAGAACAGTGTCATTGCTGCCATCTATGGCCAATAAGTAAAATAAGCATATTTTATCTTTTGAGTTCAAAAATGTGTTTCTTTTAGCTCTGTTTGCTGGGTTTCTCCTCTCAAACTACTATTCAATCGGGTATATTTAACCAAAAATAAAGAATAACAATCCCTCTGAATATAAACTTTCTGGGAAAATTGTTCCACAGAGTTTGTGGTAATAAACTTTTACAGAAATGACATCCTCTATCAATTATGCAGAAAGCATTTAACAAAGCAGGTCCACTATGGTTATTCTATTATCTTTAAACTAGTTACCCTTGTACTCTCAGAGATATAAGGTGATAACTTTTGGAGGTAGGGTCAAATTTCCTCAGACAAGGAAACTTTATGAAAGGAAAGAATGTGGCCAATGCCACCCCAAAGGATTTTTGTTTTTGTTTTTTAAGGAACAAAAGGGTGTGAGTGGTACTGAAGTCACAGATAATGAAACCCAAAGAGAAGAGCAAAGCTCAAATATGTGATTGTGACAAGGATGATACTTAGCCTTGCTGTTCCAAGTGTGGACAGTGGGCCCACAAGACTCACATTGCTTATGATCAGGTTAGAGGTATAGCATCTCAGGTTCCACCCCAGTGGTACTGAATCAGAATCTGTAGTTTAACAAATTATGTGCACATTTATGTTTGAGAAGCACTGGCATTCAGAGCAGGCAATTATTTGTTACTAAAATAAAATCACTACAGCATGCTTTCTAATACTGATTGTATCCACCCTTCACATTTATCATGAGTAGTTTATCATGAGTTATGATAACAGATGTCCAAGATTTCACTCCCTGAAAAACATCAAGGTTGTCAGAACAGCTGAGGAAGTTAAGTGGAGATGCCACAGCCAGGATTGAAGCAGAGCAACCAAGCAAGGAGAGTGGTGAGCTCTCCTGAACACCAGAGAGTTTATAGTATTTGGATGTAATAAACATGGACTTAATAGAGAGGAGAAGCAAATGGGAGCTGACACTGGTGGGGGGGCTGTTTTGTGGGAATGGAGTGGGCATATGGATAGGGAGTACTGAGAAGGACAATAGTTTAAAATTTTTAAGTTTCAAAATGCTTGACTTTAGGGGTAATATTTCATATTTTTCCTTTTAACCCGACAAAAACTCATGCTTTTTAATTGGCTTTGTTTAGATCCGTCGATCCTCTGAAGAGGCATTCGCTCCTTCTCCTCAAAAACAGCCTCGTACAGGTATTGGAAGAAGAGGTCTTTTTGGGAGTAGGTCATCAACTTACCCCACGTATATTTTCCAAGACCCAGAAGAAGTCATTAAAGCCAACATTCGTGATCCTTTGCAAATCATCAAAATAATACGTGAAAATGAAAATCTTGGATTTCTTTATATGATTCCTGCAGTGCCAAAGTCTTCCATTGAATACAATACATATAATCTAAAGTGAGTTCTTTTTTATGAAGTAATTAATTCAGTATTAAACATTACAAATAAGAATATAAATATTATTCATAATTGATTAGATATTAATGATAAATGTGATAAAACAATTTTAATTATCAATGATAAATAAATCTTAATTACAATTCTGTTTTTCCCATTTATCTTCCCTTTATCTATTTATAAAAATTAACTATTTTATGGAACACTACACTGTTGTACTTCTTATTTATTTATTTATATAATGTTATAACATCTATTTTAATGAGTTTTACGAACATTTTTGGTATTTTGTGACTAATGAGAATAGTAGATGACAATTTATAAACAGTAATGATACTTGATTCATTTATATGTCATTCCAGCTTCCCTTTATAGAGAAGAAATAAGGAATTTTTTTAATAAAATGAGCTTGATAACTTAGGGTATTCATAGAGATTAATAGTATATACATGCTTTCCTTCCATTGTTGCTTAACACACATTTTTTTGTTGCTATAATTTGAACAGTCACATAATTGTGACTCTGATTTGCTTTAATGTTCAGCCTCATAGATGATAGTTGGTTAGAATACTTGAAAGATGATACTGGTTTTTCTCTGTTATTTAGTTGAGCTGATAGCAATTGTTAAAACAGTCTTCCTTGATGGTGATGATAGTTTAGTTTTGCCACCAAATTCCTTGATTTGCCTTTCCCATTCTCTGTTCTATTATTTCTCCTTACTCAGGGCTATAGTTTTGATTAAGTCAGATGACACTGAAGACAGTTTTCCTTCTGGGTTAAAGGAAAAGAAAAGAAAATGTTCTAATCAAAATGTAAAATGGGAGATTTGTTGTAAATCTAAAATATTTTAATAAGAGTGAGAAATAATTTGTAGAAAGATCAAAGATCCTTACAAACATCCAATAAATTAATTTAAATTTACTGAGCACCCTCTCTGGAACAGGAACTCGTTGAGGTACCAGAGATGTATTAGTGAACCATTCAGATCAGAATTTTTGCCCTCAGGGAGCTTGCATCTCAACAGAGGAAGAAAATAATAAATATAATACATGAACAAATTATGTAGAAAGCTAAAGGATCATAAATACTGTAGACAAAATCAAGTAGGATAATAGTGCTAGGTGAGAGGTTGTAAATTAATTGTGATGGTCAGCAAGGGCCTTATTGAGAAACAGGTATTAAAATAAGGACTTGAAGGAGATGTGAATTATGTGATGGTGCAGGGGAAGAACACTCCAGGCAGCAGGAAAATGGATGCAAACAAGGTGGGAGCATAGCTGGCATGTTCAAGGGAGTAAAGAAGAGGATGATATGCTTACAATAGAGTGAAAGAGATTGGGGACAGATCACACAAGTTTTTATTTTATTTTTTTTTTTAGTTTTTGATGAATCTTTATTTATTTATATACAGTGCTGTGAATCAAGCCCAGTGCCTTACACATGCTAGGCAAATGCTCTGCCACTGAGCCATAATCTCACTTTAGCTTCTACTGTGAGGGAAAAAAATGGAGAGCCATTGAAGGATTTTTAATAAATAAGTGTCACATAGATTTGAATTATATTTTGAAAAGGATCATTCTGGCTAATGTGGAGAAAAGGCTTTGGGAAAGCATGTGTTAAATCAGGAAAAATAAAAATCAAAGCCTTTAATTATTCAAGTGAGAAATAGACCAGGTGGTAGTTTGTAGTCAAGTGGTGGAGATGTAGGACTGACTCTGGAATTTGAAGAGAAAACCAACAAGATGCTTTTACAGATTACATATAGGGTAGAAAACTAGAGAAGAGTCCAGAATAACCTCAGTGACCCATTTGAGCAAGAGGAAAAGCAGAGTTGCTCTTAACTGAGACACAAATGACTAAATAGACAAGATTCATCAAGAGAAATAGCCATTTGAGTTTGAACATATTAGTTTTGAGATTGGTAAAAAATAAATGGGATGGTAGAAGAAGGAGATTTGGGATCAAGAGAGAAAGAAGGAAAATAGTCTTTTTAAAATTGAGAAAATCAACATAACTGAACTTAAGGCCCGTAAAGGATCTTAAAAATAGTTTTAATGTTTAATTTGATATTTTAATTCCCATCAATAACTTACTGCTTTTTAAAATATTCTTTTTTATTAAAGTATTTATTCTAATTTGTTATATATGATGGCAGAGTGCCATTCATTTCATATTACACATATAGAGCATAATTTTTCATGTCTCTGGTTGTACACAAAGTATTTTTCACACCATTCGTGTCTTCATACATGTACTTAGGGTAATGATTTCTAACTCATTCCATCATTTTTCCCCATGCCCTCTCCCTTCCCCTCCATTCCCTTTGCCCTATCTAAAGTTCCTCCATTCCTCCCTTGCTCCTCACCCCCCATCACCTTATGAGTCAGCATCTTCATATCAAAGAAAACATTCGACCTTTGGTTTTTTTGGAATTGGCTTACTTCACTTAGCATTATATTCTCTAACTCCATCTATTTACCTACAAATATAATGATTTTATTCTCTTTTAATGCTGAGTAATATTTGATTATATATATATATACACACCAAAGTTTCTCTATTCATTATCTACTGAAGGGCCATCTGGGTTGGTTCCATAATTTAGCTATTGTGAATTGTGCTGCTATAAACATTGATGTGGCCATACCTGTAGTTTGCTGTTTTTAAGTCCTTTGGGTATAAAACAAAGGAGTGGGATAGCTGTGTCTAATGGTGGTTCCATTTCAAGGTTTCCAAGGAATCTCCATACTGCCTTCCAGATTGGCTGCACCAATTTTCAGTCCCACCAGCAATGTATGAGTGTGCTTTTCCCCCACATCCTCACCAACACTTATTGTTGATAGCTGCCATTCTTACTGGAGTGAGATGAAATCTTAGTTTTGATTTGCATTTCTCTAATTGCTATAAATGTTGAACATTTTTTCATATATTTGTTGATTGATTGTATATCCTCTTCTGCATAGTGTTTGTTCAGTTCCTTGGCCCATTTATTGATTGGGTTATTTGTTTTTATGATGTTAAGGTTTTTGAGCACTTTATATATCCTAGAGATTAGTGTTCTATCTGATGTGCTTGTGGTAAAGATTTGCTCCTATTCTGTAGGCTTTCTATTCACCTCACTGGTAGTTTCTTTTGCTGATAAGAAGCTTTTTATTTTGAATCCATTGCATTTATTGATTCTTGGTTTTAATTCTTGCACTACAGGAGTCTTATTAAGGATGTTGGGACCTTATATGACATGATGGAGATTGGGGCCTACTTTTTCTTCCATTAGGTTCTAGGTCTCTGGTTTAAGTAGGTCCTTGATCTACTTTGAGTTAAGTTTTATGCAAGGTGAGAGGTAGAGGTTTAATTTCATTTTGTTACATGTGGATTTCCAGTTTTCCCAGCACCATTTGTTGAAGAGGCTATCTTTTCTGCAATATATATTTTTGGCACTTTTGTCTAATATGAGATAGCTATAATTATGTGGGTTTGTCTCTGTGTCCTCTATTCTGTACCATTGGTCTGTTTTGGTGCCAATACCATGCTGTTTTTATTACTGTTGCTCCGTAGTATAGCGTAAGGTCTGGAATAGTAATGTCACCAGCTTCACTTTTCTTGCTAAGGATTGCTTTGGCTATTCTGGGTCTCTTATTTTTCCAGATGAATTTCATATTACTTTTTCTATTTCTATGAGGAATGTCATTGGGATTTTGATTGGAATTGCATTGAATCTGTATAATGCTTTTGGTATTATGGTCATTTTGACAATATTAATTCTTCCTATCCAAGAACAAGGTAGATCTTTCCAACTTCTAAGGCCTTCTTTAAGTTCTTTATTGTTCTGTAGTTTTTGTTGTAGAGGTCTTTCACCTCTTTCATTAAGTCGATTCCCAAGTATTTTATTTTATTTTTTTTAGGCTTTGTAAATGGGATGGTTTTCCTTGTTTCTGAGGATTTGTCACTGATGTACAGAAATTACTTTGATTTATGGGTGTTGATTTTATATCCTGCTACTTTGCTGAATTCATTTATTAGTTCTAGAAGATTTAGGGTGGAATTATTCTAGGTATAGAATTACATCGTCAGCAAATAAGTGATAATTTGAGTTCTTCTTTTCCTATCCATATCCCTTTAATTTATTTTATCTGTCTAATTGCTTTGGCTAGAGTTTCAAGAACTGTGTTAAGTAGAAGTGGTAAAAGAGGGTGTCCCTATCTTGTTCTCAGTTTTCTCCATTTTGAATGATGTTAGCCATAGATAGCTTTTACAATGTTGAGATATGTTCCTGATATCCCTTGTTTTTCTAGTGTTTTGAACATGAAGAGGTGATGTATTTTATCACATGATTTCTCTGCATCTATTGAGATGATCATATGATTTTTATCTGAGGCTATTGGTGTGATGAATTATATTTATTGATTTTCATATGTTGAACCAATCTTCCATCCCTGGGATAAACCCTACTTAATCATGGTGCACTATCTTTTGATATGTTTTTGTATTTGATTTGTCAGAATTTTATTGAGAATTTTTGCATCTATATTCCTTAAAGATATTGGTCTGAAGTTTTCTTTCTTTGAAGTGTCTTTGTCTGATTTTGGAATCAGGGTGATATTGGCCTCATAGAATGTGTTTGGAAGTGTTCCCTCTTTTTCTATATCATGAAATAGTTTGAGGAGTATTGGTGTTAGCTCTTCTGTAAAGGTCTTGAAGAACTTGGCTGTGTATCCATCTGGTCCTGGACTTTTCTTGGTTGGTAGACTTTTGATGGTGTCATCTATTTCCTTGCTTGAAATTGATCTGGTTAAATTGTGCATATGATCCTGATTTAGTTTGGGCCTATCATATGCCTCTAGAAATTTGTCGATGCCTTTGATATTTTCTATTTTCTTGAAGTACAAATTTTCAAAATAATTTTTAATTATCTTCTGTATTTCTGTAGTGTCCATTGTGATATTTCCTTTTTCATTATGAATGTTAGTAATTTCAGTTTTCTCTCTCCTTCTGTTCGTTAGCATGGCTAATAGTTTGGCAATTTTATTTATTTTTTTTAAAGAACCAACTTCTTGTTTTGTCAATTTTTTCAATTGTTTGTTTCAATGTCATTGATTTCAGCTTTGATTTTAATTATTTCCTATCTTCTACTGCCTTTGGTGTTGATTTGTTCTTCTTTTTCTAGGACTTTGAGATGTAATGTTAGGTCAGTTATTTGTTATGAACTAATTAATGAACTCTATGCAATGAACTTTACTCTTAGAACTGCCTGAATAGTGTTCCAGAGATTTCCATATGTTGTATCAGTATTCTCATTTACCTCTAAGAATTTTTAAATCTTCTCCTTGATATCTTTTGCAACCCATTGTTCATTCAGTAGCATATTATTTAGTCTCCAGGTGTTGGAGTAGCTTTTATTTTTTATTTTATCATTGATTTCTAATTTCATTCCATTGTGGTCTTATAGCATGCAGGGTAGTATCTCTACTTTTTTATATTTACTAGGAGTTACTTTGTGGCATAATATATGGTCTATTTTAGAGAAGGATCCATGTGCTGCTGAGAAGAAAGTGTATAAAATATTCTATATATGTCAGTTAAGTCTAAGTTATTGATTGTATTATTGAGTTCTATAGTTTATTTAGCTTTTGTTTGGAAGATTTAGCCACCGGTGAAAGAAGTGCATTAAAGTCACCCAGAATTATTGTGTTGTGGTCTATTTGACTCTTGAACTCTCAGGTTTGATTTATGAACGAAGATACTCCATTGTTTGGGGTAGATATATTTATAACTGTTATGTCTTGTTGATGTATGGTTCCCTTACACAGTGTAAAATGTTCATCTTTATTCCTTTTGATTAACTTTGGCTTAAAGTCTACTTTATTTGATTTGAGAATGGAAACCCCTGCTTGTTTACACAGACCATGTGAACGGTACATTTTATCCCAATCTTTCACCTTCAGTCTGTGAACATCTTTTCCTATGAGGCGAGTCTCTTGAAGGCAGCATATTGTTGGGTCTTTTTTTTTTTAATATTTATTTTTTAGTTCTCTGTGGACACAACATCTTTGTTGGTATGTGGTGCTGAGGATCGAACCCGGGCCGCACGCATGACAGGCGAGCGCGCTACCGCTTGAGCCACATCCCCAGCCCTCTTTTTTTTTTTTTAATCCAATACTAGTCTGTGTCTTTGATTGTTGAGTTTATGCCATTAATTTTGAGGGTTATTATTGAGGCATTATTTGTATTTCTGGTCATTTTTGTTTATTTTTGGTATTTAACTTGACTTAGTTTCTCCTTTGGTTGGCTTTTCCTTTATTGTAGTTCTTTCCTTTGCAGATTTTCATTGTTGTTTTTCATTTCCTCCTTGTGAAATATTTTGCCAAGAATGTTCTGTAGTGCAGGCTTTCTTGCTATAAATTCCTTTAGCTTTTATTTATCATGGAAGATTTTTATTTCATCAACAAATCTGAAGCTTAATTTTTCTGGATATAAGATTCTTGGTTGGCATCCATTATCTTTCAGAGCTTGGTATATGTTGTTCCAGGATCTCCTGGCTTTGAGGGTCTGGGTTGAAAAATCTGCTGAGATCCAAATTGGTCTTCCCTTATATGTAATCTGATTTTTCTCTCTTTTGGCCTTTAAAATTCTATCTTTATTCTGTATGCTAAGCATTTTCATTATAATGTTTCTTGGTATAGATCTGTTGTAATTTTGTACATTTGGTGTCCTACAGGCCTCTTGTATTTGATTTTTCAATTCGTTCTTCATGCTTGGGAAATTTTCTGATATTATTTCATTGAAGAGATTGCACATTCTAAATTATGGAACTTCCATTTGACAAAGAAAATAAAGTCCTAGCAATAAAAAAAAAAGAGAGAAATTGCACATTTCTTTGGTTTGAATCCCTGATACTTCCTCTGTCCCAATAAATCTTAAATTTGGTCTTTTGATGTTATCCCATAATTTTTAGATGTTCTGTTCATGGTTTCCTGCCATCTTCACTGTGAGATCAACTTTTTTTAATATTTATTTTTTAGTTTTTAAGTAGACACAATGTCTTTATTTTATTTTTTTGTGATGCTGACAATTGAACCTAGTGCCTCACACATGTTAGGCGAGTGTGCTACCACTTGAGCCATATCCCCAGCCCTGTGAGGTCAATTTTATTTTCAACATTGTATATTTTGTCTTCATTGTCTGAGGTCCTGTCTTCCAAGTGATCTAGTTGGTTTGTGATGCTTTCAAATTGAGTTTTTTATTTGGCTTATTGTTTCTTTTATTTCAAGGATTTCTGTTTGTTTGTTTGTTTGTTTTTCAGAATCTCTATCTCTTTCTTAAAGTAATTTCTTGCTACCTGTATTTGTTCTCTTATCTCTTTGTTGGAGTGATTGAGTTTTGCCTGTATCTTCTCACTTAGGTCATTCTTTAATTCCCAGACCATTTTAATTATGTATATTCTGAACTCTTTCTCTGACATTTCATCTACTATGCTATCTGTGAATTCTATTGTTGCAGTATCTTGGTTTGTTTGGGGCACTTTCCTCCCTTGTTTTTTCATGATGTCTATGTGTCTTCCTCTCTTGCAGTGTAGATCAGAGGTATTACAGCTTTTGCCCTATTGTCTTATAGTGTCCCTGCAGGTTACAAATAATCACCTTTAAGGAGGAGATCAATATTACAGCACTCAGTATATCTGATAGTACAGCCATAGATCAGTCATCTTCTATTTTTACATTTACAGTTCTGTCGCTATAATCAGAAATGGTGAGTTTTGTTATCTTCTACCATATAGTCAATAGGTTTGCATAATGGTTTACAGTTTCTAATGGTGAGAGGGTCTGGGGAGTTGGTTGAGATGTTTATGAGGGTAGGATGTGAAAATATAGAGGTATTAGATTATATGACTAATGAGAGGGTAATCATAAGAAGTTGGCTGTTAGTAGGAGAAACAAGAGAGAGGCAACCCATGTAAGATTCCCTGTTACCTCAGCAACAGGATAACTGTTAGCACCCCTAGTAAAGAAACCTCTGATGTACCCAGGGCCACTGGGACCTTGGTGACGTATTACCAGGTCCTTATTGTTGTCCTTAGCGGTGATATCCTAGTTTCCTGGCAGCAGTAGCTTCAAGCCTATATGTACCCTGGTATTGGGCTATGGAGCCACGCTTTAGTGAATAAGGAACCCAGAGCGTGGGCGCCTCTCCGAAAGGGCCGCTGAACCGCCGGGAGCTGGGGCAGGCCTCTCTGGGTCACCCTTAAAATATTTCTTTGTTAGTTCTTGGAAAGGGAAGTTTTAGATCTTAAGTTAAGACTAATCATTTATTTGCTGATTTTAAAACTATATTTCTTGAATCATATATAAGAAGGTTTTTATAGTTTTGTCTTCTGAAAAAAACTTTATTTATTTTTGTCATTCTTTTTTAAAAAATATTTTGCTTTAGCTGTAGTTGGAAACAATATCTTTATTTTATTTTTATGTGGTGTTAAGGATGGAACCCAAGGCCTCGCCCATGCTTAGCGTGTGCTTGACTGCTAAGCCACAACTCCAGATGGTCATTCTTCTTTTAATTTGTTCTAATTAGTTATACCTGACAGTATAATGAATTTTGACACATCATATATAAATAGAGTATAACTTCTCATTCTTCTGCTTGTACATGATATAGAATCACACAGTTGTGTAATCATATATGCACATTGGGTAATAATGTCCAATTCATTCTACTATTGTTCCTACCCCCATAACCCTCCAATCCCTTCATTGCCCTCTGCCTAATCTAAAGTACCTCTATTCTCCCCTAGCCACCCCCCTTATTGTGAATTAGCATCTGCATATCAAAGAAAACATTTGGCCTTTGGTTCTTAGGGACTGACTTATTTCACTTAGCATAATGGTTTCCAGTTCCATCTATTTACTGGCAAATGCCATCATTTAATTCTTCTTTAAGATTGAGTAATATTCCATTGTGAATATATACCACATTTTTTTATCTATCATCTGTTGAAGGACACTAAGGTTGGTTCCATAGTTTAGCTATTGTGAGTTGAGCTGCTATAAACATGGATGTGGGTGCATCACTCTAATATGCTGATTTTAAGTGCTTGAGATATAAACCAAGGAGTGGGATAACTGGGTCAAGTGGTGGTTCCATTCCAAGTTTTCTGAGACATCTCCATACTTCTTTCCATAATGGTTGCACCAATTTGCAGTCCCATCAACAATGTAGGGGTATACCTTTTTCCCCAAATTCTTGCCAACATTTATTGTTGTTTGTATTCTTGATCATTGCCATTCCGGCTAGAATGAGATGAAATCTTAGTTTTGATTTGCATTTTTCTTATTGCCAGAGATTTTGAACACTTTTTATATATTTGTTGATCAATTGGATTTTTTCTGTGAAGTGTCTGTTCAATTCCTTGGCCCATTTATTGATTGGTTTATTTGTTTTTTCTTGCATTAATTTTTTTGAGTTCTTTATAAATCCTGGATATGAATGCTACTAAAAGTGTCATAAGATTTAATGTAATTCCTATTAAAATACCAATGACATTCTTTAGAAAATTAGAAAAAGCAATTATGAAGTTCATTTGGAAAAATAAGAGACCCAGAATAGCCAAAGCAATCCTTAGCAAGAAGAGTGAAGCAGGAGGTATCATAATATCAGACCTTAAACTATACTACAGAGATATAGTAACAAAACTGTCATGATATTGGCACCAAAACAGTCACATAGACCAATGGTACAGAATAGAAGACACAGAGGAAAAACCCCACATAAATACAAATATCTCATTCTAGTCAAATGCACCAAAACATGCATTAGAGAAAAGATAGCCTCTTCAACAAATGGTGCTGGAAAAACTGGAAATTTGTATGTAGCAAAATGAAATTAAACCCATTTCTCTCACCCTGCATAAAAATCAATTCAAAGTGTGTCAAAGACTTAGGCACTAGAACAGATCCCTGTGCCTAGTAGAAGAAAAAGTAGGCCCAAATCTTCACCATTTCAGCCTAGGAATTGACTTCCTTAATAAGACTCCTAAAGCTCAAGAAATAAAATCAAGAATCAACAAATGGGTTGGATTCAAACTAAAAAGATTCTTCTCAGCAAAGGAAACCATCAATAACATAAAGAGAGAGCCTACAGAATGGGAGAAAAGCTTTGCCACATGAAAAAAGAAAACATTATTTAATAAGCCAGCAATGAAGGAATGTTATTTAGAATGTTCATTCCCTATAATGTGAAGAATCAAATTTACCAAATGTAAAATGGATTCTCCTTTTACCAGCACAAGATGAAGTATTGACTAGGAAGCAGAAAACTGTGTTTTTGTTCAATTCTGGAGATTTATTGTATTACTAGACTACTGAGCATATCTACTAGGAGAATGAGTTGGTATCATTTTTGACTGATTGGGGTAATGCTAGTAAAGACAATTTCTATGATCTAGGTGTTTTGCTTAAGGGATATGCCTTAGAAATGTATTTAGTATTTTCATAGATAACCTTATCAAAATTTTTCATTTTTAGTTATACGTGAGAGTAGAGTCCATTTTGATATAATTATACAAGCATGGAATATATCTTATTCCAATTAGGACTCCTTTACTGTGTTTGTTCACAATAATAATGTGATATATTCATATATGTACATAGGACAGTTATGTCCATTACACTCTTTCCTTTTCTTATCACCCCTCGTTTTCCTTTATTCCCCTTTGTTTAATCCACTGAACTTCTGTTTTCCCCTCCTCCTACCCTTTATTGTGTGTTATCTTTCACACATCAGAGAAAACACTTGACACTTGTTTTTTGGGGACTGGCTTATTTCACTTAGAATGATCACCTCCAGTTACATCTATTTACTAGCAAATTTCATAAAGCCATTCTCCTTAATGGCTGAGAAATACTCCGTTGTGTATATAGACCACATTTTTTTTTTTATCCATTCGGGTATTAAAGGGCACCTTGGTTGGCTTTATATCTTAGTTGTTGTGTATTGTGCTGCTATAAACATTGATGTGGCTGTGTCATTGCAATATGCTGATTTTATATCCTTTGGACATATATCAAGGAGTGGGATAGCTGGGTCAAATGAGGTTCCATTACTAGTTTTCTGAGGAATCTCCATACTGCTTTTCCAGAGTGGTTGCGCCAATTTTCAGTCTCACCAACAATGCATAAATGTATTATTGTCCCAACATCCTTGCCAAAATTTATTTTTACTTGTAGCTTTAATAATTGATATTCGGGCCGGAGTAACATGGAATCTCAGTGTAGTTCAATTTGCATATCCCTAGTGGCTAGAAATGTTGAACATTTTTTTCATATATTTGTTGACCATCTGTGTTTCTTTTGAGAAGTGTCAGTTTAGTTCCTTTGCCCATTTATTGAGTCAGTTCTTTGTGGTTTTGGTATTATGATTTTTTAATTCTTTGTATATCCTGGAAATTAATGACCTATCTACAGTGTAGGTAGCTAAGATATTTTCCCATTCTGTAGGCTCTCTCTTCATGTTTTTGATCATTTATTTTGCTGTGAAAAAGCTTTTTAGTTGATGTTATTCCATTTATTAATTTTTTAATTTAATTCTTGCTCATAAGAGGCTTGTTAAGGAAGTTGGTTCCTGAGCTGATATGTTGGAGTGTTAGACCTACATTTTCTTCTAGTGTGTGCAGGGGTTCTGGACTAATTTCTAGGTCTTTGATCCACTTTGAGTTGATTTTTGTGCAGAGTGAGAGATAGGCATTAAATTTTCATCCTACTACATTTGGATTTCCAGTTTTCCCAGAACAATTTATTGAAGAGGGTATCTTTTCACCAATATATGTTATTGGCAACTTTGTCTGGTATGAGATAACTATGGTTTTGTGGGTTTGTCTCTGTGTCTTTTATTCTGTTCCATTGGTCTTCATGCCTGTTTTGGTGCCAATACCATGCTGTGTTTTTACTATAGCTCTGTAGTATAATTTAGGGTTTGGTATTGTGATGCTTCCTGCTTCACTTCTCTTGATAATGATTGCTTTAGCTATTCTCTTATTTTTCCAAATGAATTGCATGACTGATTTTCTGTTTCTACGAAGAATGTCATTGGAATTTGGTGGTAATTGCATTGAATCTGTATAGCACTTTTGGTATTGTGGCCATTTTGATAATATTAATTCTGCCTATCGAAGAACATGGGAGGTCTTTCCATCTCCTATGGTCCTTCTTCAATTTCTTCCTTTAGTGTTCCGTAGTTTTCACTGTAGAAGTCCTTCTCTTGTTTTGTTAGATTGATTTCCAGGTTTGTTTGTTTGTTTTTTTTTAAACTATTGTGAATGGGATGGTTTTCCTAATTTCTCTCTCAGATAATTCATCATTTGAGTATAAGAACACAATTGATTTATGGGTGTTAATTTTGTATCCTGATACTTTGCTGAATTCATTTATGAGTACTAGAAGTTTCCTGGTATAGTTTTTTGAGTCTTCTAAATAGAGAATCATGTCCTCAGCAAAGAGATAGTTTGAGCTCTTCTTTTCCAATTCTTATCTCTTTACTTTCTTTCTTTTGCCTAACTGCTCTGACTAGAGTTTCAAGGATTATGTTGAATAGAAATGGTGAAAGAGAGCAGCCTTGTCTTGTTCCTGTTTTTAGAAGGAATGCTTTCAGTTTTTCTCCATTTAGAATTATGGCCTTGGGTTTGTCATACATAGCTTTTACAATGTTGAGTTGTGCTCCATCCATCATTTTTTGTAGTGTTTTAAACATGAATGGATGCTTGTGTTTTGCCAATGCTTTTCTGAACCTATTGAGATAATCATGTGATTCTTGTCTTTAACTGTTTATGTGATGAATTACATTTACTGATTTCTGTATGTTGAACCAACCTTGTATACCTGGGATGAAACCCTCTTAGTTCAGGGTGCACATCTTTTTAATATATTTTTGTATGGGATTTGCCAGCATTTTATTAAGAATTTTTGCATCTATGTGTTCATCAGAGATATTGGTTTAGTTTTGGTATCAGGGTGATATTAGCTTCATAGATTGAGTTTAGAAGGGTTCCCTCCTTTTCTATTTCATAGAACAATTTGAGGAGGATTGGTATTAGTTCTTAAAAGGTTTGGTAGAATTCAGCTGAGAATGCTTCCAGTCTTGGGCTTTTCTTTGTTGGTAGGTTTTTGTTACCTTCTTCAATTTCATTACTTGGAATTTATGTGTTTAGAGTTTCTATACCTTCCTGGTTCAATTTTGGTAGGTCATATGTCTCTAGAAATTTGTCAATGTCTTCAGTATTTTCTATTTTAATGCAGTATAAATTTTCAAAATAGTTTCTGATAATCCTCTGTTTCAGTAGTGTCTGTGGTGATACTTCCTTTTTCATCACAATTTTAATAATTTGAGTCTTCCCTCTGTCCTGTGGTTAGCTTGGCTAAGAGTTTATCAGTTTTGTTTGTTTTTTCAAATAACCAACTTTTTTCACTGATTTTTTTTAATTGTTCTTTGAGTCTCAATTTAATTGATTTGGGCTCTGTTCTTAATTATTTTCTGTTTTGGCATTGAATTATTTTTTTCTTTTTCTAGGACCTCTTATCAAAATATCTTTAAGGGAAGAACACAATATTGGAATTTTAGGCCAATTAAAATCTAGTGGAAATAGCAAATGTTTATTACTCTTTCCAATTTTGCTGGTTGAAGAAAAATAATTGATTATGTATTAATAGGCATACTCATCCAAAATTATCTGTAAATGGAAAATTTGAGGAGATACTTTTTAATTCAAATGCAACCAAGAGTTGCTAAGAATTTTACTACCATAATAGAAGTCCTTGAACTTGCAGCTTTAGAACATAGTGTACTTGTCAACATAGGTATCAGATTCAATGCTAAAAGAAGGCTTGAGTGAAATGATCAAGGAATTATGGATCTACAAATTGTCCAGAGATCCACAATTATGAAACTGACATTGCAGTTATATGTGGCTCATTTCCAATTACAAAATCGTCACTTTTCTTTTAATTAAAAAAACAAATGATAAGACTGGGAAAAGGAACCAGCTGAGTGTTAACTCTCATCTATGGCTCATACTACTCTTCATTGAGCTAGTAAAAGAGAACCTTGTTATTAATTTTAAGCTATTATGGCTTATATTTATTATTTTCAAATTTTTGATGAGACATTTATAAAATTTAGATAAAGTTTATGGCCTGAATAAGTGCTGAATGGTCACTAAGTTGTCCTCAAATGCTGAATGAGTAGTGTTAAGTATGGAATGCCCAAGGAAGGCACTTGAACCAGAAAAAAATGAGTACTGATTTACCTAAGTTATTTATGGAGACCAAATTTATTTTTTTTAATTACAATTATTCAGAAATTTACCACAGCTGATATTTTTTCCTTATATCCATATGCCTACCTGGTTAAAGTTCCTGAATTCAGAAAGTATTTTTGTGGGTAAGACTACATGGCCCCTTCTGCCAGAGATCAGCTTTGTGGTGAGAACATGGCACCCTGCCCGTTTCCTGTGGAATCATCCCAAATAATTTGATTCTACTGAGACAGTAGACCCTGTCCTTAGAATCCTAAAACAAGTTCAATTTATCAGCAAAATTCTGTGTTTTGTGTGCAAGAGAAACAAGAAGGAAATTCTTGTTTAATTTTGTTTTTTATTTTGTTTGCTCTTTCATCAGTCTTCCTATTAATACAGATACACAAACATACACATGTATATTTATATGACATTGCTGTTATTTTCATATTATTATTTAGTAGTAGGTGTTCCTTAAAAGTAAATAAATGTTTCTGATTATTTTTTTCAGCTCTTTTCTTTCTCTCATTTGGTTTTTGATGTCATAAGCTAGACAAAAATCTGAATCTTAATTGAATTTCAGAATTGATTGCTTTTAAAAATTAAAAAACAAATTTTCAAAACATAATTTGTAAACATAATCTAATAGTTTGGAAAAAGAACAATGTAGGCCTTTGTAATTTTTTTTTTTTTTATTGGTCGTTCATAACATTACATAGTTCTTAATACATCATATTACACGGTTTGATTCAAGTGGATTATGAACTCCCGCTTTTACCCCGTATACAAATTGCTGTATCACATCAGTTACCCTTCCATTGATTGACATATTGCCTTTCTAGTGTCTGATGTATTCTGCTGTCTGTCCTATTGTCTACTATCCCCCCTCCCCTCCCCTCCCCTCCCCTTTTCTCTCTCTACCCCTTCTACTGTAAATCATGTCTTCCATTTGTATTCTCTTGACTTACCCCTCCTTACCTCTTATATGACATTTTGTATAACCCTGAGGATCGCCTTCCATTTCCATGCAATTTCCCTTCTCACTCCCTTTCCCTCCCACCTCTCATCCCTGTTTACTGTAAATATTCTTCTCAAGCTCTTCGTCCCTACCCTGTCCTTGTTTACACCCCTTATATCAAAGGAGTCATTTGGTATTTGTTTTTTAAAGATTGACTAGCTTCACTTAGCATAATCTGCTCTAATGCCATCCATTTCCCTCCAAATTCTATAATTTTGTCATTTTTTAATGCAGAGTAATACTCCATAGTGTATAAATGCCACATTTTTTTTATCCATTCATCTATTGAAGGGCATCTAGGCTGGTTCCACAGTCTTGCTATCGTGAATTGAGCTGCTATGAACATCGATGTAGCAGTGTCCCTGTAGCATGCTCTTGTTAGGGCTTTAGGGAATAGACCGAGAAGGGGAATAGCTGGGTCAAATGGTGGTTCCATTCCCAGCTTTCCGAGAAATCTCCATACTGCTTTCCAAATTGGCTGCACCAATTTGCAGTCCCACCAGCAATGAACAAGAGTGCCCTTTTCCCCGCATCCTCTCCAGCACTTATTGTTGTTTGACTTCCTAATGGCTGCCAGTCTTACTGGAGTGAGATGGTATCTTAGGGTAGTTTTGATTTGCATTTCTCTGACTGCTAGAGATGGTGAGCATTTTTTCATGTACTTGTTGATTGATTGTATGTCCTCCTCTGAGAAGTGTCTGTTCAGGTCCTTGGCCCATTTATTGATTGGGTTATTTGTTATCTTATTGTCTAATTTTTTGAGTTCTTTGTATATTCTGGTTATTAGGGCTCTATCTGAAGTGTGTGGAGTAAAGATTTGTTCCCAGGATGTAGGCTCCCTATTTATCTCTCTTATTGTTTCTTTTGCTGAGAAAAAACTTTTTAGTTTGAGTAAGTCCCATTTGTTGATTCTATTTGTTAACTCTAGCGCTATGGGTGTCCTATTGAGGAATTTGGAGCCCGATCCCACAGCGTGTAGATCATAACCAACTTTTTCTTCTATCAGATGCCGTGTCTCTGATTTAATATCAAGCTCCTTGATCCATTTTGAGTTAACTTTTGTGCACGGCGAGAGATAGGGATTCAGATTCATTTTGGTGCAATTGGATTTCCAGTTTTCCCAGCACCATTTGTTGAAGATGCTATCTTTCCTCCATTGCATGCTTTTAGCCCCTTTATCAAAAATAAGATAGTTGTAGTTTTGTGGATTAGTTACTGTGTCCTCTATTCTGTACCATTGGTCCACCCGCCTGTTTTGGTACCAGTACCATGCTGTTTTTGTTACTATTGCTCTGTAGTATAGCTTGAAGTCTGGTATCGCTATACCGCCTGATTCACACTTCCTGCTTAGTATTGTTTTTGCTATTCTGGGTCTTTTATTATTCCATATGAATTTCATGATTCTTTTATCTATTTCTACAAGATATGCTGTTGGGATTTTGATTGGCATTGCATTGAACTTATAGAGAACTTTTGGTAATATCGCCATTTTGATGATGTTAGTTCTGCCTATCCATGAGCAGGGTATGTTTTTCCATCTTCTAAGGTCTTCTTCTATATCTTTCTTTAGGGTTCTGTAATTTTCATTGTATAAATCTTTCACCTCTTTTGTTAGGTTGATTCCCAAGTATTTTATTTTTTGGGGGGATATTGTGAATGGAGTAGTTGTCCTCATTTCCGTTTCAGAGGATTTGTCGCTCATATACAGGAACGCCTTTGATTTATGCGTGTTGATCTTATATCCTGCCACTTTGCTGAATTCATTTATTAGCTCTAATAGCTTCTTTGTAGACCCTTTTGGGTCTGCTAGGTATAGAATCATATCATCTGCAAATAGTGATAATTTAAGTTCTTCTTTTCCTATTTTTATGCCTTTAATTTCTTTTGACTGTCTAATTGCTCTGGCCAGTGTTTCGAGGACTATGTTGAACAGAAGTGGTGAGAGAGGGCATCCCTGTCTTGTACCAGATCTTAGAGGGAATGCCTTCAATTTTTCTCCATTCAGAATGATGCTGGCCTGTGGCTTATCATAGATTGCTTTTACAATGTTGAGGTATGATCCTGTTATCCCTAATTTTTCTAGCGTTTTGAACATAAAGGGATGCTGTACTTTGTCGAATGCTTTTTCTGCATCTATTGAGATGATCATATGGTTCTTATTTTTAAGTCTATTGATGTGGTGAATAACATTTATTGATTTCCGTATATTAAACCAGCCTTGCATCCCAGGGATGAATCCTACTTGATCATGATGTATAATTTTTTTGATATGTATTTGAATCCGATTCGCCAGAATTTTATTGAGGATTTTTGCGTCAAGGTTCATTAGAGATATTGGTCTGTAGTTTTCCTTCTTTGATGTGTCTTTGTCTGGTTTCGGAATCAGGGTGATGTTGGCGTCGTAGAATGAATTTGGAAGTTCTCCCTCTTTTTCTATTTCCTGAAATAGCTTGAAAAGTATTGGTGTTAGTTCCTCTTTAAAGGTTTTGTAAAACTCTGCTGTATACCCATCCGGTCCTGGGCTTTTCTTAGTTGGTAGTCTTTTGATGGTTTCTTCTATTTCCTCTATTGTTATTGGTCTGTTTAGGTTGTCTATATCCTCCTGGCTCAATCTGGGCAGATCATAGGACTCAAGGAATTTATCTATGCCTTCACTATCTTCTATTTTATTGGAGTATAAGGATTCAAAGTAATTTCTGATTATCTTCTGTATTTCTGAAGTGTCTGTTGTGATATTGCCTTTTTCATCCCGTATGCTAGTAATTTGGGTTCTCTCTCTTCTTCTCTTCGTTAGCATGGCTAAGGGTCTGTCAATTTTATTTATTTTTTCAAAGAACCAGCTTTTAGTTTTGTCAATTTTTTCAATTGTTTCTTTTGTTTCAATTTCATTAATTTCAGCTCTGATTTTAATTATTTCTTGCCTTCTACTTCTTTTGCTGTTGTTTTGCTCTTCTTTTTCTAGGATTTTGAGATGAAGTATGAGATCATTTATTTGTTGGTTTTTTCTTTTTTTGAGGAATGAACTCCAAGCAATGAATTTTCCTCTTAGAACTGCTTTCAATGTGTCCCATAGATTCCGATATGTTGTGTCTGTGTTTTCATTTAACTCTAGGAATTTTTTAATTTCCTCCTTGATGTCTTCTAAAACCCATTGATCACTCAGCAACCTATTGTTCATTCTCCAGGTGATGCTTGCTTTTTCCTTTCTTCTTTTATCATTGATTTTCAGTTTCATTCCATTATGATCAGATAAGATGCATGGTATTATCTCTACCCCTTTGTATTGTCTAAGAGTTGCCCTGTGACATAGTATATGGTCTATTTTTGAGAAGGTTCCATGTGCTGCTGAGAAAAAAGTGTAGCTACTTGATGTTGGGTGGTATAGTCTATATATGTCAATTAAGTCTAGGTTGTTAATTGTGTTATTGAGTTCTATAGTTTCCTTATTTAACTTTTGTTTGGAAGATCTGTCCAGTGGTGAGAGAGGTGTGTTGAAGTCTCCCATGATTATTGTATGTTGGTCTATTAGACTCTTGAACTTGAGAAGAGTTTGCTTGATGAATACAGCTGCACCATTATTTGGGGCATATATATTTATGATTGTTATGTCTTGTTGGTGTATGGTTCCCTTGAGCAGTATGAAGTGTCCTTCTATATCCCTTTTGATTAGCTTTGGCTTGAAATCTATTTTATTAGATATGAGTATGGACACTCCTGCTTGTTTCCGCGGTCCATATGAGTGATATGATTTTTCCCAACCTTTCACCTTCAGTCTATGTATATCTTTTCCTATCAAATGCGTCTCCTGTAGACAGCATATTGTTGGGTCTTGTTTTTTGATCCATTCTACTAGCCTGTGTCTCTTAATTGGTGAGTTTAAGCCATTAACATTTAGGGTTATTATTGAGATATGGTTTGTTCTTCTATCCATATTTGTTTATTGATGTTACTAAACCTGATTTGTTATCCTCTATGACTACTTTCCCCCCTTTACTGTCCTACCTCCCATTGTTGGTTTTCAATGTTGTTTTCCATTTCCTCTTCCTGTAATGTTTTGCCAAGGATTTTTTGAAGAGATGGTTTTCTAGCTGCGAATTCTTTTAACTTTTGTTTATTGTGGAAGGTTTTAATTTCATCTTCTAACCTGAAGCTTAATTTCGCCGGATACACGATTCTTGGTTGAAGCCCATTGTCTTTCAGTGTTTGAAATATGTTATTCCAGGATCTTCTAGCTTTCAGAGTCTGTGTTGAGAGATCAGCTGTTATCCTGATTGGTTTACCCCTAAATGTAATCTGCTTTCTTTCTCTTGCAGCTTTTAAAATTCTCTCCTTATTCTGTATGTTGGACATCTTCATTATAATGTGTCTAGGTGTGGATCTCTTATGATTTTGCACATTCGGCGTCCTGTAGGCTTCTAGGATTTGGGATTCTGTCTCAATCTTCAATTCTGGGAAGTTTTCTCGTATTATTTCACTGAATAGACTGTTTATTCCTTTGGAATGGAGCTCTGTGCCTTCCTGTATCCCAATGACTCTTAAATTTGGTCTTTTGATATTGTCCCATAATTCTTGGATGTTCTGCTCATGGTTTCTTAGCAGACTTGCTGAGCTGTCTATGTTCTTTTCCAGTTGAAATACTTTGTCTTCATTGTCTGATGTTCTCTCTTCTAAGTGATCTACTCTGCTGGTAGTATTCTCAATTGAGTTTTTAAGTTGGTTTATTGTTTCCTGCATTTCTAGAATTTCAATTTGTTTGTTTTTTATTACCTCTATCTCCCTGTGAAATTGATCTTTGACTTCCTGGATTTGTTTGTCAATGTGATCTTTCATTGTCTGATTTTGCTGTCTCATGTCTTCCTTGAGACTCCAGATCATCTGAAGCATATATATCCTGAACTCTTTATCTGATATTCCATCTGTTGCAGCTATTACCTCTTCTAAAGTTGAGTTGACCTGCATTGCTTGTGGTCCTTTCTTTCCTTGTCTTTTCATACTGCCCGCGTTTCTTTCTGCTTGGTGCAACTGTTGTGTTTTGAAATTTACCCCCTATTTATTTATGTTGCTCTTGTATACTTGAAAAGTCTCCCTTGCAGGTGCGGGCGGCGGCTGTGCCCCTACTCCAATTGGGGTGACGTGTCTATCACGCTGGCGGCTCTCTGGGCCTGTTCCGGGAGTGGAAGGCGGCTCTGCTCTGTCCCTATTCCAATTGGGGTGTCGTGACTACAATGCTGGCAGATCGCTGGGCCTCTTCCGGGCGTGGGCGGTGGGCTTGGCTGGTGGGATTCCACCTAATGGCAGTCCCTAACCTCCCTGCTTGCTAATTAATGGCTTCTCTGAGGCGCCACGCCTTCTGTAGCTGCGGGGCAGGCCTCGCGAATCAGTTGGCCTGGATCTCCGGGGTCCTGCTGCTGGCTGTTTTGATGTTACAAGCTGTTGGAGAGTGGTGGTGTATTCTTCAGCTTTCCCGGATGGTGGCCACTGACTGCCTCGGTGGAGTGTCCGCTGTGGGGGATGGGACTGTACCGCTTTCTTCCCCTTCTGAGAACCCGAGCTCGGCCCAAGGGTCCGTGTGGGCTTGGCTGGTGGGATTCCACCTAATGGCCTTCCCTAACCTCCCTGCTTGCCAATTAATGGCTTCACTGAGGCGCCACGCCTTCTGTAGCCGCAGGGCAGGCCACGCGAATCAGTTGGCCTGGCTCTCCGGGCCCTGCTGCAGGCTGCTGGGATCCCTGGCACTCTATCACTTTGATTTTTTCTGCTTGCCCCTCCCCCAGCGCTGGCTAGCCAGGTTTCCTTTTGGCTGCTACTGGGAGGAGGGGTTGGAGGTCAGGTGTCTCTGGTTTCCCCCTAGCCTGTATGGAGGCTCAGCTTGATACTCCCTCTCCCGGCAAGCCTAGGAGAGATTTTATGCGAATTCCCGCTGTCTGGGGGGTGAGCTGAATGACACCGACCTGTTTTGATGTCGCACTCTGAAGGAGAGTGGCGGTGTATCCTTCAGCTTTCCCGGATGGTGGCCGCTGACTGGCTCGGCGGAGTGTCCGCTGTGGGGGATGGGACTGTACCGCTTCCTTCCCCTTCTGAGAACCCGTGCTCGGCCCAAGGGTCCGTGTGGGCTTGGCTGGTGGGATTCCACCTAATGGCCTTCCCTAACCTCCCTGCTTGCCAATTAATGGCTTCACTGAGGCGCCACGCCTTCTGTAGCCGCAGGGCAGGCCACGCGAATCAGTTGGCCTGGCTCTCCGGGCCCTGCTGCAGGCTGCTCGGCCTTTGTAATTTTTAAAATGTTTTTGTCCATTCAAAAGCATAAATAATAATTATATTTTAATTTTTTCTTAATTTTATTTAAAAAAATAGTTGTAGATAGACACAATACCTGTATTTTATTTATTTATTTTTATGCAGTGCTAAGGATTGAATATAGTGCCTCACATGTGAGAGGCAAACGCGCCATCACTGAGCCACAACCCCAACCCAATTTTAGCTTTTAATGACCTTTGTATCTTAATTCTTTACCACATCCTTGAGTTTTTAAAATACTTTAAACAATTTTAAATGCGAATTACATAAAATATTTTTAGAAGTTCATTTTTATGACACCATTATGGTCTATAGTTCTTTCAAATACTTTATGATTAAATGGATTTTATTTTCACAAACATTTATCTTTCCATTTACCATATTGAACAAATTTTTATTAAAGCTGGAATATTAATAGATATATAAGGCAAACAGTAGTTTAAAAATATTTAAAATTATATAATATAATTAGAATTATCTCAAACTTGGTTTTTCTAGTAGCTGATGGATACATATCTATGTAGTGCCTCACCTCACTATTATTTCAGTTAGATAAGTCCATATTTTGCTCTTTTATTCATAGAAATATAAACTTGGTCACCCCAGTAAGGGTATTAAGGCAGCCACATTAGGGTACTAATGTCAATGAGTGAGTACTGCAACATGACACTATCAACACTAACTCTAGGGTCTACTATCTCAGTAGGATCAAATTATTTGGGATGATTCCACAGGAAGCTGGCAGGGGCTGTGCTGTGTTCTCACCACAATGCTGATCTCTGGCAGAAGGGGCCATATAGTCTTACCTACAAAGATATTTTTTGAATTCAGGAACTTTAACCAGGTATGAGTATAAGGAAAAAATATCAGCTGTGGTAAATTTCTGAATAATTGTAATTAAAAAAAAATTTGGTCTCCATAAATAACTTGGGCACATCAGTACTCATTTTTTCTGGTTCAAGTGCCTTCCTTGGGCACTCCATACTTAATACTACTCATTCAGCACCTGAGGACCACTTAGTTCTAAATGTTTTATATATGTATTAACTAATTTAATCTTCATAGCAATTCTATAGTATAGGTAGAATTAAAAAATTCATTTTACAAATGATGTAGCTTTTGAAGCCCAGATATGTTTAACATTTACAGTTAGTGAATCAAATAGTGGAACTTTAGAATTCAAGCTGTCATATACTATGCCTAATATACTAAGCCTCATGATAACAACTACTCTTGACATTTGTGCTGCACGTACTATATTAGGCATTGTACTTAGTGCTTTCGGACATTAATTTTATTTCATCCTCATAAGGGCATCATTAGAAAGGCATTATCCTCAGCTGAAAGAAAAGAGGTCTATATACACTAAGGAATTTACTACTTGATGTTGTTTTGTGATTTGCACATAGGAAATTTAGAATAATGTCTGATACTGTCTTCCAATTCTATGACTTACTACTCTGTCCAGTGTCAATTTTAAAGCTATTAGAATTTAATGGCTAGGTCAGACTATATGACAGACCTCTCCCCAGATACCAAGCATCTCTAAGGCCCATGGAAAGCCATGAAAGAGGACACCATATCTCACACTTTAGTGTTTCCCAGTGCATTTTTTCTAGGAACATTAGACCTAAATTACATTAATAGGTATATGTTTAAAAAATGTCTTCTTTGATTATATAAATTGGAAAAACATTTAGTTGAATCAGAGGTTGAGATTAGGAACCTAAGGAAATAATTATATATGGTAGACTGTTAAGACTATGTAAAGTCTCCTCTGAGCTCAGAGTAGATTGGAGTTAATTCTTTGATTTTTTTTTTTAACAAACACTTTCTAAGTGACTAAGTTGATACCCAAAGTATTTCTAAATCTGATATGTTAAAAGTATTTTTAAGCAGCTTTTTAAATTTCAAACTAAAGCTATTCTATCCTTTAAGATAGATTGCATTTTTAGTGGCCTAGAATAGATAATACAGAGAGTCACCAGCTTGACATATTCTCATATGGCAGCATTCTGGTTTCCATGTGAAGTTATAATTATTTTTAAAAACTCTACTATGAGGTTTATATATTATATATTAATAGATCATTTTGAAGACGTCAGAAACTTCACAAAGTGGTCTAATACAATGACAGCTTTCTTAGGCTAGAACATGAGGAAAAAACTGAAATCTAATAAATATAATGTTGGTCAGCAGAGACTCTGTAGGCCTTTGTATTTTCATTTGTGAATGTTAAAGATCTTTGATTCCAGATTGTCTTTTTATATTTCTTTCATATATTCATTCTCTCTCTCTCTCTCTCTCTCTCAATACACACACACACACACACACACACACACACACACACTCTGATACTGCCCTGGAGCTATGACAACTTATTGGATGATAGCTTCCTTTCATTAAAAAAATGGAAGAATCTATAGTAGCATTTCTAAGCTTTAACTCTACCCCCAGTGATTTATTTAATTGGTTTGTGGTGGAAGGTGACCAACAAACAGTATGTCTTTAAAACTCATCAGATGATTTCATTATTCAACCAGAGTTTAACCCTATAGACCCAGAACAGTAAGTTCTCAAGCAAGCCCCAAAGGACTTGCTAAATCACAGATTATTAAGTCCCCAGAGTGTCTATAGATTTGGGAGGAGGTCTGGAAATCTGCTATTCCCACATAATGCTGATGCTGCTCTTCAAAGAACCATCTTCTGAGAATTGTTTTCCCAGATCACTCTCTTCTGTTGAAACTTTACAATTTCCTTTTAGTTGTGTGTTTCTTTAATTTGTAGGTAAAAAGGAATTTTTATCAGATAATTTATTATCTTTGATTAATCAAACCAGAAGTAAAGCAAGCATTTATCTTCCCTAGTTTATGTAAAATCTAGACTCATATTGAATCATGGTGTTGACTATCATGAAACAAAACTCATTTCTTCCCAGGCATGTGTTTTCTTACTTTCATCCAATAAATGGATTCAAATCACATCAATTAAAGCTGTGTAATAATGAAACTAGAGA
This sequence comes from Urocitellus parryii, assembly GCF_045843805.1. Taxonomy (NCBI): domain Eukaryota; kingdom Metazoa; phylum Chordata; class Mammalia; order Rodentia; family Sciuridae; genus Urocitellus; species Urocitellus parryii. The sequence goes on from NC_135542.1 coordinate 102,902,437, forward strand.
ACTTGAAATTGCAGAGGGCGACAGGAGCTTATCTAATTAAGCAGGAATTACTCTTCCTACTTGTAGAAATCAGAAACTTGAAAGAGGTGGAAGGAGAAAATAGTGAACAGACATATGCATGCATTCACATATGACCAACGATGGACATGATAAAAAAAACCAGCCTGATGAAAATGGGCGATTTGTGCCCACTGAGAAGCAACTAATGTGAAACAGGAGAATGCCACAAACATCTGGCACAATAATTAGGATTTAGCAACACAAGCAATTAGAGGTTATTCAAAGTTCCTGAGCAGAAGGGTCACATGATGCAAACCATATTTCAGCTTTATTGGTCTGTTGGACTGGTTTAAAGATAAACAGAAGTATTTCCCATCACTGCAGGGTATAATAGAGCTGCTGCCTGAAATGACAGATCGCAATAAAGTTTTATTGTTTTGCAAAAAGTCAAAAGAATTAACTCCCAGAGAAGACTTCCAGTAGGGAATCACTTTGATTTGTACATGAAATGAAAAATAATAGGACAATTTATGATTTACCACAAGAGCCAGGTAATTTTCTCACTCCATTGGATTCTTTCAAACAAGACACAAAAGTTGACTTAAAGTTTCATATCAGATTGATAGAGAGAGATTGTATAGTAAAATCATTAGACAAGGGACCCCTTGATCCTGCATTGAACAACAAATCATAATAGATATTTTTTTCTAGTTTGAAGACAGTATAGTTAAATGTAATTTTATTAAAGATCTTTTTCTTAGCCTGTTTCATTATCTAGCCAAGGATCTCTGTTTAGGTAAATGTATCATAAAGTCATCTTTTTTTAGCAGCAAAATAGGAATTTTATTCTTGAATTTTTTTTAAGTTCTCTCTTCAGGTTTTAGGGGAAGATCAATGTTTCTGATTATCTTGTCAAAGAGAGGACTAGCAGAACAAACATCCAAATCGAGTATCCAGGAGGCAGCTGAAGTTGGAATCCTGAATGCCAAGAAATGCTGAATGGGCAGTCACCATTATAAGTGGTGGTTCAACTCCACAAACTTCTAAGTGCTCTGAGGCAGAGCATATACAGCAAAGCACCAAAATCCAGCAGGGTCAAGGAAAAGCTTTCTACACACAAGAGAGAAGTTCTGCACAACTTCAGTTACAGAGGAAAGATAGTCAGAAGACTAGGAGAGTTAGAAAACAACAACAACAACTTCTCTTTGGAGGAAAGCATGAGATATATACCTAGGAAGGAAAGCATAGTATGTAGATTTTTAAATGACAGTATGAAATAGAGATCAGGTTGTTAGTTCTGTTTTTGTTGTTGTTTCTTTCTTTTTAGATACAGTTTTTGGTTACAAACTTTGTACATTAAAATCACCCAGGCAGCTTGTTAATCAGGAGTCTCACAATACATGAAGATTCTGCGTTTGACCCAGACATCTAGATTCTTAATAAATACTCCAGATGATTTTGATATTGATGAGCTAATCTTTGAAAAAGACTCACAAGTGTTCATTTACTGTGTTAACAGTAGAGGTGTGTAGAGGGAAAAAAGCATAGGGGTTTGAGAATGAATGTCTTAGAAGAAAGAAAAATACAAATAATTTCTAAGTGGCATTGAGGGCCAACAAATTGAAATTCAGCATCAGGGATCACATTTGCTGCCTTCTAGCAGGGCTGTCAGTAGAAGATAAACCACACAGAGCAAGTGTTCCAGACTTGAACCAAGGGGTTGGTCAGCTATTCTAGTTTCTAGGTTGGTTTGATGTCTGATGTTAATGAAACATCTGAAGTTGATTATAATTTCACTGGCAAGTGTTACGTTTTGAAGAGAATCACTCCAAGAATGTCCTATTTATATCTTTAGCTATTGAACAGGAAAAAAAGGAAAAAATTTTGATGTTTTCCATGTATCTTAGAGCATCAATTTCTGGTGTGAGTTAATTAGAACACATAAAAAAGTCAGTTAATGGGGTCAGGTAAAAGCAAAAGAGGTTTTCCATTGCAGTTCTGAAATAGGAGAATAACCTTAAAGTTAGTTATCAGCTCCCTCCCACACTCCACTGTACCACTGCCCCTCGGTTTTCTTTGTGGGCTCACATGAATAGCTCTTGGGTTTGCTTTCGTTTTGGTTCTGTATGTCACAATTTACAAAAATATTCTTACTGTTTTATTAATTATTTTTTTAATTTTTAAAATTACTTATGCCAACAGTACTTGGCTTTTTGACAATGGACCCAAGAATTTTGTTCCAGTCCTTTGAAAATTGACTATGCAAATGCACGTGAATTTGTTTATATACAGCAATTTCAATCATTTCACTCCAGGTTCAGAATACAGAACAAAGGAATGCAAGAGAACACAGACAAGGGAAACAATTCATTTGCACTGGAGTGTTACTAATATACATACTTTTGCATAGTTTTAACATAAAAACAATTGGGATTTGTGTTTTGTATATTATTTAACCTTTATCTTATTCTAAAATCTCAGAGAATCTTCAGGAATATTACTTTCCTAAATTCCTAAGTGTATATTAATAAGGTGCTACATCATATTTTATATTTATTTTAATATTGATTAAGTTGCATATAATATGTAACGTTATAGCTAATATTATAGGAAATGTCTTTTTACTGTAAATTCTTATTTTAAAATATTTTAGAGAATTAGACCTTTCTGTTCTTGTTACTTTTTTTATTTCTTCTGCTCTAGTTCCTGTTTTTATACTGTTCTTGATTTTCTTCTTTACTTGATCTGTTTCCTTTTATATATACAGTTAAGGAATGCCCTTGATGATCATTAAAGAAAGACATAACTTGATCTAAATAATTTCTGAATAATAATTATTTTGTATGTGATGACTTAGGCAAAAATTTTATCTTAATTTGGGTCAGTTCTTATCTAATTTATGTTTTCTTTCACATATTTCATAACTGTCAATACTAGATAGTTTAAAACTATTTTATACTATTAATATTGAATAATTTCCAAAGAATCAATAATAAATTAAAAACCCAGTTCCCAATTGTTTTCAGTCAGAATGATTAGGTTTTAATATTTATAGTAGGTTTTTTTAATTGTAAAAATCATGTAACTTTGATATGGGCATATTGCCAAGAATATGAAATCTTTATAATAAGACCAAAACTCCCCTTTCTTTTATTGAATAAATTATTCAATCTGAAAGTAGTTTGTTAGAATTTTGTTCAATTTTAAATAATATTAAATCAAGAGAGAGAAATGAATTACAGTAGATGGGGTAGAGAGAGAAGATGGGAGGAGAGGGGAGGGGAGGGGAGGGGGGATAGTAGAGGATAGGAAGGGCAGCAGAATACAACAGACACTAGTATGGCAATATGTAAAAAAGTGGATGTGGAACCGATGTGAATCTGCAATATGTATACGGGGTAAAAATGGGAGTTCATAATCTGCTTGAATCAAATGTATGAAATATGATATGTCAAGAGCTTTGTAATGTTTTGAACAACTAATAATAAAAAATTTTTAAAAAATTAATTATATTAAATCATAAAATTTAAATGGTATTTTAAATTTTAATAATTTTCAAGAAATTTATCTCCTTATAACAAAATAACTTCAATTGCTTGACTTTGTATTGAACACTTTATTCATTTGTCTAAATCTCTATTTTTTCATAGAGTTGTAGCTTATGAGAACATCAATAAAAACGACTACTATACGATTAGCCAAAAGGCAGTGACACACATTTACAACGATGAGATTGAATTTATTGAAATTGATCGATGGGAACAGGAATACCTATATCACAGAGAACTCATTAAGATCCCCATATTTTCACTTTTCCGGAAATGGAAGGCTTTTAGCGTATGGAGGAAGAATGTACGCTCCACGAAAATCAATGAATGTCGAAAATCTCTACAAAAAGATTTGTTCATTGTTCATCCTGTATGTATTTATTAGTTGTAATTTAAAGAATTACAGAAAAAGAAAAGATAGTCTCTGAAATGGAATATTTTACCTTTTTAAGAGAATTCACAATTTTTAACCTGTCTAGTCAATTAGGAGTTTGCAATCCAGTGGCATTTCTATATTTTTAACTATGGTTGCAAAATACAGAAGTACATCAAGAGAGTTGTACAGGTCCCCTTTGATTAGAAACAGGCTCAAAGTCTTGGATTTGTAATCCCCTTTGTTGTTGATCAGAAAGCTGTATGTCTTTTGAGAACAGTGGATTGGCAGCCCTATTACCTCCCCTCTTCTCTGAAACCTTCTGGACTTAATGGGCCCAAATAATCTGGTACTTGTTTTCATGGGCCAGTACCTCTCAGTAGATCATATAGGTTCCTTTACCATGGATTCAGACAATTGGGGAAAATTTAACTTTTACTTTGAATGCTAGGAGATGATAGGAAAAAAAAAAACTGCTAAAGAATGTGTGGCCATATTCAAATTCCACTCAATGAATTTCAACTTACATTAGAATTTTTGTACTTGACTCCTGGGAATAACTGAAATTATTACTGGCACATTTAAGAGTGCTATATCCTCAGCTGTCTGTTTCTATGACACTAAGTCACTACTTTCTCCAATCAAAAGCCTTTAGTTTTCTTTTTACGGTCAGTTCCTTCACTTTGCATATAGTAAAGACTTATCACCCTGTTAGTCACACAACCAAGGAATATTCAGGACTACACTTAACACAGATATTAGTGCTAAACAAATATATAACCATCTGGAGTCCTCCATCTCATCCAGTATTCTGAGTTGTGGGAAAATATTCTAGTCGTTGATATAAAATTCAATCCTTACACACATCTACTTTCTTCATTTAAAGATATTTCACTACCTTTAATCTTTTACCATGTCTTGAATACTATCCATATTTTAAATTTGTTACTAAATATGCAAAATAGTTCTCCCTAGAATTGCCTCCAAATCAACTTAATCAAAACTCACTTTCTTATTTTGTGTGCTTTAAGTTATCATTATCTCCTGTGCAACATTCATACCAGTGATGCATTGGTTTGATAATATCTCCTCTTGAATTGGTTCTAGAGGACTAGAATGTTTTCATGCTTTCAAGCTGCAATTGACATAAATAGCAGTCCCATTTGAAAGAAAAGTGGCACAGAACTAATCACACATACCTGGGATAAGAAACAGATTTATTGTCAAGAGCCTGACAAGGCTACTCTGCACAAAGAGAGGGATAGTGGCAGCAAGGAGGGAGAACAGTAGCAACTCCCCCTTGAATGTTACCTTTTATAGACTAGAACCATGGCCATGCACTAGGGACAGGTTTAGTTTTCCTCTGATCTTGTGGAAGGCAAGTTTGTTTCTTGGGAACAGAGAAAGGAGGTTTTCCTATCTCTCAGAAGGGAGAACAAGGAAACAGGCATGTACCTTTATCTTCTCAAGGAGAGAGCAGGGAGAGACCTGCATATCTCTAGACCTGCATTATCTCAGGCTATTTTCTATTTCTTGTGAATAAGAACAGTATTCATAAAGTGGGGGTGGGGAAAAGGAAGGTGGCTGTAATTATGCTAACACCATTGAGATGGTTTGAATATCTGTTAGATGCTAACTCACTCTTACCACAGTCTTATAATTACAACTACTTGACTAGAGTGGCTGATTCTTCTAAACTGGGTTGAAGAAAGAAATATTGAAAGAAGTTGTTCCAGAAATTTTTATTTTTAGACATTTTTCAATAACCAACTTTTTTGGCACCTGTGCCTATATTTTCTTGTAACAACTTTATGGATATGACATTTACATACCATAGAATTCACCTTTATAAAGTATATAATTCAATGATTTTTAGTGTATTCACAGAATTTACCAATAATCACTAGAGTCAATTTTAGAACATGTCCATCATTCAAAAGAAAAACTCCATTATTCACATTCCCTCTTTCTTCCCAATCTCTCTTTTCTCCCTCACTTTAAGTAACCAGTAATCAATTTTTGTATCTATAGATTTGCCTGTTCTTTACATTTCTTTTAAATGAAGTCACAATATTTGTTTTTTTTGTTTATTTGTTTGTTTGTTTTGTGACTGGCATTTTTCACAAAACATAATGTTTTAAGGTTCATCTTTGTTATAGCATTTCTTTTCATTGGCATTTTGTTCCTTTGTGTTATTATGCCTATTTATTTGCCCACCCATCTATTAATGGAAATTTGGACTGTTTCCACTTTTCGGCAATTATGAATAATGTTGTTATAGACAATCATGTATAAGTTTTTGCCTGAACATATGTTTTTTATTTCTCTTGGTCATACCTGTAGGAATAAAATTTCTAGGTCATTAGTTACTCTATGTTTAACCTTTTCAAGAAACATAAGTTTTCCAAAACTACTTGTTGCCCACTAAAATTTAAAGTCAAATTTATCCTTGTTTTCTGTCATAGCCTTTTAGATTAATAGATGCTCCCTTCTGTTATAGTTGTGACTGGATATTGTAAAGTCCTTAAAGTAACACAAGAATCTTTATTAGCAAAAACTAATGAAATGTAAGATATTGCCCAGTTTTTTTTTACTTGCTCTCATTTTTGTTCTTTAAATAAGCAGAAAGACATGTATGTATTTTAAACTGAAAAAGAAGGAATTTGACAAACTAAATTTGATAATTCAAAGAATTAGTTTACAAAAAAATTTTCAAAAGTGTTTCTATGTAATATATGTTTTTAGCTCAAGTTAACATACAGAGCTGTTTATTTTCCTTATTAATCATTTTTACTATTCACAAGCTTTTATACTTTAAAAATACAGAACTTTTTTTTTTTACTAAACAATGATAAATTCTTATTTTCATTCAGTATTTGCGACCAGCTCTTCTTAAAATAAATGAATTGTGTTATCAATTGAGCTTTATGGGACTTTATTATATTGAAAAATGTCACACCTACACCCTGCAGGAGTTCAAGGCTGCACAAGTCGCAAGACTACAGGAGGTAAGAAATTTTGCCTATAAGGATTAAGTTTTTTCCCTATTATTGATATTTTGATATCACTAATTATGCATATTCATTAATCTCTAGGTGACAGAGCGCCTAGAAGAATTTCGAAATGAGGCAAAAGAAGTGGTCAGGAAGGCATGTCGATTTGCTTTGCGTGCTGCAGGGTTTGTTCCTGATGACTGTGCATTTGAACCTACTGAGGGTATGAAGGGCATGGAACCTGGGTATATTAGAAATGTCTGCTTTCTAAAATATCAGTTCTTCTGTATTCTCCTTGTCCTAGGTTTAAATAATGATCCTTTTTCAGTTCTTTCAAACTGCTTCTTGGTATGTTATAAATTCAATATACTTTGTGGAAGCAGGTAAAATGGTAAATACTGCATCTTCTTGCATTTCTCTCACGTAAGTATTGTGAACTGTACACAGAATATTAATCATAAGCCTTCTATAGTGGATTCTGGTTGAGACTGTCTTCTTAAATGTATGTCTGGCCTACTGTTGGAGTCAATAGGTTTGTTAAAAATTAGGGACTGAATGGATCTTAAGATTGGTCCCAGTTGGCATGGATTGTAAAGGATGATAACAATACAGATGGATCAAATGCTTGAGGGTCGAGGTATTCCTGAGAAAGGTAACATGGTCTACTGATCGACTCCTGTTAAGGAGAATGTTAAAAACTATCTATACTATTTACTTGAATTGAAATCAATTGGTAGGAAATTCCTTTGAATAATTAGACTTCTTTGTAGGCTTTAAATGCCTTATGAACCAAAGGATTTTATTGTTTTTACATTTTATTTGTTCTTTCTTTGAATGTATATTGAAAGAAATGGAATTTTTTATCATTTACATTTTAAAACTTTTAATAATCTGTACATGAGTACACATTAGATAAAAGTCTGTGAATTATTAATATATTAATGCAATATTCTAATCTGATTCAAAATGGGGTTGGGAGGGAGAGCAAGGGAGGAAGATTAGGGAATAGGGATGGGAGGGAAAGAGAGGAAGAAGGGGAATACATGAATGGTGGAAGGAGACCCTCATCATTACACAAAATATATGTATGAAGATGTGAATTTGGTGTCAACATACCTTATATACAATCAGAGATATGATAAATTGTGGCATAAAGGTATATTAAGAATTGTAGTGCAAAAAATAATAATAAGAGAGCTCATGTATAATGGCATAATTTGGCATGAACATACTTTATATAAGAAATGAAATTTTTACACAAAAATTCTTGTGTCTTCTGTTGTTCTTAGCTTGCTATGCAAAAATAAGTGGAGTAGGTTTCAGTGATGTGCTGGTTGAGTTGCCCTCTTATGGAGATTCTGAAAAAATGACATATACAGAACAGGCCAGCAAAAGGCATCATTGCATGAGGCTAACATGGTAAATGACTACTATTTATTTTAAGAAAAATTAGATCATCCATCCTGCTCAAGTTTCATTAAAAATTAAACCTTGGAAGATGATGAATATGTTAATTTGTATGACTGGAGTAATTATTTTGTTCTGTATGTCAAAACATCTTGTGTCCTACTCAAATATGTACAATGAAAAGTTAAAATCAAAACATAGAGATGTTTTAATGTTTTTAATTTTTTTTAAAGAGAGAGTGAGAGGGAGAGAGAGAGAGAGAGAGAGAGAGAGAGAGAGAGAGAGAGAGAGAGAAAATTCCTTTTTAATATTCTTTTTTTTTTTTTAGTTATCGGCGGACACAACATCTTTGTTTGTATGTGGTGCTGAGGATCTAACCTGGGCCACACGCATGCCAAGGCGAGCTCGCTACCGCTTGAGCCACATCCCCAGCCCATGTTTTTAATTTTTTTAAAAAGGCAATGTTCATTTCCAAACATCTCCTTTTTAAAAAAATCAAACCTGTCACTATAGAGTTCTCTAATAGTTATGAGAATTTAAGGAATATGATTACCTAAATGCATGCTCCAGAAACCCATCCTTTCAACTCTCACTCAGCAAAGTAGCTGCTGGGACAGGCAGGCTGATAGTAAATCCAAGTCCAAGAGCTCCTTTTTGATATCTAAGGCTGTGATTCCCTCTGGCCTAGCCTGGAACAACTCCCTGCAATAAAACAAGTTGTGCGAAGGAGAAGCCAGGCTCACAGAGATTTGTGGACCTCCGCAAGTAGGTTAGGAGGGCCTGCTCTAATGCTGGGTGACCAGCACCCCACTAGGTAGGTTCCTGCTCAGGAGGTGTGAGCAGCCTGGGAAATAAAAAGTCTGAAATAGTAAGATATAAAGCCGGAGCCAGAAATTAGATAAAAAGGGGAGCGCATCTGATGGGAGCTGGAACTGAACAACTGAAGATTGGCCCTGATTCTTTATTTAAGGAGGAGTACATCAAAGGCAGGAATAAGGTTTCAAGGAAGGAGTCTTGCTTCTCAGTGTGGCAGGGTCTTGCAGTAAACAGGTCGATTGGCATTTTGACAAGCCACACCCACTTCCAGAGTCTGCATAGCTCCAGCGGGTCATTCCATCTCTGATGCTGTGCTGAACTTGTGATGGAGCTAGGTAGGAAGCCACATGAACCAGGCATTCTCAAACCAGCAGGGTTGCTGCTGGGAGTTCTGATACCCTACTTTACTGCCTCATGGTTTCAACATTTAGTTCACACACAGTGCATGGATGACTTCCTGCACTGCTCCATCCTTTTGGTCACTAAGGAACTATGGCAAACTGGAAAATCACATAAAGTTCCACCCTATGGCTAAGGCAGCTTTTACAACTGGGAGCCTGGAAGGGAAGTGTTCCTCCTAGTACCTCACCAGGAAACTTGCTATTAGCTGTGCCATCTGCTTACCTAGCTCCATCTTGAACTTGACTATTTCAGAGTTTAAAGTTTCCATCATTCTAAAGCCTTATGATCACAAATAACTCTTACAAACAAAATCACCAAAGATTATTTGAAAAATTATGAAACTATAAAGCATGGATTATTACTATTTGGTGTTCACTAACTTAATCTATCAATTAAAACCATTTATTTAATGTACCTTAATTGTGTACTCTTTTATATATGAAAATGTCTGCATCAATGAAAGTCAGTGAAGCTGTCTCAAAGGCCACCATCAGGTCCTAGAGATACAAGAAATCCTAAAGCTCCATTTAAGCAAACTAAAAAGTTATTCTAAATGTAACAGTTGTTGTATACTTAAGTTTTTCTTTAAAACACTTAAAAAATCATATAGCCCTTTGGCTAGATGAGCTACGTGCATTTTCCTTAATAGCTATATTGCTCATTAAATAGACGATGAAGAGTTAGAACACCTAGCTAAAAACTGATGTTGCATATTTGAATATAATTGTGTTCTAAATGGAAGAATGTCTAAGAAAAACTCTTCTGGACATAAATCTCTGATGTTATAATATAATTAGGTCACAACTCAAGGAGAAATTATATTTTAACATTTAAATACTTGCTTTAGAGTCACGATCAAAAATATATAGTGATTATAGAGAACTGAAACAATGTTTACTTTTCTTTTCAAGCTTTATCTATCTAAATGATTATTTAATTGAGAACACACTGCACATCTTAACAGTAAATTCTGCTAACTCTCTTCTGAATTATCTTACTGATAAACTGAAAAGAACACCTTCAGCAGATGTCATTCAGAAATGGATTACTGAGGAGAAGCCTGAAGTCACTGACAAAAAGGTATATTCAGATCTAACTAAGAATCATTATCAACACTTATTTGATGAGTTCTTACTATAAATCATGCTATTTTCTGTATACTAGAAAAAAAGAGAAATTTTCTGTTGAATATGTTTCTATTGAAGTATCTGTTGTTAGCTTTATTTCTATTGAGTATATGAATTCCACTTCTATTTAAATATTATCAACTTTGTTGAATACATTATTCATATTTTCCCAGTTTATTGTTTGCCTTTCCATTTTGTTGATAAGTGTTTTTATAGGAGAGACATTTTATGATACTATATCATCTTTAAATATTTACCTTTTATCTTTTCTTTTCACATGCCATGGTTATAAATTCAGCTAATTATATAAACTTAAGTTTACATGTCTTTGTCTTAATTTATGCCTTGGTACTAACATCTTTATAACACTGCAAATATGCTTATTTTAGGGGGCTCCTGTAGTGGAAAAGCAGGAAGAAGATGAGTCTCTCGTTCCCATGTTCATCACAGAACTGATTTTGACAGTCCAGTCACTACTCTTTGAGCCTTCAATGGAAGATTTTCTGGTATGCTTCTTTATATAATTTCTGCATTATGTACACATTTTCTGGAAAATAAGCAACTGCTTTACTATCAAAAGAATGGCAGGACTATTATCACTTCTCCAAAGCAAAGGAAAGCATTGTTCTTTCACAGCATTCCCTATACATAAAATCTATCTAAAAGTATAGCACATTTTCTTTAACTTGAGGAAAATTAGGGGCTTGGTAAGGTACACCATCAAGAGGACATGTTCTGGACTGGGGTTGTAGCTCAGTGGTAGAGCACTTGCCGAGCACATATGAGGCACTGGGTTCGATCCTCAGCACTATGTAAAAATGAAATAAAAATATTGTGTGTCCACCTACAACTAAAAAATAATATTAGAAAAGAGGACATGTTCTACATAAACTTTATAATGGACTACAGGCATCCCTCTAATAAGAGTCCAAGAAATCATTCTTGGCAAACACCATTTTAAAAATCTTTTTAAAAGCATTTTGCATCTGAGGGAACTTAATTGTTTTAGTTATTCATTGCTCTGTAACAGATTACCACAAATTTTACAGCTTAAAACAATCATCATTTTTCTCAATTTCTATAGGCCAGGAATCTGGGAACTTGATAATTATAGCTCATCCTCTGCTTTAGGACCTGTCCAGGCTCTAGTTCAGGTGTCAGCTGAGACTGAGGTCTTTTTTATCCCACACTTGATTGGGAAGACTCTACTTCTGAGTTCCCTCAGATTGCTGGAAGAATAGAGCTCTGTCCAGCTATTGGACCAAGATCCCCATTTTTTGCAAATGTCAGCCAGTGATGACCCTTAGATATAAGAAGTACCCTGTAGTCCCTTGCTATATGACCCCTTCTATAGGCAGTTCATAACATAGCTCTTGTCTCTTCAAGGTCTATTAGAGAATTTCAGGAAGCCCAATCTCTCCTTTGAAGTCTTTCCCTTGATTCAGTCATGTCTACCCAGGATAATCACGTTTTTTATTAACTCAGAATCAGTTTATTTTGGACCTTGATTCTGTCTTCAGAATCTTTCTGTCTTTGCCACATAATATAACCTAATCCCTGGAGTTATATCCCTTTATAATCATAGGTCCACCCACACTCAAGAGCAGGGCATTATATAGGTAGGTGTGTGTGTGTGTGTGTACAGTGGTGAGCAAGAATCTCAGGGGCCATCTGATTTTGTCCACCACATTTGTGTACATGTGTAGATTAGTAAGCCAATCAGTCCATATTTTCTGTTGTTAACTGGTATATATACTGTAGCGCAAAAGCACTAGTACTTGGGATCTGTAGATTTTAGTCTTGGCTCTACAATTAATAAGCACCCTGGGGTTTAGTTTCTTCTTTTTTAAGATGAGAAGGCAGATGAGTTCTTGGGTTGCCTCCTCTTGCAGCAGTCTATGATTCTGTAATTTATGAGATAGGATATTTTAAGACATTTACAATGACAGGCAGACTGACAAGCTCCTAGTGTCTGGAACTGCTCTTGGGAGGTCCCAAGCAGAGAAGCACTGAGCTCCTATATTTTCTCCTGGCCACAAAACTCATGTCCTTCACCTGGGATGCAGGTACCCCTGTGTTACAAGTGATACAAGGAAGCTGTCCCCAGCAAGCAGTTTGTTATCTTTACTCCCAAGTGACAGGCCTCAAAAAACTCAATACTCTTCTCATTTTCTGTTGTAGAACTCTGCTTCACATATAGTTATTTTTAATTCCTACACATTACTGAGCTCTGGGAATAATCTGCAAGTTCATGTGTTCATATCAACATAAGATTTTACTTCACATACCCAAAATTGGAAGTGTAAATAATATTTTCATTCATGAATTTTCTCCATCCCCCCAAATTATTTTGATCATTAGTCTTAATCATCTCCATCTGGGTTTCAAATACACATGCATATATGGGACTGCAAGAAATTATATGCTTTAAATTTTTTTTAATAATGACTCACTCTTTCTATTCCTTTATTTTAATTTATTTATTTTTATGGTTTGCTGAGGTTTGAACCCAGTGCTTCACACATGCTAGGCAAGTGCTACAAAACTGAACTAAAACCCCAGCCCAGAAAATTATATGCTTAAGTCATGACATTGTTCTTGCTTAGGATATCAATGTATTGAATTATTGATTCATATTTACTTTTCAATTTTATTCTTGTGATTGACAGATCTCCTATTGCATGTGATTTTATTTATTGCTTTCACCTCATGAAATAGACTCTTGGTTAAATTCCTCTTGGTTCTATTCTGTATCTACATTTTTTCTTTCCCATCCTTCTTTTCAAGATCTTTTCTGTCTGACCCTTGATTGATGCTCTCCTAAAGTGTTCCCTCCTCTACACACACTATGAATTTTTCTTAGGTGCTCTTTTCTATGCCTATTGTTTTAACTTCTAGGTTACTGATTCATAAGTATATATTTATATCCAGTAGTTTTTTCTTAACCCCCAGACTTAGAGCCAACTGCAAATGTCCACCAAAATGTTCCATGATCAACTCTAATTCACCAAAATTAACTAAATTATCAACTTCTACCAAAACTTGCTCCTTCCATGCTTTTCCCATCTCAATGAAAGGCATTATTCAGCTGTCCATGTCAGGGACCTGGGAGATAGCTTAGATTCTCCCTTTGCTCCCTGAGGTCCAGTCACCAGGTTTTATGTGGAGCTTTAGTTGCTCTCTCACTCAAAAGCTCATCATCTCTATCTGGCCTGACATCATAGTCTGTTTCGATTTGCTTGTTTCTCTTCCCCATTTTCCACATTTCTGTTAGCAAGTCATTCTCATAGGCAAAGCTAATCATGTCACTTTCCTGCTTAAAATTTCTCCATTACCTGGGTAGCATTTTTCCAAGAGTGCTCTGGGAGATGTTGCTAGGCATTCTAGGAGAAAAGGGGTTATGATACATTTACATATTAACCGATGTGAAAATCCTGTTTAGTGTGTCCTGAGAAGACTCCTGTTTCCTCAGTTCTTGTCTTCTTGAAGTATTTAAGTCAAGAGAATTAGAGAATAAGCATAAAGTATTTGTTTAGTTTAATGGAGGTAAGCTCTAGGAGAGCCTTGCCTCCCTGTAGAATAGACTCCCTCCCAGAGAAGAAAAGACCTAAGGCTTTCCACAGGAAGAATTTTGTTTTATAGGTACTAGTGATTGAATCCAGGGATGCTTTACCTAGTGACCTACATCCCCAGTCCTTTTTATTTTTTGTTTCGAGGCAGGGCCTCACTAAGTTGTCCAGGCTAGACTCAAACTTGTAATTCTTCTGCCTCAGCCTCCCAAGTGACTGATTACAGGTGTGCATCATGTCACCACACTCCACATACTGGGTTTTTATACTTGGTCTTGGACTCTCCTTCCTCTTCAATGATGGACTAACTTGCTGAGGTGACTGTGGTTTGGGGGCCATGGCCCACTGCCCTGTGCTGGTTTCACATGTTAGAAAGTTTACATTGATATCCCAGAAAAACCTACCGATGTTTTAAAACCATAATATAAATTACAGTGAATCAGGATCTGGCAAGCAGTGCCTCTCTGCATGTTTTGAAGTTGGAAGTCTCTTAAACTGGCTATACTCACTTCTTCTAGTTTAAGAAGGTAGTACCTGAGCAAGAAGAAGGAAGGTTTGTGGGTGGGATTTCCTGTCCTCTGAGGGAGAGTTATTTTTCATCACTCAAGGTGGGGAGAGTCCTATGTTTCCTTCCCCTACCTGCCTGCTCACATCCACCTATCTGTTTACCTGTGTTAACACATCTGCCGCACACTGTTTGTCTACACTGCCTCTGTGCTCCAGCACCTCTTGGTGGGGGCCCCTTCATACACAATGACAGAGAGAATGGGACTCCTAGGAGTTTTGTACTCTTGGCAAGCTCCAGCTCATCAAGAAGTTCTTTAACTAATTTTCTTTAAGATATTTGTTCTAAATTATAAACTAATCCATGCTCATTGAAGAGAATTTGAAAAACACAAAGATCATTAAAATCATCCAAAATCTTGTCAGAAATAGAAATAACCGCTGTTTTTATTGTTTCCAGCATACTTACTTTATCATGAGATTATATACATAGATGTAGATACATTTTTAAATAGGGATAATATCATACATCAGTTCTCTCTCTCTAACTTAACATTATATCATAAACTTTTCCCATGATATTGACCAGTTTCTGGAGATATCATTTTGAAAGGGTATGGAATTTTCCATTGAATAATGCACCATAACTTGTATAACCATTCTATTAATTTTGAATACTTCAGTATATCTTTTTTTATGTAAATTTTTTATTTATATATGACAGGAGATTACAATTCTTATTACATATATAGAGCACAATTTTTCATATATCTGGTTGTATTCATAGTATATGCACACCAATTCATGTTTTCATACATGTACTTTGGATAGTAATAATCATCACATTCCACCATCATTAGTTACCCCATGCCCCCACCCTTCCCCTCCAACCCCTCCCCTCTATCTAGCGGTGGTCGTCTATTCCTCTCATGCTCCTGCTCACTATCCCACTATGAATCAGCCTTCTTATATCAAAAAAACATTTAGCATTTGTTTTTTTTTTTAGATTGGCTAACTTCACTTAGCATTATCTTCTCCAACTCCATCTATTTACCTGCAAATGCCATGATTTTATTCTCTTTTATTGCTGAGTTATATTCCATTGTGTATATATGCCACTTTTTAAAATCCATTCATCTATTAAAGGGCATCTAGGTTGGTTCCATGGTTTAGCTATTGTGAACTGTGCTGCTATAAACATTGATGTGGCTGTGTCCCTGTAGTATGTAGTCCTTTGGGTATAGTCTGAGGAGAGGGAAAGCTGGGTCAAATGGTGGTTCCATTCCCAATTTTCCAAGGAATCTCCATACTGCTTTCCATATTGGCTGCACCAATTTGCAATCCCATCAGCAATGTATGAGTGTACCTTTTCCCCCACATCCTTTCAAGCACTTATTGTTGTTTGTATGCATAATAACTGCCATTCTGATTAGAGTGAGATGGTATCTTAGGATGGTTTTAATTTGCATTTCTCTAATTGCTAGTGATGATTAACATTTTTTCATGTTAATTAATCATACATCATCTTCTGAGAAGTGTCTTTTCATGTCCTTGACCCACTTATTGATTGGGTTATTTGTTGTTTTTTTTTTTTTGGTGTTTAGATTTTTGAGTTCTTTATAAACCCTAGTGATTAGTGCTCTATCTAATGTGTGAGGGGTAAAGATTTGCTCCCAAGATGTAGGCTATTTACCTCACAGATTGTTTCTTTTGCTGAGAAGAAACTTTTTAGTTTGATTTCATCTCATTTATGGATTCTTGATTTTAATTCTTGTGCTACAGGAGTCTTATTAAGAAAGTTGGTGCCTAACCTCACATGATGGAGATTCTTCTATTAGACGCAGGGTCTCTAGTTGTATTCCTAAGTCCTTGATCCATTTTGAGTTGAGTTTTGTGCATGATGAGAGATAGGGATTTAATTTCATTTTGTTGCATATGGATTTCCAGTTTTCCCAGCACCATTTGTTGAAGAGGCTAACTCTTCTTCAATGCATATTCTTGGCATCTTTGTAAAAAAAAAAAAAGATAATTGTAGTTTTGTGGTTAGTCTCTGTGTCTTGTATTCTGTATTATTGGTCTACCAGTCTGTTTTGGTGCCAATATCATGCTGTTTTTGTTACTATTGCTCTGTAGTATAGTTTAAGGTCTGCCACCTGCTTCACTCTTCCTGCTAAGGATTGCTTTAGCTATTCTGGGTCTCTTATTTTTCCAGATGAATTTCATGATTATTTTTTCTATTTCTATAAGGAATGCTATTGGGATTTTTACTGGAATTGCATTAAATCTGTATAGTGCTTTTGTAAGTATGGTCATTTTATAATATTAATTCTGCCTATCCAAGAGCAAGGTAGATCTTTCCATCTTCTAAGGTCTTCTTTGATTTCTTTCTTTAGGGTTCTGTAATTTGCTTTACATAGACCTTTCACCTCTTTTGTTAAATTGATTCCCAAGGTTTTTTTTTTTTGAGGCTATTGAAAATGGGGTAGTTTTCCTCATTTCCATCTCAGAGGATTTGTCACTGATATACAAAAATGCTTTTGATTTATATCCTGCTACTTTGCTGAATTCATTTACTAGTTCTAGGAGTTTTCTGATGGAACTTTTAGGGTCTTCCAGCTATAGAATCATATCATCAGCAAATAGTGCCAATTTGAATTCTTCTTTTCCTATATGTATCCCTTTATTGCTTTCATCTGCCTAATTGCTCTGGCCAGTGTTTCAAGAACTATGTTAAATAGAAGTGGTGAAAGAGCGCATCCCTGTCTTGTTCCAGTTTTTAGAGGGAATGTCTTCAATTTTTCTCCGTTTAGAATGATGTTGGCCTGGGGCTTAGCATAAATAGTCTTTATGATGTTGAGATTATGTTCCTGTTATCCCAAGTTTTTCTAGTGTTTTGAACATAAAGGGGTGCTGTATTTTGTCAAATGCTTTTTCTGCATCTATTGAGATGATCATATGGTTCTTTAAGTCTATTGATGTGATGAATTACATTTATTGATTTCGGTATGTTGAACCAATCTTGCATCTCTGGGATGAATCCCACTTATCATGGTGCACGATCTTTTTGATATGTTTTTGTATTTGATTTGCCAGAATTTTATTGAGAATTTTTGCATCTATGTTCATTAGAGATATTGGTCTGAAGTTTTCTTTTTTGTTTGTTTGTTTTGATGTGTCTTTGCCTGGTTTTGAAATCAGAGTGATATTGGCCTCATAGAATGAGTTTGGAAGAGCTGCCTCTTTTTCTATTTCCTGAAATAAATTGGAGAGTATTGGTATTAGTTCTTCTTTAAAGGTCTTGTAGAACTTGGCTGTGTATCTGTCCAGTCCTGGGCTTTTCTTGGTTGGTAGACTTTTGATGGTGTCTGCTATTTTGTCACTTGAAATTGATCTATTTAAATTGTATATATCATCCTGATTCAATTTGGGCAAATTATAGGTCTCTAGAAATTTGTCAATGCCTTTGATATTTTCTATTTTATTGGAGCACAGGTTTTCAAAATAATTTCTAATTATCTTCTGTATTTCTATAGTGTCTGTTGTGATATTTCCTTTTTTATCACGTATGTTAGTGATTTGAGTCCTCTCTCCTTCTCTTCATCAGCATGGCTGAGGATCTGTCAACTTTATTTATTTTTTCAAAGAACCAACTTTTTGTTCTGTCAATTTTTTCAATTGTTTCTTTTGTTTCAATTCATTGATTTCAGCTCCGATTTTAATTATTTCTGTCTTCTGTTGCTTTTGGTGTTGATTTGTTCTTCTTTTTCTAGGGTTTTGAGATATAATGTTAAGTCATTAATTGTTGACTTTTTATTCTTTTAAGAAATGAACTCCATGCAATGAATTTTCCTCTTAGAACTGCTTTCATAGTGTCCCAGAAATTCAGATATATTGTATCTGTGTTCTCATTCACCTCTAAAAACTTTTTAATCTCCTCCTTGATGTCTTCTGCAGCCCATTGTTTTTTCAGTAGCATATTATTTAGTCTCCAGGTGTTGGAGTGGACTTTATTTTTGATTTCGTCATTGATTTCTAATTTCATTTTGTTATGATCTAGTAAAATGCAGAGTAGTATCTCTACTTTTTTATATTTGCTAAGAGTTGCTTTGTGGCATAGTATATGGTATATTTCAGAGAAAGATCCATGTGCTGCTGAGAAAAAAAAGTATATTCTCTTGTTGAAGGTTGGAATATTCTATATATGTAAGTTAAGTCTAAGTTATTGATTATATTATTGAGTTCTGTAGTTTCTTTGTTCAGCTTTTATTTGGAAGATCTATCTAATGATGAAAGAGGTGTATTAAATTCACCCAAGTGGCTGGGGATGTAGCTCAGTTGGTAAAGTGCTTGCCTCCCATACAAAAGGCCCTCAGTTCAATCCCCAGAACCACAAAAAAAAAAAAGAAAGAAAAAAATTCACCCAAAACTATTGTGTTGTGGTATACTTGACTCTTGAACTTGAGAAGAGTTTGTTTGATGAACATAGCTGCTCTGTTGTTTAGGGCATATATATTTACAATTGTTAAGTCTTGTTGGTGTTTGGTTCCCTTGAGCAGTATGTAATGTCTTTCTTTATCCTTTTTGATGGACTTTAGTTTGAAGTCTACTTTATTTAGATATGAGACTGGAAACCCCTGCTTGTTTCCACAGTTTATGTGAGTGGTATGATTTTCTCCAACCCTTCACCTTCAGTCTGTGAATGTCTTTTTCTATGAGATGTGTCTCTTGGAGGCAGCATATTGTTGGGTCTTTTTTTTTCTTTTTCTTTTTTTAATTCAATCTTCTGGTCTATGTCTTTTGATTGTTGAGTTTAGGCCATTAACATTCAGGATTATTATTGAGACATGATTTGTATTCCCCATCATTTTTTATTATTTTTTGGTATTTAACATGACTAGATTTCTCCTCTGATTTTTCCTTTAATGTAATCTCTCCCTCTGCTGATTTTCATCATTGTTTTTCATTCCTCTTCTTGGAATATTTTGCTGAGGATGTTCTGTAGTGTAGGCTTTCTAGTTGTAAATTCTTATAACTTTTGTTTATCATGGAAGGTTTTTATTTTATCATCAAATCTAAAGTTTAGTTTTGCTGGATATAAGATTCTTGGGTTAGCATCCATTTTCTTTCAGAGCTTGGTATATGTTGTTCCATGATCTCCTGGCTTTGAGGATCTGGGTTGAAAAATCTGCTGAGATCCAAATTGATCTCCCCCTATATGTGATCTGATTCCTCTCTCTTGAAGCTTTTAGGATTCTATCCTTATTCTGTTGCTAGACATTCTCATTATAATATGCTTGGTATAGATCTGTTGTAATTTTGTACATTTGGTGTCCTGTAAGCCTCTTATGTTTGGTTTTTCCAATTTGTTCTTCATGCTTGGGAAATTTTCTGATATTATCTCATTGAAGAGATTGTGCATTCCTTTGGTTTGAAACTATGTGCCTTCCTCTATCCCAATAACTCTTAGATTTGGTCTTTTGATGCTGTTCCATAATTCTTGGATGTTCTGTTCAAGGTTTCTAACTTTCTTCACTATATGATCAACTTTATTTTCCAGATTATATACTTTGTCTTCATTATCTGATGTTCTTTATTTCAAGTGATCTAGTCTGTTGGTTATGCTTTCTACTGAGTTTTTTATTTGATTTATTGCATCCTTTATTTCAAGGATTTCTGGCTTTTTTTCAGGGTCACTATCTCTCTCTTGAAGTAATATTTTGCTACCTGTATTTGCTCTCGTATTTCATTGTTGGAGTGATCAATTTTTTGCTTGTATTTGCTCATATAAGTCATTCTTTAATTCACAGATCATTTTAATTATGAACCTTCTGACATTTCATCAACTTGCTGTCCATAGATTCTGTTATTATAGTGTCCTAGTTTGTTTGGGGCACTTTCCTCTCTTGTTTTTTCATGTTGTCTATGTGTCTTCCTTTCTTGCAGTGTGGATCTGAGATATTACAGTTTCTTCTCTATATTCTTGTAGTACCTGTGTAGATTGTCTGTAACTCACCTTGATGTTTGGCTTCCAAACCCTGATGGTGTCCCTCAATGGATGTTACTGAATCCTGTGTCAGGTGGAGTGGGTGGATCTGGGCCACTGGGCTTGACCTCCCAAGGTAGGCTGCTGGTAGGAAGGGGCGGTCTTATTCCAAAGGCTAGACTCTGGCAGTGTCTGCCCTGCTGGGGGAGGGGTAAACCCAACTTAGTGAGACCCTGGATCCCACATGGGCTGTTGTGAGCCATCTGGAATGAATCTCAGCTTTGGGGTAGTGCACTGGTCAGAAGGGGTGGTCCTGCACCAGAGGCTAGGCTCTGGTGAGTGTCTACCCTGCCGAGAAAGGGGTGGACCCAGCCTGCTGTGCACCTGGGCCCTGCAGAGGCTGGTGTGGGTGGATCTGGGCTGCTGGGCTTGACCTCCCAAAGTTGTCTGCTTGTAGGAAGGGATGCTCTTATGCCAAAGGCTAGGCTCTGGCAGTGTCTGTCCCTCTGGGGGAGGGGTGAACCGGGCCTACTGAAATCCTGGATCCCAAGTGGGCTGTCTGGGCTGGATCTCTGCTCTCCGGGTAGTACACTGGTCAGAAGGGGTGGTCCTGCCACTTCAGTATATCTTTAGTTATTATTATGAGTAATACTGTATTGAATGTACTTGCATAAATCTTTGTTTACATGTCTAAAATTTTTTTTTAATCTCAGGTTATATATTTTTTCTTTGTGGTACCAAGGATTGAACCTAGGGACTCACACACACTAAGCAAGTCTCCATCTCTGTACATCCCTAGCCCTAGATCTCTAAAATAGAAATTACTACTCAAACAACTTCTTCTGACCATGCCCCCACACACATTCATTCTCCTCCTTCTCCTTCTTGGTAGTATTTTTCTAGATTGCCCAGGCTGACCTGGAATTTGTGATACTCCTGCTTCAGCCTCTAGAACAGCTGGGATTACAGGCATAGGCTACCAGCCTTGAACACACAAGTCCTCCTCTCTCTGCCAACAATCTAAATTCCTTTAAACTTTCATTTGGCTTTCCTTCCTTATGACCCTCTGGTGTTTTGTTCACACTTTGAATGTGGATCTCTTTATAATGTGCTACATTTTTTAAAAAAAACTTACCTCTTTCTCAATTAGAAAATATGTGTCCTAAGCAGGACTGTGTTTTTTAATTCATCAAAGAATCAACACAACATCTGGCCTGGTTGATTGAGTATTCATGTTTAGTAATTCAGAATATTCATAAATATAATCATTTGTCTTTACATTTATGTTTATGCTTTTCTAACAGGATGGTATTTCGGATTCAGTTGATAATTTTCAAAACACTGTGTTATCAGTTCCTAATCTCGTGCCTGATTCGTATTTTGATGCTTTCACCAGCCCTTACATTAACAACAAACTTGAAGAAAAAACTTGTGGACCTGGGCCAAGTTTATCATCTGTGTTTGATGATGATAAGAATTATCACATAATTGTCTATCAAATAAAGGTAAATTTACTTTTACTAAAACTGTTTTATATTTTCAGTTTTTAAGAAATTGAGTAATATATTTTCTTTCTGTCTCATCTTTAAATATTTTATTTGTGAAAATTGGAATAAATGTAATTTCTACATGGTAAAATTTGAAAATAATGTTGATACCTAAAATATTGCCCTGTTAAGCAAGAGATAACTTTTTAATAGCATTAAAATATCTGGCAAAGCAGTTACATATCATTAGCAATCTATATGCATGTGCTTCTGGTGAGGCAATAATGGCTATTGAGAATTCTTACAGACACAAGCAGAACCTGGATGACTTACCAGCTAATACAATATTTTTAATTGAAGTCATTTCCTATTAAATGTTTTGTGCTTTATAAAAGTATAATGTAATTATTTGAGGCTCATTAGAAATGTAATAATATCTATTGATAACTCTTCAAAAGCACTGTATCAAGTATACTTTGAACATAGCATTTCATATGCTAACATTTTCAGCTTAAATGTCCCAACTTTTAAAAACAAAAGCACATTTACAGAGAATATTGATGTGAGAAGGGAAAAAGCAGCCCTATTCTTTGGTTTAATTGCCAAGGTATCAGGAGGATTGCAAGTTCAAAGCCAGCCTCAGCAACTTAGTGAGATCATGTCTCAAAATAAAAAATAAAGAGCTAGGGAGGTAGCTCAGTGGGTTCAGTCACCCATGAAGAAGGAGGAGGAGGAAGAGGAGGAGGAGCAGCAGCAGCCAGTTGCTCAGATATGGAATTAAGCAAAGTGCATTTCACCTGATTAATGAATTAAAAAAATGTGGTATATATTCACATTGGAATACTCTGGCCAAATAATGAAATCCTATTCTTTACAAGAACACTGATGGAATTGGAGATCATTATGCTGAGTAAAATAAACCAGACACAGTAAGATAAGGACATGTGATCTCCCTCTAAAAAGACTGATCTCATAGAAGTTACTAGAGGTTGGAGAGAGCAGTGGGGAGGGAGGGCTAGGGAAAGATTGATCAATGGGTATAAGTTACAGTTAGATAGAAAGAAGAAGTACTGGTGTGCTATTGTACTGCAGGGTGGCTACAGGTAACATTTATGTACTATGTATCTCCAAAAGCTAGAAGAAAGGATATTAAATGTTTTCACCATGAAGAAATGATACATGTGGAGGAGGTTAACTATATCTCCTAACTTAATAGTTAACCTAACTTAATCTAAACATAACATGGTACCTCATTAATAATGTCCAATTTTATGTCTTTGTTTTCAATTAATAATAAAAATGAAATTAATATGCAAAATTATGATGAGAAACAAGATATTTATATAAGTTCAGAGCTTCTCTTCATAACATATTTAGTGATTTCAAAGGGGAAAGTAGTGTGAGTTTACAATGATAAGCCTAGCAGATGCCACTGTAATTAATCTGTTAACATTACAAATAATCACACAAAATCACATTATGTATCTTTTGATAGGATGCCCTGAAAACACACATCATTTTGTGATATTATAGCCAGAAATGTATAGCTGAATCTAAACATTAGGAAACATAAAACACAAATGCATACAGACAATCTTAAAAAATGTAAAGGTCATGAAAAAAAAAGTAAGATTGAGAAAGTCTTCCAGATTAAAGGAAACCAAAAAGCTATAATAAGATGGCATGTGATATCCTACATAGAACAGTGTACTAGTACTATTTTTTTTCTTTCTTTTGTTATGAAAAAAATAATGTGACAAATGACTGACTTGCATAATGTTTATAGTTGGATAATATAAATATCCATGTTCATTTTCTGATTCAGACCATTGTATTATGTTTATGCAAGAAAATATCCTTGCATTTGATAAATAAATTCTGAAATGATTAGGGGTAAAGATGCCACACTTGTAATTTTCTCCCAAATTGTTTAGAGTAAAATAATAGATATAGAAAGAGAATAATGAAGGAAATGTGGCAAATTGCTGAAATTTCAGGAACTAAGGTAAGCAATGGAATTCTTTATACTGATCCAGCAACATTTTTTCTTTTTTTTTTTAATTTTTTTTATTGGTTGTTCACAGCATTACAAAGTTCTTGACATATCATATTTCATATATTAGATTGAAGTGGGTTATGAACTCCCAATTTTTACCCCAAATGCAGATTGCAGATAGAAATTATATCAAAATTTAAAAAAAAAATTGGGCTGGGGATGTGGCTCAAGCGGTAGCGCGCTCGCCTGGCATGCGTGCGGCCCGGGTTCGATCCTCAGCACCACATACCAACAAAGATGTTGAGTCTGCCGAGAACTAAAAAATAAATATTAAAAATTCTCTCTCTCTCTCTCTGTCTCCTCTCTCACTCTCTCTAAAAAAATTTTAAAAAAATTTTTAAAAATTTCAATCATTTTGAATATCAGTGGAGCTTTCCAACTATAGGCCTCATATTATGTTTTTGTCACCCATATATATGTTCATATCACACACATATCAGTCAGCTCAAAAGAGTAACAGTTTGAAATTGATTTTTAAAAATTTTTATTGTAAAGGCACAAATATTCTGTAAGGTTACATAAGAGCCTAATAAAAGAAAATAAATGAAACAAATAATTAATATAGACATTTAAGGTATTTACCATTTTTTGTAAGCTAAATTTTCTAGTACTTGCCTACCATCTATAAAGCATGACTCTGAAATATTTTCCCTATCATTGGTATGTTGGGTTTGTGTAATTCCATTAATTGTCTTTAGTTTTCCATGAGGAAAAAAAAATGTTCACTTGCAAGAAGTCTTGAAAGGAAATAAAAAGGTAAGTTTTGGGGTATAACAAGGAAGTCATATGTCAAGACCAACAACAAATTTAAACTGCCTTTTATAAGCATTAAACATGTGATAATATATGTCAATCTAGGTATTAAAGGGACTGAAATAAGTGCAAGTAATTATTTTGGGTTGGCAGGGATTGTGGGGAAATAAAGGTTGGAGCCAAATATAAAAAGTGAAGGAAAATATTTTATTAGGGCAATGTATGAAGGACATTTTGGAATGAAAGACTGGTCAGTGCAGAGAATTTGTCAGTAAGTATAACAAGTGATTTTGTAGGCATGCCAACTAGTTTTTGCTTTTATTCAAAAATATATCCACTAAAACATAAAATTTGCAGCTTGGAAAATGAAAAGGCATTAACTCTTTGCCAGGTTTACTAATGATTTATTGTCTACCATAAAAAGCAGAAAAAATTGACAAGTGTTCTTCTTTTCAATCATCAGGAATAATTCTTCAAAAGTCAAATTTAAAGAGTATTTTCAAAAAATTTATAAGTTTCTTCTTGAGTTTATTAACTTCCCCTTGACATCAAGGATATGCCTTTCCTAATTCATGTATCCCCAAGTCAAAGCATATTTCTGGACACAGAGGCACTACTTGTATGTGTATATATGTATGTGTCAATGCTAAATTGAATTCTGCTTAAGAAAAATATAGTGGTTTTATTTTCATCTGCTTGTTTATAACATTTAGGAAACTGTTCGTGCAGCATTTGAGTCTGCCTACTTATATGCAGCTACTTTTGAAAAGATCCATTTATTCTTTAAGGAAAATGAGAGTCTTGATTTGCAAGCTCTTAAACTTCAAGAACCTGGTAAGTCTTCCATTTGTCCATACTAATTATTTTTTATAGAAATACCAAGTATGTGGTCTTGTAGTTTTCTGTATGCGGGTATTTGGTGACAGAAAGAGTAGCCCTAAAAAGTCCCAACAAAAGTCAAGAATTTATTTATTTATAGATTATTTTCCATAGATTTACTTTCCCCCTTTATCTTTACTCAGTACTGCTATTTTATTTCAGGAAATTTGGGGGAGCAATTTCTTCCTAATGGCTTATCTTTTAGTATGATGTTTTATTTGTACTAAGGCTGTACAAACTGTATATGGGAATGAGTTGAAAATACTATATACATCTCTACCAGTTCTATTAAATGAAGCTTATATAACTTTTTTCTTTCTTAGGAATTTGAGTAATCTTTTTTTGTCAGGGGAACCACATTGAGACCTGATGGGTGTGAATTAACAAGTCTTAGTCATGAAATTATACTGGGGGAATTATTTTAGTAGACATATTATCTTTGAGAAAAGAAAATAATCTAGAATATTAGATTGAAATTTTAGGCAAGGAAATTTAGATAATTATAAAAATTAAGTACATATTATTTGTTATTGCTATTTAAAACAAAGTACAGTTCTTGTTTTATGAACTGGTTTTATTGCTTTTTTAATATGCAAAATAATCATTTTGATACTTTGCCTCATGAACCAGCATTAATTTTTCTATAAGTTTTATATTTTTATTTCAATCCTTCATTATGTTAAAGTATTTTAAATTAGACTTTCCATCTCTAAGTTAAATAATTCAATATCCTCCTACAGAACCAAAATATTAGTATCACATTACCATCCAAAAAAAACTTAATTGTTTAAAAAATTGCTAAACAATTGTTAAACTTGTTCCATATTCAAAATTTCCCAGGTAAACCAGATTATATCTGACTTGGCCCAAGATCTAGTACAAGACCAGGCATTGTATCTGGTTGTTATGTCCCTTAAGTTTTAAAAATCTGCAACAGACATTTTTTTTTCTATTTACTAACTTAATAAAGACCTTACTTTAGAAAAAAAATGATAAGTTTTCTTCCATTGTTCTTTGGAAACACTCTCAACTGAGACAGTGCATGTTGAACTGAAGTGAACCGACAGGGATACAGGACATCATGCCTTGTGTGCTGGGCCATCACATCATGGGGTCAGTAAAGTAAAGAGCCTGACATTTCAGCACTACATTAGTAGGCCTAATTCAAACAACTATTTAATCAATTAGTTCTTCTAAATTTTCAGAGACTGGAGAGTACAATATTTTTTCTTAATTTTTATTTCTTCTTTTTAGTTTTATATGACAATAGAATGTATTTTGACATATTGTACGTGCATGGAGTATAACTTCCCCTTCTTGTGGTTGTACATGATGCAGAATTACACTGGTTGTGTATTAATGTATGAACATACTGAATTATGTCTGATTCATTCTACTGAAATTTCTATTCCTATTCCCCCTCTCTTCCCTTCATTTTCTTTTGACTAATTCAATGAATTTCTATTCTTCCTCCCACTCCACCCATGTTTTGGTATTAGCAGCCACATGTTGAGAAAACATTCAGACTTTGTTTTTTTGGGATGGCTTATTTCACTTAGCATGATAGTCTCCAGTTCCATCTATTTACTAGAAGATGCCATAATTTCATTCTTTTATGGCGGAGTAGTATTCCATTCTGTATACATACCACATTTTTCTTTATCCATTCATCTATTGAAGGGCACCTAGGTTGGTTCCATAGTTCAGCTATTGTGAATTGAACTGCTGTAAACATTGATGTGGCTGCATCACTATAGTATGCTGATTTTAAGTCCTTTGGGTATATGAAACGAATGGGATAACTGGGTCAAGTGGTGATTCCATTCCAAGTTTTTTGAGGAATCTCCATACTGCTTTCAAGAGTGGTTGCACCAATTTGAAGTCCCACCAGCAAATGGGACAGCAAAAACCATGTATGAAATGTATGAGTATACTTTTTTCCCCACATCCTTGCCAATCTTTTGTTACTTGTATTCTTGAATTACCATTCTGACTGGAGTGAGATGAAATCTCAATGTAGTTTTAATTTGCACTTCTCTAATTGCTAGAGATGTTGAACATTTTTCATATATTTGTTAACCATTTATATTTCTTTTTCTGTGAAGTGCCTGTTTAGTTCCTTTGCCCATTTTCTGATTAAGTTATTATTTTTTGATGGTAAGGTTTTTGAGTTCTTTATATATTTTGGATATTAATGCTCTAAGATGCAGGTGACGGAGATTTTCTCCCATTCTGTAGGCTCTGTCTTGATGCTTTGGATTGTTTCCTTTGCTGTGAAGAAGCTTTTGAGTTTGATACCAACCCATTTATTGATTCTTGTTTTTAATTCTTGTACTTAGGAGTCTCATTGAGGAATTTAAGCCAACATGATGGAGATTGGGGCCTACTCTTTCTTCTAGTAAGCACAGGGTCTCTGGTCTAATTCCTAGATCCTTGAACCACTTTGAAGTGATGTTTTGTGCAGGGTGAGAGATAGGGTTTTAATTTTATTTTGTTACACATGGATTTCCAATTTTCCCAGCACCATTTGTTTAAGAAGCTATCATTTCTCCAATGTATGTTTATAGCACCTTTGTCTAACATGAGATAACTGTTTTTATGTGAGTGTGTCTCCTCTGTTTTGTACCATTGGTCTTCATGTCTGTTTTGGTGCTAATACCATGGCATTTTTGTTACTATAGCTCTGTAGTATAGTTCAAGGACTGGTATTGTGATGCCTCAGCTTTGCCCTTCTTGCTAAGGATTGTTATGGCTATTCTGGTTTTCTTATTTTTCTGTATGAATTTCATGATTGCTTTTTCTAGTTCTATGAAGAATGTTATTGGCATTTTAATAAGTAATGCATTAAATATGTATAGCACTTTTGGTAGAATGGCCATTTTGACAATATTAATCTGCCTATGCAATAGCATGGGAGATCTTTCCATCTTTTGAGGTCTTCTTCAGCTTCTTTCTTTAGTCTCTGTAGTTTTCATTGTAGAGGTCTTTCACCTCTTTTGTTAGATGGATTCCCAAATATTTTTGAGGCTATTATGAATGGAATAGTTTTCCTAATTTCTCTTTAAGTTGATTCATCACTGATATATAGAAACATAATTGATTAATGTGTGTTAATTTTATATCCTGCTACTTTGCTGAATTCATTTATGAGTTCTAGAAGTTTTCTGGTGGAGGTTTTTAGGTCTTCTAAATATAGAATTATGTTGTCATAAAATAGTGATAATTTGAGTCCTTCTTTTCCTATTCTTATCCCTTTAATTTCTTTAATCTTTTTAATTGCTCTGGCTTGAGTTTCAAGGACTGTGTTGAATAGAAGTGGTGAAATAGGGCATCTTTGTCTTGTTCCAGTTTTTAAAGGGAACTCTTTCAATTTATTTTCCATTTAAAATGATATCAGGCTTGGGGTAAAATTTGTAGCTTTTATAGTGTTGAGGTATGTTCCTAATATTCCTAGTTTTTCTAGTGAATGGATGCTATATTTTGTCAAAAGCTTTTTCTGCCTCTACTGAGATAAACATGTGATTCTTGTCTTTAAGTGTATTGATGTGATTAATTACATTTATTGATTTCTATATATTGAACCCCACTTGATCATGGTACACTGACTTTTCAATATGTTTTTTATGCAATTTGTCAGAATTTTATTGGGAATTTTTGTATCTATGTTCATAAGGGATATTGGTTTGAAGGTTTTTTTTTTCCTTGAGGTGCCTTTGTCTGGTTTTGGTATCAGGATGATACTAGCTTCATAGAATGAGTTTGAAAGGATTCCCTCATTTTCTATTTCTTGGAATAGTTTGCGGAGGATTTGAATTAATTCTTCTTCGAAGGTCTAGTAGAACCCAACTGAGAATCCATCTGATCCTGGGTTTTTCCTTGTTGGTAGGCTTTTGATAGCATCTTTAATTTCATTATTTGAAATTGATCTGTTTAAATTTGCTATGTCCTCCTGATTCAATTTGTGTAGTTCATATGTCTCTAGGAATTTGTTGGTGTCTTCAAGATTTTTTATTTAATTACAGTATAAATATTTATTATTATTATCTGTATTTCAGTAGTCTCCATTGCAATATTTCCTTTTTCATCACCAATTTTAGTAATTTGAGATCTCACTCTGTTTTTATTCATTAGTTTGGCTAAGGGTTTATCAATTTCATCAAACAACCACCTTTTTGTCAATTTTTTGGATTTTTTTGTGTATGTGTGTTTCAATTCCATTGATTTCAGCTCTGATTTTAATTATTTCTTGTCTTCTTCTGCTTTTGCTTTTTATTTGTTCTTATTTTATTAGGGCTCTGACATGTAATATTAGGTAATTTATTTGTTGACATTCCATGCTTTTAATGAATGAGCTCAATAAAATGAATTATCCTCTTAGAACTGCCTTCATTGTGTCCCAGAGATTTTGATAAGTTGTATTGGTATTCTCATTTACCTATAAGTTTTTTTTTTTATTTCATCCATGATTTCTTCTACTATTGATTGGGGTCATTCAGTAGAGTATTATTTAGTCTCCAGGTTTTAGAGTAGCTTCTATTTCATTATCATTGATTTCTATTTTCATTTCATTATGATCTGATAGAATGCAAGTATTATCTCCATTTGTTTTGCAGTTGCTAAGACTTGCTTTGTGGCACATAATATGGTGTATTTTAGAAAAGGATCTATTGTGCTGCTGAGAAGAAAGTGTATTCAGTCATTGATGGATGGAATATTCTATATATGTCTGTTACATCTAAATTATTAATTGTAACTTTTAGTTCTATATCTTCTTTATTTAATTGTTGTTTAGATGACATAGCCTGTGGTGAGAGAGGTGTGTTATAGTCCCCAGTAGTATTATGTTGTGGTCTATTTGCTTCTTGAAATTGAGAATTGCTTATTTGATGTACATAGAAGCTTCATTATTTAGGGCATAAATATTTATGATTATTATTTTGTATTGATATATAATTCCCATAAGCAGTATGAAATGTCCTTCTCTGTCCCTTAACTTTGGCTTGAAGACTAGTTTATCTGATATTAGGATAGAAACCCCTGCTTGTTTATGAGATCCATGTGAATGATATGTTTTTCCCAGTCTGAATGTCCTTGCCTATCAGGTGAGTCTCTTGGAGACAGCATATTGTTGGGCCTTGGATTAAAAAATCCAATCTATTAGTCAGTGTCTTCAGATTGATGAGTTTAGGCCATTTACATAAATGTTATATTGAGAAATGATTTTTATTCCCAGTCATTTTTATTTATTTATGGTTTTAAACTTTAATTAGTTTCTTCTTTGATTGACTAGTCATCTAGTGTAGTTCCCCCCTTTGGAGTCTACATTATTTTTTATTTCTTTTTTATGAGATATTTTATTGAGTATTTTATAGTGCAGGCTTTCTAGTTGTGAATTCTTTTAACTTTTATTTGTCATGGAAGGTTATCATTTCATCCTCAATTCTGAAGCTTAATTTTGGTGGGTATAGTATTCTTGGTGGGCATTTTCTTTAAGAGCTTGGTATATATTATTCCAAGACCTCCCGGCTTTGAGGGTCTGGGTTGAGAAATCTGCTGAAATCTGGATTGGTTTCCCTCTAAATATGAAGTGTTTTTTTTCCTCTGGCAGCCTTTAAAATTGTATCCTTGTTCTGTGTGTCAGGCATTTTATAATAATATGCTTTGGAGTGGGCCTGTTATTATTTTGTGTATTTGGGGTCTTTCCTTTATCTGATTTTTCCATCTTGTTCTTTAGTTTTGGGAAATTTTTAAGTATTATTTCACTGAAAAGATTGTGCATTCCTTTGGTTTGTATTTCCCAGCCTTCATCTGTTCTGATAAATCTTAAATTTGGTCTTTTCAGGTTATTCTATATTTCTTGGAAGTTTTGTTCATGGTCTCTTAACATCTATACTGTTTGCTCAACTTTATTAAGAAGATTGCCTGAAACTCTGTCTTCCAAAGGGGTCTAGTCTGTTGGTGATGCCCTCCATTAAATTTTTAATTTGTGGGGCAGGGGTTGTGGCTCAGTGGTAGTGCACTTGCCTAGCATGCATGAGGCACTGGGTTTGATTCTCAGCATCATATACAAGTAAATAAAATAAAGGTCCATCAACAACTAAAAAAATTCTTTAAAAAATTAATTTGCTTTATTGATTCCTTCATTTAGAGGATTTCTGCTTGATTTTTTTGAATTTTTTTCTGAATCTCTATCTCTTTATTGAAGTGATCTTTCACTTCCTATATTTTCTCTCCGATTTCACTGCTTAGATCATCCTTTACCTTGCAGATCAGTTTAACTATGTACATTCTAAATTCCTTCTCTGACATTTCTTCCACTCTAATGTAGATGGAGTCTATTATTGAAGTATCTTGGTTTGTTTGGTGCTTTTTCATAACGTTTGTGTGTCTACGCATCTAATAGTATGGCTCTGAGGCAGTGGAGATTCTACCCAATGGACTTAGAGTATCCCGGAAGGTTTCTAGTACCTAACTGTTTAGGGGGAGACAAATAATTACAACAACCAATACAAACAGTATACAGCATTAAACCAAATCGTTTCTGCTATGACATCTATAGTTTTAATTGTCACAATAAACAGAAAAGATATAATCAATTGTTGCCTACAATAAAAAACAATAAATTTGCAAAATGGTTTATAATTTGAATGGTGGATAGGGAGAGAACAGAAGCGATGTATGATGTGATGATAAATCAGGGAAGAGGAGAAAAGGTGTAAAAAATTAAAGGAATAGTGAAAGAGGAAACAATAGAGATTGGCTATTAGCAGAAGAGAGAATGATAATCAAGGGAAACAAATAAGTAAGAGAAAATATATATATGGTAAAAAAATTAAAAATAAATAAAAATTAAAGAATACAAAACAAAACTGAAATATACTAATCAAACTCCCTAGTCTTCAAAAAATGGATCCATGAATAATAACTGGTTTCAAAAATGCTAGAAATGAGGAAAAACAGCAAATATGAATATGTATAATGTCCAAGAATCCATTAAGGTCTAGTTAAACAGAGAAAAAGGAATAAAGAAAAAAAATCAATGAAGGTTAAAGAATTGTTTCCATTGTAATTCAAAAGATTCTCAGCTTCCCTTCTCCAAAGGGTTAGGTGGGCTCCTCTGGAGTATGGTGCTAGCTCTACCCTCAGGGTGGGGTTGCTGAGTTTGATTTTCTCCTGGTCACTTGGGCACACTCTGTTATGCAATGTGAATTTTCCAGGCACATATTTTAGGCTAATATTGGGATTACCAGGAATTGGCTCTCTAGCTGTCAGCTCCTGTGCTACAGTTGCAAAATGATTCTTTCCTCTGTCCTCCACACACACCTGAGAGAAATGCAGATTCTTCCCCACACAAGGATATTGTGCAGCATATCTTTCAGTTTAATCAGGCAGTGTCTTTAATCTCTAAATTCTCCATACCCAGACACACCTAAGTCCTCCTAAAAATGTGCATTCCTTGAATTCCCTCATTCTTCTACTTTGCTTGCAGAGGGACCACTTTGGCTGGTGTACATTCTAATCACAGCTATAGCAGTGATTATGGCACTGGAAATTTCTTCCTTATTTTATTATATCCAACCTCTTGAGTCCCCAGTCTGCTTTTAATGATCATTATTAAATTCCAGTAAAGTCCCTTCCCTTTTAAATTTTTATTTATTTATTTTTTGTTTAATGACCTTGTGGAGAAGCTGCGTATCTGCTTTCTTGGTTTCATGCCACAGAGCCACCAGAAAAGAGACTTTCTCTTTTCCACCATCTTGAAAACCCACATGATTTTCAAAGACAAGTGTCAGAGTTTGGAATTGTATATGCATTAGAAGGAGTTGGTTTTTTAATAATGACATGATAAAAATGTATTCAAATACAATCAGGCTTCAATTGGTTCCAGGTGAACTGGAGAAAGAAAGAAAAAGGAGACTGGAAGATTGTCCAAATGCAACTGCAATTTATGACAGATGCAAGTTGTCAAATGCCTTAACATGATGTAAAGAGTAGGAATGACAGAGAAGTGTTAGGAAGATGAATGGAGATAACTTTAACTATATTATATTTGAGCTCCTTTGTTTTAAAATTTTGTTGTGAATATCCTCCAAAATGCTTTCCTTTCAGATATCATGTGAGAGAACCCTTAGATTAACCCTAACTCGAAACCAACCTATCTCTAGAATCTAGTCCACTCCAGAATCACTGCAATGATTCATAGTGAATAATAATTCATCAAGTCACATTGTTTTTGTTTTCTAGTGCATATAAAAGATACAAAAGTTATGTTTACACTATAGTCTATTAAGTGTGCAATAGCATTATGTCTAAAAGCAATGCATAAATCTTAATTTAAAAATACTTTGTAACTAAAAGTGTGCTAACAATCATCTGAACTATTGAAAAAAATGGCACCAATAGACTTGCTTGATGCAGGTTGCTACAGAACTTTAATTGGTTAAAAATTAATTATCTGTGAAGTGCAATAAAGTGAAGCACAATTAAACAAGGTATGTATGAAGAATTATTCTCATCTGTCCTTTCTTAATAGGAACTGGAAAACATGTTTATATTGTAAACTATTGGACTTTTTATTATAATAATAAAATATCAAACATTCTGAGCTAACAGATAATGTACTCTTAGATAATAACATTATAAATGCATGTATATTCAATTATTTTAATATATTTTATAATGACCCTTTAAAATCCAATATGATATATTTTATGATTTATGTGAATTGTTTTATGTAGATGTTAAGTACTTTAGTGACCAACTGGAAAAATATCACAAACAGCACAAGGATGCACTGGCTCTAAAACCCACCAGAAATGTAGGATTGCTGCTCATAGACACCAAGCTGCTAAAAGAAAAATTAATTCCATCACCTTTTCGATGCTTGGAGGTAACTATGAACTAGGAAAAATTTTAATTATGGTCTCTACAATCATTTCTTGGTTTCAACAACAAAAGTAAAACAAGTTTCTTGTATTGTAAAGATAGAAATGAATAGAAGACTACTTGTCATCCTTAATTTCTAAGAAAAATTTCATGTTTTTTCTATCACAAGCATAATCTGCTTATAGATTTAATAGAGAAGAGATCTGCAAATGTCAGACTAACCTCTTACTCCTACTTCTTTTTCTTTTGTGGGAATGTTTCAAGACTTCCAGGTAAGAGATACTACTGTTACATTTCAGTGTCCTAGTAGCAATGCTGCTTGATTCTATGATATTGAGATCTAGTTTAAAGAATCATTTCCTTATTTGGAATATAGAATAATTCATAAAAACATGACAATAAATTCCTTTGGAGCCAGCATGTATCTGTATGTTCCCAAATGACTCCAAGGAGACAAAGCTATAGAATAGAAATTGGAGAAATAAAAGGTCAATACAGCCTGCCTCTTGCTTTATACACAAGATTATCAAAATGCAACTGCAATCATACGCCAGATGGAGACTGACAAATGCCTTAACCATTATGTAAGGAGCAGGAATGGCAAAGAAATGTGGGGAAGAAGAATGGAGCTCTTGAGTTTCAAAATTTTGTTGTCATTCTCAAAATGACTGGAAGATAGTTGAGACACATTGTCTATGGCTGCTTTCTTACTGTTAAGGGCAGAGTTGAATGGTTGCAACAGAGATTATATGTCTTGCAAATCCGAGATATTTAATATATGACCCTATGGAATATCCTTGCTGACTCTTTATGTAGGTAACAGAAGATAGAGCATTGGCTAAAATGCTGAGGGCCTAAGTGCCAGTATGTTCTGTCATTAATTAGTTGTATGACATTGAATTTACTCCTAGGTCTTTACTTCTTCATCTGTTAAAAAAGAAAATGACTCTACATATAATTAGAGAAAACTCAACTTTCACAAACATTTTTGAGCCCTAGTATATATCAAGCAAAGAAAATCAAACTCAAACTGTCTTAAGCAATCAGAAAATGTATGGGTTTATGCAACCAAACAGTCCAGGGATTAGGTAGACAGTCAGGAGGTTTCATCTAATGGTTTGATATTACCATGGACCAAATTTCTTTCATTTTCCTTTCTGGGCTGTCAATGTATCATCTTCATACTAAAGTGAGCATTTTTTTTTCAAATATTTGTTAAATGGTTGTTGAAAGCTCCTCAGGCCAATTATTTCCTTGTTTGTATACAAAAAGAAAATAGAGATTTGGCTTCTGTGTACACATTCCTCTCAGCCGTGAACAGAAGTCCCAGGATCAGTTAAGGGAAGACATCCATCCTAATCCAATCAGCATGCTCATGTTTGCCTAAAACACTCAGACCCTCTCTTTGTTCCTGAAGTAGAGATCAGTTTCTCCCAGACCATATAGCTACCACCCAACATG
Organism: Urocitellus parryii; assembly: GCF_045843805.1. Taxonomy (NCBI): domain Eukaryota; kingdom Metazoa; phylum Chordata; class Mammalia; order Rodentia; family Sciuridae; genus Urocitellus; species Urocitellus parryii. Next base: position 102,938,681 of record NC_135542.1, read on the forward strand.
AAAGGAAAGAGAATAACGCTGGAGAGGGCAGCACAGAGCACACTACAGAGAGCAAAGAAGCAGAAAGTACACTTGCAAGATTTGAGAGAATTTAGGGAAACTATTTAGTAAGCTGTGCAGCCTATTTTGTATAAAAATGATCTATAAAATCTGATCTTTTTGGTTCATTTGACTAGCAATGATTTAATGAGAAAAAATATTCCCTTCACATGTATTGCTGTTTCCAAAACTTGACGATTTAGCAGATGTCCACTTAGGACTTATTTAAAATATATAACAAAGTAAAAATATTCATGTATTTATGATTCACATTTTCTTTCTCTTTCTTAGGTGCTGAATTTTATGCTTCCTCGTTTAAGCAAGAAAAAAGTGGATGCTATTATCTCTGAGGCCCAAGATGCAGAGTATAAACTTGAATTTGTTCCAAGCACTACCATAGAATATGTTAACAGTTTAGTATTTCTTGATGAAATTCAGGAACGGGTGAGTTTATTAGCTTACATAACTTAATATTCCTGTTCTTAAGGTAGGAAAATAGTATGTGTGATAAGAAAACTTGAGGGACTATGAGTCAGAACCACTGTCAAAATATCAGAAATACTTTCAAAGTAAAGGCACCCTACATTACAGCATTAATGACCCCTTACATTTACCAAACTCTTACTCCTAGTCAGGAATTTTGTTAATTTTTTTACATGTGCTAAATTTTTAATCCTCACAAAAACTTGAGAAGTATGAATAATTTTATCCTGATTCTACTGACGAGGAAACAGGGACTAAAATAGGTTATGCTGTCCAAAATCACAGAACTTGTATGTGGTAAAGCTGGAATTTTGACCACAAAACCAAAATTCTCAACCATACTTTATTGCAATTCTAATTTTAATAAATGGTAATAGAATGGTAACCAGATATTAGTCATTACAGAAGTCTTAACCCTTAATACATAGCTGCATAATAGTCAGTAACCTTTCTATTAAAAATGGACAAAGTTACAAACTCTGAACCACTTAAGTGGGAAGGTGGGAGCGGGGAGTAAAATGTGTATATGGATACTGAAGGAATGCAAATGAAAGGCGCTCTCTCTCTCTCTCTCTCTCTCTCTCTCTCTCTCTCTCTCTTTCACACACACACACACACACACACACACACACACACACACATCCTCACTCAAATCTTTTGTCTGCCTTGCTTCTTTCTCCTACAAACTTGATTTACTTCTGTCAGTCTGTGGCAGGCAATCCGGCATTTGACTTTAATAGTTGGTTTTTCGAAACTTTCATTCATAGCAGTTTGGCATTGAAATAGAAATAAATTACTTTCTTAAATGCCTGAAAATTGAAGAATTATTATGAATAAATAATATAAACTGAATAAGTCATTAACAACTGGGCAGTTTGTAATGTATTATTAACAAAATTAACAGTAAAGTCTATTTCTCATGCCTACAAAAATAACAATCTTGTGTATCATTTTAAGAATAGCATTTCTCCAAGGGACAGATAATTTTTTATTTCCCCCAGATGTGCTTTTACATCATCCCATGAGTCTACAGATGGCAAGCATTTATCATTATTTGTATTTATTAAGCTTTTTTAGACAAATAAACAAAACCCAGGTAATTTATCTTAAGCCAAAATGGGGCTCTCATTTAAGAATTCAAAGGTGTTTCATGGATCCCTTTCCTCTTCAAGAGCGTAATTAGGCTCAGGAAATGATTAGAATCAGTACAGATCAGCTTTAGGAATCCGAGTTAGACTTCACTCTCCTTCTCTCTGCATTTCTCTTCCTCTCTATATCTCTTTGAAGGTCTGCTTCACTTCTCTTCCAATACAATGAGGCTGCTAGTTCATTCTGTGCTGCAGCCCAGCTGGCTGGGCAAAATAACGGGGGGGGGGGGGCAACTTGTGTACGTTGATACAGCAGGAGTGGGAGCTGTTTATTGTAGGATAACAGAGGTATTTATACATTCCACACAGCTTATGTTAATTAGCATAAACTAGATACATCAGTCAACCAATAAGGAATCGCCACACTTAATGGCTCGCTGGCGTTACTTCATAAACCATTCCCTCTGGCATTTTGCCAGGCGTCATCCAGACTTGTTTACAGACTCAATCCTGTAGTAGCAAATATGGCCACCAGCAGCTCCCAAGTGACAGGTTGCAAGTCTAACAGCCACAAAAGAAGATAATTTATCCTTCCAATAGTGATTCTACTATCTAGTAAATGGATTTAGCCCCATCCCGCTCCAATTTTATCAACTATGTTAGGAGGGTAAGATCATATCATAATCAAAGGCTTAGTGTGGTTCTAGAGTAGGAAGTTTCTGTGTACAGAAAACAAGACTGTCCCATCTCCAGGAATTTATTCATGGTTTCTGGGTAGTATGTTTGGGAAGTAGCTTCCCTTAAGGAGATGCTCTTCATAACAGATAGCTTTTTTTGTAACTTCATTAATTCAATCAGCAAATTTAGAGAACACTTACTTAGCAGAATACAAGGATTACAACAATAACTAAACCTGTTTTCAAGGAGATCAGAGTCTAGAATGAAAGTAGACAATTATGATACAATTAGTAGAGGTACAAGAAACAGTTGTAAGGACTACGGCTTTTTTAATCACTCTTGTCTATGGGTCACAGAAGACTTTGTGGAGGATAGCGTATTTAAGGTATGTGCTAAAATACATCAAACATTTAGCTAGGCATTTCAAGGAGAGAGAAAAAACCAATAACAAAGATATGAGGCAAGATGACAAAAAACATGATTTGGGAACTGGTGAAGTGCTATGTAAACTGTGTGTTGCTAAAGCAGGAGAGAAGAAATGAATTCTAGAAATGTTAAGTATAAGTGAAAGGACAACTGAATAAGAGGACAAGCAAAGAGTCTGAGATGACTCCTAGGTATCTTTTTATAGTTGATGGGCTGATAGTAGTATCATACCAGCACAGGCAGGTTAGGCTGCACAATACATTTCGGAGAGTAAAAGAGACACCATAAAGTATTATACCAGGACAATAAATATAAACCAAGACACTCTCAGGAAACCTGGATATATGCTTATACAAAGTATAAGAAATACAGGATGATTAACAGATCTTGGTGTAGAGAGATTTCTATTTATAACTTGTTTGAGATATTAGCCATTTTGTTGAAAGCAATCAAAACTAATATAGATAGCTTAGAAAGTGGGAATGTTTAATCTAAGTTTTCTTGGAAATCTTTTGGAATAAAAAGGAATGAATAGAGAGAGGCCTTTAAAAGGATAAGAACTAGAGTATAGAATAGCATAAGGAAATGCCACATTTTTTAATCCATTCATCTATTGAAGGGCATCTGGGTTGGTTCCACAGTCTTGCTATTGTGAATTGTGCTGCTATGAACATCGATGTGGCAGTGTCCCTGTAGTACGCTCTTTTAAGGTCTTCAGGGAATAGTCCCAGAAGGGCAATAGCTGGGTCAAATGGTGGTCCCATTCCCGGCTTTCCCAGGAATCTCCATACTGCTTTCCAAATTGGCCGCACCAATTTGCAGTCCCACCAGCAATGTACAAGAGTACCCTTTTCCCCACATCCTCACCAGCACTTGTTGTTGTTTGACTTCAGAATGGCTGCCAATCTTACTGGAGTGAGATGGTATCTTAGGGTGGTTTTGATTTGCCTTTCTCTGACTGCTAGAGATGGTGAGCATTTTTTCATGTACTTGTTGATTGATTGTATGTCCTCCTCTGAGAAGTGTCTGTTCAGGTCCTTGGCCCATTTGTTGATTGGGTCATTTATTATGGTATTGTCTAATTTTTTGAGTTCTTTATATACTCTGGATATTAGGGCTCTATCTGAAGTGTGAGGAGTAAAAATTTGTTCCCAGGATGTAGGCTCCCTATTTACCTCTCTTATTGTTTCTCTTGCTGAGAAAAAAACTTTTTTAGTTTAATGGATTTAGATGAATGGATAAAAAAAAAATGTGGCATTTATACACAATGGAGTATTACGCAGCACTAAAAAATGACAAAATCATGGGATTTGCAGGGAAATGGATGGCACTAGAGCAGATTATGCTAAGCGAAGCTAGCCAATCCCTAAAAAGCAAATGCCAAATGTCTTCTTTGATATAATGAGAGCAACTAAGAACAGAGCACGGAGGAAGAGCAGGAGGAAAAGGTTAACATTAAACAGAGACATGAGGTGGGAGGGAAAGGGAGAGAAAAGGGAAATTGCATGGAAATGGAAGGAGACCCTCATTGTTACACAAAATTACATATAAGAGGTTGTAAGGGGAATGGGAAAAAAACAAGGAGAGAAATGAATTACAGTAGATGGGGTAGAGAGAGAAGATGGGAGGGGAGGGGAGGGGGGATAGTAGAGGATAGGAAAGACAGCAGAATACAACAGTTATTAATATGGCATTATGTAAAAATGTGGATGTGTAACCGATGTGATTCTGCAATCTGTATTTGGGGTAAAAATGGGAGTTCATAACCCACTTGAATCTAATGTATGAAATATGATATGTCAAGAGCTTTGTAATGTTTTGAACAACCAATAAAAAAAAAGAATAGCATAAGGAAACAGAAAAGGCCTCTCCTCCTTCTCTCATCTCTGTTCCTCTCTAGAACAGTGGTTCTCAAAGGTGATCTTTAAACTAGCAGCATTATTAGGACCTGGAATTTGGTAGAAATGCACATCTTGGATCCTACCCTAGATTTTCTGAATCAGAAATTCCAAAAGAGCTCAGCAATCTGTTTTAACAAACTTTCCAAAGTCATTTCTGCCTAAGTTACAGGTTGAGAACTATTTGTCTAAAAGGCTCTCTATAGTTATCTTCTTATGTTAAGGACCTACTTTCTGCTTCCACCTGAAAGCATATGGCCTCTACCCACAACTATGCTGCTTAGTTCAGCTTATGGCTAGAGACTGAATCAAATAATATGAACATGGCAGCTTCCTGCCTAACAAGGAAAACTTGGGGGCTGAGGCAATTGGAGGATTTCTCCCAAATTGGAGAATTTAGATAACATTGTGTTCTTTCTTGCCAGAAATTTAAGAGAAACAGGAACTTTTTGCCCATAGAAGGTAGGACATCAAAATGAAGATGTTAAGTATCACTTGGATATAACAAAATAATTTAAACAATAGTGAACCTAGATCATGTTCTGAACTTATGCAGCCAGGAACAAAGACTGTCCATACCACAGGGGATGTTCTGGGACTAATCACTGCTCAGCATACATGCCTGAAAACTAAGACATTAAAGCTGAACATCCACACAGAATATATTTTCTTGAAAGACATTAAATATTAGCACTGCTTAATGCTGCTAAAGAAAAATGAAGAGAGGGGCAGAGGGAGAAAGAGAGAGAAATAACATTTCTATGTGCATTACTAACTTCTCAGCTCTGACCACTTACCTCCTGGGCCTGGTTTACCTGTGTTCCATAAATGACTGTATTTATCACCCAGTCAACTTCAGCCAATTTGATTGTAGTGTTAAAAACACAACTCCTCCTGTGCTGACCATTCACAGCTTGATGTTTATATTGCACAGGGGTTGTCTCCTATTAAAAAAACCTGAAGGGTAAAATAGAACTCTACTACATTTAATGAATAACCAATGTTTCCATTTAGATTGAAAGCCTGGAAGATGAAGGGAATGTAGTGGTTCAAATGTACAAGCTTATTGAACAGTATCAGATAGCTACACCTCCTGAAGACTTCGCTGTTTTTGCAACTATGAAGCCATCCATTATTGCTGTTCGAAATGCCATTGATAGAGCAGTGGGTGACAGAGAAACAAGCATTAAGCAATTTTCTCTGCATTTGGGTAGAGATCTTGAAGATCTAAATGAAGAAGTGAATGAAATAAAGCTGCAAGCACAGGTAAGATAAAGCAGGATTTTTTAATCTGAGAAAAGTTTGATTATTATAGTTTTTTAAAATTAAAATATAACTGAAAAGTTGTATATATTTATAGTATCTTACATGGCATTTTGATACATGCACATAGTGTGAAATATATTAAGCTTATTAACCTGCCCATCACTTTATACATTTATTTTTTGTGGTAAGAACATTTAAAATCTACACTTCAAACCATTTTGGAAATATACTTCACTTTACTTTATTTTAAATTTGTTTTTATTAACTGTCAACAATATCTTTGAGCTGCTATTTAAAGTGTTTCTGAACCTCTGTTTTTATATACTGAATAAATTCCAGACTATCACAAGAAAAGTCTATATGTAATATTGAATTTTCTAATCTTCCTAGCATTATTATTTTTAAATGAGTGTTTTTATTACTTCTTAAAATATTTATAACTGTTTCACAATTTTAAAATTTGCTTAGCATATTAAATTAAATTAAATTAAATGATATCAAAGATTATTTGGTTAAATTGTATCAATTTTACCATAGAAAAGATTCAGAATTTAGAATAGATCTAGGTGACTCTTAACTAAAGTCTGCCTGAAAATAATCATTTTGTAATGACTTATTATTTTATTATTAGCATTGGCTAAATCTTACCACAGAATTATAAAACCATGTAAAGTTATAATAAAAGTTTAAAAAATGGAAAAACTCAATGTCCATCAACAGATGATTAATAAAGTACAAAAGAGATTAGTAAAATACATGAAGGTAATTCACTCTGAAATAAAATACAGATATTAAAGATTATAATATACACTTATACACATTGACATGGAAATAGTAAAGGCAGATAACATTGTGTTTTTTCCTATTTATCAAGCTCTGTTTTAAGGACTTAACATTGTTTTTGGTTTTGTGTTGAAGAATATTTGTATTTTCTCAGATGAAAGTGTATATCAATGTAATAACTGTATACTTCAATGAATTATCAGAAAGTGAACACATCATGTATCTGCATCTCAGAATGTCAAGCACTATAGCCTTACTGTTACCTTTAATGTGCCCTCTCCTATTCATTAATTCTTTGTTCTATTCCAGAGGCAGCTACTACCCTGAATTCTAATGTCATAAATAAGTTTTGCCTATTTCTGAACTTATGATTAACTAGAATGATACAGTATTTCTTTTACTTTGTTTTTGGTATCTTCCTGAAATTTGTCCATGCTGTGTGGATATAGTTTATTCTAATTTTTTGGCTTTGTATTATTTCATCATATTTTACATTTTAATTATCCATTCCATGGTTGATGGACATTAGGATCATTTAAAGCTTTTGGGAAAGATGAATAATACTCTAGAAGCATTCTCATATGTTTTTACATGTTTTAACTCATTTAATTCTCAAAACACCTATAGGTTGTATTAGTCACATTGTACAAGGAAGGAAATTAAGGTACAAGGAAGTTAAGCAATTTGCCCAGGATTGCACAGATAATAAATTATGGGAAAGGATTTAAGCTAAGGAAATCTGCTTTTAGTAGTTAATATTCTGCTATTAAAACAGGAGCAATTATCCTTGGTGCATGTAAATAGATAATTAGAAAGAGCAAACTCCCAGCACATGATTTGTTTGTAATCATGCATTTTAAATAGAATAATGTACATACACAAAAATGATAGCATGAGTTCCCCTACCATGCTTCCTCTATTGAGGGTTTTAAATTAATTCACTGTCACTCTTGGACAAAGAAGTGTAACTTCATTCTTTCCATACATAATAGCATCTTTCTGTCAAGAACCCCAATCTTGCTAATGGAAGAAAATTGAGGAGAAACCTAAATGTGGAAATTGATGATAGAAATGTTTATTTTATTCTAACTTGATCTCTTATATATTTTAATTCAATTCATAATCCTTCCTATGGGACATCTCTTCATCCTTACCACCATTCCCTCCCACCTATTGCATTTCCTTATGGTAGATGGAAAGGATAGATAGCTGGTCCTTATGCTATCTTGTAGACCATAGCAATTTTCATTGCAGTGTGACTGGATTCAGCCTGGTTGTCCCACAAAACTCTTAACTAAGAGTCCTTCCTGTTTCTTTAAGCACCATGCTAGTCCATACTGCTGCAATTCTATTTATTCCTTTTTATTAAAGAGTTAAATAAACTGTGACTTTCTCATCCTGGCCTTAGACAGCTTCAGGTTCACCAATTCTTTCAAGAATTCCCATTACCAGAATCAAGACACACAAGAACTTCAGGATTCCCAACATATTACACCAGAGTTTCAACACAATTATCTTCTGCCTGGACACTTCCCTTAACTTTTTCTAAGGCCATACTGAACAAGAGATGGAATAACTAGCCTCCCTAAACTAGGGCTATAATAGTTTTCAGACTTCTCCAATTTTCTTAGATTCTCCCAAACTTTAAGTTGTTTCTACTTTGTTCCTCAACTATTTCATTCTCATTCCTGGATTTTCAACTCAAAGGGTAGTTAGAACACATGTCTTTTTATTTATATATGTATGTATGTATGTATTTATTTATTTATATTGGGAATTGAACCCAGAGGTGCTTCAGCACTGAGCTACATCCCCAGCCCTTTTTATTTTATTTTGAGACAGGGTATAAGTTGCTGAGGGTCTCCCTAAATTATTGAGGCTACCATGAAACTCGTGATCCTCCTGACAGCCTACAAAGTTGCTGGGTTTATAGGCATGCACTACCATTCCTGGCGTGTCTTAACAACTTATATTCTTAATTTTATTTCTTTCTCTTTATGGTGTGTGTGTGTGTGTGTGTTGTGTGTGTGTGTGTGTGTGTGTGTGTGTGTTTCCTTCCACAGTTCCTGGCTCATAACTTCCATAACCCTTGTTGTTTCCTAAATAACTAGGACACTGAAGTTAATATTTGGTCTTTTGTTCTTGGTTCCTGAAGGTGCTTTGGTAAACTTCAGAGCATCAGGGGAAAGACAATCTTTTGTTATAATGTTGAGGCACTTTAGGCTTGAGAAGAATTCCTCAGAAAGAAAAATACGTTCTCCAAAATTCTGCCATCCTTTCACCTGCTTCTTTTTTTCCTCAAGGCAGACTATAGAAACTATTATTTCTCTTCCACAAGACAGGCTGTAGAAACTAAAAGTGTTCTCTATATAATCCTTCTCCACATTTCTAACTTGGAGCTAGCCATAAAGAAATTCCCTGATAGTAGATCATAGCACCTCCATTTCAGAAGGAGTTCCGCCTCATAGCTGATAGGAAGGAATGCTGTTTAGAGAGGTTAAGAAAAATTTGGATGGACATGCCCTCTTTCCCTGTGCAATCTATTAGCATTAGATTTTTTTTCCAATCACATTTCAATACAGTTGTCCATGCTTCAATCATACTTATGCAATAAAATCTCCGTAAAATCCTGAAAGGACAGGTTTGCAGAGCTTCCAGATAGCTAAATATCTGAAGGTTCCTGGAAGGGGATAACCTAGGGAGGACATGAAAGTTCCTTGTACCTTCTTCCATACCTTACCCTATGAATTTCTTCATCTGTATGCATTGTAAAAAAAAAACTTATAATAAACTGGTAAGCCCAATCAGGTATGTCCTTAAGTTTTGTGAACAAGTCTTGTAAACTAATCAAACCTAGGGAGGGAATCATTGGAACACCAATTTATAGCCAAAAGCACATGTCAAAAAAACCTAGGGGTTGCAATTGGCATCTGAAGAGGAGAAATTATGGAGACTTAGCTCTCAACCTGTGGGCTAACTCCGGAGTTGAATTGGAGGATACTTAGCTGAGGTCTGATGCAGACTTGATTGGTCACTTTGGTGTGTAGGTAATCCCATCCTACACCCCTGAAACACACATATCTGGTTTCAGAAAAAAATGTTGGGAGAGTACAATAGGAATAACTGAGTTTGTTTTTCCTTACTGTCCTTAGACTCTTTGGAATTCAAAGGGCTTTCCTTTTATTTATTGTAAAATGGGAATTTTTCTTATGTCCTTTTTTCTTCTCTTTTTTGTTACGTTCACCTCTCCTTTTTTGAAGTTATATTGGGTAAAGAAATGTAGGAAATAAAAGCAGATGATGAAGAAAACATTAGGTAACCATGTCAACATTGTACAATATATATGCTTTCCCTTTATATTCAGGAAAAACATTTGTCTTTAACATAGTTTCTGACACTCAGAGAGAAAAAAGAATTAGAAAAAAATTTTAAATCATTATTAATCTTTTTAAATCATATTTAATCTTTATTAATTAATTTAATTTAATTGTTCTGCCTCAAAAAATAGTCATTACTAACGAAAATCCATCTTAATTTTATAGGATCCACAGATTTTGGATATTAACACTGATCAAGAAAAAATAAAGAATATTTTAAGTGATCTACAATGTGTTTTAGATGATCTTCAAAAACGTGCCTTTCAATATAAATCCTACCAGAAGAATTTCAAGGTAATGACAATTCTGTATATCTGTTTCTAAAATGTGTGCATAGAAATAGGACATGTATCAATGTGATCATAAACACTTTGTGTTTGGTCAACTATGTGTTAGTTGTTATGCTACAGTGTCAATTACAAAATTTAATATGTTTCTGCCTTTTATATATATATGTATATATACACACACACACACACACACACACACACACACACCCAATAGACAATATATCTTCATTATTAAAAAGTGATTGCAAATTATAGAAAATTATTAGATAAATGTATATGGACTTTTACATTTGGTTTATTAAAGACCTTCTATCCTTTCTTATGATTTAAACTTCTTTTACACTCATATGTGTGTTATGATTCCATTAATATTGCCTGATTTGGCTTGCACTGATGTTCTAATTTAATGAAAGAAGAGATCCTCACCTAAACCAGGTAGTAAAATGGCCTGAAAGTGTGGATTTAAAAAGCTGAAAAAAATGTGTCTTTAAAAAATATGAAGACAAAAGACAAAGAGATACAGGTGCTTCTAGCAATTTTTAGAAAGACTACCAGGAAAAGAGAACAGTCATAAATATGCTTAAAAATTTCAGGAAGATGGTGCGTGAAAAGTGAGTAGTTCAACATAGATATGGGAAAAATGTGTATTTAAAAAAAACAAAATTTATGGAAGTGAAGAGTACAATAAATGAACTGAATAATTTACTAGAAAAGTTTAAAAGCAAACCTGATCAAGCAAAAGAAAGAATTAGTGAACTCAAAGACAGATCACTTGAAATTATCCAAAGGAGAAAAATTTTAAAAAGTGAAGATGGCTTAAAGGGCTTATAGGAGATAATTAAGCAGACCAATTTTCACTTTATGAGAATCCAAAAAGGAGGAGAGAGAAAAAAATAAGATAGAAAGCTTATTTTATAAAATAATGGCTGATAATTTCCCAAATGTAGAGTAGAAAATGACTATTGAGACTAAAGCCCAAAACATTTCAAAAAGGATGAACCCAAAGAGGTTCACACTAATAATGACATACATCATAATTAAAGTATCAATGGACAAAGAGAGACTTTTGGAAACACCAAGAGAAATGTGACTTAAAATATACAAGGGATTTCAATAAGACTGTCAGTTGATTTCTCAGCAAAAACCTTACAAGCCAGAAAGGAATGAGATGGTATATTCAAAGCTCTGAATGAAAAATCAGTTACCAACCACTACTACTATATCTGGCAAAACTACCCTTCAAAAATTAAGAAGAAATAAATACCTCCCCAGATAAACAAAAGCTGAGGAAACTCATAATCACTAAGTATACTTTATAAGAAATTCTAAAGGGAGTCCTTCAATTTGTGACAAAAGAATGCTAAACAGCAACATAATAAATTCCTAGAAGACAGGGAAATCTCATGACACTGTTCTTGGCTGATTTCTTGGATATGACACCAAAAGTCAAGACAACAAAAACAGAAACAGACAAATGGAACTAAATCAAACTCAAAAGCTTCTGTACTGCCAATGAAACCATAGATAGGGTTGAAAAGTCAACCTACAAGAAAGGGGAAAATGTCTTTTAAGCCACATATTTGATAAGGAGTTATCAAAACATATGAGGAATTTCTACAGTTCAACATCAAGCAGCAAATAATGTGATATTTAAATGGGCAAAGGGATTGAATAGACTTTTCTCCAAAGAAGATATAGGAATGGCCAATGGGTAGACGTAAAGATACTCAGCATCACTAATCGGCAGAAAAATGAATACAAACCAAATCAAGGTATTGCTTCTTACCTATTAGCATGGCCATTATAAATATAAAATAAATAGCAAGTGTTGGTGAGGATGTGGAGAAATTGGAACCTTCTATACTGTTAGTGGGGGATGTAAAATGAAATCACTATGAAAAACAGTATAGTAGATTCTCAAAAAATTGAAAACAGAACTAAAATATGACCTCTCAATCCAAATTCTAGGCATATATTCATATAGATTATGAATCATGATTTACATCCAAGATTTTGAAGAAATATTTGCACTCCCAAGTTCATTGCAACATGATTATGATTATGATTATGATTGGTACTAGGGATTGAACTCAGGGGCACTCAATCACTGAGCCACATCCCCAACCCTATTTTGTATATTTTTTTAAGAGTCAGGGTCTCAATGAGTTGCTTAGTGTCTTGCTTCTGCTGAGGCTGGCTTTGAGTTCACAACCTTCCTGTCTCAGCATCCTGAGCTATAATACCTTTTGGTATTACAAGTGTATGTCACTGCACCCGGCCATTGCAACATTACTAACAATGGTCAAGATGTGTAAACAACCTCAATGTCCATCAATTGATAAAAGGATACAGAAAATGTGGCATATGCATTCAACAAAATATTATTCAGTCTTTAAAATGAAGGAAATTATGTTATATGCAACATAAATGAATCTGGAGAACATTATGCTATGTGAAATAAGCCAGTTACAGAAGGCAAACACTGCATGATTCCGCTTACATGAAATATCTAATATAGTCATACTGTAAATGCAGAAAGTAGAATGGTGGTTGCCAGTGACTTGAGGTGAAGGAAAATAAGCACACAGTTTCTGTTATGCAAAGTGAAAAAGCATTAGAGATTTCCTGTATAACATTGTTAATATTGTTATAGTTAACAATCCTGTACACTTAAAAATTTGTTAAAAAGCTAGATCTTATTATGTATTTTACCACAATAAAAAGAAAAACATAAGTTTAAAAGTATTTTTAAAAACCAGCCTGAAATAGAAGTATATCCCTCTTTGTACATGCTTAATCTACACTTGGATGATTCTGCCTTCATGAATGTCTCTGACCCAACCTTTCTGCAGCTCTTAACCATTTGAAGAATAGGGATGAAAACCTAAATGGTCTTGGTTGCTGGAAATAATTTCCAGCTCTTAACAAAAAACTGGCCCCAGTTCACCACAAAGCCCAAGAATTTTTGTGCAACCAACTCCCTGTAGGTTTCCCACTTCCAAGCCAAGACAATCTTAAAACCCCTCATTAAATTCTTTCTTCAGATTTTCTTGAATTCTTCTTTTTTTTTTGTACATGTATATGCAGTTCATGGGGGTTAGAACAAAGTAAAAAACCAGGTTGTCCTATCTATCTTAAACTTCACTATCCTGCCCATCTCCAGCTACCACACAATCATCTTTCATCCAAATACAGAAGCCCTGAAGGAAATAAATACCTCTGAATACTCATCTGTTTTTCAAAAAAGAAAGGCATGTACATGTGTGTCTAGTCCAAATAAAAAATGCATGCACATGGGGGTCTTATAGTATTTATGTCTTTGGAAAAAATATATTTAAGTTTTAAAAAATATTAAGAGTTATAGTTGTTACTCAAATAAAAAATGTAATATGTGTGGGATTTCACGGTGTTCTAAATTTTCATGTGTTTCCGTCTTTCCTTTTATTTCTCCATTTAGGATCTATCTTGTGCCAAGTAGTCACTGTAATCAGTATTACTAATAGAAGGATAGCATAAGGTCTTAATATCTGAAAATAAGTAATACACTTTATTTGTTATGCTTTTAAAGGTAGAAGTGTCCAAGTTTGAAGCTTTGGAAGAAGTTAGCGCTGAACTGAAGCTCAAACAATTGCTTTGGGAGTCTTACTCTGAATGGGATAAACTCCAACAAGAATGGTTAAAGGTAGGTAAAAAGCTCTCATTTCTTAAGTTTTTATTAAATTAAACTTAAAACCCTAATAACATCAGTTATCATTTATAGCAACTTGGTATATTCTTATTAACATTAAAAATTCAATGTTATAATTTCACAGGAATTTTTGTTGGTTTTCCAGTAAAGTACAAGAGGTCTTTTTGTCACTAAATGACAAAAAGTATGTTGGCAGGGTTCTTGGGTCGTCCATTTAAGGAGGATAAATGATGAAGGCACCAAAGGACCACATTGCATGATACCTAACTTTTTGTGCTTTCAAAACATGTTGTTATCATGATATACTCCAGTGATCTTGGGGACTGTAGGATTTTTATTATCTACATGCTTTAGGTTTCTGTTTTCTAAAGTTATATTCTTATTATTCTTTTAAAAAAGAAACTGTTTTGTTCAGTGTGATAGAAGATTAGAGAAAGAAGATCTAGAATCCTCTCTAGAGAGTTCAGTAGTTCTCTCTCTCTCTCTCTCTCTCTCTCTCTCTCTCTCTCTCTCTCTCTCTCTCTCCTCTCTCTTTTCTTTTCTTCTTCTTCTTCTTCTTCTTCTTCTTCTTCTTCTTCTTCTTCTTCTTCTTCTTCTTCTTCTCTCTCTCTCTCTCTCTCTCTCTCTCTCTCTCTCTCTCTCTCTCTCTCTGGAATTAAACCCAGGGCCTTGTGCATGCAAAGCAAGCACTCTACCAACTGACCTATATCCCCAGCACCTGTTCAGAAGTACCAATATCCCTAATAGTTTCTAAGATGTCCTTGTATTCAAAACTTGATAAGGGTCAGCCATCTAGGAGGCAGAATATGGCCACTGATACTTTCATATGTGATATAGACACGTTGTAAATACCATCAACTTAAAAAGTCATGTTTTATACTTTATATTCATCCTACCTGTGCTGAGCCTATACTTAGAAGCCACATGTCTGGGTCAAAAAACAGTGACACAAGAAACATTTCTCAAGTAATGTTCTAGCTGTGGGTAATAACAGTGGAGAATAAGAAGGACAGAGTCTAAGCCCTCATAGAACTTACCTTTTTGTGGAAGGAAGAAAAAAAAGCGAAATATATGATCTAATATCAGGGAATTTTAGTTATTCTCCTATAATTTATTTGTCACTTATCTCAGAAGTAAAAAAAAAATTCTTCTGAGAAGTAAGGAAGAAGCTTAGAGAATTTTCTGATTTCCATGGTATTTTACAGCACTCACCTTAGAAAATACACAAGAAAATTCTTTAAGGAACAGAAGGAAAATGCTGAAGATTTACAAATTTTCTATTGCCCTTAATCCATAAGATTGTCTGATATCAAAGTGTGTACACTCATATGCTAATATAACACATACTATTATAGATGTATGCATATAGTAGAAGTACACCTTTAAAATATTTGCATTACATGCATTATTTGAAACTTCTGATTACAAGAGTAAAAATAGTTATTTTTTTCCTTAGAAGACTCTAGAAGAATTAAGCCTCAGTAATAAATTCCAGGGATTATAATGCATTTAATGATAAGAGAGACAAATATATGAATAAATAGTTGATTCATGATATATTATTAGCAATTTTGACAAGTAAAGCCTTTTGAAAAATACAGAAAGAGTTGATTCAGATTAGCAATATAAGTGCTAGAAAAATAACTGTAAAGTAAAATACTTTTTGCTATTTCAAGCTTGACTGTTATCATATATTTTAACTTACTTTTTTCTTTTTCTAATTTGTATAGTTCAAATTTGACTCCCTGGATCCAGAATTCCTAAACAGTCAGGTTTCTAAATATGCCAAAATTGTGAGTCAATTGGAAAAAGGCTTGCCACCCAACAATGTAGTACCCCAGATCAAAAGTAAAGTGGAAAAAATGAAAGAAAAGGTAAGGTTGTTGGAAATTATTTCAGAAACTCAGGCAAATCTGCTGTTAATTGATGCTTAAGATATCAAAATAAGGAAATATTTCCTGATTAAGTTAATTCTGCAGAGAGAAGAAAGTCCAATTCGTTTGTTTTCAGTAGGACATACTGCATTCATAGCTTCAACTGACCAACCAAATCATACAATTAAATGTCTTGGTTAAAAAAGCATTCAGAATACAAATTTCCCTAGTGATAGGATACATAATGCAGGAATATGAAGTATTTGTGCCAAGAAACATATCTGCTGTGCCCTCAAACAGCCAGGTAAGGTGAAGACAGCCTTGTCCATTTGCTCCTGTGCACCATACAACAACAGCATTTTCCTGTTGTGTTGTGATGTGAAGAAGGCTGAGAAGCTAATCTGTAGGTGTTCAGGGCTGACTTTTTGAAACAGATAGGAAAGGGAAATTTTGCCATGGTTTTTTCTTGTTAAGCTTAAATATATGGATGAAACACTTTCCCAAACTTACATGTCAGTTTCTTTCTTCCCTGTTTGTCTTTAGTGTAGTTATAACTACACTAAAGACAACAGGGAAGACAGTTGTAAATAATTTCACTTATCATGGTCTGCATTCCATCTTGAATACCCTCAAAATACAGTTAAAAAAAAACTTGCACATAGGAAAGGTCACTTCTTGTGGTATATAGTCCTATGGGTTTTTACAAATAGGTAGTCAGGTACCCAACACAACAATACCATACAGAAGTTCCATCAACCCCAATTCTCTCAGGATAGAAAACTTTATAGCCAGCCCCTCCCTCCATCACAATCTCAAGCAACCATGGATTAGTTTTCTGTCCTGATTGAAGTTTTTTACAGAGTGTTATATAAATAGAATAGTAACAAATGCAGCCTTTTGGGTCTAGCTTTATTCACTTAGAAAAATGCATTTAAGATTCTTCCATGTGCTCGTACTAGTATTTACAATGCATAATATACTCTTACAACTAAAATATAAAAAGGTAAATAACTTTTTAAATTGAGAAAATATCCAAAAGACGTTTCTTCAAACAACACATGATAAGATGCTGAACATTGTTAGTTTTTAGGGAAATGCAAATCAAAGCCACAGTGAAATACTACTTTACAACTATTAGAATGACTATGATCAAAAAAGATTATATGTAAATTTTGGAAGAGAGCTGGAGAAATTGGAACCCTCATATATTTCTGGTAGGATTGTAACATAGTACAGCCACTTTAGAAAACAGTTTGGCCATTTCTCAAAATGTTAAACATAGAGGTACCATGTAACTAAGTAATTCCACTCGTAAGTATTTACCCAAAAGGATTGAAACCTATGTTCACAAAAATTTTGTATTAATGTTCATAGCAGCCTAACATAGGAAAAAACGGAAATGTTCACAGCTAATAAGTAAAGAAACAAAATATAATGTATCCATACAGTGACATATTATTTAGCACTTATATATTATTTAGCAGTAAAAAGAAATGAAATATTGATACACCGCAACATAGATGGAATCTTGAAAACATTTTGGTAAGTAAAAGAAGCTATTCACCAAAAACCCTTCATGGCACATGATGTCATTTATATGAAATATCCAGAATATCCTTTTAAAAAGATGGATTTCTGGTTACCAGGCATTGTGGGGAGGGAAAGATAGCAGTACTAAGAGATACTGTAGGTATTGGATGTACTGGGGTGATGAAAATATTCTAAAATTAGATAGAGTTGATAATTGCATTAATTGTTAATTAGAATTTTAAAGATTCCTTCATATTTACATATTAATAGTTTGTTTTAACTGATGGTAGTAGTCTGTCATATAGATGTACCACTTTATTCATCAACTCTTGAAAGACATCTGGATTTCTTTAAGGTTTTTTAAGTGATTATAAACAAAACAGTTATAAACATCCAAGTATGGCTTTTGTGTTAATAAGAGTTATCAATTCATGTGAATAAATAACTATTAATTAGAATTTTTATATTTTATGGTAAATATGTGTTTAGCTTTATGTGAAACTGCTAGTTTTCTTTGCACCAGCAAAGTATAAGAATCTGTTTCTCTTCATTCTCACCAGCACTTATTATTGGGAGGGAGCTTTTTTGCTTTGTTTTTTGTTTACTTGTTTGTTTATTTTAATTTTAGTCACTCTAATAGATATGTAGTAGCATCTCATACTGTTCATAGTTTGCATTTTTCTAGTGAATATCTTTTCATATTCTATTTACCATACACCTAGTTCTTTGATGAAATGTCTGTGCAGATATTTTGCCCATTTTTAACCCATTTTGTCCCATTATCCAAGATATAGACCACTTATAAAAACTTAAATTGAGAAACAAATATACTACTTAGTAACTTTGAAATAATTATGTTTTAGAGTTCTATTCAAATAGATGAATGATAAGAACATTTTTAAAAAAGCATTTCCGTGTGTGTGTGTGTGTGTGTGTGTGTGTGTGTGTGTATGAAAAAATGAAGGATATATAAGCTCTAGATTTTGAGTTCCAACCTATTATAATGCACCTGTGTCAATTTTGTTAAAATATTTACAGAGTTGAAAACTTGGGACTTAATGGGCTAAATGGATTGTTTGCTTTATTATAATTGAATTTTAAGAGTTATTAAAGTATTCTGGCTATGATTCTTTTTTTCAAATATATACTGAAATTATTTTCTACCAGTCAATGACTTTTATCCTTGCACAGTAACTTTTACAGAGCAAAAAGATATTAATTTGGATAAAATCCACTTTATAATTTTTTTCCTTTGCAGATCAAGCCTTTAGTATAGTATCCAAACACTTTTTGTGAAAGCTAAGACAACATGTAGGTTTTCTTTGTGTTTTCTTCCAGAAGTTTTGCAGTTTAGCTTTCTGTATTTAAGTAAATGGTTTATTTTTGCATAAAGTATGAGGGTATATGTAAGTTTTACTTTTTTACATATGGATATCCAATTTATTGAGCTCCATTATTTGAAAAGTCATCCTTTTTCCATTGAATCACCTTTTCACTATTGCCAAAAGTCATCTGAGTATATGCTTTAGTCTATTTCTATATACTATACTGGTTTGTGGTTTTTGTGCTTATATTCATGAGGAACATTGATTTATAGTATTCTTGTAATCTTATTACATTGCTTTAGTATTACGGTACTGCTGCCTCATAAAATGAGTTGGGAACTGTTCCCTCTTGGTTTCTAGAAGATATTGTATAGAATTAGTATTATTAGTAAGAAATGGGGGTGTCCTGCCCTTTTTATACATTTTAGAATGTCTTTGTTCTCAGCCCTCCTTCTTCCCTTATCTTGCCATTCCCTCCCCCTCTCCACTTCTGTGTATGTGACTAAAAGGTGAAGGTGGAGTGATCCAAGGGTGGAATGAAGCTGTACAGGGGTAGAGGTAGGGGAAGACCAGCCCAGGAAGCATTAATGAACAACTCCTACAACTCCCTACAGGGAGAAACAATTCTTGGGGCAGATTACCTTAGCAACAGATTGGAAGTGGGGAAGGGAGTTGGAGATGTCAGCACTTGATTTTCTTTCCTTTCCACCCAGACCCCATTTTCCCAGTTGAACCAAATTATTTATTATCTACATTGACTGTCTTTTTGTCCCCCAGCATTGGTGTCTCTGAGAATGTTTGTTTTTCAGCTTCCAGTTATCATTGACTTGAGGAACCCAACTTTGAAGCCTAGACATTGGACAGCTATTGAACAAACCGTTGATGCCTCCCTGGTGGATACTGAAATTCCATTAACCTTGGAGAGGCTCTCCGAATTGCATGTGTTTGATTTTGGCCAAGAAATCCAGGACATATCTGGACAGGCTTCTGGAGAAGCTTCCTTGGAAATAATTCTTAAAAAGGTAATTCTGGAAAATACATATTTATTCTTAAAATCAGAGAATTAAAGGTTTTCAGACTCAACATAAATATCACCAATTTTTTATTATCTAAGTGGATTTTTTACCATTGCAGTTTGTACCCTCTTATTATCAACATCCTTTTATTCTCTTCTTACATTTATTATGTATTATTAATTATCACTATTATTAATATTATCTCTGTAAGTTCCCTCTTTCTGTCTCACCTGTCTCCCAACAGGAACTTGATGACAATAAGATTTGAAATGTGCATTCTTTTATAGGAAACCCATATACCAAGGAACATCTGTTAGATGTTTAGAGAAAAATACATTATTTGCCAAACTACCAAAGAAAACTGTGTTAAATATTTCAAACAGTTTTCCTACTTACAACACTATCTCTCTGCCCTTAAATCCATGCAAATCTTCTAGTTGCCTACATAAAAGAATATTTTTAATTTAAAGCATAAGATGATAGGCAATGCATATTGAATTACCATGAGTTATTTTTATGTGTCAACATTAATCAAATAAAGTAAGCAAATCAATGTCATCATCTTACCAACAAGACATGTTTAAGAATTTTAGGGGCAGTAAGAGGGAAAATAGGATAATTATAGAGTTTTTTCTTATTTTATTTCACATCCACTGATTGAGTACCTAAACATAAATGAATTTAGATTTTCTAAAATCTTGTATTATTTCTAAGGTGGAGGACTCTTGGAAAACAACTGAATTTGTTGTTCTGCCTCATCGTGACACTAAAGATGTATTTATCCTGGGAGGCACAGATGACATACAGGTGGGTAACTGGGTTGTTAAAATTTATGGTAAAGGTCATACTTCCAAAATTTTTTATGATATACTGAGAAGAGTTGATGAAACATAAGTGAAGGAAAAATCAAATTTGGAAAGCAAGATATTAACATGAATAATTGACTTGAATACTTATACATGAAATATTTATCAAGGAAATGAAAGTGACATATATATTTAAGAGTTTCAGTACTTGTAGTTGATAGCACCGTAAAAACAAAGAGATCAGTTATGGCTGAAGAGATCATAGAATTCTTCAGACATCAGCCAAGAAAAGCCAGACCTCAACAGTGGCAGCTGAGAAATACCAAAGAGAATAAAGGGTATTTCAAAGTGTTTCAATGAAGCAAATAAACATAAATGAGCACAATAAGAGTTCACCTTAATTTTCTGATATAAGGAGTAGGTGGTCATGCTGTATCAATCACAAAATAAGATAAATCTAACCCATGGTTGAAATATTTTTAGTCACTTGAAGTATAAAAGCACATTTGTTTGGCAAAGGAATTTGGGTCATAGAGCCCAAATTAAAAGGCTAAGCCCTAGTCTAAGGATGTATCCAGGACAAAATTGGAAATACAATAACTTTTTCCAGGTGTAGGTTGGAAGAGCAAGACTAGACATTACTTTTGGCAATCGATAGAAGAGCAAATTCAAAATAAAGGGCATTTGGTATGTGGCCAAGTAATGCCAACTGATGGGGTTTCTGCTTTCAGAAAGTTTATAATTAACACAGACAATTAAATCTTCCAGATTAATAGACACATCTTTTTTAAGTCCACATGTTCTGTGAGAATATTGTTGTGTAAAGGGGAACAGTAGAAAAGAAGGTAACAGGAAAACTACCTAGACCTTCAGAACTTGATATGAATTTTAATTTCATCTTGCTTGAGATAGTTGAAGGAAAAATGTTAACTATTGAACAGAAGAAAGCTAATTTTACAAATATAATGTATGATGAGAAATGAAGGTATGCTTGTGTGACTAAGTTATATAAAGAAGGTGCCATTTACTGAGTAGTAAGCAGGGAAAAAAGTGTTGAACCCAATAAAGTGTCATTAATAATTATAGGAACTGCAGAGATTTGGTAGTCAAAAGTCCCTGCATGATGCAGTTGTTGCCAGACTGAAGGGAATAAGCAGAGAAAATAGATGGGTAGAAAGTAGTTAAAGCTACAACTATTCGTTCCAAAAGAAGGCCTTTAAATGGACTCTTGGGATTGAACATCTGAAATATCACTGAAAGCACAAATGCATGGTATTGCATGTATTTTCTCCACTTTTTCTTAAAGGTCCTTCTTGATGACAGCACTATCAACATTGCAACCATTGCCTCATCACGTTATGTAGGTCCCCTTAAGGCACGAGTGGATGACTGGCAAAAACAACTTGCTTTGTTTAATCAAACACTGGTAAGTAAGAGAGTAATTTCAATACAGAGCCTCCAATAACCGGAGAGCCATAGGCCCTTAGAAATGTTTGTTTCACTATTTAAATACTATATAATTTAGAAATGTATGATTTAAATTTTGATATTATTATATCTGGAATGTAAGGAAAATACACATGTATGGAGCTCTTTACATAATTATGCAGCTTGTATTATTCTTTTTCCATGAAACGAAATATCACAAACTTAAGCAAGGTACATTTATTGATAGTGTGAAGCAATATATATTTATTATCTAAGTTTCTATGGTCCAAGAGTTCAGATGTGGTTGTACTGGGCCTGTTCAGGGTCTCACAAGGCTGTTATAAAAGATGCCAGCCAGACAGGATTCTCACCAAAGGTTCATCTGGGGAAGGATCCACTTCCAGGCTCCCTCACTTCAAGAAATTATTTCCTTGCAACTCTGGAAATGAAGGCTTCAATATCTTACTGGATCTCATATGGAGGTCATCCTCAGCTCCTAGATGTTACTCAGTTTTTCTTTGGGTGGATTTCTGCAACATGGCCACTTACTTCATCAGTCTAGCAAGGAAAAGAAAATCTCCTGGCAAGATAGCTGCTTCAGTGTTATTAAACACAAATGTAATCATGCACATCCTGTTGCCTTTGCCACATTCTGTATGGGTAGAAGCAAGTCATAGGTGTACCACACTCAAGAGGGGAGGATCCCACAAAGGCCTGAGTACCATATCCTGGTCCACCTTAAGCATCTTGCAATAACCACCTTATGTTTACTGGAAGAATATTTATTGTTGCTTGAAGCCCCTTGGAATGCTTCTTGTGGCGCATACCTCTTTTTTATTCTACCTCAACTTATCCCCAAATAAGACAAGAACCCATTCATACCAATCTCACTTTCTTCCTATCCACTTTCTTCTCTTTTACACATCAGATGTTTAGCTTGATTTAATTATGTTTAAGTTTTCTACATATTCTAATATAAAAAGTTTTATGTGAAATAATAAAATCAGTAATTAGAAAAATGTAACTTATTCTAGGATGGATGGATGGATGGATAGATAGGTAGGTAGATAGATAGATAGATAGATAGATTTTTTTTCAGTGCTAGAAATCAAACTCAGAGCCTCACACATACTAGGCAAGCCCTCTAACACTGAGCTACTCCCCTAGCCTTCTCACCTTTATTTCAAAGGAAACTTTTCAGAAAACCATTCTCTTCAATGAATACTACATAGCTGACCCAGGTCCAGCCTCTGCACTGATGATGAACCTTATGAAGGGACTACAGACCAAAGTCAAAGGGCATATTTTCACAGAGGGTTCTTAAAAGAAGCCTGTACTGAATAGTGGGGACCCTCAGAGAATTCATTGTCTGGAAAGTATGAGACCATAGAAAAACCAGGTTAAAACACATATAGGTGTCTCCCATCTCTAGAGTGAGAAGTGAGAAGTAAGAAACTCTCTAATAGATGTTGGGCCCACACTTGCAATGACAGGAGACCTTAAGGAAAGGTAAAGTCTATAGACTTTGATTTCTGACCCTACATTTCTGGTTTCTTTTATTTTTATTTTTTTCCTTTTATTCATTTACTTATATGTGGTGCTGAGAATCAAATCCAATGCCTCACATCAATGCTAGGAAAGTGCTCTACCACTGAACCACAACCCTAGCCCTCATAAGTTCCTTTTTTTATTTATACATAAGAGCAGAATGCATTACAATTCTTACTACATATATAGAGCACAATTTTTCATATCTCTGGTTGTATATATACTATATTCACACCAATTTGTGTCTTCATACATGTATTTTGGATAACAGTGATCATCACATTCAACCATCATTAACTAACCATGCCCCCTCCCTTCCCCCTCCCACCCCTCTGCCCTATCCAGAGTTCGTCTATTCCTCCCATGCTCACTCTCCCTATCCCACTATGAATCAGCCTCCTTATATCAAAGAAAACATTTGGCATTTGGTTTTTTGGGATTGGCTAACTTCACTTAGCATTATCCTCTTTAACTCCATCCATTTACCTGCAAATGCCATGATTTTATTCTCTTTTATTGCTGAGTAATATTCCATTGTGTATATATGCCACATTTTTAATCTATTCATCTATTGAAAGGCATCTAGGAGTTCCACAATTTAGCTATTGTGATTTGTGCTGATATAAACATTGATGTGGCTGTGTCCCTGTAGTATGCTGTTTTTAAGACCTTTGGGTATAGACCGAGGAGAGGGACAGCTGGGTCAAATGGTGGTTCCATTCCCAGTTTTCCAAGGAATCTCCATACTGATTTCCATAGTGGCTGTAGCAATTAGCAGTCCTACCAGCAGTATATGAGTGTACTTTTTTCCCCATTCTCGCCAACAATTATTGTTGTTTGAATGCATAATAGCTGCCATTCTGACTGGAGTGAGATGAAATGTTAGAGTGGTTTTGATTTGCATTTCTCATGAAATTCAACTGGAAAATAAGAAACTCAGAATAGCTAAAGCAATCCTTATCAGGAAGAGTGAAGCAGGTGGCATCACTATACCAGAACTTAAACTATACTACAGAGCAATAGAAACAAAAACAGCATGGTATTGGCACCAAAACAGACTGGTAGACCAATGGTACAGAATAGAGGACACAGAGACTAACCCACAAAATTACAATTATGTTATATTAGACAAAGGTGCCAAGAACATGAATTGGAGAAAAGATAGCCTCTTCAACAAATGGTGCTGGGAAAACTGGGAATCCATATGCAACAAAATGAAATTAAACCCCTATCTCTCA
The DNA here is from genome assembly GCF_045843805.1 of Urocitellus parryii. Lineage (NCBI taxonomy): Eukaryota > Metazoa > Chordata > Mammalia > Rodentia > Sciuridae > Urocitellus > Urocitellus parryii. The sequence goes on from NC_135542.1 coordinate 102,963,462, forward strand.
CCATGCACAAAACTCAACTCAAAGTGGATCAAGGACTTAGGAATACAACCAGAGACCCTGTGTCTAATAGAAGAAAAAGTAGGCCCCAATCTCCATCATGTGTGATTAGGCCCCAACTTCCTTAGTAAGACTTCTGTGGCACAAAAATTGAATCAATAAATGGGATGGACTCAAACTAAAAAGTTTCTTCTCAGCAAAAGAAACAATCTGTGAGGTGAATAGAGAGCAAATCTTTACCCCTCACTCATCAGATAGAGCACTAATCACTAGTGTATATAAAGAACTAAAAAAAAAAATAGACACACACACACAAAACCCCCCACAAATAACCCAATCAATAAATGGGCCAAGGACCTGAGGAGACACTTCAGAAAATGATGTATAATCAATCAACAAATATTTGAAAAAATGTTCTGGTTTCTTTTATTAACAATAGTTGTCTCTAAAAGGAGATGCAATGCATGGTTTTCTTCATTCTCCTAGTCTTTTGTACTTTCCACATGTTTTGTTATGAGCAGGTTTTATGATTTTTTCCTTTCTTAAAAAATGCAAAGGACTGGGGCTCAGTGGTAGAGCACTTGCCTCATACACATGAGGCCTTGGGTTCGATACCCAGTACCACATAAAAATAAAAAAATAAAAATAAAGATATTGTGTCCATATACAACTAAAACACAAATTTTTAAAAATGCAAAGAAAAGCTTCATAATTTAGAAAGGAAAAAAAAGCCAAGCACAATATTGCACACCTATAGTCCCATCTACTCAGGAAGCTAAGGAAGCAGGAGGATTACAGATTTGAGGCCAGCCTCAGCAACACAGTGAAACACTAATTCAAAACAAATTTTTTCATGGTAACCCAGGGTAAATTTTGAATAGTCACTAAACTTGCCACTTTCCCAACCTTCATGTTAATTAAGTAAGCATCTCATCTCCCCCTAGCTTGTTTCTTCCAGGCGTTTAATCATGCGGCAGACTCATTGTAACACTAATCAATGGACAGTGGGGTGAAATCAGGTGGAGCTGAGTCTTGGACCCTTTAAGAAAATTTCATTTCAAAGTACATGGAAGGAACCATAAATCCTCAGGAGAAAAGATATAGTAATTCCCCATTTGATAAGGTTTTTTAAATATTTTTTTTTAGTTGTAGATGGACACAATATATTTATTTATTTATCTTTATGTGGTGATGAGGATCCAACCCAGTGCCTCACACATGCTAGGCAAGCACTCTACCACTGAGCCACAACCCCAGCCCCACCATGTGGTAGTTTTTAATGTAACTGAATATCTTAGATTTGAAAGTTAAAAATTTTGATAGATCCCATATTTTTCTCCTAGGAAGAATGGCTTACCTGCCAGAGAAACTGGCTCTACCTAGAAAGTATTTTTAATGCTCCAGATATTCAGAGGCAATTGCCTGCAGAGGCCAAGATGTTCCTTCAAGTGGATAAATCATGGAAAGAAATCATGAGGAAAGTGAACCGGCTGCCTAATGCTCTTCGAGCTTCTACTCAACCTGGTATAAAACAAATTTTTAAACACAAGTAAAAAGATTTTGCAATCGTCTAAAATGTTTGTCACCTATAAGAATTTAATAGTATATGGTACTTTTAACACTTCATGGAACACTGTACCTTTTCTTATTATCATCTCTCAGCTTAATGTGTAATGTTGGAAAATAAGTATTTACTTCTCTTTTTTCTATTTTTATAATTTGAGGATGTTGACACAGGGTATCAATTGCCCGCAGTCTGGCTGGGCACAATTCAGGAGCCACTTGTCAAAAGAAACGAACTTTATTTTTAGAACCAGACACACACGCCAAACAAAACAGCTCCTCAGGAAAAACCTTCAGAGCCCAACTGCCACCACCGGCTTCCCACAAGCCTCTCCACCTCCCCCACTCCTCCTGCTCTTGAGGCTGATTGGCTGGGTCATGTGGGCGGAGCCAAAAAAAGTCCCCCAATGAGCAGCTCTGCAGAGGAGCCAGTCAGTTAGAAGTTGCTGGGGCCTCTGTGAGCCAATCATCAGCTGGCAGCTGGAAGTTTGCTGGCAGCTGGAAGTTTGCTGGGGCCCCTTCGGCTACGGCTCTCAACAATCAATAATGTTTCTGCCTCACATTTTTTTTAAACAATTTTGACTTTTTTACAGTTTTACAATGTCAACAAGACATATATTTATATTCAGTTGACTTACTGTATCAATGTTTCCCACAGACATAAGCACAAAAATTTCCACACTTTATTTTTAATTCATTAATTAATACTAGTTAAAAATATTACCACTTACTGCAATTCTAGTCTCAAAGTTGAAATGTTTTAATAAATTCTGTTCTCTGGGTATGAAACCAGTCTTTCTGGGTGCATATACATGGCAATATACTACTCTTTAGACCAAAGTCTCATCAAACCTGCTTATCATATAGCAAATGGCAACACATAGACTATCTTGGTGAATATTCCCAGACAACTTCACTGCCAAGCAAGGGAAGGTTGTTGGGTTGTGCTCTCTTTCCAAAAAATCTTATATAAGAAGCAAACAGAAAGAAAAACCTATATGGAAAGAGAGAACCAAGGGTTAGTAATGAAGAAATAGTGTTCCATTGCCCCAGTTTTGTCCTTTAAAGATAGCAGAGGATACAGAGGATAGTAAAAGTAAGAAAGTGACAGAGAATGGGGAGGTTCTTGAGACTGGCTGTATTTGGAAAATGAAGGAGAAGGCAAATACCTGGCTTTTGTTTGTGTTCTCCCAGACTTCTAAAAATGGAAGCCAACTATATTTCAAATATATTTGTTAATATATGGTAATATTAAAATTAATGTTGTTATTAAAACTAATGTTAAATTCTTAGCCAATTCCTCACTTTTATTAGTCCATTCTTCTATCAAATAAAGCTAAGGTTTTTAAAATTTGAGTATTATATTTTACTTTCATTTAAAGTCATATTCTCTATTTTAATACAATTTTGACATTACTATTTTTTTTCAATGAACAGGACTTCTGGAAACTTTTCAAAACAATAATGCATTACTTGACCAAATTCAGAAGTGTCTAGAGGCCTATTTAGAATCCAAAAGAGTTATCTTTCCAAGGTAAGTTTATAAGGCAACCTAAGGCATTTTTAATAGTTGTCCAGCAGAGAGAGAAGCAAGAAAGATTTGTGACAATGAAAATCCAGCTTGTATTTTTATTGGGACTGTAAGTCTGAAGAATAAGTTAACAATATTTGCTAAAGATTTAAATGGAAAAGTGCTGGAAGGATTCTTTTTATTCCAAACCAGTTTTTATTTAAGTTGTTGTAAAAGCATTACAAGCATTGTTTTTAAATAGCATTGTAAAGAAATCAATCAGAGAAATAAAATCAGCAAGGCATACTGGAATTAAGGAAACTCAGATTAGCTATACATGACAATTAAATACTTTTGGATAAATTAAACATAATATAGAAAGTGTATTACTAAAGACAAATTTAGAAGAATATTTCATTATTTAGAGCAGGGATCAGTCTTTCTTTTTAAATAAAAGGCCACCGAGTAAATATTTAAAGATTTGCAGGCCATACAGTTTGTTGCAAATACTCAACTCCCCTATTGTACCCCAAAAGAAGCCATACAAAGTATATCTGCATGTCAGTGTGACTAAAAGATCTTTATTGACAACAACAGATGGCAGGCCTGATTTGTCACGTGGGCTATAACTTGCCAAACCCTTATTCTGTAAGTTCACATTTTTTTAAACCCGTCTTGCTGATAATGACAATGAAACATATACAAAATAGTTTTCTTTGCACAAGTATAGCCTTTATATAGTTGTAAATGGTTAATTGGCAAAATAATATTCTGTGACTTTCCACATAGCACATGCTGCAGGGACCAGCATATGCTTTTGAATCATAATGATTACCCACTATACATTAATAGAACCAAATAAGGTTCCTGAAAACACTCATTCACCTGTTGAACAAATAATGTATAGATTAGTAGGTATGTGTGAGTTACTAGGCAAGATGGATTCTAGGGAGAAGAAATAATATATCTTCATCCTAGAAGCTCAAATGCTAGTAATGCATATGTTAATAAATCAGTATCATAACAAAAACTAACAATTTTATAATATTTTATGAAAAATATCTAAGTTAATTCTAGATATTTGAACTGCATCATCACTAATATTTATAGAAAATTTATTAAGAGAACTGTGGTTTCCCCAGGAATCCAGATCTAGTATAAATAAAGGTCCAGGAAATTAGTGGATTAGAAGAGATGTGCCTAAGTAATTTATCTTCTATATCTGCCTAAGGCTTAGCTTCAATTTCAAGTTATATTTTAAAGATTCTCTTGAATACAGATTTTACTTCTTGTCAAATGATGAACTTCTGGAAATCTTGGCCCAGACACGAAATCCACAGGCTGTTCAGCCTCACCTAAGGAAATGCTTTGACTCCATTTCAAGGCTTGAATTTGCTCTCATGCCTCCTGCTGAAGGAAGAATTCCTAGTATTGACGGAGAGCCAGAAAAGGTTTACACTAATGATATCTTAGCGATGCTGTCACCAGAGGGAGAAAGGGTGAGGTGCTTTTGTTTATAAATCCTCAAAGATAAATTGTTACTCTCCCAGTGCTGGGGTAGATATCTGCACATTCTCATTCTAAGCATGCCAGGTGCTCTATGAGCTCTGTGGTTTCAAGGATAACCAAGAAAAAACCTTTGTTCTGACAGAACTCAAACTCTAATGGAGAAATTATCAAACAATTAAAAATCACACAGAAAATGCTGTAACAGAGACATGTGCTCTGTTCTTAGAAACAAAGTGGAGAAAACAGGAAACATGTCTTACCCAACTCTCCACAAGAGGCAAAATAGTGGATTAGTTTAGAGTGCCAGTTCTTTGCCAGGCCACCTAGATTTAAGACCCCATTTAATCACCTATATAAAGTGAGGATTAGTACCTGATTAGTGGCATGGTAACTTTCAGGTATTACTTTATATGAATTTTACTGGGTACTTAAAGCAATACCCAGTGAGCATTGTGTGTTAGTTACTAGTGATAGCATATCCAGGGCATTTCACAGCACCTAGAATATGGTGAACACTAAGAGAATGAATGTATTGGCTGACTGTGAGGAATCAAGCAAGTGCCATGCATGTACACACACACACCCACACACAGTCAAAAAAAAGGTGAGAAGTATCTGTTGTATGGTCACAAAAGTGAAAAGCATTATAGACAGAAGAACTATGCAAAGAAATGCCAAGGAATTAGGTTCAGTTGGAGCATAATAAGTGTATCTGTAGGAGAAGTGGGACCCCATAAACATTTATTTTTATCCTGAATTGAACTTCTTGCAAAAGATTTTGCTCATGGTGCAGAAGAAGAAAAAGGGGAGGATTAAGGATAGAGTCTTGGGGAAACATGAAATTTAAAGGGAGGTTAGAAGAACAGATGAAATGTCCAAAACAAGCAAATATTTAAGTCATTTGAAGTCTAAGAAATAAATATGAGACGTACTAAAGAGTGTCAATTGGACCTTTCATTTGGGAGGACATGGGTAACTTTAATGAGAACAGGTTTAGAGGAAGCGTTGGGAATAAAAATCTGATGATAAGTACAAAAATGGAAATAATTGAAGAAATTCATGTAGCACGTATATATTCCTCTTATAAGGAGTTGGCTCCAAGAGTAAACAGTAAAACAGTGCAGTATTTATATGTTGGAGGAGGGTGATGGGATGGCAATAGAAAATTCTAGTATTTGTGTTCAGCTTTTAGTATTTATATAACTTAGGGATCTGTTACAGAAATAAAGAAGATGTGTGTACCTTACAAGTCCTACCTGAACCATTATATCATTGCTCTGATTACCTTCTAGGTTGGCTTGGGAAAAGGCCTCAAGGCTCGAGGCAACGTGGAGGAATGGCTTGGTAAAGTGGAAGAGGCCATGTTCACATCTCTGCGGCGCCTGAGCAAAGCTGCCATTGCTGACTATCAGGGGAAACCAAGGACACAATGGGTGGTGGCAGGCCACCCTTCTCAAGTAACACAAGCAAACTGGTTAAATTTCCATTTCTGGATTCTTCTTTGGTGAGATACATCAAAATTAATGAGGATGTTTGTTTTTGTTTTCTTTTCTCTGCCCCCACCCCTCAGGTTATCCTGACAATTTCTCAAATTATGTGGTGCCGTGATTTGACTGAATGTCTGGAAACAGAAGACAGCAATCACATAGAGGCCCTAGAAGCTTTTGAAACAGTAAATTTTGAGGTGAGATTTTTAACAGAGTGACATGGAATATATTCACATGAGGTACAGTTTCAGTGGTTTTTATTTGAATGGTTAGTATACATTTGTTTTATTTCAGCAATTCTAATGCTCTGACACAACTTTTCAAAGCTTTGATATTCTTACTAAAATCGTGCATGTTCAACTATTCTTAGGGACATTACCTTTATGTTTGTTTAGTATTCATATGAGTACTTAAAAAATAGAAGAAAAACAGTTCAAGAGGAAAACATCAGTTCTCATGATTTGTAGCTTTTAAGGAATAACTGTGCTTAGAAGGTCTATCTTCTTTAAAACTTTTTAAGTACACAATACAATATTGTTAACAATAGCATAATGCTGTATAATGGATCCCTAGAACCTAGTCATCTTGCGTAACTGAAACTTTATAAAGCAACTTCCTATTTTTCCATTTCCCCATCCCTTGGCAACCACAGTTGTACTCTGTTTCTATGGGTCTGCCTATTTAAGATACCTTATATAAGTGGAATCATTCATTATTTTTCTCTCTGTGACTGGCTCATTTCACTTAGCTTAATGTCTTTTAGATTCATCCAAATTATTGCATATGATTTCCTTCTTTTTAAGGCTGAATGATATTCTATTGTATATTTATGCCACATTTTCTTTATCTATTCATCAGTTACTGGACTTTTAGATTGTTTCTACATCTCGGCTATTGTGAACATTGATGCTATTAACATAGAACTAAGATACCTCCTCAAGATCCTGATTTCAGTTCTTTTTTATATGTGTCCAGAAGCGGGATTGCTGAGCCATATAGTAATTCTATTTTAAATTTCTTTGGAAAACTTCTATGTTATTTTGCACAGTGGCTGCATCATTCCTGTGTTCTCTTATCTACACGTTCTTGCCAACACTTGTTGTCTTTTCATTTTATTTTTATTTTTTAAATATTTATTTATTTATTTTTTAGTTTTCGGTGGACACAACATCCTTATTTTATTTTTATGTGGTGCTGAGGATCGAACCCAGTGCCCCGTGCATGTCAGGCGAGCACACTACTGCTTAAGCCACATCCCCAGCCCCTCCTTTTATTTTTGATAGTAGTCATCCTACCAGTTTTGAAGTAATATTACATGTTGCTTTTGATTGTCATTTTCCTGGGGATTAGTGATGATATTGAGCTTTTTAAAAAAATTGTTCTAATTAGTTATACATGATAGTAGACTACATTTTGATATATCATACATAGATGCAGAATAACTTCTCATTCTTCTAGTTGTATATGATGTAGAGATATACTGGTCACATAATCATATATGCACATAGCACACTCATACATTGCTGGTGGGATTGTGAATTAATGCAGCCAATCTGGAAAGCAGTATGGAGATTCCTTGGTAATTTGGAATGGAACCACCATTTGACCCACCTGTCCCACTCCTCCATCTATACCCAAAGGACTTAAAAACAGTATACTACAGTGACACAGCCATATCAATGTTTATAGCAGCACAACTCACAATAGCTAAACTGTGGAACCAACCTAGATGCCCTTCAATAGATGAATGGATAAAGAAACCACGCATATATACACAATTGAATATTACTCAGCATTAAAAGAGAATAAAATTATGGCATTTGCAGGTAAATGGATGGAGTTGGAGAATATCATGTCAATCCCCCAAACCAGGGGCCAAATGTTTTCTCTGATAAGTGGATGCTAATCCATAATGATGGGGGGAGGGTACATGGAATTAGCGGAGGAACTTTAGATGGGGCCAAGGGGAAAGGAGGGAGGAGGCATGGGTGTAGGAAAGATGGTGTAATGAGACTGACATCATTACCCTAGGTACATGGATGATTGCACGTATGGTACTTCACATACTTCATGTACAACAAGAGAAGTGAAAAATTGTGCTCTGTTTGTATATAAATGAATTGAAGAGCTTTCTACTATCATGTATAACTGATTAGAACTAATAAAAATGTCATAGAAAACAAAAAATCATATATGCACATAGGGTAATAATATCCAATTCATTCTACTCTCATTCCTACCCTCATAACCCTTCTCTCCTTCATTCCTCTCTTCCTAATACAAAGTACCTCTATTCTTCCCTAGCTGCCACCTTTATTGTAAATTAGCATCTGCATATCAAAGAAAACATTTGGCCTTTGGTTCCTAGGGATTGACTTATTTCACTTAGCATAATAGTCTTCAGTTCCATCCATTTACTGGCAGATGCCATAATTTCATTCTTATTTTTGTTTTTGTTTTAGTTTTACTTGCAGAGGTAGTTTATTATAAGCAAAACAGATGGTTGGCTCTTGATTACACCTGCATATACTATCATCAGGAAAATATTTTTGTTAAAAAACAGTTAATCTTGCATAGGCCTAAAGTAGCTGTGGTTCAATCACTCAGCAAATAGAGTAGGTCGACATGGTGGGTAATTTCACCAATACTGCTGATGAGACACAGGAGCAAGCTGCTCCTATGTGACTTTCACAGTCCTGGACACTGAAAGGTGCCCTGGAATCACCATTTGTAGGATGGGAATTGAGAAGAGAGTTCCAAGGGCTATTGCTCTTTTCTTCAATGTCCATCTGCACACCTAGAAAGGAGGGTGGATTTTGCCTTAACCAAACAAACGTTTCTTTTTTTGCCATTATACATGAGCTCTCTTATTATTATTATTTTGCAATACAATTCTTAATACACCTTTATACCACAATTTATCATACCTCTGTATATAAGATATGTTAACACCAAATTCACATCTTCATACATGTATTTTGTATAACGATAAGGGTCTCCTTCCACCATCCATGCTATTCCCCTTCTCCCTCCTTTTCCCTCCCACCTCTCTTCCCTATCTAGAGGTAATCTTCCTCCCATGCTCTCCCTCCCTACCTCATTTTGAGTCATCCCTCTTGTATCAGAGAAGACATTTGTTTTTGGGGATTGGCTAACTTCACTTAGCATAATCTGCTCTAATGCCATCCATTTCCCTGCAAATGCCATGATCTTATTCTTTTTTAGTGCTGAGTAATATTCCATTGTGTATAAATGCCACATTTTTTTTATCCATTCATCCATTGAATGACATCTAGGTTGGCTCCACAGTTTAGATATTGTGAATTGTGCTGCTATAAACATTGATGTGGCTGTGTCCCTGTAGTATGCTGTTTTTAGGTCCTTTGGATAGAGTCCAAGAAGAGGAATAGCTGGGTCAAATGGTGGTTCCATTCCCAGCTTTCCAAGGAATCTCCAAACTGCTTTCCAAATTGGCTGTACCAATTTGGAGTCCCACCATCAGTGTATGAGTGTACCTTTTTCACCGCATCCTCACCAGCACTTGTTGTTGTTTGTCTTCATAATGGATGCCATTCTCACTGGAGTGAGAATGGTATCTTAGAGTAGTTTTACTTTGCATTTCTCTGATTGCTAGAGATGATGAGCATTTTTTTTTGTATATTTGTTGATTGATTGTATGTCCTCTTCTGAGAAGTGTCTGTTCAGGTCCTTGGCTCATTTATTGATTGGATTATTTGTTTGGTTTTTTTGTGTGTGTGTGTGTATGTGTGCTTATCTTGTTGAGTTCTTTATATACCCTAGAGATTAGAGCTCTATCTGATGTGTGAGGGGTAAAAATTTGTTCCCAGGATGTAGGCTTCCTATTCACCTCACAGATTATTTCTTTTGCTGAGAAAAGACTTTTTAGTTTGAGTCCATCCCATTTGTTGATTCTTGGTTTTAATTCTTGTGCTATAGGAGTCTTATTAACGAAGTTGGGGCCTAATCCCACGTGATGGAGATTAGGACCTATTTTTTCTTCTATTAGACATAGGATCTCTGGTTTAATTCCTAGATCCTTGATCCATTTTGAGTTAACTTTTGTGCATGGTGAGAGATAGGGATTCAATTTCATTTTGTTGCATCTGGATTTCCAGTTTTCCCAGCAACATTTGTTGAAGATGCTATCCTTTCTCCAGTGCATGCTTTTGGCACCTTTGTCTAATATAAGGTAGTTGTAATTTTGTGGGTTAGTCCTGTGTCCTCTATACTGTAACAATTGGTCTACCAGCCTATTTTGGTGCCACTACCATGCTGTTTTTGTTCCTATTGCTCTGTAGTATAGTTTAAGGTCTGGTATAGTGATGCCACCTGCTTCACTCTTCCTACTTAGAATTGCTTTAACTATTCTGGGTCTCTTATTTTTCCAGATAAATGTTATGATTGCTTTTTCTGTTTCTATGAATAATGCCATTGGGATTTTGATTGGAATTGCATTGAACCTGTATAGTGCTTTTGGTAGTATGGTTATTTTAATAATATTAATTCTGCCTATCCATGAGCAAGGTAGATCTTTCCATCTTCTAGGGTCTTCTTCTATTTCTCTCTTTAGGGTTCTATAGTTTTCATTGTATAGATCTTTCACCTCTCTTGTTAAGTTGATTCCCAAGTATTTTTTTTCTGAGGATATTGTGAATGGGGTAGTTTTCGTCATTTCCTTTTCAGAGGATTTGTCACTGATATACAGAAATGCCTTTGATTTATGGGTGTTGATTTTATATCCTGCCACTTTGCTGAATTCATTTACTAGTTCTAGAAGTTTCTTGGTAGAGTTTTTTGGGTCTTCTAGGTCTAGAATCATATCATCAGCAAATAGTGCTAGTTTAAGTTCTTCTTTTCCTATAGTTTATTCCTTTAATTTCTTTCATTTTGTCTAATTGCTCTGGCCAGTGCTTAAAATACTATGTTGAATAGAAGTGGTGAGAGAGGACATCCCTGTCTTGTTATAGATTTTAGAGGGAATGCCTTCAGTTTTTCTCCATTTAGAATGATGCTGCCCTGAGGCTTAGCGTAGATAGCTTTTACCATGTTGAGGTGAGTTCTTGTTATCCCTAGTTTTTCTAGTGTTTTGAACATAAAGGGGTGCTGTATTTTGTCAAATGCTTTTTCTGTGTCTATCAAGATGATCATATGGTTCTTATCTTTTAAGTATTTTGATATGATGAATTACATTCATTGATTTCCATGTGTTGAACCAACCTTGAATCTCGGGGATGAATCCCACTTGATCATGGTGCACGATCTTTTTGATATGTTTTTGTATCCAATTTGCCAGAATTTTATTGAGGATTTTTGCATCTATATTCATTAGAGAAATTGGTCTGAAGTTTTCTTTCTTTGAAGTGTCTTTGTCTGGTTTTGGAATCAGGGTGATATTGGCCTCATAGAATGAATTTGGAAGTACTCTCTCTTTTTCTATCTCCTGAAATAGATTGTAGAGTATTGGTATTAGTTCTTCTTTAAAGGTCTTGTGAAACTCGGCTGTATATCCATCTAGTCCTGGGTTTTTCTTGGTTGGTAGTCTTTTGATGGCTTCTTCTATTTCCTCACTTGATATTGGTCTGTTTAAGTTGTGTATGTCTTCCTGACCCAATCTGGGCAGAGCATATGAATTTATCGATGGTTTCACTATCTTCTATTTTATTAGAGTATAAGGTTTCAAAATAATTTCTGATTATCTTCTGTATTTCTGTAGTGTCTGTTGTGATATTGCCTTTTTCATCCCATATGCTAGTAATTTGGGTTCTCTCTCTTCTCTTCATTAGCATGGCTAAGAGTCTGTCAATCTTATTTATTTTTTCAAAGAACCAACTTTTAGTTTTGTCAATTTTTTCAATTGTTTCTTTTGTTTCAATTTCATTGATTTCAGCTCTAGTTTTAATTATTTCTAGCCTTCTGTATTTGCTGCTGATCTGTTCTTTTTCTAGGGCTTTGAGATGTAGTGTGAGGTCATTTATTTGTTGGCTTTTTCTTCTTTTAAGGAAAGAACTCCATGCAATGAGTTTTCCTCTTACTACTGCTTTCATAGTTTCCCAGAGATTTCAATATGTTGTGTCTGTGTTTTCATTTACCTCTAAGAATTTTTTAATTTCCTCCTTGATGTCTTCTGTAACCCTTTGTTCAATCAGTAGCATATTCTTCACTCTCCATGTGATTTAGGAATTTTTCTTCCTTTTTATCGTTGATTTCCAATTTCATTCCATTATGATCAGATAAAATGCATGGTAGTATCTCTACTCCTTGATATTTGCTAAGAGTTGCCCTGTTGCATAATATATGGTCTATTTTGAAGAAGGATCCATGTGCTGCTGAGAAAAAAAGTGTATCTGCTTGATGTTAGTTGATATATTCTATATAAGTCAATTAAGTCTAAGTTATTAATTGTGTTATTGAGCTCTACAGTTTCTTTATTCAACTTTTGTTTAGAAGATCTGTTCAGTGGTGAGAGAGGGGTGTTAAAATCACTCATGATTATTGTGTTGTGGTCTATTTGACTCTTGAACTTGAGAAGAGTTTGTTTGATGAACATAGCTGCACCATTGTTTGGGGCATATATATTAATGATTGTTATGTCTTGGTGGTGTATGGTTCCCTTGAGCAGTATGTAGTGTCCTTCTTTATCCCTTTTGATTAACTTTGGATTGAAGTCTATTTTATTTGATATGATTATGGACACCCCTGCTTGCTTCCAAGGTCCATGTGAGTGGACCTTTCACCTTTTACCTTTCACCCTCAGTCCCTGTATGTCTTTTCCTATCAGATGAGTCTCCTATAGGCAGCATATTGTTGGATCATTTTTTTTTTCATCTAGTCTACTTGCCTATGTCTTTTGATTGGTGAGTTTAAGCCATTAACATTTAGGGTCACTATTGAGATATGGTTTGTATTTCCAGCCATATTTGTTTATTTTTGTTATTTAAATTGATTTGTTTTTCCTCTTTGATTAGTTTTTCCCACTGTTGGTTTTCATTGTTATTTTTCATTTCCTCTTCATGTAATGTTTTGCCAAGGATGTTTTGAAGCGCCAGTTTTCTAGATGCAAATTCTTTTTGACTTTTGTTTATCATGAAAGGTTTTTATTTCATCTTCAAACCTGAAGCTTAGTTTTGCTGGATACAAGATTCTTGGTTGGAACACATTATCTTTCAGCACTTGAAATACTTTGTTCCAGGATCTTCTAGCTTTCAGATCTGTGTTGAAAGATCAGCTGTTAACCTCATAGGTTTACCCCTAAATGTAATCTGCTTCCTTTCTCTTGTGGCTTTTAAAATTCTCTCCTTGTTCTGTATGTTGGACATTTTCATTATAATGTGTCTTGGTGTGGGTCTGTGGTGGTTTTGTACATTCGGCATCCTGTAGGCTTCTAGGATTTGGATTTCTGTTTCATTCTTCATGTCTAGAAAGTTTTCTAAAATTATTTCATTGAACAGATTGTTCATTCCTTTGGTTTGGACCTCTGTACCTTCCTCTATCCCAATAACTCTTAAATTTGGTCTTTTTATGCTATCCCATATTTCTTGGATGTTCTGCTCATGATTTCTTATCAGTCTCTTTGTGCTGTCTACACTCTTTTCGAGATGATATACTTTGTCTTCGTTGACTGATGTTCTGTCTTCTAAGTGTTCTACTCTTCTGGTGATACTCTCATTTAAGATTTTAATTTGGTTTATTATTTCCTTCATTTCTAGGATTTCTGTTTGGTTTTTTTGTATAACCTCTATCTCCCTGTAGAGTTGATCTTTTGCTTCTTGGACTTGTTTATGTAATTCATTGTCAAAGTGATCTTTCATTGTCTGCATTTGCTGTCTAATGTCTTCCTTGAGACTCCAGATCATCTGAACCATGTATATCCTGAAACCTTTATCTGACATTCTTTCTTCTGTAGATGTTACCTCCTCTAATGTTGAATTGCCCTGCATTGTTTGTGGTTCTTTCTTTCCTTGTCTTTTCATGTTGCTCACGTTTCTTTCCAGCTCTGTGTGACTTTTGTGTTATTGTTTTTTCCCCTATAGATTTGTATTGCTCTCATATAGTTCTCATATAGTTCCTCTCCTTTGTGATGGGAGACAATGTAACCAGTTCCCAATATCAACTATACATCATCTATGAGTTAGTTTCTGTTATTAATACATTTATAGTCAGTCTTTATGTTTAGAGATGTTGGATTCAATTATAATTTAAAATATATTCATTGGTTTCATAAAAGGCATAGTTTCTGTTGGCGTATAGAGAACTGAGGGTCAGGCGTAGGACGTTATGTTAAGTGGGAAAGATGAGAGAGTATGGGGTTAATATATGTTAGCTACTTTGGAGGAGAACACTAATGAAGGAAGTTATTAGCAGGAGAATAGACAGGAGATATTTTATAGTAGTTAAGTACATGGGAAGACAATAAAAGCGTAGAAACAAATACCTATTTGCATTTAGTAAATTATACGTAATAGATATAGTAACACTTGGGAGGTTGAGAGAGGAAGAGAATGAGGAAGAAAAGTAAAAAGAAAAGAAGAAGAAAAGTGGAGAAAAGAGATAGAGAGAAAGGAATGAATAAAAGAGGAAAATAGAGAAGAAAAAGATAAAAAGAAAAAAAGGAAAGAAGGAAAGGGGGGGGGAATGCACTGTTAGAATTCTGGTTTCTTCTCTTCCAGTAGGTGGCGTTGTGCACTCCAGGTAGGGTCTCTGCCCTCAGGGTGGTGGAAGCAATCTGTGTGAAGCAGCTCTCTCTCACCTGCCTCTCCAATCCTGGTCTCTTTTGGTTGCTTCCAATCTCTATCCCCCTCCCCTCTCCTGCCCCCCAGGCCCCAATTGATGGGTCTCTTGTCTGAAGCCCTGGGTTCACTCTGGGTGGGTGGCGCCCTGGCCGCCCCACGCTTCTGATCAACTGAGCGCTATCTCTGTGTTGGGTAGACACCAAGTCATCACAGCTGTGGAGAGGGGGAGCTGGAAACCGGCAACCTGTTCTGTCATATTCCCACGGAGAGCTGGTGAGAAAGGTTTTGAGTTATCACAGCCGCGTAGGGGGGGGGGCTGCGAATCACACACCTGTTCAGATGCCCATCATGCTGTCAGCTACACCCACCAAAAGTTGATGAGGTAGATTTTCCAAGATGGCAAGCACCCATTTCCACACAAGGGTGTCCAGTGAGGTGGAGGGAACTGGGCTGTTCCTACCCTACGTCCAGAATTCGGTCCTTGGTCTGGTGCTCTGCAGTGTTATGGCTCACAGTTTGGCCCGCACCAGCCCTGAAGGATCAGTAACCCTGCATCTCTGCGCTGCCAGAAATCCTCAGTGCTCAAAGTCTGCCCGTCTGCTGGGGGTCCCATCGCTGCGCTGCTGGCGGGCATCCATGGCAAAGAGCAACTCTGGTTTCCTCACGTCCTGGGCTGGGCTTGCAACAAACTGCTGTTTAAAATCCTGACACATGCTCCATGAAGCTTAAATTCATGAATGGGAGCCCCTGTGAGGGAAAACGTCCTACCACTCACTGGGAGTCACTCCAGTAATGGGTTCTTTTCTACTTCACCATCTTGGAACCCTAACATTTCTTCTTCATTCTTCTTTAAGACTGAGTTATATTCCATTATGTTTATATACCACAATTTCTTTATCTACTTAACTGTGGAAGGGCATCTAGGTTGGTTCCATAGTTCAGCTATATGAATTGAGCTATAAATATTGATATGAATGCATCACTGTAATATGCTATCTTTTAAGTCCACTCATAGTGGATTAAAGATTTAAATGTAAGATCTGAAACTGTCAAACTCATAGTAGAAAACAGGGAAAAAGCTTCAAGGCATGGGCCTTGGCCTTTATTTGTTGGACACAATAACAAAAGCATAGGTAACGAGTGGGATGGCATCAACAAACAGACAAAAGAGCTTTCTGTGGCAAAGGAAACACTTCAGGGTGAGAAGGCAACCTAGATAAAAGGAAAAAAAAAACATTTGCAAACTATATATCTTACAAGGACCTAGACCTAATCTTTAACCCAAATTCAATTACATTTCCAAGCAATATGGCAGTTTTTAAGATTCACCCTTAAAACAGAAAAAGGAGAGAAAAACTTTCTTGAAATAAGAGAAATTACTCTCATGAATGTCCTCAGTGAAATTTCATCTCCAGAGCTGTAGGAAGGGGAAGTGATCCACCAGAGAAAACTCCATTAACCTCTATGTAGTGGTGGCATCTGATTAGGGTTGTGAGTGAAAATTCAAACCAGCTGTGCAAGACCTTCAGCGGCACCACTCTTCTTTGTAAACAGTTTAACAACTTAGGTGAGAATCAGGAGCTAAAATTTTCAAAAAATGTTTTTATTTAATCATCCATTGGCCTGATTAAAATGCTTAGGTGTCCTGATTACCAATAAAAAAAAAAAAACTATCCCTGAAAATGAAGAGCATTACCTTTAACTACATCCAGTTTTTTGACAGAACTGTCTTCCTTCAAGACATCATAGTAGTTAAGAGTATGGTCTCACTTTCCTTGAAGCAAATGTCTATTCAAGTTTCATTTTGCTACTTCATAACTGTTTGACTGTCATCAAGTAGCTTTACTCTCTTTCAGTTTCCTCAAATGTAAAATGGGAGTAAAGACAGTTTATACTTCACAGAAGTCTTATGGAAATTAAATGAGTTAATGCATTGTTTGGTCAAAGAATTATAAATTTTTAAAACTAGATGATTTTAGAAAATGTGTAACTTTAATAGTAAAAATATGTATAAGCAAGCTAATATTGAAAATTCACTATGACAATGACTTTTTTTTTAATTTGTAGAGATTAAATGCCCTGGCTACAGTAGTTCGAGGCAGTCTACCTAAATTGCACAGAAATATCATAACTGCATTGATTACTATTGATGTGCATGCAAGAGATATAGTCACTGAGCTTGTTAACGCCAAGGTAAATGTTTCATTTAAGTAAGATCACATACTTCTTCCTGAAATTATTGTGTCTAATATACATTTCATCCATAATCCCTTATGTAGGTAGACAAAGTTGAATCCTTTGACTGGCAGAGACAACTGCGCTATTATTGGGATGTAGACATAGACAATTGTGTGGCTAGAATGGCACTATCTCAGTACACTTATGGCTATGAATATTTGGGAGCATGCCCAAGATTGGTTATTACTCCTCTCACGGTGAGTGACTGATCACTTAGGTTAATACTGATACAAGTGCTTTTTGTCAAAACCATGAGAAGTTTCATCTAACAATTTTAAAGGAATTTGCTGTGATACATCTTTGTAAAGCAGATATTTATATACTTTAATTATGTACATGGACCGTTGAGTACACTTCAATTGTATAAAACCCTACATGGGAACCAGTGGCCCTCCTATAGAAAGGAAATGACATAAATTTGTAGCTAAAGTCAATTCCCTTCAATGATGACAATTTATTAATTTCTTCAGGATCGCTGCTATCTTTGCCTCATGGGGGCTTTGCAGCTTGACCTAGGAGGTGCACCAGCTGGTCCTGCTGGCACTGGAAAAACAGAGACCACCAAAGACCTAGCAAAAGCTCTTGCCATCCAGTGTGTGGTCTTTAACTGTTCTGATGGTTTGGACTACAAGGTACATTTCCCTTATCTGAATACTAACGTTAAGTGTTTTGTGTGGCTTTCAATATTTGCAACACAACATAACAAAACAAGGAAACAATGAGGCTATGTCAAATAACGGAAATGAAGCAGGGCAAAGAATGGTTAAAAGTGAAAAAAGAGAACAAGGAAGAAGAATCAATCTACTATTGCAGTATGTTATTTTGCCTTAAATGTTATTTTGCCTTAAAATATTACAAATATTTTAAGAAAATCTAGCCTGACATAGATATGTATTCTTTAAAGAGACAAATATTTTAATAATGCTTTAGGTAAATTGTAAATATTATTTGAAATTATATCAAAACTTGATGAAGAATGGTTTCTTAATGTTAACTTACAGTGTAAAAACTGAAACCATATCAGTGATGCTTTTCTACTCTACTCTGATGAGAGAAGGAGATTGGAAAAGGCAAATAACACCTTAGTGTTATTATAAGAACACTTGGATTTTGCAGACTGCTGAAAAAAACTTTTTGACTTACAGGAATCCTTATTTGTTTTCACTTCTTCTGATAATTGCTTTTAAAACATAAATTTATTTCTGTATTTGCAATACATTAGTGGTGAACATGATCTGCCAGCTCATTAAATAAGACTTTGTTCAATACAACCTGCCAACTTTCTGTTCCACTTTCACATTTCTTTTCACTTCCAAGGCTGATGAAATTTACATACTATTTTAAAACTATAGTTATGTTGTCTTTGTTTTGTCTAGGGGGTGAATATAAAAATATGAACCCTTAGCACAGCACAATCAAGGATTGTTCATCACGGAATTTAACAGAATATTAAACCCATAGAAAAGAGCCAACACACCATCATGAAACCTCTGACATTCAAAGAAAGCATTCCAAGTATCAGGGCTAATAGATTGTTTTTTCATTTCTATTCTACTCTCTCTGCTTCTTTGTTTTTTCATTTCTATTCTACTCTCTCTGCTTCTTTTTAGAACAGTGTCTTTCTAACTTAGTATGCATATGAATCCTCGGGCTTAACATCTCCTTCTCCCTGCCAACCAGAGTAACTGCTACGTCTTTACCACTGACAGCTTCAGGCAGGCTGTCCTTCAGCCTGATAGACAAGGATTATTAGGGTATGCATTATAGAATTGTTTCTGCTTTCTACCAGCACCTAATTCAGAGTGGTGTGGATTGATTTGTATCTTCCTAAAAGATGTTCAAGTCCTAACACCTTGCATGTGTGAACATTACCAGATTTGGGGATAGAAATCTTCACAGAGGTAATCTAGTTAAAATGGGATCCTACTGGAACTGGATGAACTAGTGTCCTTATGAGAAGAGGCAAATGTGGCAGTGGTCACACAGAAAGAGGAACACCATGTGAAGGTACACAAAGGCATAGATTAGAGTGATGCAGTGCAAGCCAAAGAATGCCAAGGATTACCTGCAAGTACTAGAATCTAGAGTCAAGGAAATGTCTTTCCTCGAGCTTTTGTAGTGAATGTGGCTTTGCCAATACTTTGGGTTCAAGTATGTAGCTCCCAGAACTGTAAAAGAATAGATTTCTGTAGCTTTCGCCACCCAGTTTATGCAAATTGTCACAGCAGTCCTAGAAAACTAATATACAGCCCAAAATTCTTATTATTAAATGTTCCCTCAACTTTCCTAATATAAACCCAAATCCTATAACTCCTCCCAAGGCTCCTTTACTAAGACAACCCACAGTTCCCTCATGGTTTCCAAGGTTCCCCATAATGTATGATCTCACTTGTTGAAATAAATAATATGCCCAATTGTGTTTGACTATAGGTGTGTTTCTGGCTTTCACTTATAAGCACTGAGTCCTTTACATGGGAAGAGAAGAATTAGAAACTGCCTGACTTGCAAAAGTGTTTATTTCCCAGGCAGTCCGTGGAATTGTTCCTTTGTTCAAAATTAGTATTTGGAATTTTTCCTTTGCTTAACAGGCTGGAGGTTTTCACATTCTGGGGCAGTATACCAGAGTAAGATTTAGTATGAATGAGAGCATGGAAGCTTCTAGGATCTATTGGGTCTTTGCACATGTGGCACTTGACTTAGTGAATACAGCCATAAGGAGGCTGAATTTCAAAACCTCGCTTTCCTCCTCTCCTAGGCACAAACTACACAAACAGGAATGAAGGAAAGAGGATCTTTTGTGAAGGACAGATAGAAATGAAGAACCAGTATGACCACAGCCATGTTCTCAAGAGATAAATTATAGCAAAGAGTCTATATCAAAGATAAAGATCTAGAATTTTCTTTTTTACTTCCTTTAAAACTGTCCATTCACAAATATTCCTTGAGAAATCTTCATGTACTCCAGGAAGTAAGCATAATCTCACATACAAAGACCATTGCCATGGAATGGTCACCCACTCTTATAGAAGGGTTCTTCAATTTTGTTGTCTAGAATACCAACTTGATCATTAGTACTATCCATTCTACCATTCCGTGCACCCATTTAATTCTCCATTTAATTTTTTATCATGGCTATAGCATTATTAATACTCAAGAACTATTTCTAATCTTTGACAAATTTGTTTTTAGAGCATATGATTTTATGCTCTAAAGTACAGTTTCCTCTCAGATCTCAAGGATGCCATGTGAGTTTTCAATATTCTGTTCTGTTCCCTAAATTATCTCCATTTTTACCAGCATTGCTCATTCAGTTCATCCTTCTCATTCCTTCTTTTTCTTGAAATTGATTTCTCTCAATTGTCTGTTGCTCTTCACTTTTCGGTTCAGAAGTATGGGTTGGACTAGTGTGGGTAGCTTGTTTACTCAAAATGTCCTTCTCTGAATGAAGGAGCTATTGTGAGTATTGTAGAAGTATAGGATGTGTGGACAGCATAAGCATACTTCCCCAGTTTATGCAAATTGTCACAGCAGTCTTATGGAGAAGCCAAATATCAGGAAGCCCCTATTAAGTGTCAAATAAAAAATTTTCTTTCAAAGATGTGTATATTTCAATGGAGTTTACCCTTGGATGGAGCTGTCTTTTCTTTATTATCTTTGAATTTCAATAACTAAAATAGAAATTTGAATTTATCTTTCTTTCCTGTCTCTTCTTCTTTTATCTCTCTAGATAATGTCTTCTCCCAATAACTCCCCAAAGCATATCTCTTTTCTAGAGAAGGCAGTACTTGAGTTTTAGCTTGGTGAAAGAAAGTCAGTACTGAAATCTCAAGAGTCCTGTTACAGAGAGATAAAGGACCCAAAAACCTGATTTTTCCAAGTGTTGATCTTTGGCTAATTTCCAAAGATTGCCCTAAAGCCTGTTCCCGATTTCCTTACATGTACTGATGTTGGGTTTGGAGTTTCTTGTAGGTACCACTAAAGGGAAGTTCTCCTCCCTCTCTGCCTTGGGTCTGCAATTTTCCCTTCTCATTAGGCAATCTGTTTCCATGTATTTTCCATCTTCCAATAATTTTTTTTCCAAAACTCTCTTCATACTACCAGTTTCCCTTTCTGTTATGTTTCTGTCAAACCTAATACAAGTATAGACACAGAAATGTAGAGAGATACACACATATCCATCTGTCTTTCTACAATTTATGGGAATTAGAATAAGGTGAGGTAGTGCATGCTCAGTTGAACACCTAAGAGACAGAAAACCCATTAGCTCTGTTTGGATAGTGCAACATGTATCAATCCAAAATCCAAGTCTCCAAAGAAATTGTACACTTTAGATAGCAGCAGTACATACTCATTTTCTTCTGTCATAAGGATTCTGCTATAGAAAAAAGCAAGAACCTGTACTTTAACCTGTGCAGTGATGCCTTCTGCTCAGTAGTAGTCATATGTTGTCAACCACTAGAGTGCCTTTGAAAAATAACAAAAGCTTACATTAATAAAATTTTCTAAGGGTTTTTTAAAGTCTTTAAATTTGTGTCTTCCATGTCTTAGAGTCTTGAGAACCTGTCAAGTATTTGTGGAGATGAGTAGGATTGTTTTAAAAAAGAAAGAAAATTGGTCAGATTATTTTGTTATTTAAAAGTAAAAATTAGATTCAAAGCTTTGAGAGAGGCAAAAAGATTTCTTGTAGAAAACTTCTTACATTCTGACAGCCCACTATTTACTTAAAACCATTGCTTATTTGTAGATAACACCTCTCCTGTTTAATACTTCAGCTCAAAATTTAGCTTTTGAAGGAATTAAACTGTGTAATTCAAAGGTAAATGATTTTATTGTGATTTCAGATGATGGGGCGCTTCTTCAGTGGGTTGGCCCAGTCAGGAGCCTGGTGCTGCTTCGATGAATTTAATCGAATAGACATAGAAGTTTTGTCAGTGATTGCACAGCAACTCATCACCATTAGGAATGCCAAAGCCGCAAAGGTAAGGATTGGTCAATTCTCTATCTTAAGTTTGTAGCTAACACACAGCTTGTTGTATTTGAGGAAGGAAAATTCTAGATTTAGCCTATCTAGTTCATATTTCTGGTTTAATTGATGAATGCTACAGCAACAGGACTTAATTGGATGAATTAATTCTGCATCCAAGCAACACAGAGAAAAATCAGTGCTGTGACGATACAGAAGAATATGAGACTCAGTCCCATAGTAGTCACATGCTGTCAACCTCCTAGAGTGCCTTTGAAAAATAACAAAAACTTACACAAACAAAATTTTCTAAGGTTTTTTTTAAGTCTTCAGATTTGTGTCTTCCATGTCTTAGAGTCTTTAAGAACCTGTGAAGCTCTTCCTCACATACTCACACCCTGTTCCTCTGCTCTCCACTTCCTTTTTCTCTCCTTTCACTTCCTTTTCTGCAGGGAGGGGCATACTGGGGATTGAATTCAGGGGCACTCGACCACTGAGCCACATTTCCAGCCCTATTTTGTATTTTATTTAGAGACAGGGTCTAGCTGAGTTGCTTAGCACTTTGCTTTTTGCCAAGGCTGGCTTTGAACTCAAGATCCTCCTGCCTCAGCCTACCAAACTGGTGGGATTACAGGCATGTACCACTAAGCCGGCTCCCTGCCCTTCTTGTTTCTGTTTCTCTAAGATTGCTTCTTATGAACTTCACTGTGTTCATAATAGCCTCCAGGCTTAGCTTACTGCTGGTGGAAAAATGGGTAGAAATCTTAGGAAATCCAAGAGGACCTTGGCTCTCCAGAGCTCACTGGACTAGAAAATCTAAGGAGTATAGGGTCAAATGAATGTTTGTAGTAGTCTTGTTATTTAAAGTTTGTTTCAGCCACATATGAATATGTTCTGAAGAAGGGGATATTGTATTGGAAGCTGATTGCAATGAAAGATGAGACCAAGACTCCTAATGCTCTGTATTGACCTTCTGAGCTTTAGTCACTGAAAGGCAGCAGTGATGCACAGCCCATACAAACTAAAATCCCTCCAAGCCCCTCAAGGGTCCCCCACTATTCCCTAGGCCCCTGTCAATAAAGCCTCAGATGTCCTCAAGCTCTATAAGTAAGGTTTTGCCTGACAGAGCAGGAGACATTTACATTCAACTCCCCCTCTGGAACAGGAACCACTCATATCAAAAGGGGGCCCTGATAAAGAGTTGTTAAGTTTTTGGTTATTGTCTCTATAAAGAAACAAATTATAGAACAAATAAAAAGAAATGAGGAATTATACTTTAATAACTGATAAAAGTCATTGTGGTATACTTTACATTTATCTCATCTTTACACCAAACTTTTGTGTAGTATATGGTACTTTCTCAAAGTTATAGGTAAGAAGGATTAAAAGTTAAAAAATATTTAGTAGACCTCATAATACTAAGATACACACCTAGATCTATGTGACCCTGAAGTCTGAACTCCTTCATCTACCCACCCTCCTCCTTGCGACATACTCTGGGGATGTCTATATTAAAGACAAGGACTTTCAGATATAACCAGTAAATCATTATCATCCTGCTGAGTAACTGAAAACAAAGCTGGATGGGGGGCAATGACCAGAGAAAATAGAAGCACTGCCAGCTCAAGAGCTACCATGTGAGGATTAGGGAAAGTAGGAGGACTCTGAGATTAACCAACCTTGACCTCAATTTCTAGTGGCCAGATGAGATACTTGGAGTGGGGTGCATCCCCTGTTATAGAAGAAATAAAGCACAGAGATGGAGGATTTGAATAGCACGTTTAGTCTTTTAACATCAGGAGAATTGGCCTCATCTAGGCAATGACACATTGCCCTAGCTCTGCCCTGGTCTTTCCCTTATTCCTCATGTTTGTTATAGCACCTTCATACAGTGGCCCAACTAGAAACCCTGAATTTGCCTCTGATTTGTCTGTTATCAACCCAGAATCTAAAATGTCACCAAATTATATTAATTATACCTACTAGGTGCCTCTCATCCCCACTTACACCTCTCAAATTCTGGCTTTCATCTTCGTGTTAGTGACAGTTCCTTAATGGCCTCCCTGTCTGTAGTTTGCCCAACCTCTCCACTACCATCTTTGTTCCTATCACTCTGCTTACAAGAATCCTCTGTTTCCCCTCAACCAGGGGACTAAAACTAAATTCTTCAGTTTAGTGTGCAAGACTCTACATGTCCAGGCCCCAACCTAGCCATACTTTTACTTTGTTGCAAAGTAGATTGCTGGTCATTCCTGGAACATGCAGGGCTCTTTCTTCCTCCTGCTCATTTTTCCAGGAAAGGCTGCTCCTGCTTATGTACCTGAAATGTCCTTTTTAATTCTTCAGGTCTCAAGAAAACTGCCTCTCCCAAGGGAGGCTTTGCTCATACCTCCACTGTAATATTTTTAGCACCATGTTGTCATACTGTCTAGGTCTGATGGCCCACAACAAACCTAGAGCTTCTCAAGAGTCAAGTTTCCTTCAGCTCTGTGCCTCCATGGCTAACTTAAGCCTCATCCACAATAAGTGCTTAACAAGCCTCTGCTGTTGAATGAAAGTGAAAAGGCACCAAAGGTTAAGAATAGATTAGAATTTCTTGGAAAATACCAGAAAGTGGGAGTGGAGAACTTTAGTGACTGTTGAACTGAAGAGTCTAAGCAAAAGATATTGAGGCCTAGAAGATTTTAGGATTGGACGAGGAAAGAAGAGACATATTGGTCAAGGAAGGGGCAGGGAGGCAGAGAATATGAAACACAGAACCCAGAGATTGGAAGTAGGTAGAACAGAATCAGAAGAGAAATGCTCCCTGTTGTCCCAACAATAGGATTCAGTAGTCTTTGCTTGAATGCTTCGTGCTCAGTTATTATGTGAGAATTTACAAATGTCTGGAGAAGGGTTCATTTATACTTTCTTTTTAAACAGCTCTCTAGATTCATGTTTGAGGGAAGAGAAATAAAGTTGGTTATGACTTGTGCAGCCTTCATCACAATGAATCCTGGATATGCTGGCAGAACCGAGTTGCCAGATAATTTGAAGGCTCTATTTAGACCAATGGCAATGATGGTTCCAAATTATGCTTTGATTGCAGAGGTAAGCTTTCTGTTTTTTTTTTATTATTAAGAAGCAAAATTTTCAATGTGATTTCTTTTATTGTAGATTGTTATCACATAGAATGTTTATTCTGCATGTTTGGTTTTGGTAGTTGTTTTTTACTGCAATTATAGTAGGCCCCTAAAACTGGAATAAATCCATGAGTTTCATTAACCAGTTCATTTATCAGTTTTATCAGTTCATCTCTAGGAATTAAAATGTAAGGATTGGTTCTTGAAATACTGTATTATTCTCACTTCCCTTTATGCATTTTTTGTTGTTGTTAGAATCAAGGAATGCTGAGTAGAAACTATATTAATCAATATGATGGAAGGATTGGTTTGTCAGTCTATAACAATTAGTAAGAAAACAGTAATCACTAATAAATTGTGATATTGTTTGTTCTGCCTTTATCTAACAAGACATATTTTATTTCTAATTTCAATGGTATTTATTCCTTAATACTAGCTAAGAATAAATGTTCTTAAGTATCATATTTATTTTTCAAGGAACTTGGATTAAGGTACGGTCTGTATGCAATAAAGGGCACAGGCTCACAAGGGTAAAACTCAGTGAATTCTTACACATGTATTCATCTGTCTGACCACCAAGACCAAAATATTGTCAGACTCCAGGAGGCCCCTTATGTTCAGCACTGCTTTTCATAATGAGACACCACCCTTTT
Organism: Urocitellus parryii; assembly: GCF_045843805.1. Taxonomy (NCBI): domain Eukaryota; kingdom Metazoa; phylum Chordata; class Mammalia; order Rodentia; family Sciuridae; genus Urocitellus; species Urocitellus parryii. The sequence goes on from NC_135542.1 coordinate 102,989,254, forward strand.
AAGAATGGAATTTCTTAGAAAACACAGATTATTCCTTTAGCTAATAAATTCCTTTGATAACAGATAATTTTAAAATTCTCTATAAAGTTAAGGTAATTGATTAACATCAGAATAGACCATGCCAAGTCCTGTCATTGCAAGAATTACAACTCAAAAGCTCAGTATCCTCAATAACTTTTTTAGGCATAGTGGGGTGGGGGAAGCAGTTAAGATGGGTGTTGGCTTCACTCTGATTCTCTCTATGGACATGGATGATTATTTCTTGCTCATTGTCCCACCTGGTAGAAACTAAACTGGGTTTAAAACCCAGTGCAATATATTTTTTTCATATCTCATATTTTGTACTATTACTGTTAGTCAGTATTGAGGGGGCAAATTTAAAAATCTCATCTTCTGAATGTTACTCCTCTTGTTACAGATTGAGAATAGTCAGAGTCTGTCATCAATAAACATTTTTATTACTTGTGTGCAAAACATTGCAAATCAGTAATTAAAAGCAGTAAACAAAATAGGCCTTGTAAGACATCTATGCATCCTTCAAATTCTGCAGTGGTTATGGCAGATTATGGGTAAAGGAAGGGTCCATTCCTACCACTGTCAAAGATGTCAGGCTTTATTCAACTAATTTAACCAAGGATGCAGAAATTTTTCAGGAGCCAAGGTAGTCTTATAGGGAGAAGCTACAAATCTTTATGTAGCTTCCCTTGATTCCCAGGGAACCTAAAGAGAGCAAGTGGCCATCACTGGTACTATCCACCAAGGTGGCCTTTTTGTCAGATTAGAGAAGTCCAATTCTTGATTTTGTACTCAGGAGTTACGATACCATCCAACCTCTATTTGTACATTTCCAAAAATTGAACTCTGCTATTCCTTGAACTAAAAGTCACCAAGCCCACATCTTCATTTACATGGAGAAAGAAAATCAATTTCCTGCTATTACCTATAATATTCTACCTGACCCCTTCTTGTGGCCCTGAAAATTCTTTTCCCTTCACTCTTCACATGTCTTTATTAAATAATATAAAAACATGAAAAGGCATGAAGTCAAGAAGTTGATTTTTAATATATTGGTATTATACTAATATATTGTCATCAATACAATATAAGAAGTATTGTGTTAAATTTTTCTGTTCTAGGTAATCCTATATTCTGAAGGATTTGAATCCAGTAAAACATTAGCAAGAAAAATGACCCAGATGTATAAGCTTTGCAGTGAACAGCTCTCTCAACAGGATCACTATGATTTTGGCATGAGAGCTGTGAAGTCTGTATTGGTCATGGCTGGGTAAGAAACCAAATTAATTGAGAGTGAAACTTCCGAACTCTGTAATCAAATGCATTAAGTGGGTCACTCACAGGAGGCTCTTACAGCAACACTTAATTCATAGCAAGTGACTAATAAATATTAGTGGCTGCTTTTGCAGCATTCTTCCTGTGACTCTCCCATGATATGTGACAGATCTTCACTGAGTCCCAACATGGTTGCTCTCCTGAATCCAACTAGGCTTCAGCTAAGTTTCATTTTCCCTAAAGTCATAGCATATATTGGGTTTTAGTGTACAAAAGCCTTTGATATCATCAGACAGGATGACAAGACTTAAAAAGCACATAGTTTGCTATGTATATATGCTAAGGTGAGTTAAACGTGTTGCCTTAAAAATCCCCAAGAGTTGAAAGAAATTTTGTCATCCTATTTTCAGTTCAGGTTTATGTCATACATTCTATCTCTGTTTTTGCAGTGCAATCCAAGATTGGACTACATTCTAGTTTCTAGCAAGGCAAGAAAATGAGGAATTTTCAAACCCTAAGTTTTCTCTTTATAACTACCTGAAATGACAATATTTGGAATCCCCAACTTGCCTGGAGTCTTTTGGAGACTCTAGTCTTTCTAGTCCTTCCTCTTGGGAATGACTCACTGACTCAGGCTCAGAACGTCCAGGGCCCCTGTTGTGTGTGATCCTGTAGCTTTGCACAAATCTCTTTTGCCCTTTCTAGCCTCCATTATTTCTTTTATCCTCCTAGATTCAGTACATATCCTCTTTACAGGATTGCCAATAAGGGACTAGGGAACTAAGAGTTCAAATACACTGAACAAAACGTTCAGTGGGCAAAACTGACAAATATTCAGTCATCTATACAATGTGGTAAGGGCCAAATTGGGCTGTGCCCATGGTTCACTAGAGTGTGAGACAGAAGATAGAAGACTTTCTAGAGAATAGAGTAAGTGGGCTAGGTTTTGAAAGGTAAGTTCGAGTGGGCAAAAGAGCAAAGCAGGTTTTTCTGGGCAGATAGGAAAAAAAAGTAACAAGGATGAGAGTCATGGTGATGCATTCAAGGAACTATAAGCTAAAGTTGGATAAAAGTCTGGGTTAATGGGGAAGGGCATTTTAGAAGATGTTCTTCTCATTCTCCTCAAGACTATGTAGCCAGTGCAGGACTTAACATGTGATGTAATAGAGATGGATACATTTTGGAAATAGAATGGGAATCATCCTGCAGCTTTCTACAAGCAGAAGCCCTGGCCCATAATTCCGGAAAATCACATTCCATCTCATGTTTTTGGAACATAGTCTGAAATATTTCCTTGAATTTAGGTCTTTAAAAAGAGAGAACCCAGACCTAAGCGAAGATGTGGTTTTGATAAGAGCTTTACGAGACTCCAACTTGCCAAAATTTCTAACAGATGATGCTATTCTGTTCAGGTAAGTTTCTAGACGTCATAGAATAAAGCCTAGCTACCATATAGAGAAAAAGAAGGGTCTTGTTTTCATTATTTCTAACAAATTAATAATTTCTCATCTTTTCTGAAGATATTTATTAATACTAATTAAGAAATACTAGTTTACAATAAAGATACTCAACTTTTAGCATTATTCAAATCACTTTTTTTCAAAATATTGATCACCAGGCTGTGTGCACATTAGCTTTTGGTAAAATTCCTTATCTAAGAGAAATTTCTAGCCTAAAAAAATCAGGCTTGGTCTTAACATAAATGTTATTGCTCCTATCCATTTTTTTATTACTTAATTTTATGTTTCTCCAATTTATAAATGTGTATAGTCTTAAAATAGTTTTGCAAATTAGTCTCGTTGAAAACAATTACCTCCCTTTTGCCAACTACGTCTAAATACAATCATTTTTCAACAGTTTTATTTTGTTATTCCCCTTCATACATCTCATTACCATGCTTATGTTGCTTAAGGTTTGGAAATTTTCTGATATTATGTCATTGAAAATATTATGCATTCCTTTAGTTTATCTATCAGAACCTTTGTCTATCCCAGTGAATCTTAGATTTGGCCTTTTAATGTTACCCTAGATTTCTTAAATATTCTGTTCATAATATCAACATCTTTTCTCTTATGACCTACTTCATTTTTAAGAATAGTTTGTCTTCAAGGCCTGAAAATGTATATCCAAAGTGGTCTAATTTATTGGTGATCGTTTCCATTGAATTTTTAATTTGGTTTATTAATTCCTTCAAGATTTTCTGTTTGGTTCTGTTTCAGAATCTCTATCTCTTTATTGAAGTGATCTTTCACTTCTTGGTATTTTCTGATTTCATTGCTTATGTTATCTTTTATCTCATAGAACAGTTTAACTCTGAACTTTCTCAATTCCTTCTCTGACATTTCCTCTGCTGTGGAGTCAACAGTCTGTTGTTGAGGAATTCTGGGTTGTTTGAGATGGTTTCGTCCCTTGCTTTTTTATGTTGTTTGTATATGTCTACCCTTCTCTCAGTATAGTTCTGGCTTCTTCTTTTAAGTGAAGGAGTACTTTGTGAATTAATTTTCTTTAATTCAATGTGGGACCTCTTCTACTCCCCACTTTAAGAGATGCCACTGAGCCCTATTTACTATAATGACTTATGAGCCATGCCTCATTCTACTCAACCTTATAAGATCAAAAATTTGCTGCAACTGTTCTCTATGGTCCTCAATTTCAGGCATAAACCTATAATAAAATTCTGGAATAGGTTAAAATATTAGTTGTTAAATTTGGTAAACTTATTATAACCTTAAGTGAGGACTAAAAGGAGAGAGCATGAAAGATTAGGGGGAGAGAGAGAGAGAGAGAGAATATGAATGAATGAATATGAATGAGAATGAATAAAAGGGTAATTTACATGAAGGTTGAAAGCAGAAATAGATGAATGGGTGTTATTTGAGGTAGTACCAGATAGTACAAGTATAGTGGGTAAGAGAAGCAGGTATAAACTAGAACTAGGAACACAAAGATAGGTAGATTGATTCCAACTGATGTTTTAAACCATTAGATGAAATATATTCAAATGGGTTGAGGGTACAATGTTGGCTATTGGGTTAACAATTATCATTCGAGTTAAGAAGTTATTAATATAATCAAAATTGATATTAGAGTACTTTATAATATACCATGTCAAGGTGAAGAAAATTCTTGTTGAATCTTGTTTGGACATTTAGCAGATGTCCATCAGTCTTTAACTATGGATCTCTTCTGAGTTGCAGGGGCACAAGAGCCAGTTCCCTAGTTGCTATAAACCTCCTACCAGCAGCTTCTGGTCTGTCAGCTCAGGGGCCTGCACCTCACTGCTCAGAGAGTGTAGTGTTGGGATTGGCTGATTCTGTTTGTGCAATAGTTTATAATTCAGCTTCTGAAGTGCCTCTGTGTGTGTTGTGGGTACCTATTCTCCTCTACTGTATCATTTTTGCAGTAGTGAAGATCCTGGTGGCTGTCTGTGAACATAGAAACTCTGGTTGTGGATTTTCTGTGAATGATTTGTGAGGTACTGTCTGAAGGGTTTCCAGTGGTTCACTTGGATTCTCATTTCTGCTGCCCTGGGCTGTGAATGGCAGGAATTGATTCTCTATGTTTTCTAAATCTGATTGCAGGGTCCTACAAGTATCCACAGTGCCTCCCCACATTGTCAGTGCTGAGGCCTGGTGAATCTATTTTCCTTTTTGGGAGGCCAAATCTGCTTCATTGTTGTCTTAGTCAAGCAACGGAGTGAATGCTATGTAGGGAGGGAAAGAGGGTGGGGGTTTCTGCAATTTATGGCTAGTAGTGGTCTTTCTAGAAGTTCTTTCTGGATGGATCTATAAGAGGTCCCACTGCAGGGGGCTTCCCTCTGCTTTAACTTGCAGCTGTCTGGGCATGGGAAGACACCATGCTGATTTAAGAACTCAGCTGGTTGCAGACTCCCGGCTCTTTACACAATTTGGTTTTAAGCTATTTGTGCTGTTTAAGAAGCCTTCTATATGACCATTGCAGTTTAAATTTGGTCTTTTCAACAGTTTTTAAGTGAATGAGCTTAAAAGAATGTCCACTCCCCACCCTTTCTCTCTCTGGTGCCCTTCAGTTTGGGTTCAAGTTCTGAGTTTTTTATCTACTCTGGTAACCTATCTTCCAGTCCCTTCAGGTCTCAAACTTTGTAATGATGATACTTAGAGGATTTCTTTTGCCACCTACCTCTCAATTCTGCTCTTCCTTTACTGCCTCCTTTCTGTGTTGTGATAAGATCAGGACTCACTGCCTAGCTCACTTCTGCCATCTTCCTTCACCTCCACAACCTTATACATTTAATATCCTTAAAGCATGTTTTTTTTTATGCCAGCAATCTTTATTATGTGTTTTTCATTAATCAGATTAAAGACTATGCAAGCATTATTCTTTGTATTCATGAAAGTTACAGAGTTAGCAACATTATGCAGCTTATTCCTGTTATATACTATAGTTGCAATGTGCAATGTTAGGAGCTTTGGGTAGCTCTCAAGAAAGTCCGTTGTTTAAAGTTACTGTTATGTAGGCAGGCTCAGAAGCAGCAGAACTGGTGAATCATTGTGGTTGTCTAGCAGAAGAGTTCCTTTATTTCCAGGAGCTGTGTGCCTGAGATCATGGTAGAGGCTAAGCCTCTAGTACAGAGAGCCTCCTCAAGGAGGGCATTACCATAGCAACTAGGCATCCTGCACCTTTGCATAGAAACTTTCCCAGGCACCAAGCATGCCACAGCCATGAAGTCATCAGGGCCCCCAATTTCAGACACTGCTTTTCCTTTCACTGTCACCACTCTCCACACTGTGGGTTTCCATTCAACTTTGCCTGTATTTCCATTATTGTTCTTGTGGCATATTGTGATCTGTTTATGGTTTTGGATCCTCTGATGGACAGTAATGGGCCTTTACCTCATTCTTCTTTGCATATCCAGGACCTAAAATCTGGTGTCCAGTGCACAGCAGGTACTCGATAAATTTGTGCTAAATCAGGCAATGACCAATGTCTGCCTCTGGAAACCTGTTGCACATCCATGAAGCACCTGTCTTCTCGCTGCTCCATTCTCAAAGATCCTCTCCCATCTTTGGCTCCTAACTGGAAAAGTTGTTAGAGTAACAGCTGCCATTAGGGAGCTTTGAAATGAATCAGGGAGCCAAGGCCCAGCTGTTCACATAGAAGCCCCTTCGCCTTATCCTCTAAAACTTACTGGATAGAATGCCAGTCTTAGGCTCTGCTTCTAAGAACATCTCCAAAGAAATCTGAAAAACCTCAGATCATTTTGGAAATATATGTGGTAATAAAATAATACAGCTCATTCACGAAAATGGCAATCACCCTTTTTTGAGAGTCTTTACATCTCAAAGAGAATGGGTCTTTGTGGCAGTGAGCTCCATGAAAGAAAGAAGCCTACTTTTTCATCTGTCAAAGAAATGAGGAAGGTTAAGAGTAGAAATGAAGTTATGGAAAGTTATCAGAGCCTTGGGAGAAGAAATCTCTGTTCAGCTCTCAATGCGTGTGCAATGGGTCTTCAAGATCTTTGGAGATGGGGAAATTGGATCTGAGAGAACAAAGGGGACTGTATTTGTTGTTCATTGCTATATAAAATTATGCCAAAGCTCAGGGGCTGGAAATAATGAATATTTATCAATGCAGGATTTCTGTGGGTCAGGAACTTGAAAGTAGCTTAATTGGGGCTCTGTCTCAGGGTTTTTTAGAAGGGTGCTGGCAGGATCTGGGCAGGGGCTGTGGTCATGTGACCTCTTGACTGAAGGGGCTCACATCATGTGACTTCTTAGCTGAAGCTGAAAGGTCCTCTTTCAAGATGGCTCCTGCACAAGGCCATTGGCTCCTCACCCTGGGACCTCTCTGTGGGCTGCCTGAGTACTTTATGACGTGTCAGCTAACCTTCTGGAATTAGAAATCCAGGAGAGAGAGCCAAGACGAAGGGCAGAGCCTTTATAATGTAGTCTGTAAAGTCATCCTTGGGTCAGTGTCCCCAGCTGCCATGACAAAGTACCTCAAACAGGATGGCTCCTCCTGGCTTCCATGGCTGCCAGTGAGCCTGAGACCCCTTGCTGGCAGATGCAGTGTTCCCAGCTCTGTGTCGATCTTCACGTAGCTGAGCTTCTGAGTGTGTGGTTTTCCCTTCTGATAAGAACACAGTCTTTGGAGTAGGGCACACCCTAAAATTGAGCATGACTTCTACTGATAATACCTGCAAAGACCCTCTTTCCACACAAGGCCTAGTGCTGACACTCTAGACTGACATTGTTTTTTTTGTGCCAGGTGGTCCATGCATCCCAGAATACCCACCCATCACTTCTGTTCATTAGCAGGAAGCAAACCTTTAAACGTGGCCCACAATCAACAGAATAGGAATTATTCTCTGCTTCTTGTAGACATATCAAAAAAATTGTGGACATATTTGAAAACTACCATAAGGATAATTTTATATATTTCCATTCCAAGTACCCCTTATGCTGTATTTTTCTAGTCTCAGACTAGAAGTAGTCTATGAGATTGTGTGAAGGAGAAGAACCTTGATAGATGTTCCTCATTACTTCATGATAATGCATACCCTCCTATTTTTAAATCAGCAGCAATAAATATCACTTCAATGATTTCAGAGTCTGAGAATATACAGATTCTTTCATCATCCAGATTTGCCCTCACACAGTGGCTCAGGCTCCTCATGGGGACAGGAGAATGCACTGCTGATGGAAGAAGTTCTTCTTATGGCCTCTGGCCAGCCCCCGTTGCACACACAGACTCTAAAGCATGTTTTTATTGTGCTCTTTTCTTGTAAGAACTCATAACCTTGATCTGACATAAACATTGGAAAAATACAAGTCTCTGGTTCATTCTTTAAGTTTATGTATAAAGCCTTTAAACTCATATAAATATATTTTTTGCCTGTTCGGTTTTATGTTTTCACTCTATCAACATTTTTTTTCAGTTGTAGACTTCCTGTCTTTCTTAGATCTCCTTACACAATATAGCAAAATTCATTTTTTCCACACTTTCATCTTATACTTTTGTCACTTTATGTAAGGTCTTTACTGTATATCAAGTGTATTTGTGTATAAAATATAAGGTAGAGATTTAATTTCTTTTCTCCCATACAAAAATTCCCTTAAAAATGTTCCTCATAGAAACAGCCAACTTTTCCCTTTCTCCCTTTTTTACCCCATATTCATTGTCTACTTAAATTCTCATCTACTTTTCTGAATATCTATATATAGTTATAAGTGTAGGTAAATATATTTGGAAAAAGTTGAGACACAAATATAATTTTAAAAATAAATTTATAAATGTATCACCTTCTATGTGTTCGGTACCATACCACATACTATTGGCAATACAGAAACATAAGACATATTGCATATCCTCAGAGAGTTCCTATTATACTAAGAACATTGGTCTACTGTACAGGAAACAAAATTATACGAGATATCAGAGAAAAATGATTGCTTCTGTTACAGCATATAGGACAAACTAACATTGTGCATATTCAGAAGAATCAAGTAATTGTAGAAATATGAGAAGGTATCAGTGACCACTGCTTCCTAATAAATTTTATTTTTGTTTTCTCAGTGGAATCATATCTGATCTTTTTCCTGGAGTCCAAATTCCAGAACACGACTATGGTATTTTGCAGTCAACAATTGTGGATGTCATGAATGGAAAAAACCTTCAGCCTGAAATCTGTATGGTTGAAAAAGTGATACAGTTCTATGAAACTATGCTTGTGAGGCATGGTGTTATGTTAGTTGGGCCAACAGGAGGTGGCAAGACCACAGTTTATCAAATACTAGCAGAAACTTTAGGGAATTTACAAAAACTTGATTTAGGCAATCCTTTTTATCAAGCAGTTAAAACGTATGTTCTTAATCCTAAATCAATCACCATGGGTGAATTATATGGTGAAGTTAATAACATAACCTTGGAATGGAAAGATGGTTTGATGGCACTAAGTGTCCGAGCAGCTGTGAATGATACTTCAGAAGACCATAAATGGATCATCAGTGATGGACCAGTGGATGCTCTTTGGATTGAAAACTTAAATACAGTATTGGATGATAACAAGATGCTTTGCTTGGCTAACAGTGAAAGGATTAAACTCACACCTCAGATCCACATGCTCTTTGAGGTAAATGTATGACTTACTGTGGAATGAAATCATTCCTTAAAATCGGCATGCCATCATTAATTTTTTTAATGATGTATCATTTACCATCTGTGCTATTTTTTTTTACTTAATAAGTAATTATTAAATTATCCTTTTGAAATAGTTGCCAATCCTGAAAAAGTTTCTCAAATGTTCCTGTCTGTGTAAATAGGAAATAGAATTAATTCTGATTTTCCTAGTACTTGGTTTCTTTGAAATTCTTCCTCATTAAGCAATATTATTTTATATGAATAAATTATCCTACTGTGGTATGAATGTTTGGCAAGAAATTAGAGAAAGGATGTGGAACCAAATACTGCTACAAAATATGGAAGAGACCAAGACCACTCAAGATCTAGTCATTCATCAATTACTGATTAAATGTCCATGTGTACTATGAATTTGGCTAGCTATTGGGACACAAGAATGAGAAAAGTAAAGAGAAGAAAAGAAAAATAAATAAATGTCTATTCCTGCTGATATCTTTTTCCTGTACTGGGGATTGAACCCAGGGATGCTTTACTACTGAGCTACACCTCCAGCTCTTTTTTTTCCTTCTTTGAGACAGGACCTCACTAAATTGTCCAAGCTGGTTTTGAACTTGCAATCCTCCTGCCTCAGCCTCCTGAGTTGCTGGGATTACAGGTGTGTGCCACTACACCCAGCTCCTGCCCATAAGGATTTGACAATGTCCTCCTACACTCATTTTTTTTTTACCCTATGCCTCACTTACATTTGCTTCTCCATTTCAAATTACTTATTGCCCTCCCACTGTCCTCCACATGAAGCCTTTTGGTGTTAAACTTTAAAAGGTCTGAATCACTACCACTGAAATTGGATGAATAAGAAAGTATAATTAGTGCTCGCTTCGGCAGCACATATACTAAAATTGGAACGATACAGAGAAGATTAGCATGGCCCCTGCGCAAGGATGACACGCAAATTCGTGAAGCGTTCCATATTTTTACAAGGACAGGGTAGGGACGAAGAGCTTGAGACGAAGATTTTCATTAACAGGGTTGAGAGGTGGGAGGGAAAGGAAACGAGAAGGGGAATCGCATGGAAATGGAAGGCGATCCTCAGGGTTATACAAAATGACATATAAGAGGAAAGGAGGGGTAAGACAAGATAATTCAAATGGAAGAAGTGATTTACAGTAGAAGGGGTAGAGAGAGAAAGGGGGAGGGGAGGGGAGGGGAGGGGGATAGTAGAGAATAATACAGACAGCAGAATACATCAGACACTAGAAAGGCAATATGTCAATCAATGGAAGGGTAACTGATGTGATACAGCAATCTGTATACGGGATAAAATTGGGAGTTCATAACTCATTTGAATCAAACTGTGAAATATGATGTATGAGGAACTATGTAATGTTTTGAATGACCAACAATAAAAAAAAAAGAGGTAAAAAAAAAAAAAAAAAAAAAAAAAAGTATAATTAGCTATTTCCTGTTCAACTTTTTTCAATTTTAGGTGCAAGATCTAAAGGTTGCCTCTCCTGCAACAGTCAGTCGATGTGGAATGGTGTTTGTGGATCCCGAAGAACTAAAATGGATGCCTTATGTTAAAACATGGATGAAGCGGGTTTCTAAAAAGGTAAGTGCAATCAAATGTGCAATCAGATATTTCCCAGTATCTTCATCTGTTGGGGCTCACACTTCCCCAGAATGCACAAATAGCAGTAGGTTATAGCAGCACTGTTCTCAATTGAGGAAATTTTATTTTGTCCTTCTCCCTAAGAATTCCTGGGTCTTCCAGGAATGTTTATATACTCCCCAGGTCTTTCCTCATTACCTGTTACCTCAGCCTGCCAGCCTGCCGAGTCACTCTGCTTCCAGTCTGCTCTTCCTGGCTTCTTAGACTGGTTCCTGTCAGTAGAAACACAAGCCACTTCCTGAGTCCCTAAAAATACAGATAGAATAAGGCTGAACCATGGAAAGGCTTTGCAGAAGGCACAAGGGTAAAAAGAGGAAATCACTATGAATAAAAAGAAGTGTTAAATACAAACACTAACTGGATTTTATATTTTAGGAACCCCCAACACCTCTGAGAGCCAGAAAGGAAAGAAAAGTTTCCATCCTTGTCATAGGTGCAAGACCCATGACACATTCTCACCTCAGATTTATAGTTCACTCCAAATGAAGGAAATCCTATACATTATTATCCAAAACAACTCAGTTCCATGCTAGCCTCTGAATTTCCTGCATTCTAAAATAGGATTTTTTCTTTACCTTAACAACATTTTAACATTTATAATAATTCTCACTATCCCATCACTTCTCCAAGGGAACAGTCTTCTTCTCTGCCTCTCCCACTCCAAAGATGAATTAGAGCAAGAGAAAGAAGAGAAAGGAAAGAGAAAGAGATAAGGGGGACAGGGATAAAGGAGGAGATGGACCAGAGAGAACTATCTTTCTCCATTGGAATGGCCTTTGCTCTTTGTCAAAAATAAGTTGACCATATTTGTACGGGCCTCTTTCTGAGCTCTATTCTGTTCCATTGATCTACTTTTTTAATCCTTTTTCCATGTCTTGTTATTATAGCTTTATACTAAATCTTGAAGTTGGGTTTTGTCAGAACTTCAGCTTTGTTCTTCAATGTTGTTTTGGTGATTTGGGGGGTTTGCCTTTTTGTATAAACTTTAGAATCAGTTTTTCAGTATCTATAAAGAAATTTGCTAGAAATTTGATTGTTGATTTTATAGGTGAAATTTAGAGAAACTGACATCTTAACACTAATCTTCCTAGATATGAACATGGTTTATCTGTTCATTTATTTAGGTCTCTTTGGCTTCTTTTATCAGAGCACTGTAGTTTTTCTCATGTAGATCTAGTACATGTTTTATTGGATTTAAAGTTATTTCATTTTTAATGCTAATATATAATCATGTTATATTTTTTTATTTCAAATTCCACATATTCTTCATTTATACTTGACTTCTTTATATTAACCTGTATCCGGCAAACTTACTATCATTATTGGTTCCAGTTTTGTTTTGTCATTTGGGGGTGGATTTTATATATAGACAATCATGACATCTGTGAACAAAGTGTTTTACTTCTTTCTTTCTAATCTGTATAACTTTTATTTCCTTTTATTGCTCTATTGCATTAGCTAGGGCTTCTAGTTGAATAAGACTGTTAAGGGGGCTGAATTCATTTTTAAATCTTTGGAAATTATTCCTTTTTGCCTGACAGGGAGATACTTAAATGATATCTTCTGTGTTTCTTCTTTTTTAATTGTTTTTAATTATGAAAGGTTGCAGTAAAGAAGAGTGCATGAGATATGTATTGGCAGTTTAAGAAATAATTATAAAATGAACACCTCTGTACCCATTATCAAACCAAGAAGTAGAATGTTTTCAACTCTGCAGTAATTCTTTCCTGTGTTCCTTCCTAATCATATAAGGTCCCCTTAAAATTTGTTTCATACTTTATGATGCTTATATCCTGGGGTCTAAAGGTTACTGAATGCATTGAATATATGAATTTTAGCCAACTTCTTTCTAAACATAATGATATGTTTCATCTGATTTTGCTAAACTTTTATTCATTTGTTTCATTTTTAGCTGAATGAGGAAGCCCAAGAATATATATTGAACCTTTTCCAACGTTATGTTGATGAAGGTTTACATTTTATCAACAAAAAGTGCACCCAGGCAATCCCACAAGTGGACATCAGCAAAGTTACTACCCTCTGTTGCTTATTAGAGTCTTTGATATTGGGAAAAGATGGAATTAACTTGACAATGGTATGAAGGGTTTTCTTACTGTTGTGAAGCTAAGAAAATGAAATATTGTATAGATTCTTTGCAAATAATTAACTCTAAATTTTCTGAAATATAGGTCATTGATTTTCAAGTTAATTTTTCAGAGAAGTAATGACTATTATTAGATTCATAGAAGCTCAAAGTTAGAAGAAATGTTAGAGGTCCTATAGTTTAGTCCTCTACTCAATTTTCAATTCACATGCAGTGTACAACATAGTCTCAATCTGCTTAAATAACTTTATGCATGCATTTAGAAAAGTTATAATAGGCAGCTAAAAGACAACTTTGAGCTGTTTTTCCTACATATGCCTTTCCATTCATTGTCTCTTCAATATTTAATTATGTAGATAAGAAAATTCCATTTTGTGAGCCATTAAACATATGTGGTACAACTTAAGATTTTTCTTACGTTTATTTATGAAATATTAAAACTATTTTCTTTATTTTTTAGGAACAAGTGAAATTGAACACTGTGCTATGCCAGACATTTGTATTCTGTTACTTATGGTCTTTGGGTGGAAACTTAAATGAAAATCATTGGGATTCTTTTGATACGTTTATCAGAACACAATTTGATGATAACCCTGATGCCAGGGTAAGAACAAAATAAATTTAAAATCATAATTTTGAATCATTAAAAATAAATGTTAAGATTACAATTCTAAAAATCTTAATGCCACAAAATAATTATTCACTAAGAAGATTTTTAATTTTATTTATTTTTATTTTTTTAAGAGAGAGAGAGAATTTTTGATATTCATTGTTTTAGTTATTGGTGGACATAACATCTTTGTTTGTATGTGGTGCTGAGAATGGAACCCAGGCCGCACGCATGCCAGGCGAGCGCGCTACCGCTTGAGCCACACCCCCAGCCCTATTTTTTATTTTTTAATTTGTTCTAATTAGTTATACATGATAGTAGAATGCATGCATTTTAACACATTGTATACAAATGGAGCATAACTTTCCTTCCTCTGGCTGAACATATTGGTGTAGAGTCACACCAATAGTGTAAACATACACGTATATCAGGTAATAATGTCCATCTCATTCCACTCTCCTTCCCATCCCCATACTCGATCCCTTCCCCTCACTCCCCTTTGTACAATCCAAAGTTCCTTTATTATTCCCCACCCCTGCCCATTATGGAGTAGCATTCACTTACCAGAGAAAACATTTAGGCTTTGGGTTTGGGCATTTGGCTTATTTTACTTAGAATGATATTCTCCAGCTCAATCCATTTACCTGTAAATGCCATAATTTCATCTTCTTTAAGGGTGAGTAATATTCAATTATGCATATGTACCACAATTTTCTTTATCCAGTCATCTGTTAAAGGGCATTTAGTTGGTTTAGCTATTGTGAATTGAGTTGCTATAAACATTGATGTAGCTAAATTACTATAGTATGCTGACTTTAAGTCCTTTGGGTACAAACCAAGGAGTGGGATAGCTGGGTCAAATAGTGGTTCCATTCCAAGTTTTCTAAGGAATCTCCATACTCATTTCCAGAGTGGTTGCACCAACTTTCAGTCCCACGAGCAATCTAAGAGTGTCCCTTTTCTCGCACACCCTCACCAACGCTTACTGTTGCTTGTATTCTTGATAATTGCTATTCTGACTGGAGTCAGATGAAATCTTAGTTTTGATTTGCATTTCTCTAATTGCTAAAGATGTTAAACATTTTTTCATATGTTTGTTGATCAATTGTATTTCTTCTTCTGTGCAATGTCTGTTTAGTTTCTTAGCCCATATACTGATTGGGTTATTTGGTTTTTTTTTGGTATTAAGTTTTTTGAGTTCTTTATACATGCTGGAGATTAGTGCTCTATCTGATGTGCTTGTGGTAGATTTTCTTCCATTCTTTAAGCTCTCTCTTTATGTTATTGATTGTTTCTTTTGCTGAGAAGAAGCTTTTTAGTTTGAATCCATCCCATTTATTGATTCTTGCTTTTACTTCTTGCCCTTTAAGAGTCTGGTTAGGGAAGTCAGTTCCTAAGCCATCATGGTGGAGATTTGGTCCTACTTTTCCCTTTATTGGGCACAGAGTCTCTGTTCTAGTGCCTAAGTCTTTGATCCACTTTGAGTTCATTTTAATGCAGGGTGAGAGATAGAGGTTTAATTTCATTTTGCTACATATGGATTTCCAGTTTTCCCAGCTCCATTTTTTGAATAGGCTCTCTTTTCTCTAATGTATCTATCTTTTTGGTGCCTTTGTCTAGTATCAGATAATAGTATTTATGTGGGTTTGTGTCTGTGTCTTCTATTCTGGACCATTGGTCTACATGTATATTCTGGTGCCAATTACTATGCCATTTTTGCTATTATTGCTCTGTAGTATAGTTTAAGGTCTGATATATGGTGATGCCTCCTATTTGCTAATGAATGCTTTGGCTAATCTGGGTCTCTTATTTTTCCAAATGATGAACACTACTGAAATGTGGAAAATAATTAGAAACTATTGAAAATTTATACTCCAATAAAGCAGACAATCTCAAAGACATCAACACATTTCTAGAGACATATGAACTACCCAAACTTAATCAAGAGGGAATACACAATTTAAATAGATCAATTTCAAGCAATGAAATAGAAGATACTATCAAAAGCTTACCAACCAAGAAAAGCCAAGGACCAGACAGATTATCAGCCAAGTTCTACAAGACCTTTAAAGAAGAATTAACACCAGTACTCCTCAAATTATTCCATGAAATAGATCAGGAGGGAACCCTTCCAAACTCATTCTATAAGGCTAGTATCATCCTGATACCCAAACCAGACAAAGACACATCAAAGAAAGAAAACTTCAGACCAATATCCCTGATAAATATAGATGTGAAAATTCCCAATAAAATCCTGGCAAATCACATATTAAAACATATTAAAAAGATAATGCACCAGGATCAAATGGGGTTCATCCCAGGGATGCAAGGTTGGTTCAATATAAAAAACTCAATAAACATAATTTATCACATCAATAGACTTATAGACAAGAATCATATGATCATCTCAACAAATGCAGAAAAAAAGTGTTTGACAAAATACAGCACCTCTTCATGTTCCAAACACTAGAAAAAACAGGGAGAGTAGGAACATACCAAGCCAAGCATCATTTTAAATGGAAAAAAATTGAAAGCATTCCCTCTAAAAACTGGAATAAGACAGGGATGCCCTCTTTCACAATTTCTATTCAACATAGTCTTGGAAACTCTAGCCAGAGTAAACAGACAAAAGAAATTAAAGGAATACAAATAGGAAAAGAAGAACTCAAATTATCACTATTTGCTGACAACATGATTCTAAATTTAGAAATCCAAAAAAATTCACCAGAAAACTCCTAGAGCTAATAAATGAATTCAGCAAAGTATCAGGATATAAAATCAACACCTATAAATCAAATGCATTTCTATACATCAGTGATGAATCCACTGAAAGAGAAATTAGGAAAACTATCCCATTCACAATAGTGTCAAAAAAAATACTAAGATTTTTTTAAGAGAGAGAGAGAGAATTTTTTAATATTTATTTATTTTTTTTTTAGTTTTTGGTAGACACAACATCTCTATTTTATTTTTATATGGTGCTGAGGATCAAACCTAGCGCCCCGTGTGTGCCAGGTGAGCGTGCCACCGCTTGAGCCACATCCCCAGCCCCTAAGATTTTTTAATTTATTTTTTCAACCATAGATAACATTTTATTGTATTTTTTAAAAAATTAGAAGTCCTTTTTCATTATAAAGAAATTAAGGTGTGGAGTCCATTAAAACTCTTTACAATAGATGAATATTAAATTCTAGCTTGTAAATTTACTTTACTAATTTTTAGACTTGTATTTTCAGCAAAGTATTCCATAAATTGCATGAGATGGTCAATAATTAATATAAACTGGTTTTGATTTGCACTTCTCTAATTGGTAGAGATGATGAACATTTTTTCATATATTTGTTGATTTATTGTATATCCTCTTCTGAGAAGTGTCTGTTCAGGTCCTTGGCCCATTTATTGATTGGGTTATTTGCTTTTTTTAGTGCTTAGCTTTTTGAGTTCTTTATTTATTCTAGAGTTTAGGCTCTATCTGATGTGTGAGGGGTAAAAATTTGCCCCTCAGGATGTAGATTCTCTGTCACCTCTCAGATTGTTTCTTTTGCTGAGTAGAAACTTTGTAGTTTGATTCCATCACGTTTATTGATTCTTGGTTTTAATTCTTATACTATAGGAGTCTTATTAAGGACATTGGGGCCTAATCCCACATGATGAAAATTAAAGCCTACTTTTTCTTCTATTAGACACAGAGTCTCTGGTTTAATTCCTAGGTCTTTGATCCATTTTGAGTTAAGTTTTGTGCATGGTGAGAGATAGGAGTTTAATTTCATTTTGTTACACCCATATACCTGCAAGTGTCATAATTTTATTCTCTTTTAATCCTGAGTAATATTCCATTGTGTATATATGCAATGATTTCTTTATCTATTCATATATTGAAGGGCATCTAGGTTGGTTCCACAGTTTAGCTATTGTAAATTGAGTTGCTATAAACATTGATGTAGCTGCATTCTTATAATATGCTGACTTTAAGTCCTTTGGGTACAAACCAAGGAGTGGGATAGCTGAGTCAAATGGTGATTCCGTTCCAAGTTTTCTAAGGAATCTCCATACTCCTTTCCTGTGTGGTTTCACCAATTTGCAGTGTGTGAGTGTGCCTTTTCCCCCATTGCTGGTTGCACCAGCAAGGTGTGAGTGTGCCTTTTCCCTCACATCCTCGCCAACACTTATTATTGCTCTTGATAATTGCCATTTTGATTGGAGTGAGATGAAATCACAGAGTAGTTTTGATTTGCATTTACTAGTGGTGTTGAACATTTTTTCATATATGTGTTGATCAATTGTATATCTTCTGAGAAGTGTCTGTTAAGTTCCTTAGCCCATTTATTGATTGGGTTATTTGGGTTTTTGGTATTAAGTTTTTTGAGTTCTCTATATATCCTGAAGATTAGTGCTCTCTCTGGCATGTGTGTGTCAAAAATTTGCTCCTAAAATGTAGGCTTTCTCTTCACCTCATTGATTGTTTCTTTTGCTGAGGATAATCTTTTTAGTTTGAATTCTTGATTTTATTTCTTGCACTTTAGGAGGCTTATTAAGGAAATTAGGGACAAATACAATGTGATGGAGATTGGGCCTACTTTTTCTTCAATTAGGCACAGGGTCCTGGTCTAATTCCTAGGTCCTTGATCCACTTTGAGTTGAGTTTTGTGCATGGTGAGAGATAGGAATTTAGTTTCATTTTGCTACATAGGGCTTTTTTATTTTTCCAGCGCCATTTGTTGAAGAGGCTATCTTTTTTCTAATCGATGTTTTTGGCATCTTTGTCTATTATGAGATAACTGTATTTATCTGAGTTTTTTCTCTGTGTCTTCGAGAATAGTCTTTCTTATTTCCTAGACCTTTGTTCAGATATATATAATTCACCCTCTCCATGCTTTTAAATTATAGGTCACAATCTATTAATTTACCATGAAAGTATCATAACTAGTTTTTGGAAATGAAATAACCATTATCACAACATTTAGTCAGCACTATATTGGAGGTTCTAGCCAGCGTGAGAAGGGCAAGAAAAAGAAATAAAACATACAAACTTTGGAAGGAAAGAAGTACACTTATCATTATATTCAGGAAACAATATTGAATATGTAGAAAATCCTAAAAAATTCACAAACAAATTATTAACATTATTAATTTTGCAAAGCTATTGAATTTAAAGTCCACAGAAAGTTAACAAGTGAAATTTTAAAGCAATACCATTTACATTAGCAAGAAAATATTAAAAACAGATAAATCCAATTAAAGATGTAAAAGACTTCCCTGAAAACTTAAAAACTTTGCTGAGAGAAACTTTTAAAGATCTAAATAAATAGAGATATGCAGATTACATTTGTGGGTTAAAATATTCATAACTACTAAGGTTAGCTCTCCCAAATATATTCTGAAGATTCAAGGTAATTCTAACCTCAAAACCCCAATAGGGTTTTTATGGAAACAGATTCTCATTCTAAAATTTGTGTAAAAATGTAAAACCCTAAAATAACAAAGATAATCTTAAAGAACACAAACTTGGAGGACTTAAACTACATGATTTTAAGAACTCAAGGATCTGGGGATGGAGCTCAGTGGTAGAGTGCTTGCCTAACATGCATGATACTTTGAATTCTATCCCTAGCACTGTCAAAAAGAAAAAATAAAACAAAAAGATTTTAAACCAATAAAGCATTAGTAATGAAGAGAATGTGGTACTGATGAAAAGATAAGTAGAACAAATAAACTAGTAATTACTTCATAGGAGAATGCAGGTGTGGCTAGAATTGATAAGGAAGGGGAAGACAGTATTGAAGTGCTGGACATGTTTTATGTCTTGATCCAGAGGTAAATGTATACATTACTGTTTGCATATATAACTTTATAACATGAGCTCTTTAAACTGAACTCTTAAAATCTGGCATAAGATGTTGTGTTCCGCCTCAAAAGAGTTTTTTTTTTAATAGGGTGAAATAGAAAACAGAGTGAATTATACATTGCAGGGGCAAATATTATACATTTGTAGATGTGCTTGTATGTCTGTACAGGATCCCCATGTAAAATTACCTTCTTACTAAGAGTCAGTCACTATTAAATGAGCTTAAAACAACACTGCTTCATATAGCTGCCAGAATGAACCTTCTAAAATACAATCTGATTATGTCACTCACCTACTTAGATTCTTTAACTGAGTTCTTTGATACATAATGCTTTGTGCAATCTAGCTCCTGTCTGTATTCCCACTCTTATCTCTCACTTTGCTTTAATGGTTCTCAGTATACACTATACTTTCCATGGCTTCAGTCTTCATACTCTATATTTTTAACCTGAATTTGATCTCTTCCTCCCCATCCCTATCCTTCTTTACCAATCTTATTCCTGCCTGCTCTTCAAGTCTTAGCTGTAACATTACTACTCTGAAAGCTTTCTTACATCTCAGCCACCACCATAATTCCTCTACAAATTGAACTTAGCCATCCTTCCTTTGTAAATGTAGCAACTTCATGAGACCTCTCATTTCCCCATGGATATTAGCTGAAGTGCATATGTCTTCCATGTCATTGAAGACAGAAGCTGGATCTCATCCAGCACATGTCTCCAGCACAAAGCACAATATTTGGCACAGAGTAAGCCCCTGGATTTTGAATTATATTGAAAATACTTTGTATTTCTGATATGGGATTTTAATATAATCAGTAAATTGAATTTTCCATGCATTATGTTACATGATTCTGTTTTTAAAATTAACCTCTGATACTTAAACACTTACTCTTCACAAAGAAAAAAGAAATCCAAATAAATTCATGTTTTTTGACTTCCCTTTGTTTCTATGAGAATATGTCTATTGCAATTTGCTGTGTTGCCTGTTACCTATTGAAAGTGGTATTTAATTTTATACTTTAGCTTCCGAGTTCTGGTGATCTTTGGAGCATTCATGTGGACTTTGACACTAAACGGATGGATCCCTGGGAACGAATTATACCTACTTTCAAGTACAGCCGAGATATTCCGTTTTTTGAAATGCTTGTCCCCACAACAGACACAGTGCGCTTTGGGTATCTAATGGAAAAACTACTTGCAGTCAAACATTCAGTTTTGTTTACTGGAATAACTGGAGTTGGCAAGGTAGGAAACCTAACATCAAAAAAAGTTCTGTTCTAAACATTAAGGCATGGTGAACTTAAGAATTATTCTCACCAGAAATAGCACACATTTCTCAGGGGAAATTTTTTAAAATTTTGTTATGTTTTCAGGAAGTCTATAGCTGTACTAAATCTATACTGATCCTAGGAATTATTTCAAAGTTTGCCAGTTTCTGAATAAATCCTTGGGCTGATATTATGTAAACCATAGTAGATTTTCAGGCCAGAGTTTGTGTTTAGGGACTTTATTATTCTATCTGTTGGTATTCGTGGGACTGCTACTGCACTGATTGGGTAAGAATTGTCCAGAATAATTTTTGTGCTCAAAGCACTATTGATGAAATTCAGTTGGTTCCCTCTTGCCTGTTTACTTCTACCTGATATGACAATAACATTATTTTCATGGTTTTTTTTTTTTAAAGTAAGGTAATAGGAGGATTCTGATTGCTTGATCTTTATTTTGGAAGATTCCACATATGCGGTGATTCATTATTTCCCATCTAAATTATTTCCAAAAGAAGTTTAAATCTTCCTGTAACTCTCATTGTCAAATTGTCTTGGATAATAACCAAGATGGCTTTGGGTAGGCAGCTAAAATAAGATTATTTTTCTGAGATAGAGCTGATTAGAATATTTTTTTGGCTCGGATAAGTATAACTAAATAATAGAGAACATTTCAGTCTGGACTTAACTTCTCTCTTATATTATTTCTTACTCAGTGTACAGGATACTAATAAAGGTTATTGAAAAATATGTTATGTTGAATGTGAGATTAACAAACTGATTTTTTAAATCTAAAGACCGTTATTGCCAAAGGATTGCTAACTAGAATTCAGGAATCTGCTGGCTATGTCCCTGTTTATCTAAATTTTTCTGCCCAAACTTCATCTGCAAGGACACAAGAGATCATTGAATCAAAACTGGAAAAAAAAAGAAAAAATATTCTAGGTAAGAACTGTCATTTTCATTTGTTCTCTATAAACTACTCACTAAGCCAATAAATTATATAAACACCACACATAGTAAAGGACAATTGGATATTTTCTTACTTTATTTGTAAAGATGTGCCTTGGTTTGATTTTTGTTGCAACACTAAAATACCTGAGATTGGTTACTTTACAAAGAAGAGAGAGGTTTATTTAGCCCACAGTTATAGATGTCCAAGAGCACGATGCCCTCATCAGCCTCAAGGTGGACAGCATCACGTGGCAGAAACACATGTATGAGAGAGGGGTCACATGATGAGAGAGAAAGAAAGTGAACAAGAACTTACAACCCACTCTCATGGCGATCAATGAAGTCCCTTGAGAGCAAGAACTCACTCCCACAAGAAAACATTAATCCCTCATAAAGGTCTCAGTA
The DNA here is from genome assembly GCF_045843805.1 of Urocitellus parryii. Classification (NCBI taxonomy): domain Eukaryota; kingdom Metazoa; phylum Chordata; class Mammalia; order Rodentia; family Sciuridae; genus Urocitellus; species Urocitellus parryii. The sequence continues at coordinate 103,011,516 of NC_135542.1, forward strand.
CTTCTAAACACAATTGGAGTCCAAGCCTCAACGTGAGTTTTGGTGGAGACAAAGCATATTTAAACCAAAGCAAGGTGATTCTATTAGTGATATTTTTCCTGTACCAGATATCTAGATATCTTTCTGTTATAAGCAAGCCGTTTATTTCTACCATTCCCTTAAAACCAGAACATCTTCAGTCTTTGCTTCTTCATGGCTCTCACTCTATCCACCCAGGCTTGAATTGATTTCCCTTTATTTAAAATTAACAACTCTGATTTTACCTAGCACACTGAGTTTCTGAACTCAGTGGGGAATAAACATGAAACTATTTGGGTTTTTGCATCAGTCAGCATTTTAAGGCAGGGATTTCCTTGACCCACCCTTATTAATTATTTAAGATAAATAGCTTCTGGTCACCTTCAGATGTTTTGAGTCTGGGCCAATGTAAAACTTCAATCCCCAAACCTAATTTAAAGTTCACCTTATCTTCTGTCATAAGCCAGCGTTGTGGCTCCAGGTACTGAAGATAGAGGGAGAAATGGGATACTCTTTACTTCTATCCCACGCCCATTCCACATAGAAAAAACTGATATGTTGGGATGGGAAAAGAAGAAAGGACAAGTGTCTTCTCCCTGACTGATAGTTAAATAGGCCTGTGGGCATGTGGATGATCCCTGCTTCTCTGGCTGGTGCTGAATGACTGCCCAACCTGTCTAAGAGGCACTTTCAGGAGTAGGCTCTTGTGAGGGACTCCTATAAGGTCTGTCCTCATTTTAGGCATTAAGCCTCCCCTTTGGAAGGTTCCCTGAGGTTGGGAATCAGGGTCTCAACCTTCACTCAGTTTCATCCTCCAGCCTCTTGCTGCTAGAGTTCACCTGCCCAACCTACAGCCCTTCTGGGTGGGTTACCAGTCAGAACTCAGGTCCAGCTGCTTTGTACAGTGTACAGCATCTAATAGGCTCTGTTATGCCAAACACTGGAGTTGTTTACTGCCTCACAGCTTTCTTTTACCTGCTCAGTTAGACACAGGACATTGGTCTATTTTCTGATGAGGGATCCAGATTTTTAAAAATGATTCCCTTACATCCTTTCCAAATCCTGCTTCATGCTTCTCAGCTTTCAGGAACCAGAGGATAGAGTAAAATTCTGAGTTATTCTCAGTTACCTTGGAATTACCATCCAACATTAATACCAACCAAAGAGAAATGGCTATTTGTCCTTTAGCCTTAAGCACAAGGTACTGAATAGGTGAAGTCACCTCCTATTCTTCAGTTGCTACTTTTTCTCTGCTATCACTAATTATTTTTTCTGATAGTATATTTATTGGTTTTCTTTAAATGTGGCATTGTGTATATCCACAATCCTAGATTTCGATGTGATTTCCCTTTGATGCAATGGGAATGCTTTTGAATTTTGAACTGTTTTCCATGTGAGGGTGATGAGATGGCATTTTTGAAAGAGAACCTTTAGCTTTCCACACCCATGCCCTGGCCCCATAATTAGTGAGGGCACTGGTGTGCTGAGACTTGAGAATGGTCCAGACCTCACTGGAGAGCTACCAGTATTATGGGCTCTGAGAGTAAGGGTGAGGAACAACCTGACATAACAATGTGGGCCTCAGAGCCAGATCTACGTCTCGCTGAAGGGGCCTGTATGGGGACAGAAGGAGATATGTCTCCTTGGAGTGGGACTCTGCTAGGTCTCTCCTCACTCTTGAGAAAAGAATTAAACTAGTATGACTCGCAAGTCAGTATGACTCTCATTGAGTGCAAAGCCATACCTATGCTTTCTTTCTTTTTTTTAGTCCATTATCATAACAGAATATCTGAGACTGACAAATTTATAAAGAGAAAGGTTTTTTAGCTCCAAGTCTTGGAAGTTCAGGAGCGTGGTGCTGGCAGCTGCTCAGCTTCTGGTGAGGGCCTCATACAGGTCAATTCTTGGCAGAAAGCAAAAGAGCAATCAACCACATGCAGAAGATAGAAAAGAGGGCCAACCTCCTATAATATAAACCCATTTATATAATAAAAACATTAATCCATTCCTGAGGGAAGATCCTTCATGATCTCAGATGCCTCTTTTTTTTAAATTTATTTTTTTAATGTTGGTTGTTCAAAACATTACATAGTTCTTGATATATCATATTTCACATTTTGATTCAAGCGGGTTATGAGCTCCCATTTTACCCCGTATACAGCTTGCAGAATCACATCAGTTACACTTCATTGCTTTACATATTGATAAACTCATGTCTGTTGTATTCTGCTGCCTTTCCTATCCTCTACTATCCCCCCTCCCCTCCCCTCCCCTCCCCTCTTCTCTCTCTACCCCCACTACTGTAATTCATTCCTCCCCCTAGTACTGTTTTTCCCTTTCCCCTCACTTCCTCTTGTATGTAATTTTGTATAACCCTGAGGGTCTCCTTCCATTTCCATGCAATTTCCCTTCTCTCTCCCTTTCCCTCCCACCTCTCATCCTTGTTTAATGTTGGTCTTCTTCTCGTGCTCTTCTTCCCTAGTCTGTTCTTAGTTACTCTCCTTATATCAAAGGAGACATTTGGCATTTGTTTTTTAGGGCTTGGCTAGCTTCGCTTAGCATAATCTGCTCTAATGCCATCCATTTCACACCAAATTCTATGATTTTGTCATTTTTTACTGCAGAGTAATACTCCATTGTGTATAAATGCCACATTTTTTTTTATCCATTCGTCTATTGAAGGGCATCTAGGTTGATTCCACAGTCTTGCTATTGTGAATTGTGCTGCTATGAACATCGATGTAGCAGTGTCCCTGTAGCATGCTCTTTTTAGGTCTTTAGGGAATAGACCGAGAAGGGGAATGGCTGGGTCAAATGGTAGTTCCATTCCCAGCTTTCCAAGAAATCTCCATACCGCTTTCCAAATTGGCTGTACCAATTTGCAGTTCCACCAACAATGTACAAGTGTACCCTTTTCCCCACAACCTCGCCAGCACTTATTGTTGTTCGACTTCATAATGGCTGCCAATCTTACTGGAGTGAGATAGTATCTTAGGGTAGTTTTGATTTGCATTTCTCTGACTGCTAGAGATGGTGAGCATGTTTTCATGTACTTGTTGATTGATTGCATGTCCTCCTCTGAGAAGTGTCTATTCAAGTCCTTGGCCCATTTGTTGATTGGGTTATTTGTTATCTTATTGTCTAATTTTCTGAGTTCTTTATATATTCTGGATATTAGGGCTCTATCTGAAGTGTGTGGAGTAAAGATTTGTTCCCAGGATGTAGGCTCCCTATTTACCTCTCTTATTGTTTCTTTTGCTGAGAAAAAACTTTTTAGTTTAAGTAAGTCCCATTTGTTGATTCTAGATGTTAACGCTTGTGCTATGGGTGTCCTATTGAGGAATTTGGAGCCCAACCCCACAGCATGTAGGTCGTAGCCAACTTTTTCTTCTATCAGATGCCGTGTCTCTGATTTGATATCAAGCTCCTTGATCCATTTTGAGTTAACTTTTGTGCTTGGCGAGAGAAAGGGATTCAGATTCATTTTGTTGCATATGGATTTCCACTTTTCCCAGCACCATTTGTTGAAGATGCTATCCTTCCTCCATTGCATGCTTTTAGCCCCTTTATCAAATATAAGAAAGTTGTAGTTTTGTGGGTTGGTTTCTGTGTCCTCTATTCTGTACCATTCATTGGTCCACCCGCCTGTTTTGGTACCAGTACCATGCTGTTTTTGTTACTATTGCTCTGTAGTATAGTTTGAGATCTGGAATCGCTATACCACCTGATTCACACTTCCTGCTTAGTATTGTTTTTGCTATTCTGGGTCTTTTATTCTTCCATATGAATTTCATGATTGCTTTCTCCATTTCTACAAGAAATGCCGTTGGGATTTTGATTGGCATTGCATTAAACCTATAGAGAACTTTTGGTAATATCGCCATTTTGATGATGTTAGTTCTGCCTATCCATGAACAGGGTATGTTTTTCCATCTTCTAAGGTCTTCTTCAATTTCTCTTTTTAGGGTTCTGTAGTTTTCATTGTATAAGTCTTTCACCTCTTTTGTTAGGTTGATTCCCAAGTATTTTATTCTTTTTGAGGATATTGTGAACGGCGTGGTTGTCCTCGTTTCCATTTCAGAGGATTTGTTGCTGATATACAGGAATGCCTTTGATTTATGCGTGTTGATTTTATAACCTGCCACTTTGCTGAATTCATTTATTATCTCTAATAGTTTCTTTGTAGACCCTTTTGGGTCTGCTAGGTATAGAATCATGTCATCTGCAAATAGTGATAATTTAAGTTCTTCTTTTCCTATTTTTATGCCTTTAATTTCTTTCATCTGTCTAATTGCTCTGGCCAGTGTTTCGAGAACTATGTTGAACAGAAGTGGTGAAAGAGGGCATCCCTGTCTTGTTCCAGGTCTTAGAGGGAATGCCTTCAATTTTTCTCCATTCAGAATGATGCTAGCCTGAGGCTTAGCATAAATTGCTTTTACAATGTTGAGGTATGTTCCTGTTATCCCTAGTTTTTCAAGAGTTTTGAACATAAAGGGATGCTGTACTTTGCCGAATGCTTTTTCCGCATCTATCGAGATGATCATATGGTTATTATTTTTAAGTCTATTGATGTGGTGAATAACATTTATTGATTTCCGTATATTGAACCAACCTTGCATACCAGGGATGAATCCTACTTGATCATGGTGCACAATTTTTTTGATATGTTTTTGTATCCGATTCGCCAGAATTTTATTGAGGATTTTTGCATCTAGGTTCATTAGAGATATTGGTCTGTAGTTTTCTTTCTTTGAAGTGTCTTTGTCTGGTTTCGGAATCAGGGTGATGTTAGCCTCGTAGAATGAATTTGGTAGTTCTCCCTCTTTTTCTATTTCCTGAAATAGCTTGAAAAGTATTGGTATTAGTTCCTCTTTAAAGGTTTTGTAAAACTCTGCTGTATACCCATCCGGTCCTGGGCTTTTCTTAGATGGTAATCTTTTGATGGCTTCTTCTATTTCCTCAATTGATATTGGTCTGTTTAGGTTGTCTATATCCTCCTGACTCAATCTGGGCAGATTATATGACTTAAGAAATTTATCGATGTCTTCACTATCTTCTATTTTATTGGAGTATAAGGATTCAAAATAATTTCTGATTATCTTCTGTATTTCTGAAGTGTCTGTTGTGATATTGCCTCTTTCATCCCGTATGCTGGTAATTTGAGTTCTCTCTCTTCTTCTCTTCGTTAGCATGGCTAAGGGTCTGTCAATTTTATTTATTTTTTCAAAGAACCAACTTTTAGTTTTGTCAATTTTTTCAATTGTTTCTTTTGTTTCGATTTCATTAATTTCAGCTCTGATTTTAATTATTTCTTGCCTTCTACTTCTTTTGCTGTTGTTTTGCTCTTCTTTTTCTAGGATTTTGAGATGAAGTATGAGATCATTTATTTGTTGGTTTTTTCTTTTTTTAAGGAATGCACTCCAAGCAATGAATTTTCCTCTTAGAACTGCTTTCAATGTGTCCCATAGATTCTGATATGTTGTGTCTGTGTTTTCATTTAACTCTAAGAATTTTTTTAATTTCCTCCTTGATGTCTTCTGAAACCCATTGATCATTCAGTAACCTATTGTTCATTCTCCAAGTGATGCATGATTTTTCCTTCCTTCTTTTTTCGTTGATTTTCAGTTTCATTCCATTGTGATCAGATAAGATGCATGGTATTATCTCTACTCCTTTATATTGACTAAGAGTTTCCCTGTGACATAATATATGATCTATTTTTGAGAAGGATCCATGTGCTGCTGAGAAAAATGTGTAGCTGCTTGATGTTGGGTGGCATATTCTATATGTGTCAATTAAGTCTAGGTTGTTAATTGTATTATTGAGTTCTATAGTTTCCTTATTCAGCTTTTGTTTGGAAGATCTGTCCAGTGGTGAGAGAGGTGTGTTAAAGTCTCCCATGATTATTGTATGGTGGTCTATTAGATTCTTGAACTTGAGAAGAGTTTGCTTGATGAACATAGCAGCCCCGTTGTTTGGGGCATATATATTTATGATTGTTATGTCTTGTTGGTGTATGGTTCCCTTGAGCAGTATGTAGTGTCCCTCTTTATCCCTTTTGATTAACTTTGGCTTGAAATCTATTTTATTTGATATGAGTATGGACACTCCTGCTTGTTTCCGCAGTCCATATGAGTGATATGATTTTTCCCAATCTTTCACCTTCAGTCTATGTATATCTTTTCCTATCAAATGCGTCTCCTGCAGGCAGCATATTGTTGGGTCTTGTTTTGTGATCCACTCAACTAGTCTGTGTCTCTTAATTGGTGAGTTTAAGCCATTAACATTTAGGGTTATTATTGAGATATGGTTTGTTCTTCCAGCCATAGTTTGTTTATTAATGCTATTAAACCTGATTTGTTTTCCTCTTTGATTATTTTCCCCCCTTTACTGTCCTACCTCCCACTGTTGGTTTTCATTGTTGTTTTCCATTTCCTCTTCCTGTAGTGTTTTGCCAAGGATTTTTTGAAGAGATGGTTTTCTAGCTGCAAATTCTTTTAACTTTTGATTGTCGTGGAATGTTTTAATTTCATCTTCCATCCTGAAGCTTAATTTCGCGGGATACACGATTCTTGGTTGGAACCCATTTTCTTTTAGCGTTTGAAATATGTTATTCCAGGATCTTCTAGCTTTTAGAGTCTGTGTTGAGAGATCAGCTGTTATCCTGATTGGTTTACCCCTAAATGTAATCTGCTTCCTTTCCCTTGTAGCTTTTAAAATTCTCTCCTTATTCTGTATGTTGGACATCTTCATTATAATGTGTCTAGGTGGGGATCTCTTATGATTTTGCACATTCGGCGTCCTGTAGGCTTCTAGGATTTGGGATTCTGTCTCATTCTTCAAGTCTGGGAAGTTTTCTTGTATTATTTCACTGAATAGATTGCTTAATCCTTTGGTTTGGAGCTCTGTGCCTTCCTGTATCCCAATGACTCTTAAGTTTGGTCTTTTGATATTATCCCATAGCTCTTGAATGTGCTGCTCATGGTTTCTTAGTAGACTTGCTGAGCTATCTATGTTCTTTTCAAGTTGAAATACTCTGTCTTCATTGTCTGATGTTCTATCTTATAAGTGATCCACTCTGCTGGTAGTATTCTCAATTGAGTTTTTAAGTTGGTTTATTGTTTCCTGCATTTCTAATATTTCTATTTGTTTGTTTTTTATTACCTCTATCTCCCTGTGAAATTGATCTTTTACCTCCTGGATTTGTTTGTCAATATGATCTTTCATTGTCTGATTTTGCTGTCTCATGTCTTCCTTGAGACTCCAGATCATCTGAAGCATGTATGTCCTGAGCTCTCTATCTGACATTCCATCTGTTGCAGCTATTACCTCTTCTAAAGTTGAGTTGACCTGCATTGCCTGTGGTCCTTTCTTTCCTTGTCGTTTCATACTGCTGGCGTTTCTTTCTGCTTGGTGAAATTGTTGTGTCTTTGATATTTTCCCTCTATTTATTTATATTGCTCTTGTATAGTTGAAAAATCACCCTTTCAGGGCAGGTAGTGGCTGTGATCCTCCTCCAATTAGTGTGATCCGTCTACCATGCTGGCAGGCCCTAGGTCTGCTCTGCTGGTCGGTCAAAGGTCCGCCTACCCAGCAGGCGCCAGGGGCACCTGTGTCACTCCGTAGGTTGCTGGGCCTAACCTCCCGATGGGTTGCAGGTTCACCTAGCTTGCAGGCACTGGGGGAGGGGCCTGTTCCGCCCCTCAGCAGGCTTTGGGCCTGCTCTGCTGGTGTTCACAGTCCCGCCTACCTTGGAGACACTGGGGGAGGGGACGGGCCTGGCCCTCAGCCGTCCGCCGGACCTGTCCTAGTGCGTCTGGTCCGTGTTCCCCGCAGGCGCGTGTAGCTGCTCTGTCACTTGGCTGGTTGCTGGGCCTGACCCGCCCACCCGAGGGTTGCAGGTTCGCCTAGCTTGCAGGCACTCTCAGATGCCTCTTAAAGGCTTCATTACCGAAGGAAGATGGCGGCGGGGAATGAGTGAGCCGCTCTGTGCTCCGCGCCACCGCCGCCGCAGCGTATGTTGCTGCTTCTTAAAAGAAGAAGTAAAGATCATCAAAGGACATCTGTCGACAAGGATTCAGCACCGTGTCAAGAAAAGGGCCTAGATGGAGTGAATCCGCCACGACTTCAGCACGAGCAGTAAGGCTGCAGCCCCCGAGCTGCCAGGCTCCCTGGGCCCCTTCTCACTCCCCTCTCCGCCTCTCCGCTTCGCTTCTCCCCCGCCATCTCTCCTCCCACGCTCACTCCCTAAATCTAGATCTCAATCTCTTTCCCCCATCCCACCCGCTTTCTCGCGTGCCCAGTACCCAGCCCGCGCGGGCCCCGAGGCGCTGCCTCCCCTCCCCCAGCCCGCACCCCCTCCACGGGGGTCCCGAAGGCCACAGCTTTGCCGCCACCGCCGCCGCCGCTGCAGCCACCGCCGCTGCCGCCACCGCTTTCCGCGGAGCACCTTAGAACAGACTCTTAACTGAGTAAAATGGAACAGCTGATAAGATGAGTGACAATTTAAATTCTAAATGATCCAACATGGCTGCGGACGCGGAGAGATCAAGTCTCTAACCCCTTCAGGACGCGGAGAGATCATGTCTCTAACCCCTTCAGCTGCACGGGCATAGGGAGAAGGAAACTGTCAAAATACTGTTCGCTCAGGACCACTAGGCACGGTTGAGCTGAAGTGGACCCCGGGCGAACGGTCTAGCCTTCTCAGAACACACCGAGCCCGAATTGGCTGCATTCTAGCTCAGGTTCGCCTGCTTCATGGACTCAACACTAATGATCCCACTGAAATAACTAGTCGGCCCGCCTGAACTCAAAGAGGTAAAAGCCAACTGAGCACCACAGCCAGACCCAGGGAATCAGGAGTGACGCAGGACTAGCGGTGCAGGACTCCCAGCTATTGCTATCACCAGTGCTGACAACAGGTCCCTTGCACCAGCTATCAGGGGAGTTGCTGCTACCTGAGGGCAAATAAATTCGCTGGGGGCCCTCAGCCCCAAGCCCTACAAACTTAGGGTCTGAGGGAGGCAAACAGAAAGGGTGTGCCCAGGCACCCATGAAAACAGGGCTCCCAGGAGCAGCAGACCTGGCGTGTAGTCAGTATTGTGGTGAGTGTCACAGGTGAGCGGGGTCTGGCTTGAGGAACCACAAGAGAAGGCCCTAGGCACTCAGGATTAGAGACCCACACAGTCTGGGAAGAAGAGCTGAGGCACAGTGATCGGTTCCCACCTATCAAGAAGAAAAGCCTGGCCCAGTGGGCATAGCTCCACCAACTGGATGAGAAGTTAATCGAGCTATATGACTGCATTTATTATTATTATTATTTTTTTAATGATTATTATTAGTATTTTTTTTTATTTTATTTTCACTTTTTGTTGTTGATGTAGTTGTTGTTCTTTAAGGTTTCTATTAATGGTTTCAATTTTTTTAAAATTCTTTTTATTTTATTAGTATTACTATTATTTTTTAAACTTTAATTTCCATTTTTTTACTATCATTATAAAATTTTTTCTTTTTTTCTTTTTTTTTTGTTGGTTTTAAATTTTTATTTTTTTTCGTTTCTTCTTTCTTTCTTTTCACTTTTTTTTTCTTTTGTCTTCTCACTTCTTTCAATTTTCCTATTCCACCTTCCTTGAATTCTACCTGCCTACACTCATTCTCTTTAGTGACTTCTTCCCTCCCCTTCTAATATCTCTCCTCCCCAGTATCACACTAATTGGAGGAGGATCACAGCCACTACCTGCCCTGAAAGGGTGACTTTTCAACTATACAAGAGCAATATAATTAAATAGAGGGGGAAAATATCAAAGACACAACAATTTCACCAAGCAGAAAGAAACGCCAGCAGTATGAAACGACAAGGAAAGAAAGGACCACAGGCAATGCAGGTCAACTCAACTTTAGAAGAGGTAATAGCTGCAACAGATGGAATGTCAGATAGAGAGCTCAGGACATACATGCTTCAGATGATCTGGAGTCTCAAGGAAGACATGAGACAGCAAAATCAGACAATGAAAGATCATATTGACAAACAAATCCAGGAAATAAAAGATCAATTTCACAGGGAGATAGAGGTAATAAAAAACAAACAAATAGAAATACTAGAGATGCAGGAATCAATAAACCAACTTAAAAACTCAATTGATAATACTACCAGCAGAGTTGATCACTTAGAAGATAGAACATCAGACAATGAAGACAGAATATTTCAACTTGAAAAGAACATAGATAGCTCAGCAAGTCTACTAAGAAACCATGAGCAGAACATTCAAGAACTATGGGATAATATCAAAAGACCAAACTTAAGAGTCATTGGGATACAGGAAGGCACAGAGCTCCAAACCAAAGGATTAAGCAATCTATTCAGTGAAATAATACAAGAAAACTTCCCAGACTTGAAGAATGAGACAGAATCCCAAATCCTAGAAGCCTACTGGATGCCGAATGTGCAAAATCATAAGAGATCCCCACCTAGACACATTATAATGAAGATGTCCAACATACAGAATAAGGAGAGAATTTTAAAAGCTACAAGGGAAAGGAAGCAGATTACATTTAGGGGTAAACCAATCAGGATAACAGCTGATCTCTCAACACAGACTCTAAAAGCTAGAAGATCCTGGAATAACATATTTCAAACGCTTAAAGAAAATGGATTCCAACCAAGAATTGTGTATCCGGCGAAATTAAGCTTCAGATTAGAAGATGAAATGAAAACCTTCCACGATAAACAAAAGTTAAAAGAATTCACAGCTAGAAAACCATCTCTTCAAAAAATCCTTGGCAAAACATTACAGGAAGAGGAAATGGAAAATAACATTGATAACCAACAATGGGAGGTAGGACAGTAAAGGGGGGAAAGTAGTCAAAGAGGATAACAAATCAGGTATAGTAACATCAATAAACAAATATGGATAGAAGAACAAACCATATCTCAATAATAACCCTAAATGTTAATGGCTTAAACTCACCAATTAAGAGACACAGGCTAGTAGAATGGATCACAAAACAAGACCCAACAATATGCTGTCTACAGGAGACGCATTTGATAGGAAAAGATGTACATAGACTGAAGGTGAAAGGTTGGGAAAAATCATATCACTCATATGGACCACGGAAACAAGCAGGAGTGTCCATACTCATATCTAATAAAATAGATTTCAAGCCAAAGCTAATCAAAAGGGATAAAGAAGGACACTTCATACTGCTCAAGGGAACCATACACCAACAAGACATAACAATCATAAATATATATGCCCCAAATAATGGTGCAGCCGTGTTTATCAAGCAAACTCTTCTCAAGTTCAAGAGTCTAATAGACCACCATACAATAATCATGGGAGACTTCAACACACCTCTCTCACCACTGGACAGATCTTCCAAACAAAAGTTAAATAAGGAAACTATAGAACTCAATAACACAATTAACAACCTAGACTTAATTGACTTATATAGACTATACCACCCAACATCAAGTTGCTACACTTTTTTCTCAGCAGCACATGGAACCTTCTCAAAAATAGACCATATACTATGTCACAGGGCAACTCTTAGACAATACAAAGAGGTAGAGATAATACCATGCATCTTGTCTGATCATAATGGAATGAAACTGAAAATCAATGATAAAAGAAGAAAGGAAAAATCAAGCATCACCTGGAGAATGAACAATAGGTTGCTGAGTGATCAATGGGTTTTAGAAGACATCAAGGAGGAAATTAAAAAATTCCTAGAGTTAAATGAAAACACAGACACAACATATCGGAATCTATGGGACACATTGAAAGCAGTTCTAAGAGGAAAATTCATTGCTTGGAGTTCATTCCTCAAAAAAAGAAAAAACCAACAAATAAATGATCTCATACTTCATCTCAAAATCCTAGAAAAAGAAGAGCAAAACAACAGCAAAAGAAGTAGAAGGCAAGAAATAATTAAAATCAGAGCTGAAATTAATGAAATTGAAACAAAAGAAACAATTGAAAAAATTGACAAAACTAAAAGCTGGTTCTTTGAAAAAATAAATAAAATTGACAGACCCTTAGCCATGCTAACGAAGAGAAGAAGAGAGAGAACCCAAATTACCAGCATACGGGATGAAAAAGGCAATATCACAACAGACACTTCAGAAATACAGAAGATAATAAGAAAGTACTTTGAATCCTTATACTCCAATAAAATAGAAGATAGTGAAGGCATAGATAAATTCCTTGAGTCTTATGATCTGCCCAGATTGAGCCAGGAGGATATAGACAACCTAAACAGACCAATAACAATAGAGGAAATAGAAGAAACCATCAAAAGACTACCAACTAAGAAAAGCCCAGGACCGGATGGGTATACAGCAGAGTTTTACAAAACCTTTAAAGAGGAACTAACACCAATACTTTTCAAGCTATTTCAGGAAATAGAAAAAGAGGGAGAACTTCCAAATTCATTCTACGAGGCCAACATCACCCTGATTCCGAAACCAGACAAAGACACTTCAAAGAAAGAAAACTACAGACCAATATCTCTAATGAACCTTGATGCAAAAATCCTCAATAAAATTCTGGCGAATCGGATTCAAATACATATCAAAAAAATTATACACCATGATCAAGTAAGATTCATCCCTGGTATGCAAGGTTGGTTCAATATACGGAAATCAATAAATGTTATTCACCACATCAATAGACTTAAAAACAAGAACCATATGATCATCTCGATAGATGCAGAAAAAGCATTCGACAAAGTACAGCATCCCTTTATGTTCAAAACTCTAGAAAAATTAGGGATAACTGGATCATACCTCAACATTGTAAAAGCAATCTATGATAAGCCACAGGCCAGCATCATTCTGAATGGAGAAAAATTGAAAGCATTCCCTCTAAGATCTGGTACAAGACAGGGATGCCCTCTCTCGCCACTTCTGTTCAACATAGTCCTCGAAACACTGGCCAGAGCAATTAGGCAGACAAAAGAAATTAAAGGCATAAAAATAGGAAAAGAAGAACTTAAATTATCACTATTTGCAGATGATATGATTCTATACCTAGCAGACCCAAAAGGGTCCACAATGAAGCTATTAGAGCTAATAAATGAATTCAGCAAAGTGGCAGGATATAAGATCAACACGCATAAATCAAAGGCATTCCTGTATATGAGCGACAAATCCTCTGAAACGGAAATGAGGACAACTACTCCATTCACAATATCCCCCAAAAAAATAAAATACTTGGGAATCAACCTAACAAAAGAGGTGAAAGATTTATACAATGAAAATTACAGAACCCTAAAGAAAGACATAGAAGAAGACCTTAGAAGATGGAAAAATATACCCTGCTCATGGATAGGCAGAACTAACATCATCAAAATGGCGATATTACCAAAAGTCCTATATAAGTTCAATGCAATGCCAATCAAAATCCCAACAGCATATCTTGTAGAAATCGATAAAAGAATCATGAAATTCATATGGAATAATAAAAGACCCAGAATAGCAAAAACAATACTAAGCAGGAAGTGTGAATCAGGCGGTATAGCGATACCAGACTTCAAACTATACTACAGAGCAATAGTAACAAAAACAGCATGGTACTGGTACCAAAACAGGCGGGTGGACCAATGGTACAGAATAGAGGACACAGTAACCAATCCACAAAACTACAACTATCTTATATTTGATAAAGGGGCTAAAAGCATGCAATGGAGGAAGGATAGCATCTTCAACAAATGGTGCTGGGAAAACTGGAAATCCATTTGCACCAAAATGAATCTGAATCCCTATCTCTCGCCGTGCACAAAAGTTAACTCAAAATGGATCAAGGAGCTTGATATTAAATCAGAGACATGGCATCTGATAGAAGAAAAAGTTGGCTACGACCTACATGCTGTGGGATCGGGCTCCAAATTCCTCAATAGGACACCCATAGCGCTAGAGTTAACAAATAGAATCAACAAATGGGACTTACTCAAACTAAAAAGTTTTTTCTCAGCAAAAGAAACAATAAGAGAGATAAACAGGGAGCCTACATCCTGGGAACAAATCTTTACTCCACACACTTCAGATAGAGCCCTAATAACCAGAATATACAAAGAACTCAAAAAATTAGACAATAAGATAACAAATAACCCAATCAATAAATGGGCCAAGGACCTGAACAGACACTTCTCAGAGGAGGACATACAATCCATGAGCAGGGTATATTTTTCCATCTTCTAAGGTCTTCTTCTATGTCTTTCTTTAGGGTTCTGTAATTTTCATTGTATAAATCTTTCACGTACATGAAAAAATGCTCACCATCGCTAGCAGTCAGAGAAATGCAAATCAAAACTACCCTAAGATACCATCTCACTCCAGTAAGACTGGCAGCCATTAGGAAGTCAAACAACAATAAGTGCTGGAGAGGATGTGGGGAAAAGGGCACTCTTGTTCATTGCTGGTGGGACTGCAAATTGGTGCAGCCAATTTGGAAAGCAGTATGGAGATTTCTCGGAAAGCTGGGAATGGAACCACCATTCGACCCAGCTATTCCCCTTCTTGGTCTATTCCCTAAAGCCCTAACAAGAGCATGCTACAGGGACACTGCTACATCGATGTTCATAGCAGCTCAATTCACGATAGCAAGACTGTGGAACCAGCCTAGATGCCCTTCAATAGATGAATGGATAAAAAAAATGTGGCATTTATATACTATGGAGTATTATTCTGCATTAAAAATGACAAAATCATAGAATTTGGAGGGAAATGGATGGCATTAGAGCAGATTATGCTAAGTGAAGCTAGTCAATCTTTAAAAAACAAATACCAAATGACTCCTTTGATATAAGGGGAGTAAACAAGGACAGGGTAGGGACGAAGAGCTTGAGAAGAAGATTTACATTAAACAGGGATGAGAGGTGGGAGGGAAAGGGAGTGAGAAGGGAAATTGCATGGAAATGGAAGGCGATCCTCAGGGATATACAAAATGTCATACAAGAGGGAAGGAGGGGTAAGACAAGATAATACAAATGGAAGAAATGATTTACAGTAGAAGGGGTAGAGAGAGAAAAGGGGAGGGGAGGGGAGGGGAGGGGAGGGGGGATAGTAGAGAATAGGACAGACATCAGAATACATCAGACACTAGAAAGGCAATATGTCAATCAATGGAAGGGAAACTGATGTGATACAGCAATTTGTATACGGGGTAAAAGGGGGAGTTCATAATCCACGTGAATCAAACCGTGTAATATGATGTATTAAGAACTATGTAATGTTATGAACGACCAATAAAAAAAAAAAAAGGCTTCATTACCTCTTAACATCATGTTATCAGTGTATTAGGAACAAAGCCACAACATGAGTTTGGGTGGGAACAAACCACAGTAGTTTTGTTCTGTACTTTCTAAGAAAAAAAATTTAATTACTAAATTGAATTTGTTTTCCCAGGGGCACCAGGAAATAAGCAAGTTATAATTTTTGTTGACGACTTAAATATGCCTAGACTGGATCGCTATGGCTCTCAGCCTCCCATTGAATTACTTCGCCAGTATCAAGATTTTGGTGGATTTTATGACAGAAACAAACTCTTTTGGAAAGATATACAGGTTACTTTAGGTTTTAAATCATTACTTAATGTGTTCAAATTTAAATGGCAAGGAAATATGTGGTACATTAGTTTTATATAATTGCCATAACAAACCACATAATTTTCTCATAATTCTGAAGACTGGAAGTCCAAAGTCAAGGTATCAGCAGGATCAATTTCTTCTGAAACCTCCATCCTTAACTAGTAGATGGCCACTTCCCCCTGTGTCTTTCCATGGGTATATTAATTTGCTTTCTGTTGCTTATAACAATACCACAGATTGGGTAAGTTCTAAAGAAAAGAGGTTTATTTTGGCTTATGGCTCTGATTCAGAAGTAAGGGGCCATATCTAGTGATGGCCTTCTTAATGGCAGAGTCCTGGGAGAGTGCAGGGCATTGCTTTAGCATGACATAGGGAATACATGTGTGTGTGTCATCTCTCTTCCCCCTCTTCTTATAAAGCCACAAATATTTAATCATGTGGGCTCCACCCTTTGACATTATCTGCTTCTAATTACCTCCCAAAAGGCCCACATCTAAACATCATAGTTAGATTGAATTTCTGCCCTCTTAATTCCTTATAGTGGGGGAAAACTTCCAACATGAGTTTTGGTAGAAAAAGATGATATTCAAACCATTTCATTTCTTGTCTGGCCCCTGAATCTCAAGTCCTTCTTATATACATCATTCTAATAATTCATTCCACCCCAAAAACCCCAGAACCTTAACTCATTCCAGCATTAATCACAAGCCCAAATTCTCATCTGAGATTCAATACAAACTGCTTCCAGCTGTGAGTCTGTAAAACCAAAGTTGTCTACAAAGGTGGAATAGGCACACAATGTACATTTCCATTCTGAAAGAAAGGAGTAATCAGCCCAAAGCAAGTCTGAAACCTAGCCAGGGCTGGCATTAAATCTTACTGCTTCAATTCTGGCATCCTGTGTATACCATGGGGCTGCAAAGCCTCAGGAAGCCCCAGCCACACAATTTGCTGGTTTTGTCCCACATAGTTGCTTTCTTGGGCTGAAAATTGATGGCCACAGCTTACCTAAGCTGGTATTGCACACTGCTCGTAGATATTCACTTCCTGGTGTCTCAGCTGAGGCTCCACTCCCATGGCTTCGTTAAGCATTGCTCCACTGGC
This sequence comes from Urocitellus parryii, assembly GCF_045843805.1. Taxonomy (NCBI): domain Eukaryota; kingdom Metazoa; phylum Chordata; class Mammalia; order Rodentia; family Sciuridae; genus Urocitellus; species Urocitellus parryii. The sequence continues at coordinate 103,028,223 of NC_135542.1, forward strand.
AACTCTCTGTGGTGGCTCCCCTCACAGCAAACTTTTGCCTGGCTTCCCTGACTTTCTTTGACATCTTGGTGGAAGCTGCCATGACCTCATCACTCTTTCATTCTGTGCATAAGCACTGCGTGAATGCTGCCAAGGTCTGCCATGTTTTAAGCAGTGTCTGGGCTTACTTGAACCAACAGTCTCTGTGAGGTGCTTTTCTGGAAAACAAGGAACATAATCCTGTAGAGTCCCTGAGCAGTCCATGAATAGTACCCCCGGGGCTCCTACTTCAATGAAGTCTAGAAAGCTTCTGGGCCTATGATGGGAGAGGCAGCCCTATAGACTTCTGAGATGTTTTCTAGGCCTTTTTCTCATCTCTTAACAACTGATATCCCTGCTAATCTTAGCAAATGTTTTCTCATCCACATTTTTTCAGATTTTTTTTCTTTACTCCTTCCCTGATCTAGCTGCAAATTTTCAGATCTTTCCATTGTTTCATTTTGCCCTTCAATTGCTCTAAAAACAGCCTTAAATAGTCCTTCTATATATTACTTAAAATATTCTCCACCAGTTTTTCATCATTCTTAAATTTGGCCTGCCATAAAACTCTGGGACATAGACATAGTTCAGCCAAATTTTTTGCAATGATGACTTTTACTCAGATTTTCAATAGGATCATCATTTTCATCTGAGACTATTTCCCTGTCTCCTCATTTCTTGAGCCCTCACAAGAATCTCCATTTACAGAACTCTGAGTTTTTCTACTCAACTTCTCCAACTTTTCTACCTCTACTCATTATTCAATCCCAAAGCTGATTGCACATTTTCAGATATTCATTATTGGCAGCAGTCTCACTTCTTGGTACTTAATAATTTTCAGTGTTTGGCCATTTTATGTTGCTAATAACACTATAACACTGATAGTAAGTTATAAATCAAAATAATTAGTTTGGGCTTATGATTTGGGTCCCTAATTGAGTGGTTTCCTCTGTGATAGCTTCTTGCTTCAGAGTACTGGGCAGTGCAAAGCATCACATAACAAGACACTGAGAACATGTGTGTGTATCTTCTTGCCTCTCTCCCTGTTCTTATAAAGCCACCAGTATTCAAAAGGGAAGGTTTCACCCTGATGATTTTATCGAATCTTCATCATCCCCCAATGTCTTACCCTAAATACCATAATTGTATTAAGTTTCCATTCTCTTAATACCTCAAAATGGGGATTAAACCCCAACATGAGTTATGGGTAACAATGGACTTCCCTCTGTGTTCAAATCTCTTCTTATAAGAACACCAATTATTTGGAGTAGGGCTCATCCTAATTACATCATTTTATCTTCATCATCTTTGTGTACCCTATCTCTAAATATGGTCACATTCTAAGGTACTGAGAATTAGGATTTCAGCATATTATTTGGGGCTAGAAGACATAATTCAGCCTATAACAAGGCCTTGGTATTTCTTAAATGTGTAATGCAATTCATTCAATTTATATTGAGTTCTTGCCATGGTTGAGTCGGGAAATTCATAGGCAAGTAAGACAGTCCTCACCCCCAAGAGAATTCAGCTTTGGAAAATGGGCAGATATTTACAGTTCAGGGCAAAAGTCATGGGAGAGACAGAGGTTTGGATTGAGGATGAGAGAAGCCTTCCCAAAAGAGGAGATCTTGGAGTTGGGTTTTATAGTCAGAGCAGGTCAGAGCGAAGAAAGGCATCATTTTATATCTCAGAAGCAGGGAATGTGGGATATCATAGTGGTATGAAATGTAGCCCCAAAGCAGCAGGAGATACAGAAGTCACATCCCAGAAGGCTCTGGACCCATGATGAGGAATATAGATTTGTCCTGTATATGATAGGGAGTCTTGAGAAAAATGATATAGGGAAGGGATGGGCTAGAGAGGAAGTAAGACCAGAGGAACTACAGTACTAATAGCAGAAGAGATGAGGGTCAGTCCTCAATGTGATGATGAAGTGTACAACCAGCAGGTTCTAGGAGGAAGATCAGCAGGTCTCCTGGGGTGTGGACTCAGAGGGAGAAAGGCAGCTTAGGTTGACTGCCTTTCTGTTCTGGAAAGTGGGCATGTCTAGAGTGACTTGCATTTTACCCACAAAAGCAAATTATACCAAGCACTGTTCTCAGTGGCTCCCATTTAATCCTCCCAGCATCCTTATAAGATAGATTATTAAGATAGTATAATAGAGTTATTCACCCAAGAGGAAGGAAGACACAGCCCAAATTCTAGAATTTTCCTCTAACATATAGGCTATTCATTATACATATTTCTATAATCACTTATGTCTTTTCATCTCCATGGCCATTATCTAAAGACAAGCCCAAGGGATATTGGGAGATTTAAACTGGCACAGTTGCTGGTCTTCACATACTTATACTCTGTTCCCCAGTCTGCAGACTTCCCAAATAACCTTTTCAAAATGCAGCTCTGCTACTGCCAATTCCTTGTTTGATCTTAAAAACCTATTTAACAATCCAGGACTTTGGGTTTTATTTTCATACATGAAATGAGAATAAGAACAGTGACCTCCTGAGGTGGCCATGAGGATTAAGTCATTTAATGTGTACAAAAATTTAATGCAATTCTGGCTCATGGCAGGTCCTCAGAAAATTCTGGTTCTTTGTCTGCTATTGGGAAGGGCATATCTCATCTCTTTCTGTGGCTGGGTGACCCAAGTGAATTTCTCTCTCTGTAGGATGTAACAATCGTATCAGCATGTGCACCTCCAGGAGGTGGTCGAAATCCTGTGACCCCTCGTTTCATCCGACACTTCAGCATGCTCTGCCTCCCGATGCCCTCAGAGCACAGTCTGAAACATATTTTTTATGTGAGTATGAATTTAAACTTAGACAAGAGGAGAAAAATAAAACATGTCCTTAGGCTCCCACAAAGTGACCTACCATATTTCTAGGGAGCCCATATTTCTAGGGACCTTTTTTTGAGCAAGAACTAGTAGCTATGGACACCTGGAGAATAGTTAGAAGATGTTTGAATCTCTACCTTCTGTGTATACATCCTCAGAGATAAGTTTTAGGAATGCAAAATATTGTCCAAACATGATTTCTACCCATAAGGAAGGTTGTATCTTAGGCTTCTGCCCCTTAGCACTCTACACAGTTAGCAGGTCTGCCTACTGGCTAGCCCTCACTTGTATGCACATCTCAGACCTTACCTTCAGGTATATAAGAGTCCATTTGCATCAAATGCAGCACATGACACCCTAGAATGCTAGGGTGGTCAAGCTCAACACACTAAGAACTCATCACTTCTCCCACTGCCACTACTAACAATAACCCATATTCCTGAGTGGAAACCAGTACTATTTTCCCTATAGGGTTACTTTCTTGTCTTTTAAATGGAGAAAATAATGGTACCTAACCTGCAAGTGTTCAACAAAAATGTTCAATAAACATGAAATATTATATTGAACAGAATGATGAGAGAACATAAAGCAGCATGACTACAGCGTGCCATAACCAACAAGCCAAGGGCCTAGAGAAGATAGATTGTAAGCTGGGTCTTGGAGAAAGATGGGAATTATCAAGGAGGAAGAGATCCCAGGAACAGATGGTACTTAAGTGAATGCAATCACAGAAGCAGGAAACGGAAAATGGGCATGCAGGTCAAATAAGACAGTTTAGGTGACTAGTCTGGAGAAACTGACTTTGTCAGTAATCGTTCAATGGTGCCGGAATTATGTGAGCCTCTACATTTACCAGCATAGGCCTCTTCTTCCAATGGAGGCTGTCTTAGAGGAGAAAAGGGAGAAGAGCCAGCAAGTATATTCTTTAGAACATGCAGATGATTTTTTAAATTCACACTGACATAGCTTACATTCATGGGAAATTATTTTTAATTTGAATTTAATTTTTATATTTGAATTAATTCCAGTAAGTTAAAAGCTAATGCCAAAGTGATAGGTAAAAGTTTTTGGAGAATCTTTAGACTATGAAAGGATGGGAACTTATTACTTGTAATTACCATATCTAAACAAATGTGCCACTCATGAAAACATCATCCAGCAAGACCATCACAGCTGAAAACCGACTGGGATGAAGCTGCTGTTTCTCCCTGTGACTTACAGTCTTATAATTAAAACTCATACTGGTGTGGGTAGAAATAGAAAGGCAGTAAAACAGAGATTCTGGGAAATACTGGCAGGGACTGGATTTAGATAGGACACATACTTCCCTCTTTACCAAAGCAAGATATTTTACTTGTAGAAAAAAGGGACTTGCTATAGGCCCATGGATCTCAAACTTTAATCACAATCTGTCTAAGTTAGACCCAAGAGTTCATAGCCATCGCTCCCTATCCTTTGTCATTGAATGACAGTAGAAGGACCTGGGATTAGCCAAGAACTTAAGAACAGGACAATAAATAAGTTAAATTTATTAGCAACATATATAATAAAAATTGATTTATTTCTGTATAAAAGAGGTCTATGGGTCTAAATAGTATATACATATGCTATATATAAAAGTTTATAATTTGTAATGTAATATATAATGTTTTAATTGCCTATTATTTTTAAGCAATGAGATTAAAGTGCTTTCTTTAATTCTCTTTTGCAAGTTTGTTGAATGCTGCATATATGCAGGGGGCATATCACTAATGATAGGTCAAGATTTGCACAGATTTTGAGCCACATTCACATACACTCGAGTGTCTATTTATTGGAAGTTTATATGCTAGAATAAGTGTCCCTAGATATTATAAGGGCAAACTAAGCAATACACAAGTTAAATTGATGAAATTTACACTAAATTAAATGTCATTTCTAGTTTAGAAAGATTTAACAGTGGAATATCAGTCAGTTTTAAGTCACTATGACCAAAATACCTGACCAGAATAACTTAGAGGAGGAAAAGTTTATTTTGGTTCATAATTCCAGAGGTTTCAGTCCATTGATAGCAGACTCCATTTCTGTGGGCCTGGGGTAATGCAGAAAATGATAGACAAAGGGAAAAGTTGCTCAGCTTCTGGCAACCCAGAAGCAGAGAGAAAGTGAGGTGCCAGACAAAATATAAACCCCCAAAGGCATGCCTGTAGTGACGTACTTCCTCTAGCCATACCCTACCTCTTTACAGTTACTACCCAGTATAGTGATATTATTAATCCATCAAACAGATTAATCCACTGATTGGGTTGTTACAGCTCTCGTAATCTAATCATTTCATCTCTGATCATTGCTACATTGTCTCCTAAGCTTTGGCAGACACCTTATATTCAAACCATAACAAGCATTTTAAAACAAATTCATAACAAGTAATTGAAAACTATGATCAGTTCTATAAAATACTAATAATATCCTCATACCAAAGCTTCTTTCCCCAACTGTGAGAACTATGGCTTTATTTTATGTGCATATCCTTAATAGGAGCTCTACAAAACTGTCAAGCAAGTCGTGTAAACCACAAATAGAATACCAAGATATGGTTTTCAATAACTTCTATAGTAACCTGCTACTTTTAATTTATGAATACCAGTTTAATAGCTAGAAGTTCACTCATTAAAAATGTTTGTTGAGCACTTATCATGTGTCAGATGGCAGTGTATTATTTTGAACAAAACAGATATCATGTCTGTCCTCATGGTTCTTCCATCATGGAGAAAGATAATAAAAAAATGAATGAAATATACAGATAAATATAGTTACTAATATATATGTTAAAAATTTGTGATAGAGAACAGATAGGCTGAAACTTTTCTCATATTTGTAATGTAAATTTTAATTGTATATATACATATATTCCAATTTGTCTATTCTCCATTACACACACACAGCTGCATATTAACACCAAATTTAAAGATTGAGTTTGGGATTCTTCTACTCAAAACACTGGCCATGTGGAAAATGGTAAACTCATTTGGGATTCACAAAGGAAATACCTCAAAAAGACAGATAGTCCTTTAAAACTACTGAAACTAATATTCAGCAAGAAACACTGAACTTTGGTTTATTTTTAACTATCTCATATATGAGACCCAAATATGAAATCATAAGAAATAATTCATAACCATTAATCTACATTCTGAAAGCTTCTCTTGTGAGTAACTTCAAGATTAATGGTGATGAAAATTTATCTATTTAAAACCTATAATGGCTTTCCTGAGCAACTGTGGGTTAGAGACTAGTTAGGCTTTCATACTGTGGCAATTTATGTGTGAGAAATTCAGAGAGACTGATAGGAGAACTTATTTTAAATTGGGTGGTCAGGGAACGCCTCTCTGAAGAGATGACATGGAACCAAAAATATGAAGGTTGAGAAAGCACCTGCAAGAGAGAGCCATGTGGGAGTGGGTATTGGGAGGGAGGTACAGCAAGTGTGGAAACCTAAAGGAGGAAGGAGTATGGGCTGTTAAGGCCAGTGAGCAATAGGGACAGAGGAGTAAAATAGGGACGTTGGGGGATAGTGAACATCAGAAGATGCTATTTGTATCATTAAAAAGAGAGGAAAGTAGAAGTGAAGAGGCCAATGAATGAAAGGAGAAGGAAAGGAGTCCAGATGGAAGAGCAAAAGGTACAATGGGGGTGGTGTCATACAAAACCGAAGGACACAGATTCAAGAAATGAATTCAAGATTGTCAGAGGTAGAATCAGGGAGGTTTCAAAATGGACTTCCAAGCTCCTGATCTGAGTGAACCAGGGCAAGGCCTCTTACTGAAGGAGGGATGAGAGGCAGGGGAGTCTATACAAGTCACACTTTAAATACACATGAAAATGAAACCTATGGGCTTCCCGGTCATTCTCCCATAAAAATGAGAGAGAAGACAGTTCATTTCCAGATGAGTTTATTTCTTCAGTGAAGACCCTCTGGACTCACAGTGAGCAGAAGTCTAAATTACCTGAGAGTAGGGTCATGGTACATTCAAAAAGATTTTTATGAATGTTGCTCAAGCAGCCCAGTCACAGAAGACAAAAATGGGCTCCTTCTTGGGATCAAATTCTGAAATGATGGAAGAGCTTTGACATTCACATGTCTTTGTGTTAGAATTTGGTTTTCTAGTTATTGTTAGAAAACAGGATCATATCTAGAGTAATTTGAAAATAAATATTTGATTTAAAAAACGTAACCCTCTCATGTTTCTGGTTCTAGGCCATCTTAAATGGCTTCCTACTTGACTTTCCACAAGCTGTAAAGCAAACCGCATCAAGCATCGTAGAAGCTTCAGTTGAGATTTATAACAGAATGAGTATTGATCTCCTGCCAACACCAGCAAAGTCCCACTATGTCTTTAATTTGAGGGATTTATCCAAATGTGTGCAAGGTAGTGTATTAAACCCTCACTCTCTGATTTGCACCCTCCCTTCATGTTCTTTGGCGTAAACTCTCTTATTAAAATTGTGTGTACCCAAGTGTCTGTGACTCACCTAGAAATCCCATAGCATGTCCTCATACAGGTCACCCTTCACCCCCACCCCAGGCTGAAAACTTTATAGCTTTTTCAAACCACCAATATCTCTCCCATTTCTCACTCCCAATTCATGATCTTTTACTGAAAAAAAAATGGAAACAATCAGACCAGAGCTGCCTCATCTTCCAAATCTCTCAGACAACCTGCATCTTCCTTCCCTGTGCTGAGCTGTCCCCTGTTCGTATCAGGTGCCACCCTCTGACACTGAATCTTATCCCCTCTTGCAGGATTTTGCTCTTATAAATTTCTTATCTATTGGGTCATCCCTAACAATATTGCAAAAAACCCTGCTGTCATACTTCTTATCTTAAAAATTTAATTTTCCTTAGGCTCCATTTATCCCTGATATCATCCCTTTATTTATTTTCTCCTTTTAGAAAGACTCCTCAAAAAACGGTCTCACTTCACTATCCCACTTACTTCCCTCTAGGATAACATAACTTGTTTTCTTCCTCCTCCCCTAAAAATCTTCCCCTCTATATTAGCAGTTTTATCCAGGGGTTTACAAACCCATTTTTTCCCCAGAAAATTGTAGAATGTTGCTTTGTTTCCTTGGTGAACTTCTTCAAACTCGCTTTCTGGTCCTCAGACGTTGTCTAATCTAGTCATTTATTTATTGGCCTCCCTCATTGCCTTTCTATTTCTGTTTTTTAGATAACTTCTGAGCTTCAAAATTTAGGGCTCATTTTATCTCCAGTGATCGTACATCAAAGTATCTAGAAATTTCCAATTTTTAATATTTTTCTGCTTATTCTCATTAAAATGTCCTAGAAATTCCCCTATTTCTATAAATATTAACTGAAAATTATTAAAACTTTAAGCACTTCAAGAAATATACATGTCAAACACACACAAACTTTAGATGCAAAGAATTTAAATAAAGAATTATTATCTCCAGAAATTCCTTGTATTGCAAGGCAATGTGGACAGTACTTACTATGTTGTGTGTGGTACACACTCTGGTGCAACTGTGTACATGGTATATTGTGTCCTTGCCTCATCTGCACAGTGAGAGAAACCCTGTGTGAGGGGTCTCCATGCAGAAACATTTCCAGACAGTGCTATATATCACTGCTTTTGTGGTAACTAAGTGTACTCAGAGACATTTGAGTAGCAGCTATTAGCATTTGGTGAGAATTTAACATTGGGGAAGAAAGAGGGAAATGATGTTTTGAAAACAGTATAAACATCATGATAAAAGTTTGATAAGGTTGATAACATTGGCTTTTGGGGACTGGCTTATTTCACTTAGCATGATAGTCTCCAGATCCAACAATTTACTGACAAATGTTATAAATTCATTCTTCCTTGGCTGAGTAATACTCCATTGCATACATATATCACAATTTCTTTATCCATTCATCTATTGAAGGGCACCTAGGTTGGTTCCATAGCTTAACTATTGTGAATTGAGCTGCTATAAATATTGATGTGGCTGCATCACATAGTGAGCTGATTTTAAATGCTTTGGATGTATACCGAGCAATGGTATAGCCGAGTCCAATGGTGGCTCTATTTCAAGTTTTTTTGAGGAACCTCCATAATGCTTTCCAGTAGATTAGACAATGGGGAATGGAGGGTAGGGAGGAAGAATAGGAAAAGGAAATCTGACACAATTATCCTATGTACATATATGAAAACAACACAGTGAATCACACCATTATGTATATCTACAAGAATGGGATCCTAACTAGAATAAGATATATTCCATGCTTATATAATTATATCAAAATGAATTCTCCTGACATGTATAACTAAAAATAACCAATAAGTAAATTTTAAGAAGAAAGAAATATAACCTTTCTCATTTGGCGTACTGCCCACTGCCCACATGCTGAGTTAAAGAAAGAAATGGGGAAAAGGAAAAAAAATTTTTTGTCACATAACATATCCCAGTTTTGCTTCCAAGAAAATGAGTTCACCATTATTATATGTATGTATCCACTGGGGAAGCATTCATTTCTGCTAATGTTTGGGTAAATTTGGACTTCAGGATTTCCTAGTTAATTAAACTATTATTAGAGATTCCACAAATGTAGAATTTTCTCTTTTTTTTTCTTCTTACAAAACAGGTATCCTCCAGTGTGACTCAGGAACAATAAGAGAAGAAATGCAGATATTTAGACTCTTTTGCCATGAATGTCAAAGAGTCTTCCATGATCGTTTGATTAATAATGAAGATAAACACTATTTCTACGTTATTTTAACAGAAATGGCCAGTAAATATAAATCTTTATTTTGCTATTCTTTTTTCAGCAGAAAAGCAGTTTGATTTTTATAAATGAAAATTAAAATGGATTTATGAATTTTAGGTACTCATGAGAAAACATTATTTGATAACTCAAACATATGAAAATATTCTAAAATAATTTTACTGAAATTAAGGAAGGGCTACTCAGTAGAGACTTTTTAAGTATAGGAAGGAAAGTAAGAGAAACAGTATTTGTCTGATAAGATGCCAGGATAATTATAAAGTACTTCTTAATAAATATCCAATATTTATTATTTAGCAAAAGTTATTTTAAAAGTTATTATATATTCTTAATCTTAAATCTGGGAAATGATCAGACAAACTAAAGTGATATGGTGTTGATGTTGACATTCACACTAATTAAGACTTTCAGTTTAATTATATCTTTTTATTAAAATACTACATTCAAGGTTTTCATTATATCAAAATTGTTTTTGCTTTTTAACAGACAAACATTTTGGCATTGCAATAGGCCTGGAATATTTTTTGGTTAAGCCCATCATATTTGGAGATTTCATTAAGGTAAGTATATTGTATTGTCTTGAATACATTTGAAGGTTATAAAGCATTCACTATTTTTCAATTCAGATTCAATTTCATGTTCTGTAAGAAGTTTACATCTATGAAGATCAAATATCTAGGTCAAGTGTGGACAAATTATGGTCCCCATAAGTTAAATCCATCTGCTGCCTATTTCTGTAGACAGAGTTTTATCAGAACACAGTCATAGCTGCTTGTTTGTGTACACTTTATATGAATCCTTTTATACATTGTGAGCAAAGTGCAGTAGAAGCCACAGAAACCAGAAGACCTGTGACCCTTTAAAGAAAAAGTTTGCTGACCTTTGATCTACCTATGTTCTTTTGTTAATAGTTTGAATTAGAGAGTCATTAGATAATTTGATGTGGAGGAAAGTAGGGAAGCTTAGTCTCAACTGGAATCTTAGGAAACTTAATCAGTCTCAGAACTGGAATCCCTATTGAATTCTATGAAGCTGTTCAGCCCTACTTAAATGCTTTCAGTGATGGAAGGTAGGTTAGTTAACAGAATTGTCCTATTATTCCAGGGCCACCTGTTTAGTAGCAAAATTTCCCTTGTATTAACTTCCTTTATTTCCTTATAAGCTTCTCAAGTCTATCCCCCCATGTACAAATATTATTTATACTTGGTCCTGATTTTGGCCACTGGACCCTTCCTAAAATATATATTCCATCTAACCACCCCACCTTCCTTGACAGACAGCCCATTTTCTTTTACCAAGTTGATTCTTGATCAGGTAACACATTCCCAGTGTCTCTCCAAGAGGGCACTGTTCTCCCTAAGTCCCCAGCTTTCTATGTAGAGCTAGATACATAGTATGCTTCAATTAATACTGGTTCAACAGTGAACAAGCTCTTTATATTATGTGTCCATTACCTCATCACTCTGAACACCCCTCCAGATATCTGTCAAGAGTGTTATCACGTGAAAGATTAAAAAAAAAGATAATCTATTTGTGTGAAATACAACTTTTTAAATTTGTCATTAAAAATAAAATCCAAGGTTTGTTTCCAAAGATTGTATTTTCTATGTGTTTGTGGTGATGACATTATCTTGGGGGAATAAAGCAAAGGAAAAAGAAGAGATAGGCTCTTGCATTGCCTAGATATATTTTAGTAAAATCAAAAGTGTCCCCAGGGAAGTTGCTACAGCAGAGAAAAGACAGTCTCAATAATTTCAAAGAGGGACTCAGTTCCCTGTAATTGCATCTGATTTTTTATTCTCAACAATTTTTATAACTCTAGATGACTGCTGTGTAAAAACTACATGTAGTTGCCGCATGATTGTTTATAACGATAACAATCTGCCATGATTTTCAACTAGTTAGCTTTTCTAATGTCAGTAGACTGAAAGCAAAAGTATGGAACCAGAGCATGGGATTATATGAAAAATTAAATCCCTATTCTGTTTGTGTGTTTATTTTATTGCAAAGATTATTGAAATTGAAATGTACCACTTGAAGAAGTTAAATGAATTTCCCATATTATGCATGTCTTGTACTCTTACATATCAGAATTGATCCAACTTGATTTTTCTCCCATCTATCATCTTATAGTTTGGAGCAGATAGAGCTGATCGGATTTATGATGATATGCCTGATATGGAGAAAATTGCAAATGTTCTACAGGATTATCTTGATGATTATAACCTTATAAACCCCAAAGAAGTAAAGTTGGTGTTTTTCCAGGATGCCATAGAACATGTTTCAAGGTATAGTGCAATCAGGTGCCAAATTATGCATTGATTTTATTTCTTTTGCATTAAAAAAATAAAAATTAAGTTGTATAAAACTCTTTAAATTGCTAAGCATATACTAAAGTCTTTTAGCAATTAGCAATTTAGAAAGATATTCTAGAAGATATTTTAAATAAATATACCATGAAATTTCTGTGTAATTCCAGAGGTGATCACTTTTGATATATATATATATATGTGTTGTGTGTGTGTGTGTGTTTGTTCTATCTAGTTACAAAAAGGACCTGAGGTGGTTTACAGATGCATATAAAAAATAACCAAAGCTAATTGCATGCATGCCTAAAGAAAGAAGGGGTTCAAGATTGTAGCAAAACAAATAGAACCCTGATCATAGATTGGACAATTCTTCATGTTAAAAATGACCCTTCCAGTACAAGCCAACTTTTATTTCCTATGACTTCTGGTATCAGTTTCATCCTATGGAGCAATAATAATAATGGTACTCAGTGTATATATAAAACCATGATATGGAGCATCTCATTTAACTTTCAAAACACCTCTCCTTAATTTGTTATTATAATCTCTTTGCAAATAAGACTTACAGAATGTTCCAGTGGTCTTTTTTATTGGTTCTTTTTAGTTATACATGACAATAGAATTCATTTTTGCATAATTATAAAAGCATGGAATATAATTTGTTTTAATTCAGTCCCCAGTATTTCACCTTTTCCTCCCACTCCCTGTTCCCTTCCCTCTACTTTACTGATCTTTATGCTATTTACTTATTGTTCTTTTTAAATTAGTGTCTTGTAGATGAACATGATGGTACGATTCACTGTGGTATATTCATATATGTACAAAAGAAAGATCTTTTTTTTCTTTTTTATCCCCTACCCCCCCTTCTTTTGAATTAGCTTCTGCATATCAGAGAAAACATCCAGTGGTCTTTTTAGCCACTCTAGCACTTAGCACTTTCATTTTATCATTATCTCTTGTGGTTACTGGTGAAGGAAAACAAATTTTGACAGTACAGTATACAACAGAGAATAATATTAGGTAAATTGTGGAAGGCTGCTAGCTAGCAAGCAATAGAACGGGCCCACTATTTTTCATAACAGCACCATCAAATGTTTGAAAATTATTTCTAAGTTCCTCTTAGCTTTATCTTCTCCAGGCAAAATTATCCTAGATCTTTCATATTGCCCATTAGAAAGTATTTCTAACCTTTAACATACTAAGTATTTTATAATTTTTCAATGTTCCACTTAAAAAGACAGTACCCACATTTAATATAATATTCTGTGGAATAAGCAATTCAAAATATGAGTGATAAAAAATAAATCGTATGGTAAAAATAAATATGAGTGAGAAGAGGATTTTCCATGATCTACTACTGAAGAATAATTTTAATGGCTTTGGTTTTTTTCCATGTCATCTACACTCCTTATTACGACTTATGATTCAGTCCCCAGAATTTTTTTCACACAACACATAAGCAAATAAATCTTCCACCTATCCTACATTTCCATACTTTAATTAAATCTTATTCAAGAATTTGTATTCTTCACAGCTTACATTAGGATATATATTTGATTGTCATTGAGTTGTCAGGATACAACTGACAATAAACCCATATACTATCCCCTAACAACTTTTATTCCCACACTCAGGCAGGAAAAGTCTGCAAATAATACCATCAGCAGCAGGAGCACTCTGGTCTGAGAGCCTTCCTAGAGAATACACCAGATGACAGGCAAATCCAGCTTCATTATTTTACTATCATCTTTCTTACTTTTGTGAAAGAGAACCACTCCGTATTTGAAATAATATAAGGAGAAATTTAAAAACCATTTGTAGGAACATCCAAAACACCCTAGACATGTTTCTTTTTTTCTAGAAATCAGTAATTAGAAATCTGAGAAAATACATTTCTACTTGTAAGAGGTTTTAAACATCTATTGCTGGTTAGCAATAGATGTTATAAGCATTGGTTATTAAGTAATTAGTAAATATTTAGTAATTTAGCACATTAAATTTGTTGGTGACATTTTTGGGTTTTGTGTTTTGGCCTAGAATAACTTGGATAAAAGTCTCCTGTGTTTTCAAAGTATAAATGCACCAGGTCATCTCTACCTATTACATATTCCCAAAGTTGTCACCATACTACTAGGTTGGTAGAATGGATCCCTTTATTAAAATACAAGCTATTCAGATTGGATTTTTAAAAAGACCCAACAATATGTTGTTTGCAAGAGACTCACCTTATAGACAAGACATCCAAAGACTGAAGGTTGAAAGGATGAGAAAAATAATATAGCATGCAAATAGTACCATAACAAGTAGCTATTCTCTTATCAGACAAAGCTATTCTCATATCAGACAAAGTAGACTTCAAGCCAAAATTAATCAAAAGAGACAAAAAAGGTTACTTCATACTAGTTAAGGGAATCATTCAATAAGAAGATATAATGATTTAAAATATTTATGCCCCAAACAATGGTGCACCTACATATATAAAACAAACCTTATCAATATTAAAAATCAAATAGACTATAATAAAAATTGGGAAAAAAACAGATAATACCTTGAATCCTATCAGATCATAATGGAGTGAAATTAGAAAGGACAATATATAAAACAGAAACTACTCTAACACCTAGAGATTAGATAATACACTTTTGAATGACAAATGGATAACAGAAGAAATCAGTAGAAATAAAAAAATTCTAACAAATAAGAATAATGATAAATAAAAATAAATAAAAACCTCTGGGGCAGTATGAAAGCACATCTAAGAGGAAAGTTCAGCACTGAGCTCATACCTTAAAATAATAGAAAGATCCAAATAAATAATCTAACATTATACCTCAAGGTCCTAGAAAAAGAAGATCAAACTAACACCAAAATCAGGAAAATACAGGGAGTTATTAAAATCAGAGCTGATATCAATGAAGTTCAGAATTAAAAAAAAACAATACAAAGGATCAATGAAAAAAAGAGTTGGTTCTTGAAATGATAAACAATATCAATAAACCTTTAGTGAAACTAACCAAACCAAAGAGAGAAAACTCAAATGAACAAATTATAGATGAAAAATGAAATATCACAATATACACTACAGAAATCCAGAGGATCATTAGAAACTATTTGGAAATTTATATTCTAATAAACTGGAAATGTTGAAGATATTGGCAAATTCCTAGAAACATATTTCCTGCCCAAATTGAACCACAAGGATATGGAAAACTTAAACAGATCAATATTAAGTAATGAAATTAAAGCAGCCATCAAAAGCTTTCCAACAAAGAAAAACCCAGGACCAGACAGATTCTCACCTGAGTTCTACCAAACTTTCAGAGAACTAATACCAATTCTCCTCAAATTATTCCACAAAATAGAAAAGGAGGAAACTCTTCCAAACTCATTCAATGAAGCCAGTATCACCCTGACACCAAAACCAGACAAAGATATCAAGGAAAGAAAACTTCAGACCAATATCCTTGATGAACATAGTAGCAAAAATTCTTAATAAGGGACTGGGGGTTGTAGCTCAATGGTAGAGCAGTAGCACGTTTGAGGCACTGGGTTTGATCCTCAACACCACATAAAAATAAATAATTAAAAGAAAGGTATTATGCCCATCTACAGCTAAAAAAATTTTTAAAAATTCTTAATAAAATATTGGCAGACTGCATACAAAAAAGCACATTAAAGATATAGTGTATCATGATCAAGTGGGTTTCATCTCAGGGATGCAAGGTTGGTTTGGCCTACAGAAATCACACAAAATAATTCAACATATAAGTAGAGTTAAAAGACAAGAATCATATGATTATCCCAATAGATTCAGGAAAAAGCATTTGACAAAGTGCAGCACCCATTCATGTTTAAAATAGTGGAGAAACTAGGGATAGAAGGAACTTACCTCAACACTGTAAAGGCTATATATGACAAAGCTAAGGCCAACATCATACTGAATGGGGAAAAACCTCTTCCTCCAAAAACAAGCAAGTATGTCCACTGTCACCACTTCTGTTCAACATATTCCTTGAAACTCTACCCAGAGTATCAGGCAAGAGAAGGAAATTAAAGGAACACAAATAGAAAAAAGGGAGGTCAAATTGTTTCTGTTTACTGATAACATGATCCTATATTTAAAGGAACCAAAAAACTCCACCAGAAGACTTCTAGAGCTGATAAACAAATTTAATAAAGTATCAGGATACAAGATCAACACACATCAATCAGTCTCATTCCTATACTCCAATAATGAATCTGCTGAGAAAGAAATCAGGAAAATTACTGTTTTGGTCATCTTTTTCATGTATGACCAAAAAGACTTGACAAGAACAATATAGGAGGAAAGTTTATTTGTGGGCTCATGGATTCATAGGTCATAGTTCATAGATGTCCAACTCCATCATGGCAGAAGAATGAGGCAGAGAAAAGCAGCTCAGGACATGGACAATCAGGAAGGAGAGAGAGAGAGAGAGAGAGAGAGAGAGAGAGAGAGAGAGAGAGAGAGATAGATCTGTTCAAAAAGGACAGAGTATATACCCCAAAGACACACCCCTAGGAACCCACTCCTCCAGCCATATCCTACCTGCCTATAGTCACCACCCAGTTAATCCTTATCAGGGAATTAATGCACTGATTAGGTTAAGATTCTCATAACCCATTTTCATCTCTAAATTTACTTGCAGTATTTCACACATAAGCTTTTGGAAGACTCATAATATCTAAACCATAATAACAATACCTTTTACAATAATTTAAAAATAAAATACCTACAAATTAATCTAACAAAGGAGGTGAAGGACCTCTACAATGAAATCCATAGAATGACACAAAAGAAAGAAATTAATGAACACTTAGAAGATGGAAAGATCTCCCATGTTCTTGGATAGGCAAAATTAATATTGTCAAAATGCATTACACAGATAAAGTGCAATCCCCACCAAAATACCAATGACATTTTTTACAGAACCAGAAAAAAATATTCTAAAATTATTTGGAAAAATAAGAGAACCAGAATAGCCAAAGCAGTTCTGTGCAAAAAGAGCAATGCTGGAGGCATCACAATACTGGACCCCAAATTATACTACAAAGCTATAGTAAATACAGCATGTACTGGCACCAAAACAGACATCAAGACCAATGGAATAGAATAGAAGACCCAGGGATGAATCCTCATAGATACAGTTATCTGGTACTAGACAAAGGCGCCAAAAACATACAGTGAAGAAAAGATAGCCTCTTCAACAAATGGTGCTGGGAAAACTGGAAATCCATATGTAGAAGAATGAAACTTGACCCTTATCTCTCACCCTGCACAAATTCAACTCAAAGTAGATACAAAACCTAGGAATTAGACCAGAAACTCTGCAACTGCTAGCAGAAAATGTAGGCCAACACTCCAACCTGTTAGCAGAGGAAATGACTTCCTTAAATGGCAAGAAATAAAACCCAAAATCAGCCAGTGGGTGGCATCAAATTGAAAAGTTCTATACATCAAAAGAAACAATTAATAATGTGAAGAGGGAACCTACAGAATGGGAGAAAATCTTTGCCACTTGCTTCTCAGGGAATTAATATCCAAAACATAAAGAATTCAAAAAACATGAAAAAAAAATAACAAATAACCCAATTGATAAATGGGCAAAAAATTAAACAGACACTTAAAAAAGAAATATAAATGACCAACAAATGTCTAACAATTAAGAAACTGCAAATCAGGACTATATTTAGATTTCATCTCACTTTAGTCAGAATAGCAATTATCAAGAATACAAACAATATAAGTGTTGGCAAGGATGTAAGGGGGAAAAGTACACTCATACACTGTTCATGGGACTGCAAGTTAGTCCCCATAACTCTGGAAAGCAGTAGGGAGATTCCTTAAAAAATCTAGGAATGGACCCACCGTATGACCCAGCTATTCCTCCTCTCCGTATATATCCAAATGGCCTAATATCAGAGTATTACAATGATGCAGTCACATCAATGTTTATAGTAGCACAAATCACAATAATCAAACTATGGAGCCAACCTAGGTGCCCTTCAACAAATGAATGTTTAAAGAAATGTGGCATTTACACACAATGGAGTATTACTCTGCCATAAAGAAGAATGAAATTATACCATTTGCTGGTAAATGAATGGAACTGGAGACTGTCATGCTAAGTGAAATAAGCTAGATACAGAAAGTCAAGGGTCAAATATTTTCTCTGTTATGCAGAAGCTAATCAAAACTAAAATTTTAAAAAGGGATGAGAAATTCCATAAAAAATAAGAAAAATATCAGTGGAGTAGAGGAAGAGGATTGAGAGGAAATGAGGAGAAATTGGATAAGGGAAGAACAGTAAAATAAATCCGACTTAACTTTCCTATGTATATATGAATATGCACCATTCATGAGACTCACAAAACACTATTTAAAAAAAAAACCTAAGTAAATAGTGGAAATATCAGTAGAGGGAAGGGAACTGGGGAAGGGAAAAGGGAATACTGGGGATTGAATTTATACAAATTTTATTCCATGCTTTTATAATTATATCAAAATGAACCTTAATGTTATATATAACCAAAAAGAGCCAATAAAAAATAAGCCACAGATTAGGAGATTCATCTCTTGCATATTATATTGCATAGAATGTAATTTGCCTACAGTAAAGGATGCTTACTTGGAAGAGATTTCTGTTTATATGTAAATTGCCAGAAAAAATAACACTGGGAAGCAGTTATTTGTCCCCAATAATCCCAGATAGAAACAATCAAATTACTATGAGTAATAATGTATATTAAACAAGAAAAGCATGACATATTAAGTGCAAGATTTTTACAATATTCAATATTCCATCTGCTTAGAACACTTGTGTGATATGGAAAAACACATTATTATGTATCCACTCATCCCTCAATTTTATGTTTACATGGGTAGCAAATGGATTATCTATTTAGATGTGAATAATGGAGACATGACAATGCAAATGGTGTCTATGGATCTTCTGTGTTCTAGGAAAGGAGTTGGCAAAAGATTCTGGGTAAGAAAGTCAACAAATGTCTTGCAAAGAGTCAGATAGAAAACATTAGGCTGTGGGCCACAAGTCCCTGCTACAACTATTCAACTCTACCATTGCAATGTTTAAGAGGTCACTGACAATAATGAGTGAGCATGACTATGATTCAATAAATCTTTATTTATGGACACCAATATTCAGGTTTCATGACTTTCACAAATCATGAAATGTTACACTTCTTTTGCTCCCCCCTACCCAACCATTTTTTTTTAAATCTGAAAATCATTCTTATCCCTTAGATCATAGAACACACACAGTTCAGGGACAGGATTTGACCCACAGGCCATAATTTGGTGACTCCTGTTCTAGACAAAGCAATATTATCAAGATGTTCTGAGTGTGGAAAGTGCAGACCTACCTGAAGAGCAGGAGAGGGTATAAAGATGGAGACAAATTTGAAAGTTTGATTCTGTAATTAGCAATGGCTAAGAGTCCGGGCTTTTTCCTGGAGGAACACTTTTTAAATAAGTCCTCCCTGTGCTCCTTTATCCTGCCACCAAGGATGATAATGCTTTATAACTAATTGGTTTCTTTATTTGACAGCTTTGAAAGCCTCTAGAAGTTGGTCTCTTGAATATAATGATTTATGAAGCACCTACCACACATGCTATACACTATTTACATTGAGAACTGACCAACATCCAGGCCCTTATGATGGAGCTTACCTATCGGAAAGGGTTGGCAATAGTCTTCTTTCATGGGTTACAGTAACCATCTTATACATTCGTAGTTTTAAAACTAACAAAGTATTATAGTTATAAAATATTTTAATCTAGTTTTTTGCAATTATCAGCATCATGAATAAAACCAGATAGATAGATACATAGACTTCCTATTTTAAAAAAAGAAATTAAGCTTACTTTTACATTTCTCTCATGATTTCTAGTCCTGCTGACCCAATCTGAGATTTTTGATGATGATAATTTTTAAGAAATTACTTTTGCATTTTCATTCTTTTTAAAGAATTTATTGACATTATCATTTCCTTTTTATTATCTGCTTAGCACTATATAGACTTCACTCTCATACTGCTCACTTTTATAGAGACATCTCTTTCCCCTTCTTGTATTTTTAAAGTTTATTCATATTTCTATATATCATCAAGAGATCTTTTGGAAAAGATTTGCAGGTGACTTAGTCTCTGACCCTGTAACATAATGTTTACCTCTAACTATCACCTTGTAAAATGTCATCTTGTGAAATTATTTATTTCTTTGGAGATAATCTATTATTTCTGCTATAGATGTTCAAAAAACATTTTGCTTACATCTAAAATATAGATCCCTATGATGTGTTTATATATGTGAATTTATGTTATATATTTGTGTAACATAAATGTTTTCTATTTATTTGTTAAATATAATGTATACTTAAATATTTAAATATTTCCTAGAAAATATTTAGTGTTTTGCCTCTGCTGTTCGATTTCCTCTCCTGACCTTCAGTGGCTCTGCTCCATTGGATTTGTGGGCTCACCTCAAGTCTTTTCTATTATTTCAGTCACCATTGCATTAGTTCTGTTCCTTCTTGTCTCTCCTTCTGTACTTTCTATTATGTAGCCTCTGTGATTCCATTTTTCCTCCTAGATTTTTCCTTCTTTTCTTTTATTTTTCTCTCTGTCTCGAGGGGAAAAGTTGCCATGTATGCAGTAGACGGGGAGAAATAAAGCATGTCCACATGCTTCTGTCCTTTTCAATACTTTATTCACTCAAATCACTCAGTACAATTTCACTCTCTAGGTTCTTAATCAAGAAAAAGATGATCCTTAATGCTAGGCACTACAATAGACATATAATCAATTCACAGCAAATAATTCTAGATTAATTCTAAGCATGGTAAACACACTTGGTCATGACAGGCTAATGACAGACATTCCCTCTGCATGCAAAGTTCAAAAGTCTCAAGCCTTAGGCTTTAAGTCCAGCAGCTGCACACTCACTCAGACCACAGCGATCAGGTCAGGAAACAAGGCAGGCTTCTCCTGGGATAGAGCTGATGGCCGGGCGAGGAGAGGGTCGTAGGGAGAAGTTGCCACTCTCACCAGGGTCAAGATGTGGCCGTAGAGATTGAGAGCAGTGAGGATCATACAGAGGATCAAACAAATGATGACACGTGATGGGACCTCAGTCGGAGTCCTCTTCAGGTTCTCCAGCTGAAGTGCATCCTTGTTTCAACTGGCAGAATCCCTGTTCATTAGCTTTGTTATTTATACTAAATTTTGGGACTTTTTGACCCCCCCCCCTCTTTCAATCCTTATCAGTTACCACCGGATTTCTCAGTGACATCATTCAATCTGGGGGTTAAAACATCTGGTCTGGTGGTCTCCACCCTGATCTTCTTGCCTTTCCCTCTTATCAGGAGAGGAAAGCCTGCCAGAGGCTTCACTCTGTTTATCAGGGAAAGTGACTTGTTAATGTCAGAGGGCTATACTGGAGGGCTCTGTTAGGCATGCCTGGTGAGACTGCAGGTTTCAAACTAAAGTTTTTACAATGAAGTTGGTTAGGCTCAGGCCTAAGGCCATCCTCACACTCTCCCATCATTTTTTTTTTTAATTCATGTGACTAGAAGGTCCAGAAGTTTATTCTGGTTTCCTTCTTTCTTTTTTTTATTAAATTCATGACAATAGTGGAATGCATTACACTCATATTACCCATATACAGCACAATTTTTCGTAACTCTGTATATAAAGTATGTTCACGCCAAATTATGCCATTATACATGTACTCTTTTTTTTAATGGGAGGAAGATTATTTCTAGATAGGGAAGAGGGGTGTGAGGGAAAGGGAGGGGTAAGGGGATTAGCAAAGATGGTGGAATGTGATGGTCATCATTATACAAAATACATGTATGAAGATTTGAATTTGGTGTCAACATACCTTATATATACAGAGATATGAAAAATTGTGGTATATATGTGTATTAAGAATTGTAATGCAAAAAAAAAAGTACATCTCCCATCACTTTGAGGTCACTATTGTTCTCTGAGCAATAAGGGTGCATCCCTTAAGCTTGTTCTATTCTCTTCCACAGTACCTGTCTTGTGAGATGTATTTCCACTGGGGTCTTCAGTTTGGTGGTTAGAATTGCCATCTCTCCAATTTCCCCAAAACCCATTTTTATTTACTCCTTTTTCTAAGTGCTTAAGATAACAATATCATGATTACAGTGCTTTTTGAAATTCTTAACATGAATTTCTAAACTTTCATTGTTATCTTGCAGTAATTGTTCCCATTGATTTCTCTCTCTGAACTATGGTGTCTTTTCATAGCTCCAGGAATTTTTATGCTTGCTCATCATTTTTTATTGGTTTTATTTTTTAAATACATGACAGTGGAATGCATCACAATTCTTATTACATATATAGAACAATTTTTTATACCTCTGTTTGAATATAAGTATGTTCACACCTATTCATGTCTTCATACATGTACTTTGGATAAAGATGTCCATCACATTCCACCATCCTTGCTAATCTCCTGCCCCCATCCTTTCCCTCCCACCCCTCTGCCCTATCTAGAATTCAACTAATCCTCCCATGCTCTCCCTCCCTACCCCACTATGAGTCAGCCTCCTTATATCAGAAAACATTCGGCATTTGTTTTTTGGGGGGACTGGCTAACTTCACTTAGCATTATCTTCTCCAATGCCATCCATTTACCTGCAAATGCCATGATTTTATTCTCTTTTAATGCTGAGTAAAATTCCATTGCGTATATATGCCACATATTTTTATCCATTTATCCACTGAAGGGCAACTAGGTTGGCTCCACAGTTTAGCTATTGTAAATTGTGCTGCTATAAACATTGATGTGGCTGTGTCCCTGTAGTATGCTGATTTTAAGTCCTTTGAGTATAGTCTGAGGAGAGGGATAGCTGAGTCAAATGGTGGTTCCATTTCCAGATTTCCAAGGAATCTCCATACTGCTTTCCAAAATGGCTGCACCAATTTGTAGTCCCACCAGCAATGTATGAGTGTGCCTTTTCCCCCACATCCTCTCGAGTACTTATTGTTGTTTGTGTGCATAATAACTGCCATTCTGACTGGAGTGAGATGGTATCTTAGAGTGGTTTTAATTTGCATTTCTCTAATTGCTAGTGATAATGAACATTTTTCATATATTTGTTGATTGATTGAATATCCCCTTCTGAGAAGTGTCTGTTCATGTCCTTGGCCCATTTATTGATTGAGTTATTTGGGTGTTTTTGGTGTTTAGCTTTTTGCGTTCTTTATATACCCTAGAGATTAGTGCTCTATCTGATGTGTGAGGGATAAAAATTTGCTCCCAGGATGTAGGCTCTCTATTCACCTCACAGATTATTTCTTTTGCTGAGAAGAAACTTTTTAGTTTGAATCCATCCCATTTATTGATTCTTGGTTTTAATTCTTGCACTATAGGAGTCTTATTAAGGATGTTGGGGCCTAATCCCACATGATGGAGATTGGGGCCTACTTTTTCTTCTACTTTTTTTTTTCCTATACACAGGGTCTCTGGCTGTATTCCTAAGTCCTTGATCCATTTTGAGTTAAGTTTTGTGCAAGGAGTTTAATTTCATTTTGTTGCATATGGATTTCTAGTTTTCCCAGCACCATTTGTTGAAGAGGCTGTCTTTTGTCCAATGCATGTTTTTGGTACCTTTGTCTACTACAAGATAATTGTAATTTTGTGAGTTAGTCTCTGTGTCCTCTATTCTGTACCATTGGTCTGCCAGTCTGTTTTGGTGCCAATACCATGCTGTTTTTGTTACTATTGCTCTGTAGTACAGTTTAAGGTCTGGTATAGTGATACCACCTGCTTCACTCTTCTTGCTAAGGATTGCTTTAGCTATTCTGGGTCTCTTATTTTTCCAGATGAATTTCATGATTGCTTTTTCTATTCCTATGAGGAATGCCATTGGGATTTTGATCGGAATTGCATTAAATCTGTATAGTGCTTTTGGTAGTATGGTCATTTTGATAATATTAATTCTGCCTATCCAAGAGCAAGGTCGTAAAGGCTATCTACACTAAGCCCCAGGCCAACATCATTCTAAATGGAGAAAAATTGAAGGCATTCCCTCTAAAAACTGGAACAAGATGGGGATGCCATCTTTCACCACTTCTATTTAACATAGTTCTTGAAACATTGGCCAGAGAAACTAGACAGATGAAAGAAATTAAAGGGATACATATAGGAAAAGAAGAACTTAAATTAGCACTATTTGCTGACGATATGATTCTATACCTAGAAGACCCAAAAAGCTCCACCAGAAAACTTCTAAAACTAGTAAACAAAGTCAGCAAAGTAGCTGGATATAAAATCAACACCTTATAAATCAAAAGCATTTCTGTATATCAGCATCAAATCCTCTGAGAAGGAAGTGAGGAAAACTATCCCATTTACAATAACCTCAAAAAAAAATAAATAAAATACTTGGGAATCAACTTAATGAAAGAGATGAAAAATCTATACAATGAAAACTACAGAACCCTAAAGAAAGAAATCAAAGAAGACCTTGCTTATCATTTTAAATGTAGAACTGGGCTTACTGATGTAATGGTTCATTTAATTTGCAGCCTAGATCCCTCAGGGTCCCTGACAAAATCCTTTACACTTTGACAAAGGGAAAAGAAATTTTACTTCATTTTAAATCCATGAGTCTAGGGAAGACAGCCACCAGTCTGTAGGGAATAGTGGACATATGGATAAAGGGAAAGGCCCCACAATATGGTTCATCCAACAGTGAGCCTCAAGAGTAGCCTGTTCTTTTCTTGTAGCATCCTGCTCTACTGGCCACCAGCATTCCTCACTAGGGAGTACTTCTGAGCAGAAGCCATGTCTGTGATCTTGTAATCAATCTTTCTTTACTTTCTGCAGGATTGCCCGGATGATCCGTCAGGAAAGAGGCAATGCCCTGCTTGTGGGAGTAGGAGGCACAGGAAAGCAGTCTCTTACAAGACTTGCAGCTCATATATGTGGTTACAAATGTTTGCAGATTGAACTTAGCCGTGGATATAACTATGATACTTTTCATGATGACCTAAGGAGGTTGTACAAATTGGCTGGTGTAGAGGACAAAAATATGGTTTTTCTTTTCACAGACACCCAGGTACATATTTAAACAGCTCACTTGTAAAATCAGGAAGTATATGAGTGTTACAATACAGCATGTACTTTGAATAGTTTGTAGGATGAAGTTCAAGGATTATTGTCTCCGAAAGCAAATTATCTGCACTGTATAAAAGGCTTTTATAATATATTTTTATTTATCTTTCCAAGTTTTGTTTGTAAACTCTAAGTAATTATGATAAAAGGTTAAAGAGAAACTTTTTTGTGTTTTTTATGTTTTTCTTAGTACATTACAGTTATACATAATAGTGGGGTTGAGAAAAAGTTTTAACTATTCTTTGATGAAAAGGACAAAGATAGCAGACAGTAAGTAAAATCAGATTAACTCTAAAATTAAAATAAGATTACATTTACATCTAAAATAGCCAACCTAACTGATCTTAAATTCTATAGTAAATGCTATACTTGGGTGTTTTAACTTTAGGGAAAATAAACCTTCTAGAAAATATGATAGATTTAATGTATAAATATTTTTAACTTCTTTGTAATTTTTAAAACATTGTGACAAGGATTGAGTGCAAACACAAGATAGGGAAAATATTTTCACCATCTACATGAAATGAGTTTATATCTTAGTATAAAAATACAAGCAAAAAAGAAGAAATATAAAATAGAAGAAATATAAAAATGCAATAGAATGTGAATTAAAAGTTCCTAAAAACAAATATTCAGCCTAACCAATAACTAAAGAAATGTAAATAAATAAAATAAATAAAAATGCCATGAGCTTAGCATACTAAAGGCTCTGGATTGGATCCCTAGCACCACGAAAATAAATAAATAACACTTGCCTGACATGTGTGAGGCCCTGGGTTCAATCTCCAGCACCACAAAAACAGAAAATAAAAGTGAAAGCATTAATGTGAAAATGCTTATAATGTGTTGTTATATCACCATATAGGCTCTTCAGTTTTATATAAACAGATATGCCATGTGTGCAACTAGAAATGTCTGGATCATGGGATTATGAGTGATTTTATTTTTCTTAGTTTTGCTTATTTATAGTTTCTAATTATTCAAAAATTAAAATATTTCTTAATTTTTAGTATTGCTTTTAAAAATCAAGGAAGTTATATAAAAAGATTCTAAGTAAGATAAAGTCATATTGTCTTGCTCAACTCCAGACAAAAGCTATATTATACTCTGTTGAAAACTCCAATCTCAAATGTTCTACAGTAATGAAGAGTAGACACAGCTATAACTAAATCACATGTATACATGTGTGTATACAGGTATGTATACATATGTACATATGCAAAAGCATAAATGTGAGAAGAAATTGAGAGAAACAAATGTTTAAATAGTTTAACTTGAATTAAGTAAAATATAAATGCTTTTTAAGAAACAAAGCAATAAGGAAAAAGGAATCAGTATACTTGCTAGAATTTTAGGATTAGAATATACTTGTTAGAATTTTAGGATTCTATCCAGTTTTTAGAACCATTTTCTCTTAAAGATAAAATTAACTTATGTGAATTTTAGAATAAATGTTTGCTTTATAATTTACAGGTAGTAACTGTAAAATGAATTATAACAATCATTCTGCTTTCTTCTACAGATTGTAGTGGAGGAATTCCTAGAAGATATAAATAACATCCTGAACTCGGGTGAAGTGCCTAATCTATTTGAAAAGGATGAATTGGAGCAGGTGTTAGCAGCCACCAGGCCAAAAGCAAAAGAAGTTGGAATTTCCGAGGGGAACAGAGATGAAGTAGGACATGCCAGAATAATTCCATGGCTTTCTAAACAAAAAGTTGTCTTAAACTTTTATTTAACAATCTCTAAGTCCCCTTAACGGATCCATGAATGAAATTTCTTCAGTATAATTAGCTCTCTTTGTAATTCTGCATTTTATTTTCTATGTCTAAAGTGTGGGTTCATCAGCCTTCCAGAAAAGTGATGGAAGCAGAAAGTAAAAACCCTCCAGCCCTACAGAGATCATAGACTTGTCCAAACTGGACAGTTTCCCTTATTCTCCTTTAAGTCCAAGTTTATTTCTCACACCTGCAGTGTCCTTCCTGAGAAGGGCTGGTGGGAAGTTCTAGTACTTTTGATCCCCTTGTGTATCAGAATGTTATGCACAACTGAAATATAAATATGTTTTCTCTCACTTTCTCAGGAACAACGTAGCTACCATTCATCTCCATTTCTTCAATACTGTGATTTCATTTATCTACCCCAGTCTTTTTATTTCATCTTTTTGGCTGTTCTTTCTCCTCAAATATACCAATGAGGATAACCTAAATAACATCCAGAACCCTAGTTGAAATGAAGTCTGCAAAAGGTCATTTTTAATCTTTCCAACTGTGAGTCATTCGTTCAATCAAGAAATATCTGTTGGACAACTTCTCTAGTTGGAATGGATGTTCAACACAGTATTTCACATATCTACTGTGCTAGCATTTTTATTTAATAATGCACTAGCCTCAGATGGATTAGCCAACACTTGTTTTCATCCTTATTTTAAATTGAAAAATATCGTTGCTTTTGTCAGGTGTTTCAGTACTTTATCAGCAGAGTTCGTCAAAAACTGCACATTGTTCTCTGCATGAGCCCAGTTGGAGAGGCGTTTCGGTCCCGATGCCGGATGTTCCCATCTCTTGTGAACTGCTGCACGATTGACTGGTTTGTCCAGGTTAGTGACTCAGTAGGACAGCTCTTTAAGAAGAGATTTTAGAGAAGTAATGTGTTGAAAATAACTCACAGTACTTGAATTAACTTTAAAAGCTACTAGGAAGTTATTCATACAAGGGATAACAATGACAATCAGCCAAAGACAAAACAGAACTTATGAAGGAAGAGGAGATCTTGAGGTTAGCAGTACAGAAGTTATCAGTGATCTTGACGAGCTGTTTCAATGGATGATGGGGGAGAGGGTTTGAAAGAGAAGGGGAGAGGAATCAGAGACAGTGATAATAGGCAACAACTTCAAGAAGTTTTGTCGAAATGAAAGCAGAGAAATGATGGTGAGAGAGGGGCTTATGAGATCAAGAATGAAGTCTCTTTGAGTGAGAAATATAAGCAGCATGTGTGTGTGATGAAGGTGAAAATGTTCTAGAAAAACAGAAATATATTGATGATGTAGTATACAACACTAAATGTGTGGATCCAATATCCTTTAGTAAATAACTGAATCCATCAATTAAGAGGCTGACTTGGGCAGAAGGCATAAACAGCTTCCCCTGAGTATTAGGATAAGGGGTACAGACCCAGGTGGCAGAAGACACAGGGGTAAGGGCTCACTGAATTTGTTTGCCTTATTTCTTTTTCTTTTTTTGATGAGGGAAAACAAAGTCATAAATTGAGGATAAAGAAGAAAAAGGAAGTGAGCAGTCTAAGGAAGTTAAGTAGGATATGGAATACTTAAGAGAGTACAAAACCAAAGTGTTAGAAAATGTGGAAGAAATTTTGGGCTGCATTAAGGAGTTAGTTGTAAATTTTAAGTGCGGCACATCAAACATGACTGTGTTTTGTTTTGTTTCCTTTTGTTTTGTTTTCTTTTGTTTTGCTTTGTAGTCAGCTACACCTGCTCAGTTTCAGGCATGGAATAACAGAGAGTTGGGTTTTACTAGGGTTCAGGCAAGCTCAAGAATTAAGAAAAAAGCAAAGAAGTTAAGATGTGTGCAGGATCATGACTACAATGATGGTCCTGACATCACAACTGTATAATAGAGTGAGGTAAGGAGGTCCTCATAACAGATGATTCTGTTTATGGAATTCTAAAACTACACAGTCATTCATTCATTCAAGAAATATCTGTTGACAACTTCTCTATGTCTGGCACTGTCCTAGGAACATACTGGTCAGCAAATGCAAATTTGGGCCCCCCTCTAATGAACAGAGAGAGCCATTTCAGTTTATTAAGCACCAGAAACATGTATAAGAGATAACTTGGTGAAAGAAGGGACTAGACAAGGAAAAATTCCAGAGAAATCGTTTTCTCACTTGTTACTCTGCATGTTGTTGAAATGCCATCAGATTTTCCAGATTGCTTCTTTATTTACAGTGGCCCAGAGAAGCGCTTCTTTCTGTGTCAAAGACATTTTTCTCAACTGTTGACACTGGAAATGACGAACTGAAAGAAAAGCTTTCCCTCATGTGTGTCAATGTTCACTTGAGTGTCTCCCAAACAGCAGACCGCTATTACACTGAGCTCCGCCGGCGATACTACACGACGCCCACTTCCTACCTGGAGCTCATCAATCTCTACCTGACTATGTTGACTGAGAAAAAGAAGCAGTTAATTTCAGTATGTTTCAGTCCATTAATTTTGTGGGGGTTTTTTTGCTCAAACTGAAAACTTTGGGAGTGAGTGGATGATCTGTGTACCTGTGTAGTGCCCTTTTCATCCAGTCCTGTGACCTTGACAACCTGAAATGTGGCCAAAAAAGGGTCCTGTGCTCTCAGTCCAAGGGCTCCCTATTCCTGGATATTTATATTTTCCTTCTATCATTTACATAAGTATCCTTGACTCAATAGAATGACAGGGACATAGTAATAGCATTAAAGTTAAGCAGAGATATGGTCATCTCTGCAGTATTTAATATGGAGGGAAACTTTGTTTTAAGCAATCAAGATAAGGTTTTAATTGTCTAACATGTGCCAAGGACTTGAGTGTCTGCCAAACTACATGTAACTTTTGCTGTTGAGCATGTTATACAATTTCTTTAAGGTTTTAGTAGGAAATAAGTTTTAAAATATCTAAATATCCCTCTTGAATTTCTCTGGAATTTAAATAAGATATTGTTCATGACGTTCTTAGACTATGATCAAAGATATATGAGGTGCACAAAAAATAGTGGCTGACATTAGCAACATCATCTGACCATTAACATGGTCTAAAATATTCAATGTTTAAACACAGTAAAAATGGAAGCATTTCCCAATAAATATTTAAAGTGTTTTTCAAATGATTTTTACATCATAAAATAAATGCATGCTCTTGTAAAATAACTTGACAGGTATTTTTGAAAACTGTCTATTTGAACCAATCTTTCTGACTCATTTTCAAAAAATGGTTCTTCCCAGGTGTCTCCTCTACCACATCCTACTCTTTTGGTACAAGTCAAAATTTTTCACTCCTGGGGAATAAGATTCAGATACAGAAACTAGAGTTAGGTGTCCAGGACCTTGTTTCCTTGGGGTCTCAACCCTGCTGAGAGTAAACAAACTCCCAGGCCTCTGGGGATCCCTGCCTGAACTTACACCTCACTCATTCAACATGCTACCATGAGGAATGAAGATAATGCAGTGTGATCACTGCCCTCAGTGAGTCACAGTCCAGTGATGTGATGTCCCTCAGCTATAACCAGGGGACATGTATCCACACACATTGTGGAAAATGGCATGGCCATTTCCTAGAGTTCTGTTACCTGAAGACTTTGCAAATTGTAAAAATTTTACAACTTGAAGTATTACAAACTGATGTATTAATTCTGTAGCTATAAAATTAATTTATGAGTAACAGAGGCCAGTAAAACCTGTGATTTATAATGCTCATTATAATAGAAATTTTTGTTGTCATTTAGGCAAGAGATCGGGTGAAAAATGGTCTCACGAAGCTACTACAAACAAATGTACTGGTAGATAATATGAAATTAGAACTTTCAGCTCTAGAACCTGTGCTTTTGAAAAAATCACAAGATGTTGAAACCCTGATGGAAAAATTGGCAGTGGATCAAGAAAGTGCCGATCAGGTATGATATATTACCTAACAATGTAGGTGAGGCAATATATCATTTATATAGAGTGACCCATGAGCAGATTATTTTATTATATATCATTCAAATATTAGGTGTCATTTAAATAAATAGTTTTGGCAATACTATTTTTTCTAGAAATTTAGCAATGTTTTTAAGCTATAAACAATCTCTCTTTACCAAATCAGCCTAGTTCTGTCCCAGAGAATTGGTTGTAGTTCACTGAGTGGGGAAGAGAGAGTTCTGAGAAAAATACCACCAACATATATAAGGCAACTCTCCTAGAAGAAACTACTTATTATATAAAAATTTGATCTCTTTAATTCTGTCAATGTGGTACATGGTGAACATAGAACATCAAATGCAATCTAGTTAATTCCTTTTCATCTTTAATCTAATCCAAAGGGTAAATACAGCTTATTATTGACTTTGTTTTAAAGCTCTGAAATTCAACAGGGCTTGGTGGCACATGCCTGAAATCCCAGAGACTCAGGAAGGTAAGACAGAAGGATCATAATTTTGAGGACAGCCTGGGAAACTTAGGGAGATCTTGTCTCAAAACTAAGGGGAAAAAAAAGATCTAGGGATATATATCAGTGGTAAAGCACCCCTAAGTTCAATACACAGAAGCAAAATAAATAAACAAAAAATAAAATATTGGAATTCAAATGCAGATTGGATATCCTTTATCCCAAGTGGTTGGGGCCAGAAACAATTTGAATTTTGGATTTTTCCATATTTTGGTATATATTTACATATACATAATGAGATATCATGGGGATGGGACCCAAGTATAATCACAAAATTCATCTGTGTTTTATATACCCCTTATAGCACATAATTTTATTTAATCGTTTATTGTGCCTACATTTTGCTTGTGGTCTATCAGATGAGGTCAGTTGTGGAATTTTCCACTTGTGGCATCATATTGGTGCTCAAATGTTTCAGATTTTGGAACATTTCAGATTTTGGAACATTTCAGATTTTGGATTTTTTGATTAGGGATGCTCAATGTGTAATGAGACCACCTAAGCACTCACATTTCAATGGTTAGGTCCGTAACGTTGTGCGAGAAGATGAAGCAATAGCAAAAGTGAAAGCTCAAGAAACCCAAGCAATAGCTGATGATGCTCAGAGAGACCTCGAAGAAGCATTGCCTGCACTTGACGCTGCCAATAGAGCACTGGATTCCTTAGATAAAGCAGATATAGCTGAAATCAGGGTTTTTACAAAGCCCCCAGATATGGTCATGACTGTAATGGAAGCAATCTCCATTCTCTTGAATGCCAAGTGAGTAATACAAAAGCTTGAATTATTAGATTATCTGGTGGTATTTCTTTACTATTTTTCTCCGTTTTCATATTTTTATATATGTATGTTGATTCTCTTCTCTAACCTCTCATTAATTTGATTGGCCATTCAACAAATTGATTCACCAATGTTTCCAACATTTATTTTGTACTATATTATAGAAGATAAAATTATGGGTTTTTTCACTATAAGATGCAGACAATTTAATGGAGAGATACAAGCTGATCTTTTGGGAGATGATGCACACAGTTTGTGCCTGTAAAGAGAGCTCAGGCACTTATGATGCTTGTGAAATAGGGTTGAGGCTGAGTAAAAAGGCAGTGATCACATCATGAGAAATCTTGTATGCTACACCAAGCAATCCAAATTTCATCTTAAAGATGTGGTTTTCAGATTTTCTTCAGTAATACAATCCTTTTTTCAATACAAATTATGTAAAACGAGCAAAGCACCAGAAATACCCCTTAACCACCAGGCCTCCCTATAGACCCTCAGGTTGGCACAATGGTAGGTCCCAGGGATCTCTGCAGAGCAGAGATAGAGAATGCCCATGTGCAGAGGGAACTGAGAACCATTGAACATTTTTTTACTTAATCAGATTTTCACAGTATAAAGACCAATATGGCAAAAGTTCTAAAGGGCAAGGTTGACCAAGAGACCTAAGTCCCAGTTAGAAGGGCATTATTTTTGGCAGCCTACCAAGAGATTTTAAGGGTTGCAACTAGGCAAAGGAGATGAAGTGTGAATTCCACTCTATTATTTTATAATTCTTTCTCTACCAAATCTGAGTTGTATGGGGTGATGCATGGAACTACCAACTTCTGGGATTACAATACTGACATTAAAACTACCGATCTATGTTCACAGAGGAATACATCTCTTTTGTTCTTATATTACTTGATTATAATGTTGTTAATCTGTTATCTCTGTTTTTTAGGCCTGATTGGCCCACAGCAAAGCAACTTCTTGGCGAATCTAACTTTCTAAGAAGGCTTTTAGAATATGATAAGGAAAACATAAAGCCTCAAATAATAGCAAAGCTTCAAAAGTATATTAATAATCCTGATTTTCTTCCTGAAAAAGTAGAGAAAGTATCCAAAGCATGTAAATCCATGTGCATGTGGGTAAGAGCGATGGATTTGTACTTTCGAGTAGTCAAGGAAGTGGAACCAAAGAGACAAAAACTCCGTGCTGCCCAGGTATGTTATCCATATTATGATGTTTTGGAGTCTTAAAGGCCATCATCATCAATCATCCAAGCTCTCCTTATAGTGCCACTTTGATGCAAGGCAATATAGATAGTGACAACACTAGCTTTTGTTTCAAACAATAGCTGGCAGGTTTTTTTTTTTTAAAGTTTTCTCTAAAGGTATCCTTCTTTTAGCATTAAAGAAAAATAAGTCCTTAGTATAATTCATCTGAAAAAAAGAGAAATTATGTTTATGATATTTTTGAGGTGCCTCTATCATCTGATGATCTATATTTCTATTTGCTAAATACCCCCACACCTGATGGTGTTATCTGAGATTTTAGAACCAGCTTAATTCACAATCATGTGTGAGGTCCTTAGTCTTCCCAAGAACAAAGAATGATCATTTAGAGGAGCAGATTACCAAAATAATGGTGAATAGAGAGCAGGAATAAGCAAAAATTTTCTATGAAAATCCAGATATTTGAGAATTGAATTGGAGCAAACTATGTTATATGCATTTATGAATATGTCAAAATTAATGTATTCATAAGTTATATGGTTATATATCACTATAAAGAACTAATAGGAACTTTTTTAAAAGATCAAAATAGTAAGTATTTAAATTTGTGGGCTAAATATTTCAATTTTATTGTGGACTACATGATCTCTGTTACAAGTACTCAACTCTGTTGTTGCCCAGAGAAACAGCCATTAGTAATACATAAACAATAAGTATGGCTATGTTCCAATATAACTTTATTTATGGACAACAGAATTCCAATTTTATATAATATCACATGTAAAAAATATTTTGTGTTTATTTCCA
Source organism: Urocitellus parryii (assembly GCF_045843805.1). NCBI lineage: Eukaryota > Metazoa > Chordata > Mammalia > Rodentia > Sciuridae > Urocitellus > Urocitellus parryii. The sequence continues at coordinate 103,062,336 of NC_135542.1, forward strand.
ATCATTACAAAATGTAATAATCATTCATAGTTCATAGGCTGTACAAAAGCAAGCAAGCATCAATGGCGAGGTGGCCTGCAGGCCATAAGTTCACTACCCCCTGACACAGAGAACTAGTAAGGAAAAATTAGTTTTCATTATTCTAAGAATATTTATTTTATCATTTAAAATTAATATCCATTGTAGTAATTTATTCATCTCATATGCTTGGCACAGCTGTTTCTCTATTCCTTTTATGACTTATTTTGTTGGACTTTTTGTTTGGTCTAGATTGGTTCTGCTCTTGTATTTTACTCAGTAAATGTTTTAACTTTGTACAATATATCAAAATATTTACAAACATGAAAAAGGGAACATAAAAAAATCTTTATTATATAAATGGGCAAATTCAGCCTTCTTTGTGGGTCTATTTGTAAATATTTGCTTGATTTTTACTAGGCTGAACTTGATGTTACAATAGCTACCCTAAAAGAAAAGCAAGCATTACTGAGACAAGTGGAGGATCAAATACGAGCCTTACAAGATGAATATGACAAAGGTGTGAATGAAAAAGAAAGTTTGGGTAAGTAACTCATAAAATTTGCTTTGTTATAAATGTCTGATTTTTAAAAGTTTGAAAATTTTCAGGCAATCTGATATTGGCTTTTATTCAACATGTAGAATACATTTGGACTTCTTTCATTAGCTTCCTAGTATAAAATGAGAAAAACTACATATATTGTATGTATTCAACATCTTATATCTGAACATAGCTTCTTGGAGTATATTGCATTAAAACTCAGAGCAACAGATAAATTTTATCTACAAAATAAATGCTACAGGCACTGAGAACACACAAATATTATAGGGCAAAGAGAAAGCCGTCTTCAGTTAGAGTAGTGTAGCATTAAAAGAGCTCTTGAAATGGAAAAATTAAACTTTGACTTGGTTCTGAAATGGGAAATAATATTGAATTGGTGTGATACTTGTTAGCAATATATTGCTATAATTAGCTAAATAAGGCTAATTATGCTACAAACAAAAGCAAGTATATAAACTTTTAATAGTTTACTAAAATATTGAATAATCTAAGGTTCTTAATATTTTCTAGCAAAGAATATGGCCCTGACAAAAGCACGCCTGTTACGTGCTGGAAAGCTGACAGCTGCATTAGGAGATGAACAGGTTCGATGGGAAGAAAGCATAGAGAAATTTCAGGAGGAGATATCGAACATCATTGGGAACGTGTTTATAGCGGCCGCTTGTGTGGCTTATTATGGGGCTTTCACAGCCCAATTCAGGCAATCAGTGAGTAAACCTCCTGTCTGTAAAGAGTGGTGAGAAGCATCTAAAACTGGGTGGGTACAGAGAAGCATTCATTTTTCTGAGGTCAGATGGAGGTTCTCTACTATGGAGTTCACCAGAGTGGAAATGTACATGTCCCACAGGATGGATCTCTCTTTCCCATTGGTCCACCCTTAGGCTTTCTTAACATGTTTCTTCCTTTCCTTCTGCAGTCTTAGAAAGTTCTTTATCACTTATGCAGTGTAAGAACCTGGGGGAAGTGAATGAGACAGTAAGTCCCTAAACTTTTTTGTCAGAACTAGCATGTAAAATCAACCAGGATACAATGTCCTGCTCCGGAGGACTGGGAAATGGTGGGGAGCAGGATTAATTTGAGGTTTCTTGGGCTTTCATCTTTATGAAAAACTTATTATTTATCAGGGAATAAAATTCCCATCTATATGCACTTTTCAGGAAAAAAATATTGGGAAGGATTTTATAATTATTTTTATGAAATACTTCCAGTTGCACCCACAATCATTATGACAACCCTGAACTTCTCCACATGCGTCCATATTTTCTAAAGAGACGCAATACAACCCTGGTTGAAAATTACTGTAACAACCCAGGCTTTTACATGTGAGAAAACTGAGGTCCAAATAGAGGAAGTAAAATACCAAGGGCATAGTTAATTGTTTAGTTCTAGCACCAGATCTCCTGATTTTTAGTCCATTTTGGGGGGAGGAGAGTGCCCCATCCTGTTTCCAAGATGTCTGTGGAGACTGGTAGGGCCTACCTGTTCCAGCCACTGCATGTTAGACAGCTTTTCATCACTGTAACCAAAGTATCCATGAAAGAACACCTTAGAGGAGAAAAGTTTATTTTGGACTCAGTTTCAGAGGTTTAGTTCTTGATCAGCCAGCTCCATTGCTCTGTGTCTAAGGTGAGGCAAAACATTATGGCAGAAAGGCATGGTGGAGGAAAGTTGCTCAGTTCATGGCAGCTGGGAAGAAGAGAGAGAACATAGGGAGCCAGGGACAGAATACAATCCCTAAGGCTCACCCCCAGATGACCCTATTTCCTCCACCCATGCCTCATTTGCCTACAAGTACCACCTAATAATCCATTAAAATTATTAAGAGATCAAATAGATCCACTGATTAGGTTACAGTTCTTGTAATCTAATCATTTCACCTCTAAACATTGCTAAAATAGATACCATATTTCCAGTACATGAGTTACTGGGGGGCCACTTCATATCCAAATCATAACATATTGGTTTCCTCTGCCCTTCATATTTTGTGTGTGTCATAGTTTACTTAGTATTCCCGATTATACATGTAAATTTTCCTCCCTTTTCAGCTTATAGAGTGTTGGATCCAGGACTGCCAGTCTCTGGACATCCCAATTGATCCTTCCTTCAGTCTCATTAACATACTTGGAGATCCCTATGAAATAAGGCAATGGAACGCTGATGGGCTGCCAAGAGACATGATATCAACAGAAAATGGCATTTTGGTTACTCACGGGAGACGGTGGCCTTTGATGATTGATCCCCAAGATCAGGTATGTAACAAATGCTTGAAATTAAAAAGTAGCCAGTTAGCTCTGTTTAATATTGATCTATCTATTAAAAATTATAAAAGTAGACTTTAACATATTTATAAGATCATGGAAATTTAGACCTGAAGGAGAGTTTGGAGCTCTTTCAGTGTGGGTTCCTCATCTTATGGACATAGAAAGTAAGGGATGTGGGTAAGTGTTCTCTATTCTTGATTTTAACTGGTTAAGTTTAGGGGATTGGCCATTAGTTTTTTGTTTTCTATGGGAATAGAAATTGACAGAAACTCATTCCATGAAGGTCTGCAAGGTCTAAGGAATCAAAATGAATTCAAGGAATGATAGGATTTAGAGCAAGTCTGACCAGAATTTTTATAGTCCCATTATCTGTGTTCCTAAATCCACAGATCAGATAATACTAATCAGGGTTCAGAAAAGGGAGCCATTGTAAAAGCAAGAAAGAAACTTGAATACTAAGATAAGTATGGGCTTTTTTTCTGGATGGCTCTTTTCTGAATTTGTTTTAATTTGGGCTTGATAGGTGTTTTATTGGGGAAATGAGTTTTTTTTTCTTTTTAAAATGTTTTCAATGTTTCTAGATTGAAAACAAAAATTCTAAACTTTATTCTACAACTTTCACTTTCTAGTCATGTATCCTACTCTAAAGTAAATGCTCTGCTCTGTGCTTTCTCATACAGGCAAACCGTTGGATAAGAAACAAGGAAAACAAAAGTGGTTTAAAGATCATTAAACTTACAGATAGTAATTTCTTACGAATTCTTGAAAATTCCATCCGACTTGGCTTACCTGTCTTACTGGAAGAGGTTTGCTTTTCACATTTCTCATGTTAGTTCTAACTTTTAGATTATAGGCCACATCCACATCATGATAAAGACACCAGTCAACTTTCTTTTCAAATTGTCAAACCAGTTGCTTTGTTCCTTAAATGGTACTTTTTCTAGGAGGAAGAATCAGTTGGTTGAATGAATTTTCTGCTTCAATCATTGTTTTGAAGTTAAGAGGGATAGCCTCTGTTTTCAGACACTGCTCATTCTTAGACCTCATTGTGTACCTTAAAGGTTAGAAATATTCAAAGCAGCAGTGCCCCCAGGAACCACTGTCTACATACACAAATGATGTAAAGTCATAAGTGTAAGTGTAAACATTATTTTCTATGTGGGATACGCATCAAAATTAGATTAAGTTATGAGTGTTAAGAGTAACTATTGTTTAAAAGTGGGAATTGTTGAGTCTATATGTTCCATTTCTTCAGATACCACTCGGAGAACAGATATTTTTTCACATTGTTCACTCAATCAATAAACATTTGAGAACAAATGGCAAATAATATAGATGTGGTTTCTGTCCTCGATTACTTAGAATCTAGTTGAGGATAGGCAGAAAACAGAGAAAAAGTAGATGAGATAGAAAATAAGAGAGTGGAGGAGGAAAAGAACTTATAATAAGGGCTTTGAAGGAACAAGCAGGGTGTGGACATGGCCAGTAAGAAGAGGCATTAGGAGCCTGACTTAGATGCATAGCTACAGAGGATGAGATTTAAGGTCTAACCTCTGTGATGAGCTCAACTATGTGAGGAGCTCAGTGAGAAGGGCTTCCCAGAAAAGGGGTCAGCAAATAAAAAACCATAGGCACAAAGAGATGGCTAATGACTGTGTATTATCCTTAATTTATCATTCCATTTTTATAAGAGGAGAATTAGTAAGCAAACACATGGGCTGTGAGCCATTTAGCTGTACCAAAAAGTATCTCAGAAAATTCAGGAAAGAGCACTACCTGGGGCAACTTGGCTGCAACCTTTGCATGGTGACTAGTAATAATAATATGTAATCACCCACTAACTAATTCACTATTTCACTAATTAACATGTGCACTACTTTCCAGACTTGGTTCTCAAGTGTTTTAACTTACTAATCCTCCCTGCAAACTTATGAAGTAGTTGCTATTATTATCCCATGTTACCAGTGGGGACACTGAGACATTAAAAAGGTCAAACTGAGCTGCCTTGCCACCTAAAAAATTCATAGCACGTTACAATACTCCCCACTCAAGCCATAAATAGCACAAGGGCCTTGTTGTAGCCAAGCTTTGGCATTTAGCAACACAGAAAACGTTTTGTAATGGATTCCAGATCCTCCTTCAAACTCAGAAGTCACAGAAGAGAGTGAGGTGTCTGACAAACTTTGGCACAGTTACCTTAGTCCCAAGCTGAATTCTGGAACCCAGGTTTAGTTTGTGACTCAAGAGGTCTTGAGGGACTTTTCTCACTCATGGCAGTGGACAGAAGGTCCTTCTATAATGTTCTGCCCCTAGAAAGGAGAGTATTTTAACTACAAATATAATGAACACTCTAAGGAGTTAGGCCCCTTCAGGAACAGGACACTCTAACTGGACCTTCCCTCTCTCTGGGTCTTGGGGTCATTAGCATTTTACATCTAGCTGATTTCTACATTTGTTAGGGTGGTGTTTGCAAACTTGGTCTCCATCCATTCACGGGTATGAAAGAAAGTTTCTCTCGATCACCAGTTATTAATAAAATATAACAGAATATTTATAACAAAATTTTATCATGGATAAGAATAAGTAAGAGTTAATGTGTGTAGTACAATGTCACAATGTGAAATGATTTGTTACAATGGATTATGAGAAGGAGGCCAAACCTCACTAAGGGGTCCTTCTTTTTGCTTGTGGAGGTTGTAAGCTATTGAAGAAAAATTAAAGACTAGAATAATTAGTGAGTAACAAAAGACACAATCAGAAAAAATAGTTTTAAAGGAAGTTTGGAGCGCCTGATAGGCCCAGCCCACACAGAAGCTGGAGCTTAACAATTAGAAAATGACCCCTGTGGTTTATTTAAGGGGATACATCAAAGGCAGAGATAAGGTTTCAGGTTTTAGGAATGGAGTCTTGCTTCATGATGTCTTGAAATCAACAGGTTGATTGGCATCTTGTTAGGTCATACCCATCTCAGGGAGGTTGTGTGGCTGGTTGGCTGTAGTAGGTCACCCCATTTCTAGTGCTGTGTGGGACCTTTGGCAGAGCTGGGTGAGAGTTCACGTGTATTTGGGCCATCTTGTAGCATCTTATAGCCACTGTAAGTTCTCAGATAGCAGACTTTCCCACTCAATAGCCTTCCATGCCAATCTGGTCCACACATAGTCCACAGATGGCTCTTGACAATGAATTATAGTCAAATTTTGAAAACCATAGGACCCCACCTGGTATAAAAGTGACCCTGTAGGTCCATGGGCAATTCTTGCATGCCTTAGTTCTAACCAACCATCATATTTGCTTTGAGGGATAAACAATATTGTGGCTAATAAATGAATCAAAGCTTAACTTGAGAGTCTATGGCAGTATGGTGTAGGGGTGCATCATGTAGAATAAGGTTTATTCAAAGTAAACTTGAAACCTACGGAATTTTGACAAGTTGATGCCATCCATTGTAAATGCTTGCTTTTTGCATTGTTTTATTTCCATTTTGAAGCTCAAAGAAACCTTGGATCCATCTCTAGAACCTATTCTTTTGAAACAAACTTTCATCAGTGGTGGACGAGTACTCATTCGCCTTGGAGACTCAGATATTGATTATGACAGAAACTTCAGGTTCTATATGACAACCAAGATGCCAAATCCTCACTATCTGCCTGAGGTATGGACCTCTAGTCTGAAATTCTCACCCTAACTGGAATTATTATGTGCAGTGAGTCTCTAAAGTTTGGTGGGTTTCTATCTTTTGGGAGGAAAACTAATAACCCTCTTTCTTTTCTCCCTCTTCCCTCTCCATTGCCCCCCTTCCATCCATGTCTCTCCTCTGGTTTCACTTCTGAGTCCTGATTCTAACTCCAGTCACCCTTCTCCTCTCCATCTAGTTGGGAATCAAGCCCCTGCCCACTGGGTCCCAGATGCACAGCATTGTGCTTTCTCCAACTCCCTTCTGGTCGACAGCTGCTCCTCATAAACTGTGGTCACCATTCCTTCTAATCATTCTCCTCTCTCCTACAGCAAAGACTATTTATGTCCCTATTATCCCTTGTTATTTGTGGCTGATAAAGGAACCAGAGCTCAATTAAAAGTCCATGGCAGTGGCTGGCAGGGTTGGTGGGGATTCAGTGTTTAAGTGTGAAAGCCCATAGCATACACGCTCAAATAAAGTGGTGGTCTGCTTGAAAACTCTCGTAACAGGGTAGCATTAGAGAATCGTGAGCCAGATGTCCAGTGTCTGTACTTAGAGATAAATAGGGGAGGAGCAGCTTCTTGTAATCTTCCTGAAGCTTGTAGACTCTCAGGGATACTATGTGAGCCCCACTTCCATACATCCTTGAGCCACACAGCAAGCAGGAGAACCCCTATTCTAGAGCTCTAGAACCAAAGGCATTTGCAAAAGAAATGAAGGCAAGTGGGACTCCACATTTCCCCTCCCACATGTGCTCTACCTGGCCACCTTACCCCAGGTGCCCTGAGTGCTACCCAGGTATGGGCACATTTTCACATTCTTCAGGTCTTCATAAGAAAGGGCCTTTACATCAGACCCCCCCCCACATATATTCTTGAACATACCATTCCAAATAGTGTCATTTTTTTATCTTGATTATTGAATTTTCTCATAGCCTTGTGTCTTCACTAGATGTGGTCAAGTTGAATGAAACTGACACACTTCTAATGTGGAGAAGGATCATTAAAAGGCTACATCAGAGATCTCCTTGTCATCCTTGAGGAGATTAATTACACAACCACTACCAAGGCTCATGTCCCAAGTTCCATTTCAGAGCCTAGAAAAATGACCAGTGTGTTAACTTGCACTCTTTGATTTCTCATTCGTTTAACTTTTGAGAGGGAGTGCTGCACACCAGACCCAACCCATCTCAGGATCCTCAATGTAATCAACTCTGAGATGGAGATAAAGACACCTCAAATGTTTTAGATGGCTTTTTTTCTGCTGTAACCAAAAGACCTGGCAAGAAAAAATTTAGAAAAGGAAAAGTTTATTTGGGGGCTCATGGTTTGAGATGTCTCAGTCTATAGAAAGTCAACTCCATTGCTCTGGGCCCAAAGTGTGGCAGAACTTCATGGCAGAAGAGTGTGGTGGAAGAAAGCAGCTCAGGACATGATACCAGGAAGCAGAGAGAGAGTCCCACTCAACAAGGACAAAATATATATGCCAAAGGCACACCCGCCATGACCTACCTCCTCCACTCATACCCTACTGCCTATAGTTACCACCTAGTTAATCCCTACCAAGAGATTAATGCACTGATTAGTTTAAGACTCCCATAACTCAATCATTTCACCTCTGAACTTTCTTACATTATTTCACACATGAGCTTTTTGGAACACCTCATATTAAACCATAACCATGAAGGATTTATATTATATGTTAACTGCATGGCATTCAAACACTCTTATTTATTGGGTTTTGCTATTGATTTGTTCAAATGATGTAAGAATATTATGAGAGCATTAATAACAATTTTCCATTAAAACATTGAGATAAAATATGTAATGCTTGGTTTAACAAAGACAGTATAAGTTAATTACTATAATTAAATTATTTTACCTCATTTAGTCCTCACAACTCCCCTATGAATTGTTACTACTATTATATCAGTTTTTAAATATCAGGAACTAAAAGCTTAACACAGATAATGACTTGTCCAACATCAGACATTCACCCAAGTGTACAGCTAGAATTTGAACTCAAGCTGTTGATTTTAAAATTTGCTTCTAACCCTTTTCTAACTCATCTTTTCTTAAAACATCAAGTAGACTTCTGTAACTGTGAGGTTTGCGGAACAAAAATGTTACTCATACCAGTGAGGAAAATCAGAATTTTGAAAGCCATGTTATGCTTGAGTGTGTAGGGGTGTGCCTGTGTGAACAATCAGAGTTGAGACACATTCACCATTATTTATTAATAATGATAAAGCAAGCACTTCTTGTTTTACTAGTCTTGCATTTAAGCATTTTTATGTACTCCATACTTCTCTTCCAGGTGTGTATTAAAGTTACCATCATCAATTTCACTGTAACCAAATCAGGTCTGGAGGATCAGTTGTTAAGGTAAAAAAGGAGTATGGGAATTAGGGATATCATGAGTTTCCTAATGTTTTTGTTTTAGGAATTTTAACAAAGAAAAAATTTTAACATGTAAAAAGCATCACACATGACTCAATCAAAAAGATAAAAGTATATGGCCACGTTCTTCATCACAGTTGCTTGCAGTCACCAATCTTGTCAAATCTTCTCAAGATCATTCCTACGCATTGTTTAGGCAAGGCTGGCAGCCCAGCCTGCCTCTTTTTCTCACTAGGATCTCCAGTCTTGACAAGTGAATGAATTCAGTTGTTCCATTGTTTCTAGACACTCACTGCTCCAAATCTGTGAAAAAGTTAGCACTCCAAATTTACTCATTTCCCTAGTCTCTTGATATTTTCCTAAATTGTTTCTACATTTGTCTACTTCACAAAAAATAAATATCCCTTCCTCAGTATATTCTGTATGTGATTAAATTCCCATATCCCAAAAATGAGGTTATGAATTATTAATATTAATCTTTAGAATTAGCCAAGATATTCAGAAGGCAACATTTTTAAAATATTTATTAAAATAATAATGTTGATGTTTATTAAAACTAATTATATGTGTGTACATATGCTATAATATACTTACATGTATATATATATATATATATATGTATATATATATATATATATACACACACACACACACACACACAGATATATACATATATATGGTCATACTGCACTTACCAACAAGGATACAACCTTGAGAGATATGTCATTAGGCAATTTTATTGTGAAAAAATAAAGTATAGTTGCACAAATACAGCTATAATACTAGGCAACTTAATCTTATGGGACTCTGTTATATATGTAGTTCATTGTAGACCAAACATTACAGCACACTGCATGACTGCATTTAACAAACACACACACACACACACACACACACACACATGAATATGTGAATATATATTTGTGTGTGTGTGCATGTGTTCATTAACTCTAAAGGAAAATAAAATTTGGAAACATCTTCAAAACTATATATAATTTGGCTGGGCATGGTGGTACATGCCTATAATCCCAGAGACTTGGGAGGCTAAGGCAGGAGGATTGCAAGTTCAAAGCCAGCCTTAGCAATTTAGCGAGACCCTAGGCAACTCAGCGAGACCTCATCTCAAAACTTAATTTTTTTTAAGGGCTGGGGAATGTGGCTTAGTGGTTAAGTGCCTCTGGGTTCAATTCCTAGTACCAAAAAAAAAAAAAAAAACTGGGGCTGGGGACATAGCTCAGTTGTAGAGTGCTTGTCTAGCATACAAGGTTCCTGGTTAGATACCCAGCATTGCAAAACCCATATATACACATTCAAGTCAGGATTATTCTGTACTTGCACCTGCTATCACTAATAAGCTTAAGACTTATTTTCCTAGTTTCTTTTAGAAATTATTCTGCCAACTGATATCTTGCTTAACTTCTTGCTAATTAAAGGGTATCTCACCACATTTTATGCACGTATTCTAAAGTCATGACTGAACATTTTACATACTACTTTATTCCTTTGAATAGCTAAGCTTAGCTGTGTGGCTATACTGTCAGACTGCCTGGGACAAGGAGAACTACCCTAATGAGAAAAAAGGCAATGCTTAGATCAGTCATGGGGTACAGAGTGTCTCTGAAATTTCTCCCTGACCAACAGCATTGAAAAGGGAGGCTGACAGCCTGCATCCTGTGTGAGGATGTAGCTCAGTTTGCTAGTGGTCTGACAAGCCATCACTATTCCAGCCATTCCCTGCTCTGCTGAGCTCCCAGGCAGGCAGCACTCATTGCATTCAATTGTTCATTGGATGAAATTTCCTCCAGGATATTAACCATTTCAAACACTGCCCTTCAGTCCTTCAGGGATTAGACAAGTCCCCTTTCCAGCTTTGAGAAATTCCATTAAACTACCCAAACAGCTCACCTCTGCCTTACTTTCTATTTTCAGAAGCTGTAACTCTCCCTCAGAGACTTTCTTGGCCATCCCTTTTGATTTTTAACTTGCCTGATTTGATTTATGCTTCTCCTAAGCTGTTATCTGAGCTCACCTTTATCTTAAAAAACTCTCCCCAAATTCCTCACTTCTGAAAAATTTATTTAAACAACTGAATTTGAAGTGATAATTTCTTTTATTTTTCATATAACAATGTTAAGGTGTCTGAATTCAGCATGTACATAACATACAATGGGTTATTCTATGAGGCAATACATCATAGTGTACTAGGGTCAGCAGACTCAGGTGCAAGCTTGACTCTGCTTCTCATAACTGTATGACTTCAGGAAGTGACCCACTCCTGAAGGGGAACCACAGTGTCTAACTCCAGGAGCCTTCAAGTGGTTAAAAGAGATAATTCACATAAAACTCATAGTAGGGTGCCTGGCATGCATGATGCTTAATGAAGATAAGTTCCTACAAAACACAGATTGGGAGCAAATTATAAAAGGAAAAGTGAAAAGAGATGAAAGTTCACATGTTTATATTAGACAAGGGTAAAGCCTCTTGTTTAGATACAGTCAAGAACTGTTGATGAAGAGCTATTTGGCAAGACACCTCATGTTCAGGAACAGAAAGATTAAATAACATAAAGTTACACTCAGGACATACAGAATTCTTAAAGAAGGCTTTTAAAGAAAACATACGTGGTGTCAGACTATAAATATCATTTTGAGGCATTTTTTATTTAACAGTTTATCTTTAAGTTTATTCTCTGTCTGTGCACATATAAATATACACCTAGAGAAAATGCTTTTGGAAGGATGTGTGTCAAATAATGGTTACCTCTAAGGAAGAAATTAGGTTTGAAGATGGAGCTGATGAATAGGAACTTTTACTTTATTCATTTATTTTCTTTTTTATAAAAATGAATTCATGTATTGCTTATGAAAATAGTAATAAACATATTTTAATAATTTAAAAAATACTTTTTTCATAGAGGCATTGAGATTTCATAATTTCTTGTGTCATTATAAAAAGATCATTCCAAGAATTATTTTCACTTTGGCACAGCCAAGCATTAAAGAGAGAGATTGAATGATGAGAGAGCAGCCAACAGGCTCTCTACAGGATGAGTAGAAGTGACAGTAACTGTGATTGAGTGCATGTCTCTGAAATGTAGGATATAGAATAAGAACTGACATAGTTCTGGTGAAAAGCCACTGTATAAATCCAATGAAAGAGGGGCATTGTGTATTCAAATTCAGCTAATAGCATAAATATTTAGCTAGACAGCACTGAGAATAAGGATAATTCCAAACAGAAAAGAAAACAGACTCAACTATACGGCACTGACAAAGGCACAATTCAGTTATTCCAACCTTGGTTCTAGTGATGTAGTTCGACTTGAAAGACCCGAATTGGAACATCAGAGAGTGCAGCTTATTGTAAGGATCAACAGTGATAAAAACCAGTTAAAGTCTATTGAAGACAAGATCTTAAGAATGCTCTTCACATCTGAAGGAAATATTCTCGACAATGAAGAACTTATTGATGCACTCCAGGACTCAAAGGCAAGTGAATATATTCAGTGTGTATAGAAAATGTGTCATTTTCAAAAGTTTTAACTACAGCCTTTGAGGGTCCTGCAAGAGCTTATAAAGCAAGAATGAGACCACCTATAACCTGCTAGGGGCATGCACAAGAGTGTGCCTGGCTATCAGGCCTCCTCACAAACCAGGGAACAGTAGAGAATTTGTAGACAACTGATAATTTCTTCTCTTCTCTGTGATTTTTAGTAAAGTATATAATATTTAAAAAGTGGGAAAAGATAGACATCAAAAGGAACAAATATTCATAAATTTGTATTAGTGTCACCTTTTCCAAGAAGCCTCCCTAGTACTCATAGCTAGAATTAACCTCCTGCTCCTTGGAACTTCTGTAGGGCCTTATCCAAACCTGTATTATAGTACTTTTTGCTGTTTACCTGTGTCAGGGTTATCTAGTTTCTTGTCCTGTCTCTTCTGTTAGATGACTGATTTCATGCAGTGGGAATCTGTGACTCATCTTGATAGTCCTTTTCCAAGGGTTAAACATGATGGTTGCACACAAATGATAGTATGATAAAGTTTTACATTAAACATACAATCCTGTAGTGAATTAGTTCTCAGATTATAGGAGCACAGCCTATAAAATGATCTTATCAATTCATGAAAGACAAAATATTTTAGGGAAAAAAAATCTCCCTTTGACTTTACTAGATAAGGAACACATAGGTATGTTTTTGCCTCTTGTTGATGTCTAATATGATTAGTTGCTTTATATCCTACAATCTCTTGAGACCTTGGTGTTGAAAGAACGATAAACAAATTATTCTGGGTCTCTCATTTCCCTTCTCTTTTTATTGGTTTACTGGTCTCTATTCTCCTTTCATTCATTCTTCCTTGGGTCTTTAATTTCTGGAAAACTAATAACCCATTTATTTTTATATTTTACCAGTTTTACATGGAAACTGTTTAAATAATGAAGGCTTATGATGATAAACAGTATTCATTCCTTGTCCCCACTCCCCACACACACCCGTGGCTCCCTTCAGAGAGGTAACTACTTTCATTTTACACATTAACCTTGCCTATGCTTCTAATATACACACACCCCACCACTACCACCACCACTACCACCAACTACAATAACCTTTCTATAGCCCAGCCTCCTACTATAGTTATTCCTTGACCATAAACTAGAGTCGATATTTCTATTGCCTCAGTGTGGAGATCTGGCTGTAAGTGTTTGGGAGGCTGAACGAGGAGGTATGCATATATTTACCTAATTATTGTTTTCAGAATGGTACCCACCTCTCAACTGTGCCTGATTTCCTCCTATAAAAGGGAGGGGGACGTTTTATACCTTCTCCAGAGGGGGAATTTTTGTGTTTTTTTTTTCTGGTAGGGAAAAGACAACACCAGCTGGATGGTATGAGAGACACAACCTGGGAGCTTTTCAACCAATTTATATTTTAGGTCCTTCCCATTCCAGCAGTGCCTCTTATTAAATCCTGTGTCTTTAAGGAGAATTGTGTTTTATAAGTTGGTAAATTTCTGGCTTTCCCCTTCCTTCAGGTTAAGAATCCATTTTTCCTGGGTCTTCTAAGTCACAACACTCTTTAGTATGGTCTATAGATCCCAACATTTTATGGATATTTCCTCTCCTGTTTCGCCCATATTTGTGGGTTTGCACTGCTTTTTAAATACCTTTAGTATGATTTTATCATTGTTTCAGTAGGGAATGAAGCAGTTGCATGTGTTCTTACTGCCATTTTTTCCTATCAATACCAGGTTCTTTTATTTATTTTATTTTTAAAATTTTTTTAATTTTTTTATTTTTTTTTATTGATTGTTCCATACATTACAGACCTCTTGATAAATCATCTTTCATACATTTGACTCCATTGAGTTTTGAACTCCCATTTCTACCCCAAATACAGATAGCAGAATCACATCTGTTACATACTCACATTTTTACATAATGGCATATTAGTGACTGTCTTGATATGATACCTTTCCTATCCCCTACTATCCCCCCTCCCCTCCCCTCCCACCTTCCCTCTCTGCCTCCTCTGCTGTTGTTCAGTTCTCTCCATTTTTCCCCCTCCCCCTTGCCCACCATAACCTCTTAAACTTTTGTGTATCTTTGAAGGTCTCCTACCATTTGCATATCCTTTCCCTTCTCTCTGATTTTCTCTCCCCCCATTCGTCTTTGTTTACTGTTAGTCTTTTCCTCATGCTCTTCCTTCCTGTTCTGTTCTTAGTTGCTCTCTTTATATCAAAGAAGACATTTGGTATTTGTTTTTTAGGGCTTGGCTAGCTTCACTTAGCATAATCTGCTCTAATGCCATCCATTTCCCTGCAAATTGTATGATTTTGTCATTTCTTAGTGCTGCATAATACTCCATTGTATATAGATGCCACATTTTTTTTATCCATTCATCTATTGAAGGGCATCTAGGTTGGTTCCACAGTCTAGCTATTGTGAATTGTGCCGCTATCATCATTGATGTGGCCGTATCCCTATAGTGCGCTCTTTTAAGGTCCTCAGGGAATAGTCCCAGAAGGGCGATAGCTGGGTCAAATGGTGGATCCATTCCCAGCTTTCCCAGGAATCTCCATACTGCTTTCCAAATTGGCCTCACCATTTTGCAGTCCCACCAGCAATGTACAAGTGTACCCTTTTCCCCACATCCTCGCCAACACTTATTGTTGTTTGACTTCATAATGGCTGCCAATCTTACTGGAGTGAGATGGTATCTTAGGGTGGTTTTGATTTGCATTTCTCTGATTGCTAATGATGGTGAGCATTTTTTCATGTACTTGTTGATTGATTGTATGTCCTCCTCTGAGAAATGTCTGTTCAGGTCCTTGGTCCATTTGTTGATTGGATTATTTGTTATCTTATTATTTAATTTTTTGAGTTCTTTGTACATTCTGGATATTAGGGCTCTATCTGATGTGTGGGGGGTAAAAATTTGTTCCCAGGATGTAGGCTCTCTATTTACCTCTTTTATTGTTTCTCTTGCTGAGAAAAAACTTTTTAGTTTAAGTAAGTCCCATTTGTTTATTCTTGTTGTTATCTCTTGGGCTATGGGAGTCCTATTAAGGAATTTGGAGCACGACCCCACAATATGTAGATTGTAGCCAACTTTTTCTTCTATCAGACGCAGTGTCTCTGGTTTGATATCAAGCTCCTTGATCCATTTTGAGTTAACTTTTGTGGCTGGTGAGAGAAAGGGATTCAATTTCATTTTGTTGCATATGGATTTCCAGTTTTCCCAGCACCATTTGTTGAAGATGCTATCCTTCCTCCATTGCATGTTTTTAGCCCCTTTATCAAATATAAGATAGTTGTAACTTTGTGGATTAGTCTCTGTGTCCTCTATTCTGTACCATTGGTCCACCCGCCTGTTTTGGTACCAGTACCATGCCGTTTTTGTTACTATTGCTTTGTAGTACAGTTTGAACTCTGGTATCGCTATACCTCCAGATTCACACTTCCTGCTTAGAATTGCTTTTGCTATTCTGGGTCTTTTGTTTTTCCATATGAATTTCATGATTGCTTTATCTATTTCTACAAGAAATGCTGTTGGGATTTTGATTGGCATCGCATTAAACCTGTAGAGAACTTTGGGTAATATTGCCATTTTGATGATGTTAGTTCTGCCTATCCATGAACAGGGTACATTTTTCCATCTTCTGAGATCTTCTTCTATCTCTCTCTTTAGGGTTCTGTAGTTTTCATTGTATAAATCTTTCACCTCTTTTGTTAGGTTGATTACCAAGTATCTTATTTTCTTTGAGGATATTGTGAATGGAGTGGTTTTCCTTATTTCCATTTCAGAGGTTTTGTTGCTGATATACAGGAATGCCTTTGATTTATGCGTGTTGATTTTATAACCTGCCACTTTGCTGAATTCATTTATTAACTCTAGCAGCTTCTTTGTAGACCCTTTTGGATCTGTTAAGTATATTATCATGTCATCCACAAATAGCGATAATTTAACTTCTTCTTTTCCTATTTTTATGCCTTTAATTTCTTTTGTCTGTCTAATTGCTCTGGCTAGTACTTCGAGAACTAAATTGAATAGAAGTGGCGATAGAGGGCACCCCTGTCTTGTTCCAGATTTTAGAGGGAATGCCTTCAGTTTTTCTCCATTTAGGATGATGCTAGCCTGAGGTTTAGCATATATAGCTTTTACAATGTTGAGGTAAGTTCCTGTTATCCCTAGTTTTTCTAGTGTTTTGAACATAAAGGGATGCTGTACTTTGTCAAATGCTTTTTCTGCATCTATCGAGATGATCATATGGTTCTTGTCTTTAAGTCTATTGATGTGGTGAATAGCATTTATTGATTTCCGTATATTGAACCAGCCTTGCATCCCAGGGATGAATCCTACTTGGTCATGGTGCACAAGTTTTCTGATATGTTTTTGTATTCGATTCGCTAGAATTTTATTGAGAATTTTTGCATCCAAGTTCATTAGAGATATTTGTCTGTAGTTTTCTTTCTTTGAAGTATCTTTGTCTGGTTTTGGGATCAGAGTGATGTTGGCCTCATAGAATGAATTTGGAAGAGCTCCTTCTTTTTCTATTTCTTGAAATAGCTTGAAAAGTATTGGTATTAATTCTTCTTTGAAGGTTTTGTAGAACTCCACTGTATACCCATCCGGTCCAGGGCTTTTCTTGGTCGGTAGTCTTTTGATGTCTTCTTCAATTTCTTCCTTTGTTATTGGTCTGTTTAAATTTTGTGTGTCTTCCTGTCTCAATCTGGGCAAATCATATGCCTTAAGAAATTTATCAATATCTTCACTATCTTCTATTTTATTGGAATATAGGGTTTCAAAATACTTTCTAATTATTGTCTGTATTTCTGTAGTGTCTGTTGTGATATTGCCTTTTTCATCCCGTATGTTAGTAATTTGAGTTCTCTCTCTTCTTCTTTTCGTTAGTATGGCTAAGGGCTTGTCTATCTTATTTATTTTTTTCAAAGAACCAACTTTTAGTTTTATCTATTTTTTCAATGGTTGTTTTTGTTTCAATTTCGTTGATTTCTGCTCTAATTTTAATTATTTCTTGTCTTCTACTACATTTGCTGTTTTTTTGCTCTTCCTTTTCTAGATTTTTGAGGCGTAGTGTGAGTTCATTTATTTGTTGGCTTTTTCTTTTTTTGAGGAAAGAACTCCAAGAAATGAATTTCCCTCTTAAAACTGCTTTCATTGTGTCCCATAGATTCCGGTATGTTGTGTCTGTATTATCATTTGACTCTAAGAATTTTTTCATCTACTCCTTTATGTCTTCTGTAACCCATTGATCATTCAATAACATATTGTTCATTTTCCATGTGGTGTAGGGTTTTTCCTTCCTTCTTTTATCATTGATTTCCAATTTCATTCCATTATGGTCAGATATGGTGCATGGTATTATCTCCACACCTTTATATTTACTAAGAGTTGTCTTATGGCATAATATATGGTCTATCTTTGAGTAGGATCCATGTGCTGCTGAGAAGAACGTGTATCCACTTAATGATGGTTGATATATTCTATATATGTCGGTTAAGTCTAGGTTGTTGATTGTGCTGTTGAGGTCTATAGTTTCTTTATTCAGTTTTTGTCTAGAGGATCTGTCTAATGGCGAGAGCGGTGTGTTGAAGTCACCCATAATTATGTGTTGTGGTCTATTTGACTCTTGAACTTGAGGAGGGTTTGTTTTATGAACGTTGCAGCTCCATTGTTTGGTGCATACACATTGATAATTGTTATGTCTTGTTGGTGGATGGTTCCTTTTAACAGTATATAGTGTCCTTCTTTATCCTTCTTGATTAACTTAGGTTTGAAGTTTATTTTATTCGATATGAGTATGGCCACTCCTGCTTGCTTCCGAGGGCCATGTGAGTGGTATGATTTTTCCCAACCTTTTACCTTCAGCCTGTGTATGTCTTTTCCTATCATATGAGTCTCCTGAAGGCAGCATATTGTTGGATTTATTTTTTTGATCCAGGTTACTAGCCTATGTCTCTTGATTGGGGAGTTTAGGCCATTAACATTTAAGGTTACAATTGAGATATGATTTGTACTTCCAGTCATGCTTCTTTATTTATTTATTTTAGTTTGGCTAATTTTACTTTTTGGTTATTTTCCTCCCCCTTTACTGAGCTACTTCCTGCTATTGGTTTTGTGCAGTATTTTTCAATTCCTCTTCTTGTAGTATTTTGCTCAAAATACTTTGCAGTGCTGGTTTTCTTGCTGCGAATTCTTTTAGCTTTTGTTTATCATGAAAGATTTTAATTTCGTTGTCAAATCTGAAGCTCAATTTTCCTGGATACAGTATTCTTGGTTGGAATCCATTATTTTTCAGTGTTTGAAATACATTGTTCCAGGATCTTCTCGCTTTCAAAGTCTATGATAAGAAATCAGTCGTTAACCTAATTGGTTTACCCCTGAATGTAATCTGCCTCTTTTCTCTCGTAGCTTTTAATATTCTCTCCTTGTTCTGTATGTTGGCTATCTTCATTATTATGTGTCTTGGAGTTGGTCTATTATGGTTTTGAATGTTTGGGGTCCTGTAGGCTTCCAGGATTTGGCAATCCATTCTATCTTTCATCTCTGGGAAGTTTTCTACAATTATTTCATTTGATATGTTGTCCATTCCTTTGGTTTGAATCTCTGTGCCTTCTTCTATCCTGATGACTCTCAAATTTGGTTTTTTTATGACGTCCCATATCTCTTGAATAGATTGCTCGTGGGTTTTAAGCATCTTTTCTGTGTTGACTATACTCTTTTCAAGTTGATAAACCTTGTCTTCATTATCTGATGTTCTGACTTCTACTTGATCAAGTCTATTTGTAATATTCTCGTTTGAATTTTTAATTTGGTTTATAGTTTCCTGCAATTCCAGGATTATTGTTTGATTTTTTTTAAGATCTCTATCTCCTGGTAGAGCTCGTTCTTTGCCATTTGAATTTGTTTGTTTAATTCATTTTCAAAATATACTTTTATTTCTTGGACTTGCTGTCTCAAGTCTTCTCTAATATTCCTTTCCTTTTTTTTAAATTTTTATTTTAAAGAGAGAGTGAGAGAGGAGAGAGAGAGAGAATTTTTAATATTTATTTTTTTTTAGTTCTCGGTGGACACAACATCTTTGTTTGTATGTGGTGCTGAGGATCAAACCCGGGCCGCACGCATGCCAGGCGAGCACGCTACCGCTTGAGCCACATCCCCAGCCCCTCTAATATTCCTTTCCATTTGAGTTAGGTATGCCTTGAGTTCTTTCCCTATCCCTGCTTCTGATGATTCTATGTCCTCCTGTAGAATTAAGTTGTCTTGCATTGTTTGTACTCCTTTTTTCCCTTGTTTTCTCATGTTGTCCACGTTACTTTCAAGCTCTTTTTGATTGTCGTGTTTCTGCTCTCTTCTATAGCTTTGTTTTGGTTCTGTATTACTCTGATGTCTCTCCTTTGTGTTGTTAAACTATGCCTGCTAACTTGGATTCCGCTGGGAGGGAATTCCGACATCCGAGCTCCAGTGATGACACTACTCTGCTATGGCGGGCCCCAGGCTCCTTGCCGGGGTGCCCTAATGGGGGGTGTGACTGGACTATCTCTGTTTGGTTTCAGTTCCCAGTCGCAGTAGGCGGGCGGTCTCCAGCCGCCCAGTATCACAGGCTGCTGGTGGGTGATCGGTAGCCTGCGGGCGGCGTTCTCCTACCGCCCAGTTACGCAGGCAGTGGGTGAACTGTCGCCGGCGGGCCTGCGGTTACCAGCCGCCCACTCACCAGGGTCTTGCCTCTAGTCTCCTGGTTTCTCCTGCTAGTCTTGGTTTCTCCTGTTTTGTTGTTGCAATCTGTCGGAGAGTGGTGGTGGATACTTCAGCTTTCCAAGATGGTGGCCGCTGATTGCCTCGGTGGAGTGTCCGCCGTTTTGATGTTGTAGTCTGTTTTGATGTTGCAATCTGTCGGAGATTGGCGGTGTATCCTTCAGCTTTCCCGGATGGTGGCCGCTGACTGCCTCGGTGGAGTGTCCGCTGTGGGGGATGGGACTGTACCATTTCCTTCCCCTTCTGAAATCCCGTACTCGGCCCAAGGGTCAGTGTGGGCTTGGCTGACGGGATTCCACCTAATGGCAGTCACTAATCTCCCTGCTTGCTAATTAATCACTTCTCTGCAGCGCCATGCCTTCTGTAGCCGCAGGGCAGGCCGCTCGAATCAGTCGGCCTGGATCTCCGGGGTCTTGCTGTTGGCTGTTGGGATCCCCGGCACTCTATCACTTTGATTTTTTCTGCTTGCCCCTCCCCCAGCGCTGGCTAGCCAGGTTTCGTTTTGGCTGCTGCTGGAAGGAGGGCTTGGAGGTCAGGTGTCTCTAGTTTCCCCCTAGTCTTTATGCAGGCTCACTCTGATACTCCCTCCCCCGGAAAGCCTAGGAGAGATTTTATACGAATTCCCCGATGTCTGGGGGGTGAGCTGAGTGACACACACCTGTTTTGATGTTGCAGTCTGTCGCAGAGTGGCGGTGTATCCTTCAGCTTTCCCAGATGGTGGTCGCTGACTGCCTCCCTTTTATTTATTTTCAAGGAAATGCTTTGGAGACATCCCTTTTTGTAGAGATCAGACCAAGTGATCATTGCCTATATTTCCTGCTACTTTCTACCTATAGTTTGTACTTCTTCCAACTCCCGTAATCCTTATTTTAAAATATGTCTTATATTCTGTAACCATTGCTGAAGCCTCATGACTCTAGGGCATAATTTCTGTAAGTGGTTGCCAAACCCCCAACCAAGGTATATAATGTTCTAACATTCTCAGACCAAAAAAAAAAAAGAAAGAAAGAAAGAAAATGATCCACTACTCTTTCTCTTCAACAATGGGTTCTGAATTATCTGGGCTTTGTGCTCTTCAGAGAATAAAGAACTGTTTGCTAGTGGGTCCTCATGATTGGATTGCTCCCATACCAACTTTCTTTTTCTACTCATTTGTGCAAGTTTTAGTTGAGTACATTATTAAGATTGGGGGACTGGTGCTGTAGCTCAGTGGTAAAGCATTTGCCTCCCATGTGTGAGGCACAGGGTTTAATCCTCAGCAACACACAAAAATAAATAAAGATACTGTGTGTTCATCTACAATGAAAAAAATAAGTTTTTTTATTTTAATAAGGAATTCCCCATTTGACTCCACCCTTTATTTTCCCCCAGCTTCCTGAGGGGCAGTTACAAGGAGACTTTGAAACTTCTGATGCCCAGACAGCTTCTGCACTGAATCCCTCCCCTTCTTTTCCTGTGGGCTGGAGTGAACAAGTCTAGACTTATAGTCTTCCTTATGGTAGGAAGCCACTAGCCATAGGTGGTTATTGAGCACTTACAATGTGACAAGTCTGAGTTAAGATTTGTTATTATAATATACACATCAGATTTCAAAGATTTACATAAAAATGTAAAACAGCTCAATACTTTTTAATATTGATCGTTATATAATATTTTAGTTATATTGAGTTAAACAAAATGTATTATTAAAATTCATTCCACTTGTTTCTCTTTGCTTTTAATGAGTTTAGAAAATTCTGGATTATATGTGGCTCACATTATATTTCTACTGGAAAGCACTGACACAAGTCTCCTGATTCCCAGTTAGCTCTCCCTTCCACTGAGCAAATGCTGAGCAGCCAGTTCCCATACAGATTTTTCATGGTCCTCCTGGAAGCCCTTTGACTCTCTAGAGATAGAGAAACAATAGGGGAAAGAAGAGGAAACAGGAACAGATGGTAACAGAAAGAGAGAATCTGAGAGACACAGAAGGCAATCTTGGAAAGTCCATTGGCTAAAAGACTCCCCAGAGCCTCAAACTCCAAATACAGAAAACCTAAAGAATATCCAAAGACTTTAAAATGTCTCCAACTCACTTAGGTTTATAGCACTTCACACCTGGGAGTGCTGGGTAAAGAACATTATCATCCTATTTGTTCAGGGTAGAATTTAGGACCACTTTTATCCAGCCTCTCT
Source organism: Urocitellus parryii (assembly GCF_045843805.1). Taxonomy (NCBI): domain Eukaryota; kingdom Metazoa; phylum Chordata; class Mammalia; order Rodentia; family Sciuridae; genus Urocitellus; species Urocitellus parryii. The sequence continues at coordinate 103,084,705 of NC_135542.1, forward strand.
TCACCCACTATGCTGGGCATTGTTCAGGGTGTCCCTTCTTCCTTCAGACATTATTTCACCATGTGTACCATGCACTGTTCACATGGAAGTTAGGGAGCAATTAGGCATGCTGCATTAGTGTTTCCATTTAAGAAGTAACTCAAATATGTGACTCAGAGAAGTCCTGCTCCAATCTTTTCAGAGCTAATTAAATTGCCTATTTCTCTTCACCTTTTCCAAACTCTGGAGGGAACAAGGGTCAGCTCAGTCAGAGGAGAATGATTGAGTTCTGACCCACAATCATTGCATCTGGAGTCTCCCTTATTATAATCACCAACTCATTCCATTCTTCTTTCTTAGTCCTGACTGGATATATCAAAATTCCCACTGTTTTTCTGAATTACATCCTTAAGAACTTATGTATTTATTCAGATCACTTCCGGTGCCATTAAAACCAGACTGAAAGAAGCAGAGTCCACTGAGCTGATGATCAATGCTGCTCGTGAGAAGTATCGTCCAGTAGCCACTCGAGGCTCTGTTATGTACTTTGTTATTGCAAGTCTCTCGGAAATAGATCCTATGTATCAGTATTCATTAAAATATTTTAAGCAGGTAAGTAAATTGTTGTTGTTAGTGAAATTCACCTTTTTATTTCCTTTTATACCTTGTTGTTTCTTGCTTCAGACAAGCCATGAGTCTAGTTCTCAGATAAAATCCTCCAAGGATTTGGGTCCACACAAATGGTTCAAGTGTGGCCCCATCCACTGTGTTTCCTAAAGGATTGGAGGGTTCCATACAGAACACTATAGAAGAAGGGAAGAAAGCTGCTTTGCAAGTTTCCTTTTCTCTTGGTTTCCTCAGCTAAGCAGCGTACCTTTTTGCCTTCTTGCCCCCCTTTCTTTTAAGAGTCACAGCTCTGCACTACTAGTTCTTTTTTTAAATTTGTTCTAATTAATTATACATGACAGTAGAATGCATTTTTATTCATTGTACACAGATGGAGCACAACATTTTATTTCTCTGGTTATACATGATATAGAGTCACACTGTTCATGCAATCATACCTGTGCCTAGAGTAATGATGTCTGTCTCGTTCTATCTTTCCTACCCCCATGCCCTTTCCACTCCCCACACTCTCCTTTCCCCTATCCAAAGTTCCTTCATTGTTCCCACTATGGATCAGCATCCACTTATCAGAGAAAACATTTGGCCTTTGGTTTTTTAGGGTTAGCTTACTTTGCTTAGCATGATGTTTTCCAACTCCATCCATTTACCTGCAATTGCCATAATTTTATTCACTAACAGAGTGTAAAGACACTTTCTCTGTAGTAGTCTACTTTCCTTCCTGCTATTAGTGTTTTCTTTGTTGCACATTAGATCTTTAAAAACACTAGCTTAATCACCTTGGTTTGTGTCTCTTTTTTCTTTTTCTTTTTAGAATGTTTTCTACAACAGGCTGCCCCCTCTTCTCCACTGGCTTTGATTTTGAGGGATCTCTTTCCTTCTTTGCTTTCCTTTATCTCATATTCATAACTGAATTTCATCTGTTTTCTTATGAAGTAGGATATTTTTCTCTGGGTATCAACACTCCATTATCTACCAAAAGCAAATTAGATGTTACAAAGCTTCAGCAAGCTTTGTCAGTTTTGCTGAAGACTTCCATGGGACACAGAAAGTTTGCAGTGTTTATATCACAGCAAAATTTATCAAGCATCCCCAGCAAGCTCCCATTTGCCTCCAGTTACTACTAGGTTCCAGTGGCCCCTTCCTCTCAGCCCACCCATACATGCCTCACTGGCTCAGTCTTTGACCTTCCAATTAAAAACAAATATACTGGCGAGGTACAGTAGTACATGCCTGTCATCCCAGCAGCTTGGGAGGCTGAGGCAGGAGTATCAGAAGTTCAAAGCCAGCCTCAACAAAAGCAAGGCACTAAGGAACTCAGTGAGATCCTGTCTGTAAATAAAATAGCAAATTAGGGCTGGGGATGTGGCTCAAGCGGTAGCGCGATCGCCTGGCATGCGTGTGGCCCGGGGTTCGATCCTCAGCACCACATACCAACAAAGATGTTGTGTCCGCCGAGAACTAAAAAATAAATATTAAAAAAAAATTCTCTCTCTCTCTGTCCCCCTCTCTCTCTCACTCTCTCTTAAAAAAAATAAAATAAAATAGCAAATTAGGCTGGGAATGTAGCTCAGTGGTCAAGCGCCCCTGAGTTTAATCCCTGGTACCCAAAAATAAACAAACAGCAAGCAAGGCGACCCTGCAAGCCACGGGCGGGCGGGTCAGGCCCAGCAACCAGCCAAGAGACAGCAGATACACGCGCCTGCGGGGAACGCGGACCGGACCCACTAGGACAGGTCCGGTGGACGGCTGAGGGCAAGGCCCGTCCCCTCCCCCAGTGTCTGCAGGTAGGCGGGGGACTGGGAACAACAGCAGAGCGGCCCCAAAGCCTGCTGAGGGGCGGAACCGGCCCCTCCCCCAGTGCCTGCAAGCGAGGCGACCCTGCAAGCCACGGGCGGGCGGGTCAGGCCCAGCAACCAGCCGAGAGACAGCAGATACACGCGCCTGCGGGGAACGCGGACCGGACCCACTAGGACAGGTCCGGTGGACAGCTGAGGGCAAGGCCCGTCCCCTCCCCCAGTGTCTGCAGGTAGGCGGGGGACTGTGAACAAAAGCAGAGCGGCCCCAAAGCCTGCTGAGGGGCGGAACCGGCCCCTCCCCCAGTGCCTGCAAGCGAGGCGACCCTGCAAGCCACGGGCGGGCGGGTCAGGCCCAGCAACCAGCCAAGTGACAGCAGATACACACGCCTGCAGGGAACGCGGACTGGACCCACTAGGACAGGTCCGGTGGACGGCTGAGGGCTAGGCCCGTCCCCTCCCCCAGTGTCTGCAGGTAGGCGGGGGACTGGGAACAACAGCAGAGCGGGCCCAAAGCCTACTGAGGGGTGGAACCGGCCCCTCCCCCAGTGCCTGCAAGTTAGGCGAACCTGCAAGCCACGGGCGGGCGGGTCAGGCCCAGCAACCAGCCAAGTGACAGCAGATACACGCGCCTGCAGGGAACGCGGACCGGACCCACTAGGACAGGTCCGGCGGACGGCTGAGGGCTAGGCCCGTCCCCTCCCCCAGTGTCTGCAGGTAGGCGGGGGACTGTGAACAACAGCAGAGCGGGCCCAAAGCCTGCTGAGGGGTGGAACCGGCCCCTCCCCCAGAGCCTGCAAACGAGGCGAACCTGCAACCCATCGGGAGGTTAGGCCCAGCAACCTACGGAGTGACACAGGTGCCCCTGGCGCCTGCTGAGTAGGTGGACCTTTGACCGACCAGCAAAGCAGACCTAGGGCCTGCCAGCATGGTAGATGGTTCACACTAATTGGAGGAGGATCACAACCACTACCTGCCCTGCAAGAGTGATTTTCCAACTATACAAGAGCAATATAAATAAATAGAGGGAAAATATCAAAGACACAACAATTTCACCAAGCAGAAAGAAACGCCAGCGGTATGAAACGACAAGGAAAGAAAGGACCACAGGCAATGCAGGTCAACTCAACTTTAGAAGAGGTAATAGCTGCAACAGATGGAATGTCAGATAGAGAGCTCAGGACATACATGCTTCAGATGATCTGGAGTCTCAAGGAAGACATGAGACAGCAAAATCAGACAATGAAAGATCACATCGACAAACAAATCCAGGAGGTAAAAGATCAATTTCACAGGGAGATAGAGGTAATAAAAAACAAACAAATAGAAATATTAGAAATGCAGGAAACAATAAACCAACTTAAAAACTCAATTGAGAATACTACCAGCAGAGTGGATCACTTATAAGATAGAACATCAGACAATGAAGACAGAGTATTTCAACTTGAAAAGAACACAGATAGCTCAGCAAGTCTACTAAGAAACCATGAGCAGCACATTCAAGAGCTATGGGATAATATCAAAAGACCAAACTTAAGAGTCATTGGGATACAGGAAGGCACAGAGCTCCAAACCAAAGGATTAAGCAATCTATTCAGTGAAATAATACAAGAAAACTTCCCAGACTTGAAGAATGAGACAGAATCCCAAATCCTAGAAGCCTACAGGACGCCAAATGTGCAAAATCATAAGAGATCCCCACCTAGACACATTATAATGAAGATGTCCAACATACAGAATAAGGAGAGAATTTTAAAAGCTACAAGGGAAAGGAAGCAGATTACATTTAGGGGTAAACCAATCAGGATAACAGCTGATCTCTCAACACAGACTCTAAAAGCTAGAAGATCCTGGAATAACATATTTCAAACGCTTAAAGAAAATGGATTCCAACCAAGAATCGTGTATCCGGCGAAATTAAGCTTCAGGTTAGAAGATGAAATTAAAACCTTCCATGATAAACAAAAGTTAAAATAATTCGCAGCTAGAAAACCATCTCTTCAAAAAATCCTTGGCAAAACATTACAGGAAGAGAAAATGGAAAATAACATTGATAACCAACAATGGGAGGTTGGACAGTAAAGGGGGGAAAGTAGTCAAAGAGGATAACAAATCAGGTTTAGTAACATCAATAAACAAATATGGATAGAAGAACAAACCATATCTCAATAATAACCCTAAATGTTAATGGCTTAAACTCACCAATTAAGAGACACAGGCTAGTAGAATGGATCACAAAACAAGACCCAACAATATGCTGTCTACAGGAGACGCATTTGATAGGAAAAGATGTACATAGACTGAAGGTGAAAGGTTGGGAAAAATCATATCACTCATATGGACCACGGAAACAAGCAGGAGTGTCCATACTCATATCTAATAAAATAGATTTCAAGCCAAAGCTAATCAAAAGGGATAAAGAAGGACACTTCATACTGCTCAAGGGAACCATACACCAACAAGACATAACAATCATAAATATATATGCCCCAAATAATGGTGCAGCAGTGTTCATCAAGCAAACTCTTCTCAAGTTCAAGAGTCTAATAGACCACCATACAGTAATCATGGGAGACTTCAACACACCTCTTTCACCACTGGACAGATCTTCCAAACAAAAGTTAAATAAGGAAACTATAGAACTCAATAACACAATTAACAACCTAGACTTAATTGACATATATAGACTATACCACCCAACATCAAGTTGCTACACTTTTTTCTCAGCAGCACATGGAACCTTCTCAAAAATAGACCATATACTATGTCACAGGGCAACTCTTAGACAATACAAAGAGGTAGAGATAATACCATGCATCTTGTCTGATCATAATGGAATGAAACTGAAAATCAATGATAAAAGAAGAAAGGAAAAATCAAGCATCACCTGGAGAATGAACAATAGGTTGCTGAGTGATCAATGGGTATTAGAAGACATCAAGGAGGAAATTAAAAAATTCCTAGAGTTAAATGAAAACACAGACACAACATATCGGAATCTTTGGGACACATTGAAAGCAGTTCTAAGAGGAAAATTCATTGCTTGGAGTTCATTCCTCAAAAAAAGAAAAAACCAACAAATAAATGATCTCATACTTCATCTCAAAATCCTAGAAAAAGAAGAGCAAAACAACAGCAAAAGAAGTAGAAGGCAAGAAATAATTAAAATCAGAGCTGAAATTAATGAAATTGAAACAAAAGAAACAATTGAAAAAATTGACAAAACTAAAAGCTGGTTCTTTGAAAAAATAAATAAAATTGACAGACCCTTAGCCATGCTAACGAAGAGAAGAAGAGAGAGAACCCAAATTACTAGCATACGGGATGAAAAAGGCAATATCACAACAGACACTACAGAAATACAGAAGATAATCAGAAATTACTTTGAATCCTTATACTCCAATAAAATAGAAGATAGTGAAGGCATAGATAAATTCCTTGAGTCTTATGATCTGCCCAGATTGAGCCAGGAGGATATAGACAACCTAAACAGACCAATAACAATAGAGGAAATAGAAGAAACCATCAAAAGACTACCAACTAAGAAAAGCCCAGGACCGGATGGGTATACAGCAGAGTTTTACAAAACCTTTAAAGAGGAACTAACACCAATACTTTTCAAGCTATTTCAGGAAATAGAAAAAGAGGGAGAACTTCCAAATTCATTCTACGAGGCCAACATCACCCTGATTCCGAAACCAGACAAAGACACTTCAAAGAAAGAAAACTACAGACCAATATCTCTAATGAACCTTGATGCAAAAATCCTCAATAAAATTCTGGCGAATCGGATTCAAATACATATCAAAAAAATTATACACCATGATCAAGTAGGATTCATCCCTGGTATGCAAGGTTGGTTCAATATACGGAAATCAATAAATGTTATCCACCACATCAATAGACTTAAAAATAAGAACCATATGATCATCTCGATAGATGCAGAAAAAGCATTCGACAAAGTACAGCATCCCTTTATGTTCAAAACTCTAGAAAAATTAGGGATAACTGGATCATACCTCAACATTGTAAAAGCAATCTATGATAAGCCACAGGCCAGCATCATTCTGAATGGAGAAAAATTGAAGGCATTCCCTCTAAGATCTGGTACAAGACAGGGATGCCCTCTCTCACCACTTCTGTTCAACATAGTCCTCGAAACACTGGCCAGAGCAATAAGGCAGACGAAAGAAATTAAAGGCATAAAAATAGGAAAAGAAGAACTTAAATTATCACTATTTGCAGATGATATGATTCTATACCTAGCAGACCCAAAAGGGTCTACAATGAAGCTATTAGAGCTAATAAATGAATTCAGCAAAGTGGCAGGATATAAGATCAACACGCATAAATCAAAGGCATTCCTGTATATCAGCGACAAATCCTCTGAAACGGAAATGAGGACAACTACTCCATTCACAATATCCCCCCAAAAAATAAAATACTTGGGAATCAACCTAACAAAAGAGGTGAAAGATTTATACAATGAAAATTACAGAACCCTAAAGAAAGACATAGAAGAAGACCTTAGAAGATGGAAAAATATACCCTGCTCATGGATAGGCAGAACTAACATCATCAAAATGGCGATATTACCAAAAGTCCTATATAAGTTCAATGCAATGCCAATCAAAATCCCAACAGCATATCTTGTAGAAATCGATAAAAGAATCATGAAATTCATATGGAATAATAAAAGACCCAGAATAGCAAAAACAATACTAAGCAGGAAGTGTGAATCAGGCGGTATAGCGATACCAGACTTCAAACTATACTACAGAGCAATAGTAACAAAAACAGCATGGTACTGGTACCAAAACAGGCGGGTGGACCAATGGTACAGAATTGAGGACACAGTAACCAATCCACAAAACTACAACTATCTTATTTTTGATAAAGGGGCTAAAAGCATGCAATGGAGGAAAGATAGCATCTTCAACAAATGGTGCTGGGAAAACTGGAAATCCATTTGCACCAAAATGAATCTGAATCCCTATCTCTCCCCGTGCACAAAAGTTAACTCAAAATGGATCAAGGAGCTTGATATTAAATCAGAGACATGGCATCTGATAGAAGAAAAAGTTGGCTATGACCTACATGCTGTGGGGTCGGGCTCCAAATTCCTCAATAGGACACCCATAGCGCTAGAGTTAACAAATAGAATCAACAAATGGGACTTACTCAAACTAAAAAGTTTTTTCTCAGCAAAAGAAACAATAAGAGAGATAAACAGGGAGCCTACATCCTGGGAACAAATCTTTACTCCACACACTTCAGATAGAGCCCCAATAACCAGAATATACAAAGAACTCAAAAAATTAGACAATAAGATAACAAATAACCCAATCAATAAATGGGCCAAGGACCTGAATAGACACTTCTCAGAGGAGGACATACAATCAATCAACAAGTACATGAAAAAATGCTCACCATCGCTAGCAGTCAGAGAAATGCAAATCAAAACTACCCTAAGATACCATCTCACTCCAGTAAGACTGGCAGCCATTAGGAAGTCAAACAACAATAAGTGCTGGAGAGGATGTGGGGAAAAGGGCACTCTTGTTCATTGCTGGTGGGACTGCAAATTGGTGCAGCCAATTTGGAAAGCAGTATGGAGATTTCTCGGAAAGCTGGGAATGGAACCACCATTTGACCCAGCTATTCCCCTTCTCGGTCTATTCCCTAAAGCCCTAACAAGAGCATGCTACAGGGACACTGCTACATCGATGTTCATAGCAGCTCAATTCACGATAGCAAGACTGTGGAACCAGCCTAGATGCCCTTCAATAGATGAATGGATAAAAAAAATGTGGCATTTATATACTATGGAGTATTATTCTGCATTTAAAAATGACAAAATCATAGAATTTGGAGGAAAATGGATGGCATTAGAGCAGATTATGCTAAGTGAAGCTAGTCAATCTTTAAAAAACAAATACCAAATGACTCCTTTGATATAAGGGGAGTAAACAAGGACAGGGTAGGGACGAAGAGCTTGAGAAGAAGATTTACATTAAACAGGGATGAGAGGTGGGAGGGAAAGGGAGTGAGAAGGGAAATTGCATGGAAATGGAAGGCGATCCTCAGGGTTATACAAAATGTCATATAAGAGGAAAGGAGGGGCAAGACAAGATAATACAAATGGAAGAAATGATTTACAGTAGAAGGGGTAGAGAAAGAAAAGGGGAGGGGAGGGGAGGGGAGGGGAGGGGAGGGGGGATAGTAGAGAATAGGACAGACAGCAGAATACATCAGACACTAGAAAGGCAATATGTCAAGCAATGGAAGGGAAACTGATATGATACAGCAATTTGTATATGGGGTAAAAGGGGGAGTTCATAATCCACGTGAATCAAACTGTGTAATATGATGTATTATGAACTATGTAATGTTATGAACGACCAATAAAAAAAAATAAACAAACAAACAAACTTTATTATGTATATTTAAGGTGTACATTGTGATGTTATGAAATACATATAGATAAAAAGGTTACTACATCGAAGCAGATTAGCCTGTCATCTCACATAGTTACCCATATTTTTGTTTTTATGGAAAAAGCAGTTGAAATCTATTCATTTAATATTATTCTAAATACAACACATGTTGTATATTAGATCTCTAGGCTTGTCATGCTGTATGTCTTTTATTTTGTGGATACAGCTTACATCTCCCCATTTCCTTCCCTACACACTGCCTGCTCTTACCACCCTTTCCTATGCAGAAAAATTTAATTTACTTTCATCTTTCTAATCCTTTGTGTTTATACCCATAACACAATGCAAAATAAATGAAGGTCTTGTCTTATTTATCATCACTCAGAGTAGAAAAGAGTGGAAAACTGTAAATATACCCTCTTCCTCTTTAGCATATCAGCTGTACTGATTCCTTCCAAAACGAAATCATGGCATTTGCAGGTAAATGTATGGAACTAGAGAACATCATGCTAAGTAAAATAAGCCAATCCCAGAAAAACAAAGGCCAAGTGTTTTCTCTGATAAGTGGATGTTGATTCCATGGGGTGGGGGTTGGAGGGTATGGATAGGGAAGAATGAAAGCACTCTGGATTGTGCAGAGGGAAGTGAGGGGGAGAGTGGGGCTGTGGTGTTGGCAAGGACAGTAGAATGAGATAAACATTATTTTATATATATATGACTACTGGTATGATTCTGTACCATGTGCAGCCAGAGGAATGAGAAGTTGTGCTCCATTTGTGTACAATATGTCAAAATGCATTCTATTGTCATGTATAACTCATTAGAACAAATTTTAAAAAAATAGAAGGGAGACCGGTAGAATAGAATAAGGGGACCAGGGGGAGAGATGGGAGGTCCTGGGGAATGAAATCAATCAAACATTTTATACACTGTGTGCACATATGAATATATTATATAACAAATCCCACTGTTGTGTGTAATTATAATAAGTCAATAAAAGGGGGGAAAATGCCTCCCTTGCAAGCTTAAACGCCACTTTCTCCAACAAATCCTGCTGCTGGAGCTGCACACATCTGGAGGTTAACCAGGCTGGACATCTGAAATGCCTCACTCACATGACTGGGCTGTTGGCCCCAGTGCCTACAGTGGCCTCTCCATGTGGTTTGGCCTTCTCACTACAGGGCAACTGGGTTCCAAGAAAACATCTCCTCAAAGCACAGGTGCAAAGAAACCAAGGTGGAAGATCCAAGGCTTCCTCTGACCTAGCCCTGGATGTCATGCAACAGCACTGCTGCCACGCTGTTGGTCAAGCAAGGTCACTAAGGATACCCCAGATTGGAAAGGAGGGAATTTAGACTCCATCTCTCATGGAAGGAGTAGCAAACATTTCAGTGGTCCTTCATCTAGCACATTTAATATGCTGCATATGATGCTTACTTACCTCACATTGCTTTGCATGACAGCATTTCCCTCTGGCTGCAGTCTGACCTACCAGGAGTAAAACCTCAAGCAGGAGTAAAACCTCACCCATCCCTATATGGTCTAAGGCCACCTTTGATCCTCTTGTGCCTAATCCCACAATGCCACCATCTCTACTGTCTTCCCAATGTCCTGATGATGTAGGGCACCTTTAGGGAAGGGGCCTAATTCCAAAATTTCCAGGTAGAAAATTTTAAAGTCCCCTTTAAAATCAATTTCTCTTACATTTCAAGACAAATTCTAGCACATTGTTTCCACATCCTAAAAGTTATCTTGGGAAAGTGCTGAAAAGAGTGCACGACCTTGCCTTGCCCTTATGGTTTTCATCCTAAAAGAGTTTGTCAAATCTGAATTGATGATGTGAAAAGACTAGTCCTGCCAGGTAACCTCCATTTCCAAAACTTCCTGTCTCACATCAAGATGATCCATTTTAAACATTGTCAAGAGATTGGCATTGGTCCATTTGTGAAAAATGGGAAAGGAAGGGGAATGCAGAAAACATCACATTCAATTTTGGATGAAGTCTAGGTTTTTCAATATTCACCTCCCATGATGCTGTTTGCTCACTGAATCTAGGGTGGGGAGGGATAGGAGGGACCGGGATTTTCTTTCTTCACAGAAAATGAATTAAATCAGACATATTGTTCCCTCTTCCACACAGTTGTTCAATACAACAATAGAAACTTCTGTGAAGACAGATGATCTACAGCATCGCCTGAAAATACTACTGGAACAAACTCTCCTAACTGCTTATGTCAATGTTTCAAGAGGACTTTTTGAACAACATAAGCTCATCTATAGCTTTATGCTCTGTGTTGAGATCATGCGTCAGCAAGAATTGCTAACTGAAGCTGAATGGAATTTCTTTCTCCGAGGTTCTGCAGGACTGGAAAAGGTACCTATTACACATTTGGATGGTGCATGTTATTATAGATAGAGCCCATAAGCACATACCAGTGCTCCATGAAGACCGTGGTAGCTGAAGGTTATACACTTGACTGTGTGGCCCAGTGTAGAGGAAATTGTAGGTCAGGAGGCCCATTATTATTACCTCCAGCTAGCTGCATAATTTTGGTAACGCTTTACCTCATTATGCAACAGTGCCCTCATCTGCAGAAAAGGAATATCAGGAGTAACCAGTGAGCTGGTAGAAGTGAACCTGTTTTTAAAAGTTAACTATCTTGTGAAATAGGAAGAGCTAAAAATCCAGCAAAAGATAAGGTTTCACAGATTGGTCAATACTCTTTGTGAAATCATGACCTCTCTTGCCTAGAGATCTCTCTCACTAGAAACTATGGGCAGTATATAATAATTTGATTGCTATCTCCTGTGATACTGTAATCCAAGTTCTAAAGTTCTCTTCTTCATTTTCATTCTTTTGTCTAATTTTCTCTAGCTGCTTAAACTGACCTAACTTGTCTATGTACTATAAGCCTTGCACCTCACAGAAATGAGTTCCCACCCTTCCCTTGAGATTCCCTCTTACCTCTACTCTAAACTCTTGATTTGGCCTTTTGTTCTCAAGTCCTGTGCTTGGATCCTGCACACCTAACATATGAACCTGTTTTCTAGGATTCAATCCTCAGTATATCACTGAGAGGTTGGACTTGATATTTTTATTTGACTCTCAAGACATGCTCCCAAGACAAGCCCATCTAAGACCTTCCTCCCCAACTCCTTCCCACCTTGCAAACAAACATATTCTGTTAATTCTCTTTGGATGTATCTTATCTCTATACAGTTCATATGAACAGAGGACTTATGAGTTTTATGTATATCATCTCATTTATTCTTCTCAATATTATTCTTTTTAATCTTTTTGGGGGGCACTTAGCCACTGAGCTATATCCATAGCCCTTTTATTTATTTTTTTTTATTTTGAGGCAGGTTCTCACTAAGTTGCTTAGGTTCTTACCAATTTGCTAAGGCTTGTGATCACACTAATTTGTTGAACTTGTGATCCTCCTGCCTCAGCCTCCTGAGCCACTGGGACTAGAGACATGTACCACCAAGCCTGGCTCAGTATTATTCTTGAATAGGTTCCTGGTTTTACCTCTATTACAGGTAAGGTAATAAGGAAGGCCCATAAAGGTTAAGTTACTTTATCATAGCAGCCTTGTTTACAGTTTTCTCATGTAGAGGTTTGAAGAATTTTCCAGAATCACACTAATGCATGGCAGGGTCTAATTAGTCTAAGCTTCCAAAGTCCTTGCCCATTTCAGTATCAGCTACTACTTTTCATGAGCAGTATATTTTGAAAGGGAGTTTAAAATATGTTTTAAATATGAACAAGTAGAAACTTAAAATTACCCATAAATCATCTTCCCTATAGCATCTTTGTACTTCATATATTTGTCACATTTTGGTAATTCTCAGACTATTTATTTTTATTATATCTGTATGGTGATCTGTGATCACTGACTTCTGATGTTACTATTATAATTGTGTTGAGATGCCACAAACCATGCACATAGAAGACAATGACTTCTTCACTGTCCAATTTCTCTTGCTCTCCTTGGGTCTCTTTAAGTTTAGAGAAGAAGGCATGTTGAAAGCAAACACAGGCCAAAAGCTAGGCCTTTTACACCAAGCAGTAAGTGATATTGTAAATGCAAAGAAAAAGTTCTTGGAGGAAATTTAAAGCAATACTCCAGTGAATACAGAAAAATTATATATAGATGGATATATAGAGATATATAGATGGATAATACACACACACACACACACACACACACACACACACACACACACACACGAGCAACCTTATTGCTCATATGGCATATATCACACTAGCCACAACATTCCCAGAGCAAGACGCCAGCTCTTTTCAATTTGCTGAAGATCAAGAAAGATGAGGAAGCTGCAGAAGAAAAGTTTGAAGCCAGCAAAGTTTGGTTTATGAAGTTTAAAGAAAGAAGCCACCTCCACAACTTAAAAGTACAAGGCAAAGTAGGTGTGACTATAGAAGTGCAACAATTTATCCAAAAGATCTAGCTAAGATAATTGATGAAGGTAGCTACATTAAACAACAGATTTTCAATATGGATGAAACAGCATTCTGTTGGAAGAAGATGCCATCTAAAGCTTTCATAGCTAGAGAGAACTCAATGCCTATCTTCAAAGATTCAAAGGCAGGGCTGACTCTTGTTAGGGGCTAATGCTGGTAATGATTTTATATTGAGCCAATGCTCAAAATGCTAAGGCAATTAAGAATTATACTCTATCTACTCCACCTGTGCTTTATAAATGGAACAACAAAATACAGATAACCTGATTTACTGCATATTTTAAGCCTGCTGCAAAACTTACTGCTGAGGGGGAAAAAAAAGTATTTCTTTCAAAATAATATTGTTCACTAATATTGCACATACTCACCCAACATTTTTGACAGAGATTACAGTATTGATGTTTTCATGTCTGCTAACAACCACAGATCAAGAAGTAATTTTGACTTTCAAGTCTTATTACTTAAGTAATAAATTTTATAAGACTACAGCTACCAGATCTATCTACCTCTAATAGATCTGGGCAAAGTAAATTGAAAAGTATTCAACATTCCAGAACCCATTAAGAACATTTGTGAAATGTGAGAGGAAATCAAAGTAGCAACCTTAACAGAAGTTTGGAAGACATTGACTTCATCTCACATGGATGGCTGACTTCAATGGTGGAGGAAACTGCAGATGTGGTAGATATAACAAGAGAACTAGAATTTGAAGTAGAGCTTAAAGATGTGACTGAATTGCTGCCATCTCATGATAAAACTTTAACAGATGAGGAATTGTTTCTTGTGGATAAGCAAAGAAAGGGGTTTCTTGAGATAGTATCTACTTCTGGTGATCACGTTTTTGACATTTCAAAATAACAACAAGGGATTTAGAAATATAACTTAGTTTATAGAGTAGCAGTAGAGGAGGGACTCTAATTTTGAAAGAAGTTCTACTGTGTATAAAATGCTGTCAAATATCATCATATAATATAGAGAACTCCTTTGCAGCAAACTTCTTTGTTTTCTTATTTAAAGAAATGAAGTTAGGCACAGTGGCACAAGCCTGTAATCTCAGCTACTTGGGAGACTGAAGCCTAAGAATCACAAATTTGAGGCCAGCCTCAGAAATTTAATGAAATCTTATCTCAAAATAAATAATTAACCAAACTTTCCTATGTACACATATGAATATACCATAGTGAATTTCACCTTTATGTAAATCCATGATGTGCTAATTTAAAAAACTGTAAATAGAAGAAAGATCAATAGAGTAGATGGAACAGGGAGGGAGGAGGAGAGGAATAGAGGATGTATTAGGGACTGAACTGGAACAAATTACATTGCATACTTTTTATAATCATGTCAAAGTAACCCCAATATTATGTATATCTATAATGAACTAACAACCCCAACATTATATCTATAATGAACCATAAAAAGATTGGGGATGTAGCTCAGTGGTAGAGAAGAAGGGAAGGGGAGGGAGGGAGGGAGGGAGGAAGGAATTGACACAGCCACTCCAGCCTTCAACAACCACTACCTTGATCAGTCAGCAGCCATCAACTATAAGGAAGATCCTCCACCAGCAAAGAAACTATAACTTGCTGAAGGCTTAGGTGATTGACTGCATTTTTAGCAACAAAGTATTTTTAATTCTTCATGGTATGTGCATTATTTTTTAGACTTGATGCTATTATACACTATAGACTATAGCATAGCATAAACATATGCATCAGGAAATCAAAAAATTCATGTAACCCAGTTTATCCCAATATTTATTTTATTGCAGTGATCTGGAATTGAGCTTGAAATATCTCCAGAGTATCCAAAGTATTCCTGTATAGTTTCTTTTTAAGAGAATTACATCTTCCCAAACTGACTGTGGTAATAATGATAGCAACATATCTGTTAATATACTAAAATCGTTGGATTATATATTTTAAATGAGTGAATCATATGACGTGCAATTTTTATCCAGTAAATCTGTTTTTATATATTCAGGAAATTCTCAAAGAACTAGTTTAAGTCTGTAATCACAGCTATTTCTCTCTTTTTTTAACTATTTACCCACATGTAAGTGCTTCATAGAATGTTGCCAGATTACATTATAATCTTCCTAGAGATGTCTAGGACTGAAATAATTAGATATGAACTCAGCAATGTGATATTGTTACTTGTCACGAACCATCCATACAATGTATGTACCAGATCAGCATGGGAATCCATTGAGTGGGGAAATCTGGTGTCTGGGAACTTACACTGGCAACCCTGCTATAAGATGGCCCAAATACACGTGAACTCCCACCCAGCTCTACCAAAGATCCCACACAGCACTGAAGATGGGGTGACCTGCTACAAACATCAAGCCACACAGCCTCTCAGAGATGGCTGTGACCTGCCAAGATGCCAACTAACCTGCTGACTGCAAGATAGCATGAAGCAAGACTCCACCCCTGAAACCTTATTCCTGTCTTTGATGTACCCCTTTAAATAAATCCCAGTAGCCAATTTATTTATTTATTTATTCTAATTTGTTACATATGATAGAATGCATTACAATTCATATTACACATATAAAACACAATTTTTCATATCTCTGGTTGTACAGAAAGTACAGTCACACCATTCGTGTCTTTAAACATGTACTTAGGGCAATGATGTGTGTCTCATGCCACCTTCTTTTCTACCCCGATGCCCCCTCTCTTCACCTCCCACCCCTTTGTCTTATCTAGACTATACAGATTTAATGCGATTCCAATCAAAATCCCAATGATATTCCTCATAGAAATAGAAAAAGCTATCATGAAATTCATCTGGAAAAATAAGAGACCCAGAATAGCTAAAGCAATCCTTAGCAAGAAGAGCAAAGCAGGTGACATCACTATACCAGACCTTAAACTATACTACAGAGCAATGGTAACAAAAACAGTATGGAATTGGCACCAAAATAGTCCTGTAGACCAATGGTACAGAATAGAGGACACAGAGAAAACTCATGTAATTACAATTATCTTATATTAGACAAAGGTGCAAAAAACATACATGGAAAAAAAGATAGCCTCTTCAACAAATGGTGCTGGGAAAACTGGAAATCCATATGTAACAAAATGAAATTAAATCCCTATCTCTCACCATGCACAAAACTCAAAGTGGATCAAGGACCCTGGAATTAAACCAGAAACACTGCATCTAATAGAAGAAAAAGTATGCCCAAATCTTCATCATGTTGGATTAGGCCCCAGTTTCCTTAATAAGACTACTTTAGCACAAGAATTAAAATCAAGAATCAATAAATGGGATGGACTCAAACTAAAAAGCTTCTTCTCAGCAAAAGAAACAACAATCAGTGAGGTGAATAGAGAACCTACATTTGAGGAGCAAATTTTTACCACACACGCAACAGATAGAGCACTAATCTCTAAAAACCCAAATAACACAGGAGCCATTATTTTTATTTTTAAAAAATTTTAATTGATTTTTTAAAAATAAATGGCATCAGAATGCATTACGATTTTTATTACACATATACAGCACAATTTTTCATATCTGATTGTATATAAAGTATGTTGACACCAATTCATGTCTTCATACATGTACTTTGGATGATGATGTCCACCACATTCCACCATCCTTGCTAACCCCCTGACCCCTCCCTTTCCCTCCCACCCCTCAACCCTATCTAGAGTTCATCTATTCCTCCCATGATCCCCCTCCCTACCCCACTATGAATCCACCTCCTTATATCAGAGAAAACATTCGGCATTTGTTTTGTTTGGGATTGGCTAACTTCACTTAGCATTATCTTCTCCAAAACCATCCATTTACCTGCAAATGCCATGATTTTATTCTCTTTATATTGCTGGGTAATATTCCATTGGGTATATATGCCACATATTTTTTTATCCATTCATCTATTGGAGGGCATCTAGGTTGGCTCCACAGTTTAGCTGTTGTGAATTGGGCTGCTATAAACATTGATGTGGCTGTGTCCCTGTAGTATGCTGTTTTTAAGTTCTTTAGGTATAGACTGAGGAGAGGGAAAGCTGGGTCACATGGTGGTTCCATTCCCAGATTTCCAAGGAATCTCCATTCTGCTTTCCATATTGGCTGCACAGGAGCCATTTTCTAATTGTTCAGCTCCAGCTTCTGTGTTGGCTGGGTCTATCAGGTGCTACAAGCTTCCTTTAAAAATATTTTTTATGACTCTGTGTCTTTTGTTCTTCACTAATTATTTCTGACTCATCTTCTCCTGTGGCTTATACGCTCCATGGGCAGGAAGAAGGACCCCTGAGCGAGGTGCTGGCCGCCTCCCCATAGTTATTTGTTTTGGTATGATATTGCTCACGACTCAGCTTTCCTCACCTTCTAGGTAAGATTATTCAGAATCTGCTTTGGACTCTAGTTCTATAGAAAAAAATCATTAACCATAAGAATGTTTGTGAAGTTGAGGAAGACTGGTGTAAGATGTTGGAGAAGAGCCCAGAAATAGGCTTAACAGATTTAATTTTAACCCTTCACCAGATCAACTTTGTACTCTGCAAATGTCAACCTGAAAAGCTTTTGTCAGCTGCACTTCTACATAGAGGTCTACTATATCTTATTAGTTGTCCCAGAGAAATGGTTATTTTTAACCTACTATTGTAGCTTGAATTTTCACTTAAACAAGGTAAAAGAGCATTTTATTATTGTCTTTGTGAATTATTATTATTATTTTTTTTCCTGTCCTCTGGTAGGATCGCCCTCCTAAGCCTGAAGTTCCCTGGTTATCTACTGCCATGTGGTTTGCATGCTGTGACTTAGAAGAGTCATTTCCAGTTTTTCAAGGAATTACACGATATATATTTTTGCGACCTATTTCCATATGCTTGGGTAATATGACAAAAAAATCTGCTGTACGGCATTTGTAAACAGACTCTTGAATCCTAGCTTTAATATCTCCTTTAACCCTCTTCTGAAATGTGAATGTTTTCTACTAGGAAATTATTCACCTTTAAGAAACTGAATTAACTGTTTTCACAATTTCTTGAGTTGAATGTTTGGCCCATCAATTTTCAATATTTTATGTTTACTATTATACCCCTTTTAAGAATATAGATTTACCTGTAAATATTGCTTTGGTTGCATCCCATAGATTTTTTAAAATTTTTTATTTAAGGATAACATAAATACAGAAAGAATATAAAAACCAAAATCATACAACTATCACAAACCATATACACTCATGAGCCATGACCCAAATCAAAAAATAGAACGGTACCAACAACCCCAAATCCCCTCATACTGTCTTTTCCCCAGAGAAAACAACTGCTCTGAATTAAAACCTTCTATATTGTTTTCCCAACAATATGCTGGTACATGTTCAGATGGTACATTTTCATTTCTATAACTATTCCATGTGCATCATTTCTTGGATACAAATTTCTATATATAACATTTAGCTCAAACTTATTAAGTATGATGTCTTTTTCTGATTTTTTCATGCTTGATCTGTTAAGCATATGACAAAGAGGGATATTTCTGTTATCTTGTGGAGATTTTTGGAGAGTGGAGGCAGGTTTTTTTTTTTTTACTTCTTTCTTGACTTTAAGTGGATCATCCATACTCTTATTTATTTAGGCCCCCTTACTAATTTGAAATTTTATTTGTGATTTTATGATAATTACTCATGCTTCTAATATGATCTTTTAAAATTACCAAATATACATTTCTTTAATTTTAAAGTCAAAACATTCAAATTAAAGCTTTTAAAATTGTGTTTCCAGGATCTTTTAAGACTTATATTAACTCAAGCCAGTTGGAAGACTATTTTGAATTTCAAAAAGAAGACCAATCCATGAGAGAAAAGGAGGCCATACTCCTGGAATATTGGCTCTCAGAATTGAGTTCTTTCCACAAACTAATTCTTATTAAATGTTGCAAAGAAGAAAAGGTAGGGTTTTTTTTATTAATTTTTATTAACTGTTATAATTGTTTCTACTAAAGCTCACCAGTCAGTTATGATCCATAAGTTTGTTTGAGACTAACAATGGCCAGGCCTCTAAAAAATAGAGGCTCTGTATTATTAGTAGAACATGTTATTTTATACAGAAGATAATGAAAGAGAAGATTAGAGAGCCATCCAGGAACTTCATTATCACTTACCTATTGTGCGCTGTTAGGGAACTTATGCCATCTGCATAAATGGTACAGAAGTCTGTTGGAGGCTTTAACAGGGAATTAATCTTAGCAACAATGGGGAGGAAGCATTTGAAGGGTATAAAACAAGTCACCAGACATATTTGAAAACTATTGAAGTAGTCTATGTAAGAAACTGTGGCAACCTGAAATAAGACACAAGTAGTAGATTAAAGAGATGGAAGGGGATGTGATGAGGTGACTAGTGTGGCTCACATTTTTCGTTTTGGTGCCAGTATAGAGAGTGGTACCAAGAACTAAGCAAACATAAAAAATATGTATAGAAAGATGTCATTGAGTCTACAGTGCTTGTCAGCTATCAGGGACATCTTCTTTGCAACATTTAATAAGAATCATCAGCATTGAGTTGAAAAGTAAAACTATTGAGGTTGTTGGGACTGTAGAGGAATAATACACAGTAGAATAAAGGCTCAGGTGTACAAAGAGTGAAACTCTGATGAGAACCAACTTTCAAGAGGCACAGAGGAGGGATGAAGGGCTTTGAGAAAGAATGAGTCACATGAGCAGAAAAAACAACAGGAGAAAGAAGTGCTACAGGAGTCAATTAGGTATGGAATTTCAGTACACAAAAGTTATCAACAAAATGAATGAAGTATTGCAGATAGTTCCAGTTTTTATATCTGTGCATACATAATCTATAATTTTATTATTCTAAATAAATTATATTTACTTACCTGCTAAGAATCCAAATAGTGAATTTGGGAGGCACTGGAAGAAAATGGAAGCTGATTCTTTGGGGAGACAGATAAGAGCAGGAGAAGGGGGAGAGAGAGAGAGAGAGAGAGAGAGAGAGAGAGAGAGAGAGAGAGAGAGAGAATTAACTGGAATTAACTGGAAAAGGCCAAAGTATAGTTGGCAAATATTAATACAGCTTTGAAGAACTTTTATTTGTCTTCACAGGAACATAGAAAATAGGTTATGGGGTTGACCTGGGATACATATGATTGCAATAAAAGTATAGAAGATATAAGTCCATTGAGAATATTGGTAAGAGAAGTTCTGGGAAAAGCAAGAGATAAGAAAGCACTTATAAACAGAAAAGGAAATTTCTTTGGAAGCAGATAAAATTGGACTAGAGGTGTAGAAGATCTGGAAGAATAGAAGTGGTTGTGATGAAAGTTGAGCTTAAAATTTCTATTGTGAAACAGTTCTAAGTAAAGAAAGTGTCCTGAGGTTGGCTGTGAGTGTGGGTGACTGTTCATGAGATAGATGATATGCCCTGGAGTTAGAGGTCAAGGAACTGAGATTGGTGTGGTGAATGTCCACATGGACTCTGAACCTCCCATGGACTCTGATGCTGTCAGGAGAATGCCTGGGACACAGTGGTAAGTCATTTACATTTTGTTCAATGAACAGACATACAACGAACCAAGTGAAACACCTTCATTGAAAATGAAACAGTAGCTACCAGACTGCATGGTGATGAAAATGAGAGGATTACTAGATGGCATGAGTCCCAAAGAAAAGGAAGCTTTAGAGATAAAACCATGAGAACTAAAAAATTCTTGACTATGAGAAATTTTGCACTCATTTCTTTAGCCACCTATTTTGTTTAATGTTTGCTTATTAAGAGAAAAAAAGATAAAGGATGAAGATTTTAGGTTACAAAATATTTAGGAGACAAATCACCTAATCTCTATGTATAAGTTTTATTTAGATTTGATTAAACATACAGTTATTTAAGCATATATACACATACAATTTTATATCAGAGAAAAGTGAATACTGCCTATATATTTGGTGATATTAAGGAACTGTTAATTTTTAGATGTGATTATAGTACTGTGTTTATGGTTTTTAAAGTCTTTATCTTACATAAATATTGAATTACTTAAGGATAAAGTGATATCATGCATGACATTTGCTTTAAAATAATCCTGAGGGCTTAAGGAATGGGTGGATATATCAATGAAATCATGATTGGGCATACCTTAACAAATGTTGAATCGAGGTAAAGTATAAGTTTTATTATTCTTTCATTTTATACACTCTTAAAAATTTCCATAATAAAATCTGTTTAATTCCTAGTCATATCCTTCTACACCTGGGTTCTCTTGCAACATGTCATAGGACAGCTCTCCAAATATGATCAAAGTTATAAATGTTAGACAGTTATACCAATTCACAAAAGGTTAATTGAAAACTCTTAAACCAAAGCACTCAACCTAAAATCTTATGGGTTATTTTACCAAACAAAACTGGCTTCAAAATTAACATGGAGGAGTCAAGGAAACAGATTAGGTTTCAGAAAATAGAGTTAGACACTTGTTCCAGAGAATCCAGGAACTAAATGAGTCAAGACAATTGATGGGATCACAATGAAAAGACAATTAAAGTATGGCAATGTCATACCAGCCTTACTTCTTCCCAATTATATTTAGAACAACTTGCTAAAGAAATTGCAGTTTGAGAGTAAAGAATCAAATTTAGTTTCAAAACTGAAGATCTAGATTCCTATCCAGAAGCAGAAACTTAAAACAAAGATAAGATCTCAGTGATGAGGGATTTCAATGTACTCAGCCTGTTTTCCCAGAGCTGTTCCCAAGCAGGTCAAATGATCCTACTTAATGGAGTTAACTGCTTCTTTGAGAGATAGAGAATACAGGTGGCTTCCATGGAATACTACAGTCTTGCACGTGCATGTGCACCCCCCCCCCCACACACACACACACATAATCAGAAGTAGAATAGACATTATAAACTACTACAGTCTTGCACGTGCATGTGCACTCCCCCCCCACACACACACATATAATACAGAAGTGGAATAAACATTCTAAACACAGAGATGAAATTCCATTTTGTAAAAAATCTCTTAGTAAACTGGTGGTAGACTTATTAGAACTGCATCAGAAAATAGAATGATTATCATCTCAACAATTCTTTTTTAAAAATATTTATTTTTTAGTTGTAGTTGGACACAATACCTTTTTCCATTCATTTATTTTTATGTGTTACTGAGGATCGAACCCAAGGCCCTGCATGTGCTCTACACCTGAGTCACAATCCCAGCCCCATCAACAACTTTTTATTTAGTATAAATATTATTGACACCTACCAGGAAAATT
This sequence comes from Urocitellus parryii, assembly GCF_045843805.1. NCBI lineage: Eukaryota > Metazoa > Chordata > Mammalia > Rodentia > Sciuridae > Urocitellus > Urocitellus parryii. Next base: position 103,107,272 of record NC_135542.1, read on the forward strand.
TTTACACATTTGAACTGGCATGAGAAAAAAGAAATTATCATTTAATTCAGAATGACAGAGAATAGTTTATTACCACAGAATAAAAATAAGAAAAATCTTCTACACCGGTGTTCTCAAATTTCAATATGCTTCAGTCACCTTGGAGATTTATTAAACGCAGATTGCTGGGAACTGCCCTCACAGAGTTTCTATGTCTGGAATGAGGCCTAAGAACTGCATTTCTGACAAGTTTCCAGGTACTGCTGCTGATAAGCCCGCAGCCATATTTTATTTATTTATTTATTTACTTTTTAGTTGTAGTTGCACACATTACCTATATTTTATTTATTTATTTTTACATAGTGCTAAGGATTGAACCCAGGGCCTTGCGTGTGCTAGGTGAGCCACCAACCCCAGCCATGTTTTTAAAACCACTATTTTGATGTAATTAAATATATATAGGAAGAAACAATTATTCTTGAAGTAATTAGAGGGGTGAAGAACATCAGGATATATGTCATGACCTACAGCATTATTAGTTTCCAAGTTTAGATTCACCAGGAACTCTCTCCTCCTCAGAACTAATGTTTTAATCCAGTCTTCCTTCACCTAAGGAAGGTGGAAATTTGAGATCCAGTTTCCTCTTACAAAAAAATACATATTGACTCTATAACACTGACAGTTTCAGGCATACTGAGGGATGTCTTGGAACATATCTTCCACAGATAAGGGGGGACTACTGAATTGCCATCCTAGGGAGTATGAGGTGATATCTTGTAGCTTTGCTTTGCATGCTCCTAATGACTGTGCTTATTAGCTATTTGTAGAAATGTCTGTTTAGATCCTTTACCATTTTAGTTATATCATTTGCTTTTTATTGTTGAGTTACAAGAGTTCTTTATAAATTTTAGGTATGATTTGCAAAAATGTTTCCCCACTCTGTGTGTTGTCTTTTTCCTTTCTTTATAGTGTCCTGTGAAGCTCAAACATTTTCTAATTTTGGTGTCCAGGTTATTTATTTTCTACTTTTATTGATTGGGCTAGTGTGTCACATCTAAAAAGCCTTCGCCTAATCCATGTGAGGTTGTATCTCACATGCTAGGTGAGGATGTGCCATAACACATCCTAATTTATATGGGTAAGCACCTGAACACCTTTTCCCAGGTGACCATACAAGGGAAATATGATCCTAGGCCATAGCTCTAGACCAGGTTGGGATACTCCTTCATTTCATCTCTTCAGGTAGACTTTGTATTAGTTCATATCATCACAAGAAGAAGGATGAACACAAATGAGCTATTTTGAGAGAGACCACACTCACATAACCTGTATTATAGCATATTGTTATGCTGTTTTATTATTAGCTATTATTAATCTATTAATATGCTAATTTAGAAATTATTGTAAGTATGTGTTATTGTAAGTATGTATATATAGGAAAAAGCATAGTATACATAGGGTTGAGTAATATTCATGTTTTAGACATCCACTGGAGGTTTTAGAATATATCCCTGGTAGATAAATAGGGACTACCATAAATAGAATGATGAGGAACTTCCCTCTTATCCAACAGTTCTTCTTGCTTGTGAAGTCATGAGAACTAGGTCAACAGATATTGGTATACAAATCCACAGATTATGTCCATAAAAAGAAGTCTACCAATCACAAAAGATTAAGTGCTGAAGTATAGAGCCACCACCACCAGAAGTCAAAGTGGAAATTTAGGATAAAACTGTGAAGGAACCTCATCCAACATACTATTTTTTAGATTTTTTTATTATTTTTTTATTGGTTGTTCACAACATTACAAAGCTCTTGACATATAATATTTCATACATTAGATTCAAGTGGGTTATGAACTCCCAATTTTACCCCAAATGCAGATTAGATTTTTTTTTCTTTTCAAATTTCAGGTGGTTTTTGCTCTTACAGAATTTGTGATAGAAAATCTTGGAAAACAGTTTATAGAGCCACCACCTGTGGACCTGCCTACCCTATACCAAGACATGTCATATAACACCCCCCTGGTGTTCATCTTAAGCACAGGCTCAGATCCCATGGGTGCATTTCAGAGGTTCGCCCGGGATAGCGGATATTCAGAACGGTAAGGTCACATTGTGCAGTTTTTACCTCTTTGTTAATTTGTCTTTGTTCTTACCTACTGTGGAGCATGAACACTACCATTCCAATATTTCACTAAAAAAAAATTAAGATGTGTTAATATTTCTCTATGTATATTATTAAAATGAAATAAAAATTATAAAAGCAGGTATAAACTTCATTTGAGCATAATGATTGTTTTAAGTCTTAAAGTATAATAATGAAATTGAACAGTGATTGAACCGTTTTTAGTATTTAACATATATATATATATTTTTTTTTTTTTTTTTTGCAATAATGGGGATTAAACCCAGGGGTGCATTACCACTGAGCTACATTCCCCAAACCTTTTTTATTTTTTGTTTTGAAACAGGATCTCACCAAGTTGCCCAGACAGGCTTTAAACTTGTAATCCTCTTGTTTCCACCTCCTAAGTAGCTGAGTCTTTCTCATGATAGCTTCCAGTTCTGATGCAGCCTGGTCCCAGGACTAAAAATTACAGGAGGATGAAAGATCCAATCTCTTCATTTGGAGCTTATGGTCTGCATAGAAATATATGTATATGTGTATATATGTACACACACATACACACATATAAACACATATATTATTATATGTGTATATATTTATATATGTGTGAATGTGGTCTCTCCAAATATCTTATATATACAAATATGATATATAGTATATATGTGTGTGTATATATGTGGGCATATATATGTGTACATATACATGTGTATGTGCACACATATGTTTAAATGTATATATGTAATAATATATAAATAATATATTTAATATATTTTAGTATAGTCAATATATATTTAAAATATATGTGAATATATAATATATGTGTGCATATATGTACACACATATGTTCATGCATATATGTATACACACATATATATTTTTTAATAAGGAATTGACTAAGAAGTCCCAAAAGCTGGAGATTCAGAAGAGTTGATAATGTGTAGTTCCAGTCTGAGTCCAAAAGCTTGAGATCCAGGAGAGCTGTTGGTACAAGTTCCAGCCCAAAAGTAGGCTGACTTGAGACACAATAACCAAGTGTCATTTGAGTCTAGTGGCCAGAAAAGACCAGTAACTCAACTCAATAGTTAGGATAAGTTCCTTTGTACTCAGCCCAGATGAGTGTTGAAAGCATGACCCAAAACACACACAGAGCCCACATACAAATCTTGGAGACTTCTTATTGTTGTCATTCTAGGCATTTAATGAAATCACTATTGAATTACTAGCTGATTACTAAGCCTACCAAATAGAGATGTCATGTCTACATGTCAGTATCAACATGCAACAAATAATACAATTTTTATAAAAGTGATTCACAAAAGTCAGTAAACAAACCATGAGTAGCAGCAACAAACACTGGAGAGGGAACAATCTGATTTTTATAGTTGCCACTTTATAATATTCAAAATGTCCACCTTTCAAAAAGCATTGTAAGATATTCAAGCAAACAAGAAGTATGGTCCATTTACAAGGAAAAAAAATCTTAACAGAAACTGAACCTGGTAAATGGTAGGCATTGAACCTACTAGATAAAAAAATGTATTTTATATACTTCCATTTTAAATGATATAGAATAATTATAATTTATAGGGTATTTAAATTTATAAATTGTAATTTATAGTGATGTTTCAGTATATTATACAATGTATAATGATCAAATTAGGGTAAATGGCATATCTGTCACCTCAGACATTTATTATTTCTTTGTGTTGGAATCATTCAAAATTCTCTTTAACCAGTCATTTGAAATAATTAATTGTTGTCAACCATAGTTATCCCAATGTGTTGTAGAACACTGGAGGTTATTCCTCCTATACAGCAGCACCCCTGTACTCATGAACCATCCTCTCTCCAACCCACCCTTTCACATCCTTCTCAGGCAGTAATAACCACTATTCTATTCTCTACTTCTTGACACTTTTACAAATAACAAAGAATATGCAATATTTTATAGACAAAAATTTTAAATCAATTATTTTAAATATACTCATAGCTAAATAAAACATCAACAAAGAACTAAAGGAAAACATGAGAATGATGTCTCATCAAAATAGAGAATATCAGTAAAGAGATAGAATTTATAAAAAGGAACAAAGTAGAAATTCTGGAGATTAAAATTATAATAATTGAAATTTAAAAGTCAATAAAAGGATACATATGGGAGGAGGCAGAAGAAAGAATCAGTAGAGAGAAAAATAGGTCAATTTAGATTCCTCAGCTTCTGAGGAGCAGAAAGGAAAAAAAGAAAGAAGAAAAATTTTTGAACAGAGCCCAAGAGACCTGAGAGATACCACCAACCCCACCAACACACACATAATGAAAGTACCAGGAGAGAAGAGGGAAGGAGATTCAGAAAAAATACCTGAAGAAATATTCTGTTTGAGCTGGTATGTTCTGATTCTCAGAACTTTCACTCAATAGGAATTATGCCAATGGCTTTCCTCATTCTTCAGTTTACAGAAGGCAGATTTTGGGACTGCATGGTCTCTATAATCACATGAGCTAACTCCCATTAAATTTATGTGTGTATCATGGGAAAACACACACACACACACACCACATATAGGTACACATATATAACATTGGTTCAGTTTTTCTGCAAAACTCTAGCACAGTAGGTATGAGATTTCTTTTTGGGATAGTGAAAATATTCTGGAACCAGACTGCAGTGATGATTTTCCAACATTGTGAGTATACTGGAAGACAGTGAACTGTACACTTCTAATAAAAAAAAAATTAAGACACTATTAAAGAAGAAAAACAAGGTGAGAGAACTTTTTTATTACATGTCAAGATTTACTATAAACTTATTATAAAATGAGTTATTTAGATGTTGTGGCACCAGTGCAAGTCTAGACTAATAGATGAATGAAAAAAATAGATAATTCAGAAATGAACTCATGTACGTTGAGATCCTGTTTATGACAGAAGTCAGAGTGAGGAATAAAAAAGGATCTTTTCAATAAATATTCCTGAATTTGCTGGAACAGCCACACACAAAAAAATAATTTTGACATGTATATATAAGGCAAATATATAAAAGGAAAAATAATAACTAGAAAATAATATAAGAGAGTGTCATCCTGGGCAGTGACATTTTTTCTAAATACAAAAAGGTGATCATTTTTAAAAACTGATAAATTAGATTGAAGTACATTAACATATAGGATGTTTATTCATAAAAGGCAGTATTAAGAGTGTTTTAAAGAGACAAGTGACAAAGTGGGAAAAAATACTCGTAGTAAATATAACAGAGGGTTTATATCCAACCTAAAGAACTCAATACAAAAAAGCCACTCAGGAAGTACCACCCAAAGGGTAAACCCTAATCTAATCTATAGATTTTCATTATATAATATTATGTTGATATTACCTCATCAATCATAACAAATGTATCACACTAACACAGGAAGAAACTGGGGGAGGGAAAGGGAGCTATATGTTAACTATACACTCATTGTAAACCAAATTTTGCTCAAAAAATAAGTGCTGTCTATTAATTAAGACTAAACTCAAATAAGTTTGAGGCTGGAGAGGATAAAAAACAATAAAGGACATAGCCAAACAGTCAATTTAAAAAAGCAAACAATTTAAAACCTCAGTGAGACACCACTACACCAGACCTTAACCAAGAGGTGGAGAAAGAGAAACTCTCATCTACTGCTGGTGGAGGTATGGAATGCAACACCATCTTGGAAAACAGTTTGATATTACACAAAAGTTATATGTACACATACTCTGTCAAACAGCAGTTCCACCTCAAGAAATATTCACACAAAAAATGGAGTGCCAACATAAACCAAAAGGTACATACAAAATGTTTTTGAAATCTTAACACCAAAAAATCAAATAACCCAATCAATAAATGGACCAAGGAACTGAACAGACACTTCTCAGAAAATGATATACAATTAATCAACAAATATGAGAAAAAAAATGTTCAATATCTCTAGCAGGTATAGAAATGCAAATAATCAAAACTACTCTAAGATTTCATCTCCAGTCAGAATGGCAGCTATTAAGAATACAAACAACAATAAGTGTTGGTGAGGATGTGGAGAAAAAGGCACACTCATACTTTGATGGTAGGATTGCAATTGGTGCAGCCAATATGGAAAGCAGTATGGAGATTCCTTGGAAAACTTGGAATGGAACCATCATTTGACCCAGCTACCCCAAGGACTTTAAAACAGTATACTACAGGGACACAGCCACATCAATGTTTATAGCAGCACATTTCACAATAGCTAAACTGTGGAAACAACCTAGATGCCCATGAGTTGATGAATGGATAAAGAAAATGTGGTAAATATACACAACGGACTACTATTCAGCACTAAAAGAGAATAAAATCATGGTATTTGCAGGTAAATGGATGGAGTTGGAGAATATAATGCTAAGTGAAATTATCCAATCCCCCAAAAAACAAATGCTGAATGTTTTCTCTGATGTAAGGATGCTTATTCATAATGCGGGTGTGGCATGGGAGGACTAGATGAACTCTAGATAGAGCAAAGGGGAGGGAGGAGAAGGGAGGGGGCATGAGGGTAGGAATGAGATGGACATCATTACCCTAAGTACATGTATGGAGACACAAATAGTGTGACTCTACTTTGTGTACAACCAGAGATATGAAAATTTGTGCTCTATATGTATAATATGAATTGTAATGCATTCTGCTGTCATATATAACCAATTAGAATAAAAAATGTTTTTGAAGCATTGTGAAAAATAACAAACAAATAACTCAAATATTCAAGAATGAATAGTTAATAAATTGTAGTCTAAGAGCACCCTAGAATATTATGCAGCAATGAAAAATGCGTGGACTATAATAACACACAATAACATGAATGAATCTTTAAAAACATAATGTTGAAGGAAGAAGATGGGACTAGGAGGAAACCGGATTTCTCCTCACTCAGTAACCCTAGATGCAAGCATCAGGAATACTGTGAGATGGGTGAAAGAGGGATTTCATTAAAATTCAATACTGGACAGACGGAGTGCCTGAAGAAACATCAAAATCCTACCAACAAAGAAAAGCTCAGGAACAGATGGATTCTCAGCCCAGTTCTACCAAACCTTTAAAGAACTAATACCAGTCCTCCTCAAATCATTCCATTAAATAGAATAATCTTCCAAACTCATTCTATGAAGCTAGTATTACCCTGATGACAAAAACAGAAAAAGACACATCAAGGAAAGAAAATTTCAGACTAATATTCTTAATGAACATAGATACAAATATTCTTAATGAAATTAGCAAATCACATACAAAAACACATTAAAAATACAGTTTGCCATGACCAAGTGAGTTTCTTCCCAAGTATGCAAGGTTGGTTAAACATACAAAAATCAAAAAACATAATTCAATACATCAATCAATGGAAAGACAAGAATCACATGATTATTTGGATAGATGCAGAAAAAGCATTTGATAAAATGCAGCATCCATTTATATTTAAAACACTAGAAAAATAGGGATAGAAACAATATACCTCAACATTGCAAAAGCTATGAACAACAAATCCAAGGCCAGCATCATTCTAAATGAAGAAAAAAGTGAAAACATGCCCCCTAAAACCTGGAACAAGACAGGGATGCCCACTTTTACCATTTCAATTCAACATTGTTATTGTCAGAGCAATTAGGCAAACATTGTAATTGTCAGAGCAGTTGGGCAAAAGAAAGAAATTAAATGGATACAAATAGTAAAAGAAAAGCTCAAACTAGTTCAACTTTGTAATGACATGATCCTTTATTTAGAAGACCCAAAAAATTTTACCAGAAAACTTCTATAACTCATAAATGAATTCTGCAAGTAGCAGGCTACAAAATTAACAACCATAAATCATTGCATTCCTGTACTCCAATGATGAATTAGCTGAATGTGAAATTAGGAAAACCATCCCACTCACAATAGCCTCAAAAAAATATATAAAATACCTGGGAATTAATCTAACGAAAGAGGCAAAAGACTTCTACAAAGAAAATTACAGAACACTAAAAAACGAAATTTAAGAAGACCTTAGAAGGTGGAAAGATCTCCCATGTTGTCAGATAGGAAGTCAAAATGGCCATACTACCCAAAGTGCTATTCCATTCAATGCAATCTTCATTCAATTTCAATTTTCAAAATTCTTCATAGAAAGCAGGCATGAAATTTATTTGAAAAAATTAGAGACCCAGAATAGCCAAAGCAATCCTCAGCAAGAAAAGCAAAGCAGGAGGCAACACAATCTTGGACCTTAAATTTACTAAAGAACTATAGTAACAAAAACAGCATAATACTGGCATCAAAACAGACATGAAGAGCAATAGAACAGAACAGAAGACACAGAGACAAGCCCACATCAATACATTTATCTCATACTAGACAAAGGTGCCAAAAACATACATTAGAGAAAAGACAGCCTCTTCAACAAATGGTGCTGGGAAAACTAGACTCGGGTCCTTGTCCTTGCCCCAGTGAAATTGACTGATGGGGCCAGGCAATGAGGGGCTATTTAGGAAAGGTGGCTTGGTAACCAGTGAAGTCCAATGATTCTCCAAAGGAGCAGTTCCTCACCTTGATAGATAACACTGATAAAAGTGATTTCCAAGACTAATTGCATATTTATCATGTTCCCAGAAACCTGAGACCCCTAAAAAAGAGCTCTGGATATACTAGGATCATTGCTGGTTCTCTTGGTTCTGTACTTCTTTTATTTTATAAATATTAATTTTCTTTCTTTGGCCTAAGTCTGTTTTACTATTGTTTTTGACCACTCCATATGAAATATATTTCAAATTCAAGCAGTCTCCCATAATGGTAATATAAAACAGAAGTGATCCAGTGGACGATCCCATTAACTTGGCATTTGAAGACTATCATAGCATATTTACATTTTTAAAATATCTGCATTGCTTTAAAATAGTATAACACAGTCTCTTTTTTTTGTTCAATTCAGAGTGCAGTCAATTTCACTAGGACAAGGACAAGGACCCATTGCTGAGAAAATGATCAAGGATGCAATGAAATCAGGAAACTGGGTATTTTTGCAAAACTGCCATCTTGCTGTTTCTTGGATGTTAGCCATGGAAGAGCTAATTAAATCCTTCATAGATCCAAGTATGTTGAGCACATACATTTGCTTAATAATACCATTTTATCAAGTTCTTAGAGTAGATCTTTATTGTAGGCATTGTGTTTGCTCTTATAATAGATAAGAAATTTGAGTACTAGGCAGGTTCAGTTAAGTTACACAACTAGGATTCAAAAAACAGTCTTATTTCTTATTAAAAAAATTCTTATTAAGAAAAGTGCTACTACAAGCTAAACATTTTCCTTTTTTGTTGTTTTGTCTTTGTTTTAAATAGCTCATGTTATCAAGGACACTTTTCGACTTTTTCTAAGCTCTATGCCTAGTACTACATTTCCTGTTACAGTTCTTCAGAATTCTGTCAAGGTAATGTATGAACATGGTTGGAATGGGAATGGTTGGTCTCTGAGTGTTCATTTAGGAGCTTCATGGAGCTCAGACCTTGCACAGAACCACATTGAAGTTTATGTGGTCAGGGTGAGAAGGTGGATATCCATATCCTTTCAACTGATAAGCAGGTGGAGGAAATTAGGTCGCCAGTGAGTATCTTTGCATCTTCTAGTCCTGTTTGTCATTCAATTCTTCCAGCTCTTACCCTTCAAAAGAAAATGTTAAGTGTACAGTGAATGACAACACATCCTGTCCCACAGGAATGGGAATGTTTCAGCATTTGAGAAGAAGGCCTTCAGGTGGTATAGCTGCTGAATTTCAGTGCAGGAAGTTTCTAATATGTGGGAAGGAATGAGAAATAAGAGGTTCTTCTTTCCTCCCTGCCCTATGTCATGGGACAAAGTCTGGAATGATGTCATATTTTGAGATAACTGAAAAACCCAATGGAGAAAGTCTTAGCATGCTTTTTGGCCCATGTTTAGAAAAATGAGCACCAAATGGAAGTGTCTAAGGCTCTTATGCAGACGCTTCCAGTGTTCTAGATCTGAGGACCCCGCCAGGCCCTATTCTTCCTGGACTGTGGCTGAACAAGATACGAAGTAGGCTTGCACATTCCAGGAAGGCCCTTGTGGGAAAGTTAGCTAGATCATCTCAGTGTCTTAAGTCTGTGTGTATTATTCAGAAATAATGCAAGTCTATAAAATCACCCTCTCTTCTGGATATGTTCTATCTTAATCCAGGTGACCAATGAGCCTCCCAAAGGGTTACGTGCAAATATCAGGCGAGCGTTTACTGAAATGACACCTTCATTTTTTGAAGAAAATATCCTTGGAAGAAAATGGAGACAAATGATATTTGGCCTTTGTTTCTTTCATGCAATTATTCAGGTATATTTAATTCTGCTTTTTAATAGCAACAAAGATGTGTACTATCTTCTAAATAATTAAGTACTAAAAAAAAAAATAAGTGAAAGCTTACGAATGGCACTGTAAAACACTAAGGACCCTATTCTGGATTTTAACCCAAGTTCTTTTAATTCAACTAGTGATCTATATACTCAGTTTGCACGAGTATCTCACAGCTATACTGGCTCCCACCTACATGCTATATGCCCACAGAACACCATCATCTAAATCAATGGAGTAGGGCCAACTCAACAAATACAAAACTGATCTCCTCAACTCAACCTCACACTCAAAATCTGCTTTCCCTCCTGTTTTAGTCAGCTTTTTACCTGCTGTGACTAAAGGATCTGACCAGAACAACTATAGAGGAGGAAAAGTATATTTGAAGGCTCATGGTTTCAGAGGTCTTAGTCCATAGAAGTTCAACACCATTCCTCAGGGCTCCGGGTGAGGCTGAACATCATGGCAGAAGAGTGTGGGTGGAGGGAAGCATCTCCATCACTGACAGCAGCAACCAGAGAGGGAGAGATCAAGTCCACCCTCAAGATACAGAATGTATACCCCATAGATACACCCCAATTTCCACCTTCTCCAGCCGTACCCTACCACTCCAGTTAATCCCATCAGGGATTAATTCACTGATTGGGTTAAGACTCTTACAACCCAATCATTTCTCCTCTGAACCTTCTTGCATTGCCTTGAGCTTTTGGAAGACACCTCACATCTAAACCATAACACCTCCAGTCTCTAATTCTGAAATCATGGTTCCATTCTCTCAATTAGTGACAATCAGAACTTCAGGATTATTTTTATTCGTTCACTTCACCCATATATTTTTGTCAACCATCAAGACCTCCGTGTTAATTTTACAATAATTTCATTTTTACTTGTTCCTTTGAGTGGACTCACTAACCTAGTGACCTCCTCTCCATATATTACTGAAGCCCCAAGTCCCCCAAAAGATGACCCTCAACCCAGCAACAGTCTCCTTCCCCTGATCCAGACTCTGCTTGGTATGGTATTCATATCTGTGACCTTGTACTCTAATTCTGACTCTCCAACTACGTATCATTAGGTGGTGTCTTGATTAGACTGGTCTTCAACTGTGTGTGTTCTGTAGAAAGAGAATCAGTAAAGAAAAAAAGAAGATTAAAGGTGCAAGATATGGGATAGATAAACAAAAGGGTCCTAGAAGAGGTCTGAGAAATTGGAAATCAGAGGCTCCGGCTATCAGGAGCTCTTTTGCTGTTCCACTAATAAAAGCTGCCAAGATGAGGAGGTAGTTTAAGAGCAGTGAAAATTCAAGATCAAGAGAAAGGAACTTGGGACCAATAATTGTCAGTTTAGAATTAAGAAATTAAGGTAGGATAAGAAAATAGCAAAGAGGGAGGGATATCATAAAACAAAGATAATGATTATGTACCATTTTCTTTTTAAAAATCACCATGGAGAAGACAGTATGTAATAAGCATAATATGGTAATGACAGAAAGCCCTGAATAAAACTCCTTATAGGAGTAGGGAATAGTTCTCTCTCACCAGATATATAATTATAGCATCAGTATTTTTATGCCAAAAGACTCTAAATAAGATTATTTTTCCTGTTATGACAGGGAAATATTTTATTTTACCCTGAAAAACAGATTTTTTTAAAAAACAGATCTGATGAATTTCTAGTAATAACAAATTTTCTGTAGTAAATATGGGGAGGGTCCAGTATTGAAGAAGATGTGATCCTCCTCTTTGGTGAAAGCCTGGTTAAAGTTGAACTGCATGACTTTAATTGATTTTGCAGTGTAGGAATGCCCAGTTTTAATATTCGCCTTTTCTTTTTCACTATTTTAAACATAATTAATTTTATCATATTTTATTTCAGACTATTTATTTTCTATTCTAGGAGAGAAAGAAGTTTGGGCCCCTTGGATGGAATATATGCTATGAATTTAATGACAGTGATAGAGAATGTGCTCTACTGAACCTCAACCTTTACTGCCAAGATGGAAAGATTCCCTGGGATGCACTGATTTACATTACTGGTCAGTATGTCCATGTGGCCAGGGCATCCAGCTGTGGACCACAGAGTTGTTGATTCATCCCTACTTGACCTTTATGAAGATGGGGTCCTCCCCCAGTGTTTAGTGGTGATAATGATGCCTCTTGAAATTCTCTCTGTGAATTTAAGATTGTGATAAGCATATCATGAAGAATATTTACACATAGAAAATTGAAAAGATGTTTTCCCCAATAACAATAGTATAGAAAACACATTGCTCTTAATTCATGCCAGGCTCTATTGTAAGCATTTCTCATGAATTAGTAAATTAAATCCTCACAGCAGCACTATTAGTATCATGGGTGAAAACCTTGCAGGAGCACTTCAATGATGAATGGTGACTTACAGCGATGAATCTGGAATTTTCCAAGGAATTATATCAGCATTAGATATCATTCCAGTATGGTTCCTTCCTACTCATAATTTTGGGATGACAATGAAGCATACTGAAGGTAGCTTCTCTGTGGACAGAGAGAGTATAAAATAAGTTTTTTTATTGGTTGTTCACAACATTACAAAGCTCTTGACATATCATATTTCATACATTAGAATCAAGTGGGTTATGAACTCCCATTTGTACCCCAAATACAGATTGCAGAATCACATCGGTTACAAGTTTTAATTCCCCCTATCATAATTTATGTGAGGCAAGTTCTCTATGTCATCATGGATCTCTTTCCTCCAAAGCTTGTCAGCAACAATTTGTAAAGTATGTATAGAGTTTAAATGTCGTGCTACAAATGTTTGGTTCTATTTTATTTGTGGACCCTGAGTGGAAGCACTGTTTCATACAAAGTGTGTATATTTTAGAATGTTACAGTAAAGGAAGAGATATGACTCAAAATGAATATTTTTGAAGCAAAACAAGAAAAAGGAAAAAGTATGTAAATAGAGATCAGTGACTTTAGCTTTTTTGGAAAAAGCAAAATTACTAGGATAATATACATGTACTAGATTTTTTTCTGATTTATTCTTTTTTGAGGGGGTAGTGGGAGGAAATTTTGATGTGTTTTTTCCATTTTAAGTACCAAATAAACCTATTATAATTAAGCTATGTTTGTCAATTTAAAAAAATAATACATTTAAAAATGCAAACTCCTTTTCAGGTGAAATTACATATGGCGGTAGAGTTACAGACACATGGGATCAAAGATGCCTTCGTACTGTCTTGAAAAGATTTTTTTCTCCAGAAACATTACAAGATAGTTATCAATATTCTGAATCAGGTGAATGACATTTGAATTTTTTCTCAAGAAGCCATTGACAGCATCTTTCAGTTTTCCATCCAGGGGGACCTCTGTGTCTAATCCTTACAACTCAGTCCATTCCCACACTTGATACCTTCAAAGCCAGTTTGATAGTAAAAGCACAAATATACATATTTTACAGTAAATACTTTGAATTATTTCTGTATTAAAATTGATTTTATTATGTCTAAATATGTTTTCAAAGTTATATTTTAGAATATTTTGGATGTAATTAAAGAAAATTTCCAATATGGAAAATTTAATTTAAAAAACAGATCTATGAATTGGTAATAGCTCATCAAGGGTCAAAAAGCAGGTAAATTAATTGTCCTAATCCCCTTGGAGGGAGCAATCTGATTAGGACAGTAAGCTCATAAAAGCTTCTACCACTGAGAAGTAAATCATTGATTACATTCAAGTTCTATGTTGTCATCACTAGGAAAATTTGAGTAACACCACGTTTCAACGTTTTGCATTTGCTTTGAGGAATTAGAGAAGATCATCATTGTTTATCAAACAGAATGTGAAAGTATTTCTAATACAAGCATAAATTTGGAGCTCTTAAAGAGGCATACCTTTCAGCACTGTGTCCCTGGATTCTCAGAATACTTAAACATTCCAAAGGAGACATCCTGAAAAGTTAAGACACTAAATTGATGCTCAGGGTGTCAATAAATAGTAACAAAACTAGACACATCAATGAAAGCAAGGAGATTTAGAAAAAACAATCTCCTTTTCACAAGAGAAGATATCATCTGAATGAGGCAGTGAAGAACCAAAGTTAGCAATGCAGAGTTAGTTTTTTTAAGACATGTTTTCCTTCTGTTTTTAATAACAGGCATATACTTTGCACCCTTGGCTGATAACTTACAAGAATTTAAGGATTACATTGAAAATCTGCCTTTAATAGATGACCCAGAAATTTTTGGAATGCATGAAAATGCCAACCTGGCTTACCAGGTATGTGGCCTTTAACTGAAAACATTTATTTATTTTGTATATATAAATTCAAAACATCAATTGTCACCTCACCAGCTTTGTGACTTATAAAATATCATTAAGTAAGTAAGTAAGTAAGTAATTTTTTCACCTTATATTCAACAGTAGTTCCAATTTAGACAGCTCTCTCTGGATCCTTTACAGAATACTAAGATTATATATTTTTCCTATCACCAGCCAACCCCCTCCATTTCCTCTATCCTCAGGCCTCCTGTTTAGTTCATAATTGTTTTAGTTAGCTTTTTCATTGCTGTGACCAAAAGACCTAACAATAACAACAAAGAAGAGCAAAAGTTTACTTTGGCTCACAGTTTCAGAAGTTCAGTTCATAGTTGGCTAACTCCATAGTTCTGGGCCTGAGGTGAGGAAGTACATCAGTGTGAAAGGGTGTGTTAGAAGAATGCATCTCAATGACAACCAGGAAGCATAAAGACAGCTCCACTCACCAAAGACAAAATATAAACCCTAAAGACACAACCCCAGCAACCTACTTCCTTCAGCGACACTCTATCTGCCTATAGAGGCCACCCAATTATGAGGATCCACTGATCATGTTACACTTCTAATAATCTAATCATTTTACTTCTGAAAATTTTTGTGTTGTCTCACATGTGAACTTTTTGGGGGACACATAACAATAACCTACCTACTCACAGTCACCAGAACATGGGGATTCAGATAATAATATAGTCCTTTCTCTGCTGTCCTTCTCCCTCCATACTGGGTGCTTTTATCACATTATACAAAGGCTTGAATCTCTACATGATTAAATGATAAAAGTCCAGAAATATATTTAAAATTCAAACTCTTCTTCACATGAAATTATATATCGTAATTTGTACATGATTAGAACATAATAGTATAGTTGCAAATGCTCATAGCGGTAAGTCCAAAGAACAAACTGGATTATTATACTCCTCTGGGCAAGACTTTCTGATGCTACATCATTACCTACAAGTAGTCAAAACTCCTAGGCATGGCACTTGAGGATCTCTCATGACCTGGACACTACCTACTCTTTCAAGTTCATCATCCACCATGCACAGATATCCATGGTGAACCAAAGCCTTGAAAAGAAGGGTGTGCCCCTGTGGGGCTTTGGACATCTCTAAAGCTTAAATATTTAGCCTCACAAGGCTAAGGAGATCATCTTTTGACATAAATTTTGCTGCTGGAAATGTTAGAAGGTGAAGTCTGCCTAGACATCAAGGAATCCACACAGAACAACAGTGGAACCTCCAGAGACAGCACAGAAGGGTCATTGTTTTGACACCTGATTTTATGTCCTCTACCAGTGAAATTGCTTTGCCTTTCAGCAAGGAGTTAGAATAATGCATCATGTTTTTCCTTATCTTATTTTCAGGAGAAAAAAAAACTGGTAGCAAAACTTCTGTCAATATATTTCCCCCTTCTGGTTGTTTGCTGTAGAAGGGGAAAGGAAGCGTGAGGTTAAAAAGGGAGGGTATAAGAAGGAAAAAGTGAGTGTGGATATGGTTATGCTAACAGCAGAAAGATAGCACTGTTGGTAGGGGTAAAACTCTTGGAAGAGTGTACCAGAAATGTAGATTTTTGTGTTTTCCATTGGTTTCAGAATGACTGAGAGAGAAGGTATATAGTAGGCTCCCAGAGGTGTTTTTCTATGCGCAGCCTCCCTTCCTCCATTTTTCTGGATTAATACATGACCCACCCTGACCTCTTTCTTTGGAGCAACTGCCCCTTCCCCATTGCACAAACTTCTGATAAGACTTCCAACCACTCTCTACCTGAACAGAGGTGGATATGTGACACAGGCCTGGACAAAGGCAGTCAGTGTCCCATCCCTTAGCCACTCTAGCTCATCCAAGGTGTACATATACAACCAAGCTAGGTGAATGACAGTCTTTTCCTGAGATAACATACACAGATACAGGTTGGCAGGAGGGTGCTCTCTTTTCTCTAGAATCATTGGCTAGATGCTATATCTCTCAGCCACCTGTGATCTTGTCCCTTATACTTCATCTCTTCCTGTCAACCACATGCAAGAAGCCCATATTCATTAAGAAAGAATTCTGAGAGCCATTGAGAGAGGAAACAGTTAAAGCATGAGCAAGAGAGAGTGTTGTTAGATCCATTCATGCCTGTATAGGGGAGGCAAAATTTTATTTCTACACTCTTAGGGTCTAAGAATTAAATTGATATAATATAGATTAACAGGAGAAAAACTTACAATTTAATATAAGCTTTTATTTCATTAAGGAAGCCCCAAAGAACTGGTAAAACCTATATGGCTATGTGTTAGGTTGAACAAAGAGAGGCAATTAATGATAGGAAAGTACCTTAATTATGTTGGGTGGCTAAAGAAGATTAGTGTGGTCAAGGTCTGTTTATACAACAAGCTCTTGACAATGAGAATGTTTCTTTTCTCCTGGTTCAGGGAGGATACCTTTCATATAAGGAGATTTTCTGTTTTGTTTTCAGAAAGAAAAGGGGAGATAAGAACGTCCTTCCATCTGCTGTTTCCCAAGTGGCCTTTAGTTTATGGCAATCCTTAGGTCAAAGTGGCTTATTTTAGAGCAGCATATTCTGCTACCATTCATCTGAGACTCACATTAGGTTAGGTAATTCTGCCTGTTGCAATCAATAAAGTCTTGGCACAAAATTTATAAATTATTTCTTCTACCCAGCAAGTTACATAGATGCCTATCAGAAACTAATAAAGGGCTGGGAATGGTCAGGGAAGGAGATTGTTCTACACATTCAGAACATATGTTGGTAGCTGTCTTTCCTGCTGTCTGAGCCCCAATTTTGCATTATATTGCCAAAATGTCACTTTCTTATAGCTGACTCTGAACAAGGTGAATGTGAAGGGGAAATAAGTTGTTATGAGAATGAATTATAATGTCCCTATGAATAACAGTCAGATAACAGCCAACCAGAGAATCAAGGTTGCTGTCTCAAACATCCAGTTCTACTTGGACAATGGAGACAAGTCAGCTGTATTTATGAGACACCTAAGGCATCCTGACGGTATCCTCATGCCTGACAAGTAATCTTTTGTTTGTTTTAATAAAATAATTTTTTTAACATTTTTATTTTATAAATTTTTATTGGTTCTTTTTTAGTTATATATGACAGCAGAATCCATTTTGATATATTATACAAGCATGGATTATATCTTATTCTTGTTAAGAGTCCCATTCTTATGGATATACATGGTGGGTGGGATTCACTGTGTTGTTTTCATATAGGTACACGGGAAAACTTTGTCAGATTCATTCTACTATCTTTTCTTTTGCTTATCCTCCTGACAAGTAATCTTTTTAAAACTTTATTTATTTATTTTAACTAGGTATATATGACAGCAGAATGCACTTTGACTCATTGTACACAATTACAGCACAACTTTTCATTTCTCTGATTGTACAAGATATAATGTTGTACCATATGTGCAGTCATACATGTACCTAGGGTAATAATGTACATCTCATTCCACCATCTTTCCTGACAAGTAATCTTTAGAGCCAGTTGCCATAGAATTCAAATTTCTGCTGAGCAAAGCTGTTCTGTTCTTGAAAAACCATATGGGCCCAGAAATGGAGGGACTCTGTACTGGCCAGCTGCTGGGTCTGTCATTCTGCTGGAGAACTTCCACTTTCCTATAAATGAAGAAGGAAAGGGAAAAGATGGTTCTGGGAGCAGGGTTAAAGCCAAAATAGAAGTTTTCTGAGGTTTGCTTTCCAAGCTCAGGAGATTTTTTTTATCAGTGGTGCCTTGGGCACTACTCATTCAGTCCACAGTCTCATGGTGTGATCAATTTGTCACAGAAGGCTAGTGGGGTTTTGTTGCTGTATGTTTGTTTGTTTTTATGAAGAAGGAATTGAAGTACTTTGCCAAGAAGGGTAGTTTGCCTTAGGGAGCCTAAGCTAAAGTTGTAGACAAGATCCAGCTGATCAACAATATACTAGAAAAAGTCAATGAAATGATGTAAGGAATGTAGTAGGATAGCTTGTCTTTCTTACTAATCAATGAGCATGAAGATGAAGTAACATGAGATGAATAAACTATAGAGAGCTTAAATTAAATTAAAACTTAAATGTATATTTATTTCTATAAGGTAAGCTATATGTGCTGTAAATTACTTTTTGGGAAATTTGAGTCGTCAGTGTTCTCTCTCTTACCATCATTATAGTACAAAGAAACCAACACTTTAATCAATACCATACTTGATGTTCAGCCAAGATCATCTGCTGGTGGACAAGGAAAAAGCAATGATGAAATTGTCCAAGAGCTTGTTTCTTCTGTCTGGACCAGAGTTCCAGGTAATAAATAATTCCTTGCATCTGTATAAAATGGGAATTATAGGAATTAACTCAGATAATTGAGTGGTAGGCAGATGTTCAGACCTCCTTATTACATAGACTTTGCTTTGCCAAGAGAGCTTATCTGACATGGAGTTCTCCACTTACCAACTAGAAACCTACATTTCTTAAACATACAGATGCCAAAAGTATTAGGAGCCAATTCTAGTCCCATGTAACTTTAACCAGACATTGTCCCAAGTTTTCCTTGGCTTCATAAATTCTAACGTCTCTAGACCTGCCCTGTCCAAGGCAGTACCCACTAGCCACATGTGGCTACTTAAACTGAAACTTAGATTAAATAAATTTAAAATTTAATTCCTCAGTTGCACTATTCACATTTCAAGTGGGCAGCACAGAGGGAGAGCATTTCCATCATCATTCGAAGTTCAATTGAACAGTCCTTTCATTTTTCCCCATTCAAGAGAAATGGCTGTCACTTTCACCTTGACTTCTGATGAGTTAAGGAACCTGCCTGAATGATCACAAGAGATCCACCCTCATACTTTTCTTGGAGTGGCCATAATTTATACTCCAAAATTTAGTTGCTCATAGTTGGAAAAGATAATAGGAAAAAGAAAACCGAGGAGGAAAAAAACAGTTACTGAGTCCTGACATTACACTTAAGACCCCCAGAAGAAAAGCAACCATGTGACCTCAGAACAAGCCAATTATCTACCCCAAAAAGGAGCAGTCCTACAAAAAAATCTACATGGGTAGAGAGTTTGATGTTGAAGTAGAGCCAGTTATTTTGGGAAGCAATTTCTAATCAAATTTAAGATAGAAAGCTGTGGAAAAGAGATGGGTAGACAAATGAATGACTGCAGAAGTCATGAACTTGTTTCACAGAGTCTCATTGACACTGAGGAGGTTTTTCTCTCCAAGTTTCAGGAAACTTATACTATTACTATGAAAATAATAAGCAGTTCATCTGCTGAGCCTGAGGTGCAATTGGCTCAACAAAAGAACTGAGGGTTTGGAATTTCCCCTGAAGGGAATGGCAGACAGGGACTACCAGACACATGTAACTGTAGTTCTATGGACCCAAGAGATGGGACTAACTATACTACTAGGTTATTTTTTTCTCCAGCAGCCAAATTGTGGGTTCTTAAGAAGGAATTTGATGTGCATATTTTGGAGCCCACTTTCCTTAAATATGCAAGGAAAATGCAATTCTTCTTTTTTTATAGTTCATGTGGTTCCTCATCTAAGTCTCCATTTGGTGAATTATAAGGGGAAAAAAGATCTACTTTTTCTTAATCCTGATGGAACCATGAGCCTATTTAATAATTCCACTAATTCCTTTAAATAATGTTTAGCAACTTGGGATAAATGTTGAGTCTCTCACATCTCTGAGTCTCCCACCACCAAACCCTCCTCTCCTGGATACAGTATAGATATGCAGGGAAGAACAAGGCTTACATAATCATAAGGTAGAGGGGAAGACATGGATCCCTGGCCCCTCTAAGCTCTGGAATGCCCCTTGTCTATCATGTAGCTGCTTCGACCTGCAAGCATTTGCCACTGAAGTCTCTAGGGCCCTGTCTCTCACTTATCCAAAGCTAGGCACACAATCTCATGCCCTCTAGCCAAGCAACCTCTGGAGAGTCTTTCAGACAAACCCTTCACTCAAGGTAGCAGGAACCACTAAGTCATGCTGGCCTTCTGCTTCTTTCTCTTGTCTCTCAATCCTTCTCCTCATCTCCATAGTCATCCAGAATGAAAAGGAGTAGTCTTTTCTTTACTGTCTTTTGTTCATGTCCTACTTACATCAGCACAGTCTCTCTTTATCTTACTTAAGCAATCAAGGACCTATCACCTGTCTCAGAGTCAGAAACCACATACTGGCACAGATAAAAATACCCATGGTGAGAAATAAAATGTGCTAGTATAATGCTTTTTATGTGTATACACACACACACACACACACACACACACACACACACACTCACTTTTCCTCTGATACACATGAATTTAAGCTTGAATTTCTGTGATTGCTTCTATGTAAATGGGTGAATCACCAAAGAGTTATAAATTAAAGAAATGTTGTCACATTTAAGCCATGTGTGTCTATTCTTAAATAATGAAAGAAGTTGACTTTAGAAAAAAATGTTAAGATAAGCACAGGATACTAGAATGTAATGAGAACAGAAATCAATGATGACTGATCTGAGGAGTCAGCTGTATATGTTTCAGAAACACTGGAAATGGAGGGTGCTTCTGAGAGCCTTTTCGTTAAAGATCATCAAGGACGCCTGAACTCCTTAACCACCGTTCTTTGCCAGGA
Organism: Urocitellus parryii; assembly: GCF_045843805.1. Lineage (NCBI taxonomy): Eukaryota > Metazoa > Chordata > Mammalia > Rodentia > Sciuridae > Urocitellus > Urocitellus parryii. The sequence continues at coordinate 103,128,680 of NC_135542.1, forward strand.
AGTGGACCGGTTTAACAATCTACTAAAGTTAATACATGTATGAGAGCTCATCTACATCATTGCTACTGGGTATCAAAACCTTGTAGGGAACTATATAATATAAGTGATATAAGTGTCCTTAGTGTTTTCAATTCCCATCACTTCACCATTTCCATTTGGATGTGCTAATAACTCTTCAGATCCAGCTTGTCTATTGAATTTATTCTCCTCTAAAAAGTCTGTATTCCCTTTTTCTAATAGTGACTGAGTGGTATGTAACGTTACAAATTCTTAGTCTCTCTATTATCCTTAGAATTCCACTGACAAACTAGAAATTGATCAGGGGCTTATGTTCTCAATTGAAAGTGAATCAGTACTTGTTTTCACTGTCCACTTTGCATTTAATAATATAATTTTTATGCAAGACAGTGAAAACCAAAATTTCTCAAAGTGTGGGCTACAGATTGCCTGCACTAGAATCCTCTGTGGTGTGTGTTCAAAATGTGGATTCCTGAAAATGAGCACAGCAGCAGACACAAGGAACCAGCCTGAGCAACATAGCAAGATCTTATTTCAAAAAGAGAGAGAAGAAAGAAAAGAAAAAATATATTCCTAGAGCATATTTCAGACCTGCTTAATCAGAATTTCTTCAAGTGTAGGGCCTGGGAATGTGAAGCTTTTCTTTGTTTTCAGTAATGTAGGAATTGAACCCAGGGCCTCCCACATTCTAGGTAAGTGCTCTACCACTGAGCCACACCCCAACCCCATGAGTTTTAAGTAAACTCCCCAGATGATTTCAGTACAACTAAAATTTGCAAATTGTTAGATCATTTGCCTTGTATTCACAGATTCATTCCCTCCCCCAACCCACCATCTCTCTTAAGATTGCCTCTCATTTTATTGATGGCCAAAGGACTTCCTAATTTCTCTGTGTGTATCTTTGATGAGAAAAGAGAAAATACTATTATAATTCAAGTGTGGACCCTTAACCAGATAGTATTACTATTCAGCAGGGAACCTAACACCTGGCCAATGGGCAGGACTTGGGGATAAGTCGGGGAGAACTGAGTTAGATTTTTTTTAAAGTCAAAGACCATTTCTGTCCCCTATTGAGAAAAATGTCTCCATTTGTTGCTGCGTGGCTTGACTTGTTAAGTGGGAACTGGATCAGATGAATGTGTGAAGTTCTCACCTTAGGACCATGGCTCCTCAACATGTACATTCCAATGTCAGTCAGGTGACTAGTCAGTGTTTAACACCTTTTCTATTGAATGAATAAAGGTACATGTTATGTTACTGTGATAAAACTGTCAATACAGTACAAAACAAGGTGGAAATTCACTTTATTATCCCTTCACACTCCAGAGAAAGCCCTATCTAGGGCAGGTAACTCATTCTGCTTTGTGAGTTCTTCCACGGATAAGCAGGTTGGCTCTTGCAGCCTCAACAGGTAACTTCCATCTTAGGGACTAGATGCCTGCTCCACTAATATCTTTCACCAGCCTGTGAGAAAGAAGAAAGGGAGAGCCAAGGAAAAGCAGTTTCCTTAGAAAATGGTGATCTAAAAGTTATATATGTCATTTCTTCTTGTAGTCCATTAGCCAAAACTTGGTAATATGGCTACACCCCAACCACAAGAGTGGCTGAGAAATATAGTTTCCAGGAGGCTTGTCATGTGCCTAGCCAAAACTAATGGGGTGCTGCTGTCTAAGGAAGAAAAGGAGATGGGTGCTGCTCATCTTCTGCCTTTTCCAGATTATGATACTTCACCTAATTGAAGATGTCAAAGATGTTACTTCTCCATAATGTGTTCCTGGAACACCAACACTTCCCTGTACCACCAGATGATCTATAAGCCCTTTTTCAGGGCTCCAAAATTTCAGCTGTCTCTACCATTGTACTTAACAATACTTTTTTTTTTTTTTTTGTATATTACCCTAGGAATATCACTGCTCCAACAAAAACTTCTTAAAACAGGGAACTGGTGTATTGGTCAATTTTACTTCCTTAGTAACTGACATACTAAATCATCCATAAATATTAGAATGTATAGTGAATTAATGTGATTTCTAGCCTCAGATCAAATTCGGTTACTCCCACCCCTGCAAGTTGACCCTGTACGGGACACCTTCTGCCTCCTGAACTCTGTCCAGTCCTGCCTTGCCCTGGCTTTGTCCCCTTCACCTTGCTTTGGGAGCAGCAAGGCAGCACTGTGCTGGAAATCAGAAAAGCCAAGGAAAGGAGGCAGCACTTGGAGGCCTTGAGGGCTGCCATCCTGGAGAGCTTACTTTCCTCTAGACAACTTCAGAACTGTGAGATGGGTCAGGTCCTGGGGGCAAGGACCCCCTCACCCCTGCTATTGAGGCTTCTAGCTGTAGGGAAAGGGAAGCATTTAAAATATGCTATGCTTTTTCCTATTTAAAACATATATGTATTAGCTGCTTCCTTTGGGCAATATCGTTGCCCCATGGCCTCTGTCTGCCTTAAGCAGGCCTTGAAGGTCCAAGAGTCTTTTCCCTCTATTTTTCTCATTTCATGTTTCTCTTTGCTACCTTCCACTTCTACTCTAAGCTAGAGAATTGTCTTGGTCTCCTTCCTTCCTGCACTCTGTTGCAGATGGTTCTTCAGATCCTAAGACAAATTAATTGGAAGACCCCCGACCTTTCTTTTCCTCCCATTGCCTCTTGTGTAAAGAGGTGCCAAGAGGAGGGGACCAAACTTAACCTAAGAAGGAATGAAAAGATACTGAGCCTTGTTTCATCCACACATGACCTGTCTCTACGACCATGTGCATTTGATCCTTAGGCCTTATTTTTTGTTTAATCAACATAAATTTTGCCTCTAAAGTCTAACTATTATATTTTCTCAAGATATGGCAGTTTTCACAAGCCTGAAACCCAGAAGGGCCATCACCAATCTATGTACTCTGCCTTTGTCATTAGCCAGGTAGCAAATGTCACCCTGTATTCCCTGTGGCTGCCGCCAGCCCAGCATCTCCCAGGACCACTGCCTGCTTCTGCCTTTTGTTGAGGAAGAAAGGGTAAAAGAAATGTTTTAAGGAAGTGATTGCAGCACAAAGAGACCCTCTGATATCAGCTTCTATAAATCTTGGGGATTTGGGCACCCCCTAATAAGTCTATTCTATTTATTTCTCAGCCTCAGGAAAATACTCTCCTATTTCCCTTCTTTCCACTGGAATTTGCTATTAACTACCTAAAATTTCTCCTATCCCCAAGTCACATGTTATAATATATAAAAATGTATGAAATAGTTGTGCAGGTGGCACACTCTTTTGGTACCAGAAATTTGGGAGGCTTAGGCAGGAGATAGCAAGTTTGAGGCCAGCCTCAATAACTCAGCAACTTTGTGAGACCTTATTTCCAAATAAAAATGACAAGGACTGGGGATGTAGTTCATGCACTGTAAAACACCCTCAGGTTCAAACCCCAGTACCCCAAAATAATGTATGAAATATTGCAGCCTGACCCAGAAGACAGTGTGCAAAAAGGATGGAAAACAGCCAGTAGGCCCTTTGTGTCATGAATGTCATCTACACTTGATAATTATATCTGTAACAGGACACCAATCTTTCTGTACTTTTAGACTTCCCTAGATACACTCAACAAAGCCATTGCTGGATTAGTGGTGATGTCTGAAGAAATGGAAAAGGTGTACAACAGTTTCCTTAACAATCAGGTTCCTTCTCTGTGGTCCAACACAGCATATCCATCCCTGAAGCCACTAGGATCATGGGTCAAAGACCTTATTCTGAGGATTGCATTTATGGATGTAAGAAAATTCTCTTCTTTGTAATTTGATAAATCTCATGTGGCCAGCCCTAAGATCCCTGGGAATCTCTGGCTGACAACTATTGAGATATCATCTAAGCCCAGAGAAATAGAAACTACTAGAATGGCATGACTTTGAAAGTTTTGTACTGATTGTATCATTTTCTCTAGGTTCTTAAAACCTCATGTTCAGTTTTAATCCCAGTCCATTCTTGGGGTCTTAGCTGTGCATGGGACCCCACTGTAAGGTACAGAGCAAATCCAACATGGGTCCAAAAAGTCAGATGTGACTTTGTTGCCATCTCCCTCTCATCCATCCCTGAACTAACCAGGTTCTGGGTTTGCAATAGGACTGGTGGATAAGGGAGTACAACAGGGCAGGCAGTCAAATGGAGATAACAACTAACTCCTAAGAGGCCCTTTCAAATATGTCTTTATTTAGATGACAAACTCAGAAATAAAGTGCCTAACCATATGTTTCTCCGTCAGTTGTGGCTCAGAAGAGGACAGCCCAAATCCTTCTGGATCTCTGGTTTCTTCTTTCCTCAAGGATTTCTAACAGGTACTGGAGCTTTCCCAAGGAAAATCTCACAGAAAAAGATTTTCATTTTGTTTTGTTTTATACACCGGGTTTCTAGGAGCTGGGGAAATGCATGTCTGCTAATGGCCTGAAAATGGAGCTTCCTTGATTATTCATGGGGGTTTGAGGATGGTGGAAACACCAGATATTAACTAGTAACCTAATTCCTGCCCCCTCAGATTACCTAAGAGTGGGCACTCCTGAATCCATGAACAGACTGTGTGTGATTCAGTTCTCCATTTGACCCACACTCAAGGGCATCAACTGCTTTCTACTTGTTCAGGCCCCAGCTCTGAGCAGTCTCCTTTGCTCTAAAAATGCTCTTGATGGGGGCGGGAGTAATAGCTCAGCGGTACAGTGCTTGCCTCGCACATGTGAGGCACTGGGTTCTATCCTCGGCACCACATAAAAATAAATAAAATAAATAAAGGTATTGTGTCCATATTTAAAAAAAAATTTTTTTTTAAATGCTCTTGATGTTCCTCCATTGTCCTTTGGGGAATATGGCTAGAGAGCTCCAAAGAGGATGGGATTTGGAGCAACTTGATTCTAATTAGCCCAGCCCTTAACTTATCTCATTCTTAATCCCTAATAAACAATCCATATAAAACAAGCTGGGTAAAATTCTAAAGTTAAGGGTATTTAAGGAGGTCAAAGACCTCCACAATGAAAACTACAGAACATTGAAAAATGAAATTGAAGAAGACACAGGAAGATGGAAAGACCTTCATTGTTCATGGATAGGGAGAATTAATATTGTTAAAATGGCCATGTTTACCAAAAGCAATTTACAGATTCAGTGCAATCCCTATCAAAATATCCATGATATCATTAATAGAACTACTAAAAAACAGTCCTAAAATTCATTTGGAAGAATAAAAGACCCAGAATAGCCAAAGAAGTTCTAAGAAAAAAAAAAGCAAGGTTGGAAGCATCACAATACCTGACTTAAATTACACTACAGACCTATAGTAACAAAACCTGAATGGTACTGACATAAAAACAGACACATAGCAATGGTACAGAGCAGAAGACACAGAGACAAACCTACACATCTACAGTCATCTGATCCTTGACAAAGGTGCCAAAAACATATATTGGAGAAAAGACAGATTTTTAATCAACAGTACTGGGAAAACTGGTTATCCATCTGTAGAAGAATGAAACTAGACACTTATCTCTCATCCTGAACAAAACACAATTCCAAATGTATTAAAGATCTAGGAATTATACTAGAAACTATGAAAATCCTAGAAAACATAGGATCAACACTCCAACATATAGGCACAGACAATGACTTTTCAATAGAACCCCTAAAGCTCAAGAAATAATGCCTAGAGTTGATAAATGGAATTGCATCAAGTTGAAAATCTTCTGCACAACAAAGGAAACAATTAAAAATATGAAGAGAGAACCTCCAAAATGGGAGAAAGTATTTGCTAGCTACTCTTCTGACAGAGGTTTAATATCCAGAATATATACATCTCAAAAAAACCTTAACACACACAGAAAAAAGAAAACCAAATAACCCAATTAATAAATGTGCATATGACACTTCTCAAAAGGAGAAATACAAATGACTGACAAATATATGAAAAAATGTTCCACATCATTAGCTTTAGGTAGTTGCAAATTAAAATTACACTGATTTCATCTTGTACCAGTCAGAATGGCAGTCATCAAGAATACAAACAATAGTCGGGCATGGTGTCACACACCTATAATCACAGCTGCTCTGGAGGCTGAGGCAGGAGGATTATGAGTTCAAAGCCAGCCTTTGCAACTTAGCGAGGCCCTAAGCAACTTAGAGAAACCCTGTCTCTAAATTAAATATTAAAAAGGGCTAGTGATGTTGCTCAGTGGTTAAGCGTCCCTGAGTTAAATCCCTGGTACCAAAAAAAGAAGAATGAGAGAGAGAAGGAGAAGGAGAAGACAGACAATAATAAATGCAAGAGAGGATGTAGATAAAAAAAAGAACAGTTTTACACTGTTGGTAGGATTGTAAATTAGTACAACCACTGTGGAAATCAGTATAGAGGTTCCTCAAAAGACCAGGAATGGAACCACTACATGATGCAGCTATACCACTTCTTGGTATTTATCCTAAATAATTAAAGTCATCATAGTGACATAGGCATATCCATGTTTATAGCAGCACAACTCACAATATCCAGCCTAAGGGTCCATCAACAGATGAATGGGTAAAGAAATGTGGTATATATACAATGGAGTTTTTTTTCAGCCATAAAGAAAAATGAAATTATGCCATTTGCAGAAAAATAGATGAAACTTGAGAACATTATGTTTAAAAATAAGCCAAATTCAGAAGATCAAGGGTCATATATTCTCTCTCATATGTGGAATCAGAGTGGAATAAAGAAAAGAGAGGTGAGGGGGGATCTCATGAAAATCAAAGAGAAATCAGTTTGACCGAGAAAAGGAACCAGGAAGGGAGGAGAAGAGGGAAAAGGGAAATACTGGGGAATGATATTAGCCAAATTATATTGTTATATTGTGTGCTTATACACATTTGTAACAGCAGATTCCACATTTATGTCCATCTGTAATGCAACAATAAAAATATGGAAAAAATAGAAAGTTAGGGATATTTGGCCATAAATTTTTCTCACCAGTTTGTTTCATGGCAGGGCCATTCATTTCAGAGTTGGTCTTCTTTCCTTTCTTCCCAACCATGGCCAGGACTTGTACATCTTTTGGATTCTTACCACCCAGCATGACCCCAGTTCATGGATGAACTAATTTCTAGTTGAGTATTAATAATTGCTTTTTCAGGCTGGGGATGTGGCTCAAGCGGTAGCGCGCTCGCCTGGCATGCGTGTGGCCCGGGTTCGATCCTCAGCACCACATACCAACAAAGATGTTGTGTCCGCCAAGAACTAAAAAATAAATATTAAAGAAATTCTCTCTCTCTCTCTCTCTCTCTCTCTCTCTCTCTCTCTCTCTCTCTTTTAAAAAAAATTGCTTTTTCTATGGAGAGAAAGCTCTCTAATACTAGAGCAGCCTGGTTGGGGTGCAGGGGTACAGTGTATGTGGAGTAGCAGTGTTATCTGGAGGACCTAGTCTTCTGGTTTTCATATTTACAGGAACTCTTCAAAACCATGCTCGGAAATACAATTTGCCTATAGATGAGCTGAGTTTCAAGTACAATATTATTCCTTCCTACCGAGATCAGGCTGCAGTAATAGAAGCTGCCAAGACGATACAGTTTGGACACGAACTGCCCATGGACCTAGAGGTACTGTCACCTGGTCTTGGGCAAAGAAACTTCTATCTCACTGTATTTAAGAATTTAGTCAATCTCCCTTGTCCTAACCTCGTATCACCTCCCATTTTCAGGAGCAGGAGGGGCAGAGTAGTAATTATATCCCCAAGACAAGCTCCCCCATTGGTAGTAAATAGATGGGAACTAGCTAATTTAGTCTTATTTAGAGTAACTTTCCTAAGCAATACTATTTTATTTCTTAGATATATACATAGTGATTTTTTTCTATCTTGCAGAGATAATATAGCAAAACAATTAAAAACAAGAATTTCACAATCAAACAAACCTGAGTTTGAATTCTGATGCTGCCCACCACCAGCTGTGTGTGCTGTAGCCATTGCTAACATGTCTGCACTTCAGCATCCTCATCTGTAAAATAGGGCCAATGACACCAACTCAGAGTTGAATTCAGTATAAATGAAATGGCAAATGTAATGTGGCCATATAGAACTCCAATAATAAATTACTAGTATTATAAACTAAATTTGTCTACATCATCTACTCAGTTGCCTCCTAGCAGAATTTTTATGATAATGTTATACATTCTCTAGATATAGCCACATTAGCTAACCAACAGGAATGTGTTATGGAAGCAGTTTACTCTAGTGCAGTAATTCTCAGTGTGCAGTCCCCAGACAAGGAGCAACATCATCACCAAGGAACTTGCTAGAAATGTAAATTCCCAGGCCCCACCCAGACCTATTGAATCAGGTTCTCCATGCTGAAACCCAGAAGTCTATACTTTAATAAACCCCATAGGTAATTCTTAGCCCACTAAAGTTTTAGAACAACTGCTCCAAAATATGAGTAATTCTCAATCTTGGCTGCAGTTAGAATCACCAAGTGAGCTACTTAAACATCCCAGATCCCACTCTAGGATGCAGGCTCTGATTGCATCAGAATCTCTGGAGTAGTTCCAGGCATTGTTTTTGTTTTGTTTTAAAATATTCTATTTTAACTGCCACTGTTGATCTGAACTGCCTGACTTATATATGCAGAGACATTGATGGGGGAAGGGAACCTCTGCCTCTAAGCATCTCTCCATCCAACATGCTTTATAAATATTATTTTTTATATGTGCCATGAGATCAAAGACCTGCTCCTGATTGCTTTTGTCAAGAAAGTATTCTCTAACCAATCAGAATAGTTGGGGTGAGTGACTTATGAAAATTTCCTTAAAATATCATGGTCGTTATTAGTAGAAATTGCTCCCAGGTAATTGAATCAGTATTCACCCAACTTAGATCTAATTGATCTACTCCTTTTTCTGATTAACAAATCATAAAAAGACAGCCATATTCATGGCTTATTCTATGAAATACTCTAAGATGAATACCTCTTAGTTGCCTGTATCTTAAAATAACAATAAAAAGGCATACATGCTTAAAGAAATTTGTTTTAGGATCAAAATAATTTTCAAAGTTAGGAGAAAATTTGGAGGTACACTCCTCATTATTTTGAAAGCTTTCTTGGCCAGAATGGTGTCCCAGGCCCATATCAGGAATAATTGAGGTGGCAGCAGAGCAAAACATCTACATAGAAGCCCTAACCAAAGCATTCCAGGATGGTGTCCCTGCTTGTGCCTGGCACACACTTTCTGCCACAGAGGCAGCCTAACAGACAGAGTTTACAGTGACAACCAGGATCTCTTACACTCCACCCCACCCATGCTGTGCACTGAACCATGACAATGCCTTAGAATCTCTGAGATCTCTGGGGATCTCAGATTGTCTAGCTGGCCTGTCTTTTGATCCACCCAGAAAATGTCTGAAAAAGAAGCCAGGGTGTGTGTTTTAAATAAAGACAGCTTTATTTCTGTTACAATCAGGCAGGAACACTGGCAGCCAATTTGCCACCTTTATGCCACTTAGGAAAATGCTCTCCCTCTGTGTGGATGTCCAGATTGCTCCTATACATGGTTTGGTAAGGAGGTGGCAAGATGACTTTTAGACAAACCTATATATACATAGCACCTAAGAAAACAAGAGGCCCACCCCACACTGCTGCACCCAAGAAACAGAAGGACACCAAACAGCAAAGACCAGTCAAAAAAATTCGTTTATTATAACCTGTACTACATATTGCTAGTGATGTTTAATCCTCTGTCCACAGGCATGATTCTCCTTTTATTCAAAGGCTCAGGGCCAGGCCCAGATTTGGAAAGATGGCACAGGTGTACCCATGGAGACATCTAATCCCAGGACACTAAAGGATACGGTCTCTCTTCTCTCTCTCTTCCTTTCACTAGTAATATTATAAAGTAATCATATTTCTAGGTCAGGCATGGAGGCGCATGCCTGTAATTCCAACAGCTCAGGAGGCTGAGCAGGAGGATCACAAGTTCAAAGCCAGTCTCAACAAAAGTGAGGCCCTAAACAACTCATTGAGACCCTGTCACTAAATAAAATACAAAATAGGGCTGAGGATGTGGCTCAGTGGTCAAATACCCCTAAGTTTAATCCCTGGTACCAAATAATAATAGTAATAATAATCGTATTTCTTTAAGCAGAAAGAAAGAAAAAAAGGAGTTTTCCTTAGACACTCTGTAAATATTATTGCCAATATACAATATATAATCTGTCTTCAAAGAGGGCATCCAAATTCATGAAAGACCTTGCTAAAAGATGATAATCCCATTCCTCTTATCCTACTCGATTCTCAAGAGAAAGGGAAAGCTATTTTATCATGATATCAGATAGTCTGAAAGCCCATAAGTGGACTTCCCAGGGGCATCCCTATTGACATCCTGGTGGAGTATGGAAAGTACGAGATACAGTATCAAACTAAGAAGCAAATTATTTTATTTCCCAGATTCTTGGGATGCCCCTCTTTAAAATATAGCAACAATAATTTTAGGGTGTTTTTAGAATTACTTTTTAAGGATATGAATGACCCTAAATGTTGATCATCTACTCCTCCTGTCACCTCTAATCCTGTGAGTATCTTTCAGTTGCCTTCTCCTGAGGATGGTGTTCTTGTTCATGGGATGTTCATGGATGCTTCTCGATGGGATGATGAGGTGATGATTATAGAAGACGCCTTGCCTGGACAGATGAATCCAATGCTGCCTGTTGTGCATTTTGAACCACAACAAAACTATGAGCCAGACCCAACACTTTACCACTCCCCACTCTATAAAACAGGGGCCCGGGCAGGAACACTTTCGACTACAGGTAAGGATGTTCTTAAGATTAGTACAGATAATGACTAAATAAAAACTTCAATAGAAGCCCAAACACTAGCTGAAATGCACAAGGAAGTTCTTGGGCCAATTAACTAGACTTATAATAAGGCCACCTGTAACTTATGAATTTATAAATGTTGTAAATTGTATTTGTTCTAATATTGAGTGTAGATTGACATTACAACACTAATGCTTGTTTCTGTTAGAATCTAATCAGTAGAAAAAATAGAGTTTAATGAGCAGAGACTTCCATTTTCAAAATGATGGACTGAATAGACACTAAAATCTCTCACCAAATCCATTTTGACAAATCTAAGAAAAGATATTTTTTAAAATAAACACATAGATGGAAATCTGTGTTACAAAGCTCTGGACCTGAAACTCAGATACAGCCCTGAAAAAGGGAAGCAGATAGAAAGGAAACCATCTCAAAGCTGAGAGACAGCTAAAGAATGAACAGAAAAAAAGTCCCTCAAAATATAGCACCATGGGGCTGGAGATGTGGCTCAAGTGGTAGCGCACTTGCCTGGCATGCATGTGGCCCGGGGTTCAATCCTCAGCACCACATACAAACAAAGATGTTGTGTCCGCCGAATACTAAAAAATAAATTAAAAAAAAAAATATATATATATATATATAGCACCATATAACAGGAAAAACTGAGATTGTGTGAAGAGCCAGAATCTCCAATATTTCTCTAGTAGGTAACCTAGAAGAAGTGAGGAGAATGGAGAAGAGGGAATAGTTGAAAAAATAATGGTTGATAATTTCCCAAAACTAATGAAGCACTTGTATCCTTAGATTAAGAGATCTCACACAGTTGAGGGGTGATTTTTAAAATAGTGAAGGAATGTGTTGATATATTTAAAGGGTGGTGTCCAGTACAGTACATAGTAAATACCACCTAAGTAAACTGCAGGCAGAACAAGCAGTCGTGATGAAAATTTTGTCTGAACAGTGATTCAGCTTTTTGCCTGGATTTGGATGTGAACTTATGGGTAACAAAATTAGATTTAAGAACTATGAAATATTTCACTTTAAGAAAGGAAACTGCCTATTTAAATTTTTTTAAATGGTAATATAAACTTTAGTCATGATCCAAGAGTTCTGGCACAGAACAATATTAATCTTCTCACATATGAAAAGGGAAAACCTCGAGTAGTCAGCATCTCTGGTATCTGAGCCCTGCAGCTAGGAACTCTGGGAGGATATAAGAAGCTTCTCTGTGAGGAAAGGTAATCTCATCTCACAGAAAAGGATGAGGTAGTCTTCACCCACTAATCAACATCCAACTTGAGACAATGATGATATCAATTCAATAGTTTTCAAATTCAATGAATAGAATACTTACTGGTTAAATATTAGAGGCTCTGATTAAGGTAAAAATCCATACCAGGGTACTTACTCAAACTCCTGCATTATTCAGGAAGTCCTAACCAAATCAATAAGAAAATGAAAAAAAAAGAGAATTATTTGCCAATTTAATTGATTAAATGGAAAACCCAAAATAATCTACAGAAAATCTGCTAGAAATAGAAGTCCAGCAGAATTGACAAATATTTTTAAATATTTGTAAATTTTAAAATCAATAGAATTCCTGTGTTCCATCAAAAACAAATAGAAATGAAAGTGAAATAAAATATTTCATTCCAATAAAAAATACAATTGATTAGAAGACTAGGACCAGACCAGACATAAAGGGGCAAAATCCTTTTTGAGAACTTCATAAAATGCTATTGAGGGCCATAAAACAAGACTTTATAGAGGAACTATATCATATTTAGTGGTAAGATTCCATATTGTAAATATTCCAATTACATCCCAAATTAATCTCTAAATTTATATTTATTTTATTCTCAATAAAATAAATATAATTGTTGAAAGAACTTATTAGTCTGGTACTTATATAAAATCAAACAAACTAATAAAACAAAGAATAACAAAAAAACAGTTTTAAAGATAATAAGACAAGAGAGTCTAATTTTAACAAATATTAAAATGTAGTCATTAAAGTGGTATTACAGTGGCACAAGATTCAACAAATAGATCACATGTACCCTGGAGAGCCTCAGAAACAGGGTGTGTATGTGGGAACTTGACATAAAAACAGCATCATTTAAAATTGGTCAGGAATGTAGAAATTATTCCACAAATGGTGCTGGAACAATTGGTTGTACTAAATTTAGATCTTATACCACACACATAAAAAATTAAACCACATATGGATTATTGAGACTTAATTGTCACTAAATTATAGAATAATTATCCCCTAATGAAATAATGGTAATAATGTTCAATGGTTGCTAATATCCCAAAAAAAGAAAATCAAGAATAAATGTGCTTCCTGATAGAAGTTCACACCACTTATGAAGTGTTTGTGCCAAAAACTGAAACCTATATATGATTAAACCTCTAGATCTCTAATACTCTTTTACAAGAATAAAAGAACATGTTTAAAATCACCACCAGGATGTCATTGGAAAAATCCAAACTCTGGGAAACTTAACAGGTCCAAAAACCCTGGTTGCTTCAATAAATACATGGCTAGGGGTGGCAAAGAAGCAGAGGGGGAACCTACCAATTAAGAGATTTAAGAGACACATCACTATTATAAGGTATGGAACTTATTTGAAACCTGAATCAAACTAGCCATTAAACACAGATATAATTTATATTTACTATAAAAACATATATGTATATACTCACATACATATACACTAATTGGAGAAATTCAAATAATAACTATATATTTGTTATTGGGAATGACTAATGTTTTGCTATAATAGTGCTTATGCTTTTGTTCTTGCTATAATAGTGCTTATTATAATAGTGCTTATAATAGTTCTTATGTTACTGTAACAATGCTTATGCTTTTAGGAGTTACAAACTGAAATATTTGAAAAACATGTATATGTTATCTAGTATTTGCTTCAAAATAATCTGAAGAACATAAGGAATGTGTGGGGAAAGGATGGGGACAAAAGGAACTTCAACTTTATCTATGTTTCGATTTTTCCATTAAAAGAAAAAAAAAAACAGGGCTGGACCTGTGGCTCAGTGGTAGCTCACTTGTCTAGTGTATGTGAGGCACTAGGTTCAATCCTTAGCACTACATATAAATAATGAATAAAATACATGTCCATAAACATCTAAAAAAAATATTTAAAGGAAAAAAACATGATAAAACATTAATAGTAAGTCTGGATTTTGGTCAGTGCATTCTTAAAATTTATCACTACATTGTTCAAGTTAAAAGTTACTTTATTTGAACTAAGGCATGTCCAGGTCTTCAGAGTAAGGAGTGATGGAAACAGGCAGTTCATATCTTTTTTAAAAATATATATTTATTCTTTTTAGTTGTAGTTGGACATAATACCTTTATTTATTTATTATTATGTGGTGCTGAGGATCGAACCCAGGGCCTCACATATGCTAGGCGAGTGCTCTACCGCTGAGTTACAACCCCAGTCCCAGTTCATATCTTAATACAAGTCAGTGGAGGCCTGAGTTAATCTTGGGTGCAAAAGATGTTCATTCACCCAGGTACAGCCCTCACCCCACTAAAAGCTAGTCCAGCTAAGACCACTGACAGCATCTGATCCTGTATGGAGGCAGCAAGCTTTCCTTTAACCTGGCTTCATAGTTCTAAAACCCATTTAACCCTTCCTGCCAGGTTCTCAAATATTGCATACAAAGTACCAATGACCCCTGAGAAAAGACAATCTTTATTTTTACAACTGTTCCATACACACCCAGCTACTCATAAGCTCCTTCTAGTCATCCTATTTCTTTCCTAGCTCCTATAAGAAAACTGTGGCAAATTCCTTTTAACCATGATCCACTGGTGGAATAGCAGTATAGTTGCTTTAACGACCCTTGTTTTGCAGTCCCTAGCACAGAACCTGATATCCACTTTCTAGGACATATGACATGTGGTCAACATACCAATCCCAATCACCACTGTTGGAGACAGTTGTATATAACTACTAAATCATTTCTGTATTGTACAATGAACCCCTTAGAAAGCAATGGTGAGATGTGGAGATTAAGAATTATTGTAAGTCAGCTAAATTCATTTCTGGACAAGAGCAAACTGATTCAACTTAAATCAGATTCAATGGCTGTAGGAATTTGGTTATGTCCCCAAGTACTTCCTCATACCTAGAGGAGGCCTCATACAGTAGAGGCACTGATTATCTGAGGGGGATGTGTGCATGGAAGTGTGGAAAAGGGAAGGGGAGGTTGTAAGGGGATGCTTAGGACCTTGGACTAAATTTCTGTGTCCCATGAAATCAGTAAGTATATATTAAGACTATCTAGGCTTGCTTTCCCTCAAACTGGGGCTTGTGGCATGGGAGGTCTATCACAGACACCTCAAGGCCACCATGAAGGAGATGGCACACAAAAGTAAGGAGAGGGAGATATAGGCATTATCTACTGGGGGCATCAGGGCTTTCCCCAAAGTTCACACAAATGGGGGCTGCTATGAAAGCAGTGTTATAAGTAGCAATCCCATTCCAAGGGAGAGACCCTATTCTCAACCTTATCCTGGTCCCCTCACAGAGACCTACAATGGAAAAGTTGCAGAAGTGCTCTTTTATATTATATGTGTAAGAGCTGAAAATAGAAAATACCTGTAACTATGCTTATTCATCTCAGGAGCCCAACTGCCTACCACTACAGAATAGAACAAAGAATGCGTGGATGGATGGATGGACAGGCAGATGGGATGGATGCCCAACCCACAACTACATCCTCCTTTGTGCCACTGAAAACTCAGTCTTGAATCCTAGTCCACTGCCCTAGGTTAAGACTGCAGAAAACTTAAAACATAGCTCATAAAGTTATAAAGTCTAAGCTATAGAGGTCATAAAGGACCATTATTCTAAACTCTTTTCATGTGTGTGCATGTGTGTAACTAGGCCTTGAATTCAGGACCTAGAGCATGCTCTATAAGCATTCTACTACTGAGCTATACTCCCAACCCACCTCACCACTTTTTCATTTTTGGAGATAGGGTTTGGCTAAGTTGCCCAGACTGACCTCAAATTTGTAATCCTCTTGCCTCAACCTCGTGAATAGCTGGTATTATAGGTGTGTGCTACTATAGTTGGCTTCAAATCTTCATTTTATGGCACATAAACCTGAAGCTCACAGAGGACTATTTGCCTACAGGCTAGAGGCAGTCTGGAACCCAGCTGTTTCAACTTTCATTATCTTGTCTCTTTATATCTGGAAGTTATTCTTTAACTTTAACAATTCTTCCTCCCATCCCATCCCCTATATCTTTAATTAGGCCATTCAACCAACTTTGTGGTGACTATCCTTTTACCCTCCAATCGGTCCAAAGACTACTGGATTGCTAAGGGATCAGCTTTGCTCTGCCAACTGAATGAGTGAACAAATAACACATTAGTCCAGAGGTCTTCCCTGATGGAGGGGAAAGTTTGACCAATTTACATTGGAGCAAAATGATGTTACTTCTGATTTGACTTAAGGTAGTAAGTAAGTATGGCTGTTTCTCTTATGACTTAAAATAAAGTGTTCTGAGTTCTTTCTGTTAGTAATCCCGGCTTTGATGTGAAGACGGTGGGTTCTGCACCCACTTATTAAACCTGTTCCTTCATCCATGTGAGAGTCAGGCCTCTTCCCATCAGTAACCTGAGGGACCCACTGGAAGAGTCAGGACTTATCCCCTCACCTACACTGGCTCCCTTCCTCATCCCACTCATATGAAAGGTCAATGTATACTTTAGTCACATAGCCCTGGGTGCTTCTATTTCTAGACTAATTAAGGCTCTCAGAACCCAGCACCTGGGGAGTGAATACAGTGGTTGCAACAACTGGTAAAGCCAATGAGCAGGAAGATAAGATCTTGGCTATGGTGCCAGTTACCCCATTCTATGAGGTTATATTACAAACCTTGGTAGGGCCTTCATTTTCATAAAAGTGCAGGTTGCTCCTGCCCAAGTACAGAGGAATTTTCCTCCTTTATTTTAATATAAACCTGGGTGAAAACTAACCAAGTCCCCACCAGGTATGTTTGAGCCCATCACCTTAAAAGCAGAGGCTCAGTGAATAAGTGGAGCAGCCCATTTTGAGAAACATTTTATGCCATCCCTTCCAACAAGGACTATTGCTTCCTTGGCCATAACATAACCCAAGAAATTGGGGAAACCACATATATGAGCCTCTGGAAAAAGCCACACCACCCCCTTACAAAATGTGGGAGGAACAGGATCAACCACAGTGATCCTACTATCCCATTTTATCTCTGCCCCCTACCTTTATCTCCACTTCTGACAAAAGAAACTCAAGGACTTGAGTGGGACCAATAAGAAGTAGTTGTGTTTGCTCCAAATCTGGTTTAGGGTAAGTTTGATTGTCTGGGCTTGTAGCTTTGACTTCCCTTTCTTTCCTGAGGTTTTCTTGTGAGCTCATTCTCAATCAACTTGACTCAAGTTGCAAAAAAGCAATGGAATACCATTTCTATCAGAGTTCAATGCACTACTCAATGCAAAGACTACTCTTGCATATTTCAAGCAGAAATAGGAGCCAACAAAGGCACTTCTACAGCTACAGAAGTCAGAGGGTCAATATCAGGCACCATGGAAGCTATAATCCAAAGTCAGAAAGTACAGGAAAGTGTCAACCTCATAGGTGCTCCACACCCATGAAGGGGACCAGAGTATGAAGCAGAGCCTGGCCACTGCACAAACTTATGTCTGCTGGAGACTGCATGACTGCTGCCACCAATGAAGAAAAAGACACTCTGCCCACTCCTGCCTTCCAAACCTTACTCCTTGAGTCTCATTAGGCGAATCTAAATCTAGCAGCAAGGAAATCTGGAAGTTTTTAGCCCTCCTACCTCCTATAGTACATGGGACACAAAATGAAACAAAGGATCCTAAGTGCCATTGCACTACTTTTGTTAAGGCCACAAAAATGATTGAGAATGAGCTCACAAGAAAGCCTCAGGAAAGGAAAGGAAGGCAAAGCTACAAGCCCAGGCAATCAAGCTTACTCTAAACCAGATTTGGAGCAAACACAACTACTTCTTATTGGTCCCACTCAAGTCTCAAGCAGACCTACTTGGAGTTTTGTGAGCTACTCAGAGGCCTAGGAGGACCAGAAGGGAACCTTGCCACAGGGAGGAGATCCTGGTCTGAAATTTGGGGATTAGAAGAAGACAGTTCCCATTTCAGACACAATTAGGGCAGTTCTTCAATTACTTCTAGAGCTCCCCCATAAGATTTTATTTGTAAAGGGCACTGTCAGTAAACATGTAAATAATAAATAATAAGACAGGAGAGGGTAGTTTAAAAACCACTTCTTTCACAACACCCCTGAAAAGCCTGCCCATCCCCCCAGTCTCCAGCATGTCAGAAAGTCACACTAATATATGTAAAGAAGTACCTATAAGAGCACAAGGAGTACCCTACTCACCAGACCTTGAACAGAGACATACATGGCCTACTGACTGCCCTGCATCCAAAATCTGGGGCAAATTGGAAGGACAGCAGAAGGAGGGAGAGACAGGTCAAGATCTGCAGCTGAATAGTGCAAAGCCCAGGAAGAAAGCTATGATAGTTTTCAGAGGGTGTGAACGAAAGTTATTTGCCTCTTAGATTCACATCATAAAAAAGTCTACACAAAAACAGTATTTAGTTATTTCATACCATTCATTTACAATTTATTTTCATACAATTCATTATGTTACAAAACTGTACATCTCCTCCCAACACTGTTGGATAACCCAGGTCATTTGTTAGGAGGAGAAGAATCACCACTGGGCTTCTTCTTCAGATGTCTTCTCTCCTGGGTTGGGCTTATCAAGACCAGACCAAAGTGTGGAGTGCGGGAATGGCAATCCTTCAAGTAAGGTCTTGGCCTGGCTCCTCCAGTTGCTACAAGAGGGCTGTCTCTGTTGGGAAAGCAACCACCAGTCCCAAGAACACAGAAGTCCAGAGAGACAGGTGGTACTGGCCACCATCTGGCTGTGGTGGGAATGTCTGTGGTGAGGGAACCACAATTCAGCAGAGATATGCCTGTCCAGGACAGGGACCTGGAGTTGTGGGGCCATAGCACTAGGAATTCAAGAGCGGGGCACAGCAAAAGCCTACTATATACTCCAATTCCTCCAAACATCCCCTGGGTTTTTCAATTCCCCCCTTTAAAGGCAGGAATAGATATTAATATGTGGATAGGCTGCCTATATCTTTGGCCCTATTTTGTGACTTTGGCCACTACTCCCAGAAAACCAAATGACAGAGGACTTTAGCAGTCTTGCCAATTACCCCCACACTACATACACACCATTTGATTCTTGATTCAAGGATTATTTTAGGCAGGCTCCTCCTGGTCACGCTCCCCACTCATACACACAGTACACACACACCCACAGCACCTACACTTTCTTTGCAGATCATTTACTCAAAATCTAGCTTCATGTGCATACTGTGAGCTCCTTGAAGGCAGAGATCAATGTCTATATGGTTCACCCCACAGACATAGCACCACTACAACAGCAGACTTAGGAGGAACTCAATGAGCTTGGGTTTATTTTAACTGGATTGTGGATCCCAGCCTTTCTATCAGCTTTATGCCCTGCAGAACCACACTTTTCTATCCAACTCTGATCTACCCATTAGCCCTCAGAGGGCACCTTGTTTAACCACTCTCAGAAAACAAGCCCATTCCTACAGAGTCGATTCTAGCTCTGCAAAACTACAAAATTCTCCCAGATCTGCTGGGAGAAAGGGCTGGAAAAATAAATTCTTCACAATCTTCATTCTACTTTAAAAAAGACCTACCTTTACCCTCACATTTGTTGTTGTTCTTTTTTTTAAGATGTTGATGGATCTTTATTTTATTTATTTATGTATATGTGCTGCTAAAAATTGAACCCAGTGCCTTACACATACTAGGCAAGCACTCTACCACTGAGCCACAACCCCAGCCCCCACATTTGTTCTCTCACAAGCATAAACATGTGGCCCTTGCCCTGGCTTGAAGCAGCAACCTTAGATCTGGATTCATATCACAGCACAGGACAGAAGAGAAATGACTGGGAAAGGCTGCTCCCTGATTGGGCAACTCCCAGCCCTCCCAGTTTAAGAGTAACCTAGGTCTGCTCACCACCCATATGTCAGGGGAAGGAGAGATGCCAGCATGGCTCTGCCCATCTGTCTCACCTCTCTTCCAGGAAGACCCACAGGTTGTTGAACCACTGCTTCAGCACCAGGCACCTCCACTTCTTCCTGAACTTTTGTCCCGACTAGCCAAGTTGGTTGGCACTCCCAGGCAAGGGCTCATGGGGCAGTGCGTCGCAGACAGGGCTTCCAGTGCCAGTGCTGCCAAGACTGGCACTTCCGAGACAAAGATGTCCAATGGAGCCAGTGTGAGATGGGCTCTTACTCCTCTCTGTAAACTAGGGTGGAAGGGGAGGGCTGCATAGCATGGTCCTTCCTGCTCCTGTGGCTCAGGACCTCATGATCCTGCCAAGAACACCTGGTTCACAAAGCCACCTGGAAAATTGGTCATTTTGACACCTTTTTTTTTTTCCCGCCACATATCCTCACCCTGTTCTCTTAAAATCTCCTGTCCTTTGGGAGAAAACCCAAAGATTTTTTTAACTGTATATAATTACTGCACTTTCCCAACCATGAATACGTGAGTACTGTCTAGAAAGTCAATGAAGATTATAGCATTTAAAGATAAACTGTTTAAGTGCCATTTGCTCTAAAAAAAAAAAAAAGTGACCCTTAACCCTCTTGTATTCTTTTGAGAGGTTATATTGGAATAGAAATAGGTTCTCTGTTCCTTGGTGGCCACCCAATCCCCATGTGAAGTGCTGGCTCATAGGGCTGGCCTCTAACACTTTTCACCAGGTCTGCCTTTAAACCATCTCTCCCAAAGGTAACATATATTTTTACAACTTATGGGAAACTCAGACTTGCTTCTAGTTTTCCCCTAAAGGTAATTATAGTCCCCAAACACCACTTTCAGTGAAAAAAATTAAGCCATCAGAAGGGCCAAGTTTCTTCCTACAGTAGGACTTTTATCAAGGATTTAGTTGGGGGATAGAAGAAGAGTGCCATAAGAGAAGAATTCTACTCATTATCTCCTGATGTAGGCCATGAGGGATTTTATGCTCCCATCTATCTGCCTAAGAAGGGGAGCAGGGGGACTTTCCTTCCCCAGTGATGTGGGTGCAGACAACCAGCATATAAGAAATCATTTACTCTGCTCTTGATTCAACCTTGATGAAATGTCTACCTGCCAGAAGCTGGCCTCAACTCTGACTAACAACCTGGCAGAACCTCACAGATCAGTTACTATTAACCACCATGTGTGAAAAAGGGAAGAGGTATAAGAGAAGTAAGCAAGGGAAAGACCTATACAAGGTTAAAAAAAAAAAGTAATTCCTCAAGTGGAAGAGAAAGAAAACAAAAGGCCACTACTCTTACTCTGATTCTGAGGACCCCATAAACATAAAGTCACAGCTAGAAGGTTTCTAGAGGACAAGAACTATTATAGTCATTATTCTCCTTAGCACAATACCTGGCACACACTGCGACACCATTTAGATGAATCCTTCATTGCAGCAACAAAGAAACTGGGCCTGCAGAAGGAGGGTGCCCTACTCAAGGCTCTCCAAGATTTGGAGAATTTAAAGAATGTGGTATCTAGAAAAAAGCCCAGGCTTGGAGCTTTGGATGAGATTATTAACCTTTCTGAGTTTCTGACACTTGGGTAAAGTTAACATCTCACCTGTGAGGATCAGACAACCTATGCAGTATGTTTCAATCGGTGCTAAGCACACAGTTTTTCTACTCTGGCCCTTAACCCTTCCCCATTGGCCCCTTCTCTCTGATGCTCCTTTGGAGATCTTATCCTCCACCTTTGCCTCAAAGAACCACAATTAGCAAGTTGATCACTAGATCTCTCATATACCGCCACTGGCTAAATGAGTGCCCATGGGTTATCACAACAATAATAATATTTACAAATCAACCAACTCTAGTTGAGACCTACTTTATGCCAAGTGCCAGGATAGAGACTTTTGGGAACTTACTTTTGAGAAAAAATAGATACTTATCCTGAAGGCTCTAGAAGAAAAAAAGAGCTCTTACTCAAAGCCATACAGAAGAACAAACCAAATAACTTAGGATCATGAAGATGGTGACCCCAGGCTGTAGGAGTAGAGGATGTGGTGTATGCACTGAAGTCACAGATTCCAATAGCAAGAACTGGGATTGAGGATAGTGAATGAATCCCTAGCAGAGGAAAATACATGAACAATGGTGAAAAGGCTGGAAACTAAAAGATGGGAGAAAGGGCAAAAAGAGAGGGTTTTAGAGGTGAAGGGGTCTGACTTCTATCCTGGCTCTGTCTAGCTGGGTGACCTTTCACAGTGTTTTCATCATTAAATAGAAATTTCCACCTAGCTGCTGGTTTTGAGAAGAGTCTACAAGAACCTGACTACCACCTGATAATCCATAAATAAATCCTTCTTTTTCTCTACTGAAAAATGTGAGCATCTCAGCTTGATGAGAGAACAGATTCCCAGCCCTCTCTGTGCATCACTATCTCCTGGAGAGCTCTTTAAAATAGTTTCCTTCTGTGAAGTGTCTGTTCAGTTCCTTTGCCCATTTATTGGTTGGGTTATTTGTGGGGTTGTTTGTTTATTTTGGTGTTAAGTTTTTTAGTTCTTTATCCCTGAAACTAATGCTCTCTGTGAGGAGGAGGTGGCAAAGATTTTCTCCTATTGTGTAGGCTCTTCACACTTTTGTTTGTTCCTCTGCTGTGAAGCAGCTTTTAGTTTGATGCCATCCCATTTATTGCCCATTTATTGATTCTTGATTTTACTTCTTGCACTTTAGGAGTCTTATTAAGGAAATCAGTTCCTGAGATGATATGTTAGAGTGTTGGGCCTACATTTTCTTCTTGTATGTACAGGGTTTCTGGTCTAATACCTAGGTCCTTGATCCACTTTGAGCAGAGTTTTGTGCAGGGTGAAAACAGGAGCTAAATTTCATTCTACTGCAACAGACACTTCACAGAAGAAGAAATATAATTAGTCAACAAGTATATGAAAACTACATTGAGATTCTTTCTTGCTTCAGTCAGAATGGCAATCATCAAGAATACAAGTAACAATAAATGTTGGTGAGATGTGCGGAAAAAGGTATATCATACATTGTTGGTGGGACTGCAAATTGGTGAAGTCACTCTGGAAAGCAGTATGTAGATTCCTCAGAAAACTTGGAATGAAACCACCATTTGACCCAGCTATCCCACTCCTTGGGAGTATATCCAAAACATTTAAAAATCAGCATTCTACAGTGACAGGACCATATCAATGTTTATAGAAGCTCAATTCATAATAGCTAAACTATGAAACCAATAAGTTCCCTTCAATAAGTGATTGGATAAAGAAAATGTGATTCACATACACAAACACACACACACACACACACACACACACACACACACAGGAGTATTACTTAGCCATAAAGAATACTGACCTTATTATATTTGTCAGCAAATAGATGGATCTAGAGACTATCATGCTAACTGAAATAAGCCAATCCCCAAAAAACCAAAGGTTGAATGCTTTCTTTGATATGTGGAAGATAACACAAAATATGGGTGGGTGAGGGGAAGAATAGAAGTGCAGTAGATTAGACAATGGGGAATTGAAAGAAGGAAGGGGGGATAGGAAAAGGAAAGACAGTGGAATGGATCTTACATAATTTTCCCACGTACATATATGAAAACAACACAGTGAATCCCACCATCACACCATCATGTACATCCATAACGATGGAATCCTAACTTGAATAAAATACATTCCATGATTATATAATTATATAAAAATATATTCTGCTGTCAAATATAACTAAAATAGCTGGGTCAAATGGTAGTTCCATTCCAAGTTTTCTGAGGAATCTACATACTGCTTTCCAGAGTGACTGCACCAAAACAGAATCAATAAATAAATACTGTTTCCTCACCTTCCTTTCACCAGGGGCTGATATCAGGATTAGAGGCAGAATTAGACAACTAACAAGACACAGAACAAACACACACACACACACACACACACACACACACACACACCATGTACACCACATATGTGCACTCCACACATACTATCCATGACACAACAGACCACACATGCACACCACACACACACTCGCCGAGCAAGTCCTCTCTAGTACCCCGAAGGGATAGCTGTCAAGCCCCAGCTCAGTCAACACCCCAGCCTTCCTGGAAGACAATCCAATAGATGGAGACCCACAGTCTCCCTGCCTCAAGCAGAGAACCACTCAGGGAAGGGCTTTCCCTCCAGATCTGAGAAAAGAACAGGCAGGAGAGTGGCTGGGCAGGCAGTAGAGCTGACTCAGGGAGGGATGGTACTTTAGTCAGGGAAAGCAGCATTAGCAAAGGCAGTAACATAGCAGGAATAGAAGATTTTCTGATGCAAGTGGTAATGCTAGAAAAGAGATCTGAATGCCAAGACACTGGACTTTTTATTAAAGAGAACAAGTAATCTTGGAAGGTTCTGAGTAGAGGATACTTGAAAGATTAGTCCCACAGAATGGTAAAGAATGAATCAGAAAGAGAAACGCCTGGAATGGGCCATGGCCATTGTAAAGGAGAACAACAAATCCCAAGGAGGTTTTTCTGGAAGAAGCCAAGTGCCTTGTAGAAAATGGGAAATGGAAAGAGCATTAATCCCTGAGGCCTCCAGGACCCTGGGCAACCTTCCCTCCACATTCCCTTCCCCCTAAATGCTGCTAAAAAAGAGTTCACAGCACCCTCAGCAGTCCCAAGTACCCACCCAGTCACCCATGTCTGATACAACCCCAGCCATCTAATGTCCATCAGTGTCCATCTAATGACCATTCTCCTGGGCCCCAAGGAAACGACCATGCTGTGGTCCTCTGGAGCCTCTGAAGATAACAGCCACCCTGGCACCCAGGCAGCCAGTCCCCTTGCTGCTGCCTACCCAGATACAACCAATTGTTGATGGGACATCTAGCCAGGGCATGTTCTCATGGCCTTTGCAATGCAACACATCCAGCACTATGTTGTTGCTCATAAAACAGTCTACAGTGAGAAAAATGAGCAGAAACACTATAGTTGTCAGGACCACCCAATATACTCCCCAGCCACACACCAAGAACAAAGAAATCATCCTGCCTATCCCTTTCCCAACTGTGCATCACAGTACAGTTTCAGAGAGATTCTAAAATTGGGCCTCATGACAGCCCTGCAAGGCAGGCAGGGCATGATAAGTGTGTTTCAGAGATGAAGACACTGGAGATCAGAGCAATGTAAGATCAGAGCTGCATAGGGGGGAAGGCAATGTGGAGGGAAGGTTGCCCCTGGTCCTAGAGGCCTCAGAAATGCTCTTTCCATTTCCCACTTTCACTGGAGATGAGGACACTGAAAATGAGAGCAACGGGAGAGTTTGCCTGGAGTTACTGAATCAGTAAGCACTCATTCAGTCCCACAGCTAAGGATAGAAAGAACCTGAACATCAAACTCCCAATGTAGTAAGACTTCCCAGAGGAGGTGACATTTGCACAGGATTCTAAAGGATGGGAGCTGGTCTGGGGAAAATGAGACAGTTTCCACCTATGGAGAAATGCAAAGGTGCTCCCTGGGGAAGCAAGCAGGCTGGTGGGATTGAATGAGTGCTTACTACCCAATCATCACTTTCCAACAAAAGCAACCTAGTCTGAGAAGTTCTCTTCTTAGATGTTTCTGCATAGGACAGGAGGCATTATAGTTTAGGAGCCACAATCAGGGATTCCAGGAGCCTACAGCACCACCACAAATAATAGCAAGATCAACCAGAAGGAACACAGAAGCCCTGGTTCCTAGTTTCACTTATGGAAATCCTCATGCAGGGAAGGGGTATCTGGCTCCATATGTGATGTTTCTTGGCAACCACTGTGTCCTAGGGTACCCCTCACTCTAGGCCTTCCTTTGAGGATTCCCACTCCAATGATCTTTTTAGTAAAACCATTAGCTCCCAACCCCCTTCTCCCTGCAGCCTAGACCAACTCTAACCAGAAACAGACCTAATAATTGGGAGTGGGGAGAAGCTATCACCACTGGCAAGGTAACCCTGGTAAACCAGGAGCCCAAAAGTTAGCATGAGCTGATTTAAGATTAACACAACATCTAAATAAGAAAAAAAAAAATCTTGTCTTTAACCACTCATAGTATTATATTTATTTACTTAAGAATGAGGAAATGGGAATTGGAACAAGTGATTATTTATAGCTTCTGCTGAACACCCTTGACTTTTCCAAAGGTGAGCTCCATTTCTTATTTTCATACTTTGTCTCCAGATCCCAATGACAAAAGCTACTGTTTGATATTAAAGCTTCAGTACTTCCAGTTTTTGGTTATCCTCATTTTGCAATCAAATATTTTCTTAACCACACTGATTTTTTTTTTTGGGGGGGGGGGTATTGCTGGGGATTGAATCCAGGGCCTCATGGATTCTAGGAAAATGCTGTATCCCAAATCCAGCTTTTTAAATTTTAAAATGCTGGAGGTAAGGGTGTCAGCAACCCCACCTGAGAAGGCATAGGGAGAAAGAAGCCACAGAAAAATAATTATTCTAATAAGAACCATCCTGGGGCTGGGGATGTGGCTCAAGTGGTAGCACGCTCACCTGGCATGCGTGCGGCCTGGGTTCGATCCTCAGCACCACATACAAACAAAGATGTTGTGTCCGCCGAAAACTGAAAAATAAATATTATAAAAATTAAAAAAAAAAAAAAGAACCATCCTGATCCCTCCTGACACCTGGGTGCCCAGGGGCTGTGAGAGTTCCATTCAGGGATACATTAGCATCATAAATTATATCCTTAGAATCAGAGAAGCCCAGGTGTTCCAATGTCACTTCACACCATCTTCACCAGCACAAAACTTATCCAAAGGCCCACCCTCTAAACTACCCAGATCAAAATATGCTGTCTAGCCTCCCACCTGCCCAGAACACACATCTAACTTAACCCTTCATTGAGCACCCCATTAATGTATTACTAGACAAGCCCTTGGACCTGAGAAGGGTGGGGAAAGCTTTGGACACAGCTGTGCCTAAGCGCCTCTCACCCAACCAGGGAGGTAACTCAAATCAGGGGAAGCTCTTGGGAAATCAACTGAGTCTAGCAAGAGCAGAAGGTAAAAGCTCCAGTGCCCAGGCACTTTGCGTCTCTGCTACCCAGATGTGTACTTTAGTAAGACAAAGCTTATGTTCACACCAGGGAACAAGCCAGGGGAAACTGGGGCCTACACCACTGTCAGGTACCTAAAGAGTAAAACCCTGGCTAAAAGCTTTGTTTGAAAAAGTCATTTGTTGAGACAGGAAGGAGTTGGACATAGTGTAACAATCCAAATATGAAACTTAAGTCTTATAAAAGAGGGAAACCACTCACACAGATTTGAGAGGCACCATGAAAGAAACAGCAATTTATTTTGTGGCAGAATTCTTCAATCAATAAGATATAGAAGACAAACCTCTCATTTTTTATAACAGTTTTATTCAAACAATTACATAAAGTAAGATCTATTATTTTTACATGAAATTCTATTTTTTATTTTAATTTGTTATAATGACAGAATTCATTACAATTCATATTACACATATAGAGCACAATTTTAAGATCTATTCTTTTAAAGCATACAATTCAGTGATTTTTTACTCTATGTGAGAACATATAGAGTAGTTAGGCAAATTAAGATATCTATGATGTCTCTAGATGATACAATCTAATTGGTCCACCATTGTATACATAGTCTACCTGTATTAGCTTTTTTGTTGCTATGACTAAAAGACCTGACAAGAACAATTTTAGAGGAGGGAAGTTTATTTGGGGGCTCACAGTTTCAGAAGTCAGTCCACAGACAGCTGGCTCCATTCCTTGGGACTCACAGTGAAGTGGGACACCATGGCAGAAGAGTATGACAGAGGGAAGCAGCTCACATGATAATCAAGAAGCAGAGAGAGAGAGTCCACTTGCTAGATACAAAATATATACCCCAAAAGCACATCACCAAGCACCTTCTCCAGCCACACCCCATCCACCTTCAGTTACCACTCACTCAGTTAATCCCATCGGGGGACTAATTCACTGATTGGGTTAAGGCTCTCGTAGCCGGATCATTTCACCTCTGAACGTTCTCGCACTGTCTCACATGTGAGCTTTTGGAGGACAACTAATATCTAAGCCATAACATTATCACTAACAGAAACATTGTCATGCAGCACATAACAATATTTACCATAGTTCTCATTACCAGATTCATGTCCAGCTTTCAATAAAAATGTAAAATTATGCTAAAAAATGAGAAAAATAACAGTCCAAAGAAACAAAGTAAGCATCAGACTCAGACATGATAAAGATTCTTGAATGATCAGATAGGAATATGGCTGAACTGAAAAGCATTATCAATGAAATGGATCTAAAATTTATAAAATACTTCATCCAACAATGGAAGAAAACACTCTATTTTACTCATGTGGAATATTCACCAAGATAGACCACATTCTGGGTCATAAAACATGCCTCAGCAGATTTAAAAGAATAGAAATCTTACAACATAAGCTCTCAGACAATTAAATTAAACTAGAAATCGATAACACAAAGGTACCCCTCAAACCCCAAATACATAAAGACATTTTAAAAATAGAACATTGGTCAAAGAAGTTTCCTGAAACTTTAGAGAAGATTAAACTAAATGAAAGTGGAAATAAAACATTAAAATTTGCAGGAAGCAGCAAGAACAATGTTTAGAGGGAAATTCACACAATATGTATTTATTAGAAAAGAAAGATTAAAATCAATAAAACCTTTTATTTCACTTGCCCTATACTGAAGACTTTAATTCTGACATCTTTATGATGTGGATACCATGTGCCACCCCATTTTACAGTCAAGAGAACCAAGGCACTAGGACGTAGGAGGCTTGTTGGCCAAGGTTGCACAGGTATAATGGCAGAGCTGGGATTTACATCCAGGCAATCCCACTCCAAACTCCACATACTTTTTAAAAAATTTTAGTTGTAGATTTCACAATAGCTTTATTTTGTTTATTTAGGTTTTTTTAATGTGATACTGAGGATTGAACCCAGTGCCTCATGTGTGCTAGGCAAGACTCTACCACTGAGCCATAACCCCAGCCCCAAACTCTACATCCTTAACTCTCTGCTACAGGCCAATCTCATGAGACACCCACAACCTCTGTGACTGAACTGAACAGGTGACATGTGCTAATGCCTATACCTACTCACAAAGACAGTTTGGTGACATCTATGGAGAACAACAAGAAATTCTCCCAGCTCCTGAAAGGGCAGACAAGTCATTTCTCTATTCTTTTAAAAACAGGAAATTCTTTCATCCCTGAGATGTTTTTTCTTATCTTCATAAAGAGATTTGACAGAGAGGGAAAAATGTCTTTCTTTTTAATTCAAGGCTATCCTGGACAACCTGGCAAGACCCAGTCTCCAAATAAAAAAGAAATAAATTAAAAGATTTGAGGATGAGTCTCTGTGGTAGAGCACCACTGGTTCAACCCTTAGCACTGCAAAAAAAAAAAAAAGAGTAATAAAAATAAAGTGATACCATCTTATAAAATGTGTTACCTTGAGGAGAGAACCCACACAGAAAAGAATTTTGAGATATAAGTTGTTATAATACCACAAATATCCTCAAGTGTGGGAGGCCATCCTTGCACGTGATTTGAGTTACCTCCCTGGCTGGGAGAGACGCACTTAGGCACAGCTGTGTCCAAAGCTTTCCCCACCCTTCTCAGGTCCAAGGGCTTGTCAGTTCGGAGGCATGTCTGGCCACTACCCTAAAGACCCAATCATCGCCCCTGACCTTGGGATGCTGCCCCCCTTAATCTTCATTGGATGGGATTTTCCCCAGAATTTTTTCTTCCCCAATAAAAGTCCACTCCCTGGCGTGTTTTTTCTCTCTCTCTCTCTTGCTCTCTCCTTCTCTCCCCTCTTCAGTAAACCTCAATACCACAATGGGTGGCTGAAGACTGGAGCTAGGAGGAGCCATCCTGGAGCTGGTTTAAAGGTAATTAGAGTCTTGTCTCTTTAATTCAAAACTCCCTAAAGATTTCTCACGTTTTGAACCTTCATTCATGAAGCTGGTGCTGGTCGCAGGTTAAACTCAAGACAATGGACAAATATAAGTTTGTACCTTTGACAGAGCTCCCTGGCTGCCATGCAGTGCAGGCAGCCTATTGGTCTCTGCCAAGAAGTGGCAGTGGAATAGGGAGCAGCACAGTAGCAGCATGGAGCCCATAATATAGGCAGGGTACACCTGAGGTGCAATGAGGCAGCACCAAGATGAGCCAAGCCACGCTGACCTGTCACCCCAGCATCAGCATGGCCGCACACAGTGAGGTGCTGCAGCCCCATCTCAGGGCCTTAAAATCCCATTCCCTGACCTGCCACAAAAAAAATGGAAGTGGGCAAACTTGAATGGAAGTTGGGACTCAAGAATTGACCAATAGTATTACTATGTTTCCAAGTCCTAATTAGCATAAGTTTGGACCAATAGCAGTGAATCAAGTGCTATACAAACCCCTAGATTAGCACACTCCAGTAGAGAACACCTGCTATTGGGTCCCCTCTTACACTCACTCATCCTGATCAGTGGCATTCATTCTTCAAATTCACGAGACAAGAACCCTGAAAGAAGAAGAAATAGATGATGAACTGCTGGGGTCTGCTGCAACATTGGAGGGCATGGCCCACTGCCACAGTCTGTCTGGGCACAATTCAGGAGCCACTTGTCAAAAGAAACTAACTTTATTTTTAGAACTACAAACGCCAAACAAAACAGCTCCTCAGTAAAAAACCCTCAGAGCCCAACTGCCATCACCGGCTTCCCACAAGCCCCTCACCCCCACACCAGCCCCTCCACCTCCCACAATCCTCCTGCTCTTGAGGCCGATTGGCTGAGTTGTGTGGGCGGAGCCAAAGAAGTCCCCCAATGAGCAGCTCCATGGAGGAGCCAATCAGCTAGATGTTGCTGGGGCCGCTGTGAGCCAATCATCAGCTGGCAGCTGGAAGTTTGCTGGCAGCTGGAAGTTTGCTGGGGCCCCTTTGGCTGTGGCTCTCAACAGCCCACCATTAAGAACTGCAACACTTCTTGGCCGCAGAGGCCTGCAGCTTGCGCAGACCCCACCTGGCAGCAGAAGCAGTGGATCAAGATTCATCTCAAAACTCTAGTTTCACCTTCAAAAACTACAGAAAGAAGAGTAATTTAAGGATAAATCAAGCAGAAAGGAAATAAGAAAAATTAAAGCAGTAATCATGAAAATAAAACCATGAAATCAATACAGAAAGTCAACAAAGCCAAAAACTGGTTCTTTGAAAAGATCAATATAATTAATAAACCTCTAGTCAGGCTAACAAGGGGGAAGAGAGAAGACACAAATTGCTAATATTGGAAGTAAAAGAGGAGTCATCACTACTGATCCCTGGAATAGTAAAAGGATAATAAAAGAATATGATGAACAACTTTAGGTCCACAAATCTGGGAACTTAGATGAAGCCAATCCTTCTTCCCAGGGTACATCATTGTTGTTATCTGCTGTTGTTATTGTTATTTTGCCATTTGTTTGTTTGTTTGTTTGTTTAGTCACTTGCAAGGACTTTCTGTAAAGTCAGGATTCTTTGATAGGTGTGGCCACTGAAGTCTCTAGTCAGTTAACTTAGTGGTCAGCTAAAGACTGTTCAGAGATTTCCTTAAACATCTTCAACCAGTAAGTCTCCCAGCCTCTTCAAAGAGAGGCTATATGAGTTTGGAGCATGCCTTCAATGTTCCAGCAGGCAGTTTACAACCCTGCCTTAGTTTTTCTTCTGTGCAGACAGAGGTGAGAGATTAGGACCTTCTGAGGTCTTTCCTGGGCATGTACATAGCCTTTCTCTTACACTTGGCCCTTTGAGATTCCCAATAATATGTGAGAACTTTTCAAAATCCCATATGGTACATCTCATATCCATTTTGCTTTTTTTTTTGGGGGGGGTCAGTCTGTTGTAAGCCCCAATTATTGTTGTCATGGGCAGCTATGACTACTGCCACTGCCACTGACTATTTTCAACAAACCCCCTAAGAATATGGCTATTTAGAGAATGAGCTTTGAGTCAGGTCAAATGAACATAAGCTTGAAATGAAACTTTTAGGGAACTATGAGATAAATTAAATAATGATAATTCTTCAAGGATGGAGCCTCAGGGAAATCCAAACCCATTATCTCCCCTCCAGTAATTATTAAGCAACCAGTTGTTATGGCTACTGAGTTTAAAGGTTGTGGATTTTCAAGACAAAGCTAGGAAGAAGCTGGGACAAAGAGGATAAAATAGAGCAAGTTAAATGCCACTAATCTCTAGTTTTCTTAAGTAAACATACCCTGGGCTGTTTCGAGCCTTTATTTAATTTCTAGAGCTCTGTAAAGGTTGATATTGACCATTTTTTCCTAGTGTTCTCATTGCCTTTTATGGAGGAGCATGTTTGGAGCAGCCTTTATTCTGTTATTCTGCAAGTGTTAATCTCTAAACTCACATTTTGCTGGTAAAGAAACTGAGAAAGGTGACTTGTCCAAATTAATGAAGAGTTATGGTTTGGATCTTTAATGTGCCCCAAAGGCTTATGTGTTGTCCCCAGTAGGTGACACCACTGAGAGGAGGTTGGACTCTTTAAGAGGTGGGGCCCAGTAAAAGGAAGTTAGGTCATTGAGGTTCTCCTTAGGGGAAATACTGGGACCCTACACTCTTCCTCTTTCTATTTTCCTACCTGCTGTCATGAGGTGAGCAGTTTCCTCCACCATGTGTGTCTGCCATACATGATATACTGTCTCACCACAGGCCTAAAAGCAAGTGAGCCAAGCAATCATGGACCGAAACCTTTGAAACTGTGAATCAAATAATTCTTTTCTCCTTTTAAGTTGATTTGTCTCAGGTATTTGTTACAGCAATGGGAAGCTGACTGATACACAAAAACAGTGGAAGGATCGGAAAGGACAAAACCTAGTCCTTCTGCACACTGCCCAGCCTCTGGCTTTTCTGTCCTTCATTTCTCGGGCTCCAAAGAATTATGGGTTAAAAATCACTCAAAAGCAGGATAGAAATTATTTCAAAAAGCCCAGAAAAGGAAATAATTCCCCCCCTCCAAGTGTATATTAATATTTAACAATGGCTTATGTGTCAACCCCAGGCCTAACATTGGGAGGCTCACAGGAAGGGAAATGAAGATAAACAAACATTAGTGACAGTTTTTTTAAAAAAAAAAAAAAGGTATCAGAAAGAAGCTGGGATTGAGTGCTGAGTTCAGGACAGAGAGATGCCTTCCCAGCTGACTCATATGTTACTAAGCTCCTGTATGGAGGGAAAACAATGAATAATGTCACATATACTGGGCCCTCCAGCAACATTTACACCACATTGGATTCCCAGCACCAGCTGGAGCTACTTTGCAACTGAAGTGAGTCACTACTGATGTCAACACAGGCCCTGAGTAGGGGCTTTGCCTCAACATTCCCCCCACAGAGGCAGCAGATCCCAGAGTCTATCTAATAAAAGGCTGCCAGCTCTGAAAACAAAGAAAAAGCCCTTGTCAGGGAACTCCTCCAAAAGTGCCTTCCCTTGCTCCTCCATTCTCTCATTCCACTTGTAGATCAGCTCTTGACAGAAGTCGCTGTTGATCTCCTGAGCAGTGATGTGTTCCTGAGGCTGGAGCATGGCATTTATGAAATTGGGAACCTCTACCACAAGAAAAAGAAAAAGAAAACAAGGGCAACAGGGTAACTAACAAAGTTGCTTCATTTAAGCATCTAATCCTGCGGCCTGGATGACAAGTTAAGAGAAGGGTGAGGGGGGACACACTATTCTTGGTGTCTCCTGTCTGCTACACTTCTGACTATAACCAAAGTGAAAGAATATTAAGTGAAGTTCACTGAAAAGCCTTAAAATAATAATAAAAATAATTTAAAAAATAATAAAAAGGCTTAAAACTCAGATTTAAAATAATACTTCCATTCCACTTAAAAGATTGTGTTTGGTGCTATGTATGTATTAGAGACCATATCTTTGTGCCGCAGTCTGGCTGGGCAAAATAATCTTGAGGGTGACAAGCAACTTGTGAAGATACATCGGGAGCCGCTTTATTGCAGGACAGCAGAGGTATATATACTTAATTAATTACACACAGCTTATCTTAATTAACATAAACTAGATACAGCAGTCAACCAATAAGGAATCCTCATCATCTTAATGATTACACACAGCTTAACTTAATTGACATAATCTAGACACAGCAGTCAGTCACTAAGGAATCTCTATCATCTTAATGGCTTGCTGGCGTTACTTCTCAAACCACTCCTCTTGGCAAAGTGCCAGGTGCCATCTTAACTTGGTTGTGGTCCTCATCATCTTTGTATAGTCCATGCACAGTTTTAACTTGATTCACACTTTTTTCATAAAAGAAATGTTACATGATTACAGATCTTAATCATTTTGATTCCACTACCCAAAACATGGCGTTTCTTCTTTACAACTATTTTTTTGTTTTAATTAGTTATACATGACAGTAGAATGCATTTTGATACATCATATATAATGGAGTATAATTTCTCATTCTTTTGGTTATACATGATATAGAATTATATATGTACATAGGGTAAAAGTGTCTGATTCATTCTACTATCCTTTCTATCCCCATACCCACTCCCCTCCCTTCATTCTCCTCTACTTAAAGTACTCTCCTCTTCCTTAGCTCCCCACATTGATATGCATCAGCATATCAGAAAACATTTGGCCTTTGGTGTTTGGGTATTGGTTTATTTCACTTAGGGTGATATTTTCCAGTTCCATCCATTTACCAGCAAATGCCATAATTTCATTTAAGGCTGAGTAATATTCCAATACACACACACACACACACACACACACACACACATTTTTTTATTCATTCATCTACTGAAGGGCACCTAGGTTTGTTGCATAGTTTAGATATTGTGAGTTGATCTTCTATGAACATTAATATGGCTGCATCACTGTAATATGCTGATTTTAAGTCCTTTGGGTATAAATCAAGAAGCAGGATAGCTGGGTCAAATGGTAGTTCCATTCCAAGTTTTCTGAGGAACCATACCACTTCCATAATAGTTGTACCAATTTGCATTCTCACCAGCAATGTATGAGTAGGCCTTTTTCCCCACATCCTGGCCAACATTTATTGTTATTTGTATTCTTGATAATTGCCATTTTGACCCAAGGAAATAAAATCTTAGAGTAGTTCTGATTTGCATTTCTCTAATTGCTAAAGATGTTGAACATTTTTCATATATTTGTTGATCAATTGTATTTCTTCTGTGAAGTGTGTGTTCAGTTCCTTAGCCCATTTATTGATTGGGTTATTTGGGTTTTTAGTGTTAAGTATTATGAGTCCTTTATATATCCTGGAGATTAATGCTCTATCTAAGGTGCATGTGATAAAGATTTTCTCCCATTCAGTAGGCTCTCTCTTCATGTTATTGGTTGTTTCCTTTGCTAAGAGGAAGCTTTTTAGTTTGAATCCATCCCATTCATTGATTCTTGATTTTCCTTCTTATACTTTAGGGGTCTTGTTAAGGAAGTCAGAGTCTAAGCCAACATATTGAAGATTTGGGCCTACTTTTTCTTCTACTAGGTGCAGGGTCTCTGGTCTAGGGCCTAACTCTTTGATCCACTTTTAGTTGAGTTTTGTGCAGGTTGAGAGATAGGAGTTTAATTTCATTTTGTTACATGTGTATATCCAATTTTTTCAGCACCATAGAGAAAAATAGGCTATCTCTTCTCTAGTGAATCCAAAAACATTTCAATAAACATTTACCTGTTTTATAAATTTTATACATTTAACATTTTTATTATTTCTCCACTTCCTATTTCTCTCTCTTGGGTAAATATTTCATGAGATGAGGACACTGGTCCTAGAGGGGAGAGACAACACACTCCACTATTTCAGAAGCTGAGTTGGCACTGGCCACTTACTTCCACAAGATTCTAGAGGGGGAGGGGTGAAGAGAGGGGAAGAGAATGTTCCAGAGTTCCATGGCAGCTTGCTCAAAAAGCCTAGTAAACATCTGTCTCACCTTTCTCCTGTTGGGGGGCTGAGATCCTCTGAGACCTGACAAGTCACTTGGCTCCCCTTGATGGTCCACAGCAAAAGGCCTGTCCTAGGCATACACTGACACCACCACAACATGGCCACACTCATTCAGTAATAATGCAGGATAGAATGATCTTGGCAGTGCCCCATAAGAATTCCACAAGCATTCTAGGTTCAGTGTGCATACCGGTAATCCCAGCTCCTCCAGACACTCAGACAGGAGGATCACAAGTTTTGCTCCATCATTTCTCAAAAGTGTCAAGTCAATCAAGAGGCCAGTGGATTTGGATACCTTCCTCTCCCTGACAGCTGATTCATGGGGCCTGCTGCTGAACCCTCTGAAGCTTCACCCTGAACTGCAATCTTGGAATTAGTCCTGATCAATACCCCTCTCCATTCTTAGAAGCTTCAAAAAGAATGCTCATTAGCTGAAGTATCTCAGTCAATGACATCTAAATCTGCCAATTTTATTTTTAGAGCCCTACATGACACCTGTCCTTGGTACACCCAGATGCCTCTGGGTGATGTCTTTGTTCCTCATCTCAACAGAAGGCAAGGCCACTCACCAGGGAGCTGCTATGGCTGAAGATGACAGAGCTGAGGTCGTCACAGTTATAGAGTATAATGAGATGGTTCATGATATAGGTCATCTGAGATCTGACGAGTCACTTGGCTCCACTTGATGGTCGACAGCAAAAGGCCTGTCCTAGGCTGCCTGCTCACAGGCTCTTCTGCTGCAGGAGGGTCTGGTCCAAAGCAAATATAACCTGAAGGATGGGAAAAAACACAACTCCCTTTTAAGTTCAATGACAAGGCAACTGTTTGCTTATTTCTCTTGTCCACAGCTGGCAATAGCCTCATCTCTCATTATACAAGGATCCTGTTGCTAAAAAAGAGAGCACAAACCCCTGGCTGGTGCCCAAAGAAAAGGAGGCCTAAATCAGCCCTGATCAGATCACATCTGGGAAAGAGTTCTAAGAGAAACACAGACAACCTGGAACTCTTCCATGAGAGCTACATGGAGGTAAGGAGACCCAAGAGCTGGCCTGTGGGAAATGACTGGAAAATCTAGGAGATGGGAAAGAGAGCAGACTAGGAACACACAGACAGGCCTAAATACCAGTAGGTTCCAAATACATGTAGGACTGCACAAGAATCTATCGATATACACACATCTTTTCTAACCATCAGTGTAGTATTGCAGTTAATGAATTCACTAGATCCAATGGTGGTTTAATGAAAGTTAATGTTAAAAAAAAAAAAGGAAAAGAGAGCTAAATGAAATTTGCCAAGTTTTATTTATATGGAACTTATCAGAGTCTTTGATACACTAATGAGCAACATAGTTCTTCCTGAGTGGGAAAAGAGCATGCTTACTTGAGTAATATATCACAAGATCATCTATGATGAGAAATCAAGATTCAAGGAATTTTGCTAAACAAGGAATTCTGTCTGGCACTGGAGAGCTACAGGAAAGGGGGTCTGACATCATGTGAGATATTCCCTAAAAGATTATGGACAACACTTAAGATCCTGTGGAATTTTCTATCACCTTTTCCTAGAAATGGATATAGATATATAATCTCTGACAGCTACTTTTCCATCTGCTTCTCAAGTAATCAATGTATAAGATGCTGTCTTTGCTGGGACATTTTCTCCTTTGCACAAATGTTCTCAGTCCATCAAAGCACTCTGACCAGAGGTCTTCACTAAGACAATTTCAACTCTCCAGGGACAGCACAAAGGTCTCATGTCAACAAAACACCCTCATTAGTCCCAGCAACCCACCCCCCTTTTAAAATATGTTTTAGTTACTGATGGACATACTACCTTTATTTATTTATTTTTATGTGGTGCTGAGAATCGAATCCAGTGCCTCACACATGCGAGGCAAGTGCTCCACCACTGATCCACAAGACCAGCTCCCCCGCCCCCCCCCTTTTCCTCTTTCACACACTGTCCTCCTCATTTTCATGGGAAAAACAAAAAGATGTGTTGATTTGCTCCCCACAGGCCATTGTGGCATGGGCCTATCTGCACACATGTGTCTTGTCTTAGTATGTTTGTGCTGCTACAACAAAATCCCTAAACTGTGCGGTATATAGACATTCATAAAGTCCAAGATGAAGGCACCAGTCAGTATTTGGTCTGATGAGCGCGCTCTTGCTGTGTCTTTGCATGGCAGAGGCAGAAAGGCCAGCCAGCCAGTGCTGTAGGAAACCTCTTTTATAAGGGCCTTAATGCCCTTCCTGGGAGAATGCCTTGTGACCTGTTCCCCTTTTAAGGTCCCCACCTCTCAATACCATCACATTGGCAACACCTGGAGTTTGGAAAGGACACATTCAAACCGTAGCACCTCCCTACTTCCACATTCCTTCAGTTATTCTAACTTTCTTCTTCCTGTCATGCAGTCTTAACCAAAGACAGATGCTTTTTTGTAAAATCCCCTCCCCTCCTCTCTTTTCTGATATTTCTCCTGCTCTTGCATAGGCACCTTCAGCCTCTCCTGGGAGGCATTTTCCCCAGGGCCTGAAGACCAGCTCTTCTATCTAGCATATTCCTACCCTCCCAGTCCTTTATTTGTGACAAGCCCAGAGCTGAGCTGATGGCCCATCCAGCTGGTTATTAGTGGTCACAGCCCAGAGATAAAGATGGAAATACACTCACAAATTGCAAATTACAGTATAAGTGAGGCAATTCAGGCTTCCACAGTTATAAGCCCTGCAGTTTATGACAATCAGGACCTACCCCAAACCATGGGGAATTGCTGACTTCAGATTACCTAAAGTAAAAACCTTTGGAGGGGAGGATGAGAGGCATTATGAAGCACCTGTCAGGTGTGCCTAGCCTCAGGCCAAGTTTTCACACATTCTTTCTCAATAGATCTCAGGCTATCTTCTCTCAAAGTTTTTTTTTTTTTTTAAGAGGAGAGAGAGAATTTTTTTAATATTTTTTTTTTTTTTTAGTTATTGGCGGACACAACATCATTGTTTGTATGTGGTGCTGAGGATAGAACCCGGGCCGAACGCACGCCAGGCGAGCGCGCTACAGCTTGAGCCACATCCCCAGCCCTCTCTCAAAGTTTTAATAGCTCACAAATACCTGCATATGGGCTTTGCTATTCTCCTAAAGGCATTCAGAACAAACTCAGGTGACCTATTGCTAATAGACCTTCTTCCAAGGGTATTCATCAATTTTTTTCAAAAAATTTCTTGGTATTTAGAGCCATTTATTCTAACAGACTTGCCAGTCTGCAAACAAAGGAGGGAGAGATAATGTATGGCCCACAAAGATATTAATCAAATAAAAAAGAATTTTGTTTATGCAGCCCATTCTCAACACACTCAAATGTCAAATTCATTTTAAAGACATTTCACCTTATCATGAAGGGTTTACAACACTTATGATTTAAGCTTTAAAGAAGTTTGTATCCCAGAACAAAGCTAATAACATTAATAATTTTCTGAGTGTTTCTGACTCATATCAGGACCATGCTATGTGCTTAGCTTAGGTTCTCATTTATCTTTTCAATATCCTAAAAATAATTTTTAAAAACTATTGTTTTTTAATCATATTTTAAAGATGAAGAAAATGCTGAGCCTGGTGGCAATGCCTATAATTCAGCTATCTGAGAGGCTGAGGCAGGAGGATTCCAAGTCAAGGCCAACCTGGGAAACTTAGTGAGACTCTAAGTTTTTAAAATGTTTAGACTATAACTTGCCTCTAATCTTTGTATCTTTTATTTTTTGGAACTGAAAGAATTCTCATCATCCATTATGCTATGTTGGATGTTCTTGATGATACTTGGTCTCTCAATCACTCAGTTTCCAGAATCCTAGAGAAACCCAGGATTACTATTGGACTTTTGCTTCCCACTGCATTTATAGGTCAGTAGTAGAGCTCTTGCCCATGCATGTGTGGAGCCCTGGGCTCAATTCCCAAGATGAAAAAAAAGTAAGAAAAAGAAATCAAACAACTTGTTCAAGTAATATAGGCTAGAAAACCAAAACAGAGTTTGACCACAGTCTAATGCCAGAGCCAAATCTTCACCTATGTTGCATATGAGGGTATGTTGCTACCACTTAGCACTAATTGGTTTTTGGTATATGATCTAATTTAAATTACAAGGCTTAATCTAAGGGCCTATAAACCTGGAACTAGGAGCCCTCAGAGCAGTTCTCTTTGACCTCTATCAAAAGTCAGCCTTGGTGGGCTGGGATTGTGGCTCAATGGTAGAGTGCTTGCCTAGCATGTGTGAGGCACTGAGTTCAATTCTTAGCATCACATATAAATAAATAAATAAAGGTCCATTGACACCCTTGCCCGACTCTGGTTACCATCTATATTATTGAGACATCATCTGCTGATCTTCCTTCTTTTGTATGCTTATATTGTTATTAGGACATTAAAATAGTTGATAGGAATTTAGTGCATTATAATAATTCAAGATATCAAACACTTTGTTATTCAGAATTACAGACAGTCCCTGGTGGAAAGTGGACATCAGGTTGGTAATCTGGCTAATGGTGCTCATTAATTGCAATTCTCAGATCCTACTGTCCTCGAGGACCAGAAGACCTGGGAACATTAGTCAATGGGAAGTAGGTGGGAGTGGGAAGCAAAAGTCCAATAGTAATCCTGGGTTTCTCTAGGATTCTGGAAACTGAGTGATTGAGAGACCAAGTATTATCAAGAACATCCAACATAGCATAATGGATGATGAGAATTCTTTCAGTTCTAAAAAATAAAAGATACAAAGAATAGAGGCTAGTTATAGTCTAAATGATCCTGAAGTCCATTCATTCATTCATTCTCCATCCAATCATTCAATCAATACATAGTGACTGCATGCTTACTCTTCTAAGCATTGAAGATAAAGTCATGGATGAGAAAGACAAGATCCTTGTCCTTAGGGAACCTCCATTTTACCTGGAAGAGGGTATTGTCAAGAAGAATCTGAGAAAAAAATGTTTTTCCTTAGAACATTTTGGAAGGAGGGTAAGAGGCAGAGGCCCAAAGTTAAACACTTGCTCTGTGATCTCAGATTTGCCATCAAATCAAAACACTCCATCATTCTAGGACAAGGGATGCCATTGCTACTTTGCCTTGGCAGAGAAGTCACCTTGGGTCATGAGCACAGTCTGGAGGCCATATTTAGAAACATATGTATTTTAAGACATTTGAAGAGTAGATCTCAGAAACCCACAGCTTCCTCAGAAACCCACAGCAGCATCTCTGAAGGTCCCCTTTCTGGCATGACTAACAGCTGTTGGTCATTTATATGTGATTTACTCTCCTTGCTGTGCTAGGCCAAGTTTGAGCAAGTCTGACAAATTTTGGGTTTCAGGGTGTGACTTGCAGATAAGTAAATTCATCAGGGGGTAAAAAAAAAACTCCATTTAGTTTAAGTTGCCCAGAGCTATTCTAGATGGGATGTCATCACTGACCTAGTCTCCTAGGCACTACAGGATCAAGAAAAGTGCACACAACTGGGACACAAGGACTATTCCTGGAAAGCCAAAAATCCAAAAATAGAAGACAGTAGGTGACCAGAGGGAAGACGAGGTCAGAAAGTTCTGACTGAGTCTGCCCACCTTCCTCTACTTGTTCACTGCCCCTTTCCTCCTTTCTAACCAACCTCAACCACCCCCCTTTTCTACATTCAATTCTTTCCTTTACAGTTTCCACGAAGGCTTCCTTCCTCACATGTTGCATGAGGTTCCTAGGGACACTGTTATAAAGTACCTCAAACTCAGTCACTTAAACATCAGAAATGTTTTGTCTCACCATTATGTTTGTAATCAAAATGCCCACAGGGACTCACTGTCTATGGAAGCCTTAAGGAAGGATCCCACCTAGGATTTTCCTACCTTCATGCCTTCAATCTACATGTAGAGTTCTTTCTGTGTATCTGTCTCTTGGCCCAAGTGTACCCTTCTTATAAGGGCTCATCATGTTAGGTTCGGGCCCACCCTAAAGACCTCATCTTAATTTCAACATCTACAATGATCCTATGCCCAAATATGGTCCCATTTTGAGGTGCTGAGTATTAGGATTCTGGAGGATTGGGACATGACTCAACCTATAATAATCTCAGCTCAACTTTTTTTTTTTACAGTTAATA
Organism: Urocitellus parryii; assembly: GCF_045843805.1. Classification (NCBI taxonomy): domain Eukaryota; kingdom Metazoa; phylum Chordata; class Mammalia; order Rodentia; family Sciuridae; genus Urocitellus; species Urocitellus parryii. The sequence goes on from NC_135542.1 coordinate 103,170,815, forward strand.
TGCATATGGTAAAAATTCCAAAAAGTATGTAGAAATAAACATTTTCCTCTAATTCTTATTCTCCAATCACCCTCCCTAAAAGCAACTGCTGCTGCCAGAATCTTGTATCTCCTTCATGGATGGTCTCTGCATGTAAAAACAGGGACATGGATGGATGATCCACAGATCGATCAATAGATAGATGAATCAATTACAGATAGAGATAGACATAGGCATATAAAAACACCGAGATACAGTGATATTTACTTTTTTTTTTTTTTGGACTTTAAGTAAACCATAAAACCTTTCTGTGAACAAACACTGAAGTTAATATAAAATAAACCAGAAACAAAAAGCCAAGGTTTGGGGAATGATTTCCTTTATTGTTTTTTAAGGAGCTATAGCCTGAATCATCCTTAAACATGTGATAATGTTGAGATAGGGATTTGGGCGGGGAAGTGGGAGATAGTGAGTCTCAAAGGAAATGCCCACAAGTAACTGAGATGAAGAAAGCAGTCTTAGATCTTTTTTTTTTTTTTTTAGAGAGAGAGGGAGAGAATTTTTTTATTTATTTTTTAGTTTTTTCAGTGGACACAACATCTTTGTTTGTATGTGGTGCTGAGGACCGAACCCAGGCCGCACACAAGCCAGGCGAGCGTGCTACCGCTTGAGCCACATCCTCAGCCCCCAGCAGTCTTAGATTTTTAGGACATGCCCTTGGGCCATGCACCTTGTAAAATGAGGGAAATCCACAAGCACAGAGGAGACTGGTGCAAAACTGCATCTCCACCCTGGCTCCACCTTCAGTCAGGTCCATAACTATGCCTCTCCACAAAAATTGGATGACATCCCAAGGAGGGTCTTCTCACTCTCTAGGTAGCCCACATCCTCCCTTGAATGTGGATCTACTTTCTAAATAAACCTTTGTCTATGCCTTTCTCTGGTGCATGATGAAATTCTTTTCCATCAGGTTGAGAACCCTTTTGTTCCTGATTAGAAGTTCCCCTCCACTCTGTGAACTTCTTAGACCCTTTTCTGGAGTCATCTCTTCTCCTGTGACAATATCAGTCATTAAAGGAAATCATAGAACAGGAAGACGGAAATTTCCAACTGCATGAAAATACAAAATTAAGGTTCCCTGCAGCCTTTCAAGTAAGAAGTCCATTGGTGCAGACTCCCCAGGAAGTATCCCCATGGCCCCCAAGCCAAAACTGTCAATGGGACTTCTGCTAAAAGAAGAACAGGAAGAGGCAGCAATCTGACCCCTCTAAGGTATACTAAGGCACCTCTCCTTAGATGAGGGTTGCCTGACTCTGCAGACCCAAGCACCTCTAAGGTAAGGAGAAGCAAAATGCCTAACTTCTCTTGCACATACTACCCTAGTTATGACATCCAGGTCAGAAAATTCAAAGATAGCCTCTAATTGACCCTTCAAGTCCTGCTAACTAATATCCCTCATCTGGAGGTCACAGTGTTGGGTCACTTTCCATCTCTGGGAGAAAAATTCACAAACCATCTTCTTCTCAGAGACCATTCTATTATGCAAGGTGTACGCTAAGTGTCAAATCACTGTGCCCTCCTACCCAACCTCCTACTCAAACCACAGCCCCTAAAGGGACATGATTCCAGTGTTCTTTCCCTCTCTATGCCATGCCATTTACACCTGTGTTGAAAAGGGGTTCAATGCCCTAGCACTGGCTACCAAGAGTATTTCTATCCGCACAGGATAGCCTCAAAAATCATCCACAAGCAAAAAGTATTCATATCTAGATCAAATACCAATTGTTTCATTACAAATCTCTTAATTTGCATGAGTTTAGATTTCAAGAGGGTAACAAGACATCAAGAAAGGAAAATTACTGGAAATTATTACAATAGGATAAAATTCCCATTTTGCATGGAGTTTCCAATGGTAAAAAGACAAAAGAGGTTTACTATTCTCCTGGAAAACACGGTAAGATAGATATGCTGCTACTTTCACATTAGACCTTGCCTTGTATTATATACTATATGTCTTTTTTTTTAAAAAAAAAAAAAAAGATGATTATCAGTCCAACCTAAATCATATCATCTTATCAGCAGAATACTACTCTTTCTTCCTCCAATGAAACAGGCTCAGCCTATCTGCACTGTCTCCTGAGAGGCTGCTTCACTAGAGAAAATAATAAGTTTATTACAAGACAGTTCACACCAGTGTTTCAATTTACCCTCTACTCTCTCCTTGCCTCCCCACAGTCCTCCTTTTCTCTCCCTTTCTTTCTGGGCTGAGGATGTTACAGTGGGACTCTTTCTCTTTCCTGAGACTTCCTGAGACTTCTGTGGGACTGGAAGATGCCTTTTTTCTCAAACACAAAAGCCCCTCAGGGATTCTCTCTTACTTTTCAGCACTTTCATCCCCCTCAGATCAAACTGCTTCTCTGCATATGAAAGACATTGCCCATTATGAGGCTCACACCACCTCCACTAGCCTCCAACTCTCCCAGGCTTCCAAACAAAGGGCTTCCCATTGGCTCAGGAACTCACCTCACTTTCTGGGGCATGGGGTTGCTCTGTCTTCTTTTTTTCTTAGTTCATTTTTGAGAATCATTTAGTCCCTTGAAGATAGTTTGGGAAAGTAGGTAAAGAGTCTCCCTTGTCCTCAGGGCATTCACCCCAATAACTTTTTAAGACACATTGAAGATGCCTCATCCTGGCCTCTCCACCTTTCCCAGGTATCCAGGCAGTGGGGATGTTCTCAGGCTCATTTTCTCCCTTACCAGTCACCATTTAAAATCCCTTCTCCCTTACCTGAAAGAGGACTAGTCTCTTAGAATTGTCTAGACCAGCCTCAAAGTAAGATGGTAATAAAAGTCCTGCTTCAGTCTTTGTCATGCTGCCATGCTTGAGAGCTAAAATTTCCATGCACTTCTTTGGACAATTCTCAATAAAATTCTGGCAAATCAAATACAAAAACATATCAAAAAGATCATGCACCATGATCAAATGGGATTCATTCCAGGGATGCAAGGTTGGTTCAACATACGGAAATCAATAAATGTAATTCATCACATCAGTAGATTCAAAGACAAGAATCCCATGATCATCTCAATAGATGCAGAAAAATCATTTGACAAAATACAGCACCTTTACATGTTCAAAACACTGAAAAACTAGGGATAACAGGAATATGTCTCAACATCATAAAGGTTATCTATGCTAAGCCTCAGGCCAACATCATTCTGAATGGAGAAAAATTAAAGGCATTCCCTCTAAAGACTGAAACAAGACAGGGATACCCTCTTTCACCACTTCTATTTAATATTATTCTTGAAACACTGGCCAGAGCAATTAGATGAAAGAAATTAAAGGGATTCATATAGGAAAAGAAGAACTTAAATTAGCACTATTTGCTGACGATATGATTCTATACCTAGAAAACCCAAAAAGCTCCACCAGAAAACTTCTAAAACTAGTAAATGAATTCAGCAAAGTAGCAGGATATAAAATCAACAATCATAAATCAAAGGCATTTCTGTATATCAGTGACAAATCCTCTGAGAAGGAAATGACGAAAACTACCCCATTTACAATAACCTCAAAAAAATATATATATACTTGGGAATCAACTTAACAAAAGAGGTGAAAGATCTATATAATGAAAACTACAGTACCCTAAAGAAAGAAATCAAAGAAGATCTTAGAAGATGGAAAGAAATACCTTGCTCTTGGATAGGCTGAATTAATATTATCAAAATGACCATACTACCAAAAATATTATACAGATTTAATGCAGTTTCGATCAAAATCCCAATGGCATTCCTCATAGAAATAGAAAAAGCAATCATGAAATTCATCTGGAAAAATAAGAGACCCAGAATAGCTAAAGCAACCCTTAGCAGGAAGAATGAAGCAGGTGGCATCACTATACTTTAAGCTTAGAGAAATAGTAACAAGGGCTGGGAATGTGGCTCAGGCGGTAGCGCGCTCGTCTGGCATGCGTGCGGCCCGGGTTCGATCCCCAGCACCACATACCAACAAAGATGTTGTGTCCGCCGAGAACTAAGAAATAAATATTAAAATTTCTCTAAAAAAAAAAAAAAAAAAAAAAAAGAAATAGTAACAAAAACAGCATGCTATTGGCATCAAAACAGACTGGTAGACCAATAGTACAGAATAGAGGACAGAGAGTAACCCACAAAATTACAATAATCTTATATTAGACAAAGGTGCCAAAAATATGCATTAGAGAAAAGATAGCCTCTTCAACAAATGGTGCAGGGAAACTGGAAATCCAGATGCAACAAAATGAAATTAAATCCCTATCTCTCACCACACACAAAACTCAACTCAAAATGGATCAAGGACCTAGGAATTAAAACAGAGACTCTGTGTATAATAGAAGAAAAAATAGGCCCTAATCTTCATCATGTGGGATTAGGCCTCAACTTCCTTAATAAGACTCCTATAGTGCAAGAATTAAAACCAAGAATCAATAAATGGGATGGATTCAAACTAAAAAGTTTCTTCTCAGCAAAAGAAACAATCTATGGGAGAGAGAGAACTTATATCCTGGGAGCAAATTTTTACCCCTCACACATCAGATAGAGCACTAATCTCTAGGGTATATAAAAAACTCAAAAAGCTAAGCACCAAAAAAGCAAACTACCTTAATCGATAAATGAGTCAGGGACCTGAACAGACTCTTCTCAAAAGAGGACATACAATCAATCAACAAATATATAAAAAAATGTTCATCATCTCTAGCAATTAGAGAAATGCAAATTAAAACTACTCTAAGATATCATCTCACTCCAGTCAGAATGGCAGCTATTATGAAGACAACAAGTGTTGGCAAGGATGTGGGGGAAAAGGTACACTCATACATTGCTGGTGGAACTGCAAATTGGTACAGCCATTATGGAAAGCAGTATGGAGATTCTTTGGAAATCTAGGAATGGAACCACCATTTGACCCAGCTATCCTCTCCTCAGACTATACCCAAAGGACTTAAAAATTGCATACTACAGGGACACAGCCACATCAATGTTTATAGCAGCACAATTCACAATAGCTAAACTGTGGAGCCAACCTAGATGCCCTTCAATAGATGAATGGATAAAACAAAAATGTGGCATATATACACAATGGAATTTTACTCAGTAATAAAAGAGAATAAAATCATGGCATTTGCAGGCAAATGGATGGCACTGGAGAAGATAAAGCTAAGTGAAGTTAGTCAATCCCCAAAAAAACAAATGCTGAATGTTTTCTCTCATATAAGGAGGCTGACTCATAGTGGGGTAGGGAAGGGGAGCATGGGAGGAATAGAAAAACTTGAGATAGGGCAGAGGGGTGGGAGGGAAAGGGAGGGGTCAGGGGGTTAGCAAGAATTGTGGAATGTGATAGACATCATTATCCAAAGTACATGTATGAAGACACGAATTGGTGTCAACATACTTTATATACAACCAGAGATATGAAAAATTGTGCTGTGTATGTGTAATAAGAATTTTAATGCATTCTACTGTCATTTATTATTTTAAGAAATCAATTTTTAAAAAAGATCTGCTTTTAGGGAGAGGGGGAGGCACTTCTCAAAACTTGGAACTGAGCAAAAGGACTCAAGCACAAAGTCCAGAAAGAAACTGCCATTGGGTAACACTTCAACTTGGGAAAGGGCTATTTTGTACATGATGATTTGTTCCTGAAGGTCTGGAGAGCATGGAAGGAAGTGGAAGAATGCACAGGGCAGACTGGGCCTTCCACTTCTCTTCCTGACATCTCCAGAATGTCTGCAAAGCTTTCCCCTTTCTTTGGTTAGGGCTCCTGGCCACTGTTTCTCTTTTCTAACTAGCCAAAGTCCTGCCCTGACCAGCAGCCAACTGAGCACGTCCATCTCATTCTATTATGGACAGAATTGTGTCCACCCAAATTCATATGTTAAAACCTCAATCCCCCCTGAGTGTACATGGAGACAGAGCCTTTAAGAAAGTAATTAAGGTTAAATGAGATCATAAGAGTAGAGCCCTAATCCAATAGAACTGCCATCCTTATAAGGAAATGAACAAATGCCAGGGCACTCTGCCTGCCCAGTCCCCCAACCCCCCACCCAGCTCAAAGAAATGGCCCTGTGAGGATGAAAAGAGAGTAGGTGAGGAGGAGAGTGATGGGAAGAGGCTAATCAATAGGAATAAAGTTATAGTTAAATAAGAGTAAGGAGTTCTGATTTTGCTGTTGCACAGTAGGATGACTATAACTAAAAATAAAGTACTGTACATTTCAAAAAGCTAGAAGAAAGATTTGAATGTTTTTCCTATAAAGAACTGATAAATATTTGAGGAATTATATGTTTAACCTGATTTAACTATTATGCAATGTATACATATATCAAAATATCACATCATCCATTTATATGTATAGTTTTTATGTTTTATTTATCAGTTTAAAATTTTGAAAAACTAATTAAAAAAATTCTAACAATATACTATAATAAAAGTCATATGAATGTGATGAATCTTTTCTCTCTCTCTCATATATATATGGAATTTTCCACTTAATATTCCATGATAGAAACCATGGAAAACAAAACTGAGAATAAGGGAGGACTACTGTAAGGATAAAAAGTGCTATAATGCCTGTGGTGTGTGATAGGATACTACACCACCAACAACCACCTCCAAGGTCCAGAACAGCCTCCTGACTCCATCCCTGAGCCAGGAAACACCTAGAGTACCTGAACCCACTGAGACTTTAACCAGCTCTATGGAGGGTCCCAGGTAACAGCTGGTTCCAGCTCACCTGACTCCTTGACTTGTCTCCTCTCTTTTCTGCCTCATTCACCCCTACCCAGGAGGTAGATTCTTTGGAGAAGAGCTGAAGAGCACCCCTCTCACTCTGTCTGCTATAGAGACTTGCTGGGAGTTACTCCTAAAGTCTACATGTGTCCTTGAGCTGACCCATCAAACAGATAACAAGAAAGACCTTGCTGCTGGAGGTGTGAAGGAATTCCCTGCTCTCAACCTCATTCACCAGGGCAAAAGGCAGAGATATGGGTTTCAGAATCCATGATGTACTTCTTTTATGACCTATTACCCCAAAGGCAGCTGGGCAGGACCAAATCTAGCCAAGACAGGGTCTAACACAAGCATAATCCATATGTGAGTGCAAAAATACCTATTCTTTTTACAAAGTCTACTTTGGACTTTTAAGAGTCAGCCCAGAGCTGAGGGAAGGCAGAATCAACATCTGCTTTGTCTTTGAGCTCCCCACCCCCATAAGAAACAGAGTGCCTCGTCCATGCTGAGGGCTTAAGAAATGTAAAGGCAAGTCTTAAGCCAGGCCCTTCCCAGGTGGAAACACAGAATTCTAGTGTGCACCTAGAAGTTCATGAACATAAGCAGCCATAAGGTTCACAGCTGTTTTATTTTCCATGTCTGTTTTTAAAAAAGTCATTAAAGGGATGACAAAATGAAGAACTGCTGTGGAAACCCCCCAAAACCAGTAGAGCTAAGAGTCCATCAGACTTCCAATTTAGGAAGAATATTCACCCACATCTTTTACTTGCCTATGTAAAAACAGGAAAAAAGGCTTATTCAGAAAACAGATGTGATGGGCTCCTGTGACATTTATAGTACTATAGTACTTCTACCCATCTATGCCTAGGAATAAGAACTATGGTACATTAATGCTGGCAAAGAATGTCAAAAATCAAAAAGGGAATCAAAGCAAAACATAAAGATTAGACTCCCTATGAATTTTAAGATGATGGTTCACATGTACTCAGCTATTAGAAGGGCTGTATTCAACTATTCTGTCTTGAGGACTCATTCATATTATGTCCTCTGTTTGCCAAGGTTCTTATAAACTCAGTGGTGCCCTTGGTTCTGCCCCAGAGCCATACATTGAAATCTGACTATCACATATCCTATTTGGCTGGCACATTCCACAATGGGTCACTCATTATCCAATAATCATTCATGAGTACCTCCCACTGGTGAGAGCTTGGCACATAAGAACCAAGAGTATATGGTCCAGCCTCAAGGGCTGATCAGGACCCCAGCACAAGGATTCTGAGCAGACTGCAGAAGGTCATCTCTGGACTTTGGAAGTGTTCCTTCAGAAGTTGTGAATAAGGTGAATGAGCCACTAGCCAGAGCAAAAGCATGAAGCAGGGCTCCAGTCAGAGGGCACAGCATATGCCTACAACACAGCTCACCTATCTCTCGGAGGTTTCTACTGAAGATGTTGCATTACATGTACATGAACAGATCTGCACATATTTTAGCCATCATTTCCCTTTCAAACAGTTCACATAATTTTCCTAGACCTTTATTTTAAACTAAACCTACCCAGGAAAAAGAGAATATCAGATGTCCATGTTCCAAATAAATTGTGGAAAATGTGGGAAAGTCCTTCCATCAGCATCACAGTCAATTTGAAAAATGAGACCTCTCTAGCTTTTACTAGAATATAAGCTGAAAGAACCCCTCAGTAAATCAAACTTCTAAAAATGGTAGGTGATAGCTCTAAGAAGCAGAACTAGATTAGAAACAGGAGACCTCATAGCCCAGACCTGCTCTGCACCAATTCTCATTATGTCTCACCCTCTGCCTCTAGCTGGGCCTGTCAATGGGTTAGTCCAGAAAACTGTTCCTAGTGCTGGCTGGCCTCAGCCTATTTGCCTCCCAATGCATCAATGCAAGAATACATGGGGAGTACAACAAAAGGAATCCCTAGAACCTCTCCTCAGACTACCTCCTCTTCAAGGAGTTTGACCCCCTCCTCCTCATGAGACTCCTCAGGCTGCCAGCCCCTCCTTATCTCCCACTCCTCCAGCATTCACCTGGCCCTTACTAACCAGAGAGTGGGAGAGATGGGATCTCTGTAGGAATTTTCCCAACCTCTCCAAGCCAGCCCACAAGCTCCTAAAGCAGTGGCTGCCTCCCACACCAACATGCCGTGCATATTTCCAATAAGTCATCCTAGAGCCAGTTGTTTCTTCTGTCAGGTGACTGACTAAAGTAAAGACAAGTTGCTCCAAAGACTGATTTCTATCTTCCCAACACCCCAAACTATGGTTTAAGAAACTCACTACTTCATAAGATCCAGAAGCATATCTACCAGGCCTAAATCATTGCTTAAGGTTTCATTTTGTCAAAAGCAAAAAATAAATAAATAAGGTGAGGAGGGGGACGGCTTTTCAGACAAGAGAGGGAGTTACTAGTCCTAGAGTAAAGAAGGCTAATACATTCCATATTACTGAAGATACAATTAGAAAAGGGATAGCCGAGAAGACAAATACAAAATATGTTAGTGCCATCTATTGGCAAGAGAAAATAACAAACCCATCTTTGTACAATAATTCAAATCACACTTAAGCATTCACAAAAGAGCACGTTAGGGTTTGCAAAAGACCTCTACATCCAACTAGCTGATTCTTGGAATATAGAATGCCCACACTGCGGGCCCTTCTTGTGAAAAGCAGAGGACAACCCAGAACTGGTGGCTGCATTCATATTAGCTTAGGGATTCATGATTCAGACTCCAAACCTAGAGGTGGCTGGGTCCCAAAGGACAGAGTCCAACACTGAAGAGACTGGGCTGTCCAAGATGCCCACTGTACCTCACTGTGACATCCAGTCCATTATGCAGAAGTGGGCAGGAGAGTCTTCTGGTTAGACAAGTTCATTTCTTCAGCCTCAGGGGAAGCTGACATAGCAATGCCCCATGCCCAGAGCCTGTTCATAGATGCCTAGTGGTGTGTAATCATTGTTTCTCTAGGGAAACCTGTATCTTTAAAGGAAACCCACTTGTGCTGACTTGGTGGAAGTGAGGAAACCTCCAGTTCCCATCTCACAAACTTCTTTTACGTAGGGAACAGCAACACAGCCAGCAATATTAAGTAGACACAAACTCCGGGTAACAGAAAGTAGAAGTCACAACCCAACTCCATCCTGAGGGGCAAGGATGGCCTCTGCCATGAACTGGCAAGATGAATCCAGGTATCCATGTCAGGCATCTATTCTATTCACAAATTTCAGTTAGTTAATCTTAGGGACCTGCACCACACAAACCAGGAGCCATGAACCTGACTGGAGCCTTGGAAGACAGGGTGTATAGGAGTCAAGAGAGCTAGATGAAAGGCAACAGAGAGGAGTGGGGACTGAAACTAATGAAGTAAGAGTACTGGCCCCATTTGGGGGGGCAGTCAGGAGCTGGAATCTAACTCAGCAGTAGGATACTTAAAACTGTGAAACTAATTCATGCTCCAAGATGTCAGGATAAACAGCCTAGATTCATAGTGCAATGGTTACCACTCTGGCCTCACACACAAGATATCAGGATAATAGTCGTCCTTAAAAGACAGGGAGCTGGTGCTATTGTTTCTCGCCCTGGGTGCTGAGAGCATGGCTACATTTAAAACTTCATCAAGTGAACTTTTCTGTATAGAAATGCTGCAATAAAAACTTGGCAGTAAAGGTTGGGGGTGTGGCCCAGTGGTACAGTGCTTGCCTATCATGCACAAGGCCCTGGGTTCAATCCCCAGCACGGAAGGAATGAAGGAAGGAAGGAAGGAATGAAGGAAGGAAGGAAGGAAGGAAGGAAGGAATGAAGGAAGGAAGAAAACACTTTAAAATAATTTCATGAATGATGGAAATCCTACTGTGAATGATAGTTATTTGTATATATACATATGTTAAAAGTTAATGAATTGGCTGGGATTGTAGATCAGTAGTAGAGCACTTGCCTGATATGCTCAAAGTCCTGAGTTGAGGGCTGGGGATATAACTCAGTTAATAGAGTGCTTATCTCACATTCATAAGACCCTGGGTTCAATCCCCAGCACCACAAGGCAAAAACAAAAACAAAAACAAAAGCCCTGGGTTGAATCCCCAGAACTTAAAAAAAAAAAATGTCCCTGAGCTGTACAGTCATTTTAGTTTCAGGATCCCCCAAATCCATGGGTATTCAAGTCCCTTGTATAAAATGGTGTAGTATTTGCATATAATCTACATACATCCTCCCATATACTTTAGATTGTCTTGAGATTATTTGTAATACCTAATACAGTGTAGATGCTATGTAAATAGTTGTTAACTTATATTGTTTAGGAAATAACAGGCTAAAAAAAGTATGTGCATGTTCAATCCAGTTCAGTTCTTTTTTCTAATATTTTTGTTCTGCTGTTGGTTGAATCTGCATGGATACAAAAAGTCCTTAGGTTATGAATATTTCACTGTTTATAAATAAAATGTGGGGACTTTACCTTTAAACAAGAATCTCAGGAATAAGTTATATAGTGTTTTCCTTCTATATTTAAACTCTAACTTTACTAGCTTAACCTAAATGTCTTACAAAAAGTTTAGTTTATACATCTTAAATTCCCTTATGACCCTGAAGAATTTGTTATGAAATTCATAGCATGAATGACATGATACTCTAATTTGTCCAGGAGCCATGAATAGGATCTGAGCATGTAGGAGGTGAGCATATACCCTTAGCCTTGAGCAATGGAGGTGTGGAACTGGCTTCTGCTTGCAGTGCCAAAGCAGGTGGACCTCAACTTACTTTGGCAAAGAATTTCAGCAATGGGATTGAGCTATACCCCCTGAAACCCAATCCTTTGTCTCATTTGGGTTGAACTTTCACAAATGTCTTCCCCTCAATAAATAGAATGGTCCCAGGCGTGCTCTCTCTTTTTTCCCTGCCTCTCTTGCCTCCCTTGTGGGAGCTGGGGCAGAGAAGCCATCACTGAACCTCAAGAAAAAGATACTTTCTGTGTCTGTGCGATTATTTAGTGCCAGCCCAGTTCACCTGGAGCAACCCTGACTGATTTAGTCGCATGTCCTTACATCCTTTAAATAACAATCCTAGTTCAGCATTTCAAGGTTTGCTAAAGCAAATATTTGGGTTAATGGCCATTCCAAATCCTGAGGACCAACATCTCAAGGCCACTCACTGAGAATATTCACAAAACAAGATGTATTTCATAATGCAACATCCCACCAGCTCCCAGAAGCACCTAATGCCTTTTTTTTTTTTTTAATGCAGTGCTGGGGATGAAACTCATCTAATTCACTTTAAGGCAATTTTCACCAAATTAAATAAGTTCTTTAATCAAGTATTGCTTGTTTTATAAGAAGTGAAGAACTTCCTACCATCAATCAACCTAAATTCCAGTGCTCTGAGGTATAAACCATGAGTAAGTGGAACATAACTGTACCTAGAAAAGGCACTGTCCAGGGGCAGTGTCCTGAAAAGGCACAACAATGATCTCCAAGGGACTGCTGTTACCCAAAACAGCCACAGCCAGCATCATCTCCAAACTAGGCCATACCCTGTGACAACCAGTGTGGCATTCATCTGTCCACAGTCTCTCAAAGCAGCTTCTTAATGAATTATCTGAATTAAAAATGCATAACATTAGCACACAATATTTGTTGACATGACAAGAAAAAATGTTTTCTTTTTTGGCAATACTCAAATAAGTGATAACAAATAGGCTTATTTTTTAATCCTCAGAATAGCATTCTTGAGCAAAGATAACTTTTAAACAAGCAATACCTCTGGTCCATCTCCTATACTGAAACTCAGTAAATCCACCCACACAACTAAATACCACTAAGTCCTTCATGTAGTCTTACCTGGGAAAGGTTCAGCTCATACAATGGATGGCACTGCTCTTCCACCTCTTCCACTGCCCCAGTCTGTTTCCTCAGCCACTCTGCCTCCTTGGCAAGGTACAGGTCTAGGACAAGTAACCTCCAGGACTTAATGTCCATTTCAGATCATGAGCCTCTTGCGTTCCTAGTTCCCCACAATGGCAGTGAAGAGGTACTCTACATACAGCCCCTTGCCTCATTGGTCTGATCATCCACAAGGGCATCCTGAGCTTGACATACTCCAAGTGGCACTTGAGGCAGTAGTAGATGTCCTTGGTGAGCACATCTTAGAGGTTCTTGCTTTTGGCATCATCTGACAGCTGCTGAGGGCAGAGATTATGTAGGAGTCCATGAGGTCCAACTCAAAGTACATAATGTTGCTCTGCTGGAAAGCCTTCTTGGAATCATTAGTAATGAAGTCCCAGACTAGGGTTTATGGGACATGGATAATGCCAAAGGAGTAAGATGTGGGTCTCACTTTATGGATCCACAAGAAGTAATTCAACTGAATTTGATAAAAAGAAGAGAGACAACATCAAATTATGATACATGAGGGAAGAATGAGTCAGGAATCTAAGAGGAGAAAAGGAATTAGAGAGATAAATTGCACTTCAGGATAAAAATGATCAAAGTAAGATTTAGACTTTTGAGTCTAGGTAGATTAATCTGCCAGGAGCAAGAGTCCGCATTTGCCAACAATATTTCAACATCCTTTCTCATTTTTCCATCAAAATGTTGATTCAGGAAAGAAAAGCAGCAGAAATAACCAGTTCAGAGGTTTACCCTTATCTGCCCTACAATGAACTGCACAGGATTGGAGAGGAATCTAAAGATACACCTGATACTACGTAAGAGACATTTGAGAAGGTAACTCACAAAGGTACAGGGTAGACCTGATGACCCTGTTTATTTTTTTAATTTGTTCTTTTTAGATATATATGACAGTAGAGTGTATTTTGACAAATCATACATACACAGGGTATAACTTATTCTAATTAGGCTCCCATTCTTGTGGTTGTACATAATTTGGAGTTTCACTGGTCGTGTGAACACAGGAAAGTTATGTCTGATTTGTTCTACTGTCTTTCCTATTCCTATCTGTCCTCCCTTCCCTTTATTTCTCTTTGTCTAATTCCGTGAACTTTATTCTTCTCTCTCCTACCCTTATTGTGTGTTCTCGCATATCAAAGAGAAAGAAGATTTGGCCTTTGGTTTGGGGTGATTGGCTTATTTTACTTAGCATGATAGTCTCCAGTTTGTTGACCTTGTTTCTTCAGATCTCAAAATTCAACATTCCCAAGGGCAGAGGCTCTCAAGTCTAGCTGTACATTAGAATCACTTGTAAAAAGCTTTTGAAGTCCAATGGCTGGGTCCTGCCCCAAACCAATCACATCAGAATCTCTGGATGTTGGGTCTCAGATTTAGGATTTTTTGTTTGGCAGTGCTAGGGATTAAACCCAAACTTTTGCTAGGCTTATTATCACTAGACTTTGCTATCACTGAGCTACATCCCTAGCCCCAAAGGTGGTAGTTTTAAAGCTTCCCTGGTCATTCCAAACTACAGCTAAGGTTGAAAATGTGGTCTTAATGAGCCTTGGCTTCCTAATTTGCTCTTGTCCCTGTACTGTTATATTGCATTTCTTTGTCCTGGTTCAACAGAAGAAAACTGGACAGAGTTCTATGTATCCTTTCCAGCATTCTCAAAGACTTAATGTTGGTGAGTGTCCATCTAAGGCCAGGTCATTATGCTCCTGAGTGTCTCTTAGTAATTTATGAAGTATCTGTTTATCAAGAAGTATTATTCAAAGAAGTACACAGGACAGCCCTCAAGGAGTTCAACAGTAACTTGAAGGCCAGACATACATGTGGGGTGAACCATACGTCACACAATCCAGAATGTGAAAATTTTGGATTTATATGAAAGAAGATTTGGAACACATCCAAAAGGCTTAACTTCCTTTTAGGTAACATACTTCCTTGGATTGTGGAGTTTCAGTCTATAACCAGTTCTCATTATTCATGGATTATATAAAGTCCCCATAAACACTAGATTCATGAATACCAAACCATTGCTCCTAGAGGAAATATATGGTTCAATTCCTCAGAGCCTCTGGTCATAACATTTGTGTCAACCGGTCAATACACAACTTTGTTCCATGTGTGCCTCTGTTGAGAGGCACTTTATTTAGTATGTAACACTGAAAAACTTAACACATATTTTCTCCATAAGGCACATTACACCATTCTCACAGTTGGAACACTAGCGAGCACTTCAATACCATACTTGGGGCCATTTAGTAAAATTACCTACAAAAATGCAAAACCATGGCATTAAGTAAGCCACAAAAAGGATACTTGTTAACAGTGTGGGAGCAGAAACAAGAAGGCACAGAACAACCTTGTTCAGTGTCAGTTTGGAATGTGCACATTGGCAACTCAAAATTTTCCATTTTGCATGCAACAGCAGTTGACCACAAAAGTATCAGGAATATTAGCTTGGGGTTACAAATAAATTTTAGCAAACAGGCAAATTCGAAAATATGGAATTGGCAAACAACAGGATCAATTGTGTTTGCATTTGTGTTATTGTTCAGCAGCAACAACCCCTTTCAAAGGAAGTTTGCATCACAAAGAATCTCTAAATATAAGATAAGCAAGAGTGGAGCTGGCTAAAGTTTTCTCCCACCCCATGCTGTTTTTCACAGAACCACCATTTGAACAGGACTGCACTCGTAGGTGAGAGCAGAGGCAGGCAAGTAAACACTGGGCTGGGGGTGAGATGAGGCCAGGGGAGCAGCAGCAAAGAAGCCCACAACTCTCCATAAACTCGACTGGCTAAGCAGCCCTAGGACTAGCCACAGGGAACAGAGCCCTGTGGCTCCAGAATAGACTTTTTGAAACAGAGAGTTTCTGATTTCCTCCTACTGAGAACAAAAACTTCCTTGTGAGGACAGATGCCAAGGAAATTAAAATTGACATGCTCTCTGTCTAGTATAGCCTATCTAAATATATATATCAATCACCTGGCTTTTGTTTGTGCAACTGCTGTGGTACCAGTGAAGAAGCAATCTAGCTATTTCTCCCCAGCTCAATTAAACTGCCTAAAATTCCCTTTTCCCTTTTTCTATCATTTCCCCCTCTCTCTCTCTCTGGACTGGGGACTAAACCCAGGGATGTTCTGCACCTGAACTATATCCCCAGCCCTTTTTATTTTTATTTTGAGACAGGGTCTCACTAAGTTGCTGAGGCTGGCCTTGAATTTGTGATCCTCCTGCTTCAGCCTCCTAAGTAGCTGAGATTATGGGGATATGCAAAGTTGCCCTACCTATTTGCCTGTTTCTTCAGCCCGCAGGCAACTGAATCTGGCCAGCAAGGATCCCAGTAGCCTCCCTGACTTAGCTGCCAGCAATACTTTTATCAAAAATCATGACATTTAAATAAAATTTTCCAATTTATAACTGTTGCCTCAATATCTTAAACCTCATGAATGACAAAGAGAATCTATCTCAGCCCTCAGCCTGCGACTTTGTTATTTAAAGCATTCAAATTGCAGTTCTATCTACTCACCTAACATTTTAAGAAGGCACTAACTGGGTGAGTCTAAATCCTGCTTCTGCTTCTGCTTCAGCTACACCCTTGAGATTTTAAAAAGCTACTTGATGGGGCTGGGGATATATGGTTCAGTGATTAGAGCTCCCCTGAGTTTAATACCTAGCACTGCAAAAAGAAAACAAAAAATGATTAATTGTTGAAGTAATATTAAGAGATAAACAACATACAGAATCTCCAGCCCCTAGGCATCCTCTTATGGAGTGATGAGGGTCTCCCTCTGTGGGGTTTTTTGTTTTTGTTTTTGTTTTTGTGTTTGTTTTGTGGTGCTGGGATCAAGAGCACCACCAGAGCCTGAGTGTACTAAACAAGTGCTGTACCACTGAGCTACATCTCCAGCGGTACCAAAGTGCTAAAAAAAAAAAAAAAAAGAAAGAAAGAAAGAAAGAAAGAAAAAAGAAACTGCATGTCTACCAAGATATGGCTGCCAAGGCTAATTAATTGAGCAAATGCCTCACTGTTGGTTAGAATTCCAGCAATCTGGTAGAAAACACTGTTTTTTTGTTTGGTACCAGGGATTGAACCCAGGAGTGTTTGACCACTGAGTCATATCCTCAGCCCTTTTGTTTTTTATTTTGAAACAGGATTTCACTAAGTTGCTTATAGCCTCCCTAAATTACTCAGGTTGGCCTTGAACTTGCCATCCTCCTGCCTTCCAAGTGTATGGGATTACAGACATGCATCACTACACCCAGCTGATACAAAACACTGTTTATATAAATGCTAATAAAAAGCTGAGATTGACATTGTAGCTTTGGTTCACTTAAAATGAATAACAAAATAATTATTAGCTTCAAAGGCAACTGGTTTGCTAGAGATATCCTTCAAAGCACAATTTTTGGTTTGTTTTTTAATTTTAGGGTAAGATTTGATCATCAAAGAGGTCCATCTGCTGAGTTGACTGGGGACTAGTTACCTACAGACGACATCTAATTATCCAACTTCCACACAATCTATCAAAGGACTTTGTACACAGTTTTAAACAGGGAGATATGGCAAAAAAGCTAAAATGTTAATAAAAACCCAGGAATACCCAATTCATTGTCACTATTTTTGTTTTGTCATTATCAGAATACCATGGTGTTAAGCAAATAGACTTTGGTCTGCTTCTATCCAGTATAATCTGCCTAATACTCCATCCTACCTTAGAATACTGCCGCAGTCCGGCTGCAGCAAAATAAGGGGGGGGGATGGGGGGATGGGGGGGATGGGGGGTGGGGGTGGGGGGGATGGGGGGTGGGGATGGGGGGTGAGGGGGATGGGGGGTGGGGGTGGGGGGGTGGGGGGATGGGGGGGTGGTGACGAACAACTTGTGTAGATTGATACAGCAGGAGTGGAAGCCGTTTATTGTAGGACAACAGAGGTATTTATACATTACACACAGCTTATCTTAATTAGCATAAACTAGATACAGCAGTCAACCAATAAGAAATCTCCACACTTAATGGCTCTGGCGTTACTTCACAAACCACTCCCTCTGGCAAAATGCCAGGTGCCATCCTGACTTGTTTACAGACTCTAACAGAATACCTGCACTCCTATTCAGTTTATTCAATATGCATCAATTTTTATTTTATTACGTATTTTATTGTCACTGTTACAACTATTATTAATCTACATATAAGGCCATTGTATGATGTTTTCACTGAAAACTCAGATTTAAAAAAAAAAAAATGCTTGTATTCTGGCATCTGCCATGTAATAATAGTAGTGATGATAAAGGCATCCTGTTCACTGTATACCAGGCACTGTCCAAGAAATTTACATGGATTGTCCTACCAACTTCATTCAACACTCATTTGTTCCTCAATTATTTCTGCTGTGCCTACCGTGTGCCAAGTGCTGTTCTAGACGCTAGGAATACAACAGTACATGAAACATAGGGCCTGACTTGGGAAATGTTAGTGATTACTGCTGTGGAGAATATGTGTGTTAGTCAACTTTTCATTGTTGTGACCAAAATACTCAATAAGAACAACTTAGAGGAGGAAAAAGTTCATTATGGGCTCATGGTTTCTGAGGTTAAGTTTGTAGTTGGCCGACTCCATTATGTGAGGCAGAACATTGTTGTGGAAGGGCAGAGTAGAGGAAAGCTGCTTACCTCAAAGCAGCCAGGAAGCAGAGTGAGAGCACTAGGAGCCAGGGACAAGACATAACCCCCAAAGGCATACCTTGTGACCTACTTCCTTCAGCCACATCTCATTTCACCTCTGAACATTCCTACATTGCCTAACATGAGCTTTTCAGGGAACACCTCATCTCCAAATTATAACAACATGTAAGCAGATCTGGTGTGAGGGTGGGGTACAATTTTTCAACAAGAGAATCAAGAAAATCATTGGATGTCTAGAAGAACATCTAAGCCTTACTATGAAAGAGATTGAAGAGCCAACAATGGGGATATCTGAAAAAAGAGCAGTCCCTCCAGAAGGAGAGAGTAGCAGTGCAAAGGCCGGAGGCAGGGGGGTCTTTGATGCATTAGAGAGGCAAGGATGCCACATGATTCCAAAGGAATAACTGATGAAAAAGTGGGATGCAAAACTGGACCATGCAGGGGCTCTGGGCTCCTGGAAGGGCTCAGGCTTTTAAGTTGAGCAGAATGGGAACCAGCCCAGGTTTTTGAGAGAGTAGTGGCATGAACTGCCTTCATGTGTTAAAAGTACACTCTGGAAGCTGTGATGAATAGACTTCTGAGGGATGATGGCAGACACAAGAAGATCACTTAGGACATTACCAAAATAACCCAAGTGAGAGAACAGTGTGGAAATGATAAGTCTGATGAGGTGATTCAAATACTGGATATTTGAAGTTAAAAAAGAGGATTTGCTGATACAAGAATGAAACTGCCATCCACAGGATGAAATAGAATGAAAGGAGATGGTCCCAAGTTTAGTGTTGGAGCTGATCAGTTGAGATGACGGACAACCTATAGGTGAGGTCAGGTTGGTAGGCGATACATGAGTCTGGAGTTTGGGACAAGCTGAGACCAGAGATAAAAATAAGGGCATCATCTCTATTTAGGTGTTATTTAAAGTCATGAGACTGGATGATATCGCCAAAGGTCCAACTGTCAATAGAAGGAAAAAAAGTCTTGGTTTGGCCCCTGAGGCCCTCTAACCTTGAGAAGTCAGGGGGGAAAAAATGCAGTCAGGCAAGACAATAAGTGACCAGTTTGAGGCTGCTAGAGAACTGAGAAGGAAAAAAAAAAAAAAAGCAAGTGGGTTAAGTGATGGGCCAGAGATAAGTGACAGCTTGAGAATAGACCTTAGCATTGGGTAACAATGAGGTCACTGGGGACTTAGACAAGAACAGTTTGGGTGGCATGGTGGGGCAAAAACCTCCCCTGTTCTATTCGGGAGAGAAATTGTAAGGAGAAAGATCAGGGAATAGAAAACTAAATAGGACACAACTCCTTTCCACATGGAGAAACTGAGACCTTGCAAAGTTTATTATCCTCCCCAAGACCTCATAGCTGTCAGGTGGTGGACCCATGATCTGAAGCCATTCCAGAGTCCCAGGTTTCAAACAGCACACGACAAGGCCTTGCCGTACAACAGACTTTGCTTGCAATTCAGTCAAATATTTTTTCAATTAATAGCCTACTGACTATTGCTCAGGACTGCCACCTGACTCCAAGTCTAGAAAGGCTCTGCCCAGTCCCCTTCCCTATCCCAGATGATCTGCCAAGATAAATACTATACTGACATCATAAAATTCTTCAGGTGCACTTTTCCCCATTCTCTCTTTTTAGGTTAACCCAATTCAGGGGTTTTTCCATTTATTTTATAATGCCAAGAACTGTATCTTACTCTCACATTCCCATATAGTGAAATAGTTGCCATGTACACAAAAGTTCAAATCATGTTTTTAATGAAATGAACCTTATTGTGTAGGGCATCTTCAATAAGTTCTGTTCTGACAAACAGGGCACTTGCTTCCCACTCTGTATACCAGTAACCATTCCTTCAGTGTATTGACACTGTCCCCCTCCCCAGACACTTAGTTGAAAGGGCTCATGCTGGAAGAAGAGTCTTCAGGGCTTCTGATCTGGCAGCTCTTACCTTGTCTCTGCCCACTGGTAAGCCCCCAGCCCAGAGCACAGACTACAGATGCAACTGCCTCTTAATTCCTCAGACTCATATTCTCAGGAGTATCACTGTTTCCATGGGAGAAAAAAATTACCATCCCATTTCCTTGTAATTATGACTGCCAAGTACTATCAGAAGAAACCATGTATTTTAATGTTATGAAAAATTGAACACTATGAACATGTCCCTTCTAAACCTTGTTGTAATAGTCCTCAAAAGAGAAAGACAAATCCAGGGAAGATGAAACACAAATTTTAAACAGGTACCTGGCAGCTGTATGCAATGAAAGGAACAAAGGAGCACAATGACATTTGTAGTGCAGCCAACTCCCTAAGACCATGCACCCTTTGTGTCATCCCATTTTAGCATCCTGGGACCTGTGATAACTACACTTTTCCAATATTACTTTTCAGAAGCCCACTCAGGTTGATGCTCAAGTAAACTGGCTTTAGTTCACCCTTTTCTGTCAACAAATATTTATTGTGCATCTATTATGGCCAGGCATACTTCTGGCACTGAGGATGCAGAAGAAAACAAAACTGACAAAAATCCCTACCCACATGAAGATTACATGGAGTGAAGTGGAAGTGGGTGGGAAGAAAGCAAAAAAAAATAAAATGTTTTAATTAGAAGGTGCTTAAGAGCTACCGAGAAAAATAAAGCAAGGAAAGATAGTAAGGGAGTGGGTTCTGACATCACCTTTAATAGGGTAATCAGGAAGGGTTACATTGATAGACATTTGAACCATGATCAGGTAGACATAAGGGAGCAAGCACAAGAATAAGTGGGGGAAGAACTTTCCATAGGGAAGAAAAAGCAAGCATAAAAATTATCAGGAAGAGACAGCAAAGAACACTCAAGTGTTCTGTTTGAATATTGATAAGAGACACAGCCTTCCTGGTGTTCAGAGTCTGTGGGTGGACTTGTACTCAGACAACCTAATAATTAAACAGTGATAGAATCCAAACCAGTCCTCCAATCCAACAGTGTTCCAGAATCCTATCCTGGACTTTTCCAGGACTCAGGGGCGGCCACAGCAGCAACCGTGGGCAGCAGCCTCGGGGGCCAAAGCTGGAACGGCTGGAGGTGGTGGTGGTGGCGCTGAGGAATCTAAAATGTCCACAGAGGCACAGAGAGTTGATGACAGTCCAAGCACTAGTGGAGGAAGTTCTGATGGAGACCAACGTGAAAGTGTTCAGCAAGAACCAGAAAGAGAGCAAGTTCAGCCCAAGAAAAAGGAGGGAAAAATATCCAGCAAAACAGCTGCTAAATTGTCAACTAGTGCTAAAAGAATTCAGAAGGAACTTGCAGAAATTACGTTGGACCCTCCTCCCAATTGAGGTGCTGGACCCAAAGGAGACAACATTTATGAATGGAGGTCAACTATATTGGGACCCCCTGGATCTGTCTATGAAGGAGGGGTGTTCTTTCTTGACATTACCTTTTCACCAGACTATCCATTTAAACCCCCAAAGGTTACCTTCCGAACAAGAATCTATCACTGTAATATTAACAGTCAAGGTGTGATCTGTCTGGACATTCTGAAAGACAACTGGAGTCCAGCCCTAACCATCTCTAAAGTTCTTCTCTCCATCTGCTCACTTCTTACAGATTGCAACCCTGCCGACCCTCTGGTGGGCAGCATTGCCACACAGTACATGACCAACAGAGCAGAGCACGACCGGATGGCCAGACAGTGGACCAAGCGGTACGCCACATAGGGACCTGCTGCCCGCCGCCCTGCCGGACCTCTGCAAGCACATTCACCAAGTGCATCAATAGCCCTGCCACCCCTCCGGACCTCGGTTCTTATTTTCCAGTTTTTATTAAATTTTGAACTGTTTTGTGATAGTATGTCTCCCTTTTTTCTCCCTCCTCTCCTTTCTTTCTCTCCCTCCCCCCCCCCTCTTTCTCTCTCATTTTATTACCTTTTTGATTTCTGTTAACTTGAAAGATTTGGGATTATTTTTCCCCACATCAGTGTGGATGGGAACTTTTATTTTCGGTGCAAACAATGTTGGATCTATAATCGTAAGAGCTTTCTTATAAAGCTTTGTAATACTGTGTGGTTTTGTTTTTTTGTTGTTTGTTTTACTTTGAATTTTTTTCCTTTTATTTGTTCTTCGGAAAAACACAAATTCAGAATTCTATCTCGTTTCTACTTAAATGTAGTGCTTAGGGTTAATTTTTTGTACTGAAGTCTTTATTGGTGGGTGCATGCTACTGGGAACAAGTTTTTGTACAAAAGCTTCAATCAGAATCACTGTGCATTACTGAGACCCTGTTTATCACTAGCCGTCTGTTCACCACACAGAAGACTGTTGGATTGAACAAAATAATATGTATTTTGATTTACTTAAAGTGCTTGTAAATTTCTTAGGGATCTGCCACTTTTGACTGTGGATCAGTTGATGTACACTTGTATTATTAAAGCACTCAATAAATCACTGTGGCTGATTAAAAAAAAAAAAAAAAAGAATCCTATCCTGGCCAGATGCTATGTTAGATTGGAGGCTGGATTCCAGAGTTTCCAAAAACCTAACAAATGTCCTCTTCAGCATGTGGCTCAAGCATACTGCCCTGATTACTGACTGGCCTTCCAAACTTCTAAGAGACTAAGAGAGTTCATTCACAGAATAGAATAGGAATTCTCAAAGTGTTGTCCAGAGAACTGTGAGTGTCCCCAAAAACTGTTCCAGGAGACTGAAAAGTCAAAAGTTTTACATAATATTAAAATACCTTCCTCTTTGACCCTCATTCTCTCACAGGCTTACGGTAGAATTGTCCAGATGCTGCATGAGTGTAAAGACATCACCCTGCTGGATGGTTAATGTAATAATGCACTTCCACATTCTTATATTTAATATTTCCTTTAACCCACATAAATAAAACCTCTTTGAGGTCCTCTATACTTCTGTTGTTTGTTTTTTTGGTCCTGGGTCCAAAAAAAAAGTGGTTAACCGATGGAATAAAAACTTCTTGATAAATTCAAAAGAAAAATGAAACAGACCTTATCAAAAGCCTCACATCATAATATAATTGCAGACTGATATCAGATTTGGCAGAAGTAGAAGATATTATACCTTCATATCAAGAGGTGGACTCCAGCTCTGTGAAACAGCATGCAGCAGCCACATTTCATAGAATTTGAAACTATGCCTGGTGCGAATTTCTGTCTCCTCTAGGGCACCCCTTAGGCAAAGGCAAGGGCAAGCCTCACGGTGTCCACTGCCCCACTGCACCTTAGAAAACACAAATGGTGCTGGGAAAACTGGAAACCCATATGCAACAAAATGAAATTAAACCCCAATCTCTCACCATGCACAAAACTTAACTCAAAATGGATCAAAGGCCTAGGAATTAAACCAGAGACTCTGTGTCTAATAGAAGAAAAAGTAGGCCTTAATCTTCATCATGTGGGATTAGGCCCCAACTTCCTTAATAAGACTCCTATAGTGCAAGAATTAAAAACCAAGAATCAATAAATGGGATAGAATCAAAAGAAATTTCTTTTTAGCAAAAGAAACAATCCACATCCTGGAAGCAAATTTTTACCCCTCACACATCAGATAGAGCACTGATCTCTAGGGTATATAAAGAATTCAAAAAGCTAAGCACCAAAAAAACAAATAACCCAATCAATAAATGGACCAAGGGCCTAAACAGACACTTCTCAGAATACAGTCAATCAACAAGTATATGAAAAAAGTGTTCATCATCTCTAGCAATTAGAGAAATGCAAATCAAAACTACTCTAAGATTTCATCTCACTCCAGTCAAAATGGCAGCTATTATGAAGACAAACAACAATAAGTGTTGGTGAGGATGTGAGGAAAAAGGTAAACTCATGCATTGCTCGTGGGACTGCAAATTGGTACAGCCATTATGGAAAGCAGTATAGAGATTACTTGGAAATCTAGGAATGGAACCACCATTTGACCCAGCTATTCCATTCCCAAAGGATTTAAAAACAGCATAGTACAGGGACATAGGCACATCAATGTTTATAGCAGCACAATTCACAATAGCTAAACTGTGGAGCCAACCTAGATGCCCTTCAATAGATGAATGGATAAAACAAAAATGTGGCATATATACACAATGGAATTTTATTCAGTAATAAAAGAGAATAAAATTATGGCATTTGCAGGCAAATGGATGGTGTTGGAGAAGATAATGCTAAGTGCAGTTAGTCAATCCCAAAAAAACAAATGCTGAATGTTTTCTCTCATATAAGGAGGCTGACTCATAGTGGGGTAGGGAGGGGGAGTGCCGCAGTCTGGCTGGGCACAGATAACCGGAGCCGCCACAAAGCCTTGTAGGTTCAAACAGCAACAACTTTATTTTCCAACTCACACTGGCACGAGCGCTTCCCGGGAACACACACACTCCAATGGGCTCCAGGCCCAATCTCCCCGAACCCCACAAGAACTCACAGGAACTCCAAAGTAGTGGGCACCCCAGGCAGATTCCCAGAGCCTCACTATTCCTGAGCAGGTTCCATATACAACTCAATCAATCCAGCATCACAGCAATTATATACAGCTTAACTCAAATCATCATCTCAATGGCAATATGCCAGGGGTCATTCTGACTGGGCTTTGGCTCTCAACAGGGGAGCATGGGAGAATTCGATGAATTCTAGATAGGGAAGAAGGGTGGGAGGTAAAGGGAGGGGGCAGGGGATTAGCAAGGACGGTGGAATGTGATGGACATCATCATCCAAAGTACTTGTATGAAGACTTGAATTGGATGTCAACACACTTTATATATAAACAGAGATATGAAAATTATGGTATATATGTATAATAAGAATTGTAATGCAAAAAAAGCACATGTATAAAGGCATGAATTGGCGTGAACATACTCTATATACAAAGATATGAAAATTGTACTCTATATGTGTAATAAGAATTGTAATGCATTCCACCCTCGTGTATTTAAAAAATTACAATCAATAAAATGAAAGAAAGAAAGAGGGAGGGAGGGAGGGAGGGAGAGAGAGAGAGACATAAAACACAGTGGGACTTCAGGGCCAGGTTCAGAAGCCAGAAACTAGTCAATTAGGTCACCCTCTCATTTGCTGTGGTTAGCACGATGAATTAAATTACTGAGGTCCAGAGGTGGGGGCGGCTGGGGATCTGCGCAAGTGTCAAGGAAGGAGAGCCAACACCTGAACTCTGGCACCTGCCATCTGGGGGTACACAGGCCACCGGAAATGGCTAGCCAGGTATCACTTTCTCCAGTGACAGGAACGCACAATGATAAAATCCACTAATTCAACTTCCACTGCGTTCTGCGGACTTGAGGACCTCAGAAAACTTCAAGTGTTTAAAAAAATAAAATAACTGATCAAAATAGTGAAAAGACCCCCGTTTCCCTGTCCAAGGAGAATCACACGAAACACTGGCTGCAATAAGCAAGAGGTGATTTATTGGGACACAGGCGCCTGCGGGTGCCCAGCAGAACCTCAGCCGGAGCTTTGGTGAGCTGGCACACCGGGCTTGGGGATACAGAGATTTTTATAGGGTAAAGGGGCAGTTTTCGAGCACAGTAAACAATAGGTTTCTTATTAGTTAATTTTAAACCCAGCATATAGGCTACCTAAAGGGCAAAGTTGTTTTTCACTTTATGTTACTGGAAAAGCCACATAAAAGTTACATGTTAGCACTCTGGTCCTCCTGTTGCTGCTCATTCAGGCATGCCTTAGACCTGGTCCTTTGTGCTTTCTCAACCGGTTACACCTAACTGATTGTCTGAAAAACACCTCTGGTGCCTGCGTAGGTTTGTGACATGCCTCGGTGGTTTTGCAACTAGGCCTGAGGTTGTTGGGCTGGGGTCTTTCAATAGGAAAACCTTCATCTCAGAAGAGGTCCAGCCTGGAGACGCAAGACCAGCCTGACTTCCGCAACAGTGGGCCGACCTGAGCAGGTTCCCTGGGTGTCTTCCGATTGAATTCCCTCACTCACAAAACGCTGACGCGAATATCAAAAGAAGTTCCTTATGGGGGAGTGACCACTTGAGTGACCACGCAAGGCTGTCAGATAGTGGTCACTCTGTGAATAAACTCTGTGTCTTGGGGCACCGAGACACAGTTTCCCAGAGCGGTAAAACAAAGTCCCTTCTAATCCTGGCACTGGATCACGCAGAGGTTGAATCAAGCAGCTGTGGGGTGCTTTTATATTCTTCTACAAAAGCAGGTGCAATTAGACTCGGTTAAGAACAAACTTTCAAAGTAGAGGTGCTCAAGCGTTAGCCCCGCTCTGTCCCATAAGGACTGTCGCCGCTGGAAAGAGTACCCGAGCGCCATAAAAGACAGGCGAACGAGTAAACTCTGCGGTGCGAGGTGGAAGCCCAGACCCGAGAGTTGGCTCCCGGTCCGATTGAATGCACGGTGCTTCTCAGGGTTTGGAGGGAAACCATCTCGGGGAAGCAAGGAGAGGCCTTCCTTCTCGCCCGGTGTGGACGCGCTCTTGGGGCTTGAACTCCCAGTTGGAGGAGGTGGGCGCTCGGAGCCTGGAGGCAGGCAGAAGAGGGTTGGCAGCCGGAACCATCCTCCTCACAGCTGCTTCGCGACTCGGAACGCGGAAGGAACACGTGACGTAGCGGTAGGTAGCCGCGGGGTTGTGGACTCAGTGGGCTCCAGCTATATGCGCCAAGCTGGCGGCCCGGAGCGATTGCCTGCAGCCCGGTGCCTCTCGCCTGCTGCTCTGCAGTTTGCGCGGCCACCTTCGGCAGGAGCTCGGGCAACCCTGGCGTCAGTGGCCGCGTGGGCCCAAACACCCCCATCTAGCCGTTTTGGCCCCCGGAGTCCGGGGCCCGTTCAGGGCCGCCGCCCTCCTTGTAAGCTAGCTAGAAGGAAAAAGAAGTTCCAGCACTGTCCTAAATCCAACCTAAAGTCTTATGAGTCTCTGCCCCTTCCTCTGTATTTTGAGGGACTCCCATGATTGAAAGACACATACCAAATAAATAAACGAAAAGTTATTTATATAAAGGGAAGTCCATTTAAACAAAAAGAAACTGCGTGTTAGTTTTGTTTGTAAAAGAAAGGGGAATGGAACGTGTGGATATCCACACGGACCGCAAGAGCCGGTCATTCTTAAGGGATTTGGGGGAATAATATTAAGGATGTTAACACGAACTCAGAACCCTCCTGCAAAGATTAAATGAGGACATTCATGAAAACTACGGAGCACAGGGTAGGTCAGCGAAAAGTCGTTCTTTTCCCCCTTCAACCCCCGTGCCGGGATTTTTCAAAGCGTTGGTCTTCAAGAAAAAAAAAAAAAAAAAAAAAGTATAAAAGCATTTGTTTGAGCCCCGCTTGTGCCTAAGGGGACTTTACTATCTTCCTTTATAGCCAGACTTATAAATGATTAACTTCTGAATGGGCGTTAAGTGGAGCATTTGTTACAGTGATTCTTAATTGTTTTAAGTCACTGTCCATTTTGAGAATCGGATAGAAACCGTCGTAACCACCGAGCAAAAAGGGGAAGGGGGAAAGCAGCTTAGATTTTTATACAATGGGGGAAGCGGGCAGGGGAGATCTGAAACGCGTGACTCCGTTTGGCAGGATTCCTCCAGCTTTGAAGAGCTGTTTTTCAAGCTTCGATTACACTCATGTTTAGGATTCTGATGTTTTAGTGAAAAAACTTTTTTCTGCTTTCTGGACTTGACTCCAGTCTTCAAAAGACACTCCTCTACCCCGGTGGACAATCATTGGTCCCTAAGCCGTTAAGTCACGCTACCTTTCCAGGTTTTGGGTGCCAGCGCTGCCACCTACTGGCAAAACCTTCTCCTCCAGTGTGTGTGGGGGGGAATCATGAACTCAAAAGGAAGTAATTACCTATTATTTCACACTCTTTCCTGAATCCATATGAATTATCCGCCAGTTAGTGTGGCTAGAGCGAAGCTGGAAGTAAAATGGATCACAAAATGTGACTTAATTTGTTAATTTTCTTTTACTGTATTTCTGCTCTTACCTGTGATTTGCATTTACTTTTTTTCTTTTAAAAAGAGAGAGAGAATTTTTTTAATATTTATTTTTAGTTTTCGGCGGACACAACATCTTTGTTTGTGGTGCTGAGGATCTAACCGCTTGAGCCACATCCCCAGCCCAGTATTTACTTTGATCTTCTTGCTTCTTAAGGTGGACCCCTGTCTTCTTTTCTAATACAAACATTAAAGCTATAAGTTTCTCCTTAAGAACTGCTTTAGCTGTATCACACAAATTTTGAAAAGTTATATTTTCATTGCATTCATTATCTAATTTCCCTGGTGTTTTTTTTTTTTCTTTGATGGTAGATTGTTTAGAAGTATGTAGTTTAATTTTTCCAAATTAGGGAGTTTTTCTAGGTATCTTATTGTTATAGATTCCTACTCCAATTCCAGTGTAATCAGAGAACATATAATATACAATCCAATTATTTTAAATTTAGTAGGACTTTTTTAAGGTCAACGTATGGTGAGATACTGAGATTGACATGTCTAGTACAAGGGTTACTTTGGTTCTGACATTTTTTCAGTGAGTTTCTTGTCTTAGCCAATCCATCATTCCATCATGAAGTAGGTTTATTCAATAAGATCCTTGGGGGGGTCAGTCAGTGAAATAATCTAATATATATATATATATATATATATATATATATCCTCCACAAACATTCCTAAGTCTACTATCCACAGTGCTAATCTAGATCTGGTGACAGGAAGGATTACGTGGCCTGGTCCTCACCTGCCTTCTGAAGACTTCTGGGTTAAAGGCCTTCCTGGTCAGGAGAGAGATCCTGAATATGCTTATAGCATCCTCTTTACCTATCCAGAGTATTCACATTGAGTTTAACTCCCTGAATTGAGCCTTGTTACTAGTTCAAACCTCTGACTAGTTCAAGGCCTCTACCAGGGGCCTGCCTACATGCTTCTGAACCTTTTCTTGCTCCTTTCCCTTTATCCTTTAGGAATAGTTGATACCCTGGAATCCCCTACTAATGACTTCATAAATTTGGATAAACCTATGGGACTCATTTCTTAATAGCAAATGCCTTTTTGCTCTTTCCTGAAAAATCAGGATTAGCCTCAAAAATAAAGGCCTCAGGGCATGCAGAGGTGGCATCACATCACCTCTGTGCCTTTCCCTGCCAGGCCTGGCTAACCTGCTGCCATCCTTCTCTTGAATCATGTAATACCTTCTACAGATTTCTCCAGGTGGTCAGGACAGCCAGATGTGGTGGACAAGCTGTAAGCAGGGGTCTCAGTTAAGTTCCTGATCCAAAGAGTCTAAAACAGTATGTGCTGTTTTAAGCCATTGAAGTTAATGGTAATTTATTATACCATAATTCATAATAATACACCAGGAGAAGAGGGCATCAAGCACATTTCTGGGAGCTCCAGTATAATGCTCCCTCCACCAGCAGGGGTATCCTCCAGGTAAGCAGCCAAAGCCCTAAAATAGTAGTATTATAGAAACATCTACTTCCTCCATTGCCAGATATGCAAGCTCCCTATGTTCCTAGATGGAACTAGCATATTGTCACAGTCCTTCAGTCGCACAATATTGGCATCACAATTTTTAGGTAGGAAAGAGCGTCAATTATCCCAAACTGGAGATTGCTTAGCAAGCACACTGTTTGCACCAGACTGTGAGGAATAGAAAACATCCTCTGACATCTGGGAGTTGGGCTGGCTCTGTCAGGCTTTGGTATGGCTACAAGCTGGCCTGACACCCACAGTTGGGCCTGGTGTTCTCCTGATGGACATAAACAAATTCATAGAACATCAATATCAGACAGTTCTGTTCTTTGTCCATGATGAGTGAAGACAAAAACATCCATAATCACAACTAAATACATACAACACGTACATTGCTCAAATCACAAAAAAGATCTGAGATTCTCCCTATCCTATCTAATAAGTGGTTGTTTTTTCTTTACCAATTCTAACTTTAGCCTCCTTTCATTTCTCCAGCCATATTGAGATATATTAACATGTCATCTGAGAATGAATTATTGTCGCCCATACACGTCTCAGCAAGTGATGGATTCAGGATTACACTTCGTGAATTGGGCTGGCAACGAAAAGACCACACAAACACAAAATACCTTTTTGGGGGGTCAGTGACAGCTCTGAGACCTCAGGTGTCAGCTACCACACTGGAGGGCAAGAGGAGCGAGGCAGACAAGAGGCAAGAGAGAAAACACACCCTGAAACCCTGTTTTTGTTAGGGGAAAGACATTTGATAGAATATTACATCCAAATAAGGCAAGGGGTATGTTACAAAAAAACGAGGGGGTGTAGTCCAGTCCCATTGGGTGACGCCCAATCCCAAAGAGGCACTTCCTTGCCCATCGAAGGTAAGACCCACTTGCTTCACACTGCATGCGAAAGGCAAAGGGGGTGAGTTCAGCTCCCACTCAGGGCCACCCCCAACAAATTATGCCTCACCTCTCTTTTGGCTGGTAGTGCTGAGAATCTAACCCAGAGCCTCAGTTGTGCTGGACAAACCACTGAGCTTACATCCCCAGTCCTTTTTATTTATTACTTTGAGACAGGGACTTGCTAAATTGCTAGGGTAGCCTCAAACTTGCCCTCCTTCTTCTCCAGTCTCCTGAGTAGCTGGGATTATGGATAGACACAACCACATTTGGCTGTGTATGCCCCCCCCCCCAAATTTATTTGTTGAAACCCTAACTACCAGTGAAGCCAGATTTAAAGTTAGGTAGTCAGTGTAGTTAGATAAATCGGGTGTAATACTGAGTGAAATCTAAAATGGAGGCCATGCTGAGAATGATTCCGGAAAGGCAGGACAACTCATGGAATGTTAATGAAGTCCGAAAAGGCCCTAGGCCAAAGTCCACCTCAAAGAAGTGTTAATGAACAGCCCCCAGCAAATTTGAAGGTGCTGTCTCAGAAGTCCTTCCTGACCAGATTACTTCTTTGGCCTACCTGTGTCCCACCCCTCGGGCCTTCTAACCTACATTCCATCACCAAAACTATAAAAAGGGGAGACAACCGAACTTCCACGGATTCCACCTCTTGGGTCCCCTTCTTCCTCTGGGAGAAGTCTTTTCTGCTGTCCTTTAATAAACTTCTAATTTCTACTCTGACCTTGCCTTGGTGTGCTTCTTTGGTGTTATTCTTCAACATTGGGGAAGCAAGGACTTGTCACCGGTCAACAGCGGTAACACCAGGACCTCAAAATGTGACTATATTTAGATGTGACTGTATTTAGCAATAGGTCTTTAAAAAGGTGACTCAGTTAAAGTGAGGCCATTAGGATGAGCTATAATCAAATCTGACTGGTGTCCTTAGAGGAAAAGGAAGTTTGGACACAAACACCAGGTATACATGGACACAGTAAGAAGACAGTCACCTCTAAGCCAAAAAATAGAAGCCTAGGAGAAAGAAAGGCTGCCAACACTCTAATCTCAGATTTCTAACCTCCAGAACTATGAGGAAATATATTTCTTTTGTTTAAGCCCCCCAATCTGGAGTATTTTATGGCACCCCAAGCTAATATGGATAATCAAAAATTATCCACACTTTCTGAGAGCACCCCATCCAGAGTGAAGCCTCACTTCCTTGACCCTTCCTCAGAATCATTTGATGACACAAATCTGAATCCTACAACAAGCCCCTCCTAAGGCCCACTCACTGCAACACCCTCAAGGTATAAGGAAATCTAAACAAAGAGGAGACATAAAGAGAGAGAGAGAGAGAGAGAGAGAGAGAGAGAGAGAGAGAGAGTTCTCCCTCACTGCAAAGAGCAACAAATACAACTAATTAATTCAACTTTAGGTTTTAGCTGAAGGGCATTGATAACTATATGTCTACTTGGGGTGACATTGCCCAGCCCCCAACATATCCCTTGTGGTGCCACTGGTCTTAACCCCAGACTTGTAAAGGAGGGTCTCTTGGTATTAGTATATGATTGTTCTGCTCCCTTGTTCCTCCTCACCTGCCCTTGTCCTCCCCATATACTGCCGCAACCCGGCTGGGCACAGAAATACGAACCGTTCAAGCGGGGAACAAAGCTTTATTTAAAAAAGCTGCCAGCTTCCCGTGTGCGTCCTGCTAGCAAGCCGGTAGACCCACATGTGTCACGGCGCCCGGACCTCCCCCGGAAGTTCCCTCCTACTATCCTTCCCCAACCAATGGGAACTCTCCCATTACATGAGTGACATGAGTAACCTGAGTCCCTTTACAGGCCAAGGTGAACAGCAGGAGTCCAATTACCATATGAATGTAAAGCTTAACATAATCATATCATTTCAATGGCTAGCTGGCAGTCACCTAAACCAAAGGTACCATGTATCAATACTTTTGCTGTGGCTCCTAGCAATATACCACATGGGTGATACTGTGCAGAGGTGACTGCTACCCTGTTCCTGGAAGCCTGATACAATATTGGTGCCAGTGTGATTCCCAATAGAAAAAAGCTTAACAGTATGCCAGGATGAGCTGAGGCCTCCAGTGAGAGCACTAGAAAAAACAATGGATGGTCATTGTTCAGCAACCCTCAGGCTTTTTTTTTTTTTTTTTTTTTTTTTTTAAGAGAGAGGGAGAGAGAGCGAGAATTTTAATATTTATTTTTTAGTATTTGGCAGACACAACATCTTTGTTTGCATACGGTGCTGAGGATCGAACCCGAATGCCAGGCAAGCGCTCTACTGCTTGAGCCATACCCCCAGCCCTCAGACTTTTCTTTACTCAGTGGAATTTGCAAGTAAAGGGGAAAAGCTGAATTGCTGGGCCATTCCCTGGGCCTGAAGGGTTTTTTTGTTTGTTTTTCCCCAGAAAAGTAGGAAGGGTGAAGAAACTGGAGATAACTCTGGGGGAAAACAGGGCAGAGGTATTGACCACCTGACAGCTATGAGGCCTTGGGGAGGATAATAAACTTTGCAAGGTCTCACTTTCTCCTTGTGGAAAGGAGTTGTGTCCTAATTGGTTTTCTATTCCCTGCTCTTGCTCCCTACAATTTCTCCATTCCTGTTCTCTCCTGAGTAGAACAGGAGAGGTTTTTGCCCCACCATGCCACCCAAACTGTTCTTGTATAGTCCCCATTGGCTTTCAAAGGGGGCCCAGCCACACACAAGTGACAATGGTCCAAATGTGTCATTTTTGCTATGAATTCCAAGTAAACAAACTACAAACATTTTCTAAAACTGACCTGAATGGTTGGTTTTTAACCATGTTAGTGATTGTTCTACAGATCCTTTTAAAAACTCTAACTTGCTACCTAATGTATATTTAGTGCAACCAGAAGCTACTTGGTTCATTTTTTCAATACCTTTATTAATAGATGTGACTCCTGGTCCACCTTGGCTAGTTAACTAGTAATCTCTGGTGGGTGTGGCCCCAGCATTGGCATTTAAAAAGTTGCCTGGCCATTCTAATGTGCAGGCAGGATCAAGAAATAAACAGGCAAAAAGAAAATTATAAGAGAGTAATAGGACTAATAGGATAAGTTATATTCCATGTATGTATAAT
Organism: Urocitellus parryii; assembly: GCF_045843805.1. Lineage (NCBI taxonomy): Eukaryota > Metazoa > Chordata > Mammalia > Rodentia > Sciuridae > Urocitellus > Urocitellus parryii. The sequence goes on from NC_135542.1 coordinate 103,204,611, forward strand.
ATGCCAAAATATACTCTAATGTATAACCAAAAAGAACAAATAATGTAAAAGAATATTTGAGGGCTTAGGGATAATTATTTTTGAGGCATCTCAAACTGATAATTAATTAAAAAAAAAAGAGAGAGAGAGAGAGAGATAGTAATGTGTGACCAGGATTCATGAGAACCCATAACCAACCCATTATTCCTGAAAGTTTTCCACTGAAAGGTCATTTAAACAAAGAACTAAAATTTGAATAGGAGTTTACCAGAGTACAGCATTCCAGGGATAGGAAATAACACAGTTGAAGGTTTTGAGGCCTTCAGAGTGAGCTATAGAATCCAGGCAAAGCAGGTAAGGATGAGAAAGGCAGAGAGAGCCATGAGCAGGGCTGAGGAGCTTGCAGGGGAATTGTACAACCAAATAAATGTACACTTTAGAAAGATAATTCACGCCACAGCATGGAGGGGAAGTTGGAGGAAGTGAAAGTGGAAGTGGTAAAGTAAGTAAGGAGAGTGAGGCTAGGTTCTGGCAGAAGACAGGAAAAAGGGTGATATTACACAAATTAACACCCACTCTGCTCAGTGGTTGATTGGACATAGGGGAAAGAGTTTCTTGTTCTAGAAACTTCCCAGAATTTGTACCCAGAAAGGCCTCCAGACCATAGCCTCTGGCATCAACTTTGCAGCCATAGTGGCAAAATGGGTGTAATTGCACACAGGACCCCATATTTTCTCTTTCTTTCTTTCTTTCTTTCTTTCTTTCTTTCTTTCTTTCTTTCTTTCTTTCTTTCTTTCTTTCTTTCTTTCTTTCTTTCTTTCTTTCTTTCTTTCTTTCTTTCTTTCTTTCTCTCTCTCTCTCTCTCTCTCTCTCTCTCTCTCCCTCCCTCCCCTCCCCTCCCCTCCCCTCCCCTCCCCTCCCCTCCCCTCCCCTCCCCTCCTTCCTTTCTTTCTTTTTGTACAAGGGATAGAACCCAGGGGCGTTTAACCACTGAGCAACATCCCCAGCCATTATTATTATTATTATTATTATTATTATTATTATTATTATTAAGCAGGGCCTCATTAAGTTGCTGAGGCTGAATTTGAATTTGTGATCCTCCTGCCTCAGCCTCCCAAGCCACTGGGATCACAGGCTTGCTCCACTTTGCCCAGCAGGACCCCCAATTTTATATGCTTTTCAGATTCTTTATGTAACAAAGGCAGTAAGGGAATAGGGGAGATTGCCTTTAATTTCCTCTATGCTCATAAGCACAACTTCTAGATTCCCCTAAACTTTTCCCCAGCTTCCTCCTGATATCTCCTAAATGTCAATTTTTAGATACCCTGCAAGTCTTGCCTTTACTCAGTAGAGTGTCACCTCTTAGGCAGCTTCCCTTTGAAATGAGTGCTGTGAAAAGAACTCTGGCCTTGGAAATAGATGGAACAAGTCTCAACTTGTCTCTGCCATGTGACCTCAGACAAGTCACCTAACTCTTAGAACTTTAGACATCTGCTAAATGGCAATAAGAATACTTGCCTTATAGAGATGTGGCAAAGATTAGAAATAATGCAATATACAAGGAGTCAAGTGATATATATAAATTCACATTCATAATGTGGAAAAGCTCCTAAATTTAAAGAGAGAGAAAAAAAGGAAAAAGAACATTGGCTTAGTTAGGAGATCTGCAAGGATCATAAAGAGATGAAAAACAGGGAAAAGGAAAAGAAGGGAGTAAGAAAAGAAGGGAGAGTGGGAATAAAGATGGAGAAAGGAGGGGAAATATAGTAGTCAACAGAGAAATGAAAAAATACTAGCTAATCAAATTAAGGCAAATTAATTCTGGAGATGGATGGTGTGCTTGCCCAACAAGGTGAATATACTTAATGCCACAGAAATGTACAGTACACTGAAGAATGAATCAAATGGTAAATTTTATGTTATGAATGCTTTGCCACAGTTAAAAAATAAAATTTTAAAGGCAAACTAAAGCAACTAGGTACATTTTTACCTCTCAAATTGGCAGAAAAATAAATAAATAAAATAAAACTTGACAACATCCGGAGAGTTTTTTGTGAAGCAATCAGCACCATTTAAAATGTGCATGCCCTTTAACCTTCAAATTCCACTATAGGAATCTGTCCTAAGGAAATATTGACTCATATGCACAAACAGGCACATGCACACACACCAGGCACAGTTTGGGAATCAACAAAGTCATTGCAGCACTAAAACATGAGCAGTTTCAATCCTTTGGTACATCTTTAGGTTCTGGGATGTAGAACACACAGCAAACTGGTGACTTTCCCAAGGAGAGAATAAGATAGGTGTGGGTGGGAAGTAAGGAAAAAGGGCTTTCAATCTTGATTCTCCAATCTTCTGTATTGCGGGGGGTGTGTGTGTGTGGGGGGGGTGTGTGTTTTGCTGGGGATGGAACCCAGGGCCTCACACATGGTAGGCAAACATTCTACCACTGAGATACAACACCAGTCTTTTCTTGCTTATTTTTTAAATAGAAAGCTCAGCTTTTATAATTTCTCTAATTCTAGTTATTTTTTTAAACTGGCTGCTTCTTGAACAAATGTCACATGGCCAGTTAAGTTGACTCTGTGCCTTATATTTCAAAATATAACTATCTGCTTTTTCTTTCCAATGGCCACAGAGCTTTCTACAAAGTGGCTTATTGGCGATTTTTTATGATTATATACAATGCTGCAAGGAACAATGCGGTGAAGAAAATCAGTGTTGCAGAAAACATCAGGACTATCTGCCACAGCCTGGCTGGGCACAAATAACCGAGCCGCCACAAAGCCTTGTAGGTTCAAACAGCAACTCTTTATTCCCCAACTCTCACTGGCATTGCACACACACTACTCGGGAACACACTCCTTCCACTGGGCTTTACGGGCCCAATCTCCCCGAGCCCCACGAGAACTGCCCAGGAACTACAAAGTAGCAGGCGCCCAAGGCAGATTCCCGGAGCCGCCCTATTCCCTGAGCAGGGTCCATATACAACTCAATCAATCCAGCATCACAGCAATTATATACAGCTTAACTCAAATCATCATCTCAATGGTTCGCTGGTGCTGGTGTCACCTTTCAACCATTTCCTCTGGCAATATGCCAGGCATCATTCTGACTCAGCTGTGGCTCTCAACAACTATCATTCTTGCAGTTCTGACTTGTTTGTTGGGAGAAATGGGCCCAAGTTGCTGAGGCTGGTGGCCCAGCAGGTCCTTTGAGTGATACAGTGTGCCGTCAGCTCTTCCTGCCATGGTTTGACTGGCTGGCTGACTGTTGTGACCCCCATCTGGACCCTGAGACCCCATCAGTCTTTGGAATACTGCCCTGGCATCTGGCAACTGATACTTCTATAATTGGGTTGGGGAAGGGTCTTCTTTCCTGCTTTACTCATTCATTCATTCCTTGCCAGAGATCCTGCTCGGTTTTTGCTTTGTTTTGTTTTGTTTTTGTTGTTGTTTTTGGTAGAAAGCTCCTTTTGCCACTTGCATGACAAAATCAGTATAGGGCCTGTACCCACAGGCATTTAATGTTAGTAGCTTTAGTTGAAGATACCCTTCTACCTGCAGTTTATAAGCCATCCTGGCCACTGGGGAGTCAGGAATCTGCTCTCACTCTTGCTATGGCCACTGTGAAACCTCTGTTGGCCCACAATTCCAGCCCAAGAGGCAGCTTTTCTCTAAGTGTGCAGAGACGTGCTCACTCTAATAAAATATCTTTTTTTTTTTTTATTGATTGTTCCAAACATTACAGAGCTCTTGATAAATCATCTTTCATACATTTGATTCTATTGGGTTTTGAACTCCCATTTCTACCCCAAATACAGATAGCAGAATCACATCTGTTACATACTCACATTTTTACATAATGGCATATTAGTGACTGTCTTAATCTGCTACCTTTCCTAACCCCTACTATCCCCCCTCCCCTCCCCTCCCACCTTCCCTCTCTGCCTCCTCAGCTGTTGTTCAATTCTCTCTAATAAAATATCTTGCCGCAGTCTGGCTGGGCACAAAATCACGAGCCACTCAAGCAGGAACAAACTTTATTTCCAAAACTCCCGCGAAAATGCCGCGCACGCAGCCTCCTCCCAGGACACACTACACCAACAGGAAATCCCTCCTCTGGAATTCCCTCCTACTGCACTTCCCCAACCAATGGGAGTCCCGCGAGAGCTCCAAAGTAGCAGGCCTAGGCAGACAGCAGGGGTCTAATCTCCAATTGAATGCACATCTTAACATAATCATTATCATCTCAATGGCTTGCTGGCGTCACCTTTCAACCAAAAATGCCATGCATCATTCCTACGTGGCTGTGGCTCTCAGCAAGATCTATCTCTACAAAGGAAAATATGGCTTGCACCCTACCAGAAAGGAAGCATCAATACAATTATTTTTTCTATTTGATCCTTTTTTTTTTTTTTTTTTTTGGTACTAAGGATTGAACCCAGGGGTGCTTAACCACTGAGCCATATTCCCAGCCCTTTTCATTTTTATTTTTTTATTTTGAGACAGATTCTCACTGAGTTGTTTAGGGCCTCACTAAGTTGTTGAGGCTGGATTTGAATGCACAAATCCTCCTGTCTTAGCCTCCCCAGCTGCTGAGATTACAGGCATGAACCACCATGAACAGCAATCCTTTTTAAAAAGGATTTTTTTAAAATATATATTTTAGATCTTGGAGTGTAACTCAGTGATAGAGTGCTTACCTAGCATGTGCAAGGTCTGGGTTCCATCCCCAGCACCATAAAAATACATGTGGTGCTGGGGATGGTTCATATGTTCATGCTTCATATGTTCACCCTGGATCTCAGCCAAAAGGTTGAGAAGCAATACACACTTCATAATTTCTAAATAATTGCCCTGGACAGGCCAGTCACTCAGAGTTTTCTTCTAACAGAAGTCATACTGCACCCAGCTCTTGTTCAGGAAAGTAGGACTCAGCATAGGAAAATTAAGTTACTTGCTCAAAGTAATTTAGTAGGTGTTGGATTCAAACTCCCATTCTAACTTGAGAGTCTAAACATTCACCTACTTTTCTATATCACCTCCTCTTACCACCAGTTAGCATTTTCTTCAATATATGTACATAACGTATTAGCATATATATATGTAAATATAAAAAATTCCATATATGCATATATATATGGAATTTTTTGAACATACATAAAAGAGAGGTACATATCACCAAGCATTTTTTTTTTTTTTTGTATCAGAGATTGAACTCATGGCGCTTAACAACATTGAATCCCCTCCTCAATCCTCTTTTATATTTTATCTACAGACAGGTTCTCACTGTGTTGCTTAGGGCCTCAATAAGTTGCTGAGGCTGCCTTTGAATTCGCAATCTTCCTGTCTGAGCCTCTCCCTCCAGAGTTGCTGGGATTATAGCCAAGCGCTATTGTACCTGGCCTCACCTACCTTTGAAGGATATATTTGTTGCTTCAAATCTAGGTTTCGTGGAACAGTCTGGGAATCACACACCTAAGTCATCATGATTGACTCATCCAGAACTTGGTCAGAAGAGCATGGTATGGATCGTGCAAGTAGAGCCCAGGAGACAGTGGCCATACTCACAGAGGAAGCAGACTGTATAAGAGGGAAGCATGGGTCAGAAAAGCAGGGGGAAGGAGAGAAAAACTCCAGCCACAGGCTAGTTCCAGCCCTGAGGCATTCTCATTCAATCCTCTGTCATGGACCTGCACATCACTGTCCAGATCCTGCCTCAAGGGAGGACTTGTCCAGTTTGCCCGCAGAGTTGCCAGCAAACAGCCTCCAGGTCAGCACCTTCAGCAGCAACTGGTGCAGAGTTACCTTGCCCTTTCAATGGCCATCTCAGCCCATCTTGGGGCATCTGTAGTTTCAGAGGCTCCTTGGGGTGTCTGAGGAACTATGGTAGTTATTAAACCCACGTGGACATCACATTGCAGCTTAACTTCTCCCTCTGCTCCATCCCGCTTCCTTCCTCCCCTTCTGAAGAAGTTCATATAGGGGAACTCCCAAATGAACATTTTGTTTATTAATCCTGTCTCAAAATTTGTTTCTGGGAAAACCCAACCTGCCACACCTCATTGCTTCAGGGTGCCTGACAGAATCTGTTCCATAAACAGTAAACCAGAGAGACACCATACTAGAGCTGTGATTTCTACCACACTCTCCTTTACAGAATACGCAGGAAGCTTCAAGATAAAAGAATGACATAGGAAATGGGAGAGACTTTAAATTGTACATGCAGCAGGGTAGAGCAAATTTCCTGGAAGTTATACAAACTTAATACAAGTAAAAAATGGGGGGCTGAAGCTGTAGCTCAGTGGTAAAGTGCTTGCCTCGCATATGTGAGGCACTGGGTTCAATCATCAGCACTACATAAAAAATAAATAGATACTGTGTGTTCATCTACAGCTAAATAAATATTTTTTTTAAAAAAGTAAAAAATGGATGAAAATTGGTGAAAGTGGGGTGGCATCAAACTAAAGAAAAAAAAAGCTTCTGCATAGTAAAGACAACAATTAATATGCAAAGAGAAAAGTGGGAGAAAACCTGCCAGCTACACTTCCAACAGAGTATTAACATCTAGAATATAAAATATAAATACAAAAAGTGCTTATAAAAAGAACTTAGAATATAAGTTAAATTTTAAAGAACTTAACACCAAAAAACAAACAGCTGGATGCAGTGGCAGCTTAGGAGGCTGAGGGAGGAGGCTCACAAGTTCAAAGCCAGTCTGAGTAAAATCAAGGCACTAAGTGACTCAGTGAGACCCTATCTCTAAATAGAATACAAGGGGCTGGGATGTGGCTCAAGCAATAGTGCGCTCGCCTGGCATGCGTGCCACCCGGGTTCGATCCTCAGCACCATGTACAAAGATGTTGTGACCGCCGAAAACTAAAAAAATAAATATTAAAAAATTCTCTCTCTTTCCCTCTCTCTCTCTCTCTTAAAAAAATAAAAAAATAAAGAAATAAATAAAACACATCTAGCTGAGTCCATTCAGCCTTAAAAAGCTTCTGATTGTTTCCCATTCTTTGTAAAAATAAAGAAAGAAAGAAAGAAATAGAATAGAATACAAAAAAGGGCTGGAAATATGACTCAGGGGTCAAGTGCCCCTGAGTTCAATCCCCAGTACCAAAACAAACAAATAACCCATTCGATACATGGACAAAAGAAGTACAAATTATAACATTCAACATCTCTAGACATGAGGAAAATGCAAATCAAAATTACACTGAGATTTCATCTCACTCCAGTTAGAATGGCAATCACTAAGAATACACATAACAGGGGCTGGGGCTGGGGCTCAGTGGTAAAGTGCTTGCCTCATATGTGTGAGGCACTGGGTTCAATTCTCAGCACCACATAAAAATAAATAAATTAAAATAAAGATATTGTGTTCATCTACGACTAATATATATGAATACACATAAAAATAAATACTGACAAAGATGCAGGGAAAAGGGAACTCTTAGTACAGTCATTATGGAAATCAGCATGGAGGTCTCAAGAGACCAGGAATGGAACCACTATGTGACCCAGCTATACAATTTTTTTATGGTTTGAATATGAGATGTCCCTCCAAAAAAACTCATGTGTTGTCCAATGTGGTAACATTCAGGGTAAAATGTTTAGATTATGACATCTGTAATCTTATCAATGGATTAATTCATTTGATGGACTAATAACTTGAATGGATCACTGAGTAATAACTGTAAGCAGGTGGGGTGTGGCTAGAGGAAGTAAGTCACTGGGGGCATTCCCTTGGGGATTTTATTTTGTACCTGGCTCCTTGTGCTCTCTTTCTGCTTCTGTACCATCTTGAGCTGACAGCTTTTCTCACTGTGCACTTTTTTCAAGATTCTATGTCTCACCTTGGACAACGAAGTCAGCCAACTGTGGACTAAACCTATGAAACCGTGAGCCCAAAATAAACTTTTCCTAGGAAAAACAGTGGAGTAAATCTGACATAATTTTGTGTGTGTGTGTGTGTGTGTGTGTGTATATATACACACACATACCACGTGAATCCCACCATAACATGTACATCCACAAGAATGGGGTTCTAATTAGAATAAGATATATTCCATGCTTGAATAGTTATATCAAAATGGATTCTACTGTTATTAAATTAAAAAGAACCAATAAAAAATAGACTAAATTTAAAAATAAATAAAATAAACTTTTCCTCCTCTATTTTCTTTTTTTGGAGGGGGTACCGGGGATTGAACTCAGGGGCACTTGACCGATGAGGCACATCCCAGCCCTATTTTGTATTTTATTTAGAGACAGGGTCTCACTGAGCTGCTTAGGGCCACGATAAATTGCTGTGGCTGGCTTTGAAATCGCCATCCTCCTATCTCAGCCTCCTGAGCCGCTGGGATTACAGGTGTGCGCCTCCTCACCTGGCTTTAAGTTGTTTTTGCCAGGTGTTTTGGTCACAGTTGCAAAAAAGTTGACTAACACATCACTCCTTGGTACTACACAAATACATGTGTTTTCATGTTTATAGCAGCACAATTCACAATAATTCAGTTATGGAGCCAGTTTAGGTGTCTGTGAACTGATGAAAGGATAAAGAAGATATGGCATATATAGACAATGGCGTTTTATTCAGGCATAAAGAAGAATGAAATTGTATCATTTGGAGGAAAATAAATGCAAAATAAGTTAAACAAAATAAGCCAAACTCAGAGAGGAGTCAAGGGCAATATGTTTTCTCTCATATGTGAAAGCTCTCTGGTCCTCTCTAGAAAAAAGGGACCTCTTGAAAATAGAAGAGAGACAAGTAAAGTAGAAGAAGGGGACCAAAGTGAGGGAAGAGGGAAGGGAAAGGGGAAGGATTGGGTACTGGGGATTGAACTTGATCAAATTATGTGCATATATGAATAGATGACAATGAAATACATGATTCTGTATAAATATTATGTGCCGATTAAAAATGAAAAAACCTAAGAAATTCAGGAATCCAATAATGTAACATTCTGTGACATAGCAACCCAGTTAATTTAACAACAACAAATTAAGGAGCTAAAAATTTGATAAAATTGCTATTCTTTCTTGGGAAAAATACCAGGGAGTGTTCTCTGAAAAATAACCAATAACAAATCAGTATCAAAGGACACTGACCATACTTGTCTTGTATAATAGAGGAAGAAGAGTTGGTACCAGATACCCAAAGTATGTTAATAGGAATACCACCAGTGATTTCCCATAACCTTGCAACCATCTGCAGGTGGTTCCTTGATCAGTTAAAAAAAAAAAAAAAAAGGTTGAGGGGGCGATGCTGGCAGATCTCTGCAAGCTTCCTTCAATGTTTCAATGTGCACCCACATAGCTCTAGGAACCAAGCCAAGGAATACAGATTTGTATAATGGAATGTGGCTTTAGCCTCTCCTAGTCTGAGGCTTCTTTGTGTAGGTGTTGGCTACCATTGCTCATAAATAAAATATCACAAATGTAATGATACTAAAGAAATGTATATAAATCAGATTTTTGTCTGAACCAATGTAAGACATTTCTAGTCAGAAGAATCCCTTAGCCTATTTGGAAAGAATCTAGAGGTTTCTGCTGTTCATGTAGGATCCTCTTACATTTAGCTTCCTACCATTTTCTTAACCTTTTGAATCTTTCTTCTCACCATTTGTTTTCTTCATTATAAATAAGGCTAGCTCTTTCTGTTGAATTCTGTATGTTTCCTATTAGTTACTTATTTGAGTAATTACATGAGACTGATAGATAACTAAATCTACAGAAGTTCATTATTTTTCACATAAAAAGCTCTGTTATAATCTGATTTCTGCAAGTTACAAAAAGATAATGACTTTATTTTTGTTCAAACTCAGAAAATGAAATAAACAAAGAAAAAGCAATGTTTTATGAAGCTATAATGTGCATATTATTGATAGCAACATAGTCACACATTGCCTTAAGGGAAAATATTATCAATTTCTCAAAACAAAATTTGGAATTTAAAAAAAAATTCTGAAATCTTAAGCAAAATTATTTCACGAACACCAGCACAGCACAGTTGACCACATTCACTGATCAAACTTCATGCTATTCTAAATCTTTTTCTTTCTTTCTTTCTTTCTTTCTTTCTTTCTTTCTTTCTTTCTTTCTTTCTTTCTTTCTTTCTTTCTTTCTTCTTCTTCTTCTTCTTCTTTTTTTTTTTTTTTGTACTAGGGATTGAACACAGAGGGCCCTTTACCACTTAGATACACCCCAGCCCTTTTTATTTTTTATTTTGAAATAGGGTATCACTGAGTTCCCAGGCTGACCTTGATCCTCCTGCTTTAGCTTTCCAAGTAACTGAGATTAAAGGCATGTGCCACTGCACACTGCCAGATATTTTTTTAATTGAAAGGCAATAATATGTTATTGAAGTGTATGTCTGAACATTTAGAAAGAGAAAATTATTCTTACATATTATTTGGAGTAAATGGAAAACAATGGGATCTAAAAATGGAAAACAAACTATAAGTAAATGGAAAACAATGGGATCTAAAAATGGAAAACAAATCTCACCAGTATAACCATTTGATTATGATTAAAAAAAGAGAGAGAGAGAAGAAGAAAGAAAATAAAATGCATCCAACTATTGCTTTCATAGATTTTATTGGCTTAGTTTCTTTGTTTCAATCCACTGCAGCTGCAGCATTAGGCCCAAGCAAGGAAGACAGGCACAAGTAACATGCAGGCCCTTGGCAAAGGCTTCCCTGTTCTGTAGCCTGGAAGCAAAAGTGACTGCACCTCAGTACCAGATTTGTTTGTGGGGGCGCCACTGCAATCCTTAAAGCTTCTGTATTTAGTGATTGGAATGATGGAAGCACTTACCTAAGAACTTTCCTGCCATGCCAACCTTCTCTCTCATAGATTCTTCTAGTGGTGCCAAGTGTCCATTTTATTCTTCTGTTCCTGTTCATGTTTGTGGCTATAAAAATTAGCCCAGGGATTCTAGGGACTACAGAAGTGACTCGTGAATTAGGAATTAAGAGTTTTCTGAATAGTTGTATATGAGAATGGAGGAATATTTTGCTATAGTGAATAGCTCATATTATTCTTAAATCTTTATGCATGTCAGTCTGGACACAGCACACATGAAGTGAAATAGATTCTTCACGTTGGCCACAAGATGAATACTGAAGGCTAGAATTGCAAATAATTTAGTTTAATAAAATGATAAATTAAACTTAATTTCATCTGCAATTTTCTTAAGTCTTGTGGATTGAATCCATGATCTCATACATACTAGGCAAGCTCTTTACCATTGAGTTACACCCTCAGCACTTTTTATTTCATTTTTAACAAGACAGGGTTTTGTTAAATTGTCCAGACTGGACTTTAATTTGTGATCCTCATGCCTCAGCCTCCTGAGTAGCTGAGATTACAAGGCATGTGCCACTATACCTGGCTCATCTTAAAATTTTTAATGAAATATTTAATTTAAAATAACTTTGGTTGGCACTTTGATATCAATAATTAGTCATATTTTGATTTAGAATACTAGATAGTTGTAAATATTTTAGAAGAAAATAATTTTAACATATAAAGTTTTAGCTTTTTTATATAACTGAATTCACACTTAAAATTTTTTTTTAGTTGTAGATAGACACAATACCTTTATTTCATTTGTTTTTATTTTATGTGGTGCCAGGAATCAAAACCAGTGCCCCACGCATGTTAGGCAAGTGCTCTACCACTAAGCCACAACCCCAGCCCCTGAATTCACATTTTTAATAACACTACAATTGATACTTATCATTTGTGAACTCTGTATTTGCAATTACATGGCTTGCTAAAATTTATTTGTTACCCTAAAATCAATATTCTAGGCACTTCCACCATCATTTGGGGGCATAAATAGAATGTAAAAAACTGAATCACTCAAAATATGCATTCCCAGTTGAGGACAAAAAAGGTAATGCCTTCTTATGTTAGCTCTCAGGCTACAAACAAGCATCATTTTCAAGTTCAATTTAGTGCCCCATTTTCCACATTTGGTGCAATTGGTGATTTCGATGAATAAAATGCTATTCAAGGGGCTAAAGTTGTAGCCTAGTCTTAGAGTGCTTGACTAGCATACAAAAGGCCCTGGGCTCAACCCCCAACACTGGAAAAACCAAAACAAAACCAAAAACAGATGCCGAAATGTACTGCTGAAGTGCTGTCTAGTGTTTACAACTTCTGGAATCTATAATGAGCCTTACAGAGAAAATATGTGTGTTAGACAAGCTTCATTCAGATGCATGCTGTTGGCCATATGATTCATGACTCAATGGTACATATTATATAATGTGTCTTTGAACAGGAAAAACACATAAAATAAGGTTATTATTGAAGAGTTGATGAAAATGTACCCATAGGCACACAGGTACCTTATTCTGTATTTCCCCTGTGAGTTCTGGCTCAGTATTCACTAATTCAATGCTTACAGAAATTTTATAGAAAATAATTATCATAAGTAATAAGATTTTGTACACTTTGAACATTATATTTTATTTTTAATCTTAGATCATTAGTAATTATGCTTAAGTGAAAGCAAAAAATTGCAGAATAAGTTTCTAATGTTTTATGAATTATATGCATCTTTATTTTCTTGTTCTTTTGAACATCTCCAGCCCACTTACAAAACACTCAGACCTGCATAACACATTAAATCCAGTCATCTGTGATTGTTTGCCCACTCTTATGCATATAAAAACCAGTATTTTTCAAATTTAAAAATTCATGTTAGAAATTATATCTTTCATGCAGAAATACAGAATATTCTTTATTAACAGCATGTTAACTTACTTTATAAACTAAATATTTACACATGCATCATGTGAAACTCTACTCACATAAAAATGTTAGGGATAACAATTTGTAATAAATTGCTAAAAAAAATGTAAATGCAGACCAATATGATACTGATTAAATAACCCAGGATATCACATAACGTTTAATAAGAAAAACAGTGGATTTGGAGACCAACTTCTAGGGTTCAAACCCTGCCACTACAACTTATTGGATATGTAATCTTAGTTATTTAACCTCTTTGTGTCTCAGTTTCTTGTGCTATAAATAAGGAAGTAATAGGACTTTTCTCATAGGGCTGTTGTGAGATTTAAAGAGTCAATACATATAAGTGCTTAGAGTAGCAGTGCTCAGGTAGTAATATTGTATATATAGTTATCTATGAAACTAGCATGAGCATCATTTGTCCTGATATGATACAATAACCAAGATGTATTAAGAAGGTAAGGTGAAGTCCAGTAATATGCTATCATTTGTAAAAAACAAAATTTAAAAATATATAGCTGGGAATGGTGGCCCAGACCTGTAATCTCAGCAACTCAGGAGGCTAAGGCAGGAGGATTTCAACTTGAACTTGAGTTCAAGGCCAGCCTGGGTAATTTAGTGAGAAACTGTCTCAAAAGTTTTTTTTTTTTTTTAATAAATAAATAAAAAGGGCAAGGATGGGGGCTAGGGCTGTAGTTTAGTGGTAAAGCACTTGCTTAGTCCATGTGAGTCCCTGGGTTCCATTCTCAGCACTACATGAAAATAAAAAATATATAGACTAAAGGTATTGTGAAAAAAAAAATTCTAAAAAAACAAAGGGCAAGTGCTGCCCCCATCGAGCGTGGGCAACTGAACCAAAGTCACTTGTGTGAATTTGGGGTGACATGAAAAGACCACACAGACATGGAATACCTTTTTCTATGAGCTTCAGGATGGTTCCCCTCCACCCCGCCCTCAGGCTTCCACAAAGGAGGGCAAGAGAAAGTCAGGAGAGGCTGAAGAGAGAGAGGGAGCGCACGTTCTGGAGTTGGCTTTTATTGGGGGAGGCTGTGTCTTAGAACATTCTATCCAAAAAAGGGCAAGGGGTAGGATTATAAAGGAATAGGTAAGTGCAACTCAACTCCACTAGGTAATGCCTACTCCTGGTGCCACGCCTCATTATCCCAGCAGAGGTAAAGCCCAAGTTATTGCCGGGGTGCAATAATTGTTAGTATCTCTTGCTGGACTTAAGGAGGTGTAACTCCAGAGCAGTTCCCGACAGGCAAGGATGTAGCTAAGAGGAAGAGAATTTGTCTCACATGCACAAAGCCTTGGGTTCAATTTCCAGCAGAGGAACAGGGGACAGGACACTATATGTATGCATGTGTATATACATGTATGCTTGTATTTATTGTGTTTGTATGTGCATATGCTAGTATCTCTTAAAGTGTACAGAAGCTGGTAATAGGTTGTTTTAAGGGAGGGAAATGAGAGGTCTGGAACATGGGAAAGAGAATTTTCACTGTCTATTACAGTGACTTACTTTTTTATATCTCCCCCAAAATTTAGTGTCTTAAAACAATAGCAATCATGTACAATGTTGCATGACTTCTGTGGGTAAGGAAGTAATACATACTCCAACAGATATGTCTCATCTCTACAAATATTTTAGGTTGATTTTTCAATTCTGTATGCTCTACCAGATTATACAGTCCTTGAGGACAGAAACCACAGTTTATTCATCTCTATATCACTCCCAGGGCATGGTATTGTCATAGAAAATCTTGGAAGAATAAATGGAAAAATGAGGACACATGTTCTCATTTTCTTCATGGTCCTTTTATTTTTCAATTCCTGATTCAAAGCATGCCCTCTACTTCTTAATTGGCTAAGACTATGACACAGATTGAAATTTCACAACTCTAGGAACAAAACTTCTTCAGTTTTTCAGTAGACACATGTTATCAAAGCAACTTTCCAAATAATTTTATCAACTTAGAGCACTGGTATAAAAACAGAGGACAGAGTCACCATTGGCAAGTACTGTGTTGAGAACAGATTTCACACACAGATGAGAGGTAAGCAAAAATCCAAGGCCTGGGGACTTACCATTATGAAATATATAATGGAGAAGGAGGGTGATGTTTATTTGGAAAAGAAAAAATTACCTCTTTAACATTTATAAGAAAGAGAGAAACAAATGCCAGACTATTCCTATGAAAAAGTAAAAATAGTATTATCCTAACAGCCAACACCAAAATTCCCTGAAGGAAATGTCTTTGGGGAAATACCTCGATTCCTTGCTTGTACTATAAAGGGAGACCCATAACCTCCTCCAGCGCAAACCAAGGTAGCAAAAAACAAGTGCATCGTTCTCCTTGAGAAGGGAGTTATTTCTCAAAAGTATGAATTAAAAGAAGAAGGAGGGAATCAGAAAGGGGAGAAAAGGAGATAATTAAATACTGCAATTTTTGGGTTATCTGGGTCCCCCACAGTACAAGAAGTACTTTTAAGATCAAGGATATGTCATTGATAATGTTTGCCTTCCCTTTTAATCTATAAACATCTGGTAGATTTGTGCTGCACACATCAGCCTTATGTAGTTGCTTTGAAGAAGGAAACAAAGGCCAAGGGTCTTTTATACTATGATGAGATGTGCATCAATGAGGAGAAACAAAAACCAAAGAGATCAGAAATGACCGTAATAACTAAATATTCCTGAAAATTCAGAGATCAGCAGAGGGGCAGGGGACAGGACACTATATGTACGCATGTATGTATACATGTATAAAAACTTCAAACAGGAGCTGGAATCATTTTTAGCTAAAATGTTCTCAAACCCCAGAGAATATCTGAGTGACATAAAATTTCAGAAGTGTCTGTCTTGTGCAAGTAAAAGAAGAATTTAGAGTTAAAGAGATAATTTCTAAATGGGCAGTACTAAAGAATTGCTTGAAATGATGATCTCACTACAGCAGTGTTTGAACTAGTCACAACCAATTAGTTGATAATAAAATCAAATTGGCAAGTCATAATCTACATTTTAATGAAATATTAAGATGGAAAGGAATAGTTCAATACTGGTAGCCACTAGGAAAATTCAAATTAAAACAATGATGAGTCAAATTAATGCCATGGTGACACAATAATAATATAATAATCCTAGCAATTTGAGAGGGTGAAGCAGAAGGATCACAAGTTCGAGGTCAAACTCAGCAAGATCCTGTCTCAAAATAAAACATACAAAGGGCTGGAGATGTAGCTCAGTAGTAAAGCAGCCCTGAATTCAATCCCCAGTATGAAAAAAGTGATAAAACATTATATTCCACCTACTAGAACAACTAAAATTAAAACAGAGATGATACTAAATACTAATGAGGATAGATTTCTTATATATTACTGGTGGGAATGTAAAATGGTACAAACACAATAACTCTGCACAATTGTTTGGCAATCTGTTTTAAAACATACATTTACCATATGACTTAGTGATCATCCCCCTGAGCATTTATCCTAAGAAATGAAAACCTGTCCACACACATACATAAATGTATACAGTGGTTCATCAAGGTTTTATTTCTTACATCCTCAAACTGGAAACAACCAATATGCTCTTCAACAAGTGGTACATTCACATCATGAACACTACTCAGAGATAAAAACAAATGAATTATTGACACATTCAACAACTTAGATGGATCTCAAGAGCATTACCTTGAGCCAGTCTCAAAAGTATATATATACTGTTTCCTTTGTATAATGTTCTTGAAAGGAAGATGAAGAACAGATTGGTTGCCAGGGGTTACTTTTGGGGGACAGAGATGTGACTAAAAAGAGCAGTAGAAGGGATTCCCATAGAGGTGATGAAATAGGTCTGTAACTGGATTGTGGTGGTGGTTATATAACTCTATATTTGTGATGAAGCTGTATAGATCTTCACACATGTACAAATGAGTAAATGTAAACACTGGTGAAATCTGAAAAAAAAACAGCCTATAGATTGCAACAATGTCAATTCCTGGTTTATTTTATTTTATTTTTTTTAAATTTTTAATGTTTATTTATTTTTTTTTTAGTTTTCGGCGAACTCAAACACAATATCTTTGTTTGTATGTGGTGCTGCGGATCGAACCCGGGCTGCACGCATGCCAGGCGAGTGCGCTACCCCTTGAGCCACATCCCCAGTCCATCAATTCCTGGTTTAAATATTGCATTGCAGTTGTTCCCACTGGAAAGAGCTTGGAGAAGTGTACGGGGAAACATAAGAGTACTACCTTTACAACTTCCTGTGAATCTAGTTATTTCAAAATAAAAAAAAAAAAAAACTTTAAAATTAAAAAGCACATAAAAGGCCAGAGTGTCTCACTAACAGTAAGAGTGGGTATTACAGGGCAGGGATTGTGGCTCAGTGGTAGAACGCTCACCTAGCATGTGCGAGGCCCTGGGTTCGATCCTCAGCACCACATAAAAATAAACACATAAAATAAAGGTACTGTGTCCAACTACAACTAAACAAATAAATATTTTAAAAGATAACAGGCAAAAAATAGAGTGGGTATTGTTCTAGAGAAACTTTGTGCTCATGCGAGTACTAGTCACAATGTGAAAAGTACAGAATGTACTTCTTAGGTGTAAGGGTGGTCTCTGGGTCAAAAACAGTTTGTAAACTGCTTCTCTACAGCAAGCTCAGCTGACTCAAAGACCAATAGGAGCCAGGTAGACAGGTAAAGAAGTTAAAATAAGCCTGGTTCGTCAAGAATGTTGTCACTCACTTACTCACATTACCTATATACCAAAGTTCTTACTATTGCTGGAAATACTTTGGTATTATGATATAAATATCCTTTATTTCCACAAATAAATATGTTCTTTCTCATTTTTCTTGAGACATATAATACTCTTGATCTATCTTTCTTCCATTTTCCCACTGTTTTTCTTTACTGTGATTAAATATACATAAGATAAAATTTCCTATTTTAACCATTTTTAAGTGTACAGTTCATTGGTAGTAAGTATATTCACATTATTGGGCAACCCTCAGTTTTTCCTTTCTAGAACTTTTTCATCATCTCATGCTGAAATTCTATACCATTAAATAAGAACTCCCCATGGGCTGAGAGTGTAGCTCAGTGGTAAAATGCATGGAAAGGCCCTGGATTCCATTCCCAGCACCAGAAATAAAAAGAATTCCCCATTACCCATTCTCCCTTTCCTCAGCTGCTGAGAACCACTGTTCTAATTTCTGACTCTATGTATTTTCTTCCTACTTTTGAAAGTGAATTAGCTTATCTATCACTGAGTAACAAATAACCCCAAAATGTAGAAACATAAAACAACAAAGGTATATCATCTCACAGTTTCTGGGAACAGTTTAGCTAAATAGTTTCTGGCTTGGGGTCTTTCATGACATTGCAATGGATTTGCAGACAAATATGTGAAGACTGAATTAGACCTAGAGGACCCACTTCCTAGCTTACTCATGTAGAGCTTGTTGGCAAGCCTCAGCTCTTCACTGGCTGTTGGCCAGAGACTTGAGTTCATTGCCACCTAGGCCCCTCCCTCCACAGGGGGCTCACAACATGGCAAATGGCTTCCCCAAAAATGAGATATCAGAGAGAGACATTAAGACAGGTGAACAGAGAGAACATGCTGCCACCACCAAAATGGAAATTAGTCCCAGGAATGACATATTCTTTTGCCATATGTCAGTAGTTGCACAGTGCCACCTTGATGAAATACAGTGGGTGACTACATAGGTAGATAGGACTCACTAGAAGCCATCTCGAAGGTTGGCTCCCACAGAATTATTTCTGTATTGTAAGCAGAACACAGGCCCAAATATGATAAGTGGCAGTTGGCACTGCTTTCCATGCTGAGAAGACATTAGGAAATAGTGGTGAAGCCAATAAAGTTAAGAGGGAAAGCTGCTAGTCATGATGATGCCCCTGAGAAACTACAGCGACATTGCTTCTAGATCAGTTTGTGAATTTTTCAATGTTTAAGTATTAGCTAATTTTTTTTTGTTGTTAAATTTAATGGGGCCAAACAAAACACATATATTAATTAGATACAGGCTGCCAGTTTGCAAACTCCCCTGCAAGAACTAGGCAAATGATGGCATACACGGTGGTGCACGCCTGTAATCCCAGTGGCTCAGGAGGCTGAGGCAGGAGGATGGCGAGTTTAAAGCCAGCCTCAGCAATTTAGCGAGGCAATAAGCAACTCAGTGAGACCCTGTCTCTAAATAAAATACAAGATAGGGCAGGGGATGTGGCTCAGTGGTTGAGTGGTTGAGTGCCTCTGAGTTCAATTCCCAGTACCAAAAAAAAAAAAAAAAAAAAAAAAAAGAACTAGGCAAGTGGGCAAGTGGTGCAGTAGTTAAAACAAAAACAAAATAAACAAAGTCCCTCCAGTTTTGCCAATATTGTATGACTTTACCAAGTTTCAGTTTCCTACACTGTAAAGCGGAAGTTAAAAACTGCCATATCACACTATTTTGGTGAGAATTGAGTGAGAAAATACATGCACGGTCCTCAACACACAATCTGGAGCCTCAAAACTGCTCCATAGGATTAGTTGCATCATGACTGCTATTCCAGTGGCAGATGTGAAAACCGAAATAGTAATATTCTCACTCACACTGTGGCCATTAGCCACTTGGGCTACTAAGAAACTGCTAAGTTAATACACACATCTGCAGAACAGAACAATAACTACTGAGGCTGCACCTCAAGGGACTACTTTACTTTCATCATAATTTTATCTTGGACAAACCTTTAACTACATGACCTACCAAAACAAACAAAACAAACAATAAAAACCCAGTATTTTGATGTTGTGGAAAATATAGAGGTCATAGTCTGATTTCCTTGTTTCCCAAACCTCCTTTATGTGAAAAATCACAACTATTTTCAGGCTGCAAAACTGACACTCAAAAGGAATCTGTTTCACAAATGGAATAGAAACAATAGAAAGACCAGGAATGTCATTTAGGAAGACGATGTTCTGCTATTTATGAGCCTATACCAGTTCCACATATGAATCATCTCTATAAGCAGTCAAAACACTTGCCTATCCCTTCTCATTGAATGCCTCCAGTGACAGAGAACTCATCATCTCCCCCAGAGTAGATCATTGTAGTTTGATTAGGATATTTATGCATTTATTCAAAGAATGCTGATTGACCACTTAGT
Organism: Urocitellus parryii; assembly: GCF_045843805.1. Classification (NCBI taxonomy): domain Eukaryota; kingdom Metazoa; phylum Chordata; class Mammalia; order Rodentia; family Sciuridae; genus Urocitellus; species Urocitellus parryii. The sequence goes on from NC_135542.1 coordinate 103,224,535, forward strand.
GTATGCCAGGCATTGTATTTGGTGCCATGGCTATAGTGGTAAACAAGATGGATGAGGTCTTTCATTTCTTATTGCAGGATATAGAAACAAAGAAAAGAAAATATAACATGTTTGGTTATATATTGGTTAGAGGTAGAATCTATGAAGAAAAATTAAACACAGTAAAAGGATAGAGAATGACAATGGTATTACTCTTTAAGGGTGATGAAGGAGGGTTGTCTAAGTAAAGGGATACTTAAGCATGTTTCTAAATGAAGAAGAAGGTGCATAAGATAAATATATCTACCAAGATATGCATTAATAAGGACAAAGGACAAATGCAGGAGTAAATGAGTTCCTTATACAAAAATGATACCTGGTCTGGACCCTTTCTTCCTATCCATGCATCCATAAATAGCCATAAATCTCATGGCTATTTGAGAGTTAACCATGTGCATCATATCTCCTTGTGCTGGTAGCACTGATATTTACTCCAAGAAGACTCCATGTCTATCCTCATTGGATTCATCTAATCACATTTTTTCCATTTCTCCACTGGATCCAGCTCGCTTTGGGACTTCCACATTTTGTCTTTTGTAATGTAATCAGCATTTTACCTACATCTCTATTCCAATCTGATAACAGTGTCAAATGGAACAAGTCTGAAGAATGAAGCCCCATGCCAATCTCCAAAGGCTCCTCTGAGATCCCCTGCATATACCAGGCTCTCATTAGTTCTACATTTCCCAGAGCATCCTTTTCAACAAAGAAAATGGAAATATAATTGGAGGTGAGTGATTCAGTTTTCTCTATATCATCTGTGAACAGCACACAGTTTGTTCCAAGCAGCAGGCTAAAATGTTGTCACATTGGAATGGGATCCCAAGCCTTAAGTAAGTTCAAGTGATGAACACTGTTGATGACACAGTCATTCATCTATGACACCAGATTTGCATTTGGAGAGACTTATTATTATACCTTCCACATCCAGAACACTGCCAGATACTTTGTACATATTTAGTAAACATTTATTTATGTATATATGAATGTTATGGAAACTATTTGGAAAAAAATCTTCAGATGGGACCTGCGACCCTGGTACCACCAGGTTATGATTTTTCTGACTCATGGGTGTTCCAGTTATCTGTAGCTATGTAACAAAACATGCTGAAACTTAGTAATTTAAAGCAATTACAACAGCATTAATCGTGCTCATGAGTCTACAATTTGGTCAGGGACAGCTTGTCTCTCTTTGCTCAATGGAATGCTGACATGCGACTTTTTTCCTTGTAGATGCTTGGTTTCCTCAGAGCCTGGAGGCAAACTGAGAGGTAGTCATGCAGAACCATGTGGTCTTTGATGACATGGTCTCATGTCACACAGCCTCATTTTTTTTTTTTTGTAAAAAACCTTATTGGTTCTTTTTAGTTATACACAACAATAGAATTCATTTTGACATAAACATAAAAGCATGGAATATAATTTGTTCTAATTCAGTCCCCAGTACTTTCCCTTCCCTTCCCTTCCCTTCCTCCTACTCCCTGTTCCCTTCTCTCTACTCTTGATCTTTCTGCTATTTACTTATTTTTTTTTAAGTTTTGTCTTGTAGATATATATGATGGTGAAATTCACTGTGGTATATTCATACTTGTACATGGGAAAGTTAGGTCAGATTAATTCCACTGTCTTTTCCTATCCCATCTCTCCTCCATTCCCTTCATTCATCTTTGTTTACTCCACTGATTTTATTTTAGAATTTTTTTTAACAACCCTCCCGCCCCCACTCCCACCTTATTTTGGATTAGCTTCCTCATATCAGAGAAAAAAAATTCAACCTTGGGCTTTTTGGGTCCAGCTTATTTCACTTAGCATTATACTCTGCAGTTCCATCCATTCACTTGCAAATGCCATAAAGTTATTCTTTATGGCTCCATTGTGTATAAATACCACATTTTCTTATCCAGGATGCCTGGGTTGGCTCCATAGCTTGGCTATTGTGAATTGTGCTGCTATAAACATTGATGTGGCTGCATCAATGCAGAATACTATTTTAAATCCTTTGGACAGATACTGAGGAGTGGGATAGCTGGGTCATATGGTAGTTCCATTCCTAATTTTTTGATGAATCTCCATATTGCTTTCCAGAGTGGCTGCATCAATTTGCAATCCAACCACAATATATGAGTGTATCCTTCTCTCCACATTCTTACCAACATTTATTGTTATTTGTATTCTTAATAATTGCCATTCTGACTGGAGTGAGATGAAATCTCTGTGTAGTTTTAATTTGCATTTCTCTAATTGCTAGAAATGTTGAACATTATTTTCATATATTTGTTGACCATTTGTATTTCATCTTTTGAGAAGTGTCTGTTGGTTTCCTTTGCCCATTTTAAAAAATTCTTTGTATATCCTAGATATTAGTACCCTATCTAAGGAGCAGGTGGCAACGATTTTCTACCATCTATAGGCTCTCTCCTCATGCTCTTGATTTTTTTCTTTACTGTGAAGAAGCTTTTTAATTTGATGCAATCCCATTTATTGATTTCTGATTATACTTCTTGCACTTTAGGAATCTTGTTAATGAAGTCAGTTCCTGAGCTGACATGATGGCACGTTGGGCCTATATTTTCTTCTAGCATATGAAGGATTTCTGGTTTAATTTCTCAGTCTTTGATCCACTTTGAGTTGTTTTATGCAGGGTGAAAGACTGGGTTTAAAATTCATTCTTTTACATATGCATTTCCAGTTTTCACAACACCATTTGTTAAATAGGCTATTTTTTCTCTAATGTATGTTTTTAGCACCTTTGTCTAGTATGAGGTAACTGTATTGATGTGGGTTTGTCTCTGTGTATTCTACTTGGTTCCCTTTGGTCTTCTTGACTGTTTTGATGCCAGTACCATGCTGTTTTTGTTACTGTAGCACTCTATTACAATTTAAGGTCTGGGATTGTGATGCCTCCTGCTTCACTTTTCTTTGCTTCGACTAATCTGGGTCTCTTATTTTTCCAAATGAATTTCATGACTGCTTTTTCTATTTTTGCGAAGAACATCATTGGAATTTTGATGGGAATTGCATTGAATATATATTGTGCTTTGGTAGTATGGCCATTCTGACAATACTAATTCTGCCTATCCAAGAACACAGGAGGGCTTTCTACTTCTAAGGTCTTCTTCCATTTCTTTCTTTAGTGTTCTACAGTTTTTCATTTTGGAGGTCTTTTGACTATTTTATTAGATTGATTACCAAGTTTTTCTTTTTGAGGCTATTGTGAATGGGATAGTTTTCCTAATAGACTTTTTCAAAAGATTAATCATTGAAGTATAGGAATGCAATTGATTTATGGGTGTGGATTTTGTATCCTGCTATTTTGCTGAATTACTTATGAGCTCTAAAAGTTTTCTAGAGTTTTTGGTCTTCTATAGGTTCATATAATGACAAACAGATAATATGAGCTCTTATTTTCCTGTTCATATCCCTTTAATTTCATAAAGCATCATTTCTGCCACATTTTCTTCCTTAGAAGAAAGTCACCATGGCCAAGCTATACTTAATAAATGGTAGGAGAAGTGTCAAAGAATCTAGATGTTTTAAAGTCACTTCCCATAAGATTAGATGAAACTAACAGATCTGTCATTGTTCTTGAGCAATGAATGCCAAAAAGGCTAGCTACTTTATAGAGATGGGTCACAGAGCTGCACTGAACAGAATACAGGTTGTCAGCAAGTTCACTAAGAACTCCTTTTGTGGGGGGGGGGGGGAATTCTGCATGCTTGCTCTTTCTCTAAATGTTTGTCTCCATAGCTATATTTAGGAGATTAGATTCCTTTGTTTCCTAAATAAAGAAAAACTGGAATTGAAGTTCACCATGGATCCAAATTAGGATGATTGAATTTTTCCATACTCAGAAAGGACCTAGGAATTCATTACAGTGAAGAGTAATCAAGTACCAGTGAAACCTTCCAAAGAGTAGTAATCTCTGGATATTTTTATGTTCAAGTTTAGCAAATTCTTTAATGGTAGGCAGCAGAGACTGCTTCAAGTCTAACACTGCTTTCTTTTTCTCCAGAGTATGGCTAGTCTACATTTCCCATCATCCCTTACAGTTTTGTGAGACCATGAGACCAACTTCTGACAAAAAAAAAAAAAAAAAAAAAAAAAGGACAGAGAGTAATAGGGACTACTTCTAAGTCTGGTCCATAACAATCTAGAGTAGTCCTATTAGTATAGGTAGCTAGGTATGAGCAGGGGAATGGAGGGAGAGAAAGTAGGGCTAATTTTATCTTGAGTGACAAAAGATCATTCCACACTGCCCATAAACCAGCCTCCTTCACCATCAGATACTACCTTCTAAAAACTAAAAAGAAAAAGATATAACCACCCTAAGGGAGTTTCCAACTTTAAGGCCTGCTCAGAGCACCAAGGCACTAAGGCTTGGTGAGAAACCATGGTAACCACCCCAAATACATAATATATGAGAAGGGAGGTTTCCAGACCAATATAAACACCAGCCACATGGAAAACCCCAGGACATTTACCTCTTGGAGGTAGGGGCCTGTTCCATGTACCTCAGGGTTTACTTCCATTTTACTTAATATTTTTGTTTTTCTATATAAACCTCTTGACTGAAATACTTTTCAAGAAGATAAGAACTAGAGAGTGATATCTCTTGCTAACAGTCCTTTATCCTTTCCTCTTTCCTCATTCACTGACTGAATAGAATGCACTTCCAGGACTTAGGAGAGCATGGTAACAAGAGAGAAGGGGCCTGGAAGCCTGAGCCACCAAGAAGGAAGCTCAGTGATCAGAAAATTAGCATAGAATGTTGCTGCACAGGTAGAAAATAAACTTTTATTTCCTTAAGCCACCTTGAAGTCTGCTTTTATATTTGTTTGCCAAACCAGACTGTGAAGTTTGATTTTCATTCAGGAAATGTTCACCCCCCTTCCTCTCCTACCATGACTGGAATATACTCCATGCCATTAATGACAGGCTTAGCCAGTGGAAAGTTAGCAGATATGACATGTTTTTACACTTTAACACTTCTATATTCTCCTGTTCTATAGCCCTCTGGCTGGCTTGCTATCCTCCTAAGAAGAACAAGCTCCAGCTAACCCCAAGACCAGAGAATGAGACACCTTTGGCTAGGAGCCAAGCATAAGTTGACCTGCAGATATGAATGAGAATAAATGATTATTTTAAGTCACTGGGTTTTGGGGTGCTTTTTACGCAGTATTTGTACATGCGTTGACCAGCACAATAATAAAGTGACCTTCTAATGGAACTGCATATTAAGCACCCACTCGGTCCCTATTATTTATATCATTTATGCTTCCCTATTTTATGGGTGAAGAAACTAAGGTGCAGGAAAATATTTGCCTAATATCACACAGGAGTTTGATATAACAAATCAATAAATCTAAGCTTTCTTCCCACTGTTCCAAACACACCGAGAGAATATGAGAAAAGTAGATAAAATAAGGCAGGGACTGAATAGAAGTTAGAATGTTTCCACCAAATCCCACTTTAATAGAGCTTGACAATACTCCTTGACAATGGAAAAAAAGAAAGTTCAAGACAAAAAAAAGGAGGAGGAGGAGGAGGAAGATGACAATAGTGATGATGGTGGTAGTTACCAGCTTCACCCCTGTACAGCTAAATAATGGAACTTAATATGAAAGGTGTTGCACAGGGTGAAAATTCAACATTTCTAGGGAAGATTTGAATAATTACATTATACCACTCCTGCCACGGGCTAATAAAGACAAGAACGTTTGTAGAAATGAGGTTTTCCACATCATCTTCAAGGTTAATTCAAGGAGGAAAGCCGCACCCTCCGATATAGTGTTCCTTGGAGGCCTGCGGGAGGAGGAACACCGTGCGCCTTCTAGGGACTCCAGGCTCCCTCCTCCGCCCTTCAGACAATGCTTGTAACAGCGTTTAAGGAGCACCCGACACAAGAAAAGGGGAAAGGGAAGGGGATCCTGGAGGGGCAAATGCAAGAGACATGGGGCAACAAGGGTGGGGAGTCGCCTGCAAGCAAGGGTTGCTGCAGCGACCGGGCACGCCCGCACATCCACAACTACTCACCACACATAAACACACACACACACACACACACACACACACTCACACTCACTCTCTCTCTCTCTCCCTCCCCCCCACACACATCCCTTCCCCCATCGCCCCCCACGCCCTTCCTGCGGGTTGAGCAGCCAATTCTCGGAGGGAGGGGTACGCAGCCCCAAAAGAAAACCCACAGGCTCAGTGCCTCCTTCCCCACCTCGAAACACAACGAGCTAGGGTTCGGGGCGCGGGAAGGGCGGCGCCCAGTCCAGCCCGGCCCGGGAGGGCGCGGTGTGGAGTGAGCGGCCTGCACTGCCCCGCCCCTCCGGTGCCGGCGCCTCCCCCGCTGCGGCGGGAGAGAGGCGGGGCGGGGCTTCGGGTATATAAGGCGAGGGGCGGGCGCCACTCTTTTGTCTCTTGCTGCAGCAACGCGAGTGGGAGCATCTGGAAATCGGTTTGGAGCAAGAATTCACGGTGAGCGCTACTCTGGGGCGGGAATCGGGCCGGGTGGGGTCAGGGCTAGTGCTACCCGTTGGAGCGCCGCGGCCACGGCCGCAACAGGCGCCCTTCCCAGGCGGGACTCCAGAGCCCGTCGGCCACGCCCTGGGTCTTCTTCGGAGGGGGGTGCTGGACGCACCCAGAACCTCGGCTTCCGCGCTGCCGGGAACGCCCGGGAGGGAGTGCCTAGTCGAGAGGCGTCGGCGGAGAGTGCGGGGAGGGGGCGCTGGCCCCAGCCTTTGGCCAACTTCCGTGGTTTGCCCACCAGTATTGTTTTAAGAAAATGGCAGACAAGCCGGACATGGGGGAAATCGCCAGCTTCGATAAGGCCAAGCTGAAGAAAACCGAGACGCAGGAGAAGAACACCCTGCCGACCAAAGAGAGTAAGTGCGCCCCAGCCTCCGGGTCCGTGGCCTCCATGCGCAGTCCCCCTACCCGCCCTTTCCGTGCCAACCGTACCCCCACCCGGCCAATGCCCCTGGTTTGGGCGGCCCCTGCTACCCTTAAGGTTACACAAAGTGCTCTGTCTCCCCCGCCCCAAGCCTCTTAACTCCCAGACCTGGTGGGTGCCAGGTTTGGGAGTGCATCGTTTGTGGGGATTGTAAGGTGCTTCAACCCCCAGTGCCCGCTTCCCGCTCTCCGCAGCCATTGAGCAGGAAAAGCGGAGTGAAATTTCCTAAGAGCCTAGAGGATTCCCCACCCCCATCATCTCTGAGACCCCCGTCGTGATGTGGAGGAAGAGCCACCTGCAAGATGGACACGAGCCACAAGCTGCACTGTGAACCCAGGCACTCCGCGCCGATGCCACCGGCCTGTTGGTACCTGAGGGGACACCCAATCGGACTGCCAAATTCTCCGGTTTGCCCTGGGATATTATAGAAAATTATTTGTATGATTAATTAAAATAAAACACCTCGTGGCATGGCTGGCGTGGTCTGAATCTATTTTGGTTGAGTATGCGTGGGCAGTGCCCCTGCAGCAAAGTCCAATTCACTAGAGTGGAGTTATGCGGCAGAGTAGAGGAGGGGGTCGTAGGATGGGCTGGCTCCGAGGGACCATTTTTTAATTTTGGCTTTACTTTCTTCTCCACAAGATTTCATGGGTTCTTAGCTGCTTGGCTTTTGCTCACCACCCACGTAAAATTTAACCCCACTTTGACTCCCGCTCTGGAAAATGCTTTCTCAAAAGAGGATCTGTTTTGATAAGCTTTTAGAGTCCTACTTTTTTCCTCTGGACTCTTAATAGCTGTCATTCACACTAGAAAAAAATTTTTAAACGTGATTTAAAGTCTGTGAAGAAAGGGAGGAAATACTCTATAAGAAATGTTGGAAATGGGCGAGGCCGGAGTCTCCAAAAATATTGTGAATTAAAAAAAAAAAAGGTAAAGAACAAAAAGGTGGGACCTAGGGAACCAACAGCGGAAAGGAACCTTAGAAGCAATAAAAGGTCCAGAACCATGAGGGGACATCCTGGCGTTTTTGTCTTTTAACTCCAGCTCAAAACCTTCCACCGAAGCATTACCAATAGAGGGAGTGCTGGCTGAGCGGTGCTGTGATTTGCAGAAAGGGTGGGAATGTGGTGGAGAGGGGGATGGAGGGAAAAGAATGAGTGCAGGTTTCCCAGCCAGTAAGTCACACCCTCTGGACCCACAGGGACTGGGGCCTATGGGAGGAGGGACCTGGGACACCTGGGCCAAAAACCAAAAAAAGACTTGTGATTTTGGGGGTGGAGTGTTTTTTTCCAAGGAGGGAGGACAGAGATATATTGCTTAAGAGATTTTCCTCACATTTTTGCCTGACCTCAGGGGACTGGACATGCCTGAGGGCAGTTAATTGGAATAAGGTGCACCGCAGTCCACAAGGAATTTGAAATCTAGTGAGTGAAACAGGCAAGCCACAGCAGACCATTGTGGGGATACTAGGCCAAGGGAGTCACTTAGTATTTTACATAAAGGAGTGACTTGATAGAATGCTGAACACATTCTCCCACTTGTCACTTGGACACATACCTCTCCTTCCAGGTTAACCAGAGTGGAGGATTTTTGTTAATTGATTTGGTAAGTCCCATAGGATATAATAGGCAATACTGAATGCAACTGAAATATCATGCTAAAACCAGGACTTCCTCCTTGTTCTCTAGTTGATTCTGTTGTACCTTGACAGAAGCAGGGTGAACTTGTGAATTTTACTGTGGTTCAGGGAAGACAATAATTTCCCTCCTTGAGTCCTGTCCAAAAAGCAATCTTACAATGAGAGGAAGGAAGTACCATTAATTCACATTTGAAGCTATTGGTGGAAACACTACACAGTGTTAGTTAGCTGTCACTAAAATGAAATAATTAAAAAGAGAAAAGATTTATTTGAGCACACAGTTTTAGAAGTTCCTGCACATGATTGATTGGCCCTGTTGATACAGGCCTCTATGCTATGCACATGATGGTGGGAGTACATGGTAGAGCAAAATTGCTCATCTTCACCTCATGGCTAAGAAGGAAAAGAGAAAGAGGAAGAGCCAGGGGTCCCACAATGCACTTTGGCATTCTACTAGGACCCATCTCATTAAAAGTTTCTACCACATCTCTATACTATCACCTGGGGAACAGGCCTTCAACACACAGACCTCTGAGGGACATTTAGAATTCAAATCATAGGAAAAATTATAGGTCTCAACCAGTTAAAATATTTGGATATTGGGTTGTTGATTTCTGTGAAATTCAGTGCTGTGTTCTTGTTCAATTTAACTCAACAGCATTTTTTTGAGCACCCAGTGAGTGCCTATTACTATAGTAAGTTTGTGGAGGCTGTAAAAGATTTGTGCTAACTTACTATGAAGAAAAAGCTGGAGAGAGAGATAAAATACCCAGGGGTTGGGGTTGTGGCTCAGTGGCACAGCGCTTGCCTAGCACATGTGAAGCATTGGGTTCAATCCTCTGAACCACATTAAAAAGTAAATAAATAAAATAAGGGTAGTGTGTCCATCTACAACTAAAAAATATTAAAAAAAAAAAACAACCCATGGCAGGTAAACAAAGGAGAAATTAACTCTGTGATAGAAGTTTCTTAGTGGAAGAGGAAGCATTTGAATAAAGAAGTAAGAATGGAAGCAGGGTTTTCTCAACAGAAGAAGCATTGCATTGTGACTCCAGAGCATGTTAAGTGAAGGGAAAAGGCAATGTTCAGTGTAAATAAAATCAGCCTTAAAATAGTCTAGAAATATAAGTGTGTTTTATTCTGTAGATGATTGGAAGCCACTGCAGATTCTGGAAAATGAAGACAAAGTGATCTGAGATATTGGTGAGAATGTGTGTGGAAGATTCTGTGGCAGACACAGATGGTTATCTAACCAGTCATTGCTACCACCACTGCTGTCACCTCTATCATCACCTCCACCATCATCACCATTAACACCACCTCTACTATTACTACCACCTCCACCATTGCTATGACTACCACCATCACCATTACCACTACCAGAGGCACTCAGGGGCACTCAACCACTGAGCCACATCCCCAGCCCTTATTATTATATTTTTTAATATTTTATTTAGAGACAGGATCTTACTACAATAACACCTACTGCTCATTCCCTTCTACCCTGCCTGAGAAGACTGACCAATGAAAGACTAATTTTATTTAGATATCAGGCAGTCAATGAGCTTCAAGCAGACAAGCCCAGGGAGTGAGGCTTGATTAGGATAATTTAAGGCACCCAGGGCTTCACTGTTATAGAAATTTGTGATAAAATTTTGTTTGGTGTTGTCATAACATTTAGGGACACTACCTACTGGTAGTTCATGAACAATGACCAGAAATGCTTGCTATACTGTAATATATAAGACAAATCCACACATCAAAGATTTGTCCCACGCCCGGCATGATTATGACTATAGTGTAATATACATATAGAAAAATATATATTGGTATACAGTTGATTAATCTTCACAAACTGAACACACTAAGTGCCTTCTTCCAGTCATACATTCATGTATGTTCTAACAGCATGTATATGTTTGAAAATTTTTTTGTTACTGGGGATTGAACCCAGGGAGACTTTACCACTGAACTACATCCCTAGCCCTTTTTATTTTTTGAGACAGGGTCTTGCCAATTTGCTGAGGGTCTCATTTAAGTTGTTGAGGCTGGCTTTGAACTTGTGATCCTCCTGCCTTAGCTTCCAGAGTTGTTGGGATTACAGTGTGTGCCCCTGTGCCCAGCCCGTTTTTGAACTTTGTATAAATAGACCCATGACTTACATTCATGTAGATGAAGGATTTCTTCATAATTATATAAGTCTGGCAGCAACTAATTTTGCTCAATTTTATTATAGACTTCATTTTCCAGGATGTAAACTACTATATAAATTGAAAGATGCTTATTTTGGGTGGAGTACTGGGATTGAACTCAGGGGCACTCAACCACTGAGCCACATCCCCACCCCACCCCCTTTTTTTGGTATTTTATTTAGAAACAGGGTCTCACTGAGTTGCTTAGCGCCTGCTATTGCTGAGGCTGGCTAGCAGCTGGGATTATAGGTGTGTGCCACAGTTCCTGGTAGGATGCTTTTTTTTTTTTTTTAAATTTACAGCTTCACTAAGAGTTGATCACCACTGCAGAAAATCGTGGCACTAATAGAAATATCTTGGTTTCTAAATTCTTTCTTTGGTATCAGTGTTTATCTAAAGTTGCTGGGTCACAAAACATAGGTGAAAACATTCATCAAATGCAGACTTCTTTTTTATATGCTAGAATATCTTATTTCATATTGTGTTAGTCATATTTTGATAGGTTATATTACGGTAACAAACAGCCCCTTGCCAAATCTCAATGGCTTATAACTACAAAGATGTATATGTTTATATATTAGCTGCCATTTTGCATCTGTTCCACAATTTTTCATATGGAAAGCTAAGTAAAACTGTTATTATGGCAAAGGAAAAGAGGAATACTGGAGTCATTTGATGGTTTTTCAAGTTTTTCTCAGACGTGCCACTTTCTTTCATATAACATTGGTCAAAGCAAGTTGTAAAGCAAGCCTTATCTAAATTGAGATAATGTAAGTCACAAGCCATCAGGCTGAGGTGTATAATTCTGATATAGGGAGAGCAAGAAATAATGGGGACCCATAATACAATTTGTCATATATATCGAAATGCACATACATATAATTTTTTTTTTTTTTTTTGGTGTTGCTGGGGATTGAACCCAGGGCCTCATGTATGCAAGGCAAGCACTCTACCAACTGGGCTATGTCCTCAGCCCCTTAATTTTTAATAATTATCTTTATTTCAGGTTTATATCCCAGTTAGGGTTTATAGTGATTTATATTTTTATGTGTGTGGGTAGGTTTTATCATCTTTGATTTTCGTTTCAAAAAAGAGGAGTATTATGAAATATTTAATATATAATAATATGTTCATTTTAAAGGGTTAGGAACCAGTGATCTGAACCAATCCTGGTAATTCTATTACCTTAGTTAGTGATTGTCTTAAGAACCAGTGTGGACTGGGTGTAGTGGCACATGCCTTGTAATGCCAGAGGCTCGGGAGGCTCAGACAGGAGGATCAAGAGTTCAAAGTCAGCTTCAGAAACTTAGTGAGACCCTAAGCAACTCAGCAAGACCCTGTCTCTAAATATAAAAAAGGGCTGGGATGTGGCTCAGAGGTTAAGTGCCCCTGGGTTCAATCCCTGGTACCAAACAAAAACCCAAAAACTAGTGTGGGTTTTTATTCTGTCAAGAGACTGAAGGAGAAATCTGCTTACTGGCTTTTTAGAAGATTGTACCTAGTGAAAATATATAAACATCATTACGAAAGGATGTGATATTTGAATCATGACAGTTGTCTTAAAGCCATTAAGGGAAATACTAACAGGATGAGAGGGGCAATGTTGAAAAATAGAAAGAATTTGGGCACTTGGTAAGCCTGTGAGGTGTAGGGTTTTCTTGAAAGTGCCCTATCTTTGAACTTTTTGGTATGTGAAATAATAATTTTTTCTCATATTTAAGAAATCTGTAATGACGTTTTCTGTTATTTATAGTAAAAAATACTCTAAAAATTTGCTAGAATGAAAAGGATCCAAGTGCAGAAATACTGGTTAGTAAGATTTTTTTTTTTAAGAGAGAGAGAGAGAGAGAGGGAGAGAGAGAGAGAGAGAGAACTTTTTAATATTTATTTTTTTTTAGTTTTCGGCGGATACAACATCTTTGTTGGTATGTGGTGCTGAGGATCGAACCAGGGCCACACGCATGCCAGGCGAGTGCGCTACTGCTTGAGCCACATCCCCAGCCCCAGTTAGTAAGATTTTTTTAACAGTCCAGGCAAAATGTATAAAGGGGCTTGGGTTGTAGCTCAGTGGTAGAATGCTTGCCTAGCATGGGTGAGGCACTGGTTTCAATACTTTATTTTATTTATATATGGTGTTGAACCTATATGGGTTTTTATAAATAAAATAAAGATATTGTATCCATCTACAGCTTAAAAAAAAGGTAATAAAGACTAAATTAGGGAAGGACCTATATGTGGTGAGATGCTGGTAAATGTCTACCCATCTGCTCAGTTCAGGCTAAAGATGAGAAGCAATTGATGTGTATCATTTGCTGATTTTTGTGGTATGAATTATTACCAATATTACCAATATTTCAAGATGTCAACCATATAATAACCGACTTGACCACTTTCTGAAAATTAAGTATTGGCTCTTTCAAGTTCCATCACACACCACTGACTATAGGAATAGGAAAGCGAGAAAGATATAAAGGATATTTCAGAGGGAGAATTAGCAAGACTTCAGATACCTGGGCAATTATAGAAGTTGTAACAGAAAACAAAAAATTTTACTCATTTATGTGACTTCATTTCTCTGTTTGAAGTTTCAAAGCAGGATTCTAAAGCATCCAGGACATTTTCCACAAAGTACATAGGGTGAGACTCAGTCCTACTTGGAAGAGAGAAAGTTTTTCAGGTTCCCAAATAAATAACATAAATTAATTTTATGGCCAACACATTGTATAAAGAGATGATAAAATGAGATCATGAAGCCAGGCATGGTGGTGCTACCTGTAATCTCAGTAGCTCAGGAGGCTGAGGCAGGCAGGAGGATCACACGTTCAAAGCCAGTTTCAGCAACTTAGCAAGACTCTGTCTCTAAATATACATATAGTGGGTTGGTGAAACCCAATGGCTAGTGAGTTAGTCAGGTTTTTATCTCTGTAACATAATACCTGAGATAAACAACTTAAAAGGTAGAAATATTTATTTTGATGCATGATTTCAGAGATTTCAGTCATGGTCAGTTGACTGCATTGCTTTGGGTCTAAAATGAGGCAGAATGCCCATGGCAGTGGGAACGTGGAAGCAGAAAAGGCCTCTTACCTCTTGACACACAGGAAAGCAAGAGAGAAAAAGAGGAAAAGGAAGGAGACTCAGACAAGATATGACCTTCAAGGACATCCCCCATTGACCTAATTATTCCAACTAGGCCTCATCTTCTAAACTTTCCACCACCTCCCAATATTACTATCAGCTGGGGATCAAGCCTTCCACAGAGGAGCCTTTGAGAAACATTCCAGATCCAAACTATAACACTTAGGGCCAGAAAAACAGAAGGAACTATGGCTATTCACTATAGTAATTCCATTGCTTTTTCCATTTATTCAACTATAGTTTGTCAGGCATCTGCTAAGTCCTGGGTCTTAGGCCCAGGTCATAGCTGAGGACAAACAAATATATTCTTCTGAACCTCACTTTCTTACAGGTAAAATGAACAGAAAACCTAGATTAGTGACAAAATATGGAATTGTAGAATTCTGTTTCCTGATTTAAAACTGAAAGGACAGTAAGCTTATTATATTTTTTAAACTCCCTGATGAAATTCAGAAGACTAAACCTCAATGCTAAACATTCGTTCTGTAAATACCATTTAAGGCTATCAAACACCTAAACTTACTAAAGAAGTTTGTACATTATAGAGAAACACTGTTTTCTATTAAGGCAACTCTGCCAAGAAAAATGCTCACTTTTAAATCAGAGTAGTCAAAGGCTAAATCTGTGGCTAAAAAGAAGCTTTTCAGCTGAGTGAGTGTGGTGATGCACACCTGTAATCCCAGTGGTTTGGGGGGCTGAGGGAGGAGGATCACAAGTTCTAAGCCAGCCTTAGCCACTTAGGAGTCCCTAAGCAACTTCATGAGGCCCTGTCTCAAAATAAAAAATAAAAAGGGTTGGGTATGTGGCTTAGTGGTTATGTACCCCTGGGTCCAATCCCTGGTACCAAAAATACATAAATAAGTAGAAGCTTTTCTCTGAATTACTTTTTTATTTATTTTTTTAAAATATTTATTTATTTATTAGTTATTGGCGGACACAACATCTTTGTTTGTATGTGGTGCTGAGGATCGAACCCGGGCCGCACGCATGCCAGGCGAGCGCGCTACCTCTTGAGCCACATCCCCAGCCCCTGAATTACTTTTTTAATACAAATGTTATCACTATTTTGTTTTCTGCTGCTCAGATGTCCAGGTTATTTGATCTGACTTTTTCATACAAAAAATATCAATAATGTACATGATCTTATCATGGAGATTCTTTGGTTTGTGACCAAATGATGATGATGAAATATCAATAATGTACATGATCTCATCATGGAGATTCTTTGGTTTGTGACCAAATGATGATGATGATGATGATAATAATATCATCAACAACTATACAACCTGTTTTAAGCAAGAGGATTTATTTACTCAGATAAATAAGAAGTCCAAGGAGTTGGTTTTGCTTTCAGTGTGCTTGATGGAGACAGTCCAACAATGTTATAGGGACCTTTCTCTTTCTCCATGTGCTTCTTCATTCCCAAACTGACTCTCCCCTTATGGTTCCAATATGGCTGCTGCAACTCAAGGAACCTCTGGGGTATAAGAATAGCAGAAAAGAATTTCCCTTTATTTAGTTTAGGCAAAAATCCTGAACCAAATGTGCACTGGCTCATTGTTGACCCAATCACACTGACTAGGGCAAGGGAAGACAAAGATAGGTTTGGATGTAGGTCATGTGATATTATTTAAAATAACAAGAAGGTTGGGGACTTAGCTTAGTGGTATAGCACTTGCCTAGCATGCTGGAGGCCCTAAGTTTCAATTATGATATTCCTGCCAAAAATGTATAGCCTGAATCCAAGCATTAGGAAACACAAGACAAACCCAAGGTAAAGGGCATTCTGCAAAGCAACTGGCTATTTTCTTCCAAAATATGAAGATTACAAGGCAGACTGTTCAGATTTTAAAAGACTAAGAGATATCACAGCTGGATTCAGCATTGAAAAAATAAATGCTGTAAAGGATATTATTGAGTGATTGGTGAGATTTGAATGAGGATTATTATTAGATAATAATAATATACTGGCAATGTTGAAGTTCCTGATTTTAATCACTGCACTGTGATTATGTAAGTGAATGTGATGCCCTTGGGAGACACAAGTTGAAGTACAGGAATGAAGGGTCATTTATGTGCAACTTACTCTCAGTTCAGCAAAATAACAACTCTGTGTGTATATGTGTGTGTGTGTGTGTGTGTGTGTGTGTGTGTGTGTGTGTGTGTTTGTGTGTGTATGTATGTAGGTGGAGGGAGGGAAAGTAAATGTAACAAAATACTAATAGTTTATGAATCCAGGTGGAGAGTACATGAGAGATTTTTGTATTGTTCTTATAAGTATTTTGTAGGTTTAAAATTATTTCTAAATAAAAAGCTTAAAAAATAAGAATCAGAATGTATCAGATCAGCATTCATAGAAAGTGGCTTTTTTAAAAAAGAGAGTAATGTATAAGTACTACTCTATGGAAGTCAGATCTGTGGTCAACATGATAATGGATTTCACTTATCACACAATTATTTTATCTTCTGCCCTAATTTTGAAGAAATAAAACTCTAGCAAAGTGAACTAGGCTACTGATAAAATATTTACTCTCAGTGAGTTATGGTTGCATGATCCTGTAATCCCAGCTACTGCAGAGGCTAAGGCAAATTGAAGACAAGCCTGGGCAACTTAGAAAAACTCTGTCTCAAAAAGAAAAGGATTGGGGGCTGGAGATGTGGCTCAGCGGTAGCGCGCTCGCCTGGCATGCGTGCGGCCCGGGTTCGATCCTCAGCACCACATACCAACAAAGATGTTGTGTCCGCCAAGAACTAAAAAATAAATATTAAAAATTCTCTCTCTCTCTCTCTCCTCTCTCACTCTCTCTTTAAAAAAAAAAAAAAAAAGAAAGAAAAGGATTGGGGTCAGGGAGTAACTCAGTAGAATGTCCCTGGGTTCAATTCCCAGCATTCGCCCCCAACACACACAATTTACATTTAGAATGATTCATTAAAGCACTAATAGAAAACCACACCATAGATACAGTAATACTAACAACTCAAGACAGTCTAGGCTGAAAACCAGGGTGGATGGCCCTCAGCAACATGGCTTGGGGCCCAGTAAGGAAGCCGAATCTCAGGGGTTGTGTGAATAGTCCTCAGAATGACATGACATAAATAGTAATGGCTGGGAGGAGGGATGTAGCTCAGTGGTAGAGCACTTGCCTAGAATGCTGGAGGCCTTAGGTTCCATTCTTAGCACCAAAAAATAAAAAAACACTAATTGCTGAAGCTGTTTTGGGGTCCCAGGAGCATGTTTGGTACTTGTATCAGTTAGGGAACAGAACCAATAGTGCATACGCATACACACTCACACACATATGATGGAGGGTGATGGTGATTTAAGGAATTGGCTCCCACAACCCCTGGCTAATCTTAAGTCTATGGGTCAGATCTATAGGCCAGAACCTGGATCCGTTTTTCTGTTATACTCTTAGATTCGAATTCCTTTTTCTCAGGGAAACAGTTTTGCTCTTAAGGCCTTCGCTGATTGGATGCCGCCTGCCCACAAAGACAACCTCTTTTACTTCAAGTCAACTGACTGTAAATGTTAATGACACAACATACCTTCACAACAATATCTAGACTGTTTGATTAAGTTATTGGGCATGGGGTCTAATCAAGTCTGCACATAAAATGAACCACCACTGTTTGAAATTTATTTCCCATTTCCTCCTATAAGCACCTGGATTCTGTCAGGCATGTGTCTTTCTGGATATGGGCACCAGTCCATGTCAGGCCAAGCCTAGCCCACTCTCACCCAAGGCCATGAAATGTCCTAAGGAGAGAAATTAAATGTTGGATCATGGAGCAGAGAGCTAGAAGATGCTTTAGTTCTGAGCCTGTGACCTCAGAGCCACTATACCAGGCCTGAATGCTACTTACTTCTAGACCTCTTTATCTGGGAGAGGAATATGCTTCTGTGAAATTTCAGTCACTTTTTTTTGAGGGGGGTACTGGGGTTTAAACTCAGGGGTACTTGACCACTGAGCCATGTCCCCAGCCCTATTTTGTATTTTATTTAGAGACAGGGTCCCACTGAGTTGCTTAGTACCTCTCAGTTGCTGAGGGAGGCTTTGAACTCACAATCCTCCTGCCTCAGCCTCCCAAGCCACTGGGATTACAGGCATGTGCCAATGCCCAGCTCAGTCACTGGGTTTTAAGGTGCATTCTGTCATATGCAGCTGAGTCCAATTCTATGTAATACAAAATATCTAAGAAAAGATGATAAACAAAGGACTAAATGATAAAACATTTTTTTAAAAAAGCATAATTCAAGGAGAAAAATAGATAAAATTAAGACTTCAATGAAATTATCTTTTGAAAAGAACAAATCATTTCAGAAGAAAAAATATGAGAAAAATATATATTTTTTAAATTTAGGGGACAAATGTTTTATTAGGGAGGGTTCTCCACAGAGAAAAAACCAATAGGAGATATATATATATATATATATATATATATATATATATATATATATATAGAGAGAGAGAGAGAGAGAGAGAGAGAGAGAGAGAGAGAGAGAGAGATATGACATCAGCAGTATGATTCTCAGTTCAAGTCCAAAGGCCTGAGAGCCCACAGAGTCACTGATATAAGTCCTAGAGTTCAAATGCCAGAGAAGCCCAGAACTTTAGCTGTTTGGACAGTGCTCACTTACACTGGGTGGAAATCGAATCTTCCTTATTCAGTCTACCAATTGAAATACCATTCTCTTCCAGGAACACCCTCTCAGACAGACTCAGAAACAATACTTTATCAGTTATCTGGATATCCCTCAATCCAGTCACAATAACATCTAAAATTAACCATCACAAATGTTCACATTATCAGATAAATATCTTATAAACCTACAATAAATTTTAAGTTTGGCACTGGTGCTAGAATAGCCAGCTAGATCAATGGAATTGATGGGGGAAATAGATTCAAACATTAATCATTGTATATATATAATAAAAATAGTATTTCAAAGCTGAGAGTGTAGCTCATTGGCAGAGCGCTTGCCTAGCATGTATGTGCAAGGCCCTGAGTTCAATCAGTCCCCAGTACTACAAAAACAAAAAAGTACTTCAAATGAGTGTTGAAAAAAAAATTATTCAATAAATGGAACATAAATACCACTTAAGTGAATAAATGATAATTAGTTTAACATTTTTAATAGATATTTTTACAATATACATCAAAAGAAATTCCAGTCGAATATGGTGGCAAACATCTGTAATCCCAGCAATTTGGGATTGGGAGGCTGAAGCAGGAGGACTGCAAGTTCGAGGCCAGCCTAAACAACTTAGCAAGGCCCTAACAATTTAAAGAGAACCGTCTTAAAATAAAAAATGATAAGGGCTGGTGATGTGACTTAGGGGTAAAGTACTCTTAGGTTTAATCCCCAGTACAAAATAATAATAATAATAATAAGAAACAAATTCCAGATTATATTAAAGATGTTTAATGTTAAAAAAAAAGAATTGTAATGTAATCTAGAAAAATGTAAAGAGTATCTTTCCTAATCTTGAAGCGAGAAGGGTTTTTTACACAGACACCAAGTCTGAGAACTACATAATACTGTTTCAAGGGAGGCCGAAAAGGCATGCCCCTGTACATAGCCCCTGCTGAGACTGGCTGCCCTAGTCTCCAAAGGTCAAGGAGGCAGCCCTGAACTACCAAGGGGTGGGATGGTTCCAAGATTACTAAGGAGGGCTGGGGATGGAACTCAGTGAGAGAGTGCTTACCTAGCATATGCAAGGTCAATATCCAGCACCTGAAAAAATAAATAAATAAATAAATAAATAAATAAATAAAGAAAGAAAGAAAGAAAGAAAGAAAGAAAGAAAGAAAGAAAGAAAGGTCCTAAGGAGCAACTCTATCCTGATGGGAGCACCTGGCCACTTTGGGAAAGTTAGATAACTTTTTCAAGCCTCAGTTTCTTCAGCTGCAAAACTGAGTTCCAATGCACTATACACAACCAAAGGCATATTTATAAAATTGCCTTTCAACATTTTCTATCCACAAATCTCACCATTCTTGATTGATGTATCGAATGACTTTATATTATCTTCACTTCACCATGAAAAACAAGTTTCTGAAAATGGGAGCAAAAGTGTCATAATCTGCTCAGGTTTAGATGTGAGGTGTCCCCCAAAAGCTCATGTGAGACAATGTAAGAATAGAAGTGAAATAATCAGATTATGAGAATTGTAATCTAACCATTGATAGGAATCAACTGGGTGATAATTGTAGGCAGGTAGAGGGTGGCTGGAGAAAGCAGGTCACTGGGGGCATGCCTTGGGATTTATATTTTGTCTTTGGTGTGCAGAGCTCTCCCTCTGCTTCTTAGTAGCCATGTCCTGAGCTACTTTCCTCTACTACACTTTTCTGCCATGGTGTTCGGCCTCACTTTGGGCCTGAAGCAAAGGAACCATCTGTCTGTGGACTGAGATTTCTGAAACCATGAGCACTGAATAAACTTTTCCTCCTCTAAAATTGTTCTTGTCATGTCTTGGTTATGGCAGCAGAAAAGCTGACTAAAACAGAATCTTTTCTGGACTGGGGATGTGACTCAGGGGTGTTATTTTTGCCTAGCAAGTGTAAGGCCCTGGGTTCAATTCACACACACAAAATAGAATCTTTCCTAAGGACAGGTATTATTGGAAGGAGGGGATTGAGTTAGAGCTGTATACTTCAAAAAACAGAGTATTCCAGAATGAAATCAGAAAGAAAGATCAGAATATGATCTTGGAATACAAATTGGTGTTGCTGGTAATGCCATATTCATCTGTGTCTACCCTTTACCATGTTCAGCCCCTCTCTCCTAGTCTGCCCTGCCTAGCCCTAGCCCTAATGTTTTATTTACCTGGGCTTTGTGTCTCCTTTCTCGTTCTCTCTCTGTCCCTCCCTTCTTGTATGTAGTTTATTATTTTATATACTTATTTTTTTGTCTTTTAAATTTTATTCTTTGACATTTTTTTCTTAAAAAATTACAGATTTACCTGAAGCTCCAAAGACAGTTTCTACTCTGACATGATTATAATACAATATCAAAATCAGAATTTTATATTGGTATATCATCTGTGTATATGTCATTTTATTACTGCGAGTAGATTTGTATAATCACTGCCTCAATCAAGATAGAGAACTGGGATTAGGGTTTGGCTCAGTAGTAATAGGAAGCATGAGACTCAGGTTCAATCCAGACAAGTCATCCAAATAAGTAAGTAAGTAAATAAATGAATTCTTTATTAAGGAAATAGTATTTATCAATATATGTAATAATCTTTAAATTATTATCACCTTAGTGGATAGTACAGTATATCCTTTAAGTTGGCATTTCAATTATTACTAATGAGGTTGAGTATTTCCTATAAGCTAATTGGAAATTTGCTCTCTTTTTTATAGGTTCATTAAATTTATTTTAAAAGTCAGAATGTTTCTTACCAAAGAGCATTATATTCTGCACACTGCTTTGAACAGATGCCAGGGACAGGTAGACTATTGTTACTTTCCTTCTTGTCCCATCCCCTCAAACGTTTACAGAGACCACAAAGTAAGGTGCTCACAATAATTATGGGGTAGGGGTTGGAGGTTAAATCACCAACAATGAACAAAAATTTAAATTCACTCTCTCTGCTGCTGTTTCAAAGTTAAGTTTTTGCCTGCCTTTCCCTCCACCAACCATATTTAGAAGGAACTAAAACATTGTATCTGGTGAACAGCAGAGATTTCACTGCACCTCAAATGCAGAGAGCCTGTGAATCATAGGACTGCTGCTTTTTTAAACAAAAGTAGGTTTTTAAAAAGATTGTAGGATTCCTTCAGTTCATCACTAGTCTTAGAAAAATGTTCCAGAATACTGCTTCTCTCTCTCTCTCTCTCTCTCTCTCTCTCACACACACACACACACACACACACACACACACACACACACACACAATTATCCTGCATTAGAATCCTTCAACATTTGCTTACTGATTCACACTATTCTGCAGAAAATATGATACATTCTGTATGGGTCTTGTGTTCCTAAAATGGTAATGCTCCCATCTTCAGATCCTTTTAAAGTTTTATCAATTTTGATTGATGTTCCTAATTCATGGTGGATTTGTTTAATACACTGATCACCTTTGCCAATAATAGGTCTAGCCAAATCTCTGGTGATAGTTATTTATGTTGTAATAATAGGTCCACCAAGATCACCATATAAACCAGGCATAGTGGCAATTGCCTGTAAACCCAGCAACTCTGGAATCTGAGACAGGAGGATCACAAGTTCAAGCAACATAACAAGGGCATAAGTAATTCAGTGAGACCCTGTCTCAAAAATAAAAAGGGCTGGGAACTAGTTTAGCAGTAAAGCACCCCTGGGTTCAATCCCCAGTATCTCTCCCACATAAAACATGATTCCCTGCACAAGAACTATTGCAGAGTTCCAAGTTCATCTGCCCTGAAAACTATGCCATCATAGCAGTCTCCAGGTCTTCCTCCCTGTCATAGGTCATTAGGTCTCCCTTTCTAAGAGCTTGGGAGAGGAAGATTCCAACACCAGCTACCACCCAGACCACCTCCACCAGAAGGAGGAGGTGTTGATCTTGATGAGGGTTCATATCATATTCTCTTCTAGAATGAGGATTGGGCCACCCACCCTGACCAGGGACCATTCTGTCAAAACTACCTCTTTCCATATGGGAAATCCCACAGGACATCCAGAGTGGTGATCAAAACTTACTGTAAAAACACAAGAATCATAAAAATTGAGATTATAAGGCTGAGCATATCCTTTGATGGGAGATTCAGATATAAGATCAAGGACGATCTTTATGTGTTATATCAGGCTTTCCTCCAATAGAACAACTCTGTCAGTGGAATGAAGACAGAATTCCTGGAAAAACTTGATTTTTGTCTTAGTGTTCCCTCAGAGTTCTTTTAGACCTTTGACCCCAAAATTCCTCCTCCCAGACTGAAGAATCACTGTCTCAACTTGTAGTCAAAGGTAATTTAAACATTCCATAGCAGATTCGAATGGTAAATTGCAGTGGGTGATGGCAACTGCAGGCCCTCTTCCAAGGAAGAGATAATTTTCTTCCAAATTTCTCCAGTTATTTCAATATCAGCACTGATATTCAATATATGTGTGGGGCCACTGCTGTCTAGGATTGAAACAATGGTATTTTAGTCTAATATATTATTTTAGCTTTAATAGCATCACCTTCTTTTCCAATTGCTGCCCAGTGTTCTTGCTCTGAAGCAGAATGCATAATTCAACCATCTCATCTCTCTTTTTAGACCTTTTAAATGCTTGTTCCTCTTTTCTATCTTCTACAGGGCAATTACCAAATTTGCCATTGGTTTCAATGTTGGGGAAGATTTCATCTGGTCATTCAGTTTCCATTTTCTTGTATTAAATGGACATACCAATCTATAGGCTACAAGTAAGTTGGAGGCAGGCAAGACATTGCTGGTCTCTTTGTCCTTTGGCTATGGATAAGTAGGGGTTTGGGATATTAATCAGAATTAATCTATGTAGAAAATATTTTCTCTCAGGCTATTATGATGTAATTTATTCACTAAAATTATACATAACTCTGTTCAGCATTTCCACTATGTCTTTTTTTTTTAAAGAGAGAGTGAGAGAGGAGAGAGAGAGAGAGAGAGAGAGAGAGAGAGAGAATTTTTAATATTTTTTTTTTAGTTCTTGGCGGACACAACATCCTTGTTGGTATGTGGTGCTGAGGATCGAACCCGGGCCGCACGCATGCCAGGCGAGCACGCTACCGCTTGAGCCACATCCCCAGCCCCTCCACTATGTCTTTTAATTTTGTTTCATGTTTAAGAAAGGATGGTTCCTTTATATACTACCCTGAGCCTTATGTCTGCCCCAGGTCTCTATCATCTCGTATCTTCTGGCCTTCCATGCTACTTAACTTAATCCTGTACCTGACTCCCAGCTCAGACTCCTTCACTTTAAAGGCATTGCTCATATACCCTAGACTTGGTGCTGGCTCCTCTGTGTACATTACTGTATTTTCCTTTTTTATAATTAATTAGTTTTTTGATAGTGGGCATTTAATCCAGGGGTGCTTTACCACTGAGCCACATCCTCAGCCATTTTTATTTTTATTTTTTTTGGAGACAGGGTCTCACTAAGTTGCCAAGGGCTCGCTAAGTGGCTGAGACTGGCCTCAAACTTGTGATCCTCAAGTCTCAGCTTCCCAAGTTGCTGGGATTATAGGCATGTGCCAATACACCCTGCTACATTATTGTATTTTTCTAAATGAAATTAAATCTGAACCTGGATCTCACCATAGCCATGTACCAAATAAATGATGTTTCAGTCAATGATAGGACATATGACTGTGGTCCCATAAAATTGTAATAGAACTGAAAAGTTTTTTCTTTTTGCAATTTTATAGAACAAAGTATTATTCTCATGTATATGGGAATACTAGTAGAAATAAATCTACTTTTCTGCCATTTATATAAAAGTATAGTACAAGCCAGGCATGTTGTAATGCATCTGTAATCCCAACTAGCTGGGAAGCTGAGGAAGGACTGCAAATTTTAGGCCAGCCTGGGAAATTCCATGAGTCCCTATCTCAAAATAAAATAAACAGGGTTGGTGGTATAGCTCAGTGGTAGAGCACTTGTCTAGCATGCGAGAGGCCCTGGGTTTAATCCCCAGCACACCACAGGAAAAGAAATAGTACATACAATTGTATTCAGCACATACTTGATAATGACAATAAATTATTAAATTACTGGTTTACGTACTTACTGTCCTGTTATGGTTTGGAATAAGATGTCCTCCCCAAAAGCTTATGTGTGAGACATTATAGGAATGTTCAGAGGTGAAATTATTAGATTAAGAGAGCTGTAATCTAATCAGTGGACTAATCCATTTGAATTCTTTGATGGGCAGTAACTGTAGGAGTGTAGGGTATAGTATGTAGGAGGAAATAGATCACTGGGGGCATACATTTGTGGTTTATATTTTGTCTTTGGTAAGAAGAGCTCCCTCCATCCCTCCTCTCTCCCTGACTGGTTTCTTGGCTATCATGAACTGAGCAGCTTTCTTCTGTCCCACCTTTCTGTCATGATGTTTTGCCTTACCTCTGGCCCAGAAATATAGAGTTGGCCGATCATTGACTGAATCTCTAAATCCTTGAGCCAAAATAAACTTTCCCTCCTGTAAGTTGTTATTATTGGGTCTTTTTGTCACAGTGACACAATGCTGACTAAAATATGTACTGTACTTCTTTTCTTTTCTTGGAACTACTGAGGATCGAACCGAAGGGTGCTCTACCACTGAGCTACATCCTCAGACATTTTAATTTTATTTTGGGACAGGTTCTCACTTAGTTGCTTAGACTGGCCTTGAACATGGTATCCTCTTGTTTTAGTCTCCCAAGTCCCTGGGATTACAGATGTGCATTGAGGCACCTGTCTTTCTATAGCTCTTGACTTCATATAGGCCATAACAAGGAGTGACTGACCTACGACGCCATATAGGTTTGGTTAAATGCACCTTATGCTATTCAAGAAATGATGAAACTGCCTAATGATTCATTTCTTATAACCTGCCCTGTTCTTAAACATACAAGACTGTATCAGGTATACCTACCAGACTGGTGCTTCTGGAGGGAAAAACTCTTCCTTGTATATGGAGAGAGTGGGGGGAGGGGTGTCTCAGCTTCTTGAGTACATTACAGACTTCTGAACCTTCCTAGTCTTGGAGAGTCTTCCTAAACCTTCCTCCCTTTATCTTGATACTTCTCCCACCTTTTCCCTTTGAAGTCAGTCCACATAATATCTCCTCCATTGGTACTCAAAACACCAACATTTTTTTTTTCTGGTATTGGGGAATGAACCCACAGGGCATGTAACCCCTGAGCTACCTTACCAGTCCTCTTTATTTTTATTTATTTATTTTTGAGACAGTTCTCATTCCCAATGTATTCCTTGATGAAGTGGCCCAATTGGATGCTAAAACCAATCACATTTCCTTATCGCCAACACTGCTCATGAACATCCCTTTCAACCATAGCATGATTTGTATCAAGAAATGCTTGCCTCGCTATAATCTTGATCAATCTTATAAATCAAATAAACTCTTATAAGAATGTCCATATATAAGTGTGAATATGGCATCTATGGGAATGCTGCTGTTTGTATTAAGTTGTAAAACAGAGTCCTTATTAGGCTCACAAAGCTTCAAGGCAAATTGGTAGGTGTTCTCCTGATTTCTTATCACCTTTCAACCAGATTGTTTCCCTGGAGCCCTTTCTTTTTAGAAATTCTAGAGGTATTCCTGACAATATGAAACAATATAGAAGAAGGGCCCTTTAGTCAAACTATTGCCACCTTTAATGCCTAATTCCCTTGGGAAGTGCTAGAGCTGGCAAAGGCCTGCTTTGACTAGATTCTCCCAATCTGGGCAGAGGCTCAAGGTGCCACAGAAACCTTTGGAAGCCTCTCCCTCCACCACCACTCTGGGAAGTTGTCTGCCTAGCCCAATGACACACAGCCTCAATTCTTGGTCCCCTATGCCAGGAAGAAACACATGCTGACCAGTGCAGGTCCAGGCAGTGGGGGCATAGAAGGCTGTTACATTATGGGTCTAATCAGTCAGCAAGCAATTTTCCCCCAGTACTAGGGATCAAATAAATCCAGGTGGCTCTTTGCCTCTTTTTCTTTCTTTCCTCCTTTCCTTCTTGGCAGTTCTCACTATGTTGCTGAGAGTAGTCTTGAACTTTGTGATCCTTCCACATCTGTCTCCTGTGTCTCTGGGTTTATAGGTGTTTGTCACCACACCCATTCTGGGAGCAATTCCTTAAATCCACATTATCCATGTGAGAAGGAATTGTGGCTGAGGGCTGTTAAGGAGCAGCTATGTAGCAGAATGCAGGGTAAGGTTGCACCTCAAAACCTGCCTCTACTGGGCTCAGGAGATCCAGGGTCATTTGAAACAAAGGGACACTTGAGACCCCATAGTACCACCAACCTGAACATAATCCACTTCCTCATCAACTTTCTTGTGATTGCAGAGCTGGAGGCTGATGGTAGAGGTGAGCCCAGAGAAGAGAGACCCTAGCATGCCTGTCAGCAGCATTGTACAATCCTTGGAACACCAGGGGCACTATCCTCAGGCTCCAATGAGAATGGTCCCCCTTAGAATTAAGCTGCTATATGTGGTCCTGCTTGTGCCACCCTGGGAGGTCCCCACAACACATAGTAAGAGGTTTGGATGTTATGCTGGTCCAAACATTTTAAAACTATGTAGCTTTCAGATGTATTTTTAAGCCAGCATAGTGTCTTAAGCAGTTTTGAATTTAAATAATTTCATGAAGAAATTGCTCTTCCATGATACCTTAATTACCTCCCCCAACAGCTGCACCTATCACTTGCCCTGGAGGCAAACGCATTTGTGTCCCTGGATGATTTGGGAGTGGATTTCTCATCTTCTTCAAGGTATGATGATTTCAGGGACTCAGTCTCCCAAGGAAAGGCTGCCATCCTGGTCCTTACCTGATCTTCAGACACAGAACTACAGGATCAGCCTTCCTGTCCTCATTTTTGATCTGTACTTTCTGGGTTAACCCTGTTTTAAAGATGCCTTCACCTTCAATGTCCCAGTATACCATCTTTATGATTCAGCTCTTCCTTCCTAAAGAACCATTGGATGTTTTAGAAGGAGAATAGACAACTTCTCTTTATGCAATGTTGATAGACCAAGAAACTTAAACCACCTGGTGGCTGGCAGCCCCAGGATGCAGGTCCTCCTTACTGTACCAATGTCTTTAGACATTTGAAAGGAGGGGAGGACCGCCATCTGGTGGCCATTTCTGGAATGGCAGCACATAACTGGAACACATTTTGTTATATTGTTGTTCCATGATCTTGAACAAAGCAGAAAAAAATTTATAGAGTTGTACAGTACTTAAGAGCCACACCAGCCCAGAAACAACAATAGCAAAATACCAAAAGAAGTTCTTTAGGGAGATGGGAAATGATATAAATAAAAACTCAGGTCCACATAAAGAAAGAATAAACAAGAAGGAATTAAAAAACGGTAAAATAAAATTCTTATTTTCTTTATTCTTTTTTTTTTCTAGTTGTAGACGGGCAGCATGCCTTTATTTTTTTATGTGTGCTAAGGATTGAACCCAGTGCCTCACACATGCCAGGTAAGTACTCTGCCACTGATCTACAGCCCCAGCCCCTCTTTATTCTTAATTGATCTAATAGTTAACTGTTCAAAGTTAAAATAGCAACAGCATATGAATAAGTGAAATGGATTGACACCAATGTTATAAAAGAAATACCAAGAGTCCCACTGATTCATAAGAAGGTGATTATTTTTTAGAGTCTTGACTATAACATTCAGAATGGATTTAGAAGACCATTCAATTAGGTTGGGTCAGAATTTCCCTTTGGGAAGCAGGAACAAATGTTCTGAAGTAAGAGAGATAGAGATAGATTAGGGGTTGGGGTGGTGGTGGCAGAGATTGAGGGGAAACAGGAAGGAAAAAGAAAAACAAGAAAAAGATCTGAGAAAGGTCCCAAGCTACAGTAGAGGCCAGTGAGATGGAGCAGTTAGAGCAACCTGAAGAGGTTTTCATGATTGTCTGAGGGCAAAAAGGTTTCCCCCTTTCTTCCTGATAGAGTCTGGGGAGGGAAGAGCTTGTGAAGTTCCCTAGCATACAGCAGGGAAGAAGCCCAAGACACCCCAGCCCTTGTGGTCCCATGCTAGGGAAGATCTAGGATCAGCCAGATTTTTCCCATAGGGAAGGAGCTGCAACCATCCTGGGCCCAAAGGGCAATATCTTCCCCAGGGTGAAGGGGGGAGAATTTCCAAAGACAACAGCAGGGATGAATCCTCACCTAATGCTAGCATCCTCTACACCTTCCTCACAAATCAAAAGAAACACTCACTGGCTGGCTGGGTGCAGTAGCACATGCCTATGATCCCAGCAGCTTGGGAGGCTGAGGCAGGAGGATCATGTCTTCAAAGCTAGCTTCAGCAAAAGCTTGGCGCTAAGCAACTCAATGAGATCCTGTTTTTAAATAAAATACAAAACAGAGCAGAGGATGTGACTCAGTGGTTGGGTGCCCCTGAGTTCAATCCCTGTAACAAAACAAAACAAAACAAAAAACACTAACTACTGACTAAGGAACTGTAACTGAAAAATAGGAATTAGGTTGAGATTTTTTTAAAATGAAATTTAAAAATATAGAACATAACATTTTTCAGAACCTGAGTCTGTGGTCAGTACTCAGTTCCACAAAGGATCTGCTCAACTTTCATTATCCCAACCTCAAAGGTGAAGATGCTCCCTCTCATTTACTGCTCTTTGGCACTCCTTGTTCACCAAAAGCATCCATTATTCTTTGTAAAATGCCTTAGAGAAAAGACAAAAAGGGTTCCTTTTTCCTTTAAGAGCATACTAAGGGTTGGGGATATAGCTCAGTTGGTAGAGTGCTTGCTTCTCATGCACAAGGTCCTGGGTTCAATCTCCAACACCACCCCCCCCCCCCCCAAAAAAAAGAGCATATTAATGCTTTATCTGGTAAAACAGTACACTGGAAAACATTGGAGGTGCTCTTGAAGACAGCATTTGAAATCCTCCCTTAATAAGGGAAGCAGCAACTTCTTACAAGCGGCATTTCTTCTTCTTTTTTTTAATATTCACATTTTTAGTTGTAGTTGGACACAATACCTTTTATTTATTTATTTTTATGTGGTGCTGAGGCTCGAATCCAGGGCCTTGCATGTGCTAGGTGAGTGCTCTACCACTGAGCCATAACCCCAGACCACAAGTGGCATTTCTGATGTGCAAAAGGATGACAAATTGAACTGGGCATGGTAGCACACTCCTGTAATCCCAGAAAGTCAGAAGTTGGAAGTGAGCCTTGGCAATTTAGCAAGACCCCATCTCAAATAAAAATAAAAAGGGCTGGGGATGTGGCTCAGTGCAGAGCATCCCTGGGTCCATCCTAAGTACCACATGGCAAACAAAAGTGGGTGGGGTGGTGAAGAACAATGAGTGAAGTATCTTAGCTGTCATTGGTAACAGGAATGATTTCAACAGAGAGCCTCAGTCTCAGAAGCTTCTCAGTGTGAAGGGTTCTACTCACCCTCCGTGCTACCAGCCCACACCTGTTCTGATCCTGCCTTTCATGCCTGGAACTTGGAATGTATTTTAATTATCACACTTTTCTTACCTTGTATAGTCCCAGTTATAGGATTATATAAATGTATGTTATATTTTCAGAGGAAGAAAAGACAGAGACATGAGACATAGGACTGAGCACTTTGGTGTAATTGAGAATAGTTAACTTTTACTGGGGACTTCCTATGTGTCAGTTTTCATATTTATTAACCTTGTTAGTGATCTCACAATTCTTTAAGTGTTATTATCCCAATTTTTTTTAAAAAAAATATAAGAACATTAGGCCAGGCATGGTGGCACAGTCCTATAATCCCAGCAGCACCAGAGGCTGAGGCAGGAGGATCTCAAGTTCAAAGCTACCTTTAGCAACTTATCAAGTCCCTAAGCAATTTAGTTGAGACTCTGTCTCAAAATGAAAAATAAAAAGGGCTGGGGATGTGGTTCAGTGGTTAAGTACCCCAGGGTTCAATCCCTAGTGCAAAAAAACAAAACAAACAAAAAAAATTAGGCACAAAAAAGTTATTTGTTAAACAAGGCCATAAGCACAGGAATCAAACAGTAGAGACCATGCAATGATGTTTACATATCTTTTCTTTTTTTTTTTTTAAAGATTTTTTTTTTTGAGAGAGTGTGAGGGGGGGGAAGAAGAGAGAGAGAGAGAGAGAGAGAGAGAGAGAGAGAGAGAGAGAGAGAGAGAGAGAGAGAATTTTTAATATTTATTTTTTAGTTCTCGGCGGACACAACATCTTTGTTTGTATGTGGTGCTGAGGATCGAACCCGGGCCGCACGCCAGGCGAGCGCGCTACCGCTTGAGTCACATCCCCAGCCCTCTTCTTACTTTTCTTATAGTAAGTTAAACCTCATTCCCAATTTTCTGATGATGAAACTGCAGCCCGGAGAGGGCAAGTGATTTTCCCTGAAGACACTCAGCTATTAAGTGGTAGAAATGAATTCCATTTTTCAGAGAGCATTTCATCAGGCCAGTAGAATGCAAATTCAATGAGGGCAGGAATTCTTTTACTGGTGCTGGGTTTCGCATCTGCAGCCTCACACATACTAAGCACATACTCTACCAATGAGCTACATCCCCAACCCTAAAGGACAGGAAATTTTGACTTTTTCTCATGGCTGAGTGCCCAGTGTCAGAATAGTGACTAGCTCATAGTAGGTACTCAATACATTTGTGATTAGATGAATATTTCTATTGCTAAAACTGCAGAAACAGTGCAGCAATTATTGTCAGGAGATTATTCAACAACCTTAATTTCAATGTTCAATATTCAGAGGTCTCCCACATTTTAACACAATCTATCAAACATGTATGTGTGGGAAGGTTATTTGACATCTACCTATTTAATTTCCATCTTGCTTTAGAGGTTTTAAGGTTTTTCTAGAGGGTTTTGTTTTTTATATATATGTGTGTATGTATGTTCTTATGTATGAATGTATGTATGTATGTATGTATTTAGTGCTGAGGATCAAACCCAGGGCCTTAAGCACACTCAGCAAGCTTTTCACCATTGAGCTACACCCCCAGCCCCAGTTTATAGGTTATAACAAGACTGTTGTTAATCACCTTTTGCATCACTGTGACCAAAATACCAGACAAGAACAACTTAGAGGAAGAAAAGTTTATTTGGGGCTTATAGTTTCAGAGGTCTCAGTCCATAGAAGCAGCACATCATGGTTGAAGAGCACAGTAGGGGTGCGGGAGATGCTTAGCTCATAGCAGCTCCAAAGCAGAGAGAGTGTGGGGAAGGGGTCTCAGGAAAGAACAGCCCTCTCAGGGAGTGTTTCTAGTGACCCACCTTCTAGAGCTATGCCCCAACAGCCTACAGTTACCACTCAGACCATTCAAATTAGTATAATTAGGTTACAATTCTCACAATTCAAATTCACCTCCATACATTCCTGCATTAACACAGGAGGTTTGGGGGGACACCTCATATCCAAACCACAACAAAGACAGAAATTAAGACTGAGGCAGTGTCAAGCCAGAATGGGGCTCAAAACTTCAGAGCCTAAAGAACTCAACATTTACCAGAGCTGGGCCATATTATCTGGTTCCAAACAGCTTAACAGCCTCCGTTAAAAGGAATATCTGCTTTGCTACATGCATGATTCACCTATCTGTGAGATGAAGACAGATTCTTAAATTTTAGAATGTTCCCTCTAAAACTTATATTGAAATTTAATTGCTATCATGATATTGAGGTCAAAAAAATCTATGAGAGATTGGATCAAGAAGCCTCAGCTTTCATGAATGGATTAATGTCATTTTATTGTGGGCGTGGGTTAGTATATCTCCTTCTTACCCTCTCCCTGGCTTATACATGCTTGCTGGCCCTTTTGCCAGATTATGACAAAGCACGAATTTTCACACAATGCTCTTGGACTTCCTAATCTCCAGAATCATAAGACAAATGAACTTGTAGCGTTGGTTGTCACCCAGTCTGTGGTATTCTGTCAAAGCAGCAGAAAATGGACTAAGACAACTCTTCTTGGTATTAAAATTAGAAATAAATGTTCTATCTTGGAGTTTCTTATAAAGATGACTTGAGCTGGAGGTATATTTCAGTGGTAGAGTTCTTGTTTAGCAGGCCTAAAGCTCTGGGTTCAATACACAGCACCAAAAGAAGAAAAAAGTGAACCTAGAGGAAGAAGGTCCTGACATAAGAATTGAACTGAGTACTTAACATTCTGAAACAGACTTAAGAGATCATCCCATTGGGTTATATGCTAAAAAACAACATTCTATACCTGTAGGAGTATATTTACACCACAGTATCAGAGTCCACAAAGAGCTTCTAGTTTATGGAGCTGAGGACACACCAGCAACCTTGAATAGAGGGGATGTTCCTGGCAGAGCTCTCTGGCCTCCCTTAGATCCATAAGATACACTGGTGACTCTCTTAGTTATTCCGAGACATGACCAATGTTAATTCTCTTTAGTTATTAGTTGCTTCCTTTCTTCAACTAAGTCTTCTACAGATAAGTG
Organism: Urocitellus parryii; assembly: GCF_045843805.1. NCBI lineage: Eukaryota > Metazoa > Chordata > Mammalia > Rodentia > Sciuridae > Urocitellus > Urocitellus parryii. The sequence goes on from NC_135542.1 coordinate 103,257,638, forward strand.
GAGTTTCAAGGTGATCTTGGTGGTGATGGTTGTGGTAGTGATTTTGGCAGTAGTGATGGTAGTGAGAAGGATGGTGGCGACTGGTGGTAGTAGTTTGAATAACACAGGGCGTTAGGAAGTAGAGCCAAAGGAAATGTGCTGGCTTCCACATTTCTCTAAAGTTGGTCTATGTGGAAGGAAGTGTGGAAATGGAGGCTAGGATTTATAGACTGTGACAAACAGCTGAGGGAGATACATGTCCAAGTGAAGGATGAACTACCTCTTCTCCAAGGCAGTATCTGCGGGCAGGCCCAGAATTGTCCTCAGAAGACATTTCTAAATTTCTATGAGTAGTTTATTCTAAATGGCTTGGGCAAAATGGTTTTGTTAAATAATTTGCAGGGGTGGTGATATGGCTCAGTGGCAAACTTGTACTTGGCATACATGAGGTCCAAGTTTTAATCCCCAGCACTATCAAAAAAAAAAAAAAAAAAAAAAAAGGAGGATGGGGGAAGAAGACAACAAATTTGTAAAGGCAGTTGTTGAAATCTGAAACATGGCCTTGGGCAAAATAAATATTCCTTAAATCACTGGAAAACCATCATTAAACCTAGCTTGCAAAGTTACTTCCTATACCCCTTTTCACCTGTAAGGTGTTTGCAGAACTACTATAAGATAGCATAAAAAGGTGACAATTCACCACCAAAACCCCAGCCTGAGCAACTTAGGAAGACCCTGTCTCAAAATAAAACTCAAAAAAATGACTGGGGATATAGCTTATGGTACAGTGCTTGCCTAGCATGTGCAAGGACCTGGTTTCAATCCCCAGTACTGCCAAAAAAAGAAAAAAATATATATATAAATCACACACACACACACACACACACACACGATATATACACATTCTGTTTTGTTTTGGTGGTACTAGGAAAATTGAACCCAGAGGTGCTTAACCACTAAGCCACATCCACAGCCATTTTTATTTTTATGTTTTGAGACATAAGGGTCTTGAGGGTCTTATAGGTTGCCAAGGACCTTGATAAGTTGCTGAGGCTGGCTTTGAATTTGCAATCCTCCCTCTTTAGCTTCCCAAACTGATGGGATTACAAGTGCATGCCACCATGCCCCGCTGTATGTATAAAATGGCAACTTGATTGCCTGGATCAGATGTTAACAATCTTAAAGGGGCAGAAGGCAAACAGACTCTGCACTCTTTTTTGCAACTATTCAGCTCTGTAGCCACAGAGTAATACACAATTGGACAAGCCTGGCTGTTTTCTAATAAACTTTTATTTATAAACATTACTTTTTTTTTTGGTGGTGCTGGGGATTGAACCCAGGGCCTTGTGCATGCGAGGCAAGCACTCTACCAACTAAGCTATATCTCCAGCTCTCTATGAACACTATTGATTTACATATAAATATTACAAGTCCTCCAGAGTAATTCTTCCTTTAATTTTTTTCAACCACTTTAAATGTAAAAACCATTCTAACTTCGCAAGTCCTACAAAAAGAGGTACAGCTGGGAGTCTATAATCCTAACAACTGGGGAAACTGAGAGAAGAATTGCAAGTTTGAGGCCAGTCTTGGCAGTTTAGTAACACTGTTTCGAAATAAAAAAAAATAAAAAGTGCTGGGGGTACAACTCTGGGAGAGTGCCCCCGGGTTCAATCACAATACTATAAACAGAAACAGGTAACAGGCCACATTTGACCTGGTACAGGCCATCGTTTGCCAGCCTCTGGCTTAAATTTTTGAGTTTTGAGTCTAGAGTTTGGGAGCATCAACCCAAAATCAGAGGTTGAGTTTTAGGTTCACTGAACTATGGGCTCCTTTTTCTAACAACAATTCTGATAGCTGTGAGCCCACCTAGGTACTTTAGTGTGACAAAACATCTTCTCATCTATGGGAGGAAGCTTATTTGTCTGATCTCCACAGTAGGGGCTGTGCTTCCAGCCATTTCAAAGCTGGCCAGGGTTACTAAGAAGCAAGTTATAAAGAAGGTAAGATATGGTGTCCCAGAGACTCTCTGGAGGTCCTCACTGCTTTGTACCCAAGGCTGCTGGCTCTGCTGACAGTGTTATCCTGTGGGTAGAGGCAGAAACCAGGCTCTAACTTCTAGAGGCAGGAGGGCTGCTACTGGGGAAGATGCCTGGACCATGGAAGAGGGTGGGAGGGAGGCTGACCCATTGGTTGGTTATTTGGAACTACAGCACATTACTTCTCTACTACCTTTTGACTTAGTTTTAACAATGGTCTTGTCAACATATAACATTAAAAATACAAGGCTGGGGATGTTGCTCAAGTGGTAGCTCGCTCGCCTGGCATGCGTGGGGCATTGGGTTCGATCCTCAGCACCATATAAAAGTAAAATAAAGATGTTGTGTCCACTGAATTAAAAAATTCTCTCTCTCTCTTTATAAAAAAATAAAATACAGTGAAAGGGCTGGGGCTATATAGCTTAGTTGGTAGAGTGCTTGCCTTGCATACATAAGGCCCTGGGTTGGATCCCCAGCACCAAAAAAAAAAAAAAAAAAAAAGTGAAGGGCTGGGGTGGTAGAGCTCAGAGGGAGAGTGCTTGCCTAAAAATAAATAAATAGAAAAAGAAGTATTGTGTCCATATACAATTAAAAATTTTTTTAAAAATTAAAAATACAGTGAAAAATGCCAGGTGTGATGGTGTACTTGCGTAATCCCAGCTACTTAGAAGGCTGAGGCAGGAGCTCAGCAACTTTGTGAGGTCCTGTATCAAAATAAAAACTAGAAAGGGCCAAGGATGCAGTTCAGTGGTAAAGTGCCCCTGAGTTCAATTCACAGTACAAAAAGAAAAACAAAAAAAAAAAAAAAAAGGAAATATTGGAATCAAACACTCCATGCCTCAGGTATGTAATAAATTTTGTGTTATTTTTTCCTGTTTTTTTTTTTTTTTAAAAAAAACATATATTATAGAATTCTATTTACTTGAGGTAAGTAGACTAGGCACATTCATAGAATACAAATTATAGTGGTAATTGCTAGGAGCTAGTCATACAGCAGCACCCTAGTTGGATGTGGTGGGGATATAGCTAGAGGTAGAATGTAGAATTATTGTTTAATGGGTATAGAGTTTCATTTGGAGAAAATGAAAGAATTCTGGAGATGGATAGTGATATGGTTGCATAAGAATGTGAATCTATTTAGTGCTTCTGAACTATACCCTTAGAAGTGGTTGAAATGGTAAATTTTATATTAGGCATCTTTACCACAATTTTTAAAATTATTACCAATTTTTTTGAAATGAGTTAAGTATAAGCAAAACAAATGCAGTTCTATAAATTCAAGCAAAATATTTCATAAATTTAATAAAATATTCAAATATTAAAACCATTTAAATCCAGCCATAGAGATCAAATAGCCTTTGGTTACACGGGCAGTCCAGCAGACTGAAGGTTGCAGACCGAGGGGCAGGTAGGAGAAAACTAGCAGAAGTGTAGACCTATTCCTGAACTCACACTGGTGGTGCACACCTGCAATCCCAGTTACTCAGGAGGCTAAGACAGGAGGATTGCAAGTTCAAAGCCAGACTCAGCAACTTAGTGAGGCCCTAAGTGAGACCCTGACTCTAAATAAAATACAAAAAAGGGCTAGAGATGTAGCTCAGGGGTTAAGTGGCCCTGGGTTCAATCCCTGGTACCAACAAAAAACCCAAAACAACATTTTAAAGATAATTGGAGGTATATAATAAAAAATGTAGTCTGGGAAAAATAAAAAAGATAACTGGGGGCAGTAGTTCGATGGTAGCATGTGGGAGACCCTAGTTTAACCCACAGAACCAAAAATAAATAAAGATGTGTGGAATTTCACAACAAAATTTCATGTGCCTCTTCTCACCACAAAAACAATCCCAGGTTCCAATATTGGTTGGGGCAGAGGGTCTTGGTATATGTGGACCATCCCTCAGTCCTTACAACCTCACCTCTATCATACCCACACTTCCACTGCCATTATCTCACTCCAAGTGGCTACAGTCATTTGTTTTACTTCTGTGGTCCTTCAGAACACTTGCATCCTTAACTTAAGGGTTTCCAGAGAAGTCAGGAAGATGCCTCCTCAACCCTCCTCTTTGGAGAAAGACAAGATCACCTACTGGCTTTCTTTCGCCTTTAAAATCCTTCTGCAATTCTTGGCTAAATTTAAAATGTGAATCATAAAAGAAAAGCATGGGGGGGCAGGGGACAAAAATCCCTCTCTGGAAGAAAGATTTATCTAGATTTAGAAACTGCTAGGAGCTGGATTCCTGGAGCCGCCAGGGCTTGGAACTTCTTAGGAAGAAGGCCAACTATGAGGATTTAAAGATTTAAGAGGTACTTAGGAACCTATAGTGGTGGAGACATGATGGGTGTGGGGACCCGCCTTTGTGGTGGCCAACTGGCTGTTATACTTTGGTTTCAGTTTTAAGCATGGAAGGGGACTTTCCCTACTGGAGCAGGAAGAAGAGCTGAGAACTGGTACAGCCCTGAGCAAGGAACAAATTTAACCCCCAACAGCTACAGTGGTGAGCAACACAGGTGGAGACACTGTAGTGTTTCAGCTATCAGCAGAGGGAACCAACCAGGTAACTGTCACGTTCTGAGACACAGGACCTATCCTGGACCAAAATCTAGTCTGTGAAAGATCAAAGCTTTAATGGGGGAATAGCAAGGGAATGAGAGTTTATGATAGGTTAAGCATCTCTCAATAACAACAAAATTTCATGCCAAAGATGCTCAGCCAGGCAGAGGCACACACCTGTAATCCCAGAGACGTGCCAAAAGGACCACAAGTTGTAGTTCTGCCTGGGAAATTTAGGGAGACCCTGTCTCAGAGTTTTATAAAAAGGAACTGAAGGTACAGCTCAGAGCTAAATCTCTAGTACCACCTAAAAAAAAGTTATTTCCTACATGTGCAAGGAAACAGTTTTAAAAGACAAAATAGTGGTACACTTTTATTAGTTATTGCCAAATTGCCCTTCATAAAGTTTATGCCACCATGAACATTAAACCCTCCCATTTACAATGTAGTAGGGTGCTCCTGGTGTGAAGAAAGAGTATTTCAACCCCTGTGTGCTGGCTGGGAAACTGCTTTTCAGAGGCTTCTAGGGAATAGAGCAGTGCTGAGTACATAGCTGAGCAAGCTTCTAGTGCAAAGGGGAATTCTTTCCTGCCAAAGCTTTACCTCTACATCTTTGTTTTTTGTTTGTTTGGTACCAGGGATTGAACCCAGGGGTACTTTACCACTGAGCAATATCCCCAGTCCTTTTTATTTTGATACAGGGTCTCAAACTTCTGAGACTGGGCTTGAACTTGTAATCCTCCTGCCTCAGCCTCCTGAATCAACAGGATTACAAGTATGTGCCACCATGCTGGGCTCCTATATCTTTGCTACTTGAAGTCATCAAATTTTCAGTGAGTCTGTGAGCTTCTAGAGAACTAACACTGGGCCTTTATGTGTGTTAGATGAGGTAACAAATTAATAAATTAGGCTTCTAGGTTTTATTAAGAAAAATAATTGAAAACTATTAAGGACTAAAGCTATAATTAAGAGATTTATTGACTCTACAACCTTCCCATATTTGGGATTTTTTCCCCCTCACCTGCATTTCCCCAGAGATTAGTTATTAAATAGCTAAAAGACCTGGGAGCAGTGACACATGCATATAATTCCAGCTTCTCAGGAGATTGAGACAGGAGGGTGCGAGTTCAAGGCCAGCATGGAAAACTTAGCAAAACTTCTCAAAATTTATAAAAAGGGCGGGAGAAGTAGAACAGAAGTTGAACACTAGAGGGTTCAATCCCCAGTACTGGGTTGGGGTGGGTGGGGTGGAGGGAAACAAAAAGGGCCTGTGCCTTGAAGGCATGTAGATAGTCTTGACTCAGCCAGCAGGACAGGATTAGTCCTTTGGTTCCACACAGAAAAAGCAAGGACATCACTTCTGTCTTAGAATCCGGAGTCATGACTCAGTGGTACCATATTTTCAGGCAATATAGAAGTATCTAAGAGAGAGCCAGGCAAGGTGGTGCAGGCCTGTAATCCCAGCATTTGGGGAGACTGAGACAGGAGGACCAAAAGTTTGAGGCCAGCCTAGGCAATTTAGTAAGACCATCTCAAAATAAAATAAATTTGATGACTTCAAGTAGCAAAGGTATAGGAGCCCAGCATGGTGGCACATACTTGTAGACCTGTCATTGTGCTGGCAGTATTTGAGCTCCACCTCCTGGGAGGGGAGGATTTTAGCAAGTTAGTCAATATCTGTGGTTTATCCACCCCCCAGCCCCACCCAGGCCTGCAGCAGTCCCTGATCTAGAGATCATTCAGAGGCCAACAAACAATCCTACCAGCCACATCAGAGCAACTCTCTGGACTGTTGTTGCAGGCACAGATAGATAAAAGGCTTACTCTTTTTGGCTTGATTTAAGCATAAAAGGAACAGTCTATGGCAACTGCAGCCCCCTCACCCTCCTTGCACTGCATGGGAAGAACCTCCTGAGAATAAAGTTGAGAGATAAGAAGTGACCCTGAGTCATCAGGAGTAAAAATCAGGGCCCGACAGCATTTATATCCCTAAATATAAATGTACCACCTAAAAAAAAGTTATTTCCTTCATGTGCAAGGAAACAGTTTTAAAAGACAAAATAGTGGCACACTTTTATTAGTACCACCTAAAAAAAAGTTATTTCCTACATGTGCAAGCATGCCTTAAGTTAAGTCTATTCTCTGGAATTTTCAGTTTGGTGAGCCAATAAATTCCCTTTTGGGTTATACCTGTGCATTCCAGGCTTTCAGTTATATGCATGAAAGAGCCTTGATCTATATTCTGTAGTTCTTCTGAATATAGAAAATGTATCACATGAGAAACTTTGTTCACAAAGCTGCCTGAGATATGGGTAGAGGTGAGAGACCTCTTTTTGAAAGATCCCTAGATAAGTGGACAAACCAAAGACACTAATTAGTGCAAGTTCAGAAGGAGGCATTCTGCACAACACTGAAAACCACAAGACTGTAAACACATGGAAGAGAATTGGGAATTGGTTAGTAAAAGCCTGTAGGTATTTGGGGGTTGTCAGCTCAGACCAAGAGTGGAGATGGGGATGCTGATGCCAGTGAACCAGAAGCAGTGATTATTGTTTTGTGTCACTACATGGTAGCTGAAGGAAATAAGTCTTTTTTCTCATATCTGTTCTTCTTATCTGCCACCTAGTTTAATGGCACTACCACCTCCAGTGATAAATGTAAGCTCCTAAAACCCTGGGAATCTCAGGAATGAGGAAAGTGTCTTTCGCATGCAAATGAGATGACTGGTGGTTGGGGGTTCTTCATAGTTTCAGGATGGGGCTAGCCACAAGCAAGAGCCAGCCTTGACAAAGACTTGGAACTTTCTGCCCTATCTCCCAGCTTCCAAAAGGGGAAAAGGGCTAAAGGTTGAATTAATCATCAATAGCCAGTACTTTGATCAATCATGTCTACATAATGAAACCTCCATTAAAACCCATATATAATATCAGGGGTGCAGAGGTACCTGCCTATAATCCCAGCAATTCAGGAGGCTAACACAGGAGGATTGCAAGTTTGAGGGCAGCCTTCACAACTTGGTGAGACCCTGTCTCAAAAGAAAAAATAAAAAGGGCTGGGGATGTAGTACAGCAGTAGAGCACCCCAGTAGAGGGTCTGGGGGAACTATATGATAAGGTTCAAAAGAGCTATTTGGTTGGTGAACACACTGAAGTGCTAAGAAGGTGCTGTGCCTTGAAATGACAGAGAAGCCCTGAATGCCTAATACCTTGCCTTATGCATCTCTTCCACCTGGCTATTCCTGCGTTATATCCTTACACATTTAAACTCAAAAGTTTCCCTGAGTCTTGTAAGCCATTCCAGCACATTTTTGAATGTGAAGAAGGATGGTCAAGGGATCCCAGGGATTTACATAGCTGGTTGGTCAGAAATATAGATGTCAACATGAGACTGGTCACTGGTGTCTGAAATGAAGGCTGTCTTGTGGGAATGAGCTTTTTAACTGGTGGGATCTGACTCTAACTCTAGGTAGAAAGTATCAGAATTAAACTGAATTATTGGATACTCAGTTGGTGTCTGAGAACTGGGCAATTAGTCTGCAAATCCTATACACTCAGCATCCAAAGAATTATGAGTAAATGTCCCCTGCACCCAAACCAGAAAACCTGGGATCATTTTAGACACACCCTGTCACCAGTCCTGCCCAATCTCTTGCCAAGCAATTCTAATTCAACCCCCAAAATCTCTCTCAAATTTTCATCTATTCTTTACTCATCCAGTCACAGTTATTTGCTACCTATCTTCTTGGTGTCAGACTTTCTCTGCTAGGTGTTGAAGACACAAAGAGCTGGGCATGGGCACATGGCCTGTAATCTCAGTGACTCAGGAGGCTGAGGCAGAAGGACTGTAAGTTCAAAGTTAGCCTCAACAACTTAGAGAAGCCCCTAAACAACTTAGATCCTCTTTCAAAATAAAAAATAAAAAGGGATAGGGAGTTGGGGAACAATTCTCAATACAAAACAAACAAACAACAATAACAACAACAAAAAGATTAGTGAAATCTGGCCCCTGCCCAGTGAAAAATCATATTATAAAAGAAAGACACCCCGTTTTTTGAAAGAACCCCCGTTTCCCTGTCCAAGGAGAATCACAAGAAACACTGGCTGCAAAAGCAAGAGGTTTAGGTTTATTGGGACACAGGCGCCTGCGGGTGTCCAGCAGAACCTCAGCCGGAGCTTTGGTGAACTGGCACACCGGGCTTGGGGATACAGAGATTTTTATAGGGTTTGGGACAGGTTTCGCACGCGCGCGGGAAGCAACAGGTTTCTTATTGGTTTGTTTAAATCTAGCATATAGGCCACCTAGGGGGTACAGGTCTGCATTCTATTCTTTCTGTTCCTGCTTATCTGTTCCTGTTTATTCATTCATGCCTCAGGATGTGGGTGCTCTGTCCTTTCTCAACCGGTTATATGGAAAGCACATCCGGTGGCGCCTGAGCCTGTTTATGACAAGCCCGGTATCTTGATTTCATATCTTGGCCTTAGGTAACTGGACTAACTGGGCTAGGGTCTTTCATTATAATAGTAAAGAAACCAAAACACAATCCTAGAGCCATGGAATTGATTCAGAGACAGGGAAAGGCACAAAGCATTCTGGAGCCCAAAATACCAGTTCCTTACTCAGCTTGAGAATGACAGGGGACATCTGAGAGGTCAGTGAGTTTTTCTAGGTGAGGGTCACACCTAATTTGTTTTGTGGCATTAGGGATTGAACCTTAGGCATCCCACAAGCCAGGCAAGACTGAGCTACCTCCCCAGGTAGTTTTTTAAAATATTTTTTTCATTGTAGATGGACACAACATCTTTATCTATCTATCTATCTATCTATCTATCTATTTATTTATTTTTATGTGGTGCTGAGGATTGAACCCAGGGCCTCACGCATGTGGGGCAAGTACTCTACCACTGAGCCACAACTCCAGCACCCCCACGTAGCTTTTTATTTTAATATTTTGTGTGCATGTGTGTGGTACTAGGAATTGAACTCAGAAGAACTTGACCATGAAGCCAGAATTAGACAGGCACTCAGTATAGATAATTTGAGTGAGTCCTGGAAGTTGGAGACTGCCCCCTGAGGGACTGAAAAGCCTCCAGAGCCCTTCCTCCACCCTTATCACCCTTACCAGACCCTGCTCCAACTTGTTACTAAGGTAACCAGTCCCAGGAATTGTCCCTCCCTGCAGGGAGTTATAAAGTTGTTAATTAATGTGTCCTGGGCTGCTCCATCTGGCCCTTCCCCCATCCATCAGCTTTTCACTTTTTGGCCATCCCACTGAGCATCTCCTGGGCCTAGTCACCTATTCAGGAAGGAGAGAGCAGGAGAACAAAGGAAGCCTAGGACATATAAAAAGGCAAAACACCCTGGCTTCTTGGATACTAGGATACCAGCTATGGCCCCCTTCTCCCTCCTGGGAAAAGTCTGTTACCCCTTTTTACAATAAATTCTGCTTTATATGCTTGCCTCTGCGTGCTTCTTTAATGTTATACTTCAAAATGTGAGGAAGCAGAACTCATCACTGGTAATCAGCGATATTAGCTTTTGAGACACCATCTAAATTGTCCAGGTTGGCCTCAAACTTGCAATTTTCCTGCCTCAGCCTCCAAGTAGCTGGAATTACTATGGTGCGCCTCCATGCCCGGCTCACACATTAGTTTTAAAACTCAAAGAAAGGAGAACTGACTATGCCAAGAGGAGAGGAGAGGACACAGGAAGCAGAAGGTGCAGCTTTGGACATGGCCCAGAAGTGAAGAAAGCAAAGTCTTGACTCCACCATAATGGAGCAGAAGGCCTAAACTTCTCACCTGGACAAGAAATCATTAACTGCTTTCCTCACACATTCTCCTCCCCTACCACCAGAAAAATCTCTCTAGCACTCAAATGTGACTTCCTTTCTCCCTTTCCAGAAACTCTGCTGGTTTACCTTCCTGATCTGTAACTGCTAGCCTTGTCTTTGTTCATCCCTTACTTCTGTCTGCTTGAATTTCCTGCCCTGCCTTGGGCAATATGGCAGGCTTCAGAGTGACTTAGATGTGACTCAAATGTGACTTATTCTACCAAGACCCCTCCCACTGGCACTCACCTTCATGTGTATGGTGTGTATTTAACTATGTATAGTCTTCTTGCTATGGCTGTGAAAGTGCATGAGTCCTCTTCCTGCTTCAGGACCTGGCCTGGAGAGGGTTCTTGGCAAAGGAGAAATCTGGTAGGAGCAAATGCAGTTAATGACCAGGAAGCTGGAAGCTGCTGCACATTCCTGAGACCCTGCAGATCTAGAAAGATGCTTGACATGATAGCATTGCTGAGGCTGTCCCCAGGATACCCATAATCTGCCTCCAGATTCAGCTCCTAGTTCCCAGCTAAGGCATTGATCTGACTTTTCAATTAAATATCCCTTATTATGGGCTGGGGATGTGGCTCAAGCGGTAGCGTGCTCCTCTGGCGTGCGTGCGGCCTGGGTTGGATCCTCAGCACCACATACAAACAACGATGTTGTGTCCGCCAATAACTAAAAAATAAATATTAAAAAAATTCTCTCTCTCTCTCTCTCTCTCCCTCTATCACTCTCTCTTTATCAAAACTAAGCAAATTAGCAAGACCCTGTTGGGGATGTGGCGCAGTGGTAAAGCGCCCCTGGGTCCCATTTCTGCCACCAAAAGATATAAAATAAATAAATAAACTCCCATTTAAAGCCATAAGTAGCTGAGGTTATAGTCACTTTGTTAATGATGATTGGGAGTTATTTTAATTGTGAAGTTCTTAGATTTTATGTAAAATACAAGCTTATATACATAATGATTAAGGCTAAGAAAACTTTTTTTTTTTTTTTTAACTTTTAAAACAAATCTCAAGCTGGGCATGGTGGCCCACACCTGTAATCCCAGCAGCTCAGGAGGCTGAGGTAGGAGGATCATAAGTTCAAAGCCAGCCACAGCAAAACTAGGCACTAAGCAACTGGGTGAGACCCTATCTCTAAATAAATAAAATATAAAAGAGTAGGGGATGTGGCTCAGTGGTTAAGTGCCCCTGAGTTCAATCCCTCGTACCAAGACCAAACCAAACCAAACAAAAAAACACAAAAAACAAATCCTAGTTGCATTTTATTTAATTATATCAAAGGCAAGGCTCTCTCACAATATAATATTCAATAATAAGGTAAGGATGGGCTGGGATTGTGGCTCAGTGGTAGAGTGCTTGCCTAGCATGTGCGAAGCCCTGGGTTCAATCCTCAGCACCACATAAAAATAAACAAAATAAAGATATTGTGTACAACTAAAAAATTAAAAAAAAACCCAATAAGGTCAGGAAAAGTGTCTACCCGCCCTAATGTGGTCTGGCTACTGTTAAAAGTTGAGCATGTGTCTTTTCAGGCCCATACAAATACAGGTATGTGGCTGGGCATAGTAGCACATGTCTGTAGTACCAGCTACTCACAGGCTAAGGCAGGAAGATCTCAAGTTCAAGGCTAGCCTGTGCAACTTAGCAAAGTCCTGTCTTAAATAAAATTTAAAAAGGGCTGGGGATTTATCTCAGATACAAAGTGTCCCTGGATCCAGTTCCCAGCACTACAAACAAAGTGTGTACGTAGAATTTTGACCAAATATATATATATATAATAAAATACACATATATATGTATTAAATATATGTTAAATGTATATATATATATATGTATGTGTGTGTATGTATTTATTTACTTATTTTCCTTTTGTGTTAGTAAATCCAGGGGCATGCTACCACTGAACAATATCCCTAGCTCTTTGTTTTTATTGTTTATTTATTTATTTTGGGGGAAGGAGTTATTGGGTATTTAATGAAGGGGTACTTTACCATGGTGCCACATCCCCAGCCCTTTTTTAGTTTGAGACAGGGTCTCTCTCTTGCTAAATTGCTTATGGCCTCGCTAAGTTGCTAAGGCTGGTCTTGAACTTGTGATCCTCCTGCAGAAGCCTCCCAAACCAAGCCACCAGGATTACAGGACTGCAACACCATACTCTGCATCTTTTTGTTTTTCTTTTGAGACAGATTCTTACTAAGTTGCCTGGGCTGGCCTCTATCTTGCAAATCTCCTGCCTTGGTCTCCTGAGTCACAAGGATTACAAGGGATGCACCATCATGCCCAGCTTATATAGTTTCTCTTTTAAAAAAATAAAAACTTGATGGACACTTTGTCAATATATATAATTCTATTTGATTTTTTTTAAATAGTCATAGAGTAAAAGTTCATTACATTGGGTCCAGCAATTTATGGCCTACAGGCCTAATATGGTCTACCTCCTAAATAAAATTTTACAGAAACATAGCTATGATGCTTATTAATTTATATATTGTTTCTGTTTTAATACTACAACAGGAAAATTGAGACGCTGCATCAGAGATTCTGTAGCTCACACCTGACCCTTACAGAGAAAGTGTGTTGACCCCTGCAACATATAATTTTATCATACTTTATATAACCAGTTCCATGAGTTAAGTTGTTTCCATTGGTTCAGCATTATAAACAACCCCAAAATTAACACCTTTAACATTATACTAGCTGATGATCATCATGGGTAACAATGAGTGTGAACATTACTGACTATGAACCCAATGTGTTTATACAAAAAGATTTTCTTTAGAAAAGGCCTTTCAAGTTAACAGATAGTGTGGCTCAAGGGGGAACTGAGGAAATATGAGCAACTGTCAAAGTCATTAGGGCAAAGGGCTTTACAGAAAGATCATATTTTCATAATAAAAGAACCAGAACACTTACCAAAGGGTATCCAAGCATACTGCAGGGATGTTTCAGGGATACAGGACAATAAAAAATGGATACTAGCCATCAGCAACCTACTATGAATGATCAGGAACATAAAGGAGCCCAAAAGAGAAGAAAAGGAAATTAGTAATTACCAAGCACATGCCAGATTTACAAGTTTGATTTTCTATAAGGAGGTATGGCATTCCAAATGCTCAATAATTGTTATGGCACACATATTAACCAAATCAAAAAAGATGCAGCCAGGTACAATGATGCATGCCTGCATTCCCAGCAGCTCAGGAGACTGAGGCAGGAGGATTATGAGTTCAAAACCAGCCTCAGAAACTCAGTGAGGCCCTAAGCAACTCAGTGAAACCCTGTCTCTAAAATAAAATACAAAAATAGGGCTGGGGATGTGGCTCAGTGACTAAGTGCCCCTAAGGTTCAATCCCCTGTACCAAAAAACAAAACAAAAAACAAATAAACCTTCAATATTAGTTATCACTAAATAGTGTGAGCTGCTAAATACCACACTGCCCATATTTAATATTCAGTTCAATCCCCACAGTAATATGCAACTTGACAGCCACAAGAAATAACTTTGAGGAACAATATTAACCCATAGAGCATTCCTTCCTCAAGTAAGTCTCAGCATTTGCCCCCTCAACTTTAACCACCAATGGTATCTGAAAAATAATGATCAGAATTCATGTACAGTTTCAAACCATACTGGGAAATATGAAAATGTATATGAATAGCTGAAGTTATATATTGCTATATATTTTAGTCAGCTTTTCCACCGCTGTGGCTCAAACACCTAAGAACAACAATTTTAGAGGAGGAAAAGTATATTTGGGGCTCATGGTTTGAAAGGTCTCAGTCCATAAATGGCTAACTCCATTGCTCTGGGCCTGAGGGTACCTGAACAGCATGGCAGAGGTAGACGGTGGTCTCTATCTTGGAAATCTCCTGCCTTGGTCTCCTGAGTCATAAGGATTACAAGGCATGCACCATCATGCCCAGTTTATATAGTTTCTCCTTTAAAAAAATAAAAACTTGATGGACATTTTTTTTTTTTAAAGAGAGAGTGAGAGAGAGGGAGGGAGGGAGGGGAAGGAGAGGGAGGGAGGGAGGGAGGGAGGGAGGGAGGGGGAGGGGGAGGGAGAGAGAGAGAGAGAGAGAGAGAGAGAGAGAGAATTTTTAATATTTATTTTTTAGTTTTCGGTGGACACAACATTTTTGTTTGTATGTGGTGTTGAGGATCGAACCCGGGCCGCATGCACGCCAGGCGAGCGTGCTACCGCTTGAGCCACATCCCCAGCCCTTGATGGACATTTTTGTCAGTACATATAATTCTATTTGACACGGCAAGTGTTTATAGAAACATTATTCACAATTGCCACAAGGTAAAATAACATAAATATCCATCATCTGATGGGTAGATGAACAAAGTACACGTTCTCAAATAAAATATTATGCACCCACATAAAGGAATGAGAAGTACCAGTACATGCTACAAAACAAATTAAACTTAGAAACATTAAGTGAGACAATAGATACAAAAAGTCACATGTTGTATGATTTCAGAATAGGCAATCCATAGAGACTGAAAATAGATTAGTTGGTGGCCAGAGGCTAGGAAAGGGGAAACTGGAAAATGACTGCCAAAGAATACAGGATGATGGAAATGTTCTAGAATTAGATTATGGGGATGGTTGTATAACTTTACAAATATACTAAAAACCTTTAGTAGAAGGACTTTTAAGTTATGTGAATAAAATTATTTTAAAAGTTATGCACTGTTATACCAGTAACTTACATCCATTTATGACTTGTCTTAATTTTTTAATTCCAAAGATATTCTTGTACAAGAGAGAATGTCTGCTTCATTTCCTTAATTTTGGAATAATGTAAGAAACACTTATAGAGACTTGACTTTGGGTCGGATACTATTCTGGGTATAGACATGTAAAGTGCTTTACATGAGCATGAACTCTATTGGGTAGGAGAAGCTGCTATTTATACGTCTGGACCAGTAGTCCCTGGTGTTTGCCATCTGAGTTCTGAAGAGCTGGTCTCAGCATTAGGATGGTGAGCAGTAGTAGTGGGGGAGGAGAGTGGAGAGAGGACAGGGCACTGGGTTTAAAAGAATCAATCCAAAGAACATTCAGAACTTTTTATAAACAATCACCCAGAACCAGCAAGAAGAGAACAAAGTGAAGTTAAAAAAGCAGAAACCAGTCGTGAACTAGGATTAGTAAAGAAATCAGGGTGGACTCTCAAAAAGAGATGACAGTGTTTAGTGTTCCATGAAGATGGTGCTATAGTGACTGATCCCAAGGAAACCAGGCAGATTTAATTGAGGTCCACATCAAGAGTGCTTGGGCATGCACATGAAACCAGACTGGGGCTGAGATATGTGAGGCGAGAAATAGATCTGGATGGAGTACATAATGATGACAGCTTTGATTTCCAAGCCTGGCAGTTTCCTGGGTTCTGATGGAGAACAGTACGTAGGAGGAACAAAGGCAGGATGTAGTGGTCTGGAATAGTACTCAAGAGTTAGAGATCCAGTGCATAGGGCAAACAATGAAGACAGCAAAACGTAGCAGGACCCAGGTGTGGATCATGGACAAAAAATCATCATTTTTTAAAAATTAGTTACTATTAGCAAACATTCTACCATTTAATTATACCCCAGGCCACAGGCAAAGGTTTCTGAGAAAACATGTAAGCACATTGGTGGTACCAGCACTGTTGGCCCCTGGGGCCAGAATATAAAGCAGCGGTAAGCAGAAAAGCAACACAGGACTCAGGGATCAGTCCAGGGCTAACAATGTAGAGTCTGCTCCCTAAGTGCTTGCTGGAACTCAGGTGAATCTCTGAATTGTATAATACATGCTTAAGAGACAGCAGGACAATATGGGAGAAAGCTTAAGGTGAGCCTAGCAGGCTTTTTCAAAAGTGTCACACTGTAGAAGCTGAGCAGAAACCAAATATTAGTAGGTAGGACAAGGACTAGAGCTGTCCAGCTGGAATTATTGTATTAAGAACAGAGAGGGGAGACACCCTGGAGAAACTCCACAGATCTACTAAGGCAGGTCTAAGTGTGACTTTGAGGCTGGGGTGGTAGTTCAACAGTAGATTACCTGACCAGCCTACATAAGGACCTGGGTTCAATTCCCAGCACTGCAAAAACAAACAAGCAAACAAAAACACCAGGTGAGGTTACTGATAGAAGAACCACCACCCAAGTTGAGACTGCTTACCTGGTTCCCTGCCTCTAGAACTGGCTCAAGAGTTAGGGTCACAGGAAGTTGCAATGGGCCCCAGGTGTTGCTGTGGGCAGAAGCAGATCTAAGGATAACTCTAATAAAGACTTTATCTTCCCAGATTTCCCACTCTTAAGTGAAGTTGATTTTTTACTATTACTTACCAACCACAACAGTTGATTTAGGTCAAAGTACAATTATCTGTTAATTAGTCATGTGCATATTAGAAAGAAAATGATAGGTTGTCTTTTTCTGTTGTTAAAAAAAAATCAAAGATGCTTTTTGAGCCCTCCAGCAGTGAGGCATTTTCATATAAGCGGCTCTTCATTCTTTCCTTTTTTTGGTGTTAGGGATTGAACTCAGGGCCGCATGCATGCTATGCAAGGACTTTACCACTCAGCTACACCTTCAGATGTTTGTTAGTTTTATTTGTACTTTCAAGCCCCTGAGATTTTGAGGTGATTATTACAGCAGTATAATTTATCTTAACCTGACATATAAAAGAAAAGAGCTGAAGATCAGGATAGGGTTTATAGAAAAGCTCAGAATGATGAAGACACTCAAACAGTAGAGACTACAGAAAAGGAAATTCCAGTGAGGGGTTGGGGGTACAGAGTTGCAGAGCTGTACAAGCCTAGCCCTGTGGCCTGTTGTAGCTGGTGTACAGGACACAGAGAAGAGAGGGAATGTTAAGAGACAAAACAGATGAAGACAGGTGCCAGATTGTGACAAATTTTAAAAACCTCATATGAAGGTAACAGGAAATGAGGAGCCAACAAAGTTTCTGTAGAGGGATTTATACATTTTTTAAAATTTATTTTTGGTACTAGGAATTGAACCCAGAGGAGTTTTACCACTGAGTCACATCCCTAGTCCTTTTTATATTTTGAGACAGGATCTCATTAAGTTGCTGAGGCTGGTAGTGAACTTGTGATCCTCCTGCCTCAGCCTCCTGAGCCACTGGGAATACAGGCATACACTACTACCACAATTGGCTATTTTTTATATTTAAAAAAAAAACAATTGAAGCCAGGCACAGTAGTACACACCTGAAATCCCAGTGGCTGGGGAGACTGAAGCAGGAGGATGGCAAGTTCAAAGTCAGCCTCAGCAACGTAGTGAGGCCCTAAGCAACTTAACAAGACTCTATCTCAAAATAAAATATAAAAAGGATTGGGGATATGGCTCAGTGCTAAGTGCCCCTGGGTTCAATCCCTAGTATTTAAAAAATAAACAAAAAACAAAACAACACAACATAAAAAAAACAATAAAACAGAAACCAAAAAAACGAGTGCAGAATAGAGGAACAACAGAATGAGAGAAAGATCAGAAGCTTAGGTATCAGTTAAGAGGCAAGAACAAGTTGAGAATATAGTGATAAAGGCTAAAATCAAAGATTGATAAACTTTTTCTGTAGAGTATGAAAGATTCTATAATTCCTTCATTTTTTTTTTTTTTTTCCTTTTAGTACTGGGGATTGAACCTAGGGGCACTCTGCCACTGAGCTATATCCCAAGAGCTCCCCTGCCAACTTTTTTTTTTTTTTAAATTTTGAGAGACAGGGTCTTGCTAAATTGCTCAGGCTGGCCTGGAACTTGTAACCCTCCTGCTCCAGCCTTCTGAGTAGTTGGAATTACAGGCATGCACCACCACATCCGGCAAGACACACCTAATGACTTCACCTTCTGGATTCTATATAGTTCACACTTATACTTCTGGAATGAGTCATTACCACCTTCTTAACCATTATATTATAGGGCTCTTTTCCAGGCTATATTTTAACTCTTCACTGGTTTGGGGGAGACTTTGACTGACACACTTAGAATAGACACTTGGTGCAGGCAGATTTGTTTGTGCATCTATTCCTTGTGTATTCTATCCCTTCACTTTCAAATGACTCTCATTTTCTGACCTTCCTTAGAGCAACAAGTCCACTAAGTCCTATTTTTCCCAGGATCTTACTATGTGGATGTATGAGGTTTTTTACTGGCATATGATTTTTAGTCACTGTTGAAGCAGGAAATGCCTTCATGAAGAATTCATCAGTTTCCAGAGTCAAAACATGTGACAGGGCAAACTGTGGATCAGGACTGCTGGGCTCCAATTTTGGACACATGAATTTCACAAATAAGCAAAGTCTACTATGAGAGCTAAGTGCAGGATTGTGCTAGAAGTAAGCAAATCATGAGAATCAAGCACAAGAGCAGCCCAGTTGGGGAAGAGAATGGTTTATTGGCAGTAATGGAGTAGTGTAAAAGGAATCAGGAACACTTAGTGGGGTGGTTCTCCAACTATTCCATTATCAGGATCCCCACCTGGATGTTCTTTCAAATACAGGTGGTTGGTCCCATCCTCAGCCATTGGGATCCAGTTGATTTAGGAGTGTTCAAGAACTTTGAATATCTAACATGTGACCACCCCCACTCTCCCTGAGGATGACTGCACTGGAAGTAGCCCTAACTCACACCTTCCCCATGAAATGGTTCAGAGGCAGGTGTCTACAGTTTTCTTTTTCTTTTTTTTGCAGTGCAGGGATTGAACCCAAGGCTTCCCTCATGCTATTACTGAGCTACACTGTAGCCCTTTTCCTCTGAAGACAGGGTCTTGCCAAATTGTCAAGGCTAGCCTGGTGAACCTGCCATTCTCCTGCCTCAGCCTCCTGAGTAGCTGGCATACAAGTGTAATGTATTTGTAATGTATCAGTCTTTACTTATTTGCTTTGTTAAGAAATAAAAAATAGCCCCATACTACATGTTCATAATTTAGAAAAGGACAAATACATGTTTCAAATCCTTTTTTCATTAAAAACATATCATAAGCTGGTTGTGGTGGCATGCTTATAATCCTGGTGACCCAGGTAACAGAGGGAAGAGGATCACAAGTTAGGGGCCAGTCTGGCCAGTTTAGCACAAGTTAAGGGCCAGTCTGGCCAATTTAGCCAGACACTGTCTCAAAGTCAAAAGTAAAAAAGAGTTGGGGATGTAGCTCAGTAGTAGAACACCCCCCCAAAAAAATTAAATTAAAAAAAAAACCAAATAAATAAAATAAAATCACAAATTAAATGGGCAAAAGTCCAAGGCTCTTGAAACCACGAAATCCTATTTTGGAATGCTTATAACAACTCATATTCTCTGTGATAACCTCATTTATCATTGACTATTGTTAAAAATATTTTTCTACCAATTTGAGAGGCAAATATCCCCTTTTAATTCATATTGATTTGATTCCTAGTGATAAAAGTGTTCTTTCACACACTAATTTCAGTTCATTTTTTGGAAGTCCTCTTTAGCCATTCTGTCTATAGGCTTTTCTGGACTTTGTGTATACTATAACATGGCTTCTAACCCTATTCCTCCATTGACAGATAATTTCTGGGGCCATACTACACACATCATGCGATGTCTCCGTTGTGACAACACTGCTCCTTTGACCAACATAGCCTCTTCCGTCACCTTTGTTCTTTTGCACAGACTTCTCTGGGAACCCCTCCAGTATCATTACTGCTCAGGGCTTGTCCCATGGCCTAATGGCCTCTATCTCACACCCATTTCCCTCTTACCCTCTGTCTCCTCACGTGGTATTAACTGCCACCTGGAGGCTGATGATCTTGATCTTCAAATTGAAATAAAATTCTCCCCTGAATTTTACTGGATGAAACAGGCTTCTTAAACTCTGTATCTAAAATCGAAACCTAGAACTGAGCTAATAATAGCTCAGGGGTAAGATGCATGTTCAAGGGCCTGGG
This sequence comes from Urocitellus parryii, assembly GCF_045843805.1. Lineage (NCBI taxonomy): Eukaryota > Metazoa > Chordata > Mammalia > Rodentia > Sciuridae > Urocitellus > Urocitellus parryii. The sequence goes on from NC_135542.1 coordinate 103,277,957, forward strand.
TTCAATCTCCAACACCTAAATAAATTAATTAATAAATAAAAACTGAACCCTTCATCTCTCCCAACCTCAACCTCTTCTCCTCTTATACACTTGAGCTCAGTTAATAGAACATCATGCACTGGGTTTCCAGCCCCACCCTGGGAGTAACCCTAGATTCCCTATTTCCCTCATCCCCATATTTACGTAGTTACCAAATCCTGATAATTTCATTTTCAGGGTATTTCATGGCTCTTGTTCAGGTTGTTCTCATCTCTCCTGTACATTCCCTCTCCATCCCCCTACTTCCTTTAAATGTTCATTTGTTCACTAAATATTTACTGAGTTCCTGTGAAGGAGACAGAAAAGAATTCTGCCTTAAGGAGTCTACACTGCAGTAGAGTGATCTAGAGAATACATAAAGTAAGCAAATGCAAAGGACCTGTGGCAGGAAACAAAGGAGACCCTACTGCAGCCAGGGCAAACCACCTAACACTGATTATGTGGTGGGTGGCAGAAGGTGAATTGAAGAAGTGAGCCGGGGTAGATCCTATAGGGAATTCAAACCTTAGTATGAATTTGAGTTATAACCTGGAAGAGCATTGAGGAGAGCCATCAAAGGGCTTAAAGCAGAAGAATGATAATGTTTCTCTGAACAATAGCTGTATGAAGAAAACATATCAATGTTTACCTCTGGATGACTGAGTGGTAGGGTTATATGTGATTTTTATTTTTTCTTCATGCTTTTTAATATTTCCCAAGATTTCTGCAGTAAACATGTATTACTCTTTTTCTTTCTTTCTCTCTCTCTCTCTCTTTCTTTCTTTCTTTTTATAGTGCTGAGTATTGAACCAAGGGCCTCACCCATGCTAGCTAGGAGATCTACCACTGAGTTACGTACTCAACCCAATGTATTAACTTTTTTGCTTTTGCAGGACTAAAAATTAAACCTAGAGCCTTGCACATGCCATGCACGTACTCTTACCACTGAACTACATCTCAGCCTTTTTTATTTTATGTGGGGCAGGTTCTCACTTAGTTGCCCATGCTGACTTCGAACTTGTGATCCTTCTGCTTCAGCCTCCCAAGTAACTGGGATTATAGGTATGTGACACCACACCTGACCCAATGCATAACTTTTATGCTTTTAAAAATATAGTTAAAAAGAAAATCTGGTTGAAATTAATATGAAGGGCCACAGAAAGGAGTACAATTGATGGTGAGGCACTAAGATCACTAATTATGAGGAGATGTGGCAGTGGCCTGTAATGGTTTGGTGGTTGTGGGAATAGAGAAAGAGGTAGAGCTGCCAGATATCTAATGTGTAAAACTTATAGGATTTGGTGACTTATTAGCTAAAGGATGCAAGAGTGTAGGATGACCACTGGGTTTTGTAGGAAATCAAAGTATTTCTCCCCAAAATACTGAGGATTTTTGAGCTGAAGGAAGTTCAAAAACATCAAGTATCTGACTCTTTCTCTGCTTGATGTTAGGACAGATTCAGAGAAGAGTCTTTCTGCTTTCTTCCTACTTTCCCACCAAAGCCAGACATGTAAACCCTACTTCACTAGAGACTGATGCAGATCAGCCTAGAGATGGGATCAACAGACTATAGAATGCTGGGTGCAGATCTTCCCTCCTTCCCAGAATTCTCCTGCTTCGGAAATCTCTTGCTTCTTTGTTTTCTCATGGTGAAATTTATTGCTTTTCATTAAAATACTATTCATTTATTTACGGGAATGGGGACTGAACCCATGAGCACTTAACCACTAAGTCACATCCCCAGTCCTTTTTATTTTTTGAGACAGTATCTCATTAAGTTGCTTAGGGCCTTGCCAATTTACTGAGACTGGCTTTGAACTTGCAATCCTCTTGCTTTAGCCTCCCGAGATGCTGGGATTATAGTTATGCACCAACATGCCTGGCTGAACCTGTCCTGGCTAAAAATTTAGACCGCTTAATAAAATTTTATTTTTCTCCTTTTCAGATTCATCTTGAATGATTAACTAGGTTGATGGAGACTCCATTTAACCCAATAGGGCACAGAGGCATCTCATAAGAGATGAGCTTGGCATCACAGAAAAGAGAGTGGCCAACAGCACCAAAGTCTCAGCCATAAGATCCACCCAGATATAATGCTGAGGAAGAGAAGTGGCAATTCTTTCAAGAAGCTCTTCTAAAAAGACAAACATCAGGGCAACAACCAGAGGAAATATAGGATTGAAGAAGTATTTTTTGGTTAAAGGAAATAAATCAGTAGAAGCCAAGTAGTTCAAAATACACTTACTTAAAGGGGTGGGTGAGAGCAAGAGCCCAAAGGTGGGATAAATTGGGATCATAAGCACAAATGAACAAAACAAGAAAAAGGACATCTCCTTTTTTCTGGGATGGAAGTAAGGATTGGGAAAGTAGAATAGATTCCTTCTGAGGCTCATAGCAGAAAGGGGAAAAAGTTTTTGCTTTGGGATTTTCTTCCCTCTATGAATTAGAAGGCCCGGTAATCTTCTGGGGATATGGGAAAGCAGTTGGAGACAAGCAGTCAAGATTTATAATAATCTAAGAATAGGAGAAGGGACCAGGTGTGGTGACACACACCTGTAATTCTAGACATTGGGGAGGTTGAGGCAGGATGATCTCAAGTTTGAGGCTAGCCTGGTAACTTAGAGAGACCCAGTCTCATAGTAAGGTGGGGGGGAGGGATAAGAGAGCCTGTATGAATGTCAAACAAAACCAGTTCAATGGTCCAGAGGTCCTGGGGTCCTACTATTGTTAAATCCTCTAGATTTCTAACAGCTCAATCTGTGTGTGTGTGTGCCTGCGTGTGTGTGTGTGTGTGTGTGTGTGTATCTCCCCCCACTCCTTTTGCAGTGCTAGGTTAGGTTATAAACCTAGGGCCTCATGTGTGCTATTCAAGCACTCTGCCATGCAGCTACACCACCAGCCTGCAATTTTTTTTTAAGTACTTTATAAATTTGTGTGTCATCCTTGATCAGAGATGCTAATCCACTCTGAATTTTTCCAAGTTTTAGAGAATGTGTTGCTCAGGGAGCACTGGGAAAAAATGGAAGGTAGCTGGTTTTTTTTTTTTTTTTTTGGTGGTATGGTACTGGGGATTGAACCCATGACCTTGTGCATGCAACACAAAAGCACTCTACCAATTGAGCTATAGGCCCAGCCCTTGCAAGGTAATGTTTAAAAACACTCAGAAGAATTCAGGATGAAAACTGTAAAGCAAATTCAAGGCCTCAATGTCTTAAGACCTTATGGTGACTGAAATTGGTAGAGAACACAGAGCTGATTAGGTAACCAGATGGCATAGGCCTTTCTGAACCTTTCCAGGCCTCAGGGAGGTGGCAGAAATTGTGGTTAACGTCAGGGCATCTAGATGGAGTTCACTGAGGTCAAATCCTGGGCAAGCCAATTTAACTTCTCAGTACTTTATTTGAGGAATCAGTAAAATGAAGATACTAGTATAGCATTTATCTCAAGGCCTGCTATATGTACCAGAGCATTACTTAAATGTCAGAATCATTATCATTTCTCATTTGAACAAGAGGAATTTTAAGAGTCTCTGAGGCAGAGATTCTCAAACATTTTGGGCTCAGAATCCCTTTCCAGTTTTAAAAATGACCTCCTTTTATATATAAGTTGTTAATAGACCTTTATTTATATGTGGTGCTGAGAATCAAACCCAGTGCCGCACACATGCCAGGCAAGTGTGCTATCACTGAGCCACAGCCCCAGCCCTAAAAATGACCTCTTTAAAAAAAATTTTTTTGAAGTACTGGAAGATTCAACCCAGGGCATGTTAGGTAATTGCTCTACCACTAAGCTGTACCCCTAGCCATTTTAAATTTTTTGAGACAGGGTCTCAGGGCATGCTGGCTTGAAGTTGTGATCTTCCTGCCTCAGCCTCCCAAGTAGTTGAGATTACAGGCATGCATCACTAAGTCCAATTTACTAATATATTTTTAAAGAAAAATAACTACATTTTTTAAAAAAAATAGAAGTGTTATTGTTTTTCCATTTTGCATATCTCTCTTGACTTTAATTAAACACAGGTGGGTCTTATCTGCTTCTGCATTCAATTGAGACATGTTCTTTGCTTGAAGTATGAAAATCCTAACACCTCACTAACCCTCTGAAACCACACTTGAGAACTCTTACTTTAAGGTTTCTCCCAGTTCTAAATCATTCAGTCATTTACTCACTTGTCAACACTTCTGGATCCTAGAGACTGGTGAATTCTGTGGTTGCTGAAGGATCCTAATTGGAAAGAGAAAAACAAAAATGAACAAGCACAAATGAGGAAGTGTCAGGGTTACCTGTGAGCCTAAGAAGGCAGAGAAGGATTACTGAAGTAAAGGAAATTTGATCTTGAATTAGGGCGTGAATTTCCTGTGTTGCCTATAAGCAGAAGAGCAGTTGCAACAACCCAGAGACAGGAATCAATGTACAGGCAAAGGGTGCACTAGCACAAGAAGTCAGCAGCTAGAAAAGCATGTTGGGCCGTATATAGGAAGTTATATTGCATCCTATACCAGGAGCCTGGGGTGACAAGAGCTTGCTTTCTTTTTTTTTTTTTTTTGCATTAGTGGGGATTGAGTTTAGGGTTTAGGGCCTCATGCATGCTAGGCAAGAGCTTTCCCACTGAGTCACATCTGTGGCCCTTGTTTTTCTTTTTTAAAATCAGTTTGAGGCATAATTTACATAGAAGTAAAAAGTCATCTTTTTGGGTGTACAAGTTTTGACAAACATTATCCAGTTATGTAAACAATACCACCACAAGATATAAAATACTTTCTCATCATCACAAAAAAAGTTCTTTCTACCCTACAGTCCTGCAGGCAATCATTGATCTGACTTCTATCCTTATAGCTTTTTACTTTGAAATAATTATACACTCACAGAAAGTTAGAGAATTCCCCCAATAGTAACATCTTACAAACTATAGAAAAACAAAAAACTGACAGTGATGCACTACTATCAGCTATACTACAGTGTTTACATGCATTTGCTCGTTTTAAAGAATACAACTGGGGAGGAGGGCAGGCAAGTGACAGGAGGTAGAGAATGAGACATGAGAATCTCAAGTTCAAAGCCAGAGTCAGAAATTTAGCAAGACCTTAAGCAACTTAGGGAGACCTGTTGCAAATTAAAAAGTAAAAGGGCTGGAGCTATGGCTTAGTATTAAAGCATCCCTGGGTTCAATCCTTGGTACCAACAAAACAAACAGTTTGGCCAGGCAAGGACACATATTAGTCACAACTGTCAACAGAGGAAGAATTCAAGAAAGAGCAGGGAGAGATAAGGAATAATGGAAAACACTTCTAGAGTGGAACGAAAATCAGTGGGTGGATGATTTGGTATAAGGGCTTAAATTAATTCTTTAAAAATTTTTTAAAATTTATATAAGACAGCAGAATGCTTTACAATTCTTATTACATACATAGAGAACAATTTTTCATATCTCTGGTTGTATACATAATATATTCACACCAATTCTTGTCTTCATACATGAACTTTGGATAGTAATGATCATCACATTCCAACATGGTTAATTAAAAATTTTTTTTTTAGAAACAAAAATTTCCATATGGCAGGACAAGTAGAAGATTGCTTTAAATTGAAGAATCTGACCTTTCAATTAATAAAGGGCATAGAACCCCACATAATCATATTTTTGCTTGCTTTATTCAAACAGGAAAAAAGACTTTTTGGTCACATTCTTCCTTTTCTTACTTTTGCCTAAATGAAACAATAGTGTTTTTTTTTTTTTTTTAAATAATGTACAATCATATAGTTCTGCATTACCTCTAAGTTAGGTTTAATTTTTGGAAACTATCATTTGGTGCCAAATAGTGGTAAATAAAAAGAAAACAATGAAATAACTGTCAAAGATGTGATAGTCCCCGGTAGTTTAGACAAAGTTGTATTTGTTTGCTCCTCTAAACAGGATTAGCTAAACCTTCAACATGGCTAAAGAAAACCTCTATACTTATTTATTTTGTGGTACTGGGGACTGAACTCATGGATACTCTATCATTAAGCCACATTCCCAGCTCCCCCTCCTTTTTATTTTGGTCCCGGAAATTGAACTCAGGGGCACAAGATCACTGAGCCACATCCCCAATCCTATTTTGTATTTTATGTTGAGACAAGGTCTCACTGAGATGCTCTTAGTGCCTAGCTTTTGCTGAGGCTGGTTTTGAACTCCTGATCCTCCTGCCTCAGACTCCCAAGCCCCTGGGATTACAGGCCTGTGCCACTGTGTTTCGCCCTTTTTATTTTTTCCAGGCAGGGTCTTGCTAAATTGCCTAGGCTGGCCTCAAACTTGTCAACCTCCTGTTTCAGCCTCACTGGGATCCCAGGTGTGCGCCACCAAGTCTGATTCTATACTTACTTTTATTCCTTTTTTAAGTTAAGTTTTTTTGTAGGCTTTCCTACCTACAAAAATAGCATTGTATCTGGAAAACTGATAATGGCTAAACCTTTACATAATTTATGTAAAGACATATTTATTCATCAAGACAGCTATCCTCACTTTAACAGCCCAAGACATTGAGGCTCCTAAGAGAAAGGTACCCAGGATCACATATGCAAATACTGTAAAATGCTTAAAAAGGTACTAGCACAGGGTAAGCATTCAGTAAATGTTAGCTAGGCTTCTTTAAATAAAGCCTTGCTCTTTCTACCCCACCAAATCCCATTTATGGCCAAGTTGGATCACTTTCTCCAAAAGCTGTGCTACAATGAGTTTGAGCAAAGCTCCATACATGCAGTGGAAATACTTCTGGTGATAAAGTTCTTATTTAAAACCTAGTTTGTTTATCACTAGTCACTACCAAATACAGTTCCCTGAGTAGATAGGAGTAACCTGATGTCTATTTCCTTGACTTTAAGATGAACTTTATAGTATCTTCGAAATAAGAAAGTTTCTTAAAATCAGGTTCAATAAAATACTGTTTTTACTGTCTCTCGTGCTGGATGTTTTATATAAATCTTAGCATAAAATATTCTGAACGTCTACCTCTTATTATACCGATTTTTAAAAGCAGGTAAGTCAAGACAAATGTTAAGTCATTTGATCCAGGTTACACAGCTGGTGAATGATGGACAAGATCAACTCCAAAGCAAGCAGTATCCTTAGACCTAATTTCAGTTGACTTAGCCCATTCTATTTTGTGTCCATCATAACCTCCCAATCAAATTAAAAAAAGCTAACTTTCAAACGGAGAAACAAGAAATAATCACCAAAACAAACACAAACGGAACCTCTGCAAGATTAAGTAATTTAGACCAGAATCGCACAGCCGATGGGCCTCAACTTCAAGGCGAAATCTACTTTCACGAAGCTCTGCTACCACTGACAAATGATAATGCGCAGTTATCAATATTTGTTGAATTAATAATGTCTGCAAACAAAATTGACAATAAGGAAGAGGGTAAAAGTAGAAAAGGCACATAAAAACCGCAAAGTTGTTCATGGGCAAAAAAAAAAAAAAAAAAAGACAAAAATCCCCAAGTTTTCGAGGCAATACGTTCATGGTGAGCCGAGGCGCTGGTACAAGCACACCTGGACAGTCTCTAGCGCGGCCGCTTCCCTTCTTCGCCCCCTCGCTCACGCCCTTCTGACCGCTAATCTCCTGGCCTCCTAACACCCAACAACTACAGGCCAGCAGCCTCCCTACTCGGCTGCTGGCTTAAAAAGAAACTCAAGCACCTGCCCCCAGGCGGTCAGCGGTCGGCGGCAGCCACGCGCCAGGGGACGCAATCTCCTTAGGGGTCGCAACTGGACCCTCGAGATACCGCGGACCACCTACAGCAAGGACTCAGGCAGGCCTCAGGCGTGGGTTGGGGACGTGCGGAGGCCCCACGGGCCGCGCTGGCGAGCGGCGGGAGTCCGCCGCTAGGCATTTCCTCTTCCTCTACGCGCGGCGCGGCGCGGCACGGCGGAGGCTAGGCCAAGGCCGAGTTCGGACGCCCGACCGTGGCCTGCAGGCGAGCACGGGGCAGCGCCGCGCCCCGAGCCGGCGAGCCGTCGCCGCCGTGCCGCCTCCAGCCGCCCGCGGGCGGCTGGGCCGGCGCGGGCAGCGAGAGGCGGGGCCGGCGTGCGGGTGGCGGAAGGAGGCGGAGGAGGAGGAAGAGGAGGAGGAGGAGGCGGCGGCCGGGAGCCGGGGGAGAGGGGCGGGGGGCGGGCCGGGGGAGGGGAGGAGCGGGATTTGCGGAGCGCGGCGCTGCTGCCGGGAGCCCGCGGGCCGGAGAGTGACCGAGTCACGGCGGGCGCCGGCGGAGCCGCGGCGTCGGACCCGCCTCCTGGAGGAGCTCAGCCCCGGCCAGGCCCGGCCCCAATCCCGCCCCGCGCCGCCTCCCCGCCGCCGCCGCCGCCGCCGCCGCCGCCGCCGCCGCCGCGGGAGCGCTCCCCTGCCCACCCCGCCCCCGCGGCCGAGCCCGGGAGTCGAGTGGGAGTCGGCCGGCCGGCGCGGGCAGCGCCGGGACCCCGCAGGGGACACTGCAGCCGGAGCCCGGGAGGGGCCGCGCCGCCACCGTCTGAACTAGGATGTCCCGACATGAAGGTGAGAAGAGCTCCCGCCCCCACCCCCACCGCCCGGGCCTCGGCCTACCCCGCCCGGGCCGGGCTCCGCGGAGGACGGCCGGAGAGCGGCGGAGACTTTGGCGGACCCAGAACCAGGCTCGAGGGGCAGAGCCCGGCTGCGAGCGAGCGAGGGCGGAGAGCCGCGGCGCCGCTGCCGCCACGGTTGCGGCCGCGGCCCTGAGCTGGGCCTGGTGCCGGAGGCGGGGCGGCTGGGGCGGCCGGAGGGTTTGCACTGTCATGGGGCGGGGGAGGGGGAGGGAAGGCAGCGGGGCCCGTTACCGGCGGGAGCCCAGCCCTCGGAACTGGTACTGGACGCCGAGGCCCGGCGGGTCCCGGAGCCGCGGGCTCCATCGCGGCCTAGCTCCCGCCTCCCCGGAAGGGCCCGGTGCGGTCGCAGAGCTGGGCCACGGGCGGCGGCAGGGGCCAGGGGAGCTGGCCTGAGACCGGCGGGGGCGTCCGGTCGCCGAGAGACGACCGTGAGTGCCCCCGTCTGCGGGCGGCCGCGGGGTGGGCGGGAAGGCTCTGTGACCCGGCACGGAAGCCTTCGCCTCCTGGAGCCCGCCCGGCCTCGCGGCTAGGCCTCGGCGCGTCCCTGGGCTTGGGTAACCAAGTTCCCTGGGCGGATCTGGCCCGGCCGCGGCGAGCAAACTCCCTGCTTGGTCACCCTGCCGAAGCTGGACTCCCAGGGCCCTCACCGGTGTGCGCTGCCTGACTAGTCAGGCTTAGGTGGATGACCATCGTGTGGTCTGTTAATGGTCAGAGGCGTTTGGACTTTGTTTTACGATTTGAAAACACGCGTGGGGTACAGTTTCGAATAAGCAAGACTATTCCAGCTCTGTCCCAAGGTACAAAGAGACAAATGTTTAGGGCCGATGTATTTGGCATGGAACTGGTGAAAAATAAGTTAACTTCAGTTTACTGCCATATGGTTTAGTAAAGGGGGAGGGAGGCAGAGTTTTCTTTGTTTCACTACTATAGGTTTTTAAATAAAAAGTATTAACAGACTTGGCGAAAAGTTTGTCCAGCCAAGGTTAACGCAAGATTGTAGGAGTGACTTGAAAGTATTGTATACTTTAAGATTTTAAAATCCTGAATAGGTGATGTAGGAGTGGAGAAAGTTTAGTGAGTCAGATTAGTGTGTGCTTCCCATCGAAAGGAGTGCATTCTTAGGGAAATACAGATTTCAGAACTCAAGGTTGAAAAACTCAGATTGATTAACATTACAGTATTTAGATCAAGTTTCAGAATTTGCATTACTAATTGCAGCATTAAGCTTGATTCAAAGGACATTTTGTGTTCAAGGATTCTGTATTTTCAGAGTTTTTACAAAACTGTTTTCTTCATGGAGCATTTATTGAGTACTGTATTCAAGTTTTGGACATTTTGAAATAATAGGATATTAGTTTAGTCTCATTTAAAGGGACTTTGAAATATTTGGAAGTTAGACCTATTTTCCAAATTTATCTTCTTAATGGAATTATATTCCATATCTCTGTAATTAAAAAAGTTGTAATTCAGGTTATAGTCAAGTTGGAGTTTGGGATGTTAAAGTTTATCTTAGAATGTAGTTGTATGTGTGTTAAAATGAAAGTGAGCAGTGGCTGCCAGCTCTCACTTACAGGAACTGGGAAAATTAATATTGCAGAATTATGGCTGTGGAAGAAGTGTGTTTGAGACTCATGCTCCTTGTCTTAAGGAATCATCCAGATAGTTCTAGAGTATTCTAACTGAACAGTGGCCTTGGAAGAAAATTCCCTTACTCTCAGTATTCTAGAGTAATTAAAATCCCCTAGTTGGAACATTCTTCAGTATAACATACATTCTGTAATTTAAGCCTATTTTCCCCTATTTGGTTCTGTGGAAAGGTGTGGCTATAAAACTTAGGTTATTATTACTGAACCTTAGCACAATAATAGCATACCTTTCCTGGTAACATATCAATGCCAGGTGTCTGAAAAAGAAACATTCCTAAATACATCTGTTGAATACTTAGAGTACAATATTTAACAACTGATTATCTTGGAAGGTTTATGGCCTGAGGCAGGAGTGGTGGTCTCATAAATCACATTTAATTAAAAAAATATATGTGTGTGTGTGTGTGTGTGTGTGTGTGTGTGTGTGTGTATGTTTTGTATTATATTAGTTCAGGCTGTCGTTATTTTTATCAGTAGGAATTTGATCTATCAGCAATACAACTCTGCAAGTGTTGACACCAGTGCCTTCTCCTTTCTCTTTGGGTCAATTAATTCCGTTTCTCTTAGCATTTCTTTAGTTGTCTGATTTTTGAGCCCTTTTAATCATCTGTCCACCTCTAAGTTCTCCATCCCAAGTGTGACCCAGAACTGGATGTGGTAGTCTGGTAAAAGGTCTGTGCTGCCTGTAATGGACTTGAATACTCCTTATTTTCAGGGCCTCTTAGTACAAGTAACTTGTTACTTTGTCTTTCTGCCCACTCTATTGAATTGTACTGTATTGTATGATTATATTAATGTTGTAACTTTGAACAACACAGCCCCAAGATGGACACCTGTCAAGCTTAGAGGCTCAACCTTGTGAAGCAGTGGACTGCCTTTGAGAAAAGAGATGCAACTAGGAGCAGAAATACTCCAGCCCAGGAGTCAGCATACTTTTTCTGTTAAGGGGCAGATAGTAAACATTGTAGGATCAGTGAGCTGTGAGGTATCAGTTTTATAATTGTCATTTGAAAGCAGCCATCCACATTGAGTTATGAAATAAGCATGGCTGTATTCCAGTTAAAACCTTACATATGGACACTGGCATTTGAATTTCATATTTTCATATGTCATGTAATATGATTCTTCCTTTAACCCTCCCCCAATTTAAAAATGTAAAAATAATTATAGTGGGGAATAAAAAAACTGCTGGTGGCCAGGCTGGTCCCTGTGCCTGAATTTGCATCCCTCTGCTCTAGAGCTTCAGAGAGTTGATGGAACTCGAACAGTTGGTATTCCAGAAAGGGCCCACTCTACTTACTTGGTAGTTTCTTCATTTCCTTTGGGTAATGCAGTGAGTTCATTGACTGAGCCAATTCTGTATTCCAGTTTCCAGCAATATCATGCAGACTAGGCTAGAAGTAATTTTTCCATAGGGGTGAGAACAGACTCTACTTTCTCAGATCCTGTCTGAATTTTACATCAAGTTTCCTGCTTGCCTATTACAACTTTTTCAAGGGAGAATTTCAAGGCCTGTTTTAAATTCATTTTTTAAATATTCTTGCCATGTTAGCAAACATTTTACAGACATCAGCACCCAATCACTTCATGTTCAGTATACCAACAAAATCTAGTTTTGTGTTTTACATAGTGAAACCAGTCATTTTCTGTATTTTTTTTTTTTTTTAAATGTCTCTGGCTGAGGATGTTTCTTAGTAGTATACTGTGTGCTTAGCATGCACAAGGTCCTGGGTTCAATCCCTAGGATCAAGGAATAGAGCCAGGTTTCATGCCATAGGGCCTATAGTCTGAGCTTCTCAGGAGGTTGAGGAAGGAGACTCAATCAATCTGGAGTTAGCAGTCAGTCTGGGCAATATAGCAATACACTGTCTCAAAAATAAACAAGCAAAGTCTTACTACCATACTTAAAAATACATTTAAAACATAGGTATGTTGTTCAGAATTTAAAATTCACTTAACATAAGCTTTTTAAAAACGAATACGCACGTATCAGATTACTCAGTGTTTATTAGCTAAAAAGAAGTTATGAATGCCTTTTCATGAGTTGGGGCATAATTGATTACCTGGAGTTAATGCATATATGGCTTTATATCATTTAGCCTTTTTTCAATTGCTACTATGTATAAGGTACCAAGGAATGTGGGACAGAAAGAATGAGACACAGCTCCTCACTTTGAGTCAGATGGGAGGATGCATCTGTAGACAGCTTCTGTAGCACAGTGTGAGACATGCCATAGGGAAGGGATAAACAAATTGATGGCAAAATAATTACCAGCTATCTTCTTACTAATTTTGCCCAGTTTTAGAGAGGGAATCTACTTTGAATCTAACACTTTTCCCTTGAATGCCTTCTTAAGTTTTTCTGTGCTACTCTTGATTATGGGTAAAATTGTTCAAATAGAGTCCTTATGTTTACCTGATTTATAATTTCCCTTAGCTTTTGAAGATTTTCACATAATGATAGCAGATAAATGGATGGATAATATATTGTTTTTTTCAGAAGTATCTAATAATATTTATTTTCTAAGTAGAAAGTACAAGTTCTGTAGGCCTCTGATCTAGTTAGTCCCAACTTAATTGCTGTTTTATGGATCAAAACCAGGGCCTCACATATTCTAGATACTTATTCTGCCATTGAGCAACAACATCCCTAATCCTCAGCTTTTTCTTTTTGTTTTTTTAAATAAGAATTCTATATTAAACAGTATTGTCATGTGCAACATGATGTTTTGAAGTATGTATATATTCTAGAATGATAGTCCTAACTTTTTTTTTTTAAGAGAGAGAGAGAGAGAGAGAGAGAATTTTTTTAATATTTATTCTTTTTTTAGTTTTCTGTGGACACAACATCTTTGTATGTGGTGCTGAGGATCGAACCCGGGCTGCATGCATGCCAGGCGAGCGTGCTACCGCTTGAGCCACATCCCCAGCCCCTAGTCCTAACTTTTTGAAAGTCATACTTATGTTTACTCTTCTAAAGAATTGCTGTTTGGCACTAAAAACACAGACAATCCCAAAGTAAATTGTTATAACTTTGTTTTCAGAATTTGGGGACTACAAAGCCATGCTTGATAATTAGCAAATAATTTTAATGTGATAATTTTTGCCTTCCTGTGTCAGAGTGAACTCACTCCTGCTGAAAAGATCTTTACCATTAGGTTTTCTTAAAATTTATTTTACTTTGACTACAATCTGTTAAAAGATTATGATGTTCTTATTTAGAATGTAATTTTAGGGAAAACACATCTTATTATAATTTGGGGGGGGGTCTTTGATTTCATATAAAATTCAGTTGAAAGTCTGTGTTCCTGAACTGGGCTTGGTGGCACATACTTGTAATCCCAGTGATTCAGGAGGCTGAGGTAAAAATATTGCAACTTCCAGGACAGTGTTAGCTGTCTGAAAAGAAAATGACTGGGGATATAGTTCAATGGTAAAGCACCCCTGGGTTCAATTCCCAGTACCAAAAAACAACAAAACAAACAAACCCACCAAAAAATAAACACCCCCCCTCCAATTAATCCACATTTGACCCTTTTGTTTTAAGTTAAAAATATAGTAAAATACAATTTTTTTGCTTTAACTTGCAAATTTAATTTAGAAGAAATTTCTTGAATTTTAAGATATATTAGCAAAAATTTTGTTTAAAGATGGTAAATTTCTTCACAGTAGAAACTTCTCACATAAAATTATAAAATACTTTTTTTTTATATTTGGCTTGCAGTCTTTTAAAGATTTAATTTTCAGAATGTCAGCTTTATAAAACCTACCATACATATTTACCCAGGATGGTTTTTGCTTTTTTTTTTTAAGTGGATGTTCCAAAAGTTAGTTATTGTGAAAGTTGTTGCTGAATTATTGTACAGGTAATTTTTTATTATGTTATAAATACTGCTGCATGGCTACTTTTATGAATTCAAAGAAAACATTGCCTATGTTTCATAAAAGTAGAATACTGTTTATGGTGAAATTCTTCAGCTGGACGCAAAGGTGCATGCCCTGTGATCCCAGCAACTCTGAAGCAGGAAGAGCTTAGCAATATAAGGCCAGTATCAACAACTTTTGTGAGACACTGCTCAGAAATAAAAGTAGAAAGCACTGGGGATACATCAGTGGTAAAAAGCACCCCTGGGTTCAATCCCTAAGTCGTCCCCCCCCCCAACCAAAAAAAAAAAAAGCTGTACTTGGTATACCCCTCCTAAGGATTCTTTGCTAAAACTCCCCTCCATCCCTATGGGGATTGAATCCAGGACCTCACAAATGCTAGCTAGGTAAGTGCTCTGCCACCTGACTACATCCCCAGTCCTTTTCATTTCTTAAATTTTATTTCCAGAGTCTTGCTAAATGGCTTAGGCTAGCCTGGAAATTTTGATCCTCCTCTTTCAGCCTCTGTAGTAGCTGGAATTACAGATGTGTACCACCACACCCAGCATCTTTTCTCAATTTTTTTTTTCTTCCCACATATTTTTGTTGGTGCATGATAGTTGTATGTTATGTTGGCATTTGTTATATATTTGTACTCTAATGTATAGCCTTTTTAAGGAAATGAGATTATGGCACAAAAGTAAAATTAATACAGAATTAATTTTATTAATTTTATTACTGTTTTTCTTGGGGGGGGGGGACAGTATTGGTGATAGAACTCTGGAATATTTTACCACTAAGCTACATCGCCAGCACTTTATAGTTTTTCAAGTTGCTTAGGGCCTTGCCAAGTTACTAAGCCTGACCTCAAATTTGTAATTCTCCTGCATCAGCTTCCCGAGTCACTGGGATGAGTCACTTGGGATTACAGGTGTGCTCCACTGTCCTGCCTCAGAACACAGCATTTAAAATTTTCATTAAATTATTTTTTTGCCATTCTGGTAATCTAAATCCGGGGACTCATGCATGCTGGGCAAGTGCCCTACCACTGAGCCACATCCTCAGACCATAACATTTTTAAAATGTAATTTTTATGTATTAATCATGTCCTGATTCATGGTGGAGATGTAGAATAAGGAAGATGGTTTCCTAGGGGAACATATTACTAGGGTACAAGGGAAGGAAATGAGTATTCAGGAAAAGACGGAGGGTGTTATTGAAATAATAAGAATGAGAGGTCATCCAGGTATTGAGAAAGGAAAGACAAGGCAAGGTGGGTTAGAAACTTGGAAATGATGTGTAGCTACAGGGTATTAGAAACAAAACCAACTCTTTTGCTGGTTGGGAATGTCCTGAGAGCTGGGTGACTTAGTGTCCCATGAAAAGAACATGAGATGAATTGCTTTGTTAGGTATCTTCCATAGAGCCATTCCAACTACTTCCCTCATACCCCTCCTAAGTGCTTTAGTTGTTATCTTCCTAAATTGTAGCAAAGCCATATTGCAGACCCATCAGTTCATGTACATGATCAGTTGGCCTCATTTCTTCCATAGTCACAGCACCAGCTAGCAGTCCAGGAGACTTTGTAATGGCCATAGTGGGTATCAGGGAGAAGGTATGGATGGATCCCTGTGGATCCATCACTGCTGCTAGGGGTGGGGGGATGGGGGATTAAAAAAAATCACAGGAGTGGGTCAGTTGTGTCACCTTCAACTAGGAGAGGACAGAACAGTAGGTGACATTATGGCTAATTAAGTTTGTACATTATCTTCTGGCAAATTGTGTGGCAGTTTCCCTCTTTTCTTTTGGCACTCAGTGCCAATGCCTGTGCAGTGAACTTTATCTTCAGTAAGAGATTTTCATTCAGAATCACTTTAAGTGCTAGATTGGTGATGAGTTGATTCTTAGAACAATTGTATGTGTATTTGACTATAATTTACTTTTTGGTTATGACTTTTGTTTCTTTTGTTCTTCCTTTGGGATTGTCCCTGGACTCTTCATTCCAGCAGAGTTAAGGGTTCCTCCAGTATCACTCTTGTTTTACTCTTCAGGCCTTTTTATACTGAAATTGTTTACTTGTCAGCCTCCCCCACAATCTGCCAGAAAGGCAGAATTAGTGTTAGACTTTGTTACCTTTGTGCTTTACCACCTACCACAGTGTCTGGCCTGGGGGAGGCCCTGTGAACATTTTTGGGTAATTGTTAGATATAGTTAATACTTGTCTAAAAGTACTGCAAGACTGGAAAACGCTCTTCTTTGCTTTTATCTGGGAAAGTGGGTTAACAGGGAAGGGACTTATAAGAAAGGGGACTTGGAACTTTTATAAAAGTTAAGAGGGATGAAAACTACATTAGGCAAAATTAACTAAGGGGAGCTGACTCTTGGGAATATCCTGGAATGAGATTTGGGGTATTGCTTTGTTCTACTACTGGCTTTGGTTTCAGGTTAGTTAATTGGTTATGGGTTCTGTATGTTAATTGCTCAGTGCACCTGTGCTTTTTGGTTCATTAAGTCATTTGTTCAGTGAGTATTTATGGACTTCTTACTCCAGTACCACTCAAAGGCGTCTCTAGGTCTTGCCACAAGTTGTTGGCCTCTTGCTAGGAGATAATAATGTTTAGTGGGTTTGAAACACATGTTTGGAAATTAAATGCTTTTCTGTTGCACAGGCTCTTTCCCAGTGTGCTGGGATTAGTTCTTGAAACTTATCTTTTATGACAGAGTAGTTAAATCATGTAAGTATTTTAATGTTTTAGCAATATTTTCATGCATCCCTACCCCTTAAGCTTGTTTTCATTTGTTTCACAGTTGAAATTCTGCCCAGAAGTATGTTTCCTTTCTTTATAGTGTTGTCCTTAAACTGTGGTGCCATAATGAAGTCTCAGTATAAATCTGCACACATTGAAGTCTGTTCAGATAGCCTGGTGTGATGGTGCAAGCCTATAATCCTGGTTACTTGGGAGGGTCAGGAAGGAGAATCACAAGTTCCGAGGGCAGCCTGGCCAATTTAGCAAGACCCTGTCTCAAAAAAAAAAAAAAAAAAAAAAAAAAAAGTTCAAATAGATTATTCCTCATAGGTTTGTTATTAGTTTTTGATACTTTCCTGATGCTTAAAGAGAAAAGAGCTCAAAGGAGTAAACATTTAATTTTTGTGTTAGAAGTGCTTAGATATTTTTATTAGAGGGTTTTGTAAAGTTCCCATCATCTTATTCTTAACACCTGTAAGAGTGAGTAGCTGACCCCACTTCTATTATTCTTGGTCTCCCAATGTTCCCTTTTGGTGCCCTCTGGTTGTAGAGGTTTGACAATGCAAGCAAATGGGAATCTTTCTAAATTACGAGTTAAGGACATTGAAGGGGGAAGCAGGCAATGGTTATATGAAGGAGTTGTTACAGATGTGTCCCTTTTTTCTCTGTAAGAATGAAATACACACTGAGAGCTAGGTGTGGTTGTATAATGGATGAGAAGGCAGGTAGTTTTACATTCAGAGATCTGAATAATGAGAATTCTAATAAAGTTAATTGCCATTTGAAGTGAATGTAAACTGCAATATGCATTTGTGTGGCTATAGATACAATATGAATAAACACTGGTGGCAGAAGTAAAACTAATCTTCTCTTTTCTAGAAAAAATGTTGATTAGACCTCAGGTAACAGTAGATGAGCACCTGACCCATGGTGTTCCTATATGAAGCTGGGATCAGGATCTTTATTTATTCTATGTCAGATGTACTGTATATCTTCATGTTTATTACTCTGAATCATTTTCTGCATTTTTTTTTTAATAAAGCTACCTACTGGAAGGGGAGAGAGCAAATCTGCTTGCATAATTGGGGTAGATCATTGCTATCCAATAGAAATTAATGAAAATCACAAATGTAGTTTTAAATTCTCTAGTAGCCACATTAAAAAATTAAAAGGTTAAAATTAATTTTAATTAAATAACAATATATCCAAATATTTCAATATGTGATTATCATGAGAATGCTTAATGGAATAGTTTTACATTTTTTGAGAAGTTTTAAATCTAATGTGCATTTTACATTTAGTATATTTTAATTTGGATGCTACATTTTCATCAAAAATACCTGATCTTAGCTGATAAACATCTTTAGATTTTTGCGTTAAGGGTATGCTAATTCATCTTTTATTGCTGCCTTTTTGTAGGTATATTTTGTACAGTATTGCTTTTTATTTATTGGGCCATTCGTTAACATTCTGGTTTCCTATTTCTTCAATCTCTGTCCCTTAAAACCTAGATACTGCATTTTTCTACCTTAAGGTTATTTTTAATCTAATTTAGCAAAATATAAGCATCACCACAATAGAAACTTATAGATAGCTAGCTACTTATATATATATATATATATATATATAAAGTTTTAATCTGGGTCATTCAGGTTGGAGGGACAAGAGCTTTGGAATGATTTTAATATGAGTTTGTGGTGGTATTTTATTTTATTTACTTATTTTTGGTATTTGGGGTTTATCCCAGAGGTGCTTTACCACTGAGCCACATCCCAGCACTTTTTTTTTCCCAAGTTTTTAAACTCTTGAAATAGCATCTCACTTAGTTGCTTAAGGCCTTGCAAAGTTGCTGAGGCTGGCCTTGAACCTGAGATCCTTCTGTCTCAGCCTCACTAGTTGCTGAGATTATGGGGTGTACCACCTTGTCCAGCTCTGTGGTGGGTAGTTCCCTTTTCTGAGATGTGTACAGCTTGTAAAAACTGTTGCTAGTCCATCGCAAATTCTAGTACTTTGAATTCAGAGGAGAATTGTGAGTTGTTTCCAGGGTGATAGAATTTTCAGCACTTGAATGAAGTGAGCTCTAGGTTTGATAATTTAGCAAAGGTGTGTGTGTGTGTGTGTGTGTGTGTGTGTGTGTGTGTGTGTGTGTCTCCCCCTGTACTGGGCATTGAATGCAGGAGCCACATCCCAAACCCTTTGTATATATTTTATTTAGAGACAGGGTCTCGCTAAGTTGCTGAGGCTGGCTTTGAACTTGGGATCCTCCTGCCTCAGTCTCCCCAGCCACTGGGATTACAGGGGTGCCCTACAGTGCTTGGCCTTTGAAGGTCTGTTTCATTAAAATGAATTTGATCTTTGGTATCTTTAAAAGACTCAATATCTAACAACAGAAAAACAGATGATATTGCTTCAGCTTTGTTTGACTCATTTTAATTTTAATTCTTTTTTTTTGAGGCGTGGTTTCACAATGCTAGTTTCAAACTTTTTGGTTCAAGCAATCTTCCTGCCTTAGCCTCCCAAGTAGCTGGGAGTACTGGTGTGCTCTGCAATGGCTAGCAGAACTTTTTTAAAAAAATTTTTTAATATGCTGATGAATCTTTATTTAATTCATTTATCTGTATGTGGTGCTGAGAATCAAACCCAGTACTGTACACATTCTAGGCAGTTGCTCTACTACTGAGCCACAAACCCAGCCCCTAGCAGAACTTTCTTAAAAAGTAATTTTAGAGAAACTGATTTGGAGCTAATGCTTAGGCCATATCAAGATTAGTCATTCACTGATGATTCTCTTTTACCTGTTCAGCTTATTGTTTTATCTAGTTAAAACTAGATTTAAAAGACAGTCTGTTAAAAATTAAAGGCTTAGTGTTTTCTGCCTTTGTTTTATCTAACCAGTAGTTCTTTTGAGTAATAAGTTTTATAATTCTATTATTTTTCAGTCCTTCTCCAGAGAAATTATTGAAGTATCAGGAATTTGTCCTGTGGTTCCCCCCCCTCCCGACCCCCGAAGTATAAAAATAGTAGAATTGTAGTTGGGTGCTTTTATCCAGTTGTTCTGTAAATGTGGTCCCAGGACCAGCAGTATCAGCATCACCTGGAACTTGCTAGAAATGAAAATTCTTTGACTCCTCACTCTAGATCTTCTGAATTAGAACTTCTTTAGTGAGTATATGTAATTTGTATTTTTAATAGGTTCCTACTTGAACTCACATAGGATCAAAGGCAGTAAGTAATATGTGAGATGGTTATTTTTGATGAGGGGCACACTATGGTTAAGGGCTCATTGACCAAATGTTAATGAACCTGTTGACCTTGGCCTCATTCTTTTTTCTCATGTGACTATCATGGTATTGTCACATGAGGAGGGGTAAGAAGAGTGTAGCTCCTCCCTAGCTCTTTACTCTAGTCTTGTACTTTTTTGTTTTTAGTAGTTCTGGGGATTGAAAGACTGTACTATTTATTCCACTTTGCGCACATCTATTGAATACATATTTGGGGTCAGGCATTGTTGTGGCCACAGGGATACCATAGTGAACAAATCAGAGAAAGTTCCTTTCCCTTTGATGCTCAGATTATATTAGAAGGGATATACCAGGGGTAGGCAATGATAAATGGGGCAAATGCAGCCTGCTCCTATTTTTGTAAATAAAGTTTTATTGGAACATAGTCTCATCTGCTTCTTTATGGATTGTCTAAGCTGCTTTTGTGCTACAATGCCAGAGTAAGAGTAGTTATTACTGAGAGAGCTGAATATATTTACTATCTGCCTCTGTACAGGAAAAAATTGTAGATACCTAGATCATGAAAGAATATTAGAATGTTAAGAGGTGACAAATGTTAGGGGAACCCTTAAAGCATGTTAACAGAATACAGAGTAGGGACCTCTTTTAAGTAGAGCAGTCAGAGAGGGCATAACTGAATATGACTTTTAAAGAAAAACATGAATTGTGTGAGTACATTTAAAGAAAGGATATTTAAAAGGTTAAAGGAGAAAGGATAGAGCAAGTATTCAGACCCTGACACTGGAATGTTCTTGGAACAGCAGAGACGCTTTCTGGCTAGAGGGCAATGATTGAAATAGAGGAAATGAAGTTGACATTTTTGGGGCCAGATCCTGTTCATGCTCATAATATATTCTGCAGTGAAAACTGCTTAACCATGAGTGCTTTAAAAATGTAATTCAGATGGTTTGCTCCTGTAATCCCAGCTGCTTCAGAGGCTGAGATAGGAGGATTCAAAGCCAGCCTTAGCAATGTAGCGAGGCCCTAAGTAAATTAGTGAGACTCTGCCACTAAATAAAAAAATTTAAAAAGGGCTGGAAATGAGGCCCAGCGGTTAATCACCCCTGGGTTCAGTCCCTAGTACCAAAATGAAATATAAAAATAAAAACACAATTCAGAAACCCTGAATCTATAAAGGGGTCTTTTTGGCCAAACAGAGGATAGAATCTAGAAAGTAAATATCTGGTATTGTCTTCCAAACATCCCTTAAGAAACACAAGCTTTACAAGCTTTCCCATTCATTAATTACTATTTATGTTTTGCCTTCCTCCAGCCCCCATGTATTATATACTCTTATTTAGCTGATATTTCCTGGAGGGTAAGGGGTTGATAGAAATGTGGCAGCTACTTGGAGGCTGAGGCAGGAGAATCTTGAGAGCTCAATACCAGTCTGGGCAATTTAACAAAACTTTGCTCAAAATTAAATAAAAAGGGGAAGGACTATACCTCCAGTGGTAGACTATCTGTGAGTTCAGTCTCCATTACTGTCCCTCACCATGTTGCTACAAGGGGAAAAAAAAAAGTGTGTGTCTATTAGTATCTTTCAAACTTACAACATCTTTTCTGTTATGATCCAGTAGTCACATACTCACATACAAATTTATTGAAACAAGTTTTGCCAAATAGTATTTACCTTTACTTTAAAAAATGTACTCTGTTTTCTGTTGTTTCATTAGAAACAAAAATACTGGTTGTGACCTACTAGATTACTTATAGGTCAGGACCTACAATATGAAAAACAATGGACTGGGCTGTCGATTACATTTGAGTTTTTATGTGCAAGATGTTGTTATTTGGTATGGCTGGAGCAGAAAGGTACAAGTATATAAAATAAAGTGATCATAGCACTAAGCAAAATAAAGTAGCCCAAAATATTACTGGGATAATTTTTTAAAAAAAATGTGTCAAATCCAAAACTGCAACATATTCTATAATGTTGGCAAGTGTACTAAGGTGTTTATCAGATACCAAAAAGGTATCATTTGAACTCAAGACTCGAAGAAATACTGTATTTTTATAAGGAAGAATTGCAAAGGGGTATTCACCAAGTGAGAGAATGGTAGGGGTAAAGTGCAAAGCTAGGAAAACAAGAGGTGTGTTGGAGAGAATGAGTGGGGCCAGTGATGAGAACAATAGTTTCTGAAACAGAAGACTTCTGTATGTAAGTGGGCAAAATGAGGAGTATTAGAAAGATTGATTGACTTCCCTAAGGTTTCCAGGGGGAAATGGGACAAGGACTTATTGTTCTGACTTCCTGTTCAGTGCTAGAAGTCTGTTTTCTCATCTAAAAGAGGGATATTAACGCCTGTGTAGCCTCTCTCCAAGGGTTTTTGTGGAGATGAATTGCCAATGCATGCAAAAAGGTTTTCTAAGCTAGACAAAGCATAAATGAAAGGCAGTGGTATTTTTTTTTTTTTTTAACATGGGAGATAAGTGGAGGTTGGAACAAGGTAGATAAGTGAAGGATTTTAATTGCCACACTAAGGTCAATCATGTTCTCTTTCCATACAGATTGCAGGATGGAGGAGGGGGTAGTGCATGGAAGTTTAAGAAGAAGGCTGGGGGTGTAGCTCAATGGTAGAACGCTTGCCTATCATATGCAAGGCCCAGGATTTGATACCCCAGCACTGGGGGAAAAAGTTTTAAGCAGAGAAAGGCACAATGAAAAATGGTATGTTTTAGAAAGAATGTGGTAGTATGTTGGGGATAGATTGGTGCTTGTGGCAGAGTGACTGGTTAGAGGCTTTTTGCTAAAATGAGCTTAAAATTAAAAAGATCAGATTTAGTCAATGGCAATAGGAACAGAAAGCAAAAAGGATAACATAGGATAAGGTCTTATTGTGAGAGAGAACAAGGAATAAAGTAGGACAACTAACCAGAGTGCTGAAAGAATAGCATCTTCTTCTAGTAAATTTGGAAAAGAGGAAGGCACAGGATAAAGAATGATTTTCAGCTTTTGATATTTTGAATTTAAGATGATGGTAGTATATTTGATAGAAATTAGAAATTGGAAAATAATTATACTGGGGTTCAGGGGAGACACATCAGGGTTAGAGATAAGAATTTTGTCTTTTCTTTGAAGCCTGGGGATTAGCTATTTCTAAGGAAGAAAGCATAAAGGAGGGAGTAAATAGTGAGTTCATGTTTAGGAGCAAGAATAGGGTAGAAGTTACCTTAAGCTGGGTATGGTGGCACATGCATGTAATCTCAGTACTCAGGAGGCTGTTGCTGAGGTAGGAGGATCACAAGTTGCAGGCCAGCCTCAGTGATTTAGTGAGGCCCTAAAGAATTTAGTGGGACTGTGTCTTAATATAAAAAATATAAAGGGCTGAAGATGTGACTCAGTAGTGGTAAAGCGCCTCTGTACCAAAAAAAAAAAAAAAAAAAAAAAAAAGTTGTTGGTGAGCTAAGAGAACCAAGTAACTGATTTGGAAGCCATCTTCTGTAGTTGTATTCTCATACAAATACTGACTTGTTTGCCTGTCTTCTCCTTTAAATGTGGGCTTCTTGGGAATGGGGATGAGAGTTACAGAAGGTGAAGCATCAGAGGGGGAGAAATATTATTAAACAAGCATCAGCCATATGAATAGTAATATTTATTGAGAACTTAATGTGTGCCAGACACTGTCTCAGCATTTCATGTGTACCAACTCATTTAATTCTCACAAGTCCCTTGAGACGTCTATTATGACCCCATTTTATAGAGGAATAAATTGATACGCCCAGAAGTTAAGTATCTTGCTCAAGGTGACACTGTATGTGATAGAGCTGGAATTCAAATCCAGACTTGGGTTCTCAATATTCAGCTATACTCTGTGTCAGTACTTTTTAGATTGGTTCCTATAGCAGGGACCTCAGTAAATAGACATATTAAAATTTCAAAATAACCTGGCAAGGTTACTATATTTTAGACTACATATGGAGAGGCTATTTTTCCTAGATTACACAGATAGTAAGTGCTAATGCCAGGATTTTGGACTAGGTTCTATCAAAAAAGTCTCTGTTTATTTATAAGTATTTTATAATTATTATTAAAAAACTTACTGTAAGTTTTTTATAATAAAACTTGTAAGTATTTACTTATTTTAGATTTTTTGAAGTTCAATGGAAAAAATACAAATTCGCTTTCATTAATGTTGCACAAAAGTTATTACTAGAATCAGAAGTAAATAAACCACATTATTTACACCACTATCTAGTTCTTCATATTAACTTTACTATTTAAATATAAAGTAGGTATCAATTTAGGGATTGGAAAAGAGATAAAATAAAAACTTTCCTAAGATGTCTATTTTACACTGGGTATAGCTGTGCTCACTGAAATGGATTCTTTTACTTTTTCTGTGCAGGTACTCAATTGCATATGAAACTGAACTTGCTTAACAACTGAGGGAGAGTAGAAATAGAAGCGATGAGTTCGTATCCTGGCACATTGTCATACAATTCAAACAAAGGGGCATCTACCAACTTGTAATTTTTAGGGACTGTAAACAAGACTTTCTCTTGAAGCTGAATCAGAAACAACTACTTATGTTCCTTAGGCTTTGTAATGTCTGCAGGAATATGTTGACAATGGCAGAGGTTCAAAATTTAGTCTCCACCAGTTATCAATGCAGTCATCAGTGATTCAGCCTTGGAAGACTCTATCTTGACGATCCAATATCTCCGTCATTAAGCATTTTAGTCTTTCAACTTCATCTTCTGTGTTTCGTTAACTACCAGGTAATTTGAAGAAAGTCATCCCAATGTCACATGAGGTAGCTATTGCTCATACAATCAGTACTCCTTCTACAGTCCCTTTCATGTCAGTTTTATAAAATTCTTTCCTCATGTGCTGAAATCCGTCTCCAGCAGAGTTATGCTCATAAAGGAGCTCATTTGTACCAAAAGTTTGAGTGGTAAGAGGTTGGTGGTATACTTGATCAGCTGCTTATGCTCATTGTGGAATGCCTGCTTACCCCAATCCCTGCAGCCTGTCTGCTAGCTATTGGGCAGTGCTACAGACATGCTGGTGAGCATGGCCACTATCAGAAAGTGGAAGGAGAGCAAAAAACTAGAAAATGGGAGGTAGAGGAAACTTACCCCTGTGCAGTACAGGCAGTGGTTGTCTGTGTCCTGCTAAGCCATTGTCACCTGCCATTAACAGAAGAGTGCAAGATCTTATTTATATTTAATTCAGAGGTCAGCACACTTTTCTATACAGGGCCAGATAGCAAATGTTGCTCCGTGTTCTCAATTGGAACTACTCCAACTCTGTTGTTGTAGTAGAATAGCAGCTCTAAGACTATATGTGTGTGTGTGTGTGTGTGTGTACACACACATAAACACAGAAGAACATGGCAGTGAGCCAATAAATATGGGCACTGAAATTTGAATTTCATATAATTTGAATTTTACATGATATACCACTGAATATTCTTTTCTCTCTCTAGGACCTTGAAAGCTAGGCAACTAGGCAAGCTGTCTACCACTGAACTGCAGTGTGGTAGTGTAAATATTTATAGCTGTGTTATTATTATTATTATTTTCCAGTTATTTAAAAGTGTAAAAACCATTCTTAGCTAAAAAGTTGTACAAAAATAGATGATGGGCCAGATTGAACTGCATACTGTGGCTTGCTGGACTCTGCTTTAAACCATTCACTTATTAAGCATATATTGAATTTTTTATATGGAGATGGGCTGGGCACTGGGGAGTTCCAACCTCCTAAGATGAGACAAGTGTAGTAAGAACTATGATAAAGGTATACTTACAAGGTATAGTGGGAAAACAGATATGGCAGGTTCCTTTGTTTCATGGATGAATTTGTGAAGGTACTCACAAAAGAAAAGGTTGTTGTTGAGTTGCCAGGCTCTTCGTGTAGGAGAAAGCATAGCATTACTAAAGCAGAAAAGGAGGACTGATGCCAAGAGATGAACTTTGTTGAGAGTAGGGAAATGGGGAATTAGTTTTTAGAAAATTTTCAGCCAGGGAGTAATATGATCTGATTTTTGTGTTTTAGAAAGATATGCTCTGGAGGATGGATTTGCAGGGAGGAGAATAGGAGGGGGACGGATAAGTTACCATAAGATATTTGCTGTAGTTGTAGGGGCAAGTAGATATATTTTGGTGATTGATTAGGCATAAGGATTGTGGAAGAAGGGAAAATTTAAGAAAACTCTTGGATTTGTGGTTTCATCAAGATATATATAAAGGACAGAGAAGTATGCTTTGAAGGTGGGTGCCAGAAGTAGTTAAAAAAGAAGTGTCTTTGATTTTCACCTTGTTGGGCTTGAGACACCTGTAGAGATGTTAGGGGGGCTAACTTGTGAGATTGAGGTCTGCGCTAAGATGAATCAACCCATAGCAATAAAGTTAATTGCTCAGGCATGGTGAGAACATACAAATTGGGAAGATAAAAAGATTAACCACCAAACCCTGTGGAACACTTAATATTGAAGGAACAGGAGACTGGCTGAATGGAAATAGCACAGAGAGTAGAGGAACTGGGAAGGAGTGTTGATGGTATTGAAACTTGGGATGGTGGTTTTTTCAGAAGGAAGATATGCTTAATATTGCTGCAGAAAAGTCAAGAAACTAGCAAATAAATTGTTCATTGGCCTGCGGCCTTGGAGTGGGGATGGTTATAGAAGTTAATGAGCAGTTTCAAAGGAGTAAGCTGGAGACCAGATTGTAATATGTTAAATCCTGAGTGCGCAGGAGAAATTAGGGACCTTCCTCAAAAGAATTTTTTTCTGTGGAGGGAGAGAGAAATGACAATAGCTGGAGGTTTCTCTAGCACCTAGATTAAGGTTTGGCATATAATAGAGATATCTAATTATTTCATCCCAATGACCTACAGATCTCCATTTGAATACCTTATGATATTTTTTCTCCTTTTTTTCTTTATAATAGTACTAAAGATTGAACCCAGGCCTTTATTTCTAATAGGCATCTCTAACTCAGTACATTGGAAACAGAACTCTTGACTTTTACTGACGATGAGGCCTGGGTTCTCCCTTTCTCATCTCAGTAAAATGGCCCATTTCTTTCTACTTACTTTTACAATGATGACCAGGCTGCAATCTTTGGCTCCTTTTCCTTTATCCTACATCAACATGTCCTGTTGGCCCTATCTGCAAAAGTATACCCAGGTCAGGACTGGGGATGTGGCTCAGTGGTGGAACATGTGCTTAATATGTGGGAAGCCTTGGTTTCAATCCCATGAAATGAATGAATGAATGAATGAATGAATGAACGAACAAACTGACAATCAACTATACTAGGCATTATTACTGAAGCTGGGAATAGTGATGACAGCTAAGAAGTTCATCTCATTGTAGAGCTTACATCTTAGTAGAGATGAGGGCCAGAGATGAAATGTATGATTTTGGATGGTGATAAATATTCTGAAGAAAAATTTAAAGACTAAAGGTTAAATAATTATGGAAGTTAGATGGGTAGTTTGTGTGGGCTACTTTAAAGAAGATGATTAGGTATTTCAGAGGAGGTTAGATTAAGATAGGTTGGGAAGCTCTCTAGGTGAAGGATAAAGGTAGCTTGAATGGGTGTTCTGAGTGGCCGTGTGTGTGTGTGTGTGTGTGTGTGTGTGTGTGTGTGTTTTGCTGGCAATTGAATCCAGGGCCTCACATACGTTGAGCACATGCTCTGCCACTGAGCACTTAACCCCCAACCCTGATCTGGGTGTACTTTGTAGGTAATGCCAACCGGACTTCTGGTGTAATGTAGGGGAAAAGACGTGACCAAGGGTGACAGCTTGGTCATCCTTGTGAAAACAAGTTATGAGAAGAGGGCCAATTATTGAAATGAGCAAGGCAGGAAGAAGGGAGGAACATTTGGAAGACAGAAGTCGGGAATTCTGTTTCCAATGTATTAAGTTATATATGTCTGTTATATGTGTCTGTTAGATATTCAAATGGAGGTTTGTAGGTCATTGGGATGAACTGTAGTTTAGTTGGTTGGGTAATGAATATGAATAAATTCGGACTGAGAAAAAACCTTTAGGAGTCTTAAAGTCAAGACATGATGTGATTATTTTGCCCTTTTTTCCAGTTTATTGTGGCTTGAGTTTACCAGACCTTTTAGAAGATGACTAGTTTGGAGGCCTGTGAACCTTATCTTTTTCTCCATAGTAGCAGAAGAGAAGGATCCTAGAGGTAGAAAACCCACTTGTCTCATAATGCCAGTGTTGTAGCTGTATAGGTCTGATTTTGTAGATCTCACTGTGCATATTAGTCCAGTTTAACAGCTGGATAATGAATTAATTTATTTTAGTCCTTTTCCTCCAATAAAATCAAGAGGAAGATAGAATAAGACCTTTTGGTCCAGAAGGAAATCAATTGCAGCAGCAGCCTCTACCTACTCCCATTCCTGCATCTTTACCTCTAGCTGTGGTTTAGAAAGGCAGAGTCACACATACTTCTTGAAATCATACTTTAAGTTTGTGACAAAGTCAGGACTAGAATCTAGATCCCATTACTCTTATTCCAGCCCATTCTCTATACAGTACAGAGAGAGCACTGAGAGAACCAAAACTTTGGGCTCAGAGAGAATTTATTAATTCATAGATATCCCAAGGCCAGACTTCTATAGTGGATAAAGTTTTCCTATTTACTATGAAATTTTTACTCAGATGCTGAATATTCAGTGCAGTTAGGAATAAAGCTTTGGAGCTTGTTATGGTTTGGAAGTGAGGTGTCCCCCCCTAAAAGCTCATGTGTGAGATAATGCAAGAAGGTTTAGAGGAGAAATGAGTGGGTTGTGAGAGTATTAACCCAATTAGTGAATTAATGCCCTGATAGGGATTAAACGAGTGTAACTGAAGGTGGATAGGGTATGGCTGAAGGAGGTCTGTATTGGGGATGTGACTTTGGGGCATATATTTGTATTTGGCAAGTGAAGATCTCTCTGTCTGCTTCCTGATCATGTGAGCTGCTTCCCTCTGCCACACTGTTATGCCATGTTGTTCTGCCTCACCTTGAGCCCCCAGAAATGGAGGTGGCTGTCTGTGGACTGAGACCTGAAATTATGAGCCCTTAAATAAACTTTTCCTCCTCTACAGTGGTTCTGGTCAGGTCTTGTAGTTATAGCAGTGAAAAAGCTGACTAAAATAGAGCTAGACTTCCTGGTTTCAAATGCCAGCTTGGTTACTTACTATGACTTTGGATAAGTTATCTCTTTATGCTTCATTGCATGAAATGGGCATAATGCGTAGCAACTTGAGGGTGGTTGTATTTGGTTATTACAGATAAAATGTTTAGAGTAGTGCCTGGCACATGGTAAGCACTTGTTTTTTAGCTGTTGTGTCTTCATCATTCTCATCTTGGATATAGAAATATCTATCTTCCTTAATTCTTTGCAGATAGTTTTCAAGTTCTATGTACAACATATTTTGAAATATATATACATTGTGGAATGGATAACTCAAGCTAATTAATACATGCAGTACCACCTCAAATTTATTCTTTGTGGTGACTTTCCATATAATTTGAGTGCTAATAACATAAAAGATATCTTTCCTTATATAAAATAATGGTCCCTGCTCTTGAATGAGGCATTTATTACATTCTAATAGGGAAGGAAGTTTAAAAACTAGATATATTACAAGGCTTATCTATTCAGAATTATAATGCAATGAGAGCAATAAATATTTTCTTTCTTTTCTGACATTATGTCAATTCAAAATGTGTTCAGATGAAGGCCAGGGGACTGAGAAGGGGTTTGTCTGGATAGAGTAGAAAAAGACTTTCCAATCAACAAAACTGGCTAGGGCAGGAAAACACAAGGGAGAATTTGTGAATAGTGAGAATAGTTTTAGAATCCAATGGAGCTAAACCAAGGCCAAGTATAGCAACTATATTTCTCTTTTGGTTGTGTTTCTAAATTGGTATATCAAAGTGTCACTATAGACATTATCAGAGACTGTCATTGAGTCCTTATGAACATGATAGATATGTCACATGACATAAAAGGAACTTTGCATTGATTGAATAGTTCACAGATTGTTGTGTCATGTAGATGACTGTCAACCGGGTATAACAATAGCACCTCAGATGATTCTGTATCAGTTTTTTTCTAAGATGGTTTTTTAAATCAACTTAGAGTCTGGGGATGTAACTGAGTGTTGTAGTGCTTGTATGCACAAGGTCCTGGGTTCAATCCCCAGCACTGAAAAAAAAAAATTGGCTAACACATACTTCATATACTCCCTTGTTCTGTTACCCATCTTCAACACATCACATTTTACCTTTTTTTTTTTTTTTTTTTTAATTGCCGAGATTGAGCCCAGGGCCTCATGTCAGGTAAGTGATCTACCGCTGAATTTACACTCCCAGCCTTTTTGCTGTTTTTATATCAATTTCTTCTGCTTTTTTGAATTTGAGTATTTTAAAGCAAATCTCAACCCCACATGTCATTTTACTTACAAATGTTTCAGTATTTATCCATAACCAATATTTGTGTATGATATTTTTGTTTTGATATTGAGGATTGAAACCATAGGTGCTTAATCACTGAGCCTTATCCCCAGCCCTTTTAAATTTTATTTAGAGACTGGGTCTTGCTGAGTTGCTTAGGGCCTCATTAAGTTGCTCATGCTGGCTTTGAATTTGCTATTATCCTGCCACAATGTGAATACACAAAATTAACAATAATTCTTCAATATTATCTTTTTTTTTTTTTTTTAAAGAGAGAGTGAGAGAGGAGAGAGAGAGAGAGAGAGAGAGAGAGAGAGAGAGAGAGAATTTTTAATATTTATTTTTTAGTTCTCGGCGGACACAACATCTTTGTTGGTATGTGGTGCTGAGGATCGAACCCGGGCCGCACGAACGCCAGGCGAGCGCGCTACCTCTTGAGCCACATCCCCAGCCCCTCTTCAATATTATCTAATATTGAATTCATGTTCAGTTTTCCCATTTGTCCAATATGTCTTTTTAAAGTTAGGTTGATAGCCAAAGCACAGTGGCACACGCCTGTAATCCCAGTGGCTTGGGAGGTTGACACAAGAGGATTGTGAATTCAAAGCCAATCTCAGCAATGGTAAGGCACTAAGCAACTCAGTGAGACCCTGTCTCTAAATAAAATACAAAATGGGGCCAGGGATGTGGCTCAGTGATCAAGTGCTCTTAAGTTCCATCCCTAGTACTCCCCCACCAAAAACAAACAAACAAACAAACAAATAAATAAAGTTATGTTGTTAAAATCAGGTCCGCATACTTCATTTGGTTGATATGTCCTTTGAAATGTATACGAATATATGGGTTGTGGATTTAGTTCAGTGGTAGAGTATTTGCCTAGTTATGTGCAAGGCCCTAGGGTTTGAACCCCAGCAATGCAAAAATAAAATAAAAAGTACACTATTTTATAACAGCCCTTTACTTCCCTTTAAAAATGCTATTTATTTGCTAAGAATATTAGATCATTTTTTGATAGAACTTTCTGCATTCTGGATTGCATTTTTTAAAAAAACATTTAAAAAAATTTTTAGTTGTAGATGGACACAATACCTTTATTTAATTTATTTATGTGATGCTAAGAATCACATAAATAAATTAAGTGCTCTACCACTTAGCCACAACCCCAGCCCCTGGGTTGCATTTTTATGATACCATTTTAGCCTATTCTTTCACAAATGCCCTGCTCCCCATATTTCTTTTGAATGGTATTCAATTCCTGAGGCCTGACTCAGGTTTTTGTTTTATTATCTTTGGTAAGAATATTTCATAGGTACTTAATATTTTGTAGTATTCATTTTTATATAATATGGAGAGGCCCATAATGTCTAGTTGTTTGAGTGGGTTGGGTTGTCAGGCTCTCTCTTCACTGGTGGCCAGGGATGTGGATCCATTGTTTCATAGTGATTAAAGATGTTGATTTTCTTATCATTTTTGTTTTTTTATTAGAATTCTACAGAGAACTCTACTCATACTTTAGAATCACCAGAATGCTCTAATATAAAGGAAAAAATAAAAATGAAATAATGAGTAATGTCTTTCAAATTATAAATGCTCAAGGGGCTGGGGATTAGCTTAGTGGTAGAGTGGTAGAGGCTCCTGGTTTGAACTCCAGCAGTGGCTCGGTGTCACATTCCAAGCAACTGTATTATTGATGATTTAAGTGTATGTTAAAATCATGCAAAATTAGTATTTACATGTAAAATTGAGCTTGATTCTAAATTCAAGAAACTATAAATAGATTTTTCTGTTGTGACATTTCAAAGCATGGAAAGGTGGGACAGTTCTTCATTGATTAGTATTATTGTCTATCACAACAGGTTTCTAGAATCCCTGATAGTGACCTTCCAAGTGTCAACATGACAGTTATTGTGACAACCAAATTTTCATAGTACCTGTTAGGAAGTAATGTTATCCATGTCAAAAATCCCTTGGTCAAATGAATATAATGAGATAGGAAATTAAGTAATTAATATAAATATTTGAAAATAGGAGATTAAAATCATTGCTCTTTTGTTGATATTACTTTATACCATAAAACTCGAGACTTTAAAAATTATTAGAATTAACAAGATAATTTAATAACTGTCTCAATATATGCCTAAAAATGACAATTGCTAGGTCATAGGATAAGTGTACAACTTAATTTTTATGTAAATTTTTTTGGTTGAGTCATCTACCTCCCATAGAATTGCTTCTTTCCGATTAATGAAGGCCTTAATATTAAAACCTGACTACCTTGAAAGATTTTCATTTTCATGTAGATATATCATTTGGATTTCTGTTCATCTGTACTGGGGATTGAACCCCCTGCTACTAAGCTATATACCTAGCCCTTCTCTGCTTTTTCCTTTTTTAAAAATTTATTTTGAGGCAGGATTTTTGCTAAAATGCCCAGGCTGACCTCAAATTTGTGATCCCCCTGCCTTAGCCTCCTGATTAGCTGGGATTACAGGCAGGCACCTCCACTTCTTTACAGGCAAGCCCTCCTCTGCCTTTTCTTTATGCACCCTGGATTTCTTTGTGTCTAAAACGACTGGTGCCATACCCATGGTTTTTCTTGTTTGCTTTTAAGCAGAAAAGGTATTTTTGGTTGTTTTAAACACAATTGAGGGAGTAACTTGAAGATGGCATAAATGTAGGAAGTGAGAAAGATGAAAGCATCCACTTCAGGGAGAGGAGGAGGACATGGGTGGGATGAGTGGAGTGGGAAGCGAATCACAGAGTAAGACTAGAGCTCCACAGGGGTTAGACCTTTATGTAGGAAATGGCAAATGAGTCTGAGGGTCCTTGTAGGCTGCCCATACACAAGTGTTAAAAGACTTTGGAGCCAGGCATGATGGCTCAGCAGAAAGATCAAGAGTTCAAAGCCAGCCTCAGCAAAAGCAAGGTGCTAAGCAACTCAGTGAGACCCTTTCTCTAAATAAAATACAAAATAGGGCTGGGGATGTGGCTTAGTGGTCAAGTGCCCCTGAGGTCAATCCCTTGTACCTCCAAAAAAAATAAAAATAAGAAAGACCTTGGGAAGTACTTCAGTGTAATTTTGCAAAATTATTTGTCCTTGGCTCACAGCAAAAAGTTGATTTTTTTTTTTTTTCCCTGCCAGACTTAGCACATGTCTGTAATCCCAGAGGTTGGGAGGCTAAGACAGGAGACTCACAAGTTCAAGGCCAGCCGCAGCAATTTGTGAGATTTTGTCTGAAATTAAAAAAAAAAAAAAAAAATCTCAGTGGTTAAGTGCCCCTGTGTTAAATCTCCAGTAACACTCTCCCCCAAAAAGAAAACACCCCAAAACTAAAACAACAACAAAATTTTTTGTAGCATCCAGAAAGCACATACCTAATAAAAGTTTAGTGAAATAATACCCTATTTGAAGTATATTTTGATAAATTTCAATTCAGTTCAATTTTTAAGAAATTCTAATTAGATCCACTCGATTAGTCATTATTTGTGGGGAGCCAGTGCATCATTTAGTTTCTTTTTCTTTTCTTCTTTCTTTTTGTGGCACTGGGGATTAAACCCAGGAGTGCTTTACCACTGAACTATATCCCTATCCCTTTTTATTTTTTATTTTGATACAGGGTCTTGCTGAATTGCTGAAGTCCTTGCCAAATTGCTGAGGCTGACTTGTGATCTTCCTGCCTCAGCCTCCCAGGTTGCTGGGATGTGACCTGGAACATCATTTAATTTTATAACAAATATTTTTAATATCTATTGATTATCCTGAAATAAAATGAATAGATTGTAACTGCCTTACACATTACAGTGAAGTACTCAAATGCCTGTATTTCTGTGTAAGAAATAAGCTTGGTTTGAAAGGATAAAAACATACCTATTAAAAAGTGTAGAAAAGTGGATATGTGGATAGATACTAGAATGGAAATTGTTAGGATGAATAAAAAAGAATGATTTGTATATAGTAAGAAAGAAGGGCATCTTTATATATATATAGATATAGATATATAGAGATATATATAGATATAGATAGATAGCATAAGACAAATTACAGACTGTCAACAAGGAGAAATAAAAGTAGTATCAAATAGTCACCAACGTGTTTGACCTTATTTGTTAGTGTCAGAACAATTCCTTGTGAAATAATCTCATGGAAAACCTGATGGAACTCGCCTTTGTCAACCTATATGCATCTGTGATATTTAAACCTATCCTTTTCTAGGTGATGAGGAATAAAGAATAAATTGGAAGAAGGAACAGCAATAACTAGGTGGTAGACTTTAAGAGACCTTATTAGAGTAAAAAAAGAAAAATAATAGCAACCCCAAAGTAAGTTTATTTTTACAACATAGATTTCTAGTCATTTTGTCACAAATTAAAAAAAAAATTAAAAATTAAATATAAATTGCATGACATTAATGTAAAATTTTCAATTTTTTTTTAATCAAAATCTTTAGCAAGAATCCTGTGTTTCATAAGTTTGTACTAATTTAATGTTTGGAGATAAATCTATTCAGCAGAGTCTCTTGTATATTTGGAAGTTATAGCTATAAAAGCATTTTGTATAGGTAATATACTGTAAACTCAGCCTCTACAAATGATTTGTCATCACATTGTTTGCGGGGGAGGATGCTGAAAGTCTTTAGTAAGGCTCTAAATGAAGCAAAACGATCTTAAATTTATGAATAATGACAGTATCAATCAGGATTCTCCAGAGACAGAACCAGTAGGATTTGTATATATAGACAAGTGAGAGAAGTAAGAGGAATTGACTGACATGACTGTGGAGGCTGAGAAGTCCCTTAACAGACTAATTGCTGGTAGCATGGCCCAGTCTAGGTACAAAAGCCTTAAAACCTGGGAAGCCAGTGATGTACTTTTCAGTGTGAGGTCAAAAGCCAGAGAACCAGGAGGTTGCTGGTTTAAGTCCAGAGTCCCAAGGCTGAAGAATACATAGTTTTCAATGGGCAGGAGAGAGTAGAGTGTCCTAGCCTCAGGAAAAAGAAGAATCCCTTTTCTCAATTTTTTATTCTCTTCAGGCTCCCAGTCCATTGGATGATAACTTCCCACATTGAGGGAAGATTTTTCTCACTCAGTTCACTGACTCACACACCCCTCTTCTCCAGAAATATCCCTCAGGGAGGGAGGGGAATAGCACATAGGTGCCTAGCAAATGTGAGGGAGCCCAGGATTTCATTCCCTAGCATACAAAACAAACAAAAATGCCTTCACAGAGCATCCCAAAATAATGCTTTCTTTACCAGTTCTATGGGTATTCCTTAATCCAGTGAAATTAACACCTCAAATTAGTCTTTTTTTAAATTTATTTTTATTTTTTTTCAAATTTTCTGTGTATTGCAAGAAATCTAACATCTTTGGCACTTCCCCCCAGTGCTACTTGACCCTCAGTCATTGTGACTACCAAAAAATATCTTACACCTCCTAGTTCTATGGTGCCCCTTGGGAGTGGTAGTGGTACCTCCCAGTTGAGAGCTACAGTGACTTAGTTGATTTCACTGGGTTATGACCTGTAGTTGTAAAAGCTGGTAGAATTGATTGTAACATTATTGCATAGACAAGATTGTTACTTGTCCATTGTTTCAGTTGCTTTGTTCTTAACATTTTCATCTTCAGATTCCAAAGTAAATATTGATAGGCCCAGTAAGTTTTTTCAGCCTCCAATTTAGATGGTACCCAGGTCCTGAGAAATAAGCAGAAATCTTTTCAAAAGCAGGTTTCAGTTTGTCTTTTAATTTCTAAGAACCTATTCATTGACAGAGCATGTACTACCTTATAAGAGAATTATCCTTTGAACCAGAAGCATCTTTTTAAAATTTTTTAAAAATAAACTTTTTATTTTGGAGTAATATTCCATTTACAGAAACACTGAAAAGATAGTTTAGATACTTCCCATGTACTCACTTGTTTTCCCTGAATGCTAACATCTTTTATTATCTTGACACATTTGTCAAAACAGAAATCAGACTGGGGGTGTAGCTCAGTGGAAGGATATCTGCTTAGCATTAGCAAGACCCTGGGTTCAATCCCCAGCTCCAAAACAAATGAACAACTAAGAAACTTAAAAGTTGGTCTATTATTACTAAGTAAATTCTGGATTCCCGTTACACCCACTTTCCGCACTGTTAACCTTTTTCTGTTGCAGAATCCAGGATACCATGATGCATTTACTGCCTCCTAGTTTTAAGCTCAGTAGCTACTGAGTACTAGTAATTTTTACTAAGGCTAAGTAGAGCTATCACATCCCCGTAGCATTGCCTCCTCTTAGCTCTTCTACTTAATGGCCCATTCTGCCTTTTAGTTTCTCTTGACATAGTTTCTAGACACTTTGCCATTCAGTCATTATGCTGTACTATTTACCACTTAAAATAAGATACAAAGAACTGAATGTCATTCTTCACATAAAGTCTGGCAAGAGTAAATATTGTAGAAATTATTATAGTTACATAGCTTGTATAGCTGTTAATTCAGCTTAAATTTGCTTGTTTGCTGGCTTTTTAAATACCTGCATCGCATTTTGGGCTAAATGTTGACACTTATATTCTCCTTAACTATTTTTTATCCAGAATTTAAATGAATCCCTTTTAAAATTCTCTTGTTTTGGTATCTTCATTTCTTTCTCTTCTGATCTGTCCTTGGTATTTTAACTTTGTTTTCTTTCCCTCCTTTCTTCCCTTTCTTCTTTAACCCAGGGTCTATCTAGTACATGCTAAGCATATGCTCTACCTCTGAACTATACCCCCTGTTCCTGATTCTTTTATGCATAAGTTTATATAGTCTGATGAGTTCAACCAACTGTGGGTTGAAAACATTAAATAAGTTTTATCTGTATTAAACCTGTACAGACTTTTTTGGGGGACAGTGTTGGGAATTGAACCCAGGGCCTTGAATATGCTAAGCCAGTGTTCTACTACTGAACTGTACTCCCCAGGGCCTTGTACATGCTAGGCAAGCACTGAACTACATCACAGCCCCTCTTTTTAGAATTTTAATTTGAGACAGGGTCATGCTAAGTTGCTGAGGCCTTAGGCTTGGTATCTTCTTGCCTCATCTTCTGAGTGGCTGGGATTACAGTCATGTATTTGCTATTTTAATGATATGTGGCCAGCCAACTCTTTCCTTTGAGAATAGAATTGTTGTATATGTGTGAGGAAAGTGTCATGCATTCAGAAAAGTGTATAAACAGTATGTATTGAGGGAAAAAAAATAAAGCAAGCATCAATGGATCACTGCTCTTATTAAGAAATAGGACATCTCAGAAACATCTTTTTATTTATTTATTTATTTTTTTCTCTTTTTCTTTTGGTATCAGAGATTGAACTCAAGGGTGCTTAACTACTGAGCCATATTCCCAGCCCATTTCATTTTTTATTTTGAGACAGGGTCCTGCTTAATTGCAGAGTCTGGCCTCTAATTTGTGATTGTCCTGCCTCAGCTCTCTGAGTTGCTGGGATTACAATCATTTGCCACTATGTTTGGTTACTCACAAACATCTTCATAACCATGAATTGGAATTCTGTCTTAATCATCCTCTCACCTTTCTCTGTAGTTTTATTTCCAACACATAATATTTATTCCTGTCTAGGCTCTGTGCTGTTAAGTTACTAAACAAGGAGCAGAGAGCTCATGTCCCATTGTGTAAGGGAAGGGTAGTTGAACCCTTAGATGATGCTCCTAGGAAAAGGGAACCTGAGCAAGGTCTACCTTCAATTCCCCCAGGAATTCCTGAGAGACCCTTTGAAGAAGTCAATATATAACCTTATTTTATGAAG
The DNA here is from genome assembly GCF_045843805.1 of Urocitellus parryii. Taxonomy (NCBI): domain Eukaryota; kingdom Metazoa; phylum Chordata; class Mammalia; order Rodentia; family Sciuridae; genus Urocitellus; species Urocitellus parryii. The sequence goes on from NC_135542.1 coordinate 103,316,311, forward strand.
AAGTCATAATGGGCCAGATCGCAAATGGTCCTTGGAAACTCAGGACTCATCCTGGAGGGAGGGAGCTATGGCTGGACTGTCATTGGATCAAGCTGGATTTCTAGCAGAGATGCGGTCAGAGAGCTCCTGCTCACTGTGGCCTATCTCTAGCTCCTAGGAGCAGGTTAGAGCTGGGTGCTTCCTTGGAGTGAACCAAGTCCTGAGCCAACCCTTTCTCTTCCTGGAGGGTAAAGCAGAAATTTTATCAGCACACTTGCAAGACCAGCCAACTCCAGATAAGAAGCTATACCTGGCCCATATTCCTCAGATTCCATTATGTCATTAGGTTAAAAAGAAAATGAGAGAGAGAGAGAGAGAGAGAGAGAGAGAGAGAGAGAGAGAGGGGGGGGGAGGGAGGGGGAGAGGGAGGGAAGGAGGGAGGGAGAGGGAGAGGGGGAGGGAGGGAGGGGGAGGGAGAGAGAGAGAGAGAATGAGAATGAATGTTTTCTGTTCTTTTTACATGTGATAGTTGTAGTTTGTAAAGTTGACACATATACTGAATTAGCAAATACAAACCTCTGTTCCTAGAGGGAATAAAAAGGTTAGGTTCCTGTGAGCTCTGACCATAATATATAACCTTATTTTATGTGTATTTCTGTTGAAGGATTCTTTTGTTTTTTTCCTCCCTCCCTCCCTTCAGCCCTTCCTTCTACCAGGGATTTAACTCAGGCACTTAACCACTGAGCCAAATCCCATCCTTTTGTATTTTGGAACGGGGTCTTGCTAAGTTACCTAGGACCTAGCTGAGTTGCTGAGGCTGGCTTTGAACTTGGGATCTTCCTGCCTAAGCCTCCTGAGTTGCTGGAATTACAGGCATGTGCCACTGCATCTTGCAAAGGATATTTAAAAAATAATGTTGATTGATTAACATTGAACTCATGGCCAACAACACTAGAACTCATGCGTAAACTAATTATCTAATTGATTTTGGGACACAAGGCAGAACTTCATCATTACTGAGGCGGAGGGGAGCATTTTAAGTAGTGAAATCCCCAACAAACAGCACCGGGGAAAACACTAAATAGGGCATGAAAAGTACACTTGTTTACAGTATGAAAGCTGAAACAAGGAAGCAGAGCATTGCCTTATTTTGTCTGAGCTGTGAATTTCAGCCGGAAACATGTGTATCTCAATGACCGTGAAAGCACTGCAAGTATTGATATATTTTTATGTATATATACATAAAGCAGGCAAATTTAACCTACTGTGTTTGGGATGATAACTTGGGGCAGTCACTAGAAATGGGCTAGGCCTTTGGGTTCTGGTAATGTTAAGTGATCTAAAACATTGGTTACACACGGTGTGTGTTTACTTTGTGCATGGGGGTTCTTCCTGCATTGTCTACCTGGTGATTTTCATTGCTTTTCTCTCAGATTGGATCTCCTGATTTCTAGCTTCCTCTGTACATGACAAAAGTACATGCTTTTGTGGTTTACAGAGAAAGTGTGCATGGGAAGTAATTATTTTCGTCCTCAACATGCCTGAAAATGTTGTTCTACTACAGTATACTGAATGATAACTTCCAGGCATAGAATTAATTTGGAAATTCTTTGGAACTTTGTTGACATTATCATGTGCATTACCTTTTAGTGTCCTATGTTCCTTTTGAAAACAGCAGATTTTTCATCTTTGTGTGATCTCTACTGCTTTTTCTTACCTGTCACGTGGAAGTTAGTAGAATCTCTTTTTTTGATTGCTCTTCTGAAACAAGAACAATTGGTTTAGGTCCTTTCTTTTTTTCTTTAATTCATTGTGTTGAATGCTTTGTGGACACTTTCAGTCTGTCATTTCATATTCTTATTTTGGGAAGTTTCTTGAATTATTCTGTTGATTATTTTCTCCTTTTCATAATTTTGAAGCTCCTGGACTTGTGTTCCTTTTATCTTCTACTTTTTCTCTCTTTTACTCTTTTCTTCCCTTCCTTCTCCCTCCCTTCTTGTGAGGATTTAGTTACCCAATTTCACATCCCCCCTCCCTGTTTTCACTAAAGTATGCTTTGTTAATGAACCCTTGAATTCCCTTGATCAGAAGTCCTCTAGTCTAGGACATATTTTCACAAAATTATGACTCAGAGTCTCAAATGCTATTGTTCAGTACATCAGTGTCCAATATAGTGGCCAGTAGCCCCATGAGTACTTAAAATGTGGCTAGTGCCATTGAGGAACTGAATTTCAAATTGTTAAGTTTAAAATATTCACATGTGGCTAGTGGCTACTACACTGGACAGCAAAGCTACAGTAAAAGTTGGAATTTAAAGTCATTATCAATGTAACTACCATAAAGAAGACTTTTTTGTAGATGGACATAGTATCTTTATTTATTTTTATATGGTGGCTGAGGATCGAACCCAGTGCCTCACATTGGCACTCTACCACTGAGCTATAGCCCCAGCCCCAGCCCAAGACTTTTTTTTTTTTTAAAATATTTCATCTTCCCTGATTTATTTTTTTCTTTATATCAGTATGGACTTGTGGATTCCTGTGTTATTCAGTGGGTTATAAATCTGTTATTTCTGTTATTCATTTGATGTTCAGTTTGTGTCCAGTTTAGCCAGTGGGAGCCTCTTGAAGGTTTTTTTTAATGTCCTTTTGCCATGTCCTCATTAGTCTTTCTGTATCATTTCTGGATCACTCATTTCAGAAGTGTGTCAGAGTGGGTCAGGCCTGTGGATTTGCCCTGCCTTGAGGTCAGTCATATCTCCGAGGAACTCTGCATCTTTCTAGTGGAAGATGCTGTTTAGACACCAAAAGCTGGGTCCTCACTTGGTGTGCTCCTTGCTGCTGGGCCCTCAGCTGCCAAGGCACTTTAATTGCTTTCAACTACATTGAACAATTGAAGGACATTCCCATTATTGTAAAAAGGGAAAAGATGAGGGGAATGGGGTTGTGGCTTAGTGGTAGAGCCCTTACGTAGCACATGTGAAGCACTGGGTTGAATCCTCAATACCACATAAAAAAAAAAAAAAAAGGAAGGAAAAGCTGGGGTTACTTATCTCCACACAGTTAGTTGGTACTTGGCCTCCTAAGTGAGTTGCAGCTGGCTGGCGTTGATGGGGCTCAAACAAGCTATTACAAGAGCCTCTCTGGTGCTGGAGGAATACTGACCACTTTCTGGTTTTCTTTCTCCCTTTGGGCCTCCATTGGCAGAAGGTGAACCAGAAGACACTTTCCAAGGGTGTCTGGATAATAGAGTTGGCAGATTCTAGGTCTTTGTCTTTTTTAAACTTTGGTATCTGGGCTGGGGATGTGGCTCAAGCGGTAGCACGCTTGCCTGGCATGTGTGCGGCCCGGGTTCGATCCTCAGCACCACATACAAACAAAGATGTTGTGCCCGCCGAAAACTAAAAAATAAATATTAAAAAAAAAAAAACCAAAAAACTTTGGTATCATTGACATTTTGGGGCAGGGGGAATGCTTTGTAATATTTCCTGCCACCACAGAATTAATACCAGTAGCCTTTCCCCTCCCTGAAGAATGGGCTTGGAGCTGAGGTACGGTACTAACAATAATCAACATCCTACTTTATTTGAAATGCCCTTGGGAGGAAAATGGATGTTTATGTGCCTATGATAGTCCTGCAACATAAAGAGATTATTATGTTTCCTCTTTTGTGTTTTTTTAATTGAAGAAAATTAAGATGAGTTAAGTGATAGCTTCATTCTTTTTGTTAATTATTTCTGAACCTGTACAGAGCTTTATGTCTGCTCAGTGAGTCCCATTAAAGTCTGTGGAGAAACTGGAGCAGATATAAAGTAATGTAACATTGAAGGTAAGATTTTGGAGGACTTGTTATATTTTAAATTGGTTAGCCTGGAAAAGAGGAGAAAGTTACTGAGTTCTTGTTGATGGTGTTATTTTGATAGACTAGATTTGAAATAACCACTCTTTGTATAGGGAGTTCCTGATGTTGTGTTTCAGTGTTTAAAGAGGTGGTATTTGAGGCACTGCTCTGAAAAAGAGATACTGAGGGACTGCTTGGTAGGAAGTGTTGCATTAGGGTGAGACTGGGACAAGTCAGTATCTTCTAATACATATCCAGGACAAATCTTTTTCCACTACTGTAGAAAGAGCTGTCTTGTGCCTTACTTTTACTGGGAATCTATTACAGATACATGTGCAGATATTTCTAGCTCAAATATCATTAAACAAATAACATTAAGCAAATAGTATGTTTTCTGTTCTGTTTATTAGGGTTTTCAGAAGTTTCTTCCTTTCCTCCTTAAATAGTTGGAGAAAATTAGTTTAAAAGTATTTGACCAATAGACCAAGAAATTCCAAGTTTGTAAGGAACTCCTTAAATATAATATCCAGCTATTCTATTCATCTACTTTTTTGGGCAGAGTTGAACTGACTTTGAATCATTAGTGAGAAGAAGTTTCATCACACTCTTTACCTACTTCTTGACTCAGTGAAGATTGATAAAGTAATATATCTAAATCATCTGGCATATAATTAATAACGAAGTTGCTACTAATACAAATTAGAGTATAAGCTCTGTGTGGCAAAAATTCGCTGTTCTATCCTCAAGGGAAAAAAAAAAAATTGGTAGAACTAGGTCTTGAAACCAGGGCCTTGTGCATCCTAAACACACACCCTAACTCTGAGCTACATTCTTAGTCCCCTTCAGCAAATACATTGTTGTATTTTGGCACTTAGTAGATACTTAGTAAATAAGGAAAGGATGGATGGATGGATGCTCCTTATATCACAAATCTTCCAGAATTCACCTGAGAGTAAAAAGAAAATATAGAAAAATGGATTCCTAGTACAGAAAGGGTTGTTTTAAATTGCTGAATGAATGCATCAGAGTTTTGCACAAGAAAACTAAGTGGAAGAGCATACACTGCAAAGCCTACTTACTAAGTTTCTCTCTTCTCTAATATTCTTCTCAATTGTTTGGCTCCCTTTCTGCTCTATCTTATTCTTCCCTACTGTATATTCCCATCCTCATTTGTTTTTCTTGTTTGTATGGGTCTCTGCACCCGATTTTAAAAATGGCATGCATTTTTAAAAATAAATATACAGAATTGTATACATATTTAATATATAAGATTTTGTTCTGTTTCTAATTCTAAAAATAATTAAGGTACTTTATTTTTTTCTTTAAGAAACAAACCCCCAAAATTACTCTTTACTTTTCCAAGATATCATTTCTTTTTATTTCCCCTGCAGTTCTTACATAGAAGGGGGAAAAGCTTTCTACTCCTAATTTAGGATTCCAGCTTATGAAGTATTTTAAAATTTGTCTTTGATTCCTTCCTCTTGAAAACTCACTTCTGGACATATTCTTTTACTTTCTTCATTAAGCAACATAATTTTAGGTATTTCTTTAATTGCTTTCATGTTCATCTGAGGTCCTCTTCAAAGGGCTGCATGAGTTTATAGCTGCCTAAATGCAAAGAGCCTTTTCTTGGAAATTATCTTGTAAAGTTATTTTAATAGTATAACTTCTTTGTGCAGTTCTCAATATTACGATTATTGTGTAGTATACATAATATCCATTCTTTTTAGAAAAGTCAAACTTTGAGTGATGTATGGGATTTGAAGAGATAACAATCTGATATTATCAACCTTTTAAAATTATTTACTATCTTAATAATAAATAATTTAAAAATTATTAAAATAAATAATTTTAAAATTATTTTAAATTTTAAAATAATTTTAAAATTCTCACCTTTTAAAATTATTTATTAATTTTTTTTCTATTTTATTTTTGTTTTGGTACTGGGGATTGAGTCCAGAGGTACTTTACCACTGAGCTACATCCCCACTCTTCTTATTTTTTCTTTTTGAGATGTGGTCTCTAAGTTGCTGAGACTGGCCTTGCAACCCTTCTGCTAAGCCTCCCAGGTTTCTGGGGTAACAGGAGCCACTGTGCCTGTCAGGTTTTCCCCTTTAAAAAACTGTAAACCAATAAATATAAATACCTCTTTGTTTCATTTTTTCTTTAAATAAATTTGGAGGAAAAATATTTTTACATATTATTTCAGTGGTTTTTAAAAAATCTGTTCCCACTAGAGGGAACATTCTTTCTCTCTGATTCTTATTCATAGTTTTTATGTATTTATTTTCCAGAACTGCTAAATATAAGGTAAAATGTCTAGGATAGAAATATGTTCAGATATAATGGGTAGGACATGTCAAATGTACACTGGTCTTTTTATTTGGATTTTACCTGTGTCCATGTCAAAATTGGGGTTAAACCATATTTCTTAGCAAGATAAATGAACTTGGTCAGATAAAGTATCACAAATATCCCATCATCATCATATTATTCGGCTTGTGCTAGTTACCATTTTCAAACTAGAGATTGTCTGAACTTCCTTATAATCTGGTATGACTGAAGCTATATAATTAAAACAACAAATTGCATATTTTATTATTTGGTTAACTCAGGTTTTGCAGGAAAACAGTACATGGAGCCTGTATCTTTCTTTTCTTTCTTTTCTTTTTTTCTTTTTTTTTTGGTGCTAGGCAGCTCCTCTTCACCACCACCCTAACCCTAACAATTATTTTTAATCTAATAGATCTCAGTGCTGAATAGACAACCAGTGGTCCTCCAGCCTTGACTCTCAAAGCAAAACTTTATTGCAAATATTTTCACTTGTTTCTGTCCAATACTTTTCTATAGGAACTTTAATTCTTAATATCTTAAATATAACTTATTGATTTCTCATCAGAAGCAACTTAAGTCTTTCTGTGAAGGAATCAATAGTTTTACATATGCCACTTAACTCTGTTTCAGCTTTCCCTGAGGCTGCAGGTATTACCACTTCTGTTAATCAAGAGACTTGAGCAAAGAGCTAACTTGTTTTCTTTAGTAGAAACTTTTAAGTTACCTGTAGTTAACACTAAAGGAACAAGTTTTGTTATTCTGTTCCATAAAATGACATAAATTCTTACAGATATACATAGAAGGGACTGTTTTAAGTGGGAAACCTGATGTCTTTCTCAAAGCTAAATGAGAGTGGGTGATTCTGTGCGCATGGAGTAGAGAGAGTAGGCTGCTGTTGAGAAAATGTGGCAAATGCCTCTGTACTTTCATTTAGAGACTTTCATGTCAAAGATAATATGAAGTCTTCTATAAAATTAAATATTAGCTGGGTGTATTGGCATATGCCTGTAATCCCAGGTACTCAGATGGCTTAGGAAGGAGGATCACAAATTTGAGGCCCTCCTTGGCAATTTAGTGAGATCCTGTTTCAAAATTAAAAAAAAAAAAAATGGGGGGTGGCTGGGGATGTAGCTTGGTGGCAGAGTGCCCTGGGTTCAATCCCCATGTGCCTGGGGGAAAATGACACAAGAAGTTTGTGACTACATAAGGAATCGAAGGACAGGATTTACAACGGTTATAAGCAGAGCAAGAAAGGACAGCAGACAGACACATAGACACACACACACACACACACACACACACACACACACACCCTGTCTAGACTTCTTGCCTCATTAATTATAAAATCTGACTTGTATTTTGAGAAAACTGTTGAAAATTTTAATGTTTGTATTAGAAATAATGACCTTGAGTCATGTCTTTCATTGTTTAAGCATCTAGAAAACATATGTATAGAAATGATACCACAAAAATAGTTAATAAATTAAACAACAACAACAAAACAACCTGTTTCCTTTTTCTTTATTTTGTGGGGAGGATTGGGTCCTGGGGATTGAACCCCATGATCTCACACATGCTCTAACACTGAATTCCACCTCCAGCCAAAAACCTCTTTCTTGGCTGAGCTTGCCTGTCCAGTGATAGAATGCTTGCTTTGTGTATACAGGGCCATAGATTTGATCCCCACAATGCTGGGGGTAGAGTGGGTAGGCTTGTTATTTAAAGACTTAATTATTACTGGATTCAGCTGTGCTATGATTTGGATATGACACGTCCCTGAAAAGCCTCATATGTTAGATAACACAAGAATGTTCAGAGGTAAAATAATTATATTATGAGAGCTCTAACCTAATCAGTGGATTAATTCACTTGATATAAGAACAATTTTGAGCAGATACTGGGTGGTAACTGTACCATCTTAGGCAGAGTGTGACTGGAGTAGGTAGGTCACTGGGGGTATGGCCTGGAATACTATTTGTTGATGGTCCCTTCCCTTCTCTCTCTGCTTCCTGGCTGCCATCAGCTTAGTGGCTTTCCTCCATCATGCTCTTCTGTAGTAATGTTCTGCTTCACCTTAGGCCCAGACCAATGTAGTTAGCTAACCGTGCACTGAACCTCTTAAAACTGTGAGTCCAGAATAAATGTTTCTTTCTCTTATGTTGTTCTTGTCAACTATTTTGGTCATAGTGGCAAAAAGCTAACACAAGCTAGGCTGTAAGTAAAACCTAAACCATTTAGTGAACCATTTAGATGGTTTCAAATTAAATCAGAAGAATAGAGTAGATAAGGGACAAGCACCATCAGTTTCATTTTATTGACATTGGGTAGTGCAGCCTCGCACAATTACCTTAGCCTTTGTTCATTTACATATGTCAGTAAGGATCTATACCATGGCAAACCCACAGAGTAATGTCAGACAGGCCACACACTAAATAAGTTAGTGTGCAGAACTGGTTTTACTTTCCTGGCATCTAAACTCATAGTACATTTGTCAAGGTTATTATATCCAGTAATTAAATAGACATTTATTCCTGTTCAATATTTTTAGTGTTCTGCTTAAAGCATTGTCATGAATGGAAGCTATTTTCAATAGGTTAACTTGGAAATGTATCATCTTCTTGGTCAAATATTACCTTTTTATATTAAGCTAAATTTTGCTCAGTTTTTCTCCATAGCTTCATAATCTACTTTGTTTTTATGCTGTTCATCACCCACTAAAATGTTAGCTCCTTGGGGATAGGGCTTGATTTTTTTCAACCCAAGAAACTAGAACATATTACATGGTGTGCATGCAGAAGATTCCTCTGGGAATATATTTAAGAATGAATTATAATAGAAAGTATACATGTTCAATTTGTTCAAAGTGATTTGACTGAGGTATACGTTTATCAGCAAGGTCTAAATTATTTCTGTAATTGTGTGTGTGTGTGTGTGTGTGTGTGTGTGTGTGTTTGTGTGTGTGGTGTTACTGGGGGTTGAACTTTGCATCTATTGGATAGGGACTCTTCTCTACCACGGAACTACTTCCCCAAACCATTTCTTTCAGTCTTGGTCTTTGTATCATATATCATATGATTACTAGTTTTTCAGATGTGAAATGATAGCTCATCCTGGTTTTATTTGCACTTTTTTCTTCTTTATAAAGTAATAGGAATTGATCTCAGGGGTGCTCTACCACTGAACTACCTTCTACCTCTTTTTATTTTGAGATGGCTTCACTAGTTGCCAAGGCTGGTTATGAACTTGTAATTCTCCTGCCTAAGCCTCCAAAGTTACTGGATTATAGGTGTACATCACCATGTCAGGCTTATTTCCACATGTTTTTGATGAGTAGGGAGATTGTCTTTTTTATATGTTAATTGGATATTTGTGTTTCTTCTTTGAGTACTCATTGACAGTTTGCCTTTTTAAAATTGGGTGTTAGTCATTTTCCTATTGATACATTGGAGTTTTTTTTTTTGAGAGAGAATTTTAATATTTATTTTTTTTTAGTTTTCGGTGGACACAACATCTTTGTATGTGGTGCTGAGCATTGAACCTGGGCTGCACACATGCCAGGCAAGCGCGCTACTGCTTGAGCCACATCCCCAGGCCCTTCATCGAAGTTTTTTTCTTTCCATTTTTTGGTACCAGGGATCCAGGGATTGAACCCAGAGGTGCTTAACCAATGAACCACAACCCTAGTCCTCCCCCACCCCCACCCCCTCCCCTTTTTTAAATTTGACACAGGGTCTTACTAAACTGCTGAGGCTGACTTTGAATTTAGGATCTTCCTACCTCAGACTCCTGAGCTGCTGGAATTTGGCTAGGAGTTCTTAATGTATTATAAATAACAAACTTTGTTATGTATATTGTACATATCATTAGTTTGTGGACCTTGTCTTTTCAGTCACTGTGGAGTGTTAAAAGATGAAGAAAAAGTCTTATTGTGGTTGAATCTATTATGATATAGACTGTCGGGAGCAATGGGGAGAGAGATTGATTTAAGAAATCATTTCCTACTTTGAGTTCTTAAAAGTACTTTTCAATATTGCCTTCTGGAAATCCCCCCCCCCCATTTTTTGTTTGCATTTGTTTTTAAACCATGTGGAATTGATTTTTGAGTCTGGGATATGGGTCCAATATGAGTAATCACCTTTCAAATGCCATTTACTGTCTTCCTTCCCTGCTCTCCCCCCTGGTCTGTACTGATGTTGCTGTCATGAAATAGTCCTCAACATAGTGCATTTGTTACTGGGCCTTGTATTTTGTTCCATAGGTTGACTTGTCTCTATTCCAGGGTCATTCTTTTGTAACTATTACAGCTTTATTATTCATCTTTGTATTTATTATTGCAGTTCTGATGAACGTTAAACAAGTCCTTTCATTTTATTTTTCTTTAGGGATCTCTTGACTGTTCCAGGTCCTTTGTAATCTGCTTAAAAATTTGAGCCAGTTTATCATGTTCCACAAAAAATTCTTTTGATTAGAATTTTTTTACTAAGAATTCCTATCTTTGTTTAGATTTAGTCATAGGCATTTTTGAAAATGCTATTGCAAATGGCCTGTTTTTTAAAATTGTAAAATGTGTGGGATATATATATATACACACACACAATATAAAACTTAGCATTTTAATCCTTTTGAGCATGCAATTCAGGGACATTAAATATATTTACATTGTTGTACAACCATCACTACATATCTAGCTCCAGATAGTTCCACTTCTCCATCACCTATCTAAAACAAAAATCTGTAACCATTAAATAATAACTCCTAATCTCTGATAATCACTAATTTAATCACTAATTTACTTTCTTGGAATTTGATTAGGCAGAATTATAAATGATATTTTTTAATAATAGTTTTTCTCTTTTAAAGTGAAATAATCATGTTTTCTTAATCGGTGCCTAGAACTGTTGCTTAATATTTAATTCTAGTAGTTTGGCTATGTGTGGGTTTTCTGCATAAACAGGCAAATCACACATAAGTAAAAGACTTTATACTGTTAAACCTGCCCATTGAGTTTTAACTTTTAATTTAAGTTTTTTAAAAAATTTGAAGTCCTTTGGTTCGTTTGTAGATCTGCAGGCTGCCTCTTCAATCTTCTTTCTTTCAATGTATTAAGAATTGTTACTTGTTATCCAATTTTGGTATGAACTGTGACAATCTGAATCTGCTAGTTCTGCTAGTTCTTTCTGAGGTAGCTTTATTTCTTCTGTTTTCTTGCTGAGTTAAAGCCTACTCATTCCTCAGAAGTTTATTCCTGCCAGATCTTGGTGGCAATACTAATAAAGATGGGCTTTAAATTCTTTTAGGTGGGGGCTGGGTACTGAGGATTAAATCCAAGGGCACTTTACCACTGAGCTACATCTTCAGCCCTTTTTATTTTTTATTTTGAGACAAATTCTGACTAATTTGTCAGAATTTAGGCTGGTTTGATGTCAGGAACTTCCTGCTTCAGCCTCTCAAGTTACTAGTATTATAGGAGTGTGCTACCACACCTGGCAACTTTAAATTCTTCACTCAGGTTTTTAAAAATGGTATAATTTGGGCTCTAAACTTGTAAGAGGACTGCTTTGTGATTAAAATTTTTCAGGGTTTTTTTTTTTTTTTTTTTTGGTTGTTGTTGTTATCCCCCCCCCCCCCCCCCCCCCCGCCTATCCTTTATGTGGGAATGGGGGAGCTTCACTAGAGGAATTTTTGTAATTACCTTAGGAGGATTTCTCACCCATATATTGAGAGTATATTAAGGTCTCAGTTTTATGAGGAAACTTCTTATACATACCCACCTTTACCAGCTTTTAATCTTTGTTTCTTACTCTTTGTCCTACAATGCTATGGAAATCTAAACTCATTTACTCAGCCATAAAGACAAATGAAATTGTCATTTGAAGGAAAATTGATGGAACTAGAGATCATTATGTTAAGTGAAAAAAGTCAAACTCAGAAGGTCAAGGATTTTATGCTTTTTTTTCATATGTGAAAGATAGAGAGGAAAAAGGAAAAGAAACATGAAAATCAAAGAATTCCAAACAAGAAAGGGACTAAGGGGGTGAAGGTGTGTGTGTGGGACACGTTCAAGGGAGTGATGTTGGCCAAATTATATTGATATATTGTATGCATGTATGAATATGTAACAACAAATCCTGTCATTATAAATGACTAGAAGACTCCAATAAAAAAAAATGTGTGGAAAAAAATCTCAACTCAGATTTTTACCTGCTTTGGCAAATGCTCTTGGGCTGAAAGCTCTTTTTAATACTTTAGTTACCAGTTTCTCCTTACCTTGGTTTTTACTCTCTTGTTAACCTATCACGACATTTATTTGAGGGACTTTCACATTTTATGGGGGGATTATTGGGGATTGAACTCAGGGCACTTGGTCACTGAGCCACATTCCCAGTCCTATTTTGTATTTTATTTAGAGACAGGTCTCCCTGAGTTGCTTAGTGACTCATTGTTGCTGAGGTTAGCTTTGAACTTGTGATCCTCCTGCCTCAGCCTTCTGAGCTGCTGGGATTACAGGCGTCCACCACCATGCCAGACTTTTAAGTTATTTTTATTTGGAGTATAAATTTGCTATATACCATACTGCTGGAAATTCCCATGTCATTTTATTATGTTGTTTTTAGTCATTTGGAAGGGATACTTGGGGTAAAATTAATCTTAAACACTTATAAAAATGAAATGAAAAGTGACCTTTATAACTGCTAATTAAGTATTTTTTTTATAGGTGTCAGCTGTGATGCATGTTTAAAAGGCAATTTTCGAGGTCGCAGATACAAGTGTTTAATTTGCTACGATTACGATCTTTGTGCATCTTGTTATGAAAGTGGTGCAACAACAACAAGGCATACAACTGACCACCCAATGCAGTGCATATTAACAAGAGTAGATTTTGGTAAGTGTTTAAAAAAATTTTAATAAATGGTCATTTAGAATTTTATGTGTGCATGAAGAAGCAAAGGCAAAATGTTTTAAAACTATCTTTAATGGCAAATATGGTGGCTAAAATGCATTAAAAATAAATTGGGCCATTGTATTCTAAGTATTTCTGTCTCTAAATCATAGTTTACTTTTTTGTGAAGCCATTTCAATAAATACATACCTGGCAAGGTATGAAATAGAAAAGTGCTTTAATAAAGAAGGAATAAAATCAAACTTTTCTCAGCAGCAGCACAGAAGTACTAGTTCTTGGTCTAGTTATTAGAATGCAGATTATTTCTACAATTTATTAGGGGTCATTGTTCATCTATAAGAAAAGCTATAATATTTCTGCTGTAATTTCTTACCTAGCCAAAACTTGTTATTAGTATTTTTTTTTTTTTGGTCATAGCCCTTCTTAATGGATATGAAGTAGTATCTCAAGTGCTTTTGATTTGCATTTCAAAGTTATCCAGACTGGCCTTAGACTTTGGATACTTCTGCCTCAGCCTCCTGAGTAGCTGTAATTATAGGCACATACCACTGCCTGGCAGAATTTTTTGTATAGGGAGTTGAGGTAGAGGGTCAGCTTTATTCTTTTGCGTATCCAGTTCTTTTGGATATCTTGTTGCCCCCAGCATCATTAAAGAATCTGTTCTTTTTAAAGAATATATTCTTTTTTAAAAATATATATATACTTTTAATTTTTTTTAATTTTTATGTGGTGCTGAGGATCGAACCCTGGGCCTTACATTTGCAAGGCGAGTGCTTTACCGCTGAGCCATAACCCGAGCACCAAGAGCCTATTCTTTAGCCAATGAATTGTCTTGGTACTTTTGTTGAAAGTAAATTGACCATTAATGAGGTTTATTTCTGTTTATTCAGTGTTTTCCATTGGTCTGTATGTTTGTTTATGCCAGGCCTACACTATCTTTACTTCTATAGTTTTAAAGTAAGTTTTGAAATTGTGTGTGGTTCTTCCAATTTTTATTCCTTTTTAGGATAAATTTGTCAGTTTTTGTAAAGAAACCACCAGGGATTTTGATGGAGATTGTATTTAATCTGTAGTTTAGTTTGGAGAGTCTTAATAATATTAATAACTATAATAATTAATAGTAATTAAATTGATGGCCAGTGAGCATAGATATCTTTTTTACTTATTTAGGTATATACTTTCTTTTGACAAAGTTTTATAGTTATCAGCATACATTTTGCACCTGCTTAATTGTATTCCAAAGTGTTTTTTCTTCTTTTCGTTTTTATAATTAAAAATTGTTTTATTTTGGAGTAGTTATTACAAATGTATAGAAAAGTAATTGATTTTTATATATAGATCTTGTATCCTACACTTTTGCTGAAATTCTGATAGTTTTTTATTTGATTATTTAGGATTCTCTATAAACAAGGTCTTGTCATCTACAGATATAGTTAGGTCATTTTACTTTTTCCTTTCATTTTCTCTGGTTAGATCCTCTAGTAAAATACTGAATAAAAGTGGCAAGAGTAAACACCCTTATCTTGGATCTTAGGGGGAATAAGTATCCAGTCTTTTACCAGTGATATAATTTTTTTAAATAAATTTATTCTAATTTGTTATACATGACAGCAGAATGCATTTCCATCCTAGTACAAATGTAGAGCATAATTTTTCATGTCTCTGGTTGTTCACAAAGTAGAGTCACACCATTTGTGTCTTTATATATGTACTTCAGGTACATGTATGAAGAATGAGATATCCATCTCATTCCACCATCTGGTTGTGGGTTTTTGATAGATATCCTTTATTGGGTGAGGAAATTCTGTTCTTTTTATATACATATTCTTTCTTTCTTTCTTTCTTCTCAACTGCCCCAAATTTGCCTGGTGAATCTTGTTATCATAATAAACTGTGTCTGTCTCTCTCTCTCTCTCTCTCTCTCTCTCTCTCTCTCTCTCTCTCTCTCTCTCTCTCTCATATATTTACATACACACATATATGTGTATATATATATATATATATAGAAAGTTTACAGCCCCTAAAGAATAAACAAATGTGTATCATGTAGTGAACACTTCCATTTTTTTCTTCTTATAAAAGTTATCTTATGCTATTCTCTTAAATATGACCTGTTTAATGTTAAAGAAATATGTAGGGGACTGAGGATGTAGGTTAGTGGCAGAGCACTTGCATGAGGCCCTGGGTTCAGTTCTTTGTAGTGAAGTAGTACAGCATATTAAATATACTTTGATTTTCTTTTGTGCTACAAGTGGAGAAAAGTAGACTTATTTCCTAAGATAAACTAATGAGGCAAACAGATTATTCCCACAGACTCTGTCTGGGTAGTTTTTTTGTAACTTATTTGGGCAGAGTATATTGTGGTAGTACCCTATTCAAGTTCATATCCACAAAAATTGAATGCCTAGGATACTTTTGGCTCTAAGAATTTTATGTTCTGCAGACAAATAGTTGCATCTGGTAGTTGTCTATTGATCATAGAGGTCTATTCTTTCCCTCTGAGTACTTGTATATAGTACATTTTCCTGAATCTTATCTTGATATTATCGTTGCCACAGAAGGTAGAGAGAGAAGGAAAAATTAATTACCTTTAAATTAGATACACATGTGGAATAATCACTTTCAAAATTATATGAAGAGGAGTTCATTAGCTTTTTGTCATTGTGACAAAATAACTGAGATTATCAATTTAAAAGGAGAAAAGATTTATTTTGACTCATAGTTTCAGAGGTTTCAGTCTGTGGATATTTGACCCTTTTGCTTTGGGCCTGTGTTGGCAGGAGCACATTATGGCAGGAACACATAGTGAAGGAGGCTAGTCTCCTCATGACAAGCTGGGAAGCAAAGAGAAAGAAAAAGGGGCTAAGGTCCCAAACCTCCCTTCAAGGGCACATCCTCAATGACCCATCCCGCTAGCACCACAGGCTGGTCAATGAGCCTTTATGCACATGGGCCTTAGGGGGATTTTCAAACTATAGCAGGGAGAAAGTAGTTTGCTTTGTTTTCTTTGCCAGGTGTAGTAGGTTATCTAGGGAAAGAATTTTTGGGAAGAGTAGTCTTCTGCCCTGTGGGAATAAAAATGTTTGAAATGTAAACAAAGAGGGATTTAAGCACTCCATGGCAGAGTGAGGTGGATAATTCAGATGAGCTTTTTTCTTTATTGTAACATGGTTATTTTTTATATATTAAAATCTATTAATAATTATATCTCAATTCTACTGTATTTTTCAGATTTGTACTATGGTGGGGAAGCTTTCTCTGTAGAGCAGCCACAGTCTTTTACTTGTCCCTATTGTGGAAAAATGGGCTACACAGAGACATCTCTTCAAGAACATGTTACTTCTGAACATGCAGAAACATCAACAGAAGTGGTATGTGAAGCAGTCTTTTGTCTAAAATGATATTGTGAAGAATGTTATTCCTAACATTGATAAAGTAAGGTCATTATCATCTATCTCTTACTTAGTATATTGATAGTGTTTACATTATATTTATTAAAATTATCTTTTAACAGAAATTTTACAACTTGAGGAGGCTGCATTCATATGATATTTATTCATCTTAACCTTTAATTACTGTGTTGCTGACAGCATAGCATGAAGTCTTGGCCAAATTCAGAAGAGCTTTATTAAATGCTCTGTGAAAAGGTTGAACAGATCCCAGCCAACCATCAGTGCATCTCTTTTTAAGTATTGTTCATATTACTACAAACTTCATTTTTCTTATATAAGGAACTCTTAACAGGATATTTAAAAATCTATGGTTGTATATTAAACAGTAATCCATTGTCCACTCATTGTAGTGGATCACTGACTTCTTTAGTTTTTTCATCAGATCAAATCTTGTTTGTTAAGCAAGAACTCTATGCAGTCCCTCACTTCTTCCTTCCTAATCTTTTTCAATAATGTAAAGTCAGAGACACAGAATAATACACAAAGTGTTACCTTAAAAGCCTTTTGGAGTTTATATCTATTTTTTAGTTGTCAATAGACCTTTATTTATTTATATGCGGCACTGAGAATTGAACCCAGGGCCTCACACGTGCTAGGCAAGCACTTTACCACTGAGCCACAACCCCAGTTCCCTTTTGGAGTTTTTTTCAAGAAATAATGAATATACACAAAAGAGTCTCTCTCCCACCTCTTTACTATTGCCAATAAGAGGTAAATGAAGACTGTATATGGAACTGTAGGTAATGAATTTGAGGAATTTTGGTACAAACAATTGCATATATATAAACTAATAAGCCTCTCCATGTACTTGGAACAAATAAAGTACCATTTCAAGGACATGCAGGTATTTGAACTCAGCCAGAGGCCCTCTGGGTTTTAGGGTCTCTCCTTGACTCTGTTACAACTCTCATATTTAGACTAAAACATTTACCTTTATTCTCATGGACACCACCAGGTAAGTGCTTAACATTGTCATAAACTTATAGTTTAAACAATTGGTGAATTTATTTTTATGGTCCTCAAGCCAGATTTTATTGTCTACAGGTCAGAAATGTTCTCATTTTATATTTTGGGGAGCCTCAGAGCACTGTTATCACATTAATTACCTAGATACAGTAAGGCAAGAGGTGGGAGGAGCAGGAGGTTCCCTTTTTGTATTCTTAAGATAATTATAAGCCAATAGTTCCTAGTGTAGTACTTTCATTACCCTGTTGGGTAGGACAACTACCTAGTTTTTCACATACAAAATTAGAGAATTAAGTGGAGATTTAAATCCTTTCCATGAAACCTGTCTGGGTGTCTATCAGCTGATGAAAGGATAAAGAAAATGTGGTTCATATACACAATGGGATTTTGTTCATCCATAAAGAAGAATGAAGTTATATCATTTGCAGGAAAATGGATGGAACTTGAGATCATTATGCTAAGCTAAATAAGCCAAAATCAGAAAGCCAAGGGTAATGTTTTCTCTCATATGTGAAATTTAGAAAAGAAAAAAAAAGAAAAAAAAAAAAAGAAGAAGAAAGGTGTATGGGGGAAATCTCAAGGGAAAAGCAAAGGGAGACCCATAAAGTAGAGAAAAGGGACTAAGGGGAGGAAGAAGAAGAAGGAAAGAGAAATACTAGGCAACAATATTTACTAAATTATATCGTTATATTGTGTGCCTGTACAAATATGTAGCAACATATTAATTGTAGTGTACCAACAAAATCCCTTCCATGGGTGAAAAACAGATTATTTATTTTTATAAATCAAAAATTAATACCCAGCAACTTTGTTCTTTTTCCTGAAAACAAATATTCAAAAATTTATTTATATTTCAATATATCTGATACACACTTTGAAAATTAAATACCCACCATTTACAAATGGTTTTGTGTTCTGTACCCTATAAGTTGTGTTCAGTTATTCACCTTCACTGAGTTTCTAAGCTTTTGGTACATAGCTTAAACAGTCACCATTCTAATTTTTCATATTGGTTTTATGAAATACTTAAAGGATTTCTTTCTCCTCATTCACCCTTAGCCTTGGCTTGAGTATTACTTACCTTTGTAACTACCCATACCATACCTCTTCATTTTAAAGTAAAAAATGGCAAGCAGACAGGATCTTTGATATAAAGTTACATGTTTTTGTTTTGCTTCTTTGAATCTGTGGGTCATATCCTAATGCCAGAATTGGCATTTCAGCAAGAGTAGTATTCAAGTATGGTTCAGTGGCTAGTGTCCATTCTGAAGAATTAGTGCCCATGACACACATACCTTTCTGTACATGTACAAAACCTGTTATTGGTTCTAACATGCCATCTTGGGCAACTTAGCAGACTCTGTCTCAATAATTTAAGAAAAAAGGGCTGGTAGAACTGTCCTGGTACTATGTAACAGTATTTACTAAATTATATCTTTATATATATTGTGTGCATGTACAAATATGTAGCAAGTGAGGAAAAATAGAGTTAATCACATTGTTTGTGAACAATTATATTCACATAGCAACTTGTTATGTTTTTATTTCCTTCTTTTATAAAAAAATTTATAGCTACTATTTAAAAGATGTAACTGTTTTATTTAAAAGATCTTTACATATATCACCCAGTTCACCTTCATAATAACCTTCATTAAAGAATTAATGCCATTTTTTTCTTTTTTACATTTTGAATGTTTATATTAGATTACATTAGGATTTAAGATGTTTTATGATAAAAGCAGAAAATGACAAACAAGAAGTATTCCAAAGAAAAACTAAATGACAAGTGAAATGAATATTGGTGCACTAAAGGACTTATAGAGTTAGGATTATATTAATTTTTTTAAATTAGTTTTTAGTTGTAGATGGACACAATATCTCTTTATTTATTTGTTTTTATGTGGTACTGAAATTTGAACCCAGTGCCTCACATGCGAGGCAGGTACTCTACCACTGAGGTTCAGCTCCAGCCCAGGATTATATTAAAATTTTATCAACTTATAAATAGAATGAATTTTTAAACAGAAAATGCTGAAAACACAAACTATAAAAAAAAAAGTAATGAAAATATCCTGTGATTTCTCTAGGCAGGGGCAAATATTAAAATCTTGATACTTATTCCAGGCATCAATCATACTATATATTAAGATAATCTTAAGTTTTATGTGTACATTTGGGCTAATATTTCACATTATTTCTTTTCTGCTTATTTTCTGTCTTTAAAAGCTGATTGAGAAATAATTTTAAATGGCTGTATAATTCTTGATTGAGTTACCTTAATTTGCTTCAAAGAATATAGTGGGGTTCATTGTAACATATTCATACACATGCATAAAATTATTTGATCAGCTTCAATTCCCAGCACCTCTCCTTTTCCTAACTCTGTCCCACTGCCCCCGAACCCCCCTTCTCAATTCTTCTGGTCTCCCTTGTGTTTTCCTGAATTTCCTTTAATTTTTTTTTTTTCTCTCTCTAGCTTCCACATATGAGAGTGAACATATAACTCATGACTTTGAATCTGGCATATTTTGCTTGACACGATATTTTCTGATTTCATCCATTTTCCTGCAAATGACATAATTTTGTTCTTTATGGCTAAATAAATCTCCATTATGTATATAAATATAAACCATAGTTTCTTTATTCATTAATCTGTTGACAATACCTAGGCTGGTTTTATAACTTGGCTGTTGTGAATTGTGTTGATATAAGCATGGTGTACATATGTCACTCTCGTATGCTGACTTTAATTCTTTTGGAAAAATACCAGCAGTGGTATACCTGGGCCATACAGCGGTTCTATTCCTTAGGCTTTGAGGAGACTCTATAACTGATTGCCTTAGTGGTTGTACTCATTTTAGAGTTCCACCAACAGTGTATAATGTACCTTTTCCCCATGTCCTCACCAGCATTTAGTATTCCTTGTATTCTTGCTGATTGTCATTCTAACTAGAGTGAGATGAAATCTCAGTGATATCTTGATTTGCATTTCCCTAAATGCTAAAGATGTTGAACATTTTTTTTTGTGCATTTCTTGGCTATCTGTATTTCTTTTTAAAATTAATTTATTATTGTTCTTTTTAGGTATGACAGTATATGTTGAAATATTATACATACATGGAATATAACTTATTCTAATTAGGATCCCATTCTTGTGGTTGTAACTCTGTAGTATAATTTGAAATTTGTTATTGTGATGCATCCAGCATTGCTTTTATTGCTCAGAATTGCTTTGGCTATTTTGGGTCTTTTCTTCTTCCATATTAGGGAATATTAGGGAATTTTTTTTCTAGTTCTGTGAAGAATGTTATTAGTATTTGATGGATATAGCATTGAATCTGTAGATTGCTTTTTATTTCATTTTTTTTTAATTTTTTTTTAGTTGTTAATGGACCTATAATTTATATGTGGTGCTGAGAATTGAACCTAGTGCTTCACTGTGGCTGGGCAAGCGCTCTACAACTGAGCCTGGGCTCCAGCCCCCATTTTTTTTTTTTTTTTTTTTTTGGCCCTGGGAATTGAACCCGGGGCCAACTGAGCTATATCCCCAGCCCCTTCTTTTTTAAAATGTTGTGCTGAGGATTGAACCCTGTGCCCAGTATGTGCTAGGCGAGCGCTCGATCACTGAGCCACAACCCCAGCCCCCTGATTGCTTTTGATAATATGGCCATTTTAACAATATTAATTCTGCCTAGCCATGAACATGGAAGGTCTTTTTATCCTCTAGTATCTTTTATTTTTGTCTTAAATATTGTGAAATTTTCATTCTAAAGGTCTTTCACCTCTTTGGTTAGATTTATTCCTAGGTTGTGTTTTTTTTTTTTGGGGAGGAGGGGGGGTTGCTGTTGTAAATGAAATTGTTTTCCAGATTTCTTTGGTGGATTAATTAATGGTGCATAGAAAAGCTATTGGTTTTTGTGTGTTGATTTTGAATCCCACTACTTGGTGGAATTTGCTTCTCAGCTCTAGAAATCTTCAGGTGAAGTTTTCTGGACTTCATGTGTTACAATTATATATAAATGTCAAAGTGTCCCCCTTTACTCCACACTGTTTTTCTAGTTGTGGTAAATCAAACATTTTTATTTGCATTATGGAGCTCAAGAGTGACTCATAGCTGTGTGTGGTGGCATGCATTTGTAATCCCAGTGATTTGGGAGGCTGAAGGAGGATTATAAGTTGACACCAGCCTGGACAATTTAGCAAGACTCCTGAATCACATTGTTTGGGTGGGCAATTATATTCACATGACAACTTGCTATGTCTCCTTTTCTGTTTCTCTTAACATTTTTTTTAAATGCCTAATTCACTGTCTTGATTTTGTTCCCTTACTACCTTTGTTGGTCCTCTAAACCCCTAATTTGCACCTCCTTGTAGGACTCAAGAGTAACATTTTTTTAGCCAGCATCCTTTTGGAACATTTAGAAGCAAGAGGATGAATCGCTGAAAATATCACTGTCATCATTGTAAATGTTTACTGAGCTGACAGAGCTAGTAAAGTTTACTGAAGGATAATTTTTAAAACAATGTTGTAGTCCTTAATCATAATTATTTATTATTAAATAATTATGATTAAGAGGTAAAAGTAACTTTAGGCTTACTTGTAAACAATTATAACACATTCTGTTTATAATCACAGCAGTTTTGTATTAATTCACTGCTGGGACCTTTTTGCTTTTTATTTTTTATTTCAGTTATTTATTCTTTGTTTTCATTACTCTCCAGAAAAGGAGTTAGACCAGTCTACAGCCTTTTAGGTTTGCTTGGTACATTTTAATGCTACTTTTCCTTCCCTCCCCTTTTGCTCCTGGAGATTGAACCCAGGACCTTTACCACTGAGCTTCAGCCCCAGTCCTCATTTGCTCCTTTTTGAATGAAAATCTTTATGTGTTTGCAAGAAATTGAGTTTAATTTTGAAATAGCATAGTGGTATTGTGTTTGAATTATACTGATGTGGTAAGACTTTTTAGGGAATTTTATTAGGGAGAAGGGTTTAGGGTGTGCCTCATTGATGTAGTGCTTGGTTAGCTGTCTATCAAGATAGAATTTTTGTATTTCGATATATAGCACTAACCTGTCAATATATGTTTCCTTATTAGGAGAAATAATAGTTTGAACCACCATATATGTATTATATATATATCATATATTTTGTACAAATTTTATATTATGTATTTTCTTAAAATATTGTTTATACATTATTTATATATTAAATATTTATAAATGTCACCTATTTTTCTGTTATAATTGAATAATCAGAAAAGATAAGCATTTAAAAGCCAGATATAGAAAAAATAGACATTGATTGATTGTTAATTGCTTACAGTCTTTATCAAAGTGTGCAGTTGGATACTTCCTGCTTTTCTGTAAACTAACAATATTTTATTTAATAAGAGTGTTAACTAATTGTTTTGTTGAAATATTTTATTTAACAATAGTGCCAAAATAAGAGTACCATATTAACATTACTCAATTGCATTTAGTTGGAGACACTGTGAATCAGAGTATAATACTTCTTACTATCTGTACCTTTCATTGTGTGTGTGTGTGGGGGGGGCAGGGGGAGGGGTGTTGGGAGAATGCTGGGGATAGAACCCAGAACCTTACGAATGCTAGACACTACCAAATAATTATTTCTGTATTTAGAACTTGTTTGAATTGCATGTTTAAAAATGATATGTATTGAGCACATTTACTTGCTTAAAATCAGATAGTAATACTTTATGTTTTAAATATTATTTTAAATGTTTAGATATTCCATATTTGTTTTAGGGTAGCCTTGTATCTATATATCATAGTACTTGCAAAGCTATTTCTACAAGAAATAAATTCTTTAAGATGATATGAAAACCAAGAAAGAAATCATCTAAGTTATTATGAGGATAAAGTAATAGTATCTTTTCCATGAATCTAGGCCTAGTATCTGAGCCTAATACTAGAGAATATGGTGTTCTCTTGCTTCTGGGGAAGGGATTTTATTGCTCTGTACTTTGTTTTGTGTTGAAATAAAATCCCATAGGGCAAGATGAACAAGACAGTTTTCAGAGTGGCAAGTATGTCTGATACGAAGGGAGGTGCTAAGTAATATCTGCTAAGCAGGTATTAGAGACCTTCATTTTCAGTTCTTTTTTTTTTTTCAGTCAGTGATCTGACTACTAGAAGAAAAAGTAGGCCCCAAACTCTATCATACTTATCAGCTTAGAAACCAACTTCCTCAAGAGCAAGAAGTACAATCAAGAATCGATAAATGGGATGGTATCAAACTAAAAAGCTTTCTTCTCTGTCCTATGAAATTCTGGTTTGTCTGGTTCAGTGTCCAGACAGCTGATTTCCAGTCAGTGCATAGAAATGTGTTGCAGGACTTTTAGGAAGACCTGTATTAGAGGTGGTATAAACTGAAGATGCTCAGTGGCAACTGTTGACAAGTTGTAATTAGGTAACTCATTAGTTTTTTTATAAAGTCTCTAGCCTTTTGGAGTGTGGTGGCACATGCCTGTAACTCCAGCTGCTCCGGAGGCTAAGACAGGAGGATCAGAGCCAGCCTCAGCAATAATGAGGTGCTAAGCAACTCAGTGAGAAGCTGTCTCTAAATAAAATACAAAATAGGTCTGGGGATTTGGCTCTGTGGTTGAGTGTGCAATCCCCTGTTCAATCCTGAGTTCAATCCCGGTACCTTAAAAAAATGTCTCCAGCCTTGTCTCTTCTCTCCGACTACCCCCTATTTTCCTGCACTGTCTCTCAGGTTTAAAAAAATACTGGTTAAACAAGAATTATTTGAAGATTTCAACCTCAACATTCATGGCTGAGATCATTTTTTTCTAGGATGTTCTACCAAACTCAGCTGTGCTTGACGAACTGGTTATGACTTTGAGAAGAGTAAAATACAAAGCTTTGTTATCATCAAACTAATTTAAACTTACTACAAATAACACGAACACATAATCCCAGCAACTTGGGAGGCTGAGGCAGGAGAATCACAAGTTTGAGGCCAGTTTGGGCAATTTAGGGAGACCCTGTCAGAAAATAAAAAGAGTTTGGGATGTGACTCAGTACATATACCACTGAATTCAGTCTCCATTACTGGAGGGGGGGGTGTAAATAACTCAAACTTTAATTTTGATGGAGTTCATTTCTCATTCTTCACTAAAATTGTTAGTAGCTAGTGTTTGGTCACTTTCTGTCCCATTCAGCTTTCACCCCTCTCCCCATTATTTATTTTGAGACAGGGTCTCACTAAGTTGCAGCGGTAGGCATCAATCTTGCCTCAGCCTCCCAAGTTGCTGGAATTATGTGAGTTTGTATTATTTCTAATACAGTTAAATTAGTTTAGTGATGACAAAGGCTTCATCAGCCTCCAGAGTTGTTGGGATTACAGGCATGTGCTACTGTGCCCCAGTGTTTTCAGCTTCTTACATCTTTAAAACAGTTTCTATTTTTCTTTTTCTTTTTTTTCTCAAAATCTACAAGTAGAATATATAACTATTCCCACTGAAGATAGAAAGACCTTAAGATAGGAGATTTCTTCCAGCCAAGATGGATGCTTACCTCTAGAGTGAATTATGGACAACATAAAGAAATGGAACAATTTTGATTCTTTTGGAGTTATTTTTATTTCCAGTTTTGTGAATTCCCAAGACATCAGCATACTCCTGGGTTTACATTTTTGTATAGGAAACATGTTAAAAGACCTCTACAATGAAGAATACAGAAGACTAAAGAAAGAAATTGAAGAAGATCTCAGAAGATGAAAAGATTTCCCATGTTCTTGGATAGGCAGAATTAATATTGTCAAAATGGCCATACTATCAAAAGCACTATTTAGATTGAATGCAATTCCTGTTAACATTCCAATGACATTCTTCATAGAAATAGAAAAAAGTCATGAAATTCATTTGGAAAAATAAAAGGCACAGAAAAGCCAAAACAATCCTCAGTGAGAAAAGTGAAGTAGGAGGCATCACAATACTAGACCTTATATTATACTACAGAGATATAGTAACAAAAACAGCATGGTATTGACACCAAAACAGATATGAAGACCACTGGTGCAGAATGGAAGACACAGAGACAAACCCACATAAATACAGTTGTCTCATACTAGAAAAAGTGCCAAAAACATACATTGGAGAAAGAAAGCCTCTTCAACAAATGGTGCTGGGAAAACTGGAACTCCATATGTGACAGAATTAAATTTAATCTCTCTCTCTCTCTCTCTCACCCTGCTCAAAACTCAACTCTTTGGTTAAGACCAAGGACCCTGTGCCTACTAGAAGAAAACGTAGGCCCCAAACTCTGTCATATCAGCTTAGAAACTGACTTCCTCAAGAGCAAGAAGTACAGTCAAGAATCCATAAATGGGATGGTATCAAACTAAAAAGCTTCTTCATAGCAAAGGGAACAATTAAGATTGTGAAGAGAGAATCTACAGAATGGGAAAAAATCTTTGTTACCTGCATCTCAGAGTTAATCTCCAGAGTATATAAAGAACTCAAAAAACTTAACACCAAATCAAAACAAAAAACAAATAACCCAATCCGTAAATGGGCAAAGAAAATAAACATGCACTTTAGAGAAGAAGGAATATGATAGGTCAACAAATATATGAAAAAGTTTAACTTCTCTAGCAATTAGAAAAAAGCAAATTGAAACCACACTGCGATTCCATCCTTTCCACGCAGAATGGCAGTTATCAAAAATAGAAGTAATGAGGGGCTGGGGCTCTAGCTCAGTGGTAGTGTACTTGCCTGGAATGTGTGAGGCACTGGGTTTGATTCTCAGCACTGCATATAAATAATTAAAATAAAGGTCTATCAACAACTATCAATATATATTTATATCTGTATACCTGTATATCTATGTCTATATCTGTATATATAAAAATAAACACAAGTAATGATAAATGTTGGCGAGAATGTGAAGAAAAAGGTACACTTATACATTGCTGGTAGGATTGCAAATTGGTGCAACCACTCTGGAAATCAGTATGGAGATTCCTCAGAAAACTTGGAATGTAACCATCATTTGACCCAGTTATTCCACTCCTAAGCATTTACCCAAAACACTTAAAATCAGCATAATGCAGTGATGCAGTCACATTGGTCAATTCACAATAGCAGATAAATTCACAATAGCTAAGTTATGCAACCAACCTAGGTGCCGTTTGACAGATGAATGGATAAAGAATATGTGGTATATATGGAATATTAATCATCCATAAAAAGAATAACTTTACAACTTGCCAGTAAATGAATGGATCTGGAGATGGTTATGCTAAGTGAAATAAACTAATCCCCCCAAAACCAAAGACTGAATGTTTTCTCTGCTATGTGAATGCTAACACCCAGTAAAGGAGGAGGGAAGAATAGAAGTTCACTGGATTAGACAAAAGGGAATGAGGGAAAGGAGGTGGGAATGTGAATACGAAAGACAGTGAAATGAATGGAACATAACTTTTTCTATGTTCATATATGAATACACCACCAGTGAAACTCCATACCATATACAACCACTACAATGGGATCCTAATTTGAGTAGTTTATAACCCCATGTATTTATAATGTCAAAGTACACTCTACTGTCATGTATGTCTAAAAAGAACAAATAAAAATAAAACAAAAACCAAATCTTAAACTTCTTAGGACTTTCTAAATCACACGTAAAGAAGATTTATACAACCTTCCCCCAACATTCTGAATGTTATCATTGACCTTGGAATTGGTTAGCTCTATAATGTTGCTTCTTCTTTTTTCTTTCTAATTATAAGCATTATAGTATTAAAGTTCAAGGTGTTTTGTATCTTGTTTTTAAATTCTGATGGCTCTTTTTGGGTCATTACTCTTCTGTGAAAGAAGCTGTTAAAAATTTGTTTAGTATGATCAGAAAATCTCCCATTAGAAACCAGAGACATTTCTAGAGCTGAATTCTAAGAGAAAAACTACATAAAAGAGAGACATGTATTGTGTTGCAGTTTGAAGAAATATTGAGAAATATGCACTAATTTTTAAAAAGAGATGAAATCATGTATGTGAACTTTCAAGGTGGCAAGAACTATGCTAATTTCTTGATAGTGTTGAACATCAAACTCAGGGACTCAGCCTGCTAGTAGAGCTTTACCACTGAGCCACACCTCCAAGCCTTCTTGATGGTCATTTCTTCATCCTCAAAATAACAACAACAGAAAATTTTCCTATACTTTCTTGATAGTGTGAAAGGCTGTGTATTTGTTTGTTAGGGCTGCTGTGAAAAAAGGGGCCACATACTTGGTGGCTTAAAGCAACAGAAATGTGTTCTCATGATTCTTGAAGACCAGAAGTTCAAGATGAAGGTGTCAAAGGACTGGTCTCTTGGGGGAGAGTTGGCTCCATGACTGTTCTCAGCACCATTGCTGATCAGCAATCCTTGCCGCTCTTTGACTTATAGATGTGTTTCTGTATTCATCTTTTCATGGCTACCCCTGTGTCTCTGTCTTCATATGGATGTCTTCTGGAAGATAGATATCGCTGGATAACCATCATTAACTTCCCAAACTTCAGTTTCTTCATCTCTAAAGTGGGGATAATGGTACCAAACCCACAGGTAAATTGGGACACAGGATCACAGGTGGGGATGCACATCATCACTTCAGCATGGCAACAGTGCCCTTTTTGGCCATTTTTTCATTGCCCCCACAACAAAGTATTGACTAAAAGCTTGCTTTTGTGGGACTGATTTCATGTCCGTTTGACAAATGCACATTTTTCAAATAGTCACATTTTTTTTTTCCTTATAGGAGATGATGGGGGAGGGAATGTCCCTGTCCTCAAGAACTTAGGGCCTGGAGATTACCTTCATCAACAGACAGATAGTGATTGAGAATCCATGTCTTCCTTTCAGCTCCTGGCTTGCCAGAAATCCTTGACATTCTTTGACTTGTAGATGCATCACTCCATCATCACATGGTGGTGTTATCTCTTGATAGGGTTTTGTTGTTGTTGTTGTTGGTTTTTAAACTAGGAGCCATGTCCCTAGCCCTTTTTTATATTTTATTTTTAGAAAGGATCTTGCTTAATTTACTTAGGGTCTTGCTGAATTGCTGAGGATGGCTTTGAACTTGTGATCAAAAATCTTGCCTTAGCCTCCCGAGCCACTGGGATTACAGGTGTGCTCCAGTGCCCCCATCTTCTCTTGACAATTTTTAAACTGAGAGTATAAAGTTAATACTGATGTGACACTCAGTAAATACTGCATATTTAATCCATGGTAACAGATTTATCCAATCAGAACTTTAACTACAAACTCACCTGAATTTCATAGTACAGGTCCTTTTACTGGAAATAGGGATGCAGTTACAGAGTAACATGAGGGAATTCCATTTATTTCAGTTCTAGAATGGGCCCTATCTTAACCACATTTGTGATTTGACTTAGTTGTTTTTGCTTGCATTTATATAGGCATCTACATATTAGGTGAAAAAAAGAAGACTCTAGCTTTAAAGGGGTCCATTTTGGGTCTAGAAGGTGTTATTCATGTGGCTCTGGGCTCTATTCCTAGTACCAGGGGTGGGGGGTGGTTATTTTTAGTAAATGTCCTTTGGACACCTGGTTTGAGACTAAGTACCCAGTAAAGCACGTAAGTTGACAGGAGTTAATAGGAGTTTCATTTAAAGATAGCTTAGGAAAGCGTATTTAACCTTATATTAGAAAGTTAGTATAGTGTGAAACAACATAGGAAAGTGACTTAACTGTGTTTTTATCTTTCTTGTGCTGATGTGTGTGTGGGGGTGTGCAAATTCAAAGAAGGATGAAAACTTAAAATGGAGCTATGGCAATGGGTGGATTCTACCTTGTATCCTAATATTTCTTCAAAAGTTAAACTCCTCTAAACAAGGGCAATATTTTAAAACTTTTTAGACTTAATTAATTTCATAATTTGACTCTGACAAATTAACAGGGGAAAGGACTGAGGAGTGGAAAGGGAGAAGGAATTTTCAAAGTAATGATTGGACAGAAAACAAAGAAATACAGGAGTGTGGGAGCCTGAGCAAAAAGTAACTGAATTGTTGGCTATAAAAAAGGAAAAGCCTGGGGGAAACAACACTGCTTACGAATAATGACAGAAGAAAGGTTGTAATAGATAATTCTTGGGCTAATTATTAAAAAGCAGTTGGAAAGGGAAACATTTATTGTCCTTTTATAAGACAAATGTTTATAGCTTCTTAATGTAACTTTTTGAGCATTATATTTAATGTATGTAAGGTGTAAAGTATTGCTTTCCAAAGTCATGATGACCAGTTTCAAACCTGACTTCTGCACACAGATCTCATGGTGTGTGTGGCTAAAAACCAAACTAACTTATTTGACACAATTAGAGACTAATGTAGGAAGTAGTCAGAGAGGGCTTTGTGACTTAAGCTACTTTTTGAAAAAAAGGAATTTCTAAAACAACCAAATGGAAAAGAAACAGAAGTATTCAGAGGGAAGAGACAAAAAACAAGATGCAGTGTTGAGAAAGTGAGTGGAGGGATGGAAAGGCATTGATTGTTTTGTGAAATACTGGGGTGTAAAATTGTGTTAGTCAAGAGAGACCAGATAAAAGAAAACCTTTAAATCAGAAAATTTGTTCTCTTAATTTGTTGAACAATAAATTAGACATTTCACTACCTGTACAGAGGAATGACATTACTTTCTCCACCATCATGCTACCAAGGCTTTCCTTTTGGATGGAAGGATGATAAAGTCTGCATGATTCTGTAGTTCTTTTGAAACAGATTCAACCTAGTCATAATGATCATGTGCATAAGCACAGACTATAGAAAAGGTAGAAAGTACAAAGAATCTGTCCTCACCCTTATAGGATCATAGTTACCAAGTAATAATTGCATCAAACACCAAAAAGTAGCAGAAAAAAATGATGCAGAAAAATCACAGTATTTGAACAGATAGTCTCAAAAGGAAAATAAGCAGATTTAAGACTGAAATGAATTTATCAAGTTTGTGATCCAGAAACCTAGTTCAACAAATGCCAAGGCATTAATTTCATGAATGGTTTTTGCTGTTAACAAGAAGCATGATTACCTAGAATCTCAGTTCAGGGGCATTTTCGAATAGTCTGAGAGGATGGTCCCTCAGAGTGAGATCCTGTGTGATGAAGAACCCACCTAGCTCTCAGTATATGTCCAATTTCTTTATCATGCTGCATTCTAGCTTGAGTGAAAGCCAGGTTTTATGATAGACCACATTAGCAGTTTTTAAAATGAGTCTTTCTGTAGCAGTGAACATCATGGGCAAGAAACTTCTTGTTAAGTGAAAAAAACAAAAAGTAACACAATAAAGCAAAAAAAAAAAAAAAAAAAAAAAACCCAGACAACAATAAAACAGGCAAGAACTTATCACATCACATGGTAGAACTTCTCCTCTGTTGTTAAAGTTGTGCAGACTACCCAGATTAAGAACCCTGCCTGATGAGAGACTGGGCTGAGTGCATTGTTGCATTCCTGTAATCCCAGCTACCCTGAGGCTGAAGTAGGTGGATTTTAAATTTGAGGCCAGCCTGGACAACTTAGAGAAAAGCTGTCTTAAAAATTAAAAAAAAAAAAAAAAATAAAAAGGTCTGGGGTATAGCTCAGTGGCAAAGTTCAATCTTAAGCACCACCAAATAAATAAATAAATAATAAATAAAAGAAAGACACTGGAGGAAATCTGAATTTGGTATGGGGAAGAATGTATGGAACTCTTGTTTAAAAACAACACTGCTGACTTCATATGGTTTTCTAATGGACAAATATCCTGTGCTGTGAAGTTTTCTTACATTGAGCAATGACATGGTGTTTATATGTGGAGTAGTGACTTCAAAAGATGTGTTTTAGACATTAGGAAAAAACTGTGTTTAAAATGTGCATTGACAAGTTGTTGGCAACTATTCACTAAGAACACCTGGAAAAATGAAAACTCTTATACTCCATTCACTCAGTTACATTCATCAAACTCATCTTGTTTGGTAAAGATTCCCCAAAGGGCTGCAGATAAAAAAGCAGGACTGATGGTGACCCTCAGTGTCAAGATAAAGAAGAAGACTTGAATAATAGCAGAAACAAGACCAAGAATAGCAAGGACATTTAAGAATAAGTGTTTTTTTTGTTTGTTTGGTTTTGGTTTTTGGTTCTGTAAATAGCAGCATTTGGTGTTTCACATAATAGGGACATACAAGATTTCAGCACCATTGTATATTTAAGTGATATTTGCCAAACTTATTCAGTGACAAGAATAAGAATCATCTGGGACCCTTGTTTTAAAATTATAAATTCTCACCCCCCTCATGCACACCTGTCTTCAAGGCCTGTATTTTTAATAAGTGTTCCAGGTAATTTATATTCTTAGCCAAATTTAGGAAATACTGATTTAAAACAACTCAGTATTAGGTAAGTTGTCATAATTTTAAACTAATGTATTGTATGGAATTTTCCTGCGTGAATAATAGATATTACCGTACCCTGTGGCAGAGGAAGTATAAATATGAATGTTGGTAGGCTATCACATTTTAGAGATGATAGCTTACCTTTTGTGTAGATTTTTTTTTTTTTTAATGGTACCTGTCCTATAAAACCATTAGGTACCATGGTGTGGAAATAAAGGCCCTCTCAGAATTAAGCAGTATTTATGTGAGGCAGATTGCATCTCTGTTTCCCTCCTTTTAGTCCAACCCAACTCTTTTCTGTTTTCTTGCTCTCATTTTTTTTCTTATTCCCTCTGTAATGGAAATACAGAAATATAGCTTTGAATGAACTTAGAACCTCACAACATGCTAAGAGTTTTAATTTTTAAATATGATTTTACCTGTTAAGCATGTGGTACAGGAGTTTAGTTTTCCTTTTCAGGTTCTCAACTGGGTTAACTTTATGTGGCCCAAACATGGTAACGTCTTCCACTGTGAATCTAAATCTTTTCTCCTTATTTTGTGTGCCAGCTATGAAAGTAGGTGATCTTCCTATCTCAATAATTCCTGAGTCTCAGTAATTCTTTATCTCTGGTCATTATAGAAGTGAGTTGGTAGATTGCTTTTGTTATTATTGCTCTCTGAATACCTTTATCCTAGTATTTAAAAGATCTGTTGTAGAATTATAAAGGGGGCTGGTATGTAGCTTAATGTTATAGCACTCGGCATGTGCAAGAACTCAAAGCAAAGAAAAAAAATGCTCAGAACTATAGTTATTGCACTACTGTGAATAATGAGAATCTTTATTTATTTTATTTTTTGGCCATGCTGGGGATCTAACCCAAAAGCCTTGGTCATGTCAGGCAGACACCCTGCCACTGAGCCACATCCCTAGTCCTTGATTTTGTTTTACATTCACTTCTCAGAGGTGTTTTTCTAGTTTGTAGATGATCTAATTGGGATATTTTTAGTACAGTTGGCATTTGTGCTTATTCTGTCTTCCTTCTAGAATATATTTCCATGAACAGACTTCTCATGTGCTGAGTTGAGTATGGTAGCACACACCTGAGTATAGTAACAGCTACTTCGGAGGCTGAGGCAGGAGGAGTATTGCATGTTCGAGGCCAGCCTGGGCAACATGGCAAGAATGGTCTCAGAAAAATTAATTATAATTAATTAATTTGTTTTTACATGTTTCTTCAAATTACTGAAACTTCTGCTATTATCTTTGTGAAGTTCAAGTTGTTTATAGATTTTATCTAAAGACCAATCTGAAGGGACATCTCTTAGGAGAAGGATGTCTTTTGTTTTGATGGTAATTTTTTTCTTTGGATAAAAGTCTTAGACTGTTATAAAGCAAGACAGTATTTGTTAATTGTCGCAAAATGAAGAGTCTCAAAAATACCTAAGCTAAGCTGGGCAGGGTGACAATTGGCCTATAATCCCACCTACTCAGGAGTATCGAAAGTTAGAGGCCAATGTTGACAACTTAGCAAGATGCCGTCTCAAAAATAAAAAGGGCTGGGGGTGTTGCTCAGTGATAGAGTGCCCCTGGGCTCAATCCCCAGTACTACCACCACCACTACCATAAAAAGTAAGCTGGCTTATTTTTATCTTCAAATAACTGGAACTTGTTTTAGTTCAAACCTCCAGTCTTGTTTGTCTGTCTTCTTTTTGGCAAGTCTGGTCAGTTAAAAATGAAAGATAAGTCACATTGTCCTGCATCTCAAAAAATTTACAGTGTATCCAGGCAAGACAGAAACATATGAAAAGTAAAATAAGTGTATCAAACACTACCACTCATTATTAGAGCACAGGAATGATACCTAAATTTCTAAAAGAGAGAGTTGATAGTTTGTGAACATATGAGCAAATATGAGCAGATAGAATTACCATTCTCTCTAAGGCAGAAGATATGGCCTCAGCACCTTTCTGGCATCTTCTAAGAAAGGCACATATATATCTGTCTTCTACTTAGGCACATTCCATTGTGCCCTAATTCTTTTTCACATTATCATGCTTAGTCTTTATTTCTAGTGAGTATCTTTTAGATTTTCTTGGATATTTTTTAGAGTCCTGAGTTGTATAATCAGGATAGCCGACCATTTGGGCATACGAGTCTGATATCAAAATAGAGTCAAACTCTCAAGAGACTTCTTTTTTTTTTTGTTTTGTTTTTTTTTTTTTGGCCATTGGAGGATGGGAAGTTGTGTTTGGTTAGGCTCTAGGAGTCAGAGTAGTTTTTCTATTTCATACCCCAAGCATTATCCCTCTCTATCTCACATTTCCCATTTCTTTCTTCCTCTCTACTCTGAGCAGACAATAAAGTCAACTGATGGCCTCAATTTTACATATGGCATATGTACTGGTGAGATGAATTTACTATCCCATCTTGTAGCCTTCTAACCCATGGAGAGGCACAAGCCTTTAATAGCATTTCTTGGGACTGACTTTGATCATTCCCCTTTGCACCAGGCCTTCTTTCTGGGCCCTGTTTGTTAAGCCATTCCTCTAATACCATTATTTGGCTATTTGGCTTTCTGGAACAATAAAGGCCTTTCTTCTTAAAGTTCTCATGCTTTCTGTTTTCTCCCTTCCTGTGCACTCTTTTTCTTTAATTCTGTTGAAGATTATTGTTATAGAAATTGGCTTCCCAAACTATCAGGCCTCCTGAATTCTGCCTGTGTACACTATTTTATTTTTGCTTTATCCTTTTATCTCTCACAAGACCCACAGGGAAGTTGATCTTCTATTCCTTGAACTTGGTCTTGTGACAAACTTCTGCCAAACTGCCTATCCCTCTGGGAAATAAGGTTCTAAAATGGGCCCCCCATTCTGTTTTCCCCTGGGAAATTGCATTATGAATTCAGAGCATATTTGTGTATTATCAGTAACCGTTATCTATCTTATTGTATTGCATTGGATGGATGTAAGTTTGCACAGTTACATTTTTGTCAGACTTCTTCCTTCTCATTTGGGGATCAGTCCTCAAGACTAGCTTACTTTGGAGAAGTATGCTATAAGCTTATGTCTGTCTTTAACATTCAAGACTAGACTTAACATAGAAGTGCACCTAAAGAGCATATTTTTATATATTTTTTATGGAGATATTTTGAGAGACCATGAAAATATGAATTGGCCAGGCCATTAGAAGGTCTTTCCAGAGATCAAGTTTTAGCTCTGTCTAGAACTGTTGTGTATGATTCTGAGAGATTGTGTTTTAGTTGTGAGTGATAGCATTGATGTACAACAGTTCTTGCTTAGGCTTCTACTAACCTTCATTAGTTAAAGGTCTACAGTGTTTTTGCCTGGTTGAAACTTACTAATGATACAATTTATAACAAAATGCTGGTCCAGAAAGATCTGGTCAGTATCTATTTATTAAACTTGCTTTCTTTATTTTCATTTCAGATTTGTCCAATATGTGCAGCGTTACCTGGAGGCGATCCTAATCATGTCACGGATGACTTTGCAGCTCATCTTACACTTGAACACAGAGCCCCTAGAGATTTAATATCCTTTTAAGAGGCAACAAATAATATTTGTTATTTTGATTATTTTTAAGGACAATATCCCCAAAAGAGAAAAACTAATCTTTAAATTATTTTTATTTCTTTTACCTTTTCCTAAAAGTGACACAATGTGAAAGGCAATTTCTTCTCTTTTTATATACTTAGGATTGTTATATGAACCATATTTGTTAAGTGAAAAGTTGACTTGCCCATCATCTTTAATTCATTACAATAAAATTTTTTAAAGACAATTTGATCTTATAGGTCTTCTGGAAAGATGATTTCATAAAAAAGAGGAAAAGTGAATCCTGATTAAAATTTTGATTAGTTAAATATACAGGGGCTTTATTTGCTTTCCCTTCTCTGTTCCTCTGCTCCCTTACCCTTTTGTGGATATGGTATAATGGCAGGTGGGGCTTCTTTCCCTTTTGGGGTCCCTTTCTCCTGAAAGAGCCATTTCTTCTCTGAGAAGTATAAAGTTGAGTCTAGTTCTTTCCTACTTTCATTTCTGCATACTCTTCCCTTTCTTAATAGTTCTTTGCAGTATTCTCTGAGACTACTGGATTGGTTACCAGACAATGAATTTTGTGGACTGAATGCTTTATAACTAGAAAGTTAGGAATTGTTTTTCTAAAACTGTTACTTATTAGAATCTTTTCTGATGAAGAGGTCCCAGTGTTTATTGAAGCAATTCAAGAGCTTAATCAGAATTTTTTTTCTCTTGACAGACTTTCTTTTTTTGATTGTCCTATGGCAGTCAAAATCCAACCTAGGACCTTTTAGAAAAGAAAACGGTGATTTTTCTCATTCTGCAGTTCTCTTGCTTACAGTTCCCAATTTTCTAATTGGGATTATAGCTTTTTAGATTTAGGGGGAAGATAAGTGGGAAATAATTGAAAAATGAAGAAATGGTAAAAGCCTGCAAAATTAGAAACCTGAGCCAGTCTAGGACCTGGTAGTCAATGAACAGAGGAAACCACTGAGACCTTTCTCTCTCCTCATGTGCAGGGGACACTGAAAGCAGCATGAAGAAAGCAGTGTTTTAATTTTTTTATTTTTCAGAGAATGAAAAAACTCCAGATGGGGTGAGAATACTTAAGTCTTTCAGTTACTATGCATTTTGTATAAAAGAATACTTTACAATATCCAGAAGAGTTATACTTGATACATCCTTCACTCCATCTTCATGGAGAGATGAAACAAATTATTTAAAATCAAGGAGACATCCTGAAATTTTCAGCATATTCTAGAGATTCTAGTAATATTGGTGTTCATTCAATGGAATATTCCACATTATCTACATCTATTTTTTTTACACAATTTTTTTAATAAATGTCTTTGGTTACCAAGAAAAGATGAAATTATGCAAAACATAAGAATAATGTTATATGTTTTTTGATTTCTTAGAAAACAAAATGTTGCCATGGCAATTATCCCGAAAACATGTTCATTTTTCAGATATTTCCAATGTTGTTATGTAGTAAGTTCATATTCGGTATCAGGGTATCTTCTTTCTTTACCTCTTAAGCACCAGACTTTTTTTTTCCTTTCTCACCATGTTGATGGATATCTTCCTAAAGTACACTCTACCTCCAGCTACTTTTTTTCAGTTGAGGATCCAGGGGGCATAATGGTCAACTAAGAATTCATCCCCAGCCCTTTCAATTTTTTATTTGGAGACATTTTGCTAAGTTGCCCTTGCTGACTTAGGAACTTGTTAATCCTTCCTCAGCCTCTTGAGTATCTGTGGTTCCAGGTGTGCACTGTCCCTGGCCTGCTTTTAAATATACTGATAATAATATCACCTTCTATGGAAACCAAACCATAGTTATGAATGCCAATAAGAAACTACATGACAGTGGTATCCTGATCGCTTTGTGGAACCCTTCACTTATCCTTAAATGACTCCAACACCATCAGCTGAAAAACTGGGAATCAGTAACACATTCTACATTATAAAGCTATTCTATTTACTACTTTGAAAGAAAAGTTTCTTCTATAATATTTGGCTTCCTACCCTCAACATTCACACACAGTTGCCCATGTGGAAACACAAGGTTGTCATTTTCAGTTTTGATAGCTATTTGCTACTTCAAATTGACTCACACTCAGCTGTGTGAGATGGGTTCCACTGTTGGAAATTTGATTTCTTGATAAATACATGCTTATCTCTCTACAGTCCACTGACAAAAGAAACTGAAGAAAAAGTTGAAGACAAAGATTAAAACTAATAATCAAATGTAGTCTTTCACCTACTGAATTCATAACTGTTCCTATTCTTATTTTAGATGATAATGATTCAGTGATTATATGTTAATACAGCTCCTCAGATATAAAACTGACTCTCATTAATTGTGGTTACTTGAATGTAAGCTTGTATAAAATTCAGAACTGAGATCAGGATAAGGGAATGTTCATTCACCTTGGGTATTTAACCAGGCAGTGTCTTTGACTTCATTTGGCAGCATTACTCTGGAGCCTGGGAAGAAATTCCTGTCCCTGCAGAGAATCTTTTTAAACTTTGTGCTTGTGCTTGCCTGCACTAGCATGCATACAAATACCCAAACAGTTACATAGGCACCATGCTTTATACTTGAGTATATTTTTAGCATTAATAGGTTTCCTAGAGTTGGGACATTTACATGCTACTGTTTTTTTTTTTTTTTTTTAAATTCTTTCTTTTAGACAAGAGTCTCACTAAGTTGCTCAGGCTAGCCTCAAACTGTGATCCTTATGCCTCAGCCTCCTGAAGAGCTGGCATAAAAGGCATGTATTGTGTCATATAGCTACTGTGTTCTAAATTAAATGTGCTATTTTAAAATGCTGGCAGCTTAGGAATTAATTCCTGTCTAGCAAGGGCTGATCTTTCTTTTTTAATTTCTGTGAAATATTTGATCCTTTTCTTAACTTTTGAGTTATGATGAATCGAGTGGTGTTCGACATGTACGTAGAATGTTTCACCCTGGCCGGGGATTAGGAGGTCCTCGTGCTCGTAGATCAAATATGCACTTTACTAGCAGTTCTACTGGTGGACTTTCTTCTTCTCAGAGTTCATATTCTCCAAGCAATAGGGAAGCCATGGATCCTATAGCTGGTAAGTTAGTTTCACCTTCATGAAGGAAATAGCGGGACCTCATTTTAAAATGTTTTATGTGATCTTTGTCTTTCCTCTCAGATAATATGCTTATGTTTTTTAATAAAATTCCCAAATATTTATAAACAAGAAAATTGTTTGTTTTTCATTCATGTAGTACTATGATTCAAACCAGGGCCTCACATATGTTAGGCAAGTGCTCTACTGTTGAGCCATACCCTCATCCCCAAATGTAAAACTACTTTAGTAGTTTGCATTGGTCTGCATTTCTCTTAAGGCCTTAGGGGCATAAGATAATATAGAAAGGCCTAATGTGGTATTTATGGTTTATATTGAAGCCCAAGAAAATCAAAAAGATTTCATCAGAGTGAAAGACTTCCAGAATTCCATGGTTCAACCTCTAGAAGTACACAGATTAAAAAAACTAATTGACAATACTAAACAATAAAGCTTTTTCTCATGGAAGAAAGTAGGAATTTCTCTGTTCTAGCCTTAATTTGAGAACCATATTATTGTGGAACACAGTTAAGAGAACATTTTTTAATAGCTTGGGGAAATCTGAGAATGACAATATTTTAGCCTGTAGTTCCTGGCTAACTCACTGAGTCTAGGGAATGAACAACCTGGAAAGATGGCAGCAGACTACAAGGGTCAGAATAAAATGTCAGAAATCACTATAGCCTGAGAATCTGCAAGAAATCTCAAGCATGCAGGCAGTAAGATTCTGGAAGACCCTGCAGATTTAAAACAACAGTATAGAAATGTGTTCATGTGGTAGAATATGTATTTAGAAACTGTGATGTACCTTATAGAATTCCTGAAATATTGATACATCTAAATAAGCGATAGGCATGCAGAGCAGTTTTACTCAAATGCTCTTAGAAATGGAAGATGTAGGCTGGGGTTGTGGCTCAGCGGTAGAGTACTTGGTCTAGCACATGTGAGTAGTTTGATCCTGGATTTGATCCTCAGCACCACATAAAAATAAATTAAAAAAAATAAAGGCATTGTGTCTAACTACAAATAAAAAATAAATATTTAAAAAAAATTTTTATGATTTTATAATTCCAGATGTGCTCTGTACATTTAGATGTAGAACAACAAAAACAAACCCAGTGAACTGAGTTTTGGGGATTTGAAATTACCTTTTAGAGCCTTTTATAGAGGCTCTAAAGGGTAATTTCTGGAAACAAAAGTCAGAATTCAGAAACTCTCCATTACTTTGATTTTTGGGGGGGGGTGGTCAGGGGAAATGATAGTCTATATTTCATTAAATGGCAATGTTAAAAATCTGGGATAAAGCACCCATGAGCAAGAAAACAAACTGACCATGTTAGTTAGTTTTAATGATAAATCAGAGGCTTTGTTGGCCTGAGAGCATCTGTAAGATAATGGTCATTCTCTGGTAAGCTAGGTAGATACTCCATGGAAGATGGTAATTACTTTACTCTCCTTAGATGAGAACACAGGGATAAAGGTCTACATTACTCTTTTTTTTTTTTTTTTTTTTTTTAAAGAGAGAGTGAGAGAGGAGAGAAAGAGAGAGAGAGAAAGAATTTTTTTAATATTTATTTTTAGTTCTCGGCGGAAACATCTTTGTTGGTATGTGGTGCTGAGGATCGAACCCGGGCCGCACGCATGCCAGGCGAGCGCGCTACCGCTTGAGCCACATCCCCAGCCCCTCTACATTACTCTTGATCACTATAACCTTACTGACAGGAGACAGTCTGGATTATAACAGACTAAATAGATCACCCAGTCAGGTGCTGCAGATTTCCAGGAACTTATTGAGCCCTACTGGTGGCATTCTAGTACTCTGGCAGGACCAGAAAGTACCAGAGAAGGCAAAGGTGAGTGAGCAAGGGTCACAGTCAAAAATGCTCTAGGCTCTTGGATTTAATTCTAATAATTCCTTCAGTTATTTGAAGGAAGCAAACCATGTGAATTCTCAGTATGTGTCAGGCTCTGTTCTGAGAGCTGGAAATATAGTAAACAGAGTATAACTTGTTCTCTGTTTTTGTGGAACTTAGTATTGAGAGGGCTTATATTATAATTGGACCTCTAAGTAAACTGCTTTAATCTAGTAAATTTTTAGAGGAAGTTTACGTTAGTACTTGATACAAATAATTTTAAAAATAGTCTCAAGTTTTGCTGAGAATAAAAATAATAGTGTGTAACGTTCATGTGTTTTTGCATTCCTGTACACAGTAATTTCTGCCTCCAAGAGACATTCTAAAACGTATTTCTTAGATGAAATACTTGTTGATACTACTTTTTATATTCTCCCAATAAAAATATCATCTGTAGCATATTTTTTTCTTTGTTAAGTAGATTTTGATCATCTTCATTTTCATTTGCAGAGCTTTTATCTCAGTTATCAGGAGTGAGACGTTCTGCAGGAGGACAGCTTAATTCTTCTGGCCCTTCAGCTTCTCAGTTACAACAACTGCAGATGCAGCTGCAGTTAGAACGGCAGCATGCCCAGGCAGCACGGCAACAACTGGAGACTGCACGCAACGCAACCCGGCGTACTAACACAAGCAGTGTTACTACTACAATCACACAATCCACAGCAACAACCAATACAGCAAATACAGAAAGCAGTCAGCAGACTCTCCAGAATTCCCAGTTTCTTTTAACAAGGTAGCTCATTTATTATTATAATTTTTTTGGGAGAACTAGTATTTTATTGGTACTGTACAGTCTAAAACTTCTTCCTTTGAGCTTTCCAATTAAAACTGCATATTTAGTATTTCCCCCAAGAATTTGAAACATAGTTATTACGTTAGATAAATTAAGAATGCTCATCTTCTTCTCAAGGTGTACATCATCATCTAATACGAATTTTGTTTTCCATACTATACATAAGACTTAAAACACCATATATCATTTTATAGATGGGCATATTAGGTACATTTAT
Organism: Urocitellus parryii; assembly: GCF_045843805.1. Taxonomy (NCBI): domain Eukaryota; kingdom Metazoa; phylum Chordata; class Mammalia; order Rodentia; family Sciuridae; genus Urocitellus; species Urocitellus parryii. The sequence goes on from NC_135542.1 coordinate 103,357,715, forward strand.
TATCATAATTAACATTTCTTGCTTCTACTTGCCAATTTTAGTCAATTGTGAAGTATTAAAAGGTACAGAAGACTTCATCATATAGTAGTTTTCTCCTGTGAATTTCTAAAGAAGCTATATTTAAATTCTTATGGTTAATGCACAGAAGTAACCATTTTTTAAAAATGGTGTATCACAGTAAAAGTAATATTTATTATACACAGTAAACCATTCCACTGGAAGAGTAGTGGTGACCAGAGTCTTAGGTGCAACAAATAACAAACCTGGACCAATTGGGCTTTTAATGTAACAGAGAGGAATATACAAATCATAAAGCGAAGGACATTAATGTATAACATAGCTCTCTCAAACTCATTGTGTCTGATGGTGCAATGATTTCTTCAAACGAAGAAACTATTAAAATATCTACTTATATTTCTTTTATCTCACACTTTAAAAACTCTGTTAGTACAATGGTACATGTGTGTACTTATAAAGAACATATTGTGGATTTAGAATAAAAAGTATTTGAGGACCCTGGTCTATAGCCCTGACTTTGCTATTTACTAGGTTTGGGCTTTGTTACTTAACTAGTTTACTATTGTCAATATCCCAGGAGTTTTGCCACATGAGAGAATTAAAGAGTATTAAATGCATTGGTAGACATTATCATCATTTATTATGGATCTAAGAAGGAAGTCTCATGTGAGGAATTTACCTTTGCAGTGTTAGTAACTGCCTGCTTATTACCAGAAAAAATTTATTATAAGAAAATCAGAGCCACAGGTGGATCTACCAACTGCTATATAGTATTACCTGTTAGAGATTAACCAATAGTAGGTTTGTAACTTGTCATCCGTAGGCTCTTAAAAACTGGAAAAGGAGACCAACCTGTGTCTATATTCACTGAGAGTTCACTGAACTATGAGTAGAAATTCTCACCAGCACCTCTTTTAAAAGATGTCTTCTTGCCCCCACCCCTTATTTTCCCATTGTCTTTTAGCCCCAAACTACTAAGTGGGCTTGGTCTGGAATTTTTATTCTATATTGGACATCCGGCTCCTAGGGTGCCTCTGAGTACTTTCCTCGGATTTGAGTTGTCATTTTTAAAAGACACCCCATATCATCTGAACATGCATGTTGGACAGTATCTTGTAGTTTGCAGATCATTTCTCACATCTTTTATTATATAATTTGATGTTGACTTACTTGATTTATCTAAGACAGTCTTTCCCCAAAAAAATTCCCTAGGATTTTACATATTCTGAGGAATTTATAGTTATTTATTTATTTTTTCTTGTTATGAGTTTGGGGAAATCTAATTAACAAAAAGAAAGTTTATTTGCTGTTGGGCTCCTAAGAACTTCAGATACATTATAACATACATTATAAATATTTAAGGCAAGGAAAACATGTGCAATACTCACAGGGGAATTCCTGATCTCACAAACACCAGCTAATTATGATATATGTAGGGCCTTATCTTTGTTCTCTTTCTTCTTTGACCAGGGGCAGTTTCTATTCATCATGCCTTGAAACTGATGGTGTGGACAGTTTCTTGGGGGCTCTAAGGGAGATGACCTTTTAGAAACTTATAAAGTGTGTATGTTCAGGCTTTTGATGCTAGGGCCAGCTAGTTTTGCTGTCCCAATATGAAGATTCTCACAAGTTTGCAGTTCCTTTGGTCCCAAATCAAGTTTGTCCGTCAGGAGATCAAGCCCTAATACCAGATTTTATCTGCCCTTCAAGAATGCGGCATGAAAATCAAAACAGTAATATTGGAATCTCATACTCTACAAAGTGCCGAAGTCTTCAACCATGTATCTTGTAATTTGCTTGATACTGACTACATGGTCTTATGTATATCATCTGTATTTCTATTACAGATATGACTTCTTTTTTTTTTTAAAGAACCTTTTTCAAAGCTAGGAACATATAATACATTTCACTTCTTAAATCTCTAGTTTTGGATTGAGAACATGTACATTACTGTTCAATTTCCATTTGTTTTCCATTCCCTGGTGATATTAATTTGATTTTAACTATGTATATTACCAATCATTTTATTTCAATGTGATTCGGTGGCTTTTATATCATTACTTCCAAATACTTTTGTTTTCTTTAATTTCTGAAATTTAAATCTTTTTATTTTTTGAGTTCTAAATCTAATCTTTCAGCAATGGCTTTTAACTTAATAGTTATGAGATTTTGAGCAAGTTACCTATTGTTCCTTGTCTTTTTACCAATAAGGTTTTTTCTTTTTAACCTATTCTCTGTTTCAGTTTTCCTTAAAATGTTGATAATATGTCCTGATAGCAGTTAAAAGATTTAATATACACAAAAGCACTTAGAACATACCCTGATCCATACTACTGCCATTATGATTTTTGAATGCTTCTGGCCTTTCAATAGGAAGTGGGAGCTGGTTAGCAAGCAGCATGGAGAATATCTGTCTCGCTTGGGTACCCCTGGGCACCTGTCATGCATACCTGTCACACATGCATGCCTCTCAACTGTCCCCATCTTTTCTCTGTTTTGCTACTTTTCCTGATGCCATTGTTCCAGCTGGTTTCCCTTTCTTTCTTAGCCACTAAAAGTGTAGACAAATAACATTACTACTGAATGAAACTAAGTAAAATTTCACATATTTATTGGAGAATTACATCTTAAAATCATTTTAACAAGATAGTAGCAAGTGTTAACCTAGAATTTTCTACTATTAACATCTGTCCAGGCCTTGTATGGATGAGTCAAGTTTTCCAGCATAGCCCAGAACTCAGGAATGCATGCTTTGCTGAGCATCATGGGCAAGTGGACCTCATATCTTCCTTATCACACTTGGGTTTTTAGTAGAGAAAGTGAGGACAATGTGTTTTCTTGCTCTCTTAGATTTTTGGACATAACTTTATTTTGGGAGGAATTAGTTGGAAGTAATAAAAGTCAGGAGAAACTTTAGGATTTTCTTTGAGTATCCTGGTCATTATAGATTTTGATTTTGTGAGTAGGGTTGCTGCTTTCCTTTTTTAACATCTCACAGGTGAAATTCTGGGTAGAGAAATCGGTTTTTCCTCGGGCTTTTATTCTTTTAGAAACATTGTTTTCTCAGAAAAAAAAAATTTGCCCTTGTTTTCTCTAGAGGGAGTGGAAGTCTAAATGTCGTCCCCTTCCTCCAATTGAATCTAATAAAGGCGTAATTTTTCACCTCAGGGTAATAGTAGTATTGCTAAACGTATGGGAAATTCATCTGAATATAACTAAGGTAACAATTTAGAGCAAGGTGTTCTATTTATACATCTTAGAGTCTGAGTGCTGTCACTTATAAAGCTTGCACAGTGGAAGACATTGTTGAAATTTGTCATGCCATTGTTCCTTGACTTTTTACCAATAAGGTTTTTTCTTTTTAACTTACACAGGTTGAATGATCCTAAAATGTCTGAAACAGAGCGTCAGTCCATGGAAAGTGAGCGTGCAGACCGCAGCCTGTTTGTCCAAGAGCTCCTTCTGTCCACTTTAGTGCGCGAAGAGAGCTCGTCCTCAGACGAGGATGAACGGGGGGAGATGGCAGATTTTGGTGCTATGGGCTGTGTAGATATTATGCCTTTAGATGTTGCTTTAGAAAACCTAAATTTAAAAGAGAGTAATAAAGGAAATGAGCCTCCACCACCTCCTCTTTGATGACATCCCAATTCGCAGACAATGTCCTCTGTGCTGTATTTGCCAATGAAAGTGGACAACAACTATCTTGGGTTTGTTTGGTGATTGTAATTTCAGGTCTGTCACTCTTGTTACATTGTGTACATTCAAAAGGAAGAGAGAAAATATATATGATAATCATTTCCACTTAACTAATTTTTACTTCTAGCAGGTAAATGTAGGTAGCAGTGCAGGGGTGATCTCTGCTTCCTGTACCTTGACATGCAAAAGGCTCTCCTAATACTCCACATTCAAACTGAAGAGGAAAATTGAAATCTCTAATGAAGCTGCTGTGTGTATTTATGAATATTAATGAATAAAAACTGCTTGGATGGTTTACCTTAACTACTGCATGAGGTTTTTTGCAGCGTGCATGAGTTTTAGTGACCTTGTTATTTAAAAAATTAAATACAAGGAGTAAAACTTAAAAAACAAAGCCCAAAGCTTTCCTAAACATTATTCAATGGTTATGGAACAAAGTAGCTTTTGAATAATGTCTGCCTGAATCACCTTTCTTTGTGTGCCTCCTACTCACAAAGCCAGCTCTGCAGTGGAATCTGGGGTCGTATAGCCAGGTGTGGCGCTCCACCCTCTGTGACTGTCCTGTTGCCCTGTTAGTCATCTTACCTGTGTGGAGCCCAGCCTGACTCTTTAAGTTATCTGTAGAAGACACAACAGTAAAGCTACTGTTAGAATCTGCTGCAGGGCCGTTTGTGTGCCCTAAAAACAAATCCTGTTTATGTTTGTTTAAAAGTTTTTACTTTTTGTGGTGGTTTAAAATTTTTTTGATTGTTAAATATGTTTCATTCAGGTATAGATGAATTTCATTTATTCACTGTTCAACAAAGTTAACCTGAATTATGTTGTCTTTGTTTTTGAAATTCTCACATTCTCAATCATATTTTGTGTTATTTATGTATTTGCTTTGTAGTTTGCTGAGACAGATCAGTATCAGAGGAGCTTTGAGGATTTGCCTTCCCAGGTTGTGTCATGATATTACAACCAAATTCTTAATGCTAACTTTAGCACCTTTTATTTATTGTTTTTTTTTTTTTTCTGGCATAAAAAGTAAAGCCTTTTAATTGAATCATGCCACCTATATGCCTATATTATTAATCCTATATGTAAAAAAATGTACAGCTTTTTGGGGTTTGTTTTGGATTTGAGGGGCCGGGTTATTTTTTATTTTGTGTTTCAATTTTTGTGCATAGACTTTCACAATAGCTCCAAGGCAGGGACAGTGGGTTTGGGGGAAGGGGGGCAGTTTTTGGAATGTAAATTTAGGACTTTTAAAAAAGGTGCGCACAGCTTCTGATAAATTTATACCTAGACTTAACCTAATCATGTCTTGTTCCAGTTCTCTTTTCTCTGAGCCCTTTTCTTGGTCTCCTCTCTCTCCATCCTTGTCCTTTCCTGTCTACGTTTCTCTGTTTCTTCAACATGACAAGCATACAGACTTGAACACCCCTCCAGTGTTCTTCCGAGAACTGTGAAGTCCATGTTCATCCAAATGTACCAAAAAAGAAGTCACCCTCCATGTCTAAAAAACTGTTGCTTCTCTGAAACTTCAGACTCCAATGATTTCCAAGTATAATAGCTTTGTTTCTGTAACAAAATGTTTTGAAAGAAAAAATTTACACCAGGCTTCTTAGTTATACTAAAAGTCAAGTCCAATAGGGATTTTCTTTTTTTTTTTTTTTTTTAATTGGTTGTTTAGAAGTTTAAAATCCACTTTTCAAGCTGTGGTCTTTTCAAACACATCTTCTGCACATAAGTCACACATTTCAATAAAGCATTTTCAAGACTGTTGACCACTTGAATTTCTTTGGTGTTGTTGAATTAGCCTAACCTTTTCTCAGAGATTTTATATCTCAAATCCAGTATTTTTCTCTCTTTATGCTAAACATGGAGATCCTGATTTGTGTGAATGCAGTACTTTGGATGTGAGAAAGAAATTGCCAATTATGTGCTTTCCCTTTTCTGCACAAATTCTTGGAAAATGTAAGATCCTCCATTTTCTAATATGGATTTAGGGAACAACTGTAAGTCCATTCAGGGCAGTTTAATTTAGTTGATCAATTTAACACTTAAAAAGATCTAGAGATTCTTAAGATTCCATCTCATGTAGAATACTGTATATTATTTTTATCAGATATTTTACAAATACCTCACCTCATCCTGTATGTAATCAATAATAATGTATTATTTTAGAGTAGAAAGACATAGAATATCAATATAAAATATATTTAAGCCCTTCAAATTCTTGTGTCCTTTTTCTTTAGTTTCTGAATCAACATCATATTATTGGATGTACTACTGAATAAAAATAAATCATAGAGACTTTGATGGAGAGAAGACATAAAACGTCACTATGGTTTATTTTGGCTACACCTTCTAATTTCTGAGGACCATTTTCTGAGTTTTGAGAGGTTTTGTTTTATTGAATTTTAGTGTCTTAAGTTTGTAAATGTTCTGTGGTGCTTGTTATTTCCTATTTGGAAATAATTTTTCTGCCCAAGGTGTTCTGGTGTTCTGGAAGTAGTTTTAACTTCTTAACTCAGAGGACTCTCCCCCCAACACACCCACGCGCACGCACAAATTACACTGAACAGTGGAATTTACATAGAATGTTTGACAACTGTATTTGTTTTTGTGTGATTTATATAACGGAATATGCAGTGTATTTAAGAATCCTGCTAAACTATGTGAAGAATATCCATGGGCAATTAGAAAACCATGAAATAGCTTTCTTGAATTCCATTTACTTTCTTTCCTAAAAATTTTCCACTCTTCTAATACATACCCGTGCTTTCTTTTATGGCCACAATCATAAAATTTCTGTGGTTGGCTATAGTGAAATCTTCAGATTTAGTTGCATTGTTGTTTTAATTCACAGAATTAGAACCTAGATTTGGTAGTAATAAAATAGTGGATTTTTATTTCAGGTAAGGTAAGTTTTGTCCTTGTTGTCTCAAATGTAGTTTAGAATAGTTAGTTATATTAGTAGAAGAATAGAAGTAAGAAGAATTCATCCCATTGCTGCTCCCTCTTCCCCTCTCAATATTTCATAATATATATTTTTTCAGTAATTACTAAAAAAAATTTTAAGGTCATTAAGCCTATTAAATTTTTCTGGTCTGTGAGCCATAATTAAAAATAAACAAACCACAACCAAATAACAAAAGCTCAACAGGTTCTCAACAAGAGTTCTCACAGCAGGGCTGGGATTGTAGCTCAGTGGTGGAGCACTTGCCTCCCATGGGTGTTGTACTGAGTTCGATCCTTAGCACCACATAAAAACAAAGTTATATTGCCCCATCTACACCTTGGAGGGGGATCCCAACAGATTCTAGCTTTAGTTCCCAGGAGAAAGATTCACCCCTCTTAGCAAGTTCTCCACTTCATACATTCTACCTCCTGGCTATTAAGACAGGTACTGTCTTCAATTGTTTATAATTCTTTTAAAGGATAAATGAGGAAATTGGGTGGGGATAGGGATGGTATATGGTATGGAGAGGATAAGGTAGCATAAAAGTTTGTGAGTTTTTGTTTTTGTTTTTTGGTGGTACTGGGGATGGAAATTGGGGCCTTGCCATGCTAGGCAATCTGGATAGGCTTCCAGCAACTAAGGGGATTTACTCTGAATACAATATTGTCTGTTGTAATTGGTTGTTATTACAGCCTTGTTACACAGGTATGTCAGGAAGAAAGCTATCCACGTATAATGGAGGAGTGGATGTTAGGAGTTCAACAAATGTATCCATTTTGTAGGAAAAAGCTGCACAGCAATATGTACTACATATGAGACATTTGTTGTGTGTCTTAATTATTTGCATGTTCAGTTTTGGGGATCCATGCAGCATTGATTTCATGTGCAGTGAAATAAAATAGTGGGTATGAAATTGCCCTGGAATTCTATGCAAAAGTTGATGTATGCTGGAAAAGGTAATGGTTGTCTGGGTTCTTTCACCTGAACAATTTTAAAATATTTCCCTGATATGGGAGGAAAGGGGATGTGTGAATTAACATTACTAATTGAGGCCCTGTTTCAGTTTGGAATGGGGAGATCAGGATTGGAATGCAAGTTGGAGCAGCCTTTTGCAGTCTTCCTAGGGGTGTGTGTGTGAGAGAGAAAGAGAAATATGTGGCATTACACATGACTAATCTGTATAAATCACAGTATTCTAAAGTCAGATTTAAATTACTTTGTTTTTCAGAGCAGTGTAAAGATCTACTTGCATATGCCTATTAGCTTCAATCATGCGGAAGCAGCGTTCCTTTCTAATAAGTACTCTTGGAACTCTGGTTCCTGTAGGTTTTAAGCCCATCTCTGTCAAATAATATTCTGTAAATACCTCGGCTGCAGAATTTCTTAAGTTAAGCAACAAACTTCACATAAAAGATATGATGTTTAGGTGTGGGGTATAGATCAAAAGATTATTCTTCCAGAGAATAATATGAACCTCAAGTCCATGTTACATTTTAATCAGGGGCTATTGAGTCAGTGGTGCCTTGGTTGGGTTTGAGTTCTTAAGGTTTCTCTGAAGTCTTCAGGTTTTACAAAGTCAGTTGACCTTACAGCAACTAGTTTAAATTAAAACAAACAAAAAACCAACATGAAAAAGGACCCTTGAGTGTAAATCTGGCCACGCAGATGATGTGTGGGTGTTGATGAGTGTTTTGTGTGTTTGATTAGAAAAAACCCTGTGGGTCAAGTGTGCATAGATCGTCCAGGCTGCTCCACAGGCCTAGATGATTTCTCTTCTTACTAAGATGTTACCAGCTGGGTGTGATGGTGCACAACTATAAACTCAGTAACTCTGGGAGGCTGAGGCAAAGGATTGCAAGTTTGAGGTTAAACACAGCAGCTGAGACTAATTAAAAAATACAAGGGCGGGGAATGTGACTTAGTGTTAAAGCACACCTGAACCACAAAATCTCCAGTGCCACAAAACAAAAACCCTTCACCAGGCACAGGACATCTAGTCTGGACTGTGCTCATTACTTTGGTATAAGCTAGTATCATTTTCAACCTTCACTTTTTGCAGACATCCCCTGTAAGAGAATTCTTCAAAAACAACTTCGTAAAGGGGCCTTTCTCCCTTCACAAGTAACTAAGTCTGTTGCTTGAGATGATCAATCTGGTATGATGAGAATTCCTTTAAGTCAACTACATTAGAATGAAACTTTGAAATTCCATCTCATACGTGACACATCAGGAAACTGGCACAAAAACAAGATACCTCCCATTCTGTAAACTGGATAGAGTGCAGCTTTCAGATAGCCTGATCACACCTTGTCTATAAGGTTGACTTGAGGCAGGTGCAGTAATCTCCTTGAATGTACTGGACCAAGGAAGAAGCAAGCCTCAGTTACTGTCCCAGGGACTGAGCATACTTTGTTTATTCTTAACACTAGTCAGTGAAGCTATTCTGGCTAGTCATGAATGTATTTTATTTTGCTTATGAGAATCTCTCATGGTTAACAAATTAATTTCACCAAGAAGAACCCATTTTTTTTTTTTTTTAAACTTGCAGTTAAGTAGAAAGTGTTGAATTGCAGAAGCTTTAGCTTCTATTGGAGCTTGGCCCAGTTGGATGGTAGCTACCACATTTGCTTGCCTACTTTAGGGTTAAAACTTACTTTGGAGAATCCAGGCATGTTGACACATGCTTGTAGTCCCAGCAATTTGGGAGACTGAGGCAGGAAGATTGCTTGAGCCCAGGAATTCAAGGACAGCTTTGGCAACATAGTGAGACCCTCATCTCAGAAAAATGAACAACAAAAACACCTTTGCTTGGAGAATATCATGCTTTAGTATTTTAAATTTTCATTTAGTTGTTGTGGGAGGCCATTCTCACACGTGATTCGAGTTACCTCCCTAGCTGGGCGAGAGGCCCTTAAGACACATCTTTGTGACCAGAGCTTTCCCCACCCTTCTCAGGTCCGAGGGCTTGTCTATGTGGAGGCGTGCTTGGCCACAACTCCTGAAGACCCAATCATCTCACCTTACCTTGGGACACTGCTCCCCTTAATCTTCATTGGATGGGATTTTCCCAAGAATTTTTTGTTCCCCAATAAAAGTCCACTCCCTGGCGTGTTCTCTCTCTCTCGCTGGCCTCTTCAGTAAACCTCCCTACTCTAATAGGTAGCTTGAGGCTGGAGGTAGGAGAAGCCGTCCTGGAGCTGGTTTAAAGGTAATTAGAGTCTCTTTAATTCAAACTCCCTTTTTGGATTTGTCACGTAGCTGAACCTTCATTTATGAAGCCTATGCTGGCCTAGGGCTAAAAGTTGTCAATGGACCTTTGTTTTATTCATTAATATGCAGTGCTGATAATCAAACCCAGTGCCTCACAAATGCTAGGCAAGCACTGTGCCACTGAGCCACAGCCCTAGCCCCTATACAGTAGTATTTACATTTACAGTAGTAAATACATTCTAACAGGCTCCTACACTAATTCACACTGAATTCCTTATGTAGATTGTCTTCTATAGTATCACCTGCCTTCCCAGCTTTTCTGTTATTATCTCTATTAGTGGGCACATCATCTATAGATCGATTTTGTGTTATCCACATCACTTTCAATTTTGTTTACTGGGCTGGTAGTGCTATGCTTCAGTGACTGTATTGTGTCATCTTAAGATACAAGTAATGCTCTACCACAGACTTCATCATCTGTAGCACTGGAGTTTCAGCTATTCTGTAGTTTTAAATGTCTCCAGTTTCCTTCTCTCCACCTGTGCTTCGTTAATGCTTTCAGTGACACCTGCAGTTTTAGCTCTATTTGTTTGCAGAATTTTAGGACCCACACAAATTATGCCTTAGCACACCCATTGCAGGTTTCTGTGGCATATGGTGAGCCTCAGGGATAGAAGTGTTATCTATGTTATCAGCCCACAAGAGGACTTATTCTACCCACAGCTTCGCAGGGCAAATAAGATAGGAGGACTTGAGAAGAAACCACCCAAACTTCATAGACACGGATATTAGTCACAGCCACCCTGGGCCAGAGAGCAGGCAAGGTTTGCTTTTTAGCAAATTGTTTTTTCCTCTTCAGAGCCTCTATTGGCTTCTTTGTGTTGGTGGTGATAGTAGTGGTTTCCCCCTTTTTGAATATCCAGCTGCCTCCAGCAATTTGTAGGTTGAAAGTGATTGATGAAAATGACAAACTTTAGTATTCTAGACCAAAGTCTTTCACTTTACCTTAGGGCTAGGTGTCCCCTAAATCAAGGAGGGTAAATTGTATCACTTTCAGAGCATTTCTAACATATTTCAGTGAGTCTTAATCCTTAGTGTTGTTTTCCAAACATTGATCATTCTATGACTATAGAGATCGAGCTAAACCGTCACCTGCTAAACCCGAAAGCCACCTTGTAGATTCACTCAGGCACTTGTCCAGTGGCCCTGGATCCAGGCTTTCTTTTCACAGAGTTCCAATTTAAATTGCTGTTAGAGCCATGGAGATTGGCAGCCAAATGTGGGGTACATTGGTTGATTATGCCACCAATCTTAATTTCTGTGTGTGGTATTGGGGATTATTATTATTTTTTATTTTGAGATAAGGCCTCACTAAGTTGCCAAGGCTGACCTTGAATTTGCCTCAATCTCCAGAGTCATGTACCACTTTTCACTTCTTAATACTGCTATAAGGAAGACATACTTTGTAAGCATTTCAAGTGGAATTTAACGCAACATTTGATGAAGTATTTGTGAAGTTCTCAGTTTTGAAATGCTTATATAAATTCTGTGACCAGCCAAAACAGATGGGGGTCATAAGAAAGGAATCGGGCCAATGAAAAGAAGTGGTTAGAGAGGTTATAATGAATATGATAAGAATGGATGTGAATTTTTAGTATTAGAAATTAGAGTTCAGTTAATCATCTGGAGGTTTTTTTCTCCTATCTCAAAAGTATCCAAATCATGCCTGAACTAGGAGAAAAGTCCTGAAAAACATTTAGTAGATCACTTCAGGACAGGAATCAAATATATAGAATTCCCTGGATTAGGATTTTGCTTGCCCTAAGGGATGAAGAGTCTGTGGTAGAACATTACTTGACACAATACAGTCACTGAAGCATAGCACTACCATCCCAGTAAACAAAATTGAAAGTGATGTGGATAACACAAAGTCGATCTATAGGTGATGTGCCCACTAATAGAGATAATAACAGAAAAGCTGGGAAGGCAGGTGATACTATAGAAGACAATCTACATAAGGAATTCAGTGTGAATTAGTGTAGGAGCCTGTTAGAATGTATTTACTACTGTAAATGTAAATACTACTGTATAGGGGCTAGGGCTGTGGCTCAGTGGCACAGTGCTTGCCTAGCATTTGTGAGGCACTGGATTTGATTCTCAACTCTGCATATAAATGAATAAAACAAAGGTCCATTGACGAGTAAATGAAAATTTAAAATACTAAAGCATGATGGTGTTCTTTGATGAATGGTAGAATTTCAAATTCATGGCTGGGATTAAGAGATGTAGAGTTTCATGTCAAGGGCAGTGGATGGGTCTAGAAATCAAGTTGGGTTAACTGTGAAGTTTAGGGAAAACCTGGAGAATGGAGTTAATGCCCAGAGTTAAAAAGGTCTAACTGCCCTTTGAACACAGAAATTCCTACAGAAGCACTTCTATTACTACACCCATGCAGAGCAGGGGGAAGGTGAGAGCAGTGACTACAAGCACAGATTACAGTTTCAATTGTGGATCTACTAGCTGATTTGTCCAAATTAATTATCCTTAGTTAAAGAGGGTGCCTCTTGTCTCATTGTAAATGGAGCTAATAATAGTATTGAATAATGTACTACTACAGTTCTCAGGTGGAAGCAACTTTAAAAAAAATGGCAGTAATTATCTGAAAATAGCCAACATAGCAGGGACCCCAATGATGGCCAGTGAAAAGGATGGGATTTGCATGGAAGCAGAGAAGACGGAGCCACATACAGTTGTGCAAACATGATTCATTCATTCAATTAGACCCACTTTCTTCAAACATTTGCACATAGTTCTGGTGAAGCTTGCTGTGAAGGTCAGTAATCTGATAAAAATCATAAAAGCTCAAGATTCTTATCTGAAGAGTTTAAAGTGTTGGGGAGGGAGGTGTCATTTTAGGTCGGGTAACTATAGGTATCAAACAATGAAGACTGACCAAGGACTTCCTATGGATTCTGCTATGTTTTGTGTTAGTTTTTTGAGCACTTACTAAGTGCCAGACATTGTTCTAGGCACTTGGGATTCCATAGTGAATAAACTATAGATATTCCCAGCTCAATAAATAGCACAGTAGGTTTGGTCCCCCGCACCACCGTAAATAGGTAGGTAGATGATAATAGCACAGCTTTTCCTTTCTTCCAGTTGTTTAGGCCCAAACTTGTTAGGGTCATTTTTCACTCTTCTTTTATCACACCTCACATCCATTTCATCAGATAATCCTGTTTGCTATGTTTCCATAACTTCCACAGGAACTGAACATTCTCATCATTTCCATCATTGCCCCTGGCATAGGCCCCCTTCTTCTCCTCCAAGAACTTGCCATCATCTCCTGCTGGCAGCCCTGCTCTGTCTTTGACCCTCCATGTCTTCTCAACACAGTAGTGGGGTGACCTTGTTAGAACTCAGGTAAGAGCCTATTACTGTGCCTTAAATCTTTCTACTGGCTCCCATCTGTCTCAGAGTAGAGACCAGAGCCCTCACCATGGCACCAGGGATCTGCAGGACATGGTTCTCATTTATTTTCTGTGCTCATCCCCTCTACCCTGGCCTCAATGGCCACCTTATTCCTCAGGCATGTCACAACTTGGGAATATTTTTGCTTTTGAAATACGGTTCTTAGAAGGTCCATATCCTTTCACCTCATTTTATTTATCAGTGAGACTTTTCTGTTGTCCCATTTAAAACAGTGATCCCATGCCTACCCCTGCACTCCCTACCCTCTTCCCTACTTTATTGTTTCTCCATAATTCATATCACTGTCTGATCACACATCCCACAAATACCAGTTACACGAGGGCACAGCTCTCTATTATTCATCACTGTATTTCCGTGTGTTATAACAATGCTTGACAAATAGTAGGTACTCCATATTTATAGGATGAAATAGTTAATATTGTGAGCCAGGCTATGTTAAAGAGTGCTTTTTTATTATTTAAAAGTCTGTGCTGATAATAAAGTACATACTCAGTCATGTGGAAAGTTTGGTAGTTTTTGAAAACATTGAACATTAACTATATGATCCAGCAATTTCACTCCTAGGGATACACAAGAGCATTGAAAACATATATTCACATAAAACCTCACATGACTGTTCAGAGAAGAATTATTAATAAAGAACCCTTGAATCATACACTTTAAAATGGTAAATTTTATGTAAAGTTTATCTAAAAATATCTGTGGTAGGTACTCTTAGTATCTCTGTTTCACAGATGATGAAACTAAGTTCAGGGAACCCATGGTGCCTAGCAACCTGGCATGTCTCTGCAGAGGTGGCATAGAGAGAGCTTGGCCATGGTCAGGACATGTGACTCCTATGGTGGAGAAGCTGAGCAGCCTTGTGTAATAAGGTGCTTTCTCACCTGCCTCCTTGACATCAGAACCTGCTGTGAGCCCTGTTCTCATCTGCCTTCATGGTTTCTGTCAAGTGCAATACTTTCTAGCTCTGCTCAACTCCACAAGACATCTCTATAGGCTCCAGGAGGTCTGAAACTCTGCTTGGTCACAGTTGGTGGTTGGCTCCCATACAGCAGAGACACTCACTGCCAGTGCCATCTGTTGTTTAGACCCTCAGCTCAGTGTCATCCTTCAGGACTTAGAGACACAGAGAGCTGACACTATACTTACTTTGCTTTTGTTTTCTGTTTTTTTGTTACAGTACAATCTGTGAAAGTAAGACTGCCATCCTGGAACTGCAGGGGCAATCCTTGTAACTGAGATAGCCACAGTACTGCTGCTTTGGCAATGTGTAATGGTAAGATGCAGAGAAGAAATAAATATTCCCAGGTCCTACCACTGCTGGAGCTGGGAACATGTCCCAAGTAGTCTGACTCAAGTTAGACAAAGTAAAATCCATTTGGAATGTTATCTGATAGTAACTTAAAATGAAGACAATTCTAGAAAACACAGGATTTTTAAAAAATGGTCTCTTACCTCTTCAAAATGTCTGCTTTATCTTTAAAAGAACTCAGAAGTGGGTAGGGAAGACAGTAGTCCTTGAGGAAATTTCTGGATTGGATACTTCAGGAAGTGACCTGATATCTTAGAAACACTGGTCTAAGAACACACATAAACTTTTGCAGGATTAGAAATCAAACTGGTAGTCTTTAAATTTCCACTGTAGTGGCAGGAAGGCAGGAATTCTTCCCTCATGGACACTTTGAGACATGGCACTGCACACAACCCTTCACCTACCATTCTAATTTTCCAGTGCCTCTTCTGTCCTCAAAATGAACAAGTTGGCTAATTCCTGGACACCAGAGTCAACTTATCCTGAGAAGTTTTCGCTTGTGCTTGCCGTCTAGGAGACCACTTCAGCAGATGGGAGATACGCAGGCATGGGGTGATCTCCCCTCCTTGTTCTGTGGGGGTCGGGGACAGCCATCATGAAGCAGTTCCATGTTGTAAAAGGCTGGATTAATGACACAGGACCATGTCTGGGAAGGACCAGACCTGGGAACAAATCCCAGCCTAGGCTCTGGCTGCTCTTAAAGGTTGCAGCAGCTCAAGTCGGAGCCTCGCTCTCCTGCCCTGTGAGTCTTGGCTAGCTTTATGAACAGAAATTATGTCTTTACAAGTAGCTTGAAAAGGATATGGCCTCATGTCAATTTTTAATATTTTCCACTTACTACTTAAGGCAAAGTTATAAGGATAATGGATGCTACCCCATTTTAAAGAGGAAAGACTGAGAATGACACTGAGCATGGCAGTACCATAGCTAAAGTTTATTAGGCCTTTAGTTTGATCCAGAATTTTTGGTGTATTATTGTATTTAATAATTTCAATTAACCTGGTGTCATCCAGTTTTGGAAAGAATGCAGATGAGGCCCAGGAGTGATAAGGATTCTGTCCCAAGGCATAGATTGCTGTCTGAGGACAATAGAAATGTGTTTTCCACCAAGATGAGTGTCTTTACAGTTTGGGACCAAACACAGATGAAGTTCAGAATGTGGCCACGTGGGGGCAGTGGATCAATGTGAAATGGAAAAGCAATCCCCTTTTCAACCCTCTATTTTGTAGGTTTCCCAGGCAATTGATGGAACTGGGTAAAAATGTGATTCTGGGATCAGACTGCCTGGTTCTGAAGCCATCTGTGTTATTTACTGGACATGTGATCTAAGGGAAATATTTACTATTCTTGTTTGCCCTCCTTTGACCATGTCCCCTCCTCTCAGTGTGGGTTATTCAGCAATGAGGGTTAAGACTATAAGAAACAGAGAGTGTGTGTCAGGGCTTAACTGCTGGAACCAAGGGATTGCAATGACCAGAATGAACAGCAAGAATGGAATAGCAGTTCAGAGTCAGGTCAGAAGAGAGTTGTAAAGATGGTTGTTCATAGCACGTGGCATAATGAGAGACAAATTAGTTGATTAGTGAACAAAGGTTCTACTCACATTGGATGATTCAAAGAAATTGAGGATGGATATTGATATGCTGAGAATAGTTGCCCCAGTGAATTTATTTTGATTTCCCTGAATTCATAATCATCACTTGCTATATCTCTTCTGTTTTCTTTCTGTTCAAATTTGAACATTGTAAAATTTTAAATACTTCTTATCATATTTTGTTTTTCTCCATATTTTTGGTGTATTATAGTTAAACATAATAGTGGGACATACTGTTCTAAATTTATACATGCCCATGATATCACAACATAGTATGGAGAGTATCATTCCCCAGTATTCCTCCTTTCACTCTCCTCCTGCTTCCTCCTGGTTCCTCCTATTTCCCCTTCCCTTGGTTTTCATAAGATCTCCTCCCCCTAACTTTATTTTCCTTTTTCCTCTCTAGCTTCCACATATGAGAGAAAATATACAACCTTTGACTTTTCTGAGTTTGACTTATTTCACTTACATAATGTTCTCAAGTTTTATTTATTTTCCTGCAAATGTCATTTCTTTCTCTTTATGGCTGAATAAAACTTTATTGTGTGTGTGTGTGTGTGTGTGTGTGTGTGTGTGTATACACACACCACATTTTCTTTATCCACTGATGGACACCTCAGTTGGTTCTACATTTATTCTTTGGGATAAAAACTAAGGAGTGGCATACCTGGGTTATATGTTGGTTCCATTTTTCATCTTTTCTGGAAACTTCATACTGATTTCTATAGTGATTGCACTAATTTACAATCTCACCAAAAGTGTAAAAATGTTCCTTTTTCTCCACATCCTCACTGGTATCTATTATTATTTGTATTCTTAATGACTGACATTCTGAATGGAGTGAAATGAAATTGCAGTATAATTTTGATTTGCATTTCTCTAATTGCTAATAATATTGAAAATTTCTTATATGTTTGCTGGCTATTTGTATTTCTTCTTTTGAGAAGTGTTTGTTTAGTTAATTTGTCCATTTATTAATTGGGTTATTAATTAAATTGTCTATTATTGGGTATTAAGTTTTTGAGTTATTTATATATTCTAGATATTAATTTTCTGTCATAAAAGTAGTTAGTAAAGATTCTTCTCCCATTCTATAGGTTCTTGTTTCCTTTTTCTGGGCAGAGACTTCAAAAATTTATTTTTCTTTTTTGGAACCAGGGATGGAACCCAGGGATGCTTAGCCACTGAGCCACTTCCCCAGCCTTTTTTTGTATTTTCTTTAGAGACAGGATCTCACTGAGTTGCTTAGGCCCTCACTAAGTTGCTGAAGCTGGATTTGAACTCAAGATCCTCCTACCTCAGCCTCCGGAGCAACTGGGATTACAGGTGTGCACCACCCTGCCCAGCTAGAGACTTAGTTTTGATAACATCTCATTTATTAACTCTGTTCATTTCCCCCTAAACTTTAGGGATCTATTGAGAAAATCATTGCCTGTGTATATATGTTGGAGTGTTGATACTACATTTTCTTATAGGAGTTGTGT
Organism: Urocitellus parryii; assembly: GCF_045843805.1. Classification (NCBI taxonomy): domain Eukaryota; kingdom Metazoa; phylum Chordata; class Mammalia; order Rodentia; family Sciuridae; genus Urocitellus; species Urocitellus parryii. Next base: position 103,375,468 of record NC_135542.1, read on the forward strand.
CATTTCTCATCTAATTCCTATGTCTTTGATCCATTTAGAGTTAACTTTTATGCGGGTGAATGATAAGATCTAGTTCCATTCTTATATGTAGATAACCAATTTTCCCAGAACCAGTTATTTAAAAGGCTATCTTTTCTCTAATGTATGTTTAGGCATATTTGTCAAGGATCAGATGACTGTAGATGTGTTGGTTTGCCTCTGTTTCTTCTATTCTCTTCTATTGGCCTATGTGTCTATTTTTATGCCACTATAGTGCAGTTTTTATAATTATAGCTCTGCAGTATAATTTGAAGTCAGGTATTGTGATGCTTCTATCATTGCTCTTTTGGCTTAGAGTTGCTTTGGCTATTCTGCATCTTTTATTCTTCCAAACGTATTTTAGGACTTTTTTTTTTTTTTTTTTTTTTTTTTTTTTTTTTAGTTTTATAACGAATGTCATTGGTACTTTGATGGGGATTGCATTGAGTTTGTATATTGCTTTTGGTAGTATGGCCATTTGAACAATATTAATTTCATCTACCCATGAGAATGGGAGTTCTTTAATTTCTTTCTTTTCAATGTTCTATAGTTTTCATCATAGGTGTCTTTTACTTCCTTGGTTAGATTTATTTTCTTGATTTCTTTCTCAGTAGGTTTATTTTTTTATATAGGGTAGCTATTGATTTTTGTATGTTGATTTTGTAGGCTGCTACTTTGCTGAATTTGTTTATTAGCTCTAGTAGTATTTTGGTGGAGCTTTTTGGATCATCTAAGTACAGGATCATATAATTGGCAAACAGTGATAGTTTGACTTCTTTATTTCCAATTTTTGTCCCTTTCATTTCCCTCTCTTGCCTAATTGCTCTTGCTAGGAATTCTAGCATGACATTAAATGAGAGTAGTGAGAGTGGACATTATTGTTATGTTCCAGATTTTAAAGGAAATGCTTTCAGTTTTTCCTCATTTACTATAATGTTGACTTTGAGTTTATCATATATAACCTTCATAATGTTGAGGTTCTTTCCTTCTATCCCTAGTTTCTTCAGTGTTTTTATCATAAATGAATGCTGAATTTTTCAAACTTTCTCTGAATCTATTGACTAATTTTTGATTTTAAATTTATTTGTTGATTTATTCATGTTAAACCATTCTCAGGGATGCAACCCTGTGATAGAACCAACTTGGTCATGTAGTATAGCCTTCTTAATGTTGTTGAATATCATTTGTTAATATTTCATTAAGTATTTTTGCATCTAAGTTAATCAGGCATATTGGTCTGTAGTTTTCTTTTGTAACATTTTTACTTGTTCTTTTTTAGTTATACATGCCAATAGAATATATTTTGACATATCATATATATATGGAATAAAACTTCCTATTTTTGCGGTTGTATATGATGTGGAGTTACACTGGTCGTGTATTCATATATGAACATAGAAAAGTTATGTTTGGTTCATTCTACTATCTTTCCTATTCCCATCCCCCATTCCTTTCTTCATTCCCATTTGTCTAATCAAATGAACTTCTAATCTCCCCTCCAACACACACACACAAACACTTACTGTGAGTTAGCATCCACATATGAGAGAGAACATTTGGCCTTTGGATTTGGGGGATTGGCTTGTGTAACTTAACATGAGAATCTCCAGTTCCATCCATTTACTAGTAAATACCATAATTTTATTCTTCTTTATGGCTGAGTAATATTCCATTGTTTATATGTACCACATTTTCTTTATCCATTTATCTTTTAAAGGGCATCTAGCTTGGTTGTATAGCTTAGCTATTGTAAATTGAGCTGCTATAAACATTTGATTTGGCCATGTCACTGTAGTTTGCTGATTTTAAGTCCTTTGGATATATGCCAAGGAGTGGGATAACCGGGTCAAATAGTGGTTCTATTCCAAGTTTTCTGAGGAATCCCCACACTGTTTTCCATAGTGGTAGCACTGATTTGCAGCCCCATCAGCAATGTATTAGCGTGCCTTTTCCCTCGCCAACATTAATTGTCACTTGTATTCTTGATAATTGCTATTCTGGCTCTGGTGAGATGAAATCTCAGTGTAGTTTTAATTTACATTTCTCTAATTACTAGAGAAGTTGAAACTCATTTGTTATATATTTAAACTTGTTGACCATTTGTATTTCTTTTTCTGTGAATGCCTGTTCAGTTCCTTTGCCCTTTTTTTGATTGGTCTATATTATTATTATTATTATTTTGTTAAGTTTTTTATATATTCTGGAGATTAATTCTCTATCTGAGGTGCAGATAGAATTAAGAATTAGAATTAAGATTAATTCTCTATCTGAGGTGCAGATAGAATTAAGCCATTCCATAGGCTTTCTCTTTACATTCTTGATTGTTTGCTTTTTATATGTAGCCACTCATACCTATAAACTTTCTTCCTAGAACTGCTTTCATAGTGTTTCAGAGGTTCTGGTATGTTGTGTGATTATTTTTTTTAGTTGTAGTTGGACACAGTACCTATATTTGACTTATTTACTTTTATGTGGTGCTGAGGATCAAACCCATAGCCTTATACATTCTAGGTGAGCACTCTACCGCTGAGCCACAACCCTAACCTGACTATTCTTTTTTGATTCTAAGAATTTTTAAATTTCTGTCATGATTTCTTCGATCATTTATTCTTCATTAAAAGCTATTTGTTCAATCTCCAAGTATTTACACAGTTTCTGTCATACTTTTTGTTCTTGATATCTAGTTTTTATTTCATTATGATCTGATAAGATGCAAGGAATTATGTTATTTTGTATTTGTTAAGAGGGGTTTTTATTTCTAAAATATGGTCTATTTTGGAGAAAATTCTATAAATTGCTGAGAAGAAAGTGTAATTCAGCTGTTGTTGGATGAAATACTTTACAGATATCTAGTAAGTCCATTTGATTTGTGAAATTTTTCAGATTCAGAGTCTTTACTGAGTTTATATCTTGATGACTTATCTATTGGTGAGAGAGATGTGTTAAAATTGCTCAGTATTATTGTACAGGGGTCTATCTGAGTCTAAATCAATTAGTGTCTGTTTTATGTAATTGGCTACCTATTTGGGGAAAAATATTTTATTATCATTATATCTTCTTGTTGAATTGTTCCCTTTATTAGTATGAAGTGACCTTATTTATCTCTTCTGATTTACTTTGGCTTGAAATCTTTGTCAGATATGGAAGTAGCTACTTCTGCTTGTTTTCAGATTGCATTTGCATGATATATAAATTTACATCTTTTGACTTTCATCCTTTTTGCCTGTGGGGTGAGTATTTTGCAAATGGCATATAGTTTTTTAAAAAAATCAATTCCTATGCCTGAGTTTCTATTTCTTCTTCAATTCTAAAAATTGAAGTATATCCAGTTTGCTGAATATAGCAACCTTTGCTGACCTTTCTTGGAACATATTCAAAGGCCTCATGCATTCTAGAGTTTTACAGAGAAATCAAAAGTAATTTTGATTGCCTTGTCTTTAATACAAATTTCTTCTACTTATTCATTTTGTAATGAAAATTTTACTTGTTATTTTTAGATATACATGATAGAAGAGTGTATTTTGACATTATACATATATGGAGTATAATTTAATTCTAATTAGAATCCCATTATTGTGGTTGTATATGCTGTGGAGTTTCAATGGTGCTGTATTCATACATGAACATAGGAAAATTATGTCTGATTCATTTCACTGTCTTTCCTATTCCCAATCCCCTTCCCTTCCCTTCATTGCCCTTTGTCTAATCCAGTGAACCTCTATTCTTCTCTTCTATTCTTATCCCTTGTTGTGTGTTAACATCTGCATATCAGAGAGAACATTTGAACTTATGCTTTCTGGGATTGGTTTATTTCACTTAGTATGATAGCCTCCATATCCATCCATTTGCTTGCAAATATCATGAAGTCATTCTCTTTTTTTATTTTTAGTTGTAGTTGTCACAATATCTTTATTTTATTTATTCATTTATACATTGTGCTAAGAATTGAGAATCGAACCCAGGGCCTCGCACGTGCTAGGCGAGTGCTCTACTGCTGAGCCACAACCCCAGCCCCAAGTCATTCTCTTTTATGGCTGAGTAATAATATTTCCTTGTGTATATGTACACATATTTTCTTTATCCATTCCTCTATAGAAGGGCAGCTTGATTGGTTATATAGCTTAGCTATTGTAAATTAAGCTGCTATATACATTGATGTGACTGCATCACTGAACTATGCTGATTTTAACTCCTTTGGATATATACCAAGGAAATGTATAACTGGGTCATATGGTGGTTCCATTCCTAGTTTTTGAGGAATCCCCATACTGATTTCCTGAGTTGTTGCAACAATTTGCAATCCCACCAGCAGCATATGAGTATAACAATTCTCCCACATCCTCACCAACATTTATTGTTGCTTGTATTCTTTTTTAAAAAAAAGAAATTTATTTATTTATTTGTTTGTTGTTTGGGTGCCAGAGATTGAACTCAGGGGCACTCCACCACTGAGCACATCCCCAGCCCTATTTTGTATTTTATTTAGAGACAGGGTCTCACTGAGTTGCTTAGCACCTCACCATTGCTGAGGTTGTCTTTGAACTCTTGATCCTCCTGTCTCAGCCTCTGGAGCTCCTGGGATACAGGCATGAGCCATGGTGCCCAACAGTTACTTGTATTCTTGATAATTGCCATTCTGGCTAGAGTGAGATGGAAAGTCAGTGTAGTTTTAATTTGCATTTTTCTTTTTGTTAGTGATGCTGAACATTTTTTCATATATTTGTTTACTAATCATATTTCATCTTCTGTGAAGTGCCTGTTCAGTTCCTTTGCCCATTTATTGAACTTCTATTCTTCTCTTCTAAGTGTTTTTGAGTTCTTTATATCATCTGGAGATTAATGCTTTATCTGAGATGCAGGGGAAAGATTTGCTCCCATTTATTTGTTGTTTTAGTACTAAGTTTTTTGAGTTCTTTATATAACCTGAAGATTAATGCTTTATCTGAGATGCAGAGGCCTGATTTGCTCCCATTCTGTAGGCTCTTTTTTCACATTCTTGATTCTTTCCTTTGCTGTGAGGAAGCTTTTAAGTTTGATACTATCCCATTTATTGATTCCTTATTTTACTTCTTGCACTTTAAATGTCTGGTTGAGGAATTCAGTTCTTAAGTTGACATGATGGAGAATCAGGCTTACTTTTTCTTCAGTAGGTACAATGCCTAGGTCCTTGAGCCACTTTTAGAGTTTTGTGCAGGGTAAGAGATAGGGATTAAATTTTATTCTATTACATATGGATTTCCAGTTTTCCCAGTACCATTTATTAAAGAGGCTACATTTTTTTTTCCAATGCATGTTTATTGTACCTTTGTCTAGTATGAGATGACTGTGTTTATGGGGTCTTGTCTTTGTGTCTTCTATTCTGTTCCATTGATTATCATGTCTTTTTTGTGCCATGCCATTTTTGTTATGATAGGCTCTGTAGTATAGTTTAAGGTCCAGTATTGTGATGCCTCCTGCTTCACTTTTCTCACTGAGGATTGCTGTGGCCATTCTGGGCCTCTTATTTTTCCAAATAAATTTTATGACTGCTTTTTTTTTGCTAGGAAGAATGTCAATGGAATTTTAATAGGAATTGCATTTAATCTGTATAGCACTTTTGGTAGTATGGCCATTTTGGCAATATTAATTCTGCCTGTCCAAGTACATGGGAGATCTTTTCATCTTCTGAGGTTTTCTTCAATTTCTTTCTTTAGCATTCTATAGTTTTCATTGTAGAGATTTTTAGCCTCTTTTGTTAGTATTTTATATTTTTTGAGGCTATTATGAATGTGATGGTTTTACTAATTTTAAATTCAGCTGATTCATTGTTGAGAGTATAGGAATGTAAGTGATTTATGGGTGTTAATTTTGTATTCTGCTAATTTGCTGGATTCATTTATGAGTTCTAGAAGTTTTCTGGTGGAATTTTATTGGGTCTTCTACATACAGGATCATGTCATTGTCAAAGCAGAGATGGTTTGAGCTTTTCTTTTTCTATTTGTATCCCTTTAATTTCTTAATTCCATTTAATTGCTCTAGCTAGAGTTTCCAGGACTGTGTTGAATAGAAGTAGTAAAATAAGGCATCTCTGTCTTGGTCTCATTTTTAGAGGGAATGCTTTCAATTTTTCTCCATTTAGAATGATGTTGGCCTTGGATTTAACATATATAGTTTTATAATGTTGAGGTGTGTTTCTACTATCTCTTGTATTTCTAGTGTTTTGAACATAAATGGATGCTGAATTTTGTCAAATGCTTTTTCTGCATATATTGAGATAATCATGTGATTCTTTAAGTCTACTGATGTGATGAATTACATTTATTGATTTCCATATGCTGAACCAACCTTGCTTCCCTGAGATAAACCCCACTTTATCATGGTACACTATCTTTTTAATATGTTCTTGTTTGTGATTTGTCAGTATTTTATTAAAAATTTTTTCATCAATGTATATCAGTAATATTGGTCTGAAATTTTCTTTCCTTGATGTGTCTTTGTCTGGTTTTCATATCAAGATGATACTAGCTTCATAAAATGAGTTTGGATGGTTCCCACCTTTTCTATTTCATGGACTATTTTGAGGAGGATTGGTGTTAGTTCTTTTTTGAAGGTCTCCTAGAACTACTCTAAGAATCCATCTGGTTCAGGGCTTTTCTCTATTGGTAGGTTTCAGATGGCATCTTCAATTTTATTGCTTGAAATTGATCTTTTATATTTTCTATGCCTTCCTGATTCAATCTGGGTAGGTCATATGTCTCTAGAAATTTGTCTTAAGATTTTCTATTTTATTAGAGTATAAATTTTCAAAATAGTCTCTGATTATCATCTGTATTTCATTAGTGTCCATTGTGATATTTCCTTTTTCATCACAAATTTTAGTAATTTGAGTTTTCTTTCTCTTTTTCTTCATTAGCTTTTCTAAGGGTTTATCAACTTGGTCTGAAATTTATTTTTTCAAAGAACCAACTTTTGTTTTTATGTATTTTGGGGATTTTTTTGTTTCAAATTCATTAATTTTAACTAGTTCCTGTATTTTACTGTTTTTTTGGTGCCAATTTGTTGTTATTTTTCAAGGGCTTTGAGATGTAATGTTAAGTCATTTATTTAGTAACTTTCTATTCTTTTAACAAATAAGCAGTGTAATGAACTTTTCTCTTATAACTGCTTTCATAGTGTCCCATACATTATGAAATTGCTATTCTCATTTACCTCTAAGTATTCTAAGATCATGATCTTGCTATTCTCATTTACCTCTAAGTATTCTTTTTTTTTAGTGTTGCTATTCTCACTTACCTCTAAGTATTCTCTTTTTCATTCATTTTTGCTTCTGCTATCTATTGGTCATTCAATTGACTATTTATTAGTCTCCAGATGTTAGAGTAGTTTCTATTTTTGATTTTATAATCCATTTCTAATTTTATTCCATTATGGCTTACAGAACAGAAGGTATTATCTCTATTTTTTTTGTATTTGCTAAAAGTTGCTTGGTGGCCTAAGATATGGTCTATCTTAGAGGAGGATCCATGTGCTGCTGAGAAGAAAGTATATTCAGTCATCTTTTGTACCTCACAGTTTAGGGGGGAGATAAATATACAACAACCAATGTAAATATATAGCATTAAACTAAACAATTCCTTCCATGACATTTACAATGTTAATTGTCACAGTGAACAGAAATATATGGTCAGTTATTGCTCACATTAAAAACAGTACACGAATTGGGTATCAAAATACTTTATATACAAACAGAGATATGAAAAATCGTGGTATATATGTGTAATAAAAATTGTAATGCATTCTGCTGTCATTTATTTTTTTAATCAATAAAAAACAGTAAGTTTGAAAAGTTTTACAATTTTGAATGGTGAACATGGAGAGAATAGAAGAGATATAGAGAGATAATTATGAGGGAGGAGGAAAGAAAACACAAGTAAAAAAATAAGGGAGCTTGAAAGAGAGAATAATAGAATTTGGCTGTTAGAAAAAAAAGAGAAAGAATTAAGAAAAACTGATAAGTGAGAGAAAAAGAAAAATACATATTAAATCAAAAATAAAAACAAAAAGCATAAAAAACAATAAGAAAACAAAAATATACTTATCAACATCTTACCCGTCAAAATTCTGAGCCATGGAAGTTGCCTTCAAAAAGTGCTAGAAATGAGAAAAAAGAGACAAATGATGTGTCCATGAAACATTCAGCTCACAATTAAACAGAGAAAGGAAAAAAAGTTCTCAATGAAAAGTTAAAGAATTGTTTCTGTTAGAGTTCAAAAAATTCTTGGCATCTCTTCTCAGCAGTGGTTAGCTGCATGGGGTGGAGTGTGATATCTGCTTCACCCTCTGGATGGGGTTTCTGGAGTGTGAAAGGAGATCATGCAGGCAGAGCTCCTAGAGACTAGGTTGAGCCCTAGGTAATTTCCAGGTTCTTTGTTGAGCAGTGATTGGTGTGAAGATTTTAAATCAGTGCACCTTCAGAGTCCAGTGGTTACCAGTCCATGCTGGGAGACCCTGGGTTCCATTCATGTGGCAGAGCAGCCAATCCTTTGTTCCCTTGGTCACCTGCAGACTTTGCATTTCCTAGTCTCCAAACTCAATCACTCCTGTCCTGCTCTTTCAAATTCTAGGCCAAGCTTGTCCTTCCCATCTGATCATGGAAGTGGCCAGATTGTAGGAGGAGTCAGAGGAGCTCGGTGGGTTTCTGTAACCTCTATTCTCCTGTGTAAACTCCTATCTGCATCTGACCATATCCTGGTTACTTAGGCACACTCTATGCTGTGAAGTGTATATTTGTCATACCCATTTTGGGTCTAGGTCAGGTTTGCCAGAAATCAGTCCCCACAGCTGTCATCCACTGCTTCACAGAGGCAGAATGGCTCCTTTCTCCTGTGTGCAGGCAACTGGGAGAGACATAGTACCTCTCCCACACAAGGATAATGTGCATCATGCCTTTCAGCTTAGTCTGGCAGTGTTTGATCTCTGATCTCTCCATACTCAAACACAGGGCAAGCCTCCTAAAAATGCAGGTTTCTTTAATTCCTTTATCCTTTGCTTGCAGAGGAACCACTCCAGCTGGCACTAGTGGTGGCCGCAATGTCATTGTGGATCTCTTCCTTATTTTATTTTATCTTACCCCCTGAGTCCCCAATCTGCTTTGGATGTTCAGAATTAATTACCAGGAAAGTTTTCTGTTTATATTTTTTTCCACCCACCTTGCTGAGAAGCTGCTTATCTGCTTTCTTGGTTTAATGCCTTAGAGCAGCCAGGAAAGTGACCTCCTCTATTCTATGTGTCATGGAGAGATTCTTTACTTGATCTTGTTTATATCAGATTCCGAATGCCTCTTATTTCTGGATGTCTACAACATTGTCAAGGTTTGAAAAAATTTCTGTTATTATTTTCCTGAAGAGGTTATTCATAGCATTAGCCTGCCTCTCACAACCCTCTTCAATTCTAATAATTTTTTTAAAAAATTTTAGTTGTAGTTGGACACAATACCTTTAATTAATTAATTAATTAATTTGTATGTGGTGCTGAGGATCAAACCTAGCACCTTTCATGTGCTAGGCAAGCACTCTACTGCTGGGCCACAGTTCCTCTAATAATTCTTAAATTTGGTCTTTTAATGCTGTTTCAAATTTCTTATATATTCTGGTTACTTTTTTTTTCTTTAATACTGCCTGAATATTCAAGATACCACTTTGTTTTCCAACTCTGAAATTATATCTTCAGCCTGTTCTACTCTATTAAACAGACTTTAAACTGAATTTTAAAATTTTATTTATTGTGTTTTTAACTTCCAAGATTTCTGCTTCATCTTTTCAATATATTTTATTGAATATCTCTTATTAAAATCAATATCTCTTATTAAAATCTCATAATATCCCATATTGACTTCTTTATTTCATTCATTTTTTTTCTGTGTTCTCTTGGAATTCATTGATCATTTTTTTTCTTTATCTAATATTTCATATAATTTACTGTCTTTGGAGTCATTTGCTGATTAATTACAAACTTTAGGAGGTGTTGTTTTATTTTTTAAATATTTCTTATATTCCTGTGCTGGGTTTTATGTATATGTTGGTATTGATTTTCTTTCAGTCATATGTATGGACCTTTTTAAGGCACAGACTTCTCTTGACAAAGTTTTCTGTGATATCAGGTAGTCATAAAATTTTCAACATATTTCCAAGTGGGTTTTGTACCATGGTTTCTCTGCTAATTCTTTGGAACTATTGTATTTGATACAGTGCTTGTTGTGTCAAAGCTTGAGGATTTTACTTTCCATGTAGGCCTCAAAAGAGTAGGATCCTTCTTGTAGAGCTGGCAATTGTGTTGTACACAATAGGGAAAGTGGGGTATACCTGTGGTTGCTGTTATTCACTCAATTGCTCTGTAAATTCTAAAAGGGTATAGATGTCATCTAGAATGAGACCCATCATAGGTGTTTTCCCCATAGTCTTTGTGTTAATTCTTTCTCTTTTTGCTATAAGAAGTCAGTGTCCATTCATGAGACCTGAGGTCTTCCTTCCTAGGCATTATAATTTAAGGCCTGATGATTAGAGGTTTTTGACTTTTTATTCTTTGTGTTGATGTGATTGTGGAGCAAGGTGCACTATCTCTTGGTTCAGCAGCAGTCTTTATTCTGTGAACTTGAGATTCCAAGTAGATTACTAATCCTCAGAGAAAAGTGGGAAACAAACAATAGTAACAACAAACACAAAAAATATACAGCATTAAGATAAATAACCAGTGTCTACTATGACATCTGTGGCACTAATTAACACAAACAGAAATGTGGGGTCAACAATTGCCAATGGCAAAAGCAATAAATAGCTGTGAATTGGATCTGGCATTAAGTAAACAGCAGGTTTCAACAGCACCATTCACAGTATGATTAACTACAACACCATATTTCAACATATTTCCAAGTGGGTTTTGTACCATGTTTTCTCTGCTAATTCTTTGCAACAACAAACAGAAATCATACAAACTAAATAATTCTAAAAGCTGGTAAAAATACAGTTCGTTAAGAGAAAAAAATTTCAAGAAGATTCAACATGATATATTACAGGAGGGCTACATTTCCCTTTAATCTGTGGCTTGGGATACAAGCAGTAGGAGTACTGTTTCTCAGTGAGGTGCATAAAAGAGGAAATTCACTAAAATTCAATATCAGACATTAAAGTCCTTTATAGACTCAAAAATCTAGGTCCATTGAACAAAGAACAAGAATAAGTAAATTGGCACCAAGCTTATGGCAGCAGAAGTGATGCTGGTTAACCATAGAGGGGAGGGAAAACACATAGAGAGGAACACAATGGATATATTTGGCATGGAAATACAAAAGGCTGAATGTACTCTCTGATATGTAGATACTGACTCACAATTGCAGGTGGGGTAGAAGTTCATTGTATTAGACAAAGTGGAATTAAGGGAAGAGGTTGGGGATAGGAAAGACAGTAGAATGAACTGGATTTAATTTTCTTATGTTCATACATGAATACATAACCAGTGAAACTCCACACCATGTATAACCACAGGAAAGGGATCCTAATTAGAATAAGTTTTACCCCATATATGTATAATATGTCAAAGTACACTCTACTGTCATGTATACTTAAAATGAACAAAGAAATCCCTGTATATCAGGAAAAGCAGCCTGAACTTAGCTGGCCCAGGGGCTGCATAGTGAACGGGGTTCGAAAATGCTCCGTATTTCTCAACCAGCAAGTGGAGAGCTGAGGCAGGAGATATCTTGAGAAGGCCACATTGCACTTTGCTGCTGCAGAAACCTGATACAATATTACTTTACTGTCCCAGCAAGCATCTATCATATGGTCTAGGCTGTAAGTGAATGTAAGTGAAACAGGCATAGAGAAGATTGTATCCATGTGGATTCAAATCATAAAAATAGAGGGGAGTGCAGTTCACTTTTCCTTTGAATCTGGTAGCTCATGTGACGAGCTGAAGAGGGTCAGAAAACTAACCAGGCAGGTTAGTCAAACCTGGAAAGGCTATTTTAGTCAGCTTTATCACTGACACAGATTTTTCAATGCTGTTACTAGAGGACCCAACCAGAACAACTATAGATAGAAGAGGATAAGTTTATTTGAGGGCTCGTGGTTTCAGAGGTCTCAATCCATAGACAGCAGACTCCATTCCTTGGGGCTCAAGGTGAGGCCAAACATCATGAAAGGAGATGTGATAAAGGGAAGCAGCTCACAAGATGATCAGAAAGGAGGGAGAGAGGGAGGAAGAGAGAGAGAGAGAGAGAGAGAGAGAGAGAGAGAGAGAGAGAGAGAGATATCTGCTTTATATATATCCCAAAACCATGCCCACAAGTCCCACCTCCTTCAGCCACATCCCGCCTGCTTTCTGTTACCACTTAATCCTATCAGGTGATTAATTCATTGGTTGAGTTAAGGCTTTTATAACTCAATCATTTCTTCTATGAACCCTCTTGCATTGTCTCACACTTGAGATTTTGGTGGACACTGACATTCAAACCATACCAGGCCATATTTGTGGGCAGCAGAATGTGTAGAGGGAATTCTTGGGAGACTCCTTATATCCAGATTCCCAGTGGAGATCAGCACCTGCTGGGTCCTGGAGTGTGTATTGATCTAATCTCTCCAGAGCAGATACCACCTAACAAAGTCCCTAAGGCCTGGTTAGACCTAAGAATCAGCACTGGAACTCTCCTCATAAAACTGGAGCAGTGGCACTAAGGGAGTGCATATGATCTGTCCAGACAAAACTCTAATTGACTACTTCCCATTCCATCCTACTTCACATTGCTGAGAAGTGAAAATGAGAGCTATTTTAACTAGCAAGAGCTTCAGTTTTAGGTCACTGAAACTGGCAGAGATCAACAAACAATGGAGTCAGTGTGAATACCTTGGAGAGAAGCTGGGACCAAGCTGAAAGGATAGAGCATTTCCTGATTTCTAAGTAGAATGGCCCAGAGCTAGAAGGCTACACATTAATCTCAGGGCCACTTCTAACTACACCTAGGTGTGTTGGCCATATAAAAAAAATCCTCAGCACCATATACAAATCTCCTCTGGCCAGACTTAGGATGACTTTTATCAGTCACAGGTGGGGAGTCTGGGGTTTCTAGAAGAGACTTTTAATGTCAGAACCACAGTATAGAGCTGGGGACATCTGAGGAAAAGGTAAAACCCAGTGTACCAAGATCCCAGTTGAAACATGAAGCCATTCCTGCTAGGTACAAGTTGCAAGAAATAACCAGAATGAGAAGAACCTCTTTTTGGAGGATATGAGTGTGGCTTGGCCCCATGTTGCTGAGGGATGTGAAATACACATGAGGGAGGTCCTATACCCAGGTTGGGGTCCTAGATGGCCGTAAGCCATTGGTGCACAAGGCTCTTCCATAATAGTAGATAGATCTTAAGTCCTCAGGCATGGTTCCCCAATGCCCTCTCACCTCCAGCCACAACTTACCACTCAATTAATCCCATCGGGTGATTATTCACTAATTAGGTTAAGGTTATCACAACCCAATTATTTCCACTCTGAATCCTCTTGCATTGTCTCACATTTGAGCTTTTAGAAGACACCTCATATCTAAACTATAACCCCCCATTTTAAAATATATATTTATTTTTTACTCTTCCTTTTTGAAAAGTTAAGCTTCTAACTTTTTCAAATATTATCTATCATTATTTTACTTTTTTCTATTTTATAAGATTGTGTGTATGTGTTTTTACTGTAAGGATAGGAGATTCACACATACACATGATGGAGTTTTACTTAGTCATAAAGAACAATGAAAATATGACATTTTTGCTGGTAAATGTATAAAACTGGAGAACATAATGATAAATGAAACAGTAAATCAAGTTGATTTTTTTTCTCACATGCAGAAACTTGAGTGAAGTAAGGAAAAAAGAGGAGGTGAGAATCACATAAAGATGAAATAAATGAGTGGAGTAGAGAAAGGGAATTAGGAGAAGCAGAGGTGGAAAAGGCTAGAAGTTGAGGAATAAAATTTAAAACATTATGCTGTGTATAGACATTAATATACAACAGTGAATTCCACCTTTATGTATATCTATAAAGCACCAATTAAAAATAATAAATATCCAGGCACAGTGATGAACACATGTAATCTCAGTGGCTTTGAAGGCTGAGGCAAGAAGTTGTGAGTTCAAAGCCAGCCTCAGCAACTTAGCAAGGCTCTAAGCAACTCAGTGAGATCCTGTCTCTAAATAAAATACAAAGTAGGTCTGAGGATGTAGCTCAGTGCCGAGTGCTCTTGAGTTTAATTCCCAGTAAGCCCCCACCAAATAATGATAATAATAATAATAATAAAATAAAAAAATAAATAGAAGGAATATTGGAAAAGCAGAAAGGGGGAGGTGAATAGGGGAAGAGGGCAAGGAAAGTGAAAACAATGGAGATTAAAATGGAGCAAATTGTGTTCTGTGCATATGTGAATATGTCAAAATGAACTCATTTTATGTATAACCATGCACTAATAAAAACATTAAAAATAGAACTTAGAAGGATGTTAATAAAAGATAAAAAACAAAGTTAAAAATGAGATGTAGAGGGAGAAGAAAGTTTACAACAATAATACAAGTTTTTTCTAAAATGTATTTAAATATTATATAATCTTTTAAAAATATGTATTTGAAAACACTTGAAAATGTTTCAGAAAATAATTTTGAAAACAAATGGTTCTGGGAAAACTGGAAATCCATATGTAACAAAATGAAATCAGACTTCTTACCTCTCACCCTGCACAAAACTCAATTCAAAGTGGATCAAGGACCTAGGTATTAGAGCAGAGACTCTGCACCTGTTAGAAGAAATAATAGGTCCAAATCTTCAGCATGTTGGCTTAGGAATTGAATTTTTCAACAAAATTCCTGAAGCTCAAAAAGTAAAATCAATGCCACAGTCGGCTGGGCACAAATCACGAGCCACTGAAGCAGGAACAAACTATATTTCTGAACTCCACCAGCACACTCCACACACGCTCCCAGGAAAAATGCTGAAAGCCATGCCACGAGGCTCCTCCTGGGACACACTCCTCCAACAGCAAGTTCCTCCTCCGGAATTCGCTCCTACAGCACTTCCCCAACCAATGGGAACTCTCCCCGGGAGTCCCTCAAGGCAGACCAAAGGGTCTAATCTCCAATTGAATGCACACCTTAGCATAATCATTATCATCTCAATGGCTTGCTGGTGTCACCTTTCAACCAAAAATGCCATGCATCATTCCTACTTGGCTATGGCTCTCATCAAATCAAGACTCAATAAATAGGATGTCATCAAAATAAAAAGCTTCACAGCAAAAGAAACAATCAAGAATGTAAACAGGGAGCCTACAGAATGGGAGAAAATCTTTGCTCCCTGCACCTCAGATAGAGAATTAATCTCCAGTATATATAAAGAACTTTAAAAACTTAACAAAATAATAACAACAACAACAACAACAACAACAATAACAACAACAACCCAATCAATAAATGGGCAAAGGAACTTAACAGACACTTTACTGAATAATAAATATGGTAAAAAAAAAAATATAGGAAAAATTGTTCAACATCTCTAGTAATTAGAGAAATGCAAATTAGAACTACACTGAGATTCCACCTCATTCCAGTGAGAATGACAATTATCAAGAGTACAAATAATGGAATGGGGCTGGGGCTCAGTGGTGGAGTACTTGCTTAGCATATGTGAGGTACTGGGTTCAATCCTCAGCACCATATACAAATAAATAAAATAAAGGTATTGTGTCTATCTACAACTAAAAAATATTTAAAAAAAGAGTACAAGTAACAACAAATGTTGGTGAGGATGTGGGGAAAAAGACACATTCATACATGGTTGGTGGGACTGCAAATATTTTCAGCCACTCTGGAAAGCAGTATGGAGATTCTTCAAAAAACTAGGAATTGAACCACCATTTGATCCAGCCATCCTGCTTCTCAACATATACCCAAAGGACTTTAAACCAGCATGCTATAGTTACGTGGCCACATTCATGTTTATAGCATTTCAGTTCACAATAGCAAAGTTACCAGCCCAGGTGCCCAGGTGCTCTTGGACAGAAGAATGAATTTAAAAAACGTGGTATATATACCCAATGGAATCTTACTCTGCCATAAAAAAAAAATATGGCATTTGCTGGTAAATGGATGGAATTGGAGGCTATCTTTTTAAGTGAAATAAGCTGATTCCCCCCAAATAGGCCGAATGTTCTCTCTCACATGGGGATGCTGACTTGCAATAGGCATGGGGGAGGGAGGAGTAGAGGGTCCCTGGATTGGGACATGGAGGAATGAGGGGAAAGAAGGTTGGATGGAAATGTGAAAGACAGTAGAATGAACAGGACATAACTTTTCTATGTTCATATATGGATACATGACCTGTGTAACTCCACATCATGTACAACCACAAAAATGGGAACTTATACTCTCTCTATATATTTTTATGTCAAAATATATTCTACTGTCATATATAAGTAAAAAGTGAAAGGATAGTTGCAGAGTCCATACCAAGTCCAAAGACCACACCACACATGGGAATCTCATGTAAGAGAGTTATTGTCAGTAGCACAAGGAAAACCTATGAGACTGTCCCTCCCAGGAGAGCAGCAGCATGTGGGCACCCCCAGAGCAGCTTTATAGCCTACAAGAGGAATTTTATAAGCTACTTAAGAGTTCATCATAAACTGGGGTGGAGTTGATTATTAATAGGCACATGTTCTTATGGGAAGTTAAGCAGCATTGCCTCAGAATCAAAATTTTGGAGCCTCTAGCTAAAATGGCTTCCAATCTAAATTGGCGAATCTGATGCCAATATTGATCTAATGTCAATAAAAAGAACAAATAAAAAATGTTGATAATCATGTGAAATTTAATCTCCATTCCTCAGTTTAATGCAATTGTGTATTATATCCTTATTTTTCTGATCAATAATGGTCATCCATAATGGTCAATTTAAGCTTAATGGTCATCCATAGTGGTTAGGTTCATCCTGACAAATTCATCATACATGCATGGGATCAATTTTAGTTCATGATTCCCTCTTTTCCTCTTCTTCTCCTCCCCTCTCCTTTTTCTTTCTCTATTCTACTAGACATCTTTTTGCTCATCTAGTAATGTATTTGGTTGGTTCTTTATGTGATCTTATCCTTTCCTATTCCTTTTCTTTATTTTACTCCAGCTTGCACATGAGAGAAAATAGTTGGCCTCTGAATCTTTTTTTTTAAAGGAAGTTTTATTGCTTTGTTAGAAAAGGAGAATCATAGGGGACTCCTGTTCCAGAAGCTGTGATTCTACCCATTGAGGAGGTTCAAGGGGCTTTTAAAGAGGCGATTCAAATGCTACTTTTCACTATTCTGTCCAGCGTTGTAAATGACTTGTTAATTTGGGACACAGTAATTCCTGAGATCTTCTTGTTCCATTCCCAAAATCATTACTTCATTCCTGTGATGGGTGTGTGCTCAAGGACAGATAATTCTGCCTAAAATGGGGAAGACAGGTAATACTGTTTCCCCTGAAATTAGGGAGGGTGTGAGATTAGGGAGGAGCAGGGGAAGAAGAAGAGAAAGAAACATGTCCACTTTAAAAATAAGTCACATTTTCAGAGCAGAAAGTGCTATATTCAAGCATAAAGTGGACCATTGTTATATTTCCCAATTGTCGATTTCTACAGAAAAATGGGCACCTCCAAGCTGCTTCTTGCTGAGAGAGGGCAAAGTTGGAGGAAGTGATCTGAAGTTCTTGTTCTCTATCAGGTGAGGCATCCACACTTAAGGGTATTCAGCATCAGTGCAGTCCAGAGATCCACAGTGGCAAATGGCATGTGACTTTAAAAGGCATAAATAGGCCAGAAATCATGGTAAGATAAAAAAGCATTACCTTTTTGTAGATAATTAGCACAAAAGCAACTGGTATTTCAGTCAGTTCTGAAAACCATGAATACAGTTACTCATAATCATCTAAATTCAATTTTATCTACAGAGGAGGTTAGGGAGATTTGTAGGTCTATGAGATCAGGCTCAAAATGACTCAGGACAAACTTGTGGCTCTAAAGTCCTTTGTGATCATCATTATTAAGCACTCTCACAAAAAAACCCCTCATCCCTTAAAGTGTCCAACTTACTTACATTGTCTTTCCTTTAAATGTCCATATAGACTGTACTTTGGCTTCTATCAGGTGTTTATGACCAAGTTGGTCAAAACTGACTTTGCTCCTATCTAAGTTAGGCATCATCTGAGATTCCTCAGAGATCATACTTGGGAATGTGTGCAAAGCCTCTTGGCTCTTTTTTTTTCTACCAGTGGTACCATCTCACATTGGTCTGGGTTCTTGCTGACTATATGTGGCTTTTCCTGGAAGTACCAGGGACATTTCTCTTTCCAATGATCTTTCTCTTTGAAGAACAAGTCCTGGTTATTTTTCTGTTCTCTGAGGTTCTCTTGATCCCCCTGACCAGCAGAATGGGTGACTCATCAGAGTTGCAGGGCCTTTAGAGGGTGTCCCATTATTTCTCCACGTCCTGGCAGACTTACAGAGCAAGGGCCAAAATAATGGCTGCTCTTCATTGTCCCTTTTACTTCCTTGCCTTTGGTCACCAAATTTTTGTTTTTAAACATCCAGCAGGCCAGTTTTATCAGTCTTAAAATGGGAGTAATGTGTTATATTTTAATATCTATAATTTTACAGTTACTCCTTCTTTTAGTTGGAGTCAGTATTAATACTGCAGTCAGCTTAATATCCTATCTGTCCTACAGATGATGGCTTATTGTCTCTAATTAATTCAGATTGTTCTGTTAGAAGTATATTTCTTCAATCAATAATGGGCAGCAGTTATAAAGTTTTACAAGGAAAATACAAAAAGAACACTAATGTATTTTTGATGTCTATTTAGCCTCTATAAGGACCCATATATTTATTAACTCAATTACATACAAGCTTTAATTTTTAAAACTTTTTATAAACCTAAATACCTTTTACTATTTACCCAAACCTTTACTTAAATTTTGTATTATATCTCATTTACTTTGAGATCACAGTAATATTACTAGAAAAAAATTAGTCTTTTGAACACAAATTTAAATAAGCTTAATTCTAGCCTACTTTGGAACCATCCTAATGTAAGAAAAATAAAAAGGGAGACAGACAAGATTCAGAGGCAGGAAAAGAAGTGGCAGAATGACAGAATGGCCATTAGATATTTATAATAACCTATATATATTTATATCTATAGGTTATCTATTGACATCATTATTACATTGTTCATTTTATTACTAGGTAGGTTACAGACTTAGCAACATTATGCAGCTTATTCCTCAGTTATATACTACAGTTATAGTATGCAATGTTAGAAAATTTGTGCAGCTCTCAAAAAAGTCCATTGCATAAAGTTATTGTTATCTGGACAGATTTAAGTTCAGTGAAACATTGTGTTTTTCTAACAAGATAGTTCCTATATTCCCAGGAGTTGTGTGCCTGAGATGGAGGTAAAAATTGGTAAGACTCTTAACAGAGCTTCCTCATGAAGGGCATCGTAATAGCAGACAGGAATCCTGTATCATTACATAGAAGTTTCCTAGCAGCCAGGCATTCTGTGCCTTTGCACAGAAACTTCCTAGACACTAAACATGCCACAATCACAAAGTTTATCAGAGACCCCAATACCAAACACAGAACCCCTACATCCTAACGTGGAAAAGATAAAAGGCAGAGCCTTAATGTAGGTGAAGGTAGCCTCTTGACAAATTTTTTAAAGGTGTTTTATTTCTAAATCTGATCTTTGCCCCTTTAAAAATATTATTTTACAAAGTTCTTACGTATTATTTTCAGAGTCTCTAAATATCAGCTAATAAAATACATTACATCTGAAACATAATCAGACATAAAAAATAAGAGAGCTCTTAACAACAACTTTTTCTCCTCCTCCTCCTCCTCCTCCTCCTCCTCTTCCTTCTTCTTCTTCTTCTTGTAAAAAAGGTGGCAGAATGTTTTTGTGTTCCACAGTGTCAACCTTTAAGTTGATCAGGCTCTTATTACCTTCCCAAAATACATTTAAATTTCCTGCCCAGTGTAAAGAACAAAATAATTTTTTATATAACTTATTGACAACAGGTTACTTCTACCCAGTTATAAAACATTAAATGACACAAATAAATACCAACCATATTTTTTATATAAATCTGAAGTAAAAATGAGCATCTTGTCTCCTACTAGAAGCAGGCAGCTGGGGGCATCTGTGTGGACAAATGGAAGTGTGGGTAATAGTCTGAGACATTGTCACCAAGCTGGGAACTGGAGAAATGGCTGAAACTGGTCTCAAGAACATGCAGACCTTGCCTTTATGGTGTAGACATTCCTGCAGCAGATGCAAGATAAATTTCAGACCATTCTCATCTAGATTATTGAAAATCTTGACCATATGAGTAGTTGCATTGTTGATCTGGAGAAAACTATATCAAAGACCTAATGATACAGGTTGTGATGGAAGAATTGGAAGGCAAAAAAAGCCTGTGTTGGGGTTGTAGTTCAATGGTAGAGCACTTGCCTCACATGTGTGAGGCCCTGGGTTTGATCCTCAGCACCACATAAAAATAAATAAATAAAAATAAAGATATTGTGTCCATACTTATGAAGATTAATCCCATTTAAAAATTGTCTGAAGTACTACAGAGATCCTATTCAAAAGAAGACATAGAAATATCTAACAAGGATGTAAGTAAGAGTTCAGGGAAATTCAAATCACAAACACAATAATGAGATATCATCTCATCCCAGTTACAAGAGTTATCAAATAGAGAAAAAATAAGATAAAAATGCTGGCAAAATGCAGGGAAAAGTGAACTTCACACTATCAGTGGAAATGAAATGAGTGTAGCTGGGCAATCACTGATTCACTTGAAAGTTGGATACTGGAAAGGGCTCTAGTTTTTGTGTCCCTCATTTGAAAATAACATTTTGTCTGTTGTTTCCATTATAGAATTAAATTATCTCTCCATATGCTTTCCAGATACAAGGATCAATGTTAATATATTTAAGCACAGATGTATACATTCATATACGTCAGCTCAGAGAACATATCCCATATGCCATAACTAATCATTACAGACAAAGACTTGTGTTAACTTATGTTCTCACAACACATGTCTAAGTTGCACTCAAGGCACAGCTCTGCAGGCAAGTGAGAGACTCATCTGGATGTCTCTGGATATCAAAAAGTTTCCTCTGGGAGCAAAAAAGAAATTTTGAGAAAAGCAGTGATTTATAGGTTCCCTCATTTGTGAGTAACTTCTGGAATCTAAATGTTAAATATTGAAATGAGTTTGGTGTTTAGTGCCATTAGAGACTTTCTCGTCCATGAACACTAAATAAACTACCAGGAACTTATAAGTCTCCTTCCTCATTCTCCTGGGACATTTGAAGTACAACCCTAGACTAAAAGTAAGAAAGATAAAAATAAAATATAATATCTGAGTATTTTATGTTGCATAGTCTTGTTTAAAGCTTAGTTAACAGTAGTCTTAAGAAGGAACACCTCATGGGTCTTTTGGAATTGTGCCCTTCAATATTTCCCACAACTCCAGAAATGCCAGCTGGAACCTCCACATGCTACCCAAAGATAAAAGTCACTGAATTGTTCTCCAGAGTTTAATCATTTCTGCCACTGAACAGCCTTCTCATTAATCTAGTTTCTTCTCTTTATGTACCAAGGATAGAGAACTGATTAAGTAAGTTATTGTTGCATGAAATTAAATTTTGTTACGTTCCAAAGACTATATGGAACTTAGTTTGGTTGTTTTAAACAACCTTTAGTTTTCCCTTTGTAAAACACTGTTAATGTTATACAAGATACATCTGCAGACATGTATACTCTCCTTTCTCACAGAGCTGTGTCAGTTTCTCCCACATCCTGTTGAGTTGTAATTAGAATGAACTGCTTGAGTGACAGACAGTGTAACAGCCTCAGTACTAATTTGAATCTGAATTAAAGAATATTCAAACCAGGTACAGAATTGTGCACATGTGCTTTTAGCTACTCAGAAGGCTGACTCAAGGGGAATCACTCCAGCTTGGAAGTTCAAGACCAGCCTCTAAAACATAGTGAGATCCTATCTCAAAATAAAAAGGAAAAGAAAAAAAAAAGAAAAAGAAAGAAAGAAAGAAAGAAAAAAGAAAAGGAAAGAAAAAACAAAGCCAAAGTCTGAGTATTTTCTTTTTCATAGTCTTGTTTAGAGTTTATAATGTGAAAGGGGGAAAATACCAAACATTTACCATTTTTCCCTGCTTAGTTAACAGTAGTCTTAAGATGGAGCAACCCATGGGTATTTGGAAGTTGTGCCCTTGAAAGCCCCCCACAGCATGCCCAGAAATATCAACTGGAATCTCCACATGCTACCCAAAGATAAAAGTCCCTGAAAAGGTCCTCCATAGTTTAATCAATTCTGCCACTGAACAGACTTCACATTAATTTAGTGTTTTTTCTCTTTATGCATCCATCAATTTACCTATACCTTAAGCCTTTATTAAGTGCTTCCTTTGTGCCAAACCCTATAGTAGAAGCAGAGAAATGACTGGTGAGTAGGACACAGATAATTTTCTTGAAGACCAGACCCTCTACTGGGAGAGTCAATCATGTGTGAGTCAAGTTTGGTGAAGGGCTCTACTGTAGACATCTGCACCAAGAGCTAGAAGTGTGAAGAACATGGTTGAAATAGCTTACAGTTCCTGAGAGAACTGGAGAAGCATAAAAGAAAATGGTCATTTCAATTGAGGCTGTTTGCCTGCAGAGAATAGTTGGGGATTGGGGTGAGTGGGCAAGAGTAACCTAGGAACCAAAGTCACACAAATACATATTTTATACTTGAATATTTTATACCTGAAAAATGATGGGAATGACATGAGTCTTATAAAATACCCTCATTATACCCTCCAACACTTCTCTTTCCCAGGTTGATCATTCTCTTTCAACCTTTACCATCTATCATACTTTTCAAATTTTTCATCCATTTGGCCACTTTCCTTTATGTGTTCTGTTTGTCCCTCTCAAACATAAGGTCCAGAACTGAAGATATTTTTGCAAGTCTGATCTTACTAGTGTAGACCACAGAGACACCATCACTTCCTAGTTTTTAATACCATGATTTTATAAATGCAACCAAAGCTTCTATTAACTTTAG
Organism: Urocitellus parryii; assembly: GCF_045843805.1. Classification (NCBI taxonomy): domain Eukaryota; kingdom Metazoa; phylum Chordata; class Mammalia; order Rodentia; family Sciuridae; genus Urocitellus; species Urocitellus parryii. The sequence continues at coordinate 103,398,657 of NC_135542.1, forward strand.
ATATTAGCCATTTTGGTCTAGTACATGTCCTGACAAACTCAGCTTTTTTATTATCACTGGATTTCTTAAAGCAAACCCATTCCATCCTTAGCCAAAATATAACAGTTACATCTGCCAAAAATAATTTCTCATTTTGCTATGAAACTAGCAGGCTGATTTCTTTAGTTAATGCCACTTTACCAGAGGTAAAAATACCTAGTTATCTGTCATCCAGCTGTATCTGCATCTTCCATCTAATCAATTGTCTTTTCCTTTGAACATAAGAATGGGGGAGAGAAAGAGCTGGGTGCTTTTTTCTTCACCTCCTCCCCATATGCTAACCTACACTGACTACTATGTGGGATATAATCACTGATACAATTGATTCCAGAACATTTTTTCACCTCAAAAAGAAACCCTAGTCAAGCATGGTGGTGCATGCTTGTAATCCTAGAAACTCAGGAAGTTGAGGTAGCCTCACAAGATCAAACCAGTGTCAGCAACTTGATCAGAAATTGCCTCAAAATGAAAAATAAAGAGTGTCGGGGCTGTGTCTCACTGGTCAAATGCCCTGGGTCCAATCCCTGGGACAAAAAAGAATGAAAAGAAACTCTTCATTGATACTTTAACACATTCAAAAAATAGTTTTTAGACATGAATCAGTACATATTTTTCAATAATAGTGGTAAAAATTACAACAATCCTAGCCTGTATGGAGCTTTTATCCTACAAGGGTTAGTCAGACCCTAGAAAATATTTTCCAGGTAGGAATATGGGCTTCAGAGATACAAAATGTCAGAAATCGAGAAATTAGAGTGAGGACTGGGAAAGGATAAAAAGTGTTCTTTGAAATTTTAAAAAAGGTGGGTAAGAACTAGCTTACTGAGAAGAAAACAGGTGAAGAGAGGAGGCAAAGTACTGACCTGTGCCATATTCTGAGGAAAATGTTTCTTTGACACACACAAAAAAAACTGGGCTGGGAGTGGGCCTGGCTGTGGGAGGAACAGCAGGATGTCTCTATCTGAGAAAATACAAGGTGTCCAGTCATAGATGCAACTTTTGGGATGAAAGACAGATGTCTTGATCAGACATCTGTGTCTTACTTGGAACAATTTGGGAACTGTTGGATGTTTCTGTACAGAGGAATGGCATGGTATAAAGTTACTATGGCCCCATTGGAGCTGTCCTACTCAGGAAGCAGTGAGAAATGGTCCTCCAGGAAAGGGAAGTCGCAAAACATAGTTCCACCAATGGTGGACCAAGGTAGTCCTGGGGTTTTGCATCAGATAACTCCAGTAGACCAATAAGACAACTATTACTTAGAAGTCTATACAACTGAGTCATAATTATCTGGGGCTTCCCCAGGACCACGGTCTCTGAGCAGGAGTCTATTATTCAAGAAAAGAGACATGACAATTCATAAGAAAGCTGGCAAAGTAAGACGGAATCCAAATATTCATAGATTTCTGAAAGAAGAGTAAGTATGGATAAAAACAGAAGGGTTGTTGGGGAGGAGTGAGCATGGTCTGTAGAAATGGGGTACACAAACCATAGAGAAAAGCTGCCAAATTTTAGCATCCCCCAAGCAATATCTGGGCATGAGGCACATTATGGAATACTACTAAAAAGGGTATGAAAAGCTCCTCATGAGATTTCCTTCTGAAGAAGAAGATTGATTAGAAGGTCCAAATGAGATTATAAATGGGAAAATCCCACTTTAGGAGCAGGAGGGGTCAGAGAAATTATACCAGATGTGGCATCTCCATAATATGTTCCTTCACTCTCTATTTCATATGAGTAAGTGTATGAGTACATTGAACAATTTTAAAAGAGTTTTCAAAAAACAAAAATACATATCTAAGCCAGACTGGCCCATTGGCCAAATGTTAGCAATTTATTCATATTTCATATTTCTCTAGTGATTATGGATTTGGGCTTCAGTAAATTCCCAATGCCTTTTGAACCAAGTTGGGTTTTAATGGGTTTTAATAAGAAGGCTAAGGCTGGAAAGCTTTGGGTATAGAATCAATCACATAGAATTTGTATCATACTCCTTTGTGGGACATCCACAATGTCTACTACATGCCTTTGAAAGCTACATGTTTACCACAGCTACTTTTTAACTTCATTTGTAATAACCAAAAATTGTTCTGCCAGGGAATCTTGGAATTGAAAGGCACCCAGAAGTGTCAGTTCTGTCTTTTTTGGTGGTTCTGAATGACAAAGAGGTTTCCAAGTGAAAGACAATAAAAATAAAATTTAAATTAAAAACTGAGGAGGATCCAGCTAAAAAGGAAAATTTTGACGATGAGAAAAGTATAGCAAGAGATATTTCAACTCCCCAAACTGCTTTGTGGATTAAATACCAGTGTGCTTTGGTTAAGGTTTATACATTATAATGCTGGCATCTACAGTTGAAGAATAAAGAAACCACACTTTCAATAAATTCCCTTACAAATATTTATTGAAAACTTAATACTTGTACAACATTCTGACAGTTACTAGAGATAACAATGAATTAAATTTAAGACTTGGTTATTATATACATTCAGGGAGTATATGTAGCAAGTTGTTCTAACAAATGCAAGCAAAGATGTTGGAAAACCAAGAATGTATCTTTCTGTCTTTTGGATGTCTGCTTTTTTTTTTCTTTCTTTTGGTGTGATAGATCAAACCTAAGGCCTCGTGCATGCTAAAAATGTGCTCTACACTGACCAATACTCTGACCTCATCCACATATTCTAATACGTCAATTTCACTCTTACTTCACCTTGATTTTAAAGGCTCATATTCTCACAGATCCTCCTGTGTGTTCCACCTTCAGTCATTCTAGAATTCCAAACCAGCATCAGTACTTACTGACCTGAGTAACCCAGTATCTGGCCATTCCCAGCCAATTGATTGTTGTGTTCAAAACTGAAAGCTCTGGGCGAATGGGTGAATACTGTTCATATATGAAGAAATGGCATACCAGGATGTGATGGTGAATGAGAAGGGTGAATTTAATGTCCGCATTTTAAAATGTTCTTCCCCTACTGAGTAGCTGTGTAAGCACTCTGACCTTCACTATTCTCATCTGCCCAGTGGAGAATAATTCTCATACAACAAATATGCATTATATTTATTCACATCCTACTACACCTTGAGGAAACTTCTCATCTTTCCTTAAATGTTTGAATCAGCCAGCTGTGTGGGAGATGTACTTGCTTTTCCTCTCTTCTGTAGTCACCCAACTGAAGTATATGCTCTGGGGCAATTGGAGTCCAGACAGTATTTCTGTTATTAGTATGGTGGTATTTTTTGTCTTGTAATCTTGCTTTAGCTCACAAATGTGTCTTTCGTTCAGCTGCCAGTCATTTCAGGACCCTGTTCCTGGAGTTTGGCTTACTATCAGCTGGATCCATTCAGGTGATAGATCCTCTCTCTTTTACCATCCTGCTGGATAACTGCCTATGCTTATTCCAGGAGAAGGTAGAATCCTTTCCCATTCTGTTGGAAGATGTAAAACTTGACCAGAGAGAGTGAATAGGATATAATGGACTCTCGTCACCTGTTGAGAGCAGCTGCAAATCATGATTCCAAGAGTGGAAATAAAAGAGTATACAGACTTGGAGCTCTTTTTGCAAAAAAAATCTATGCCTAGCTCTCACAGTTTGTGAGTCAATAACTAATGTACGGAAATTTAACTAATGCCTAGAGTATCATCATCATTCTTTACAGAAGAACCGTTTGGAAAAGATTTTGAGTAAGGAAACATAATTTTCATTTTTCTTACATAAATTTTGCTAAATGATTTTACATTTTAAGTATCATTCCCTAGATCTAAAACAATGTATTTTATGAGAAGACTTATAAAGTGTTCCTCTGATTGAAATTCTAGATTCCCTGAAGTTATAAAATAGAGATGATACACATCTCAGATATATTAAAATATTTATTCAGAATTTTAGAGTAAGACAAAAGATTCTTTTTTTTAAATTTTTTTATTGGTTGTTCAAAACATTACAAAGCTCTTGACATATCATATTTCATACATTAGATTCAAGTGGGTTATGAACTCCCATTTTTACCCAAAATACAGATTGCAGAATCACATCGGTTACACATCCACATTTTTACATAATGCCATATTAGTAACTGTTGTATTCTGCTACCTTTCCTATCCTCTATTATCCCCCCTCTCCTCCCCTCCCATCTTCTCTCTCTACCCCATCTACTGTAATTCATTTCTCTCCTTGTTTATTTTCCCATTCCCCTCACAACCTCTTATATGTAATTTTCTATAACAATGAGGGTCTCCTTCCATTTCCATGCAATTTCCCTTCTCTCTCCCTTTCCCTCCCACCTCATGTCTCTGTTTAATGTTAATCTTTTCTTCCTGCTCTTCCTCCCTGCTCTGTTCTTAGTTGCTCTCATTATATCAAAGAAGACATTTGGCATTTGTTTTCTAGAGATTGGCTAGCTTCACTTAGCATAATCTGCTCTAGTGCCATCCATTTCCCTGCAAATTCCATGATTTTGTCATTTTTTAGTGCTGCGTAATACTTCATGGTGTATAAATGCCACATTTTTTTTATGCATTCATCTATTGAAGGGCATCTGGGTTGGTTCCACAGTCTAGCTATTATGAATTGTGCTATGAAAATCGATGTGGCAGTATCCCTGTAGTACGCTCTTTTAAGGTCTTCAGGGAATAGTCCAAGAAGGGCAATAGCTGGGTCAAATGGTGGTTCCATTCCCAGCTTTCCCAGGAATCTCCATACTGCTTTCCAAATTGGCTGCACCAATTTGCAGTCCCACCAGCAATGTACAAGAGTAACTTTTCCCCCACATCCTCGCCAGAACTTGTTGTTTGACTTCATTCTATTCTAGTTGCCAATCTTACTGGAGTGAGATGGTATCTTAGGGTGGTTTTGATTTGCATTTCTCTGACTGCTAGAGATGGTGAGCATTTTTTCATGTACTTGTTGATTGATTGTATGTCCTCCTCTGAGAAGTGTCTGTTCAGGTCCTTGGCCCATTTGTTGATGGGTTATTTGTTATCTTATTGTCTAAGTTTTTGAGTTCTTTGTATACTCTGGATATTAGGGCTCTATCTGAAGTGTGAGGAGTAAAGATTTGTTCCCAGGATGTAGGCTCCCTATTTACCTCTCTTATTGTTTCTCTTGCTGAGAAAAAACTTTTTAGTTTAAGTAAGTCCCATTTGCTGATTTTTGTTATTAAAGCTTGGGCTTTGGGTGTCCTATTAAGGAATTTGGAGACTGACCCCACAATATGTAGATTGGAGCCAAGTTTTTCTTCTATCAGACGCAGAGTCTCTGATTTGATATCAAGCTCCTTGATCCATTTTGAGTTAACTTTTGTGCATGGCGAGAGAAGGGGATTCAGTTTCATTTTGTTGCATATGGAATTCCAGTTTTCCCAACACCATTTGTTGAAGATGCTATCCTTCCTCAATTGCATGCTTTTAGCCCCTTTATCAAATATAAGATAGTTGTAGCTTTGTGGATTAGTCTCTGTGTCCTCTATTCTGTATCATTGGTCCACCCGCCTGTTTTGGTACCAGTACCATGCTGTTTTTGTTACTATTGCTCTGTAGTATAGTTTGGAATCTGGTATCGCTATACCTCCTGATTCACACTTCCTGCTTAGAATTGCTTTTGCTATTCTGGGTCTTTTGTTTTTCTATATGAATTTCATGATTGATTTATCTATTTCTACAAGAATTCTATACCTCCTGATTCACACCTCCTGCTTAGAATTGCTTTTGCTATTCTGGGTCTTTTGTTTTTCTATATGAATTTCATGGTTGATTTATCTATTTCTACAAGAAATGCCATTGGGATTTCGATTGGCATTGCATTAAACCTATAGAGAACTTTTGGTAATATCGCCATTTTGATGATGTTAGTTCTGCCTATCCATGAACAGGGTATATTTTTCCATCTTCCAAGATCTTCTTCTATTTCTCTCTTTAGGGTTCTGTAGTTTTCTTTTTTTTATTATTTTTTTTATTGGTTGTTCACAACATTACAAAGCTCATGACATATCATATTTCATACATTAGATTGAAGTGGGTTATGAACTCCCAATTTTACCCCAAATGTAGATTGCAGAATCATGTCGGTTACACATCCACAATTTTACATAATGCCCAATTAGTAATTGTTGTATTCTGCTACTTTTCCTATCCCCTAATATCCCCCCTCCCCTCCCCTCCCATCTTCTCTCTCTACCCCATCTATTGTAATTCATTTCTCTCCTTGTTAATTTTCCCATTCCCCTCACAACCTCTTATATGTAATATTGTATAGCAATGAGGGTCTCCCTTCATTTCCATGCAATTTCCCTTTTCTCTCCCTTTCCCTCCCATCTCATGTCTCTGTTTAATGTTAGTCTTTTCTTTCTGCTCTTCCTCCCTGCTCTGTTCATAGTTGCTCTCATTATATCAAAGAAGACATTTGGTATTTGTTTTTTAGGGATTGACTAGCTTCACTAAGCATAATCTGCTCTAGTGCCATCCATTTCCCTGCAAATTCTATGATTTTTTCATTTTTTATTGCTGCCTAGTACTCTATTGTGTATAGATGCCACATTTTTTTTTTATCCATTCATCTATTGAAGGGCATCTGGGTTGGTTCCACAGTCTAGCTATTGTGAATTGTGCTGCTATGAACATTGATGTGGCAGCATCCCTGTAGCATGCTCTTTTAAGGTCTTCAGGGAATAGTCCGAGAAGGGCAATAGCAGGGTCAAATGGTGGTTCCATTCCCAGCTTTCCCAGGAATCTCCAAACTGCTTTCCAAATTGGCCACACCAATTTGCAGTCCCACCAGCAATGTACAAGAGTACCCTTTTCTCCACATCCTAGCCAGCACTTGTTGTTGTTTGACTTCATAGTGGCTGCCAATCTTACTGGAGTGAGATGGTATCTTAGGGTGGTTTTGATTTGCATTTCTCTGACTGCTAGAGATGGTGAGCATTTTTTCATGTACTTGGTGATTGATTGTATATCCTCCTCTGAGAAGTGTCTGTTCAGGTCCTTGGCCCATTTGTTGATTGGGTTATTTGCTATCTTATTGTCTAATTTTTTGAGTTCTTTGTATACTCTGGATATTAGGGCTCTATCTGAAGTGTGAGGAGTAAAAATTTGTTCCCAGGATGTAGGCTCCCTATTTACCTCTCTTATTGTTTCTCTTGCTGAGAAAAAACTTTTTAGTTTAAGTAAGTCCCATTTGTTGATTCTTGTTATTAACTCTTGTGCTATGGGTGTCCTATTAAGGAATTTGGAGCCCGACCCCACAATATGTAGATCGGGGCCAACTTTTTCTTCTATCAGGCAAAGAGTCTCTGATTTGATATCAAGCTCCTTGATCCATTTTGAGTTAACTTTTGTGCATGGCGAGAGAAAGGGATTCAGTTTCATTTTGTTGCATATGGATTTCCAGTTTTCCCAACACCATTTGTTGAAGATGCTATCCTTCCTCCATTGCATGCTTTTAGCCCCTTTATCAAATATAAGATAGTTGTAACTTTGTGGATTAGTCTCTGTGTCCTCTATTCTATACCATTGGTCCACCCACCTGTTTTGGTACCAGTACCATGCTGTTTTGGTCACTATTGCTCTGTAATATAGTTTGAAATCTGGTATTGCTCTACCGCCTGATTCACACTTCCTGCTTAGAATTGCTTTTGCTATTCTGGGTCTTTTATTTTTCCATATGAATTTCATGATTGCTTTATCTATTTCTTCAAGAAATGCCGTTGGGATTTTGATTGGCATTGCATTAAACCTATAAAGAACTTTTGGTAATATCGCCATTTTGATAATGTTAGTTCGGCCTATCCATGAACAGGGTATATTTTTCCATCTTCTAAGGTCTTCTTCTTCTTCTCTCTTTAGGGTTCTGTAGTTTTCATTGTATAAATCTTTCACCTCTTTTGTTAGGTTGATTCCCAAGTATTTTATTTTTTTTGAGGATATTGTGAATGGAGTGCTTTTCCTCATTTCCGTTTCAGAAGTTTTGTCGCTGGTATACAGAAATGCCTTTGATTTGTGCGTGTTGATTTTATATCCTGCCACTTTGCTGAATTCATTTATTAGTTCTAGTAGTTTCTTTGTAGATCCTTTTGGGTCGTCTAGGTATAGAATCATGTCATCTGCAAATAGTGATAATTTAAGTTCTTCTTTTCCTATTGTTATGCCTTTAATTTCCTTTGTCTGTCTAATTGCTCTGGCCAGTGTTTTGAGAACTATATTGAATAGAAGTGGTGATAGAGGACATCCCTGTCTTGTTCCAGATTTTAGAGGGAATGCCTTTCACTTTTGTCCATTCAGAATGATGCTAGCCTGAGGCTTAGCATAGATAGCTTTTACAATGTCAAGGTAAGTTCCTGTTATCCCTAGTTTTTCTAATGTTTTGAACATAAAGGGGTGCTGTACTTTGTCGAATGCTTTCTCTGCGTCTATCGAGACGATCATATGGTTCTTATCTTTAAGTCTATTGATGTGGTGAATAATATTTATTGATTTACATATATTGAACAATCCTTGCATCCCAGGGATGAATCCTACTTGATCATGGTGCACAATTTTTTTGATGTGTTTTTGTATTCGATTTGCCAGAATTTTATGGAGGATTTTTGCATCTAGGTTCATTAGAGATATTGGTCTGTAGTTTTCTTTCTTTGAGGTGTCTTTGTCTGGTTTCGGAATCAGGGTGATGTTGGCCTCATAGAATGAATTTGGAAGAGCTCCCTCTTTTTCTATTTCTTGAAATAACTTGAAAAGTATTGGTATTAATTCTTCTTTAAAGGTTTTGTAAAACTCCGCTGTATACCCATCTGGTCCTGGGCTTTTCTTGGTTGGTAGTCTTTTGATGGCTTCTTCAATTTCATCCATTGATATTGGTCTGTTCAAATTGTGTGTATCCTCCTGACTCAGTCTGGGCAAATCATATGACTTAAGAAATTTATTGATGTCTTCACTATCTTCTATTTTATTGGAATATAGGTTTTCAAAATAATTTCTAATTGTCTTCTCTATTTCTGTAGCATCTGTTGTGATATTACCTTTTTCATCCCGTATGTTAGTAATCTGAGTTTTCTCTCTTCTTCTTTTCGTTAGCATGGCTAAAGGTCTGTCGATCTTATTTATTTTTTCGAAGAACCAACTTTTAGTTTTGTTAATTTTTTCAATAGTTTCTTTTGTTTCAATTTCATTGATTTCTGCTCTGATTTTAATTATTTCTTGCCTTCTGCTACATTTGCTGTTGTTTTGCTCTTCCTTTTCTAGGGCTTTGAGATGAAGTGTGAGCTCATTTATTTGTTGGTTTTTTCTTTTTTTGAGGAATGACCACCAGGCGATGAATTTTCCTCTTAAAACTGCTTTCATTGTGTCCCATAGATTCCGATATGTTGTGTCTGTATTTTCATTTATCTCTAAGAATTTTTTGATTTCCTCCTTTATGTATTCTGTAACCCATTGATCATTCAGTAACATATTGTTCATTTTCCATGTGATGCAGGATTTTTCCTTCCTTCTTTTATCATTGATTTCCAGTTTCATTCCATTATGATCAGATAAAATGCATGGTATTATCTCCACCCCTTTATATTTACTGAGGGTTGCCCTACGGCATAATATATGGTCTATTTTTGAGAAGGATCCATGTGCTGCTGAGAAAAAAGTATATCCATTTGATGATGGTTGATATATTCTATATATGTCAGTTAAGTCTAGGTTATTGATTGTGGTATTGAGTTCAATAGTTTCTTTATTCAACTTTTGTTTGGAGGATCTGTCCAATGGTGAGAGAGGTGTGTTGAAGTCACCGATAATTATTGTGTTTTCGTCTATTTGATTCCTGAACTTGAGGAGAATTTGTTTTATGAATATCGCAGCGCCATTATTTGGTGCATAAATATTGATAATTGTTATGTCTTGTTGGTGAATGGTTCCTTTTAACAGTATATAGTGTCCTTCTTTATCCCTTTTGATTAACTTAGTCTTGAAGTCGATTTTATTCGATATGAGGATGGCCACCCCTGCTTGCTTACGAGGACCGTGTGCATGGTATATTTTTTCCCATCCTTTCACCTTCAGCCTGTGTATTTCTTTTCCAATCAGAAGTGTCTCCTGGAGGCAGCATATTGTTGGATTTGTTTTTTTAATCCATGATACCAGCCTATGTTGCTTTATTGGAGAGTTTAAGCCATTAACATTCAGAGTTACTATTGATATATGGTTTGTACTTCCATCCATGTTTGATTATTTATCCTTTTTTAAAAAATTTAGTTTGTTTCTCCATGATTATCTTTCCCCTCACCCTCTGTCTTTACCGAGGCACTTCCCTCTGATGGTTTTGGTTATTGTTTTTCATTTCTTCCTTGTGTAGTGTTTTGCTCAAAATGCTTTGCAATGCTGGTTTTCTGGCTGCAAATTCTTTTAACTTTTGTTTATCATGAAAGATTTTTATTTTGTTGTCATACCTGAAGCTTAATTTTGCTGGATACAGAATTCTTGGTTGGCATCCATTGTCTTTCAGTGTTTGAAATACATTGTTCCATGACCTTCTTGCTTTCAGTGTCTGTGATGAAAAATCTGTTGTTAATCTTATTGGTTTACCCCTGAATGTAATCTGTCTCTTTTCTCTTGTAGCTTTTAATATTTTCTCTTTGTTCTGTATATTGGATATCTTCATAACAATGTGTCTTGGCGTTGGTCTACTGTGATTTTGTGTTCTCGGTGTCCTGAATGCATCTTCAATTTGTATATCTGTTTCCTTTTTTATTTCTGGAAAGTTTTCTGTAATTATTTCATTCAGCAGGTTACTCATTCCCTTGGTTTGAATCTCTGTACCTTCTTCTATCCCGATGACTCGTAAATTTGGTTTTTTTATGTTATCCCATAACTCTTGGATGTTTTTCTCATGATTTTTTACCAGCCTTTCTGAGTTGGCTAGACTCTTTTCAAGATGATATATTTTGTCTTCAGTATCTGACGTTCTGGCTTCTACTTGCTCCACTCTGTTAGTGATACTCTCAATTGAGTTTTTAATTTGGTTTATCGTTTCCTTCATTTCTAGAATTATTGTTTGATTATTTTTTATAATCTCTATCTCCTGATAAAGATGCTTAACTTCTTCTTTTATCTGTTTATGTAACTCATTCTCAATGTGTTCTTTTGCTGCTTGAATTTGCTGTCTCGTATCCTCTTTAAGGTTCCATTCCATCTGTCTAAGGTGTTCCTTGAGTTCTTTATATGAACATTTTTCCGATGACTCTAGGTCCTCCTGAATATTTAGGCTGTCCTGCATTGTTTGTACTCCTTTTCTTCCTTGCTTTTTGAAGCTGCTCATGTTACTTCTTGTTCTGTTTGACTGCTGAGTTACTGTTTACTCCTATAAATTTATTTGATGCTTGGGAGGAAAGGTATTAGAAGGGAAGGGAAGAAGTCACTAAAGGGAATGAGAGTAAACAGGTAGAATTCAAGGAAGGGGGGATAAGATAATTGAAAAGAAATGTAAAGACAAAAGAAGAAAAAAATAGGAAATAAAAAAAGAAAAAGAAAAAAAATTTATAAAAAAAAGAATAAAACAAAAGTTAAAATTAAAATTGGAAGAAAAAAAATTTTTTTAAATTGTAAAAAAAAAATTAAAAAACAAGAAAGAAAAATGAAAATGAAAGAAAACCCCAAATCAAAATCAAAAAAAAAAAAAAAGGAGAAAAGAAAAAAGAAAAAAAAAACACTAATAAATGCAGTCTCAGAGTTTGATTAACTTCTCTTCCAGTAGGTGGCGCTGTGCCCACCAGGCCAAGTTTCTCCTGTCAATACGCAGGAACCAATCTATGTGCAGCAGCTCCTCCTCCCAGACTGGGCAAGTCTCCAATCCTGAGTGCCTAGGGCCTCCTCTTGTGTCTAGTCACTTCCCCACTTTTCCTCTAGCCAGGCCCCTCTCACGGGTGCCGCTCACCACAATACTGGGTACACGCCAGGTCTGCTGCTCCCGGGAGCCCTGTTTTCATGGACGATTGGGCACACTCTCCCAGATTGCCTGTCCCTCAGACCCTAAGTTTGTGGAGCTTAGGGCTGAGAATCCTCAGCAAATTTTACTTGCCCTCCGGTAGCCACGCCCCCGGTAGCTGGTGCACAAGACCTCAGCTGTCAGCTCTGGTGGGAGTGGTAGTTCCGCGCCGCAGGTCCCTCGCCACCTCTAATTCCCTCGGTCTGGCTACCGCGCTCACGGGAGAGCTGGGAGGGGCCCTTACGGGAGAGCTGGGAGGGGCCCTTAAGGTTTCCCCGATGTGTGGAGAGGGAAGGCGAGGGGATTACACACCTGTAGCCGCAGGATTCAATGAAGTTATCTCCTCCGCCGCAGTCTGATGACGTCAGTTCTCTGCCATGGTGGTATCTCTTGCAAATGGCGACAGTTCGTTTCCCTTTGCCGGGTGACCAATGCAATGGGTCGGTCCTGACTGTCTCTCCCAAGCCCCGTTTGAAACCTGTGGCCACTACCTATGAAGGCTCGGTTGCCATTACCTCCGTAGGATCAGAAGGGCTGACCAGTTGTTTCAGCCGGATGGATTAGTGCTGAGTCACAGCTGTTTGTCTGCGGGAATCAGGCGAATGGGAGCTTGAATTCAGCTGATCCGGGCTCAGTGTGTGTTCTGAGAGGTCCAGATTGATCACCCCAGATCCACGTCAGCTCAGCATTGCTTAGTGATCCTGAGCAAACAGATTTAGGCTGTTTACAACTCCCTATGCCTGCACAGCTGAAGAGGTCAGAGACTTGATCTCTCCGCGCCCGCCGCCATGTTGGAATCGTCGAGACCCAAGTCCTTTCAACGGGCCACAGCTTACCTTCTCGCAGGGCGTGGTGAGGTGTAGTTAATCTATCCCGGTGCCGGGCAGCTCAGGTGCCAGGAGTTTTTCCAAAGACACCATGGGTCCATAAAACAAGGTCTGTAGTTTTCATTGTATAAATCTTTCACCTGTTTTGTTAGGTTGATTCCCAAGTATTTTAATTTATTTTTTTGAGGATATTGTGAATGGAGTGTTTTTCCTCATTTCTGTTTCAGAAGTTTTGTCGCTGATATACAGGAATGCCATTGATTTATGTGTGTTGATTTTATATCCTGCCACTTTGCTGAATTCATTTATTAGTTCTAGTAGTTTTTTTTTGTAGACCCTTTTGGGTCTTCTAGGTATAGAATCATGTCTCCCACAAATAGTGATAATTTCAGTTCTTCTTTTCCTATTTTTATGCCTTTAATTTCTTTTGTCTCTCTAATTGCTCTGGCCAGTGTTTCCAGAACTATATTGAATAGAAGTGGTGAAGGGCATCCCTGTCTTGTTCCAGATTTTAGAGGGAATGCCTTCAATTTTTCTCCATTCAGAATGATGCTAGCCTGAGGCTTAGCATAGATTGCTTTTATTTTTTTTTTTGAAGAACTGCAACCTAGTCCAAAGTTTAATTACTCCTGACATTTAGCTGCTTTTTTAAGGAAGTACACATTAACCAGTGGTAATTGATGTGTTTGATGTAATTTTTTTCCTTTCTAAAAGAATGAACATAAGAAGATACAAACAAAATCTCCCTCAGTCACTTTGACTGCCAAGACGTCCTTTGCATCTTTTGTAAAGTTCCATGTAGTCCAGAATCCTCACTCCCTCTGACATGTTGTCGCTTAGGTCACTTCCATCTTGACTGTGGGTGCCTTCATCTTTTTTTTTTTTTATTGGTCGTTCATAACATTACATAGTTCTTAATACATCATATTACACAGTTGATTCACGTGGATTATGAACTCCTGCTTTTACCCCGTATACAAATTGCTGTATCACATCAGTTTCCCTTCCATTGATTGACATATTGCCTTTCTAGTGTCTGATGTATTCTGCTGTCTGTCCTATTCTCTACTATCCCCCCTCCCCTCCCCTCCCCTCCCCTCCCCTTTTCTCTCTCTACCCCTTCTACTGTAAATCACTTCTTCCATTTGTATTATCTTGTCTTGCCCCTCCTTTCCTCTTATATGACATTTTGTATAACCCTGAGGATCGCCTTCCATTTCCATGCAATTTCCCTTCTCACTCCCTTTCCCTCCCACCTCTCATCCCTGTTTAATGTAAATCTTCTTCTCAAGCTCTTCGTCCCTACCCTGTCCTTGTTTACTCCCCTTATATCAAAGGAGTCATTTGGTATTTGTTTTTTAAAGATTGACTAGCTTCACTTAGCATAATCTGCTCTAATGCCATCCATTTCCCTCCAAATTCTATGATTTTGTCATTTTTTAATGCAGAGTAATACTCCATAGTATATAAATGCCACATTTTTTTATCCATTCATCTATTGAAGGGCATCTAGGCTGGTTCCACAGTCTTGCTATCGTGAATTGAGCTGCTATGAACATCGATGTAGCAGTGTCCCTGTAGCATGCTCTTGTTAGGGCTTTAGGGAATAGACCGAGAAGGGGAATAGCTGGGTCAAATGGTGGTTCCATTCCCAGCTTTCCAAGAAATCTCCATACTGCTTTCCAAATTGGCTGCACCAATTTGCAGTCCCACCAGCAATGAACAAGAGTGCCCTTTTCCCCGCATCCTCTCCAGCACTTATTGTTGTTTGACTTCCTAATGGCTGCCAGTCTTACTGGAGTGAGATGGTATCTTAGGGTAGTTTTGATTTGCATTTCTCTGACTGCTAGCGATGGTGAGCATTTTTTCATGTACTTGTTGATTGATTGTATGTCCTCCTCTGAGAAGTGTCTGTTCAGGTCCTTGGCCCATTTATTGATTGGGTTATTTGTTATCTTATTGTCTAATTTTTTGAGTTCTTTGTATATTCTGGTTATTAGGGCTCTATCTGAAGTGTGTGGAGTAAAGATTTGTTCCCAGGATGTAGGCTCCCTGTTTATCTCTCTTATTGTTTCTTTTGCTGAGAAAAAACTTTTTAGTTTGAGTAAGTCCCATTTGTTGATTCTATTTGTTAACTCTAGCGCTATGGGTGTCCTATTGAGGAATTTGGAGCCCGATCCCACAGCGTGTAGATCATAACCAACTTTTTCTTCTATCAGATGCCATGTCTCTGATTTAATATCAAGCTCCTTGATCCATTTTGAGTTAACTTTTGTGCATGGCGAGAGAAAGGGATTCAGTTTCATTTTGTTGCATATGGATTTCCAGTTTTCCCAGCACCATTTGTTGAAGATGCTATCCTTCTTCCATTGCATGCTTTTAGCCCCTTTATCAAATATAAGAAAGTTGTATTTTTGTGGGTTGGTTTCTGTGTCTTCTATTCTGTACCATTGGTCCACCCACCTGTTTTGGTACCAGTACCATGCTGTTTTTGTTACTATTGCTCTGTAGTATAGTTTGAAGTCTGGTATCGCTATACTGCCTGATTCACACTTCCTGCTTAGAATTGCTTTTGCTATTCTGGGTCTTTTATTCTTCCATATGAATTTCAGGATTGCTTTCTCTATTTCTACAAGAAATGCCGTTGGGATTTTGATTGGCATTGCATTAAACCTATAGAGAACTTTTGGTAATATTGCCATTTTGATGATGTTAGTTCTGCCTATCCATGATCAGGGTATATTTTTCCATCTTCTAAGGTCTTCTTCAATTTCCCTTTTTAGGGTTCTGTAGTTTTCATTGTATAAGTCTTTCACCTCTTTTGTTAGGTTGATTCCCAAGTATTTTATTCTTTTTGAGGATATTGTGAACGGAGTGGTTGTCCTCATTTCCATTTCGGGGGATTTGTCGCTGATATACAGGAATGCCTTTGATTTATGCGTGTTGATTTTATAACCTGCCACTTTGCTGAATTCATTTATTAACTCTAATAGTTTCTTTGTAGACCCTTTTGGGTCTGCTAGGTATAGAATCATGTCATCTGCAAATAGTGATAATTTCAGTTCTTCTTTTCCTATTTTTATGCCTTTAATTTCTTTTGTCTCTCTAATTGCTCTGGCCAGTGTTTTGAGAACTATGTTGAACAGAAGTGGTGAAAGAGGGCATCCCTGTCTTGTTCCAGATCTTAGAGGGAATGCTTTCAATTTTTCTCCATTCAGAATGATGCTAGCCTGAGGCTTAGCATAAATTGCTTTTACAATGTTGAGGTATGTTCCTGTTATCCCTAGTTTTTCAAGAGTTTTGAACATAAAGGGATGCTGTACTTTGTTGAATGCTTTTTCTGTGTCTATCGAGATGATCATATGGTTCTTATTTTTAAGTCTATTGATGTGGTGAATAACATTTTTTGATTTCCGTATATTGAACCAGCCTTGCATCCCAGGGATGAATCCTACTTGATCATGGTGCACAATTTTTTTGATATGTTTTTGTATCCGATTCGCCAGAATTTTATTGAGGATTTTTGCATCTAGGTTTATTAGAGATATTGGTCTGTAAGTTTTCTTTCTTTGAAGTGTCTTTGTCTGGTTTTGGAATCAGGGTGATGTTAGCCTCGTAGAATGAATTTGGAAGTTCTCCCTCTTTTTCTATTTCCTGAAATAGCTTGAAAAGTATTGGTATTAGTTCCTCTTTAAAGGTTTTGTAAAACTCTGCTGTATACCCATCCGGTCCTGGGCTTTTCTTAGATGGTAATCTTTTGATGGTTTCTTCTATTTCCTCAATTGATATTGGTCTGTTTAGGTTGTCTATATCCTCCTGACTCAATCTGGGCATATTATATGACTTAAGAAATTTATCGATGCCTTCACTATCTTCTATTTTATTGGAGTATAAGGATTCAAAGTAATTTCTGATTATCTTCTGTATTTCTGAAGTGTCTGTTGTGAAATTGCCTCTTTCATCCCATATGCTAGTAATTTGAGTTCTCTCTCTTCTTCTCTTCGTTAGCATGGCTAAGGGTCTGTCAATTTTATTTATTTTTTCAAAGAACCAACTTTTAGTTTTGTCAGTTTTTTCAATTGTTTCTTTTGTTTCAATTTCATTAATTTCAGCTCTGATTTTAATTATTTCTTGCCTTCTACTTCTTTTGCTGTCATTTTGCTCTTCTTTTTCTAGGATTTTGAGATGAAGTATGAGATCATTTATTTGTTGGTTTTTTCTTTTTTTAAGTAATGCACTCCAAGCAATGAATTTTCCTCTTAGAACTGCTTTCAATGTGTCCCATAGATTCCGATATGTTGTGTCTGTGTTTTCATTTAACTCTAAGAATTTTTTAATTTCCTCCTTGATGTCTTCTAAAACCCATTGATCATGCAGTAACCCATTGTTCATTCTCCAAGTGATGTATGATTTTTCCTTCCTTCTTTTATCGTTGATTTTCAGTTTCATTCCATTATGATCAGATAAGATGCATGGTATTATCTCTACTCATTTATATTGTCTAAGAGTTGCCCTGTGACATAATATATGATCTATTTTTGAGAAGGATCCATGTGCTGCTGAGAAAAAAGTGTAGCTGCTTGATGTTGGGTGGCATATTCTATATATGTCAATTAAGTCTAGGTTGTTAATTGTATTATTGAGTTCTATAGTTTCCTTATTCAACTTTTGTTTGGAAGATCTCTCCAGTGGTGAGAGAGGTGTGTTGAAGTCTCCCATGATTATTGTATTGTGGTCTTTAGACTCTTGAACTTGAGAAGAGTTTGCTTGTTGAACATAGCAGCCCCGTTGTTTGGGGCATATATATTTATGATTGTTATGTCTTGTTGGTGAATGTTTCCCTTGAGCGGTATGTAGTGTCCCTCTTTATCCCTTTTGATTAACTTTGGCTTGAAATCTATTTTATTTGATATGAGTATGGACACTCCTGCTTGTTTCCGCAGTCCATATGAGTGATATGATTTTTCCCAACCTTTCACCTTCAGTCTATGTATATCTTTTCCTATCAAATGCGTCTCCTGCAGGCAGCATATTGTTGGGTCTTGTTTTGTGATCCATTCATCTAGCCTGTGTCTCTTAATTGGTGAGTTTAAGCCATTAACATATAGGGTTATTATGAGATATGGTTTGTTCTTCCAGCCATAATTTGTTTATTAATGCTATTAAACCTGATTTGTTTTCCTCTTTGATTATTTTCCCCCCTTTACTGTCCTACCTCCCACTGTTGGTTTTCATTGTTGTTTTCCATTTCCTCTTCCTGTAGTGTTTTGCCAAGGATTTTTTGAAGAGATGGTTTTCTAGCTGCAAATTCTTTTAACTTTTGTTTGTCATGGAATGTTTTAATTTCATCTTCCATCCTGAAGCTTAATTTCGCTGCATACACGATTCTTGGTTGGAACCCATTTTCTTTTAGCGTTTGAAATATGTTATTCCAGGATCTTCTAGCTTTTAGAGTCTGTGTTGAGAGATCAGCTGTTATCCTGATTGGTTTACTCCTAAATGTAATCTGCTTCCTTTCTCTTGTAGCTTTTAAAATTCTCTCCTTATTCTGTATGTTGGGCATCTTCATTATAATGTGTCTAGGTGTGGATCTCTTATGATTTTGCACATTCAGCGTCCTATAGGCTTCTAGGATTTGGGATTGTGTCTCATTCTTCAAGTCTGGGAAGTTTTCTCATATTATTTCACTGAATAGATTGTTTATTCCTTTGGTTTGAAGCTCTGTGCCTTCCTGTATCCCAATGACTCTTAAGTTTGGTCTTTTGATATTATCCCATAGTTCTTGGATTTTCTGCTCATGGTTTCTTAACAGACTTGCTGAGCTGTCTATGTTCTTTTCAAGTTGAAATACTCTGTCTTCATTGTCTGATGTTCTATCTTCTGAGTGATCTACTCTGCTGGTAGTATTCTCAATTGAGTTTTTAAGTTGGTTTATTGTTTCCTGCATTTCTCGGATTTCTATTTGTTTGTTTTTTATTACCTCCATCTCCCTGTGAAATTGATCTTTTACTTCCTGGATTTGTTTATGTAGTTCCTTGTCAATGTGATCTTTCATTGTCTGATTTTGCTGTCTCATGTCTTCCTTGAGACACCAGATCATCTGAAGCATGTATATCCTGACCTCTCTATCTGACATTCCATCTGTTGCAGGTATTACCTCTTCTAAAGTTGAGTTGACCTGCATTGCCTGTGGTCCTTTCTTTCCTTGTCTTTTCATAGTGCTGGCGTTTCTTTCTGCTTGATGAAACGGTAGTGTTTTTGAAATTTTCCCTCTATTTATTTATATTACTCTTGTATAGTTGAAAAATCACCCTTGCAGGGCAGGTAGTGGCTGTGATCCTCCTCCAATTGGGTGATCTGGCTACCACGCTGGCAGGCCCTAGGTCTGCTCTGCTGGTTGGTCAAAGGTCCGCCTACCCAGCAGGCACGAGGGGCACCTGTGTCACTCCGCAGGTTGCTGGGCCTAACCTCCCGATGGGTCGCAGGTTCCCCTAGCTTTCCGGCACTGGGGGAGGGGCCGGTTCTGCCCCTCAGCAGGCCACTGGGCCTGATCTGCCGGTGGTCACAGTCCCACCTACCTTGCAGACACTGGGGGAGGGGACGGGCCTGCCCCTCAGCAGGCGGCCGGACCTGTCCTAGTGGGTCCGGTCCGCGTTCCCTGCAGGCGCGTGTAGCTGCTTTGTCACTCAGCAGGTTGCTGGGCCTGACCCGCCCACCCGTGGGTTGCAGGTTCTCCTAGCTTGCAGGCACTGGGGGAGGGGCCGGTTCTGCCGCTCAGCAGGCCGCTGGGCCCGATCTGCCGGTGGTCACAGTCCCGCCTACCTTGCAGACACTGGGGGAGGGGACGGGCCTGCCCCTCAGCAGGCCGCCGGACCTGTCCTAGTGGGTCCGGTCCGCGTTCCCTGCAGGCGCCTGTAGCTGCTTTGTCACTCAGCAGGTTGCTGGGCCTGATCCGCCCGCCCGTGGGTTGCCGATTAACTTAGTCTTGAAGTCGATTTTATTCGATATGAGGATGGCCACCCCTGCTTGCTAACGAGGACCGTGTGCAGGGTATATTTTTCCCCAACCTTTTACCTTCAGCCTGTGTATTTCTTTTCCAATCAGATGTGTCTCCTGGAGGCAGCATATTATTGGATTTGTTTTTTTAATCCATGTTACCACCCTAAGTTGCTTTATTGGTGAGTTTAAGCCATTAACGTTTAGAGTTACTTTTGATATACGGTTTGTACTTCCAGCCATGTTTGATTATTTATCTTTTTTTAAAATTTAGTTTGTTTCTCCATGATTAGCTTTTCCCCCACCCTCTGTCTTTACTGAGGCAATTCCTACTGATGATTTTGGTTATTGTTTTTCATTTCTTCCTCGTGTAGTGTTTTGTTCAAGATGCTTTGCAATGCTGGTTTTCTGGCTGCAAATTCTTTTAACTTTTGTTTATCATGAAAGGTTTTTATTTCATTGTCGTACCTGAAGCTTAATTTTGCTGGATACAGAATTCTTAGTTGGCATCCATTGTCTTTCAGTGTTTGAAATACGTTGTTCCAGGATCTTCTTGGTTTCATCATCTGTGATGTAAAATCCGTTGTTAACCTTATTGGTTTACCCCTGAATGTAATCTGCCTCCTTTTTCTTGTAGCTTTTAATATTTTCTCTTTGTTCTGTATATTGGATATTTTCATAACAATGTGTCTTGGCGTTGGTCTACTGTGATTTTGTATGTTCGGTGTCCTGTATGCATCTTCAATTTGTATATCCGTTTCCTTTTTTATTTCTGGAAAGTTTTCTGTAATTATTTCATTCAGCAGGTTACTCATTCCCTTGGTTTGAACCTCTATACCTCCCTCTATCCTAATGACTCTTGTTTGGTTTTTTTATGTTATCCCAAATCTCTTGGATGTTTTTCTCGTGATTTTTTACCAGCCTTTCTGAGTTGGCTAGACTCTTTTCAAGATGATATATTTTGTATTCATTATCTGACTTTCTGGCTTATACTTGCTCCACTCTGTTAGTGATACTCTCATTTGAGTTTTTAATTTGGTTGATAGTTTCCTTCATTTCTAGAATTATTGTTTGATTTTTTTTTTATAATCTCTATCTCCTGATAAAGATGCTTAACTTCTTCTTTTATCTGTTTATGTAATTCATTTTCAATGTGTTCTTTCACTATTTGAATTTGCTGTCTCATGTCCTCTTTACGATTCCATTCCATCTGTCTAAGGTATTCCTTGGGTTCTTTATTTGACCATTTTTCTGATGATTCTAGGTCCTTATGAATATTTAGGCTGTCCTGCATTGTTTGTACTCCTTTTCTTCCTTGCTTTTTTATGCTGCTCATGTTACTTCTTGTTCTGTTTGACTGCTGAGTTACTGTTTACTCCTATAAATTTATTTTATGCTTGGGAGGAAAGGTATTAGAAGGGAAGGGAAGAAGTCACTAAAGAGAATGAGAGTAAGCAGGAAGAATTCAAGGAAAGGGGGAATAAGAAAATTAAAAAGAAATGAAAAGACAAAAGAAAAAAATAGGAAATAAAAAGAAAAAGAATTTTGAAAAAATAATAAAAAAAGAAAAATTTAATTAAAAAAAATAAAAAATTAAAAAAATTAAAAAACAACAAAAAAATGAAAATGAAAAAAAACCCCAAATTAAAAAACAATTAATAAATGCAGTGTTAGAGTGTGATTAACTTCTCTTCCAGTAGGTGGAGCTGTGCCCATTGGGCCAAGCTTCTTCTCTCAATATGCAGGAACCAATCACTGTGCAGTAGCTCCTCCTCCCAGACTGGGTGGGTCTCCAATCCTGAGTGAGTAGGGTCTTCTCTTGTGTCTAGTCACTTCCCCACTTTTCCTCAAGCCAGGCCTTGCTCACCGGTGACCCTTACCACAATACTAGCTACATGCCAGGTCTGCTGCTCCTGGGAACCCTGTTTTCATGAACGACTGGGCACACTCTCCCTGCTTGCCCTTTCCTCAGACCCTAAGGTTGTGGAGCTTGGGGCTGAGAACCCTCAGTGAATTTTGCCTGCCCTCCAGTAGCCACGCCCCTGGTAGCTGGTGCAAGAGACCTCAGTTGTCAGCACTGGTGGGAACGGTAGCCGAGAGTTCCACACCGCGGGTCCGCGGGTCCCAAGCCACTCCTGATTCCCTCGGTCTGGCTATCTCGCTCATGGGAGAGCTGGGAGGGGCCCTTAAGGTTTCCCTGCTCTGTGGAGAGGGAAGGCTAGGGGATTACACACCTGTCACAGCTGGTTTCAATGAAGTTATCTCCTCCGACGCATTCTGGTGACATCAGTTCTCTGCCATGGTGGTATCCCATGCAAATGGTGACAGTTCGTTCCCTTTGCCGGGTGACTAATGCAACGAGTGGGTCCTGACTGTCTCTCCCAAGCCCTGTTTCAATCCTGTGGCCACTGCCTATGAAGGCACGATTGGCATTAACCTCCATAGGATCAGAAGGGCCAACCAGTTGTTTCAGTGGGATCCCTTAGTGCTGAGTCACAGCAGTTTGTCTGCGAGAAGCAGATGAATGGGAGCTGGAATTCAGCCGATCTGGGCTCTGTGTGTGTTCTGAGAGGCCCAGACTGTTCGCCCCAGATCCACGTCAGCTCAGCATTGTCTAGTGATCCTGAGCAAACATCATTTAGACGGTTTATGACTCCCTATGCCCACGCAGCTGAAAAGGTCAGAGACTTGATCTCTGCGCGCCCGCCGCTATGTTGGATCATCCTGAACTTTGACTTATTTTGGGTGCACAATATATATTACTGCAAAATATTTTTATAGTGTTAATTATTGACTAGGAAAATCCCCCCTGGCAAAATAACCCAGAAATATGTTACTTTTTGTTGGATTAACTGAGTTTTTAAAAAATATTTATTTTCCTTAATTGTCCAAAAGAGTTAAAGTTTCTTCTACATGATCTTTTGCAGTCCCATAGGATGGGGAGCATGTTAAAATATCATGTACATATTGTAACACTGTTTGATCTTGTAAATTAAGATCTCTTAAATCCTTATCTAATGCTTGCCCAAACTAGTGGGGGCTGTCTCTGAATCTGTGAGTCAGTACTGCCCAAGTTACTTGTTGGGTCTCCCCTTCTGGTTCTCTCTATTCAAATGTAAACAGATATTAAGAGTCAGGATGTACTTGGATGTAAAAATTGCATGTTTTAAATCTAGTACTGAGAACAAGTTTGTGTCTGGAGGATTCCACCTAAAGAGAATTTAGGGTTTAAGAGTTATTGGGTAGATAGGAATGACTGCTTCATTAACTATACTTAAGTGTTGAACCAGAGGATAGTCTTGATTACTTCTCTTAATAGCTAGAGTTGGGGTGTTACAAGGCACCCAGAGTCCATAATTTAAAAATGTAGTAATTAAAGACTAATAGGCAGCATGAGGCTAGGGTTTTCAAGATGTTGTCACATGTTATGTTATGGAGATTGTTCATCAAGAGAACAAGCACCACTCAGAGGGTTGTGGAAGTTAGGTTTATTTACACCAGAGACCCAGATGAGTTATTGCTATGTACTCTGGGCAACAAACTGTGGTAACACAGAACACAGATAGTTTAACATCATTTCATAGATATTGTACCATTGATAGATTTGAATTCTTGGCCTATATGAGTAAGGACCATGAGTAGAAATTCTTGCAGCAAGCCTGTTTACTAAAGCAGAGCGAGAGGTTCAAAGCAGGGATAGCACCTGCAAGTGATAAGGGAAGTGGCACCTTTCCCAGGCAGCTGATTTTCAAGATAACTGCAAGCAAACATTTCTGAATTCTGTAATTTCAACTTAGCATAGGAATATTACAATTTTAATCAGTGTTTAAACTATACTCTTACAAAGATCACAGCAATGAAGTAATATTTCCCTCTTTAGTTAGAGAAACTAGTAGGATCCTTAAGTTTTGACTCTCCCTGGAATTCCAATATAATAATGATATCATATTAATATCTCAGGATTTACATTTAAATCTGTAGTCATTGTGAAAATGCACTCTGGGATTTGTGTTAAAGCCTTAAATGCCATAGGTGATTCCTGGGAATTTTCAAAACCAAGCTGAGCTCCTTTTTTCCCTAATATATCTTGACCTAACAGAGGATCTGGATATCAGGTTCCATGTGCAAAAATACTGGATCTAGAAAGTGTTGGGCCTTGGCCTTTTCATCAATTCCTGTTAATCTGAAAAAATCTTGTAGATAATTTAGGAGAGAAAGAAATAATAGCAGAATAAATGGCAACTGTATCAAGTAAGAATGACATGGGTTTACCTGAAATATCCAGTATTACCCTTGGTACCATCTATGAATTGTGTTGGAAGTGCCATTGGCCAATGGAGTCTGAAGGCTTTCTCATTTTTTAGCTACCAGGATATCAGCAGTGTCAGTTGCCCTGAAATCCCTTTGGTCCTCAGGGCAATCATGTTATCAGTGTCCTCATCACTCATGCTGTGGCTATTGCCTGAGAGGGAAGACCTTCTTGGGCACTTATACCTCCAGTGCCTAGGTTTTTGCAGAAGTAGCATTCCGTGGGTGAAGACACTTTTTGAGTGTATCAAAAATGGGATGTGACTAGTGCTGCCATCAAAAGATGTACTTCAAATTCTATTGCCTCATTATTTCTTCTCTGGGCCATTAGTTCCCTCTCCTATTCTTAGTTATAATGTATGAGCATGGCTATTTTTAGTAGTTCATCAATGGAAGTCCCAGGACCCAAGGCTAACCACTGTAGTTTTTTCCTAATATCTGGGTTGATTAAATGATAAGCTTGACTTTTTAATTGTGCTTCTAGAGAATCTGGACTTATAGAAGTGTACTTAATGAGTATCAGCTTAAGGTGTTACATAAAGAAAGGAGGACTTTTTTTTTATTGTCCTGCTTTATCATTATTAATATTGCATAGTTTAAAGACTTTATTCTGCTTACTATCAGTTCTTCATTTAAGTAGAGTAGACAGTAGTTCTGCTTTTTTCTATCTTATTTCTCATGATATTTCATTTAGGTTCTGCAGTAGAAACTGCAGTAATTCCTACAGGGTAAACCTTACCCACAAGATGCAGTTGAACTCTAAAAGCTTGGGGTAATCCTATTACTTTCTATCACTCTGTGGTGGCTTATAGCCTGTCCCAAAAGTATTAATTATATCCTTCCAAGTTAGGTCCAAAGCTTAGATGAAGTGTTGAAAGTTCTTAGTATATTGGTCTGGGTCATGTATAAATGTTCCTAGATCCAGTCTGTACTGTTTTAGATATTTAACTGAAAATAGGACTTGTACCCCTGTAATGCCAAAGTATCCAGCTCCTTCTTGTGTATGGGAATCACTCTCAGCAAGAGGCCAAGCACCACTCCAAGTTCTCCAAGGCTTGGAGAATCCAGATTTATTTACACTAGTGAACCAAGATGAGCTAATGCACTGAAGTTCTGGATCTAAACTGTGGTTACAGGAGTTCTTTCTAGGAATGTAGACATCACTTCTTAACCATTACAGCATTAGTAGGTTTGAAATCTTAGCCAATGTGATCAAAGACCATACACAGGGAATTTACAATAAGTAGGTCACAGGTGCGGTAAAAATACTTGTGAGTGCTATCATAGGCAGCAGTAACTCAAGATAACTTGATTTCCCTTCCTAAGAGGTATAGTTCTAAGAACAAGCCTACAAGGTTATAATTTAGACATCAGTTAATTGGCCTAGCAAGTAAGTGATGTAGTTGCATTTCTGGAGTGGTCAGAAAAGTTACACATAATAGGAAAATTCATTCTTTCCCCAGGGAATGGTTTCTCATTATAATGTTCTTATAATTTTATTTAATAATCAGGTCTGGAATTCTTGTCACATTCCCCCATTTAGAGGCATTACTATTTTTATATACGGCATCAATCTTAGAGATTTATCTTACATGGGGTTGAATGTTCAGGGTCTTCCATTCCCACTGCATCACAAGTAGATCCAGAGGTCAAGACCATCTGTAATTTTATCACTTTAAGATGTGACATGAACCATCTGATTAACCTCATGTTTCCACCATTTTTATCCATTTGTCCACTAACATTTTCCCCTCAATGACCGGAGACTCTGAGTCACAAAAGGAATAGGGGTGATAAAGTTCAATCAATAGCTACTTTCTGCTGATTGGTGATGTAGATCTATAGGGTAGGTATTCCAATCCTTGTTATCTGTCAGTGAAATGCTTCATATTATTTGTAAGGTCTATCCAGGGGGGTATGGTAATTATCTGGTTTGATACAAACAGATAAGAAAACTATCTAGGAGGTGGATACCCTATGAACAAAACAAGAAGACATAAGTGTGGGAGGCCATCCTTGCATGTGATTTGAGTTACCTCCCTGGCTGGGTGAGAGGCACTTAGACACAGCTGGGTCAGAGCTCTTCCCCACCCTTTTCCAGGTCCGAGGGCTTGTCTGTGCAGAGGTGTGCCTGGCCACTGTCCCGAAGACCCAACCATTACCCCTGACCTTGAGATGCTGTCCCCCTTAATCTTCATTGGATGGGATTTTCCCTGGAATTTTTTGTTTCCCAATAAAAGCCCACTCCCTGGCGTGTTCTCTCTCTTTCGCTAGTCTCTTCGGTAAACCTCACCACCGTATTAGGTGGCTGGAGGTGGGAGCTAGGAGAAGCCATCCTAGACCTGGTATTAAAGATAATAAGAGTCTTGTCTCTTTGATTTAAAACTCTCTAGCATTTACTCATGAATTGAACCTTCTTTCATGAAGTCAGCGCTGGTCACGTGGCAGACATAGGTCATGTGGCAGACATAAGTACTGAACAAAGATTGATACAACAACAGGCATGGTAACCTCAAAATACACAGATGATATGATAATGACTATAGATATAAGCAATTTGTTCCACCAGGAAGTGTCAGACAACATGAGCTAAATGTTGATCCCAGGACATAGTATCTATTTGAAAATGTAAATATTACAGGATTTTAATTATATTGTCAGAGTGGTCAGAAATATAAAGACAATATTCAGTCTGGATAATGGCACAAGTGCCACTCTGAGCTGTAGTGGGAATATGCAAAGCCATCTAGTTTTGTAATAATAGTTTTGTTTTTATGAGTGTCCACTCTGTTTTAAAAATTCTAAGAATCCTTCTTTAATATTCTTTGGTCTTACTTACTCCTTGTGGGGCTGACACAAATATACATCTTAATTTCCATTTAAAAAGTTGTTTTTCTTTTTAAATGTCCATGTAGGACTCTACTTAAGCTATACTCTCCTGTCAGGTGTTTAAGACCAAGTTGGTCAAAACTGACCTTGTTTTTACATCTTTTTTTTTAATATTTATTTTTTAGGTGTAGAAGGACACAACAAAATGCCTTTTATTTTTATGTGGTGCTGAGGATTGAACCCGGGTCCCACCCATGCTAGGTGAGCATTCTACCACTGAGCCACAATCCCAGCCCTTGTTTTTATAGCTTGATAAGATTCAGATGAGTTTTCTTTGAACAAAGTTTTCTGAGAATTTTGAAGAAGCTTCTTGACTGCTTTAGCTTTCTCCCACCAGTTGTACCTTCTGTCAGGATGGGTCAGGTCTTGCCAACCATATGTGGCTTCCCTGGGAATCATTAGAGACCTGTGTATTTCTAATGACCCTCTTTTTTTTTTTTTGCAAAATGTGCACTGATTGGGTTCCTGTTCTCTAGAATCTCATTTATACCCCTGATTGGGAGATCATGTGGCCCAGAGAAGTCCCTTCATTCCCTGAATTCAAGCTGACCTCAAAGAGCAAAAGCCAAATATTGTTATTTTTTCTCTTTTCCCTTTTACTTTTTTAAATTTTAGTATCTATGTTTTGGTTTTAAACATCTAGCATATCAATTTCACCAGTCATAAAGTAGGAGCACTGGGTTTCAGTAATTTACTCTTTCCACTTGTTGGGTCAGTATTAGTAATGGAAATCTGCTTTACATCCAGTCTATACTATAGGTGATGGCTTATTAAATTAATTTAGGTTGTTATATTAGAAGGTGTACTTCTGCAGGGCACTACAAGATAATAGTTACCAAGTTTACAAGAAAAATGCCACCTGAATTAACAAGAATAAAATTATATCGAATTTATATAATATCTGTGAACCAAGGAAAATGATTTTTATAAGCTTAAACATTTACTTAGTTATGTATTATATTCCTTATTTGAGATCACAGTGATCTTTACAACAAAAATCAATCTTTTGAACCCATCTATATATCAGCTTAAGGCTATCCTATTTTGGAGCCATTTTAACATGGAGGAAGTTGAGAGGCAGAGCCATATCTCAGGTGAGGTGGGGCTCTTCAAAAATAACAATACAACATTGCATCTGAAACATAAAAGAAACAAAACCTAAGAAAGCTTTTAAATTTCTTTCTCTGGAATAAATGGCAAAATGTTTTCATGTTTTACAATGTCACCTTTAAACAGATCACAGTATCCTTATTGTGACTTAAATCCTTGTACATGGATATGAACTTTAAAGCATATTTTGACTTCTGTTTTTAATTCAATGTTAAATTTGCATACATATCACAATATGTCATACATAGGATTCATCAATGCATCCAAGTACTTAGAAACTGTGTGTATATATATATATATATATATATATATATATATATATATACTTTTTGTTCTTTTTTTTTTAGTTGTAGTTGGACACAATACCTTTATTTTATTTTTATGTGGTGCTGAGGATCAAACCCAGTGCCCTGCACATGCCAGGCAAGCACTCTACCACTGAGCCAAAACCCTAGCCCAGAAACTGTATATTAATAGGACTCACAATTTACTCTTCTTTGTGTCAGATCCTGTATATCTATAAATGTTTTCATACATATTGTCAAAAAACCATTTGTATGAATATTTTTATTACCTCATATTAATCTTAATTCTCTAGCCCTAACCGAAGCTCAGTATAAAAATTGATATTACCCTTTCCATATCTCTGTATCTAAACCTAATGTTATTTAAATCCATATATATGTATATGAATTTTAAAGTGTATTTGACTACAGTTTTCAATTTTCAATGTTAAATTTTCATAAATATCACTATATATATATATATATATATTTCATTCATGAACCCCCATATTTACAAATATATACTCACGATTTACTCTTCCCTCTGTCAGATCCTATATATTTATATGTTTTCACACATATTGTCACAAGTACATTATGATAAATATTTATATTTCCACATATTATTCTTAATTCTCTAATCCTAATTTTACCTCAGTACAAAACTGGATATTACTCTTTCATTACTTCTATTTCTAATAGTGACTTAAGTTCCTGTACATGATTATGAATTTTATGGTGTTTTTTGACATTTATTTTCTTTTTTCCTTTTTCCTTTTTATTTATTTATTTTTTATTGTCAGATGTTCAAAACATTACATAGTTCTTGATATATCATATTTCACACTTTGATTCAAGTGGGTTATGAACTCCCATTTTTACCTCGTATACAGATTGCAGAATCACATCAGTTACACTTCCATTAATTTACATATTGCCATACTAGTGTCTGTTGTATTCTGCTGCCTTTCCTATCCTCTACTATCCCCCCTCCCCTTCCCTCCCCTCCCCTCTTCTCTCTCTACCCCCTCTACTGTAATTCATTTTCCCCCTTGTATTATTTTTCCCTTTCCCCTCACTTCCTCCTGTATGTAATTTTGTATAACCCTGAGGGTCTCCTTCCATTTCCATGCAATTTCCCTTCTCTCTCCCTTTCCCTCCCACCTCTCATCCCTGTTTAATGTTCATCTTCTTCTCATGCTCTTCATCCCTACTCTGTTCTTAGTTACTCTCCTTATATCAAAGAAGACATTTGGCATTTGTTTTTTAGGGATTGGCTGGCTTCACTTAGCATAATCTGCTCTAATGCCATCCATTTCCCTCCAAATTCTATGATTTTATCATTTTTTAATGCAGAGGAATACTCCATTGTGTATAAATGCCACATTTTTTTATCCATTCGTCTATTGAAGGGCATCTAGGTTGGTTCCACAGTCTTGCTATTGTGAATTGTGCTGCTATGAACATCGATGTAGCAGTGTCCCTGTAGCATGCTCTTTTTAGGTCTTTAGGGAATAGACCGAGAAGGGGAACAGCTGGGTCAAATGGTGGTTCCATTCCCAGCTTTCCAAGAAATCTTCATACTGCTTTCCAAATTGGCTGCACCAATTTGCAGTCCCACCAGCAATGTACAAGTGTACCCTTTTCTTCACATCCTCGCCAGCACGTGTTGTTGTTTGACTTCATAGTGGCTGCCAATCTTACTGGAGTGAGATGGTATCTTAGGGTGGTTTTGATTTGCATTTCTCTGACTGCTAGAGATGGTGAGCATTTTTTCATGTACTTATTGATTGATTGTATGTCCTCTGAGATGTGTCTGTTCAGATCTTTGGCCCATTTGTTGATTGGGTTATTTGTTATCTTATTGTCTAATTTTTTGAGTTCTTTGTATACTCTGTATATTAGGGCTCTACCTGAAGTGTGAGGAGTAAAGATCTGTTCCCATCATGTAGGCTCCCTATTTACCTCTCTTATTGTTTCTTTTGCTGAGAAAAAACGTTTTAGTTTGAGTAAGTCCCGTTTGTTGATTCTTGTTATTAACTCTTGTGCTATGGGTGTCCTATTGAGGAATTTGGAGCCCGACCCCACAGTATGTAGATTGTAGCCAACTTTTTCTTCTATCAGACTCCGTGTCTCTGATTTGATATCGAGCTCCTTGATCCATTTTGAGTTAACTTTTGTGCATGGCAAGAGAAAGGGATTCAGTTTCATTTTGATGCATATGGGTTTCCAGTTTTCCCAGCACCATTTGCTGAAGATGCTATCCTTTCTCCATTGCATGCTTTTAGCCCCTTTATCAAATATAAGATAGTTGTAGTTCTGTGGATTGGTTTCTGTGTCCTCTATTCTGTACCATTGGTCCACCCGCCTGTTTTGGTACCAGTACCATACTGTTTTTTTTACTATTGCTCTGTAGTTTAGTTTGAAGTCTGGTATCGCTATACTGCCTGATTCATACTTCCTGCTTAGCATTGTTTTTGCTATTCTGGGTCTTTTATTTTTCCATATGAATTTCATGATTGCTTTATCTATTTCTACAAGAAATGCCATTGGGATTTTGATTGGCATTGCATTAAACCTATAGAGAACTTTTGCTAATATTGCCATTTTGATGATGTTGGTTCTGCCTATCCATGAACAGGGTATATTTATCCATCTTCTAAGATCTTCTATTTCTCTCTTTAGGTTTCTGTAGTTTTCATTGTATAAGTCTTTCACCTCTTTTGTTAGGTGGATTCCCAAGTATTTTATTTTATTTTTTGAGGATATTGTGAACGGAGTGGTTGTCCTCATTTCCATTTCGGAGGCTTTGTCGCTGATATACAGGAATGCCTTTGATTTATGCGTGTTGATTTTATATCCTGCCACTTTGCAGAATTCATTTATTAGCTCTAATAGTTTCTTTGTAGACCCTTTTCGGTCTGCTAGGTATAGAATCATGTCACCTGCAAATAGTGATAATTTAAGTTCTTCTCTTTTTTTTGGCAGGACTGTGACTTTTTTTATTGGTTGTTCACAACATTACAAAGCTCTTGACAAATCATATTTCATACATTAGATTGAAGTGGGTTATGAACTCCCAATTTTACCCCAAATGCAGATTGCAGAATCACATCGGTTACACATCCACAATTTTACATAATGCCCTATTAGTAATTGTTGTATTCTGCTACCTTTCCTATCCCCTACTACCCCCCTTCCCTTCCATCACATCTTCTCTCTCTACCCCATCTACTGTAATTCATTTCTCTCATTGTTTATTTTCCCATTCCCCTCACAACCTCTTATATGTAATTTTGTATAGCAATGAGGGTCTCCCTTCATTTCCATGCAATTTCCTTTTTCTCTCCCTTTTTCTCCCATCTCATGTCTCTGTTTAATGTTAATATTTTCTTCCTGCTCTTCCTCAAAGCTCTGTTCATAGTTGCTCTCATTATATCAAAGAAGACATTTGGTATTTGTTTTTTAGGGATTGGCTAGCTTCATTAAGCATAATCTGCTCTAGAGCCATACATTTCCCTGCAAATTCCATGATTTTGTCATTTTTTAGTGCTGCATAATATTCCATGGTGTATAAATGCCACATTTTTTTTATTGATTGTTCAAAACATTACAGAGCTCATGATATATCATCTTTCATGCATTTGACTCAATTGGGTTTTGAACTTTCATTTCTACCCCAAATACAGATTGCAGAATCACATCTGTTACATACTCACATTTTTACCTAATAGCATATTAGTGACTGTTGTATTCTGTTTCCTTTTTTATTTCTGGAAAGTTTTCTGTAATTATTTCATTCAGCAGGTTACTCATTCCCTTGGTTTGAATCTCTGTACCTTCTTCTATCCCGATGAATCGTAAGTTTGGTTTTTTTATGTTATCCCATAACTCTTGGATGTTTTTCTCGTGATTTTTTACCAGCCTTTCTGAGTTGGCTAGACTCTTTTCAAGGTGATATATTTTGTCTTCATTATCTGACTTTCTGGCTTCTACTTGCTCCACTCTGTTAGTGATACTCTCAATTGAGTTTTTAATTTGGTTTATCATTTGCCGCAGTCTGGCTGGGCACAATTCAGGAGCCACTTGTCAAAAGAAACTAACTTTATTTTTAGAACTACAAAAGCCAAACAAAACAGCTCCTCAGGAAAAAACCCTCAGAGCCCAACTGCCATCACTGGCTTCCACAAGCCTCTCACCCCCACACCGGCTTCTCCACCTCCCACAATCCTCCTGCTCTTGAGGCCGATTGGCTGGGTTGCATGGGCGGTGCCAAAGAAGTCCCCCAATGAGCAGCTCCGTGGAGGAGCCAATCAGCTAGATGTTGCTGGGGCCGCTGTGAGCCAATCATCAGCTGGCAGTCTGAAAGGCAGGGAAACAGCCCAATGAACATCACTGCAGAGGAGCCAATCAGCTAGATGTTGCTGGGGCCGCTGTGAGCCAATCATCAGCTGGTAGCTGGAAGTTTGCTGGCAGCTGGAAGTTTGCTGGGGCTCCTTTGGCTGTGGCTCTCAACAATCGTTTCCTTCATTTCTAGAATTATTATTTGATTATTTTTTATAATCTCTATCTCCTGATAAAGATGCTTAACTTCTTCTTTTATCTGTTTATGTAATTCATTCTCAATGTGTTCTTTCACTGCTTGAATTTGCTGTCTCATATCCTCTTTAAGGTTCCATTACATCTGTCTAAGGTGTTCCTTGAGTTCTTTATATGACCATTTTTCTGATGACTCTAGGTCCTCCTGAATATTTAGGCTGTCCTGCATTGTTTGTACTCCTTTTCTTCCTTGCTTTTTGAAGCTGCTCATGTTACTTCTTGTTCTGTTTGACTGCTGAGTTACTGTTTACTCCTATAAATTTATTTGATGCTTGGGAGGAAAGGTATTAGAAGGGAAGGGAAGAAGTCACTAAAGAGAATGAGAGTAAGCAGGTAGAATTCAAGGATGGGGGAATAAGAAAATTGAAAAGAAATGTAAAGACAAAAGAAGAAAAAAATAGGAAATAAAAAAAGGAAAATTTTTTTAAAAAAATAATAATAATAAAAAAAATAAAAATTAAAATTAGAAGAAAGAAATTTAAAAAAAATTGAAAAAAATTTAAAAACAACAAGAAAGAAAAATGAAATGAAAGAAAAAACCCAAATCAAAAAAAAAAGAGAAAAAAAAAGTAATAAATGCAGTCTTAGAGTTTGATTAACTTCTCTTCCAGTAGGTGGCGCTGTGCCCACCAGGCCAAGTTTCTCCTGTCAATATGCGGGAACCAATCACTGTGCAGCAGCTCCTCCTCCCAGACTGGGCGAGTCTCCAATCCTGAGTGCCTAGGGCCTCCTCTTGTGTCTAGTCACTTCCCCACTTTTCCTCTAGCCAGGCCCCTCTCACGGGTGCTGCTCACCACAATACTGGCTACACGCCAGGTCTGCTGCTCCCAGGAGCCCTGTTTTCATGAACAACAGGGCACACTCTCCCTGTTTGCCATTCCCTTGGATCCTAAGTTTGTAGAGCTTGGGGTTGAGAATCCTCAGCGAATTTTACTCTCCCTCCGGTAGCTATGCTCCCGGTAGCTGGTGCAAGAGACCTCAGTTGTCAGCACTGGTGGGAACGGTAGCTGGGAGTTCCACGCCTCAGGTCCCACGCCACATCTGATTCACTTGGTCTGGCTATCGCGCTCACAGGAGAGCTGGGAGGGGCCCTTAAGGTTTCCCTGCTCTGTGGAGAGGGAAGGCTAGGGGATTACACACCTGTCACAGCTGGTTTCAATGAAGTTATCTCCTCCGCCACAGTCTGGTGACGTCAGTTCTCTGCCATGGTGGTATCTCTTGCAAATGGTGACAGTTCGTTTCCCTTTGCTGGGTGACCAATGCAACGGGTCGGTCCTGACTGTCTCTCCCAAGTCCTGTTTCAAACCTGTGGCCACTACCTATGAAGGCTCAGTTGGCATTTACCTCCGTAGGATCAGAAGGCCTGACAAGTTGTTTCAGCAGGATGGATTAGTGCTGAGTCACAGCTGTTTGTCTGCAGGAAGCAGGCGAATGGGAGCTTGAATTCAGCCAATCCGGGCTCAGTGTGTGTTCTGAGAGGCCCAGACTGTTCACCCCAGATCCACGTCAGCTCAGCATTGCCTAGTGATCCTGAGCAAACAGGATTTAGATTGTTTATGACTCCCTATGCCTGCACAGCTGAAGAGGTCAGAGACTTGATCTCTCCGTGCCCGCCGCCATGTTGGAATCCTAAAGACTTGCACCTGGGTCAGGCTGGCATCGGGCCGGCCGAGCCGCGGAGCCAAGGAGCCGCAGAGCATCCACAGCCCTCCACTGCCTCCAGCGCCTCTGCCCCTAGCAATGAGTTAAGTTCTTCTTTTCCTATTTTTATGGCTTTAATTTTTTCATCTGTCTAATTGCTCTGGCCAGTGTTTCGAGAACTATGTTGAACAGAAGTGGTGAGAGAGGGCATCCCTGTCTTGTTCCAGATTTTAGAGGGAATGCCTTCAATTTTTCTCCATTCAGAATGATGCTAGCCTGAGGCTTAGCATAGATTGCTTTTACAATGTTGAGGTTATGTTCCTGTTATCCCTAGTTTTTCTAAAGTTTTGAACATAAAGGGATGCTGTACTTTGTCGAAAGCTTTTTCTGCATCTATCGAGATGATCATATGGTTCTTATTTTTAAGTCTATTGATGTGGTGATTAACATTTATTGATTTCCGCATATTGAACCAGCCTTGCATACCAGGGATGAATCCTACTTGATCATGGTGCACATTTTTTTGATATGTTTTTGAATCCGATTAACCAGAATTTTATTGAG
Source organism: Urocitellus parryii (assembly GCF_045843805.1). Classification (NCBI taxonomy): domain Eukaryota; kingdom Metazoa; phylum Chordata; class Mammalia; order Rodentia; family Sciuridae; genus Urocitellus; species Urocitellus parryii. Next base: position 103,433,880 of record NC_135542.1, read on the forward strand.
GATTTTTGCATCTAGGTTCATTAGAGATATTGGTTTCTAGTTTTCTTTCTTTGAAGTGTCTTTGTCTGGTTTTGGAATCAGGGTGTTGTTGGCCTCGTAGAATGAATTTGGAAGTTCTCCCTCTTTTTTATTTCCTGAAATAGCTTGAAAAGTATTGGTATTAGTTCCTCTTTAAAGGTTTTTTTTTAAAACTCTGCTGTATACCCATCCTGTCCTGGGCTTTTCTTAGTTGGTAGTCTTTTGATGGTTTCTTCTATTTCCTCAATTGATATTGGTCTGTTTAGGTTGTCTATATCCTCCTGACTCAATCTGGGCAGATCATATGACTTAAGAAATTTATCGATGCCTTCACTATCTTCTATTTTATTGGAGTATAAGGATTCAAAATAATTTCTGATTATCTTCTGTATTTCTGAAGTGTCTTTGTGATGTTGCCTTTTTCATCCCATACGTTAGTAATTTGAGTTCTCTCTCTTCTTCTCTTCATTAGCATGGCTAAGGGTCTGTTGATTTTATTTATTTTTTCAAAGAACCAACTTTTAGTTTTGTCAATTTTTTCAATTGTTTCTTTTGTTTCGATTTCATTAATTTCAGCTCGGATTTTAATTATTTCTTACCTTCTACTTCTTTTGCTGTCATTTTGCTCTTCTTTTTCTAGGATTTTGAGATGAAGTATGAGATCATTTATTTGTTGGTTTTTTCTTTTTTTAAGGAATGAACTCCAAGCAATGAATTTTCCTCTTAGAACTGCTTTCAATGTGTCCCATAGATTCCAATATGTTGTGTCTGTGTTTTCATTTATCTCAAAGAATATTTTAATTTCCTCCTTGATGTCTTCTAAAACCCATTGATCATTAAGTAACCTATTGTTCATTCTCCAAGTGATGCATGATTTTTCCTTCCTTCTTTTATCGTTGATTTTCAGTTTCATTCCATTATGATCAGATAAGATGCATGGTATTATCTCTACTCCTTTATATTGTCTAAGAGAATTGCCCTGTGACATAATATATGATCTATTTTTGAGAAGGATCCATGTGCTGCTGAGAAAAAAGTGTAACTGCTTGATGTTGGGTGGTATATTCTATATATGCCAATTAAGTCTAGGTTATTAATTGTGTTATTGAGTTCTATAGTTTCCTTATTCAACTTTTGTTTGGAAGATCTTTCCAGTGGTGAGAGAGGTGTGTTGAAGTCTCCAATGATTATTGTATGGTGGTCTATTAGACTCTTGAACTTGAGAAGAGTTTGCTTTATGAACATAGCTGCACCATTGTTTGGGGCATATATATTTATGATTGTTATGTCTTGTTGGTGTATGGTTCCCTTGAGCAGTATGTAGTGTCCCTCTTTATGCCTTTTGATTAACTTTGGCTTGAAGTCTACTTTATTTGATATGAGTATGGACACTCCTGCTTTTTTCCGAAGTCAATATGAGTGATATGATTTTTCCCAACCTTTCACTTTCAGTCTATGTATATATTTTCCTATGAAATGTGTCTCCTGTAGGCAGCATATTGTTGGGTCTTGTTTTGTGATCCATTCTACTAGCCTGTGTGTCTTAGTTGGTGACTTTAAGCCATTAACATATAGGGTTATTATTGAGATATGGTTTGTTCTTCCAGCCATATTTGTTTATTTATGTTACTAAACATGGTTTGTTTTTCCCTTTGATTATTTTCCCCCCTTTACTGTCCTACCTCCCACTGTTGGTTTTCATTGTTAGTTTCCATTTCCTCTTCCTGTAATGTTTTGCCAAGGATGTTTTGAAGAGATGGTTTTCTAGCTGCAAATTCTTTTAACTTTTGTTTATCGTGGAAGGTTTTAATTTCATCTTCCATCCTGAAGCTTAATTTCGCTGGATACACCATTCTTGGTTGGAACCCATTTTCTTTCAGTCTTTGAAATATGTTATTCCAGGGTCTTCTAGCTTTCAGGGTCTGTGTTGAAAGATCAGCTGTTATCCTGATTGGTTTACCCCTAAATGTAATCTGCTTCCTTTCTCTTGTAGCTTTTAAAAATCTCTCCTTATTCTGTATGTTGGGCATCTTCATTATAATGTGTCTAGGTGTGGATCTCTTATGATTTTGCACATTTGGCATCCTGTAGGCTTCTAGGATTTGGGATTCTGTTTCATTCTTCAAGTGTGGGAAGTTTTCTCAAATATTTCATTGAATAGATTGCTCATTCTTTTGGTTTGGACCTCTATACCTTCCTGTATCCCAATGACTCTTAAGTTTGGTCTCTTTATGTTATCCCATATTTCTTGGTTTTTCTGCTCATGGTTTCTTAAATGTCTTGCTGAGCTGTCTATGTTCTTTTGAAGTTGAAATACTTTGTCTTCATTGTATGATGTTCTATCTTCTAAGTGTTCTACTCTGCTGGTAGTATTCTCAATTGAGTTTTTAAGTTCGTTTATTGCTTCCTGCATTTCTAGGATTTCTGTTTTTTTAAATTTCCTCTATGTCCCTGTATAGTTGATCTTTTCTTCTTGGATTTGTTTGTGTAATTCATTGTCAAAGTGATCTTTGTCTGATTTTGCTGTCTAATGTCTTCCTTGAGACTCCAGATCATCTGAAGCATGTGTATCGTGAATTCTTTATCTGACATTCCATCTGCTGCAGCTATTACCTCTTCTAAAGTTGAGTTGACCTGCATTGCTTGTGGTCCTTTCTTTCCTTGTCTTTTCATAGTGCTCGCGTTTCTTTCTGCTTGGTGAAACTGTTGTGTTTTTGAAATTTTTCCCCATGTATTTATATTGCTCTTGTATAGTTGAAAAGTCTCCCTTGCAGGGCGGGCAGCGACTGTTCTCCTCCTCCAATTGGGGTGATTTGTGTATCACGCTGGTGGGCTGCTGGGTCTGTTCTGCCGGTCGGTCGCAGGTCTGCCTACCTTGCAGACGCGGGTGGTGGCTCTGCTGTGCCCCTCCTCCAACTGGTGTGACATGTCTACCACTCCCGCGGACCCCTGGGCTTGTTCTGTCAGTCGGTCACAGGTCTGCCTACCTTGCAGGTGTGGGTGGTGGATCTGCTCTGCCCTTACTCCAATTGGGGAGACATGTCTACCAGGCAGGCGGGTTTTTGGGCCTGTTCCCGGCACGGGAGGCTGCTCTGCTCTACCCCTACTCCAATTGGAGTGACGTGACTACCACGCTGGCGGGCCTCTGGGCCTGTTCCGGGTGCAGGCGCCGGTTCTGCTCTGCCCCTACTCCAATTGTGGTGACGTGTCTACCATGCCAGCAGGCTGCTGGGCCTGTTCTTCTGGTCGGTCGCAGGTCTGCCTACCGTGCGGGCACGGGCGGCAGCTCTGCTCTCCCCCTACTCCAAATGGGGTACGTGTCTGCTGCGCCAGTTGGCTGCTGGGCCTGATCCTCGGGTGGGTCGCAGGTCTGCCTACCTTGAGGGCGCGGTTGGTGGCTCTGTTCTCTCCCCACTCCAATTGGGGTGACGTTTTCCATGCCCGTGGTTCGTTGGGCTTGTTCTGGATGCGGGCAGCGGCTCTGCTCGGCCCCTACTCCAAATGGGGTGACGTGACTGCCACGCCGGCGGGCCGCTGGGACTTTTCCGGGTGCGGGCGGTGGCTCTGCTCTGCCCCTCTGGCCTCCACAGTATTCAGCATGACCCGGACCGAGAAGCAGTTTCTGTGGGTTCTCTTGACATTTATTTTCTATTTAAAAATTTGGATAAATATCACAATATATAGGATTCATCCAGGTATCCCCTTATTTACAATATATATATATATATATATATATATATATATATATATATATATATTAATATGACTCACACTTTTCTATTCCCTGTGTCAATCTTGTAAGTTTCAATGTTTTCATACATATTATCACAATTACATATTTATGAATATTCATATTTTCCATATTAATCTTACATCTCTAACACTAGATTTAGCACAGTACAAATTTGATATTATCCTTTCCATACCTTTATATCTAAACATAAAGTGACTTATACCCATTTACACTTATATAAATTTTAACATGCAATTTGATTTATGTATTCAATTTTCAATGTTAAATTTGCATATATATCACCATATATCATCAATAGGATTAATTCAGGCATCCTAATATTTACAAAGTATATATTCATAGAACCCAGAATTTACTCTTCTCTGTGACTGCTTCTGTATATTTATATATAATTTAACAAATATTGTAAAAAATACATTCTTATGAGTATTCATATTTCCACATATCTTTTTTTTATTCAAAAGGCATTTATTCCCTCCCCTTGGAAATTATAGAGATGAACTAACAAGTATTAAGAAGTCACCTCCTTCAAGGATGTTGTCACAGATCACTTCTTCTGTCATCTGAATCTTTTTTTTTTTAATTAGCTACACATGACATTACAATGATCTTGGCAATTCATACATTTGAATCAATTGGGGTATAATTTCTCATTTTTCTGATTGTACAGATTGCAGAATCACACTAGTCATAGAGTCACCTATATACATACAGCAATCATAATGTGTGTTCTATTCTCTGCCCTTCCTATCCCCCCTACTCTTCCCCTCCTCTCCAAACCTTTCTCTCTATCCAATCTGATGTGACGCACTTTTTTTCTTTTTCTCTTTACAACATCATACATGTATTCTGTAGGATGATGAGGGTGTCCTTCCATCTTCCATGCAACTCCACTTTTCCCTCCTTTTCCCTCCCACCTCTCTTCCTTATTTAGCGGTAATATTCTTCTCATGCTCTTCCTCTCTATCCCATTTTGAGACACCCCCCCTTATTTCAGAGAAGACATTTGGCATATGTTTTTTAGGGATTGGCTAACTTCACTTAACATAATCTGCTCTAATGCCATCCATTTCCCTGCAAATGCCATGATCTTGTTATTTTTCAGTGCTGAGTAATATTCTATTGTGTATAAATGCCAGATTTTAAAAATCCATTCATCTATTGAAGGGCATCTGGGTTGGTTCCACAGTCTAGCTATTGTGAATTGTGCTGCTATAAACATTGATGTGGTTTTTTGTTTTTTTAAGGAATGAACTCCAAACAATGAATTTCCCTCTTAGAAATGCTTTCATTGTGTCCCATAGATTCTGATATGTCTGTGTTTTCATTTATCTCCAAGAATTTTTCAATTTCCTCCTTGATGTCTTCTGTAACCCATTGATCATTCAGTAACATGTTTTTCATTCTCCAAGTGATGCAGGATATTCCCTTCCTTCTTTATCATTGATTTTCAGTTTCATTTCATTATGATCAGATAGGATGCATGGTATTATCTCTACTCCTTTATAATTTCTAAGAGTTGCCCTGTGACATAATATATGGTCTATTTTTGAGAAGGATCCATGTGCTGCTGAGAAAAAATGTAACTGCTTGATGTTGGGTGGTATATTCTATATATGCCAATTAAGTCTAGGTTATTAATTGTATTATTGAGTTCTATAGTTTCTTATTCATCTTTTGTTTGGAAGATCTGTCCAGTGGTGAGAGAGGTGTGTTGAAGTCTCCCATAATTATTGTATTGTGGACTATTTGACTCTTGAACTTGAGAAGAGTTTGTTTGATGAACTTAGCTGCTCCCATTGTTTGGGGCATATATATTTATGATTGTTATGTCTTGTTGGTGTATGGTTCCCTTGAGCAGTATGTAGTGTCCTTCTTTATCCCTTTTGATTAACTTTGGCTGGAAGTCTACTTTATTTGATATGAGTATGGATACTCCTGCTTGTTTCCAAGGTCCATATGAGTGATATGATTTTTTCCAACCTTTCACCTTCAGTCTATGTATGTCTTTTCCTATCAAATGCATCTCCTGTAGGCAGCATATTGTTGGATCTTTTTTTTTTTGGATCCATTCTACTAGCCTCTGTCTCTTGATTGGCAAGTTTAAGCCATTAACTTTTAGGGTTACTATTGAGATATGGTTTGTACTTCCAGCCATATTTGTTTATTTATGTTACTTAACATGATTTGTTTTTCCTCTTTGATTATTTTTTCCCTTTACTGTACTACTTCTTGCTGTTGGTTTCCATTGTTAGTTTCCATTTCCTCTTCCTGTAATGTTTTGCCAAGGATGTTTTGAAGAGATGGTTTTCTAGCTGCAAATTCTTTTAACTTTTTTTTTTTATCATGGAAGGTTTTAATTTCATCTTCCATCCTGAAGCTTAGTTTCACTGGATGCACAATTCTTGGTTGGAACCCCTTTTCTTACAGCTTTTGAAATATGTTGTTCCACAATCTTCTAGCTTTCAGAGTCTGTGTTGAAAGATCAGCTGTTATCCTGATTGGTTTACCCCTAAATGTAATCTGCTTCCTTTCTCTTGTAGCTTTTAAAATTCTCTCCTTATTCTGGATGTTGGGCATCTTCATTATAATGTGTCTAGGTGTGGATCTCTTATGATTTTGCACATTTGACCACCTGTAGGCTTCTGGGATTTGGAATTCTGTTTCATTCTTTAAGTCTGGGAACTTTTCTCGTATTATTTCATTGAACAGATTGCTAATTTCTTTGGTTTGGACCTCTGTACCTTCCTGTATCCCAATAACTCTTAAGTTTGGTCTCTTTATGTTATCCCATATTTCTTGGATGTTCTGTTCATGGTTTCTTAACAGTCTTGCTGAGGTGTCTCTGTTCTTTTCAAGTTGAAATACTTTGTCTTCATTGTATGATGTTCTATTCTAAGTGTTCTACTCTGCTGGTAGTACTCTCATTTGAGTTTTTAAATTGGTTTATTGCTTCCTTCATTTCTAGGATTTCTGTTTTTCTTTATAACCTCTATCTCCCTGTATAGTTGATCTTTGGCTTCTTGGATTTGTTTATTGAATTCATTGTCAAAGTGATCTTTCATTGTCTGATTTTGCTGTCTAATGTCTTCCTTGAGACTCCAGATCATCTGAAGCATGTGTATCGTGAATTCTTTATCTGACATTCCATCTGCTGCAGCTATTGCCTCTTCTAAAGTTGAGTTGACCTGCATTGCTGTGGTCCTTTCTTTCCTTGTCTTTTCATACTGCTCACGTTTCTTTCTGCTTTGTGAAACTGTTGTGTTTTTGAAATTTTCCCCCTATATGTTTATATTGCTCTTGTATAGTTGCAAAGTCTCTCTTTTGTGGAGAAAGACAATGTTAACAGTTCCCAATATCAATAGTACATCATCTAAGCACACGTTTTCCTTATTACTACATTTATAGCTAGACTCTATGTCTACAAATGTTGGGTTTGATTATCATTTACACATATAGTCATTAGTTTCATGAAAGGCATACTGTTTCTGATAGCTTGAAGAAAACTGAATTTCAGGTGTAGGATGTTATGTTTAGGGGGAAAGGAGTGAGGGTATGGGCTTAATCTAACTTAGTAGCTTTGGAAATCTCTAACCAATAGATGGGTAATTTATGGAAGAATGTATAGATTCAAATTCCTATCTGTATTTGTAAGATTATCCTACTTATAAATAGTAAAATTAGGGGGTTGCAAGTGGGATAGAGAGAGTAAGAGGGAGAGAACCAAATAACAAGGAAAGAAAGAGAGTGGGAAAAAGAAAATAAGAGAAAAAAGAGAAGAAATAAAAAGGGGAGAGGGAGGTGGGGCATATGAAATTCCTCTATATTATATTATTCTGGTGGTTCTGTTGTTAAAGACCTTTTTCATGCACAATTCTTGGTTTCACATATTTTGAGTTTTCGAGGACCAGAGGGGGAAGGGTGGAGGAGACTGGATGAATGGATGAAAAGTGAGAGTGAATAGAAAAAAAGAAAGAAAATAAAATGTCTCTCAGAACTCTGTTTTCTTTTCTTCCAGTTGGTGGCATTGTCTATTCTTAGCTTGAGTCTCTGGATTCAGGGTGGTGGTGGTAGTCAGCGTGAGAGGACTTTAGCTTCCACCTGTGGCCTCTCTACTCTTATTCACTGAGATGTAAACAAGGTGTCTGATCTGCTGCAGAACCAGCTGGTAGCCACTCCCACCGGTTGGTGGGTTTTAAGGGTTGGAAGGGCTGGGCCCCTCCTCCAGTTGGGGTAGTCTCTCTACCGCACAGCCGGGCTGCTGGGCCCCTTCTCCGGGCAACGTGGCCTACCACGCAGGCAGCGGCTGGGCTCCTCCTCCAGTTCGGGTGGTCTGTCTACCCCCCTGCGGGCGGCTGTACCCTCTCTCTGGGCTGCGTGGTCTGCCTACCGTCTCTGAATATTAATCTTAATTCTCTAATATTTCATATTATGCTTTTCATATTTTATATAAGCCTAATGTGACTTTATACATGTACATAAATGTAAACTTCAAATTAATTTGACAATTATTTTCTATTTTCAACATTAAATTTTAATGCCTATGAAAATATACCATATATATTTTTCATCCATTCCTCCCTGAATTTACAAAATATATATTCATAGGACTCATAATTTACTCTTCCCACTTTCATATTCTGTATGTTTTTATATGTTTTCATGCATAATTCCATAGTATATTCTTATGAATATTAATATTTTCATATTAATATTATTTCCCTAACCATAATCGTAGCTCAGTACAAAATTACATACTACCCTTACAATACCTCAGTATATAAAACTAATGTGAGTTATATTTATATACACAAATATGAGTTGTAAAGTATTTGATCTTTATTTTCTATTTGCAATGTTACATTTACATACATATCTCAATATATCACATAAAAGATTTATTCGTTTCCCCTATATACAAAATGTGTATTCAAAGGTGTCATATTTTACTTTTCCCTGTGCCTGATTCTGTATATTGACTTTTTACATATTTTCACAAGCAAATTCTCATGATTATTCATATTTCCTCATATGAATGTTAATTCTATAACCCTAACCTTAGTTCAGTACAATATTTAATATTACCCTTTCCATACCTTTATATCCAAACCTGATGTGCCTTAATTAAGTGTTCACAAATATTAATTCTAAAGTGTGTTTTGACTTCTGGTTTAAATGTTATGTTTGCCTACCTACCAAATATATCATATATAGGATTTATTCATGCCTTCCCATATTTTCAGTATATATATATTTATAGGACTCACACTTTATATTTTTTGTGTCAGATCCTGCATAGTAATATAGATTTACAGGCATAATTTTACAAGTACATTCTTGTAAATATTCACATTCCCTCATATTAATCTTACTTCTCTAATCCTGACCCTAGTTCAGTATAATATTTTATATTACACTTTCCTTACATTTTTATATAAATGTAGGGAAATGTGAATTCTATACATGTACAAAAATATAACCTTTAAATTATTTTTACATTGATTTTCTATTTTCAATGATGAACTTGCCTACATACCACACTATACCACATATGAGATTCATCCATGTGTTCCCAAACTTAGTGAAACTCATGAAACTCACACTGTGCTCTTCCTTGTGTCATATCCTATGTTTTTATATATTTTTACACATAGTTTCACAAGCAAATTGTTATGTATAATTTCTTTTTTCATATGAATATTAATTTTTGAATCCTAACCCTAGCTCAGTATAAATTTGATATTATCTATTCCATACCTCTACATCTCAACCTACTGTGATATAAATCTATGCACATGAATACGAATTTTAAAGTATATTTTGACTTCTATTTTCAGTTTTCAATGTTAAATTTGCATACATATCACTGTATATTATATATAGGATTCATCCATGCACTCCCATATTTATGACATATATATTCACAAGATTCATAGTTTAATCTTATTGTTTCAGATCTTGTATTATTACATATGTTTTCACATATATTTTCACACAAAGTTTCTTAGGAAAGAAAGAAGACTGCAAACTCGCCTGGCATGCGTGGGGCCCTGGGTTCGAACCTCAGCACCACATACAAACAAAGATGTTGTGTCTGCAGATAACTAAAAAATAAATATTAAAATTCTCTCTCACTCTCTCTAAAAAAAAATAAAAAAGAAGATCCATTCACCAAAGTTTTATTGAAATTCTTTAGTCAACCTTTCTCACAACACTTAATTTTTAAATTTGCCCATTTTCAATGGGCTTTCATTTAGCAATGGCACAGAAGTTTGAAATTAAAACTGAATCTAGCCCAGCAACCAGCCAAGTGACTGCAGCTACACCGCCGGCGGGGAACACGGACCGGACCCACTAGGACAGGTCCGGCGGATGGCTGAGGGCTAGGCCCGTCCCCTCCCCCAGTGTCTGCAGGTAGGCGGGACTGTGAACACCAGCAGAGCGGGCCCAAAGCCTGCTGAGGGGCGGAACCGGCCCCACCCCCAGTGCCTGCAAGCTAGGCCAACCTGCAAGCCGCCGGCGGGTCAGGCCCAGCAACCAGCCAAGTGACTGCAGCTACACGCGCCGGCGGGGAACGCAGACCGGACCCACTAGGACAGGTCCGGCGGACGGCTGAGGGCTAGGCCCGTCCCCTGCCCCAGTGTCTGCAGGTAGGCAGGACTGTGAACACCAACAGAGCGGGCCAAAAGCCTGCTGAGGGGCGGAACCGGCCCCTCCCCCAGTACCTGCAAGCTAGGCCAACCTGCAAGCCACGGGCGGGCGGGTCAGGCCCAGCAACCAACCAAGTGACAGCAGCTACACGCGCCGGCGGGGAACGCGGACCGGACCCACTAGGACAGGTCCGGCGGACGGCTGAGGGCTAGGCCCGTCCCCTGCCCCAGTGTCTGCAGGTAGGCGGGACTGTGAACACCAGCAGAGCGGGCCCAAAGCCTGCTGAGGGGCGGAACCGGCCCCTCCCCCAGTGCCTGCAAGCTAGGCCAACCTGCAACCCATCGGGAGGTTAGGCCCAGCAACCTATGGAGTGACACAGGTGCCCCTGGCGCCTGCTGGGTAGGTGGACCTTTGACCGACCAGCAAAGCAGACCTAGGGCCTGCCAGCATGGTAGACGGATCACACTAATTGGAGGAGGATCACAGCCACTACCTGCCCTGCAAGGGTGATTTTTCAACTATACAAGAGCAATATAAATAAATAGAGGGAAAATATCAAAGACACAACAATTTCACCAAGCAGAAAGAAACGCCAGCAGTATGAAACGACAAGGAAAGAAAGGACCACAGGCAATGCAGGTCAACTCAACATTAGAAGAGGTAATAGCTGCAACAGATGGAATGTCAGATAGAGAGCTCAGGACATACATGCTTCAGATGATCTGGAGTCTCAAGGAAGACATGAGACAGCAAAATCAGACAATGAAAGATCACATTGACAAACAAATCCAGGAAGTAAAAGATCAATTTCACAGGGAGATAGAGGTAATAAAAAACAAACAAATAGAAATACTAGAAATGCAGGAAACAATAAACCAACTTAAAAACTCAATTGAGAATACTACCAGCAGAGTGGATCACTTAGAAGATAGAACATCAGACAATGAAGACAGAGTATTTCAACTTGAAAAGAACATAGATAGCTCAGCAAGTCTACTAAGAAACCATGAGCAGAACATTCAAGAGCTATGGGATAATATCAAAAGACCAAACTTAAGAGTCATTGGGATACAGGAAGGCACAGAGCTCCAAACCAAAGGATTAAGCAATCTATTCAGTGAAATAATACAAGAAAACTTCCCAGACTTAAAAATGAGACAGAATCCCAAATCCTAGAAGCCTACAGGACGCCAAATGTGCAAAATCATAAGAGATCCACACCTAGACACATTATAATGAAGATGTCCAACATACAGAATAAGGAGAGAATTTTAAAAGCTACAAGGGAAAGGAAGCAGATTACATTTAGGGGTAAACCAATCAGAATAACAGCTGATCTCTCAACACAGACTCTAAAAGCTAGAAGATCCTGGAATAACATATTTCAAACGCTTAAAGAAAATGGATTCCAACCAAGAATCTTGTATCCGGCGAAATTAAGCTTCAGGTTAGAAGATGAAATTAAAACCTTCCACGATAAACAAAAGTTAAAAGAATTCGCAGCTAGAAAACCATCTCTTCAAAAAATCCTTGGCAAAACATTACAGGAAGAGGAAATGGAAAATAACATTGAAAACCAACAATGGGAGGTAGGACAGTAAATGGGGGAAAGTAGTCAAAGAGGATAACAAATCAGGTTTAGTAACATCAATAAACAAACATGGATAGAAGAACAAACCATATCTCAATAATAACCCTAAATGTTAATGGCTTAAACTCACCAATTAAGAGACACAGGCTAGTAGAATGGATCAAAAAACAAGACCCAACAATATGCTGTCTACAGGAGACGCATTTGATAGGAAAAGATATACATAGACTGAAGGTGAAAGGTTGGGAAAAATCATATCACTCATATGGACCGCGGAAACAAGCAGGAGTGTCCATACTCATATCTAATAAAATAGATTTCAAGCCAAAGCTAATCAAAAGGGACAAAGAAGGAGACTTCATACTGCTCAAGGGAACCATACACCAACAAGACATAACAATCATAAATATATGTGCCCCAAATAATGGTGCAGCTGTGTTCATCAAGCAAACTCTTCTCAAGTTCAAGAGTCTAATAGACCACCATACAATAATCATGGGAGACTCCAACACACCTCTCTCACCACTGGACAGATCTTCCAAACAAAAGTTAAATAAGGAAACTATAGAACTCAATAAAACAATTAACAACCTAGACTTAATTGACATATATAGACTATACCACCCAACATCAAGTAGCTACACTTTTTTCTCAGCAGCACATGGAACCTTCTCAAAAATAGACCATATACTATGTCACAGGGCAACTCTTAGACAATACAAAGAGGTAGAGATAATACCATGCATCTTGTCTGATCATAATGGAATGAAACTGAAAATCAATGATAAAAGAATAAAGGAAAAATCAAACATCACCTGGAGAATGAACAATAGGTTGCTGAGTGATCAATGGGTTTTAGAAGACATCAAGGAGGAAATTAAAAAATTCCTAGAGTTAAATGAAAACACAGACACAACATATCGGAATCTATGGGACACATTGAAAGCAGTTCTAAGAGGAAAATTCATTGCTTGGAGTTCATTCCTCAAAAAAAGAAAAAACCAACAAATAAATGATCTCATACTTCATCTCAAAATCCTAGAAAAAGAAGAGCAAAACAACAGCAAAAGAAGTAGAAGGCAAGAAATAATTAAAATCAGAGCTGAAATTAATGAAATCGAAACAAAAGAAACAATTGAAAAAACTGACAAAACTAAAAGCTGGTTCTTTGAAAAAATAAATAAAATTGACAGACCCTTAGCCATGCTAATGAAGAGAAGAAGAGAGAGAACCCAAATTACTAGCATACGGGATGAAAAAGGCAATATCACAACAGACACTTCAGAAATACAGAAGATAATCAGAAATTACTTTGAATCATTATACTCCAATAAAATAGAAGATAGTGAAGGCATAGATAAATTCCTTGAGTCTTATGATCTGCCCAGATTGAGCCAGGAGGATATAGACAACCTAAACAGACCAATAACAATAGAGGAAATAGAAGAAACCATCAAAAGACTACCAACTAAGAAAAGCCCAGGACCGGATGGGTATACAGCAGAGTTTTACAAAACCTTTAAAGAGGAACTAACAACAATACTTTTCAAGCTATTTCAGGAAATAGAAAAAGAATGAGAACTTCCAAATTCGTTCTACGAGGCCAACATCACCCTGATTCCGAAACCAGACAAACACACTTCAAAGAAAGAAAACTACAGACCAATATCTCTAATGAACCTTGATGCAAAAATCCTCAATAAAATTCTGGCGAATCGGATTCAAATACATATCAAAAAAATTATACACCATGATCAAGTAGGATTCAACCCTGGTATGCAAGGTTGGTTCAATATACGGAAATCAATAAATGTTATCCACCACATCAATAGACTTAAAAATAAGAACCATATGATCATCTCGATAGATGCAGAAAAAGCTTTCGACAAAGTACAGCATCCCTTTATGTTCAAAACTCTAGAAAAATTAGGGATAACTGGATCATACCTCAACATTGTAAAAGCAATCTATGATAAGCCACAGGCCAGCATCATTCTGAATGGAGAAAAATTGAAGGCATTCCCTCTAAGATCTGGTACAAGACAGGGATGCCCTCTCTCACCACTTCTGTTCAACATAGTCCTCGAAACACTGGCCAGAGCAATTAGGCAGACGAAAGAAATTAAAGGCATAAAAATAGGAAAAGAAGAACTTAAATTATCACTATTTGCAGATGATATGATTCTATACCTAGCAGACACAAAAGGGTCTACAAAGAAGCTATTAGAGCTAATAAATGAATTCAGCAAAGTGGCAGGATATAAGATCAACACGCATAAATCAAAGGCATTCCTGTATATCAGCGACAAATCCTCTGAAACGAAAATGAGGACAACTACTCCATTCACAATATCCCCCCAAAAAATAAAATACTTGGGAATCAACCTAACAAAAGAGGTGAAAGATTTATACAATGAAAATTACAGAACCCTAAAGAAAGACATAGAAGAAGACCTTAGAAGATGGAAAAATATACCCTGCTCATGGATAGGCAGAACTAACATCATCAAAATGGCGATATTACCAAAAGTCCTATATAAGTTCAATGCAATGCCAATCAAAATCCCAACAGCATATCTTGTAGAAATCGATAAAAGAATCATGAAATTCATATGGAATAATAAAAGACCCAGAATAGCAAAAACAATACTAAGCAGGAAGTGTGAATCAGGCGGTATAGCAATACCAGACTTCAAACTATACTACAGAGCAATAGTAACAAAAACAGCATGGTACTGGTACTAAAACAGGCGGGTGGACCAATGGTACAGAATAGAGGACACAGTAACCAATCCACAAAACTACAACTATCTTATTTTTGATAAAGGGGCTAAAAGCATGCAATGGAGGAAGGATAGCATCTTCAACAAATGGTGCTGGGAAAACTGGAAATCCATTTGCACCAAAATGAATCTGAATCCCTATCTCTCGCCGTGCACAAAAGTTAACTCAAAATGGATCAAGGAGCTTGATATTAAATCAGAGACATGGCATCTGATAGAAGAAAAAGTTGGTTATGATCTACACGCTGTGGGATCGGGCTCCAAATTCCTCAATAGGACACCCATAGCGCTAGAGTTAACAAATAGAATCAACAAATGGGACTTACTCAAACTAAAAAGTTTTTTCTCAGCAAAAGAAACAATAAGAGAGATAAACAGGGAGCCTACATCCTGGGAACAAATCTTTACTCCACACACTTCAGATAGAGCCCTAATAACCAGAATATACAAAGAACTAAAAAAATTAGACAATAAGATAACAAATAACCCAATCAATAAATGGGCCAAGGACCTGAACAGACACTTCTCAGAGGAGGACATACAATCAATCAACAAGTACATGAAAAAATGCTCACCATCGCTAGCAGTCAGAGAAATGCAAATCAAAACTACCCTAAGATACCATCTCACTCCAGTAAGACTGGCAGCCATTAGGAAGTCAAACAACAATAAGTGCTGGAGAGGATGCGGGGAAAAGGGCACTCTTGTTCATTGCTGGTGGGACTGCAAATTGGTGCAGCCAATTTGGAAAGCAGTATGGAGATTTCTTGGAAAGCTGGGAATGGAACCACCATTTGACCCAGCTATTCCCCTTCTCGGTCTATTCCCTAAAGCCCTAACAAGAGCATGCTACAGGGACACTGCTACATCGATGTTCATAGCAGCTCAATTCACGATAGCAAGACTGTGGAACCAGCCTAGATGCCCTTCAATAGATGAATGGATAAAAAAAATGTGGCATTTATATACTATGGAGTATTACTCTGCATTAAAAAATGACAAAATCATAGAATTTGGAGGGAAATGGATGGCATTAGAGCAGATTATGCTAAGTGAAGCTAGTCAATCTTTAAAAAACAAATACCAAATGACTCCTTTGATATAAGGGGAGTAAACAAGGACAGGGTAGGGACGAAGAACTTGAGAAGAAGATTTACATTAAACAGGGATGAGAGGTGGGAGGGAAAGGGAGTGAGAAGGGAAATTGCATGGAAATGGAAGGCGATCCTCAGGGTTATACAAAATGTCATATAAGAGGAAAGGAGGGGCAAGACAAGATAATACAAATGGAAGAAGTGATTTACAGTAGAAGGGGTAGAGAGAGAAAAGGGGAGGGGAGGGGAGGGGAGGGGAGGGGGGATAGTAGAGAATAGGACAGACATCAGAATACATCAGACACTAGAAAGGCAATATGTCAATCAATGGAAGGGAAACTGATGTGATACAGCAATTTGTATACGGGGTAAAAGCGGGAGTTCATAATCCACGTGAATCAACTGTGTAATATGATGTATTAAGAACTATGTAATGTTATGAACGACCAATAAAAAAAAATAAAACTGAATCTAGGGGTTGGGGTTGTGGCTCAGTGGTAGAGTGCTCACCTCACATGTGCAATACCCTGGGTTTGATCCTCAGCATCACATTAAAAAATAATAATAATAAACAAGTGAAAGAAAGATGTTGTGTCCAACTACAACTAAAAAATAAATATTAAAAAAATACCTGAATCTAAAAGTGCTGGAAAGAGTTCTGCGCTGAACAAAGCAGATTGTTCTCCTTGAGAACACAGTGAATTCATGCAAGTTGAAGCTGTTAGCACAAACTGCTCCTATACTTAAATTGGAAGGCCTTGTCAGGCAGCACAAAGTGCAGTTTAGCCCATTAACAGCATAGTGAAGACACATATTTGAAGAGTAATAGCAAGAAAAACCTATGAGGATCTGACACAAGGAAGATTGAAGTGTGAGGTTTATGAACATATAATTTGCTAATATAGGGATGCCAGAATTAATTCTATATTTGATATATTGTTATATGTGTTCAAATTTAATATTAAAAATTGAGATTTCAATTCAAAATACATTTTAATTTTCATATTCTGTACATGAATTTCACTCACATTTGGTCAATATATAAAGGTATGCAAAGTGTAATATAAAATTTTGTACTGAGCTATAGTTAGAGTGATAGAATTTAGATTACTATTACAGGCTTACATTGTGGCTCTGTGGCAGAGTGCTTGCCTCCAATACGTGAGGAACAGCACCACAAAAAGAAAATACAGATTGTGCCCATGTATAACTAAAAAATTTAAACAAAAACTTTAATATGGTGAAATATGAATATTTATAAGAATTATAAATTTATAAAATTTTTATTTATAAAATTTATAAAATTGTTTATAAAAATATGTGTAAAAAGATATATTAAGATATTCTTCTAAGACACAGAAAAGATTAAATTTTAAGCTTTTTGAATATATATTTTGTAAATATGATGACCCATGCATAAAACCTATATCTGATACATTATGAAATATATGCAAAGTTAACATTGAAAATAGTTACATGTCAAAATACACTTTAAAATTCATATATGTATATGGATATTATTCAGATTATATACAGAGGAATGGTAGGGGTAATATCAAATTCTGTTCTGAGCTGGGGTTAGGATATGAGAATTAAAATTAATATGATAAAATATGAATACTCATAAGAATGCACTTGTAAGAGTATTGTGAAAACATAAATATACATGATCTGACACAGGGATGAATAAAGTGTGATTTGTATAAATATATGTGATGTAAATATGGAGATGCATTGAAGAATCCGATATATAAAATGTTGTGATATGTATGCAAATTAATCATTGAAAATTAAAAACAGGAGCTGGGGTTGTGGCTCACTGAGTTCGATTGTCAGCACCCCATGAAAATAAAGATATTATGTCCACATAAAACTATATATATTTAATATATGAAAATTAAAAACAGAAGTCAAAATACAGTTTAAAATTTATATTTGTGTATTTGGATTTAAGTCACATTAGGTTTAGATATAGAAGTATGGAAAAGGTAAGATAGAATTTTGTGCTGAGCTAGGTTTATAGATCAGATTATTATGGAATAATATGAATTTTCCTAAAAATGTACTTTTGAAATTATGTGTGAAAAAATGAAAACATACAGAATATGAAATAGGGGAGAGCAAATAGTAAATTCTATGAATATACATTTTGTAAATATGGGAATGCATAAATAAAACATATATAATATATTGCAATATGTATGCAAATTTAATATTTAAAAATGGAAGGCAAAATAAACATTAAAATTCATATTTGTGTATGTAGATTTAAGTCACATTAGTTTTATATGGAGATGTATGGAAGGTGTAATTTCAAATTTTGTAGTGAGCCAGGGTTAGAATTTGAGAATTAAGATTACTATGGGAAAAAGTGAATATATATATAAAGATGAGCCTATAAAAATATGTGAAAATTTATAAAATATTCAGGATCTGACACTAAGAAGAATACAGTGTGACTCTTATGAATGTGTAATCTGTAAGTATAGGGATGCCAGGATGAATTCTATATAAAATATATTGTGTACAGGTATTTAACTCACATTAGTTTTATCTATAAAGTTATGGAAAGTGTATTATAAAATTATGTACTGAGGTAGGCTTTTGGTTTTAGAATATTACAGGTCTGTTTGTGGCTCAGTGGCAGAGCATGAGCCTTGAACATGTGAGGATCTGTGTTTCATCCAGAGCACCACATCAAAAATAAATAAATAAGTAAACATAGTAAACATTGTGCTCATGTATAACTAAAACAATTTTAAATATAAAAGATCAATGTGGTGAAATATGAATATTCATTAGAATGTGTTGTGAAAATATGAGTAGAAAGGTATATAAATATACAGAATCAGACACAGGGAAGAGTAAAGTATAGGTTCCTTGAATGTATATTTTGTAAATATGAAAAAGTGAATATACATAAAAAATGGATGAATCCTATATGTGATATAATGTATATGTATGTAAAGTTAACGTTGAACATAGAAAATAAATGTTACAATACAGATTAAGATTCATATTTGTGTATATGGATATAACTCATATTAGATTTATATACAGAGGTATGGTAAGGGTAATATCAAATTTTGTACTGAACTCATGTTAGGGTTATAGAATTAAGATTAATATGGGGAAATGTGAATATTCATGAGAACATGTTTGTGAAAATATGTGTAAAAATATATACAAATACACACAATTAGATACAGGGAAAAGTAAAGTATAAGTTCTTGGAATATAGCTCTTGTAAATATAGGGACAAATGAATGAAACCTATATGTGATGTTATGTGATATGTATGCAAATTTAACATTGAGAATAGAAAATAAATGTCAAAATACACTTTAAGATTCATATTTATAGCCTGCACCATTATTGCCCTTGCTGCTGCCTCTGATTCCACTGCTGCCAGCCCAAGATCTCCTGGAGGTTTTCTTTTTGGGTGCTGCTCCCACAGAAGAAAACACTGCCCTGGATGCAACTAAAGTCAACACTGCTGCTGATCCTCAAAGATCACCTGGTGATGCTCTCCCCAGAGCTGCAGTTACAGCTTCTGCTGTGGCTGCTGCTACTGCTAACTCAGGGCCTGCTGCCAACCACCACTATGACTAGCACTACTACCATGGCCTGTAGAATGGCTTTGGGGGAAATTCCAGGTTTAGTGGCATGTGGCTGCACACTTTTTGGAACACCACCAGGGCCTGGGGCCTGGGTGCCAGCAGGTTTACCATCACAAGATCCTCTGTCTGGGAACTCCAGCTGGGATCTGCTGGTCCAGTGTGGGTGTGCCTGCACATTTGGAAGAGCCTGAGATCTTCCTTCTGAGAGTGCTGGTGGCCCTTGTCTTGTTGCTGCATCTTGGCGTTGCTCCTTTGCATAAGTGTATCCGTGGTGGTCTCTCTGAAAGTAGGAGAAGCACTGAGATCTTGAGACTGCAGTGTAGCTGAGCCTGAGGTATGTGAATTCCATATTGGTGAGATAGAGACTGGGTTTATGAGGGCTGATCTGGGTTTGATGATCCCAAGAGATGTCAGAGACTGGGTTAAGATAATGTTGAATACTGACAGAGTTCGACTTTCCAGCAAGATTTATTTTATTTTAGTTTTTGATTCACTAATCTCTCTGCAATATTTGGAACAGGATGTTTTTTATGCATCACTGTGTGGATGAATATGATATATGAATGGTGTTTTTCATTTTTGTTGTATTCTTATGGTTTTACGTTTTCCTCTTTGTTCATATTCTTTCTTTCTCTTGTCTATTTTCTTTCCAGCTTTTCTCCAACAAACAGCCAATCTCTGTTGGCTCCTCTACCATTCTTCCTGTGAATTTTTACTTCTAGCTTCTCTCTTCCTTCCTTTTAATATTGCATACTACACTACTTCTTTTCTCTCATCCACCATTTGTAATTGTAAGTCACTTTAACAAACATTCTGTTTGTGCTATAGATAGTTACTGAATTCATCATTTTGGTTGAATGTGAGATACCTTAGTAGGAGCTATTAGGTTTGAGGCTATATAATGTTTACACTGGGTGCTGTTGATATTGGTCTCATCAGTAAAGGTGAAGCACTGGAAACTTTAAGAAACACTATAGGTCTACAGGGTAAAATTTATCCTGCTTTAGATCCATACTTTAAGATGGAAAAACACACTAACAACATAAAAAATCAAGGGAGTAAAGCATCTCAAACAAACCAAGATGCTTTAACAATAAAAGCCATTGATAACACAGTAGAAGATATGTCCAATAATGAGTTCAGATTGTATATAGTAGAATTGATATGTGAAGAAAAGGATAGTATAAAGAGTGAAATCAAAGATAAGACACAGGAAGTGAAAGACCACTTCAATAAAGAGTTACAGATCATGAAAAAAAAACTAACAACCAGAAATTCTCAAAATGAAGGAATTAGTAAGCCAAGTTATAAATTTAAGAGAAAGCAACACCAACAGACTAGACAGAACCTCAGAAAATGAAGACAAAATGTTATCTTGAAAGTAGAATTAAATATGCAGAGAAGATGATAAGAAACCATAAGCAGGACATCCAAGGATTATGGGATAACATGAAAAGACCAAATTTAAGAGTTATCAGAATAGATGAAGGAGCAGAGATAAAAACCAAAGGAATGTACAATCTTTTCAATGATATAATAGCAGAAAATTTCCCAAACCTAGAGAATGGAATGGAAAATCAAATACAAGAGGCTTACAGGACCCCAAATGTACAAAATTACAGCAGATCCAGACCAAGACACATTATTATGAGAATGACTACCACAGAGAATAAAGATAAAATCTTAAAGGCTGTGAGAGGAAAAAAAAATCAAATTACATATAGGGAAAAGCAATTTAGATCTCAACTGATTACTCAACCCAGACCCTCAAAGCTAGGAGGTTCTGGAATAATATATTTCAAGCTATGAAAGAAAATAGATGCCAACCAAGAATTTAATACCCAGCAAAATTAAGTTTTGGATTTGAAGATAAAATTGAAAATTTTCATGATAATCAAAAATTAAAAGAATTCATAACTATAAATCCTACACTACAGAGCATTCTCAACAAAATATTCCATGACGATGAAGTGAAAACCAGAAAGGGAGGATCTACACTAAAGGGACATTCAACCAAAAGAGAAACTAAGACAAATCAAAAACCAGAAATAAATCAAAATGACAGGGAATATAAATCATACCTCAATGATAACTTCAAATATTAATGGCCTAAACATCAATCAAAAGAGATAGACTGGCAGAATGGATTAAAAAATCAAGAAACAATATGCTGTCTAAAAGAGACTCACCTCATGGGCAAAGACAGCTGCAGGTTGAAGGTGAAAGGATGGGAAAAAACTTACACTCATGTGGATTTTGTGAACAAGCAGGGATTTCCATTCTCA
The DNA here is from genome assembly GCF_045843805.1 of Urocitellus parryii. Classification (NCBI taxonomy): domain Eukaryota; kingdom Metazoa; phylum Chordata; class Mammalia; order Rodentia; family Sciuridae; genus Urocitellus; species Urocitellus parryii. The sequence continues at coordinate 103,455,676 of NC_135542.1, forward strand.
TTTGAGATAATGTAGACTTCAAACCAAAGTTAATCAGAAGAGATAAAGAAGGACATTTCATACTTTTTAAGGGAAGTATATATAATCAGGACATAACGATCATAAAGTGATTTATTCCCCCCAAAATGGAGCTTCTATGTACATCAAACAAACCCTTCTCAATTTCAAGAGTCAAACAGACCACAATACAATAATACTGGATGACTTTAACACTCACTACTGGAAAGATCCTCCAAACAAAAACAAAGAGGGGTTCCAAGATGGCAGAGTAGAGAAGAACTCATTACTGGCATGACTCTGAGTGAGTGGTTCGCCACTTTCCCCATTCATGAATTTAAGCTTCAAGGAGCCTGTGACAGGATTTTAAACAATGGTGTGTTGCAAGCCCAGCCCTGAACATGGGAAAACCTGAGTCTTTCTTTGCTGTGGAAGCTGGCCCGCTGCGCAGCCAGGGAACCCACCACAGATGGGTGGAGTTGAGCACCACAGAGTTCTGGCAGCACAGAGACACAGGGTTACAGATCCTTTAGGGCTAGAGCACATCAGACTGCGACCTGTGTCACTGCAGAGCACAAGACTGGGGGCCCAATTCTGGACATAGTGGAGAAACAGCCCAGCCCCTTCCACCTTACTGGACACCCTGGCATTGAAAATCTACCTCATCTGCTTTTGGCAGATGTAATAGACAGCACAATTGGCATCTGAACAGGTGTGTGAGTCCCAGCCCTCCCTCTACCCATCTGTGATAACCCAAAACCTTTCTCACCAACTCCTGATGGGCGTGGCTATCAGAGGGAATAAGACAGAACAGGTTGCCGGTTTCCAACTTCCCCTCTCCACAGCTTTGATGACTTGGTGACTACCCAACACACAGATAGGGCTCAGTTGATCAGAAGCACAGGGTGGCCAGGGAACCACATGCCCAGAGTGAACCCAGGGCTGCAGACAAGAGTCCCAGTAATTGGGGCCTAGTGGGCAGGAGAAGTGAAGGGGTTAGAGACCAGGAGCAATCCCAAGAGACCTGGATTGGTGAAGCACCCAGCAGAGGAGGGAGAGTTGCCTCACACAGATTGCTTCCTCCACCCTGATGGCAGAGACTCAACCTGGAATGCACAATGCCACCTACTGGAAGAGAAGAAAACAGAATTCTAAGAGTGCTTTTTTTCTTTTTCATTCTTTCCTTTTTTCTTCTTATCTTTTTCTTCTCTTTTTTCCTCTCTCTTTTTTACATTCCTTTTTTCTCTATCTCTTACCCCCTTTGTTCATTCTTCTTTTCTTTTTACTTTTCTTCCTCCTTCTCTTCCTCTCCCAACCTCCCAAGTGTTACCATTTGTACTACTGTAATTTACTAAATGCAAATAGGTGATTGTTTCTATGCTTATTATTGTCCTCCCACTTACATAGCTACCCTAAAATACCTCCTGTCTATTCTCCTGCTAATAACCCCCTTCATTAGAGTTCTCCTCCAAAGTAGCTAAGATATATTAACCCACATACTCTCACATCTTTCCCCCTAAACATAAAGTCTTAAGCCAAACCCTCACTTCTCTATATGCCACCAGAATCTGTATGCCTTTTATGAAGCTAATGAATATATTTAAAATTATAATTGAATCCGACATCTCTAGACATTGTCTCCCATCAAAAAGGAGAGATTTCAGAACTATACAAGAGCAATACAAATCTATAGGAGAAAAATAATAACAAAAAGTTAATTGGAACTGAAGAGAAACATGAGCAACATGAAAAAACAAGGAAAGAAAGGACCTCAAACAATGCAGGACAATTCAACAATAGAAGAGATAATAGGTACAGGAGAAAGAATGTCAGATAAAGATATCAATGCTGTACCCATCCGGTCCAGGGCTTTTCTTGGTTGGTAGGCTTTTGAAGGCTTCTTCTATTTATTCCTTTGTTATTGGTCTGTTTAAATTGTGTGTGTCTTCCTGTCTCAATTTGGGCAAATCATATGCCTTAAGAAATTTATCGATATCTTCACTATCTTCTATTTTATTGGAATATAGGATTTCAAAATAATTTCTAATTATCTTCTGTATTTCTGTAGTGTCCGTTGTGATATTGCTTTTTTCATCCCATATGTTAGTAATTTTCTGTAAAAAAATAATTTTTTTTGTTAATTATTTTTTTCAATTGTAATATTTTCAATTGTAATTTTTATTTTACTGCATTTTATTATTATTATTATTATTATTTCTTTTCTTTTCTATTCTTTTCTCTTTCTTTTTTCTCTCCCTCTCTCTTTCTTGGTTTGCGTCCTTACCTTTAACCCATCTTTCCTCTTAAGCATGAACACCCAGATTACATATAACTTACTAAATGCAAATAGATGAATACTACGAGTAGGTCTATAGTCCACCTAATGCCTTAACTACCCCCAAGTACTCCTGTCTATTCTCTTGTTAATATCCACCTGCATTTGAGCAACCCCCCAAAAGAAGCTAACATATCCTAACCTCCATACCATCAAATCGCCTGACCTTAACATAAAATCCTAAGTCCAAACCTGAATTCTCTATATGCCATCAAAATCTGAAGGCCTTTAATGAAACTAATAAATTTACCTTAAATCACAATTAAAGCCAACAACTCTAAACATTGTCTCCTAACACAATGGAGAGATAGTTGAACTATAAAAACCAAAACAAATATAAAGGAGAAAACAGAAACACAGCAGTCAAACAGAGTTGGAAAGTAACTTGAGCACCATGAAAAAACAAGGGAACAAAGGAGTACAAATAATGCAGGACAACTTAAATACACAGGAGAATCTAGAGGCTTCAGAAAAATAGACAGAGAAAGAACTCAAGGCATACCTAACTCAGATGGAATGGAATCTTAGAGAAGACTTTAGACAGCAAGTTCAAACAATGAAAGTAGATTTTGAAAACGAATTAAATAAGCAAATTCAAATGGCAAAGAACGAGCTCTACCAGGAAATAGAGATTTAAAATAAAATCAAACAGTAATCCTAGAAATGCAGGAAACCATAAACCAAATTAAAAACTCAAATGAGAATATTACAAATAAACTAGATCAAGTAGAAGTCAGAACATCAGATAATGAAGACAAAGTTTATCAACTTGAAAAGAATATAGTCAACACAGAAAGGATGCTTAAAATACACAAGCAATCTATCCAAGAGATATGGGATGTCGTAAAAAAACCAATCCTGAGAGTCATTGGGAAAGAAGAAGGCATAGAGGTTCAAACCAAAGGAATGAACAATCTATTGAATGAAATAATCCTAGAAAACTTCCCAGATATGAAAGATGGAATGGATTGCCAAATCCTGGAAGCCTACAGGACCCCAAACACTCAAAACCATAAAAGACCAATTCCAAGACACATAATTATGAAGATATCCAACATACAGAACAAGGAGAGAATATTAAAAGCTACAAGAGAAGGGAAGCAGATTACATTCAGGGGTAAACCAATTAGGTTAATGGCTGATTTTTTCATCACAGTTGTTGAAAGTGGGAAGATCCTGGAACAACATATTTCAAACACTGAAAAATAATGTATTACAGCCAAGAATACTGTATCCAGCAAAATTAAGCTTCAGATTTGACGATAAAATTAAAATATTTCATGATAAACAAAAGTTAAAAGAATTCACAGCCAGAAAACCAGCACTGCAAAGCATTTTGAGCAAAATACTAAAAGATGAAGAATTGAAAAACAGCACCCCAAACTAACAGTGGGAGGTAACTTTGTAAAGAAATGGAAAAAATAACCAAAAAGGAAAACTAGCCATATTAAAATAAATAAATAAACAAGCATGACGGGTAGTACTAACCATATATCAATAGTAACCTTAAACGTTAATGGCTTAAATTCACCAATCAAGAGACATAGGCTAATAACCTGGATTAAAAAAACAAATCCAACAATATGCTGCCTTCATGAGACTCATATGATAGGAAAAGACATACACAGACTTAAGGTGAAAGGTTGGGAAAAATCATACCACTCACATGGTCCTCGGAAGCAAGCAGGAGTGGCCATACTCATATCGAATAAAATCAACTTCAAACCTAAGTTAATCAAAAGGGATAAAGAAGGACACTATATCCAGTTAAAAGGAACCATCCACCAACAAGACATAACAATTATCAATATGTATGCACCAAACAATGGTGCTGCAACGTTCATAAAAAAAAAAAAAAAACTCTCCTCAAGTTCAAGAGTCAAATAGACCACAACACAATAATTATGGGTGACTTCAACACACTGCTCTCTTCATTGGACAGATCTTCCAGACAAAAGCTGAATACAGAAACTATAGAACTCAATAACACAATCAATAACCTAGAATTAACCGACATATATAGAATATATCAACCATCATCAAGTGGATACACATTCTTCTCAGCACCACATGGATCCTTCTCAAAGATAGACCATATATTATGCCATAGGGCAACCCTCAGTAAATATAAAGGGGTGGAGAAAATACCATGCATCTTATCTGATCATAACGGAATGAAATTGAAAATCAATGATAAAAGAAGGAAGGAAAAATTATGCATCACCTGTAAAATGAAAAATATGTTACTGAATGATCAATGGGTTACAGAAGACATAAAGGAGGAAATCAAAAAATTCTTGGAGATAAATGAAAATACAGACACAACATATTGGAATCTATGGGACACAATGAAAGCAGTTTTAAGAGGGAAATTCATATGCTGGAGTTCATTCCTCAAAAAAAAGAAAAAACCAACAAATAAATGAACTCACACTTCATCTCAAAACCCTAGAAAAGGAAGAGAAAAACAAAAGCAAATGTAGTAGAAGGCAAGAAATAATCAAAATCAGAGCAGAAATCAATGAAATTGAAACAAAAAAAAATTGAAAAAAATGATAAAACAAAAAGTTGGTTCTTTGAAAAAATAAATAAGATCATCAGACCCTTAGCCATGCTAATGAAGAGAAGAAGAGAGAGAGCTCAAATTACTAACATATGGGATGAAAAAAGCAATATCACAATGGACACTACAGAAATACAGAAGATAATTAGAAATTATTTTGAAACCCTATATTCCAATAAAATAGAAGATAGTGAAGATATCGATAAATTTCTTAAGTCATATGATTTGTCTAGATTGAGTCAGGAAGATACATACAATTTAAACAGACCAATAACAAAGGAGGAAATAGAAGAAGCCATCAAAAGACTACATACCAAGAAAAGCCCTGGACTGGATGGATATACAGCAGAGTTTTACAAAACCTTCAATGAAGAATTAATACCAATACTTTTCAAGTTATTTCAAGAAACAGAAAAAGAAGAAGCTCTTCCAAATTCATTCTATGAGGCCAACATCACCTTGATCCAAAAACCAGACAAAGACACTTTAAAGAAAGAAAACTACAGACCAATATCTCTAAAGAACTTAGATGCAAAAATCCTCAATAAAATCCTGGCGAATCAAATACAAAAGCATATCAAAAAAATTTTGCACCATGATCAAGTAGGATTCGTCCCCGGAATGCAATGCTGATTCAATATTCGGAAATCAATAAATGTTATTCACCACATCAATAGACTTAACGATAAGAACCACATGATCATCTCGATAGATGCAGAAAAAGCATTTGACAAAGTTCAGCATCCATTTATGTTCAAAACACTAGAAAAACTAGGGATAAGAGGAACTTACCTCAACATTGTAAAAGCTATATATGATAAGCCTCAGCCTAGCATCATTCTGAATGTAGAAAAACTGATGGCATTCCCTCTAAAATCTGGAACAAGACAGGGATGCTCTCTCTCACCACTACTATTTAATTTAGTCCTCGAAATACTAGCCAGAGCAATTAGACAGACAAAAGAAATTAAAGGCATAAAAATAGGAAAAGAAGAACTTAAATTATCACTATATTCAGATGATATGATAATATATCCAACAGACCCAAAAGGGTCTACAAAGAAACTACTAGAGCTAATAAATGAATTCAGCAGAGTGGCAGGATATAAAATCAACACGCATAAATCAAAGGCATTCCTGTATATTAGAGACAAATCTTCTGAAATGGAAATGAGGACAACCACCCCATTCACAATATCCTCAAAAAATAAAATAAAATACTTGGGAATCAACCTAACAAAAGAGGTGAAAGATTTATACAATGAAAACTACAGAACCCTAAAGAGAGAAATAGAAGATCTTAGAAGATGGAAAAATATACCCTGTTCATGGATAGGCAGAACTAACATCATCAAAATGGTGATATTACCAAAAGTTCTCTATAGGTTTAATGCAATGCCAATCAAAATCCCAATGGCATTTCTTGTAGAAATAGATAAAGCAATCATGAAATTCATATGGAAAAACAATAGACCCAGAATAGCAAAAGCAATTCTAAGCAGGAAGTGTGAATCAGGGGGTATAGCGATACCAGATTTCAAACTGTACTACAGAGCAATAGTAACAAAAACAGCATGGTACTGGTACCAAAACAGGCGGGAGGACCAATGGTACAGAATAGAGGACACAGAGACCAATCCACAAAATTACAACTATCTTATATTTGATAAAGGGGCTAAAAGCATGCAATGGAGGAAGGATAGCATCTTCAACAAATGGTGCTGGGAAAACTGGAAATCCATATGCGACCAATTGAAACTGAATCCCTTTCTCTTGCCATGCACAAAAGTTAACTCAAAATGGATCAAGGAGCTTGATATCAAATCAGAGACTCTTTGCCTGATAGAAGAAAAAGTTGGCCCCGATCTACATATTGTGGGGTCGGGCTCCAAATTCCTTAATAGGACACCCATAGCACAAGAGTTAATAACAAGAATCAACAAATGGGACTTACTTAAACTAAAAAGTTTTTTCTCAGCAAGAGAAACAATAAGAGAGGTAAATAGGGAGCCTACATCCTGGGAACACATTTTTACTCCTCACACTTCAGATAGAGCCCTAATATCCAGAGTATACAAAGAACTCAAAAAATTAGACAATAAGATAACAAATAACCCAATCAACAAATGGGCCAAAGACCTGAACAGACACTTCTCAGAGGAGGATATACAGTCAATCAACAAGTACATGAAAAAATGCTCACCATCTCTAGCAGTCAGAGAAATGCAAATCAAAACCACCCTAAGATACCATCTCACTCCAGTAAGATTGGCAGCCACTATAAAGTCATACAACAACACGTGCTGGCGAGGATGTGGAGAAAAGGGTACACTTGTACATTGCTGGTGGGACTGCAAATTGGTGTGGCCAATTTGGAAAGCAGTATGGAGATTCCTGGAAAAGCTGGGAATGGAACCACCATTTGACCCAGCTATTGCCCTTCTTGGACTATTCCCTGAAGACCTTAAAAGAGCGTACTACAGGGATACTGCAACATCGATGTTCATAGCAGCACAATTCACAATAGCTAGACTGTGGAACCAACCCAGATGCCCTTCAATAGATGATTGGATTAAAAATGTGGCATTTATACACAATGGAGTATTATGCAGCACTAAAAAAAGACAAAATCATGGAATTTGCAGGGAAATGGATGGCATTAGAGCAGATTATGCTAAGTGAAGCTAGCCAATCCCTAAAAAACAAATACCAAATGTCTTCTTTGATATAATGACAGCAACTAGGAAAAGAGCAGGGAGGAAGAGCAGGAGGAAAAGATTAATTTTAAACAGAGACATCAGGTGGGAGGGAAAGGGAGAGAAAAGGGAAATTGCATGGAAATGGAATGAGACCCTCATTGTTATAGAAAATTACATATAAGAGGTTGTGAGGGGAATGGGAAAATAAACAAGGAGAGAAATGAATTACAGTAGATGGAGTAGAGAGAGAAGATGGGAGGGGAGGAGAGGGGGGATAGTAGAGTATAGGAAAGGTAGCAGAATACAACAGTTACTAATATGGCATTATGTAAAAATATGGATGTGTAATTGATGTGATTCTGCAATCTGTATTTGGGGTAAAAATGGGAGTTCATAACCCACTTGAATTAAATGTATGAAATATGATATGTCAAGAGTTTTGTAATGTTTTGAATAACCAATAATAAAAAAAAAACCCTCAACAGCAGGAGTCCGGGCAGTCATATTATGAAGTCAGACAACAAACCTTTGTTAAGAGAATTCAGGTTGATATCTTTGCTGGTGGAGTCCATGTTCATGCACCAGCTGGGCCACAACTGGTATCCGGGCTTGGGTCACTAGCACTACTGGAACCTCGGCGCAGCACCGGGAGTCACCCACCCCAGCATTACTTCTTAGAAATAAAATACACATTGTGTATAAATGCCACATTTTTTTTTATCCATTCGTCTATTGAAGGGCATCTGGGTTGACTCCACAGTCTTGCTATTGTGAATTGTGCTGCTATGAACATCGATGTAGCAGTGTCCCTGTAGCATGCTCTTTTTAGGTCTTTAGGGAATAGACCGAGAAGGGGAATGGCTGGGTCAAATGGTGGTTCCATTCCCAGCTTTCCAAGAAATCTCCATACCGCTTTCCAAATTGGCTGCACCAATTTGCAGTCCCACCAACAATGTACAAGTGTACCCTTTTCCCCACAACCTCGCCAGCACTTATTGTTGTTCGACTTCATAATGGCTGCCAATCTTACTGGAGTGAGATGGTATCTTAGGGTGGTTTTGATTTGCATTTCTCTGACTGCTAGAGATGGTGAGCATTTTTTTATGTACTTATTGATTGATTGTATGTCCTCCTCTGAGAAGTGTCTATTCAAGTCCTTGGCCCATTTGTTGATTGGGTTATTTGTTATCTTATTGTCTAATTTTCTGAGTTCTTTATATATTATGGATATTAGGGCTCTATCTGAAGTGTGAGGAGTAAAGATTTGTTCCCATGATGTAGGCTCCCTATTTACCTCTCTTATTGTTTCTTTTGCTGAGAAAAAACTTTTTAGTTTAAGTAAGTCCCATTTGTTGATTCTAGATGTTAACTCTTGTGCTATGGGTGTCCACAATGGAGTATTACTCTGCAGTAAAAAATGAGAAAATCATAGAATTTGGTGGGAAATGGATGGCATTAGAGCAGATTATGCTAAGCGAAGCTAGTCAAGCCCTAAAAAACAAATGCCAAATGTCTCCTTTGATATAAGGAGAGTAACTAAGAACAGACTAGGGAAGAAGAGCAGGAGAAGAAGACCAACATTAAACAAGGATGAGAGGTGGGAGGGAAAGGGAGAGAGAAGGGAAATTGCATGGAAATGGAAGGAGACCCTCAGGGTTATACAAAATTACATACAAGAGGAAGTGAGGGGAAAGGGAAAAACAGTACAAGGGGGAGGAATGAATTACAGTAGTGGGGGTAGAGAGAGAAGAGGGGAGGGGAGGGGAGGGGAGGGGGGATAGTAGAGGATCGGAAAGGCAGCAGAATACAACAGACATGAGTTTATCAATATGTAAAGCAATGAAGTGTAACTGATGTGATTCTGCAAGCTGTATACTGGTTAAAATGGGAGTTCATAACCTGCTTGAATCAAAATGTGAAATATGATATGTCAAGAACTATGTAATGTCTTGAACAACCAACATTAAAAAAATAAATTAAAAAAATAAATAATATAAAAAGAAATAAAATACACATAGTTTTTTATTAAAGAGATTTCCTGTTCTAATTAGCAAAGACTGTTTTGAATGATTTACTTTTGTCTATGCAAGGAATATTTACCCTAAATCATATCTCTTAAATAAATTTTTATTCTATTGAGTAAAGGAGGAAAAAGAGAAAAATATTTCAGTGCTTTTGGGGATTTTCAGGGAATGGACCTGGGAATAGGATACCTTAACAATAGGTTGGAGCAGGAGCTGTTTATCTTGGTAAGGGTGAAGAAAGGGCTGTGGAACTATTAACATTTCAATCTCCCTGGGGGTTATTTCCAACTTCCCAGACCTAAACCAGCCTCCATTTTTGTAATCCATCCCAATTACTTACCTACACTGATTGCCTTTCTTTATTGCTTCAAATGTACCAGCAAATTCAGGTGGCTGAAGTCATGAACTAGGAGAGGCCAGTGCCATTTGAGTCATGTTGGAGCCTGATTTACATGGCAAAAATATAAATATTTTGTAAATATTATTGCTATTGATTTTCTAAATGATTTATAATTTATTCTCTATATATGACAATTAGAAAAATTTATGCATTTAATCAGCAATTTTAGTAGCTATTCATTGGGAATACAACTAGAAAATTCTAGAGTTATATTCCCAATGATCACAACTTCTAGATAAAAGCAAAACTTTTTCCCAAGAATGCATGATTGAAGACAAAGGAGGCAACAGATGTCTTTTAAAATATACTTAAAGAGCTGCTTAGGGAGAAATTTCTGTTAGGTTGTTTTGAGATGATTAAGCAACCTATGTGAGCAAAAGAACCACCAATCAGGTGCATCTCCTGGATCTTTGCCAGCTCCCTTTGACCAACCCCAGTAAGACAAGAGACTCTAAAAACCCCTTTTCCTGTCTCAAGCCCTCCCTTTCTTCCCTAAGCCCAATAAATATTCCAGTTTGGTTGAGCCCCATGCAGTTCTCCTCAGACCCTCTTTTTACATGCTCTGCTAGTCTGAGGGTTCCACCTGGGAGCAAAATCTCAATAAAGCCTCATCAGCAGCCTTTTGAAATCTGCCTCCTTTTGGTCACCACTACCTGACCTTACATCTTGTTCCAAAACCTGGATTTTTGGGCCTCATCCATACCTTACATTTGGGGATTGGTGTCCACCCTCCTCCCTTCAAACGAACCGGGAAATTCCTAAGCTGTTTCTTCTTTTCCTCTCCCTTCATTCAGGCTGACATGTGTGGGGTAAGTTCCCTCATTTCCTCTGACCTTTCAGCCCCTCTCCATTCATGGGGGGGTCTATCTGTAAGTCACAGGTATTCCATAGACCCCCACCCATTTCGTTCAAGGCGCTGAGAACTGTGGAGACATCCCAGTCCTCATGTGAGCCATTCTGATTTATTTGGCCCCCAATGGGTTGCAGGGAGGCCTCAACCCTTACCTGTCCCTTATCCATTCCTTGGGTGAGTGTGATCAGAATTTGGGACACCTTTTTCTGCCCCCACTCCCCCACTAGGGTACCAGAAGGTCATGGGAAACACCAAGTCCTCCTTAGACCCCAAAACTCCCTTGGGTGTCTATATTAAAATTTTGCCAAGTTAAGATTCACTCAAGACCTATGCCATTTTATTCCACCGTGGTCTTTTAATCCAATGTGGCCTGGCCCCAGTGTGACTTAGACAATGAGTCACAATGGCCCCCAGAAGGAACTTCTGATTTTAAACCCTCACTGAATTGGACAATTTCTTTCACTGGACAGGGAAGTAGGCAGAAGTCCCTTACATCTGAAGGCGCATTCAGGCTTTTTGAGGTCTGCTCCTGTCCTCCCCCTCTGCTCTAACTGTTCTATTGCTAAAGTTTTCCTTTCTAGGGAACTCCTTTTCCATTGTTCTTCTACTTCTCCTTTCTCATTCTCAGATCCACTGAGCTCCTATCAGCCCCACATTCCTGTCTTCCCCCTCCCTACCAAGGCCAATCCTCTCCCTCCTCCCCTTCCACAACTGCAGTCACCCCTTCCCCTCTTGCTGCTACCACAGCTCCTCCTTCCCCACTCCAGGACTCTCCCCCTCCTCTCCCTCCTCTCCTCTCCTGCCATGATTCCTCCATCCTGTCCAGTTCCTCTCCTAGGCAGAGATGTTCTCCAATTACTAGGAGCCACCCTCCAACTACACCCCAAGAATACTAGCACCCATCTTCTTCTAATAACATAACAGTGCCTACTGTTCCACTGCCCCATGACCTAGTCAATCTCCAGGTCTGGGACACTGTAAGCTGGTCAAAGCCTCCACAATCCAGTCCATATCCAGCTGAAACTACAAATTAAATTTTCTTTGTGTCCCCAATTTCCCATCTCCAAAACCTACAGGGAGGGACTTATACCCAGTTACTTGCCCAGAAACTCCTCATCTCTACTGATTCCTCCTGCAACACTCCCATATTGCCAATACACAAACCTACAGGTGCCTATCGCTTAGTCCAGGACCTTCACTTAATTAATGAAGCAGTTATTCCCATCCACTCGATGGTTCCCAACTCTTAAACTCTTCTTTGTCCTATCCCCCTTTAAACCACTCACTTTACTGTCCTGGATCTTAAAGATGCCTTCTTTACAGTGCCTCTCCATCCTGACTCTCAATACTTCTTTGCCTTCACATGGGAAGACCCTACATCCTTTAGGTCTCAACAGCTGACATGGACAGCTCTACCCAAAGGCTTCAGGGAACAGTCCCTTTCCGCTTTGGACAAGCCTTAGCATAGGCTAACTGCTTGTGGCTTGGGGGATAGCACTCTCTTACAGTTGGGCAGAATCCCTCCCTACCTCCAGGGAAACTGCTTATACCACCGCTTCCATCTTCATTGAGCAGATCATTCCCAGGTTTAGACTTCCTGCCTCCATCCAGTCAGACAATAATCTGGCCTTCATTTCTCAGGTTGTTCAACTAGTCTCCAAAGGCCTCAACATCACTTGGAGGCTCCACATCCCCCAACAACCCAAATCCTTGGATAAGGTTGAGAGGGCTAATAACATTCTCAAGGATTATCTCACTAAACTTGCTTTTGAACTCAGGCTACCCTGGCCCAATCTCCTGTCATTGGTTCTCACCCTAATTTGGGCAGCCCCTTGAGCCCCCTCAGGCCTTAGCCCCTTTGAGCTACTCTATGGGTGCCCTTTCTTAATCAACCAAAGCCTTCCAGTCACTCATACTCCCCTTGTGTCCTACATGCCCTATATTACACTTCTACACAAATTCCTAAGGGAACACACAGACTTGTCTTCCTGTGCCATCTGTTACTTCAATCCCAGCACAACCACAAACTGAACTGGACCCTCTTCAACAAGGTTATGCAGTCTTACTTCGAGAGCTTCATCCATAATCTTTGGAACCTCACTGGATGGGACCTCCTGCAGTCATACTTACTACCCCAATGGCAGTCAAACTTTTGGGCCACTCCCCCTGGTGGCTGCTGCCTTAAAAATCACCTGTACCAAATGTTCAGTCCTGGAATTCCACCACAGTAGGGCCCACCAAACTCAAGATTTCTCACCAACCCTCTTCTTCTTTTACTAATCATTAATCTCTCTCAAGCTTCTATCCCAACCCACAGATGGCACTTCTACATCCAAGCGACATGGCAGTAGGATGGCACTACCCACTGTCAGTTTATGGGTCAAGGTGATTGCCCTCCCACTGGCTGCAATTTGGTGGTCATCCTTAACATTACTGGATTCAACTGGGCCACCTCATCCCAACTATGTTCAGCAATGCTATACTTCATATCAGACCAAACTGAGGAATCTTGTAAGTGCTGGCCTAACATCTATGGAAGGTGCCCTTATAATTCATGCAAGAAACACTTCCTAGATAAGCCTTGCTATGAGAAACTATTTGGGACCCATGGGAACTGAAATGGGCTTCTGGTGTTGATGGTAAATTCTATTCTTGGGGTTTGCCAAGCATCCCTCAAAATATGGAGAATATTATCAGAATATGGAGAACTTATATACAAATATTCCTTCAAAATTACATAACCATCCAAGAGCAAGAGAAAGAACTCCAACACCAGCTAGATGCAGTTGCCCATCCTAAAGCTGACCCTTTCTCATGGATGGCCCTAATATGTCAGGCCTTCAGCTTCTCAATTTATGCAAAGTTAATAAAATTTCAGACTGTTTTCTCTGTACAGGTTTGGGTCATACTCCATTAACTGTGATTCCCATTGATTTTTTTCTCAATACCTCAACCATACCCTCCTCTGTATCCTTTGAGGAAATACCTCTTTTTTGTAACTCATCAGGGAATTTCCCCTGCTGCTACACTTCAGCAGGTTCAGCACCCTGTGACCAGATTGTTCAAATTTCTCCCTTAACCTTTGTTCTATGGTGCAATGGTACTCTAACAAAAAAAAAATCTAAGCCTCAACATGCCCTTTGTTTTTTGTGTTCCTTCCACCTTGGTTCCTCAATTAACTCCTTACAGTGAGCTGAATTAACATGGCTTGTTACTACCTCCCTTTCCAGGACAAGACGGGGCCATCTTTATACCAGTAGTAGTTGGACTCTCCCTGGCCTCCTCACTTGCTGCCTTCATACTGGGGGCAGGAGGACTTGGTTATACAGTAACTGCTAGTCAGAAGCTTGAACAACAAATTCCAGAAGTGGTAGAGGCATTGGCCACCTCTCTTGCTTCCCTATAAAGGCAAATAACATCTATTGCCCAAGTTTTATTACAGAACTGTCGAGCTCTAGATCTCCTGATGGCAGACAAAGGAAAAACCCATCTATTTCTGAAAGAAGAATGCTGCTACTTTATCGATGAAACTGGACTGACCAAAAAGAATGTTGACACTCTTCATCGTTTAGGTTCATTTGAAAGCACATGGGTGAAATTGCTAGAGTGACTTACAATCAGATGCTCCTACACCCCTACAGTCATCTCCCCACCGAACCAACACCTGAGCCATCCTCTTTCCCCCAGCACCCCTAGCCAGCAGGAAATAGCCGTATGGAATTCAATGCCCTATATCATCAAAAAGGCCGGGATGTTATGTCAGTTTGAGGTGATTAAGCAATCCGAGTGAGCAGAAGAACCACCAATCAGGAGCTTACACAACTACCTATCAAACAACGGCATCTCCTGGCCAATTCTGAATCCTAGCCAGCTCCCCACTACCAACCCCAGTAGGACAAGGGATTCTAAAAATACCTTTTCCTGTCTAAAGCCCACCCTTTTTGCCCTAAGCAGAAATAAAAATTCCGGTCCAGTCCATCCCCATGCGCTTCTCCTCAGACCCTCTTCTTACCCACTCTGCTGGTCTGGGGATTCTTCCCAGGAGCAAAATATCAATAAAGCCTTGTTCAGCAGCCTTTTAAAATCTGCTTCCTTTTGGTCACCACTGCCTGACCTTACAATTTCTATCTTCATATAATAGTTGATAATAATAAAATATAACAAAATATGTGCATTTGTTGGTATTGCATTTCTTTGCCTGAACAATTTGTGTTGACAGAGAGATATTTTCTATCTATTTATTTATGTATGTATGTATGTATTTATTTATTTATTTAATGTGGTGCTGAGGCTGAAACCCAGGTCCTCCCATGTACTGGGCAACTCTCTATCACTGAGTCACATCCCCAACCTAGAGAGAAATATCTGATCCAAGGAAATTGGGGAATGTCCACCTCACTGTGCCTCATTCCTGTGTCTCTCAATAACTGATGCCTCTAACTGTCAGTAAAAGGACTTTTGGAGTTTCTCTCACATGAATAAGTTGTTATCCCTAGAACTGACATGCTTAAACATGAATGGGTTCTTCTATTTGGAGAATGAGCACATAGTGACCATTATCATAGTAAAAGGGAGGCAGCTGATGGGAGCCTGCACAGCAGGAGGCACAGATATAGCAGATGATTGCATTTGAACGGGGAATTTGAATGACTTTTTTTTTTTTTTGAAAGGAGGAGTCTTCAGAGAGCAATACCTGAACCCAGGTAGAAACACCAAGGGCTCAGGAGAGCACAAAGATCTACAAGCGGAACTTCAGCTGTATGTAGAATAGATCATAAGAGTAGGAATTTGAAAGGGTAAAGTTTCTAAGCTGCAAGGCCTGAGTTAAAAAGTGAAGGACCAGGTATTGTTAAGTTCCTCTTCTACACCCAGAACCTGAAATTCCTGAGGAAGTTAAGACAAGGCCCTACTGGCCATTTAGTTGATTAATAGCCTAGGGCCCTAGGCATACAGGGCTCAAACCAATCAGTTTGAATGTGTACCCCGCTTAGGAGTGACCAATCACCCCCGCCTGACCTGTTCCCGCCAATGAATGTACTAATCAAGTTTAAGAATTGTTGTTTGATTTTCCCGTGCCTCATGATGATTTGTCCTGATGTATGCAAAGCCTCCGCCTTCCCCAAAAAGTGTACTTAAGCACTGCTCTACCCTTCCCTGGCTCTGGGCTGCTCCCCCTTCTGGAGTGAGCCTGGAGCTTCAGCGTGCTGAATTGGATCCTCAATAAATTCCCTTCTGCAATTGCATGAGTCCAGTCTCTTGGTGGTCTCTTCCTGACTTTTTGCCGGACCCTTACATATTGACTGTCACAAAGTTTTTCAAGAAACTGGCTGATATCAAGGAAAGTTCACTGGGCACATTAGTAGAAAGGGCACTTAAGGTTCTTTCTCAACCACTTCAGAAAAAGTATGAAATACATTATTCTGTCCCATATTTTGGGACTTTTGTGCAGAATCTCTGTGGTGTTGTTTTTCCAAACATGAACAAGAACATTCAGATGCCTCACTTGTCCAGTGACCACTAGAATAGCTGAGGGGTTTGATCTGAATCACATCAGAGTGTAATAGAAAGCTCAGTTCCTGTCTCCAATGCAAATCAAAACCAATTTAATAACAGTTTTGAGAAAAAGAAAAAAAGAAAGTATATTGCTTTACTAGCAAAGGAGAAACACAGGGGACTCCTGTCCCAAAGGCTATGACTCTCCAGATCAGGAGGGACAGGGGAAATTTAAAGGAATTCTTTAAAGGTTATACAGCAGGTGTGCTCTGCTAGGAATTCTCAGGGTGCCCTGATGGCTGTTAGGATTCACTTGTTAATTTGGGAGGTATTCACTTCCCAGATCCTCAGCAGGCATCTCCTTCCTGTAGTAGGTGTGTTGAAGGGCAATTAGCTAGGGGGAGTGTGGAAGAAAAAGATAACACTGGAAGAAAAGATAACACTGTCTCCCAGATCTTGTTAGGAGGGGAGAGGAAAGAAGAGAGAAAAAAACCACTTTTCCCCTTTTTAAAAAACAAAACGCCTTAGAGCAATGAGGTATACATTCAGAAGATGAAGGGACTACTGTTAGAAGAATGAAGATGCACACTGGAAGTGTTTCTGTCTTTGCTCTGGGAAGATAATAGTGTTACGGCTGTTTACTGGTGACGAGTCCTTGCTTCCCCAATGTTGAAGTATAACACCAGAGAAGCACACAGAGGCAAGGTTAGAGTGGAAAGTAGAAGTTTATTAAGGACAGCAGAAAAGACTTCTCCCAGAGGAAGAAGGGGACCCAAGAGATGGAATCAATTGAAGAACGAATGTGTTCCCCTTTTATAGTTCTTTTAGTGATGGAATTTAGGTGGGAAGGCCTGAAGGGTGGGGCACATGTGGGCCAAAGAAGTAATCTTTTAAGACTTTTGGGTCAGCATCTTCAAGTTTGCTGGGAGCTGTTTCATTAACATTTCTTTGGGATGGGCTCTGGGCCTTGGGGACATTAACATTCCTTGAGTTGTTCTGCTTTTCCTGGACTTCATTCTCAACATGGCCTCCATTTTGGATCTTACTTGATATTAGACCCGATTTACCTAACTACACTGACTACCTAACTTTAAATCTGGCTTCAATAGTAAGCTGAAATAATGGATGCATATCTAAACAGATTCAGTGAAGCCATTCACTCATTCACAAACTCAGGTACTATAGGGGCACATATTCTGGATGCAAAAATGGCTGTTAGTTATATTTAACCTCAAAGCAAAGAAAGGACCACCAACTCCAATTTTAAATCAAATTAAAGCAATTTTGTATGTGTGTACACAAAACCTATCCAGCAACTGTCTCACCCCAAATCCTGGGCCAGAGAACAGCACCTCAGCTCTCCAAAAACAAGGTTTTATAGCATAAAAAATTGCAAAGGGGGGTGTCTTGAGAACTTACAGACACTAGGATTTTGAGAAGCATAATACAAAGGCAGATAGTAGGTTAATGATCTATATGGCATGATATTTCAAGGTGAGGAATAAATTCAGCTCCCCAAATCATAATTTATGAGGTGCCACTGATGTTTCAGAGAGGGTTGTTATCTGGCCATGGGGAGTCAGAATTTATGAGGTGCCACTAAGGTTTTAGAGAGGGTTACTATCTAGTCAGGGAAAGCCAGGCATGGGTGAGTTCAAGGTGAAAGGGTAAAGTTTCTAAGCTGCAAAGCCTGAGTTAAAATGTAAAAGACCGGACATTGTAAAGTTTCTAAGCTGCAAGGCCTGAGTTAAAAAGTGAAGGACCAGGTATTGGTAAGTTCCTCTTCTACACCCAGAACCTGAAATTCCTGAGGCAGTTAAGACAAGGCCCTACTGGCCATTTAGTTGATTAATAGCCTAGGGCCCTGTGCAGCTTTTCACGTAGGCATACAGGGCCCGAACCAATCAGTTTGAATGTGTACCCCACTTAGGAGTGACCAATCACCCCCACCTGACCTGACCTGTTCCCGCCAATGAATGTACTAATCAAGTTTAAGAATTGTTGTTTGATTTTCCCGTGCCTCATGATGATTTGTCCTGATGTATGCAAAGCCTCCGCCCTCACCCAAAAGTGTACTTAAGCACTGCTTGACACTTCCCTGGCTCTGGGCTGCTCCCCCTTCTGGAGTGAGCCTGGAGCTTCAGCGAGCTGAATTGGATCCTCAATAAATCCCCTTCTGCAATTGCATGAGTCCAGTCTCTTGGTGGTCTCTTCCTCCGACTTTTCGCCGGACCCTTACATTTGGTGCATTGGCCGGGAACTGCGCATCGCCGGACAAGGAGACCTCAACGGACTCCTTTAGGGGGTAAGTAAGGTGACTCTTCTTCTTCTTCCTGTTCTTCTCCTCCTTCTTATCCTTCTTGTTTTTTCTTTGTGATCGCTTAAAGCTTTTTGGTTCATGTTTGGTTTTTGGCTCAGTGGAGAGCGTGAGCTCTCAGAGCTTTTTGTTTCAGGTTTGATATTTGGCTTGGATTGGTTTGGGTTGGCAGCGTGGCTGCCAGTGGAGAGCGTGAGTTCTCCCTGGCGGTGGTGGACAGACGTGTCCTGAAGCTACAGTCCACCCCCCAAGGGACGCCTTGGAGGATTCGGGGAGGGACGGAAGTGCCCTCAGTTGGTAGAGGGACAAAAGTGCCCTTGTTAGGTACTTTGCTGCTAACCCGTTTGGTTTTGCCTGCAATTCCTTTTCTCGGGTCTTTAAACTTTGCTTCTAAACTCGTGTTAAACGTTTATTGTTTGTCTTTGTCTGTGTCGCGTTTTGTCACACTGTCCCCGTCCACCCGGCGAGCAGGAAAGGCAGGTCGTGAGCACCCAGCCCTCTCCCTCTCTCGGGGGGGGTGTGGAAGGGACCAGGTCCCCAAACCCCGGAGTGTTACAGCCCCTCCCCCCTCTCCGGCCGCAGCGATCACGGAATCCCGGGGCCGAAGAAGCGAACGGGATTTCCAGGAGTCGGGTTTCTTGGAAATGCAGCCCAAAGTGGGTGGTAAACTTTACTTCCCTTTGTTAAATGAGATTAAAAAAGCAATGTTTTCTTTCCCTCTGTAGTTGGCTTGAGTGCAAATGGAGATGCCTGCTGGGGATTTAACAACTTTGACATCTCGCTTTGACTTTTCTCAAAGCCCTGTCCTCATTATTAAATTGGCATTAATTGGCTTTGGGGGATGAGAACCAAATTTTCAGTCACAAATTTTGACACCCCCGAGGGGAGTTTTAAAGAGTCCCCACTCTGCTTTCTTGGGGAAGCCTAGCACTCAAAACAACTGCAAACAGAGGATAAACTTTTTGGGAGCTGCCTGCTGAAAAGTTAAGAGATGTGGAAAATGTCTGGTGCCTGGGGTCAGACCAAACTGGAGGGACTAATCCTATAAGTCAAAGGTGAGACTAAGGGACTCCCAGCAGCTGCCAGAGCCATTTTGCTCTGGGAAACTCCCTCTCCCTTACCTGCACTTTAAGGATTACTCCACCTCTGTCT
Organism: Urocitellus parryii; assembly: GCF_045843805.1. Taxonomy (NCBI): domain Eukaryota; kingdom Metazoa; phylum Chordata; class Mammalia; order Rodentia; family Sciuridae; genus Urocitellus; species Urocitellus parryii. The sequence goes on from NC_135542.1 coordinate 103,475,509, forward strand.
AATTAAAAAAAAAAAGAAGGAACAATGAATGCAGTAATGTGTTGATATTATAGATTGTTTCTTGGGGATGATCTTGGCTAAATGTGTATCTAAAAAAATGATTTTTTTAATTTTAACAATCTGGTATCTGAATGGGTTTCTAAAGCTTTGCACTATCTTGCAGTTAAAAAGTTAAGTTTAAGTAATTGTTTAATTTGATTTCAGATAATTCATGCCAGAGAACTTAAATACTTAGGATAAAAAAATTAAAGAACTCTACTTCCATGATGGCAAGTAACTCCCAATCATTTAGCTTTATTTTTTCAATTTCTGAACTGGGTAACCTGAAAAGATTTCACTAGGTGTTCCAGCACATTAATTTGGGCAAGAATAGTAAATTATGATATGGTATCTGTTCCCCTCAGTGTGTAAGACTCAGAAAAAAAAGTTAAATTAGAACGTTAGTCTGGCTTATTAAAATGACATTAAATAATTAAATAGCAACAGTCTTGGAAATTTTCAAAGCTTAATTTTAGATATACATGGTAGTGTGTAGTTCTCTTTCAGGTGATTTAATGTAACTTAATACTATTTTAGGAACTTCAGAACAAAGAAAGTAGCTTAATGATCCTAAAGAAATTTCTTCTGATGGTAGAGATCCTATTTCCACTTTTATGTGAGCAAGTTTTTCTAGTGTAGAAAGATATAAAATTTTGGGAATTACATCTTAAAGTTGTATCATAATTTTCAACATCCAAACCTGGAACTTATGACTTATGGTTAAAGTGCCTCAGGCATGAGGTTTCTGCTCAGAATTCTGGTTTTCCCAGTTCCTTCGAGACCTCAGCCAGGGCTTAAGCTGATATGCAAACAGAAGAAGCTTGGAGCTCAGGCCCAAGAAAAAAAAAAGTAAAAATGTCTTTTTACCTGAACTCAAACTAGACCAAACCAAAAAGTAAATTGTATGGTATTTACTAATTACTGGCCAGTCATCTTTTTTAGGACTCTTGCTTTTTCTTAGATTCTGTATTTTTTTTGAGCTCATGATTTTGATCCTACAGACAAGTTAATGTTTTCTGATCAGTTCTATTTTTGATCAGCTGTGGAGTTTTTAAACATTGCAATGAGATTTCACCTGAGAAAGTTACAAGGCCTTTACTATTGTGTTGTGTTACACTTGTGTTATGTGTTGTATGTCGATATGTCTGTATGTGTATATGTCCATATATCATGCAGTGATATGACAATTGGCAGATATATAAGGAGTGCTCATATATAAAAAAAAACAAACAATGGATCCAAATATCCTTGATTCATGTGTTTCAAATGGCTCAAGGTATTCAAAAAGGCCCTAATAAAATATTAAATCTGCTCAAATTAAAAAAATTTACAAGTATTGTTTCAAAATGTGAACAAAAGGAGGATAACAGATGGAAAAAAAAACTAAAAGGTTCTAGATATAGATTTAATAGAGGGAAAATATGTTTCTAGATAAAAAATTCTATGAGATTGAGTAATAAAGAGGGTTTATAAAAGGTCTGTGTAAGTTAGTTATAAGTGTAAGTTTTTTTTTGAGCAAGTAATCTTAAAGAAATTAAAAATTATACAACTATGGTTAAATAACAACTGTTATTTTTCAATATTGTAATGTTATTTGTTTAAAAGCTAAATTTGGTTAACATAAAATCATGAACGTAATTGTGGTGTTACTAATGTGTTCATATTTTCCAGGTATACAAGTCTGTAAGGTAGAAGCTTCAAAAGAACATTATATCAAGTTGGTGTTCTAAAGTTGTATGGTAATTCTGGGCTTAAAAAAAGCATGTTGGAGATTTATTTATATCATTTGTGTTCTATAATTAGACTTGTTATCAATAAGATATATAGAGTTCTATGTTACTTTCTACCCTGAGATACAATCTAAATGTATTTTTAAGTTAATGAGAGCCTAATCTATGTAAAGGTTTTATTGTAAAACACAAAAATGCTTCGCTACTTTTCTACAAGAGGTTAAAAGCTTCCAGCCTTTCTTTAATTCATGTTTTAGGTGTGATATTATGTTGTGTTAGCTAATGTTCATGTAAACTTGAGCAACAATTTATGTAAACTTTGTAAAATGATGTCTAAAAAGTAAAGATTAGCTTCAGAACTATAGTATTTAAGATTTATAAAGAGCCCTGCCTTACTTGAGATAAGGCTCTATGTCCCCTCTCACTACATGTGAGAGCGACTATGAAAGAAGCAGACCAGATTTCCTTACATTTAAGGTTGTGTCCAAAAGTTGGTTTTTGTCATGATTGCCAGGATCTCTAACAAGGGATATAATGTATAACTCTGCCAAAATTCAAGGTAGCTATTATATGAACTAAATGTTTTTACTCTTGATAATTTTATTTTGTAGTCTAAGGATTGCCTGTTAATGTTTTAAAGAGGTACTGCTTTAAGAACTCACAACCTGGGTCAACTTAAGATAAGGAGTTATCACCTACAGGATAGGGGGATAGACATTAAAGCCCAGTACTCTTAATATAAGGCTGTTAACTTATTTGCTAGATGTTTAAGATTAAGTTTTAAAATTAAAAATTTGGCTCTTGCCCTCTGAGTCAGTCTGAATCAGGGAATAGGGGACTTCTCCAAAGAGCTTTTGCAACTCTGGGCCACATAACCTCCCGATCAGGGAGATTAATGAGACCACTGGAGGACAGAAAGCCAATCAGTGCATTTGCTGTATAGAGGAGGGTCATCAGAGAAGGGAGACATCCCTGATGCTTCCGAGGGAAGCCATATGGTCAAGCAAGGCCTGGACCCATACTAGTGCAAATGGCACTAGCAGAACTGAGAAGCTGTTGTAAGCTCCCCGAGGACTCCCAGGGAAACTCAGCTGACTGTTAACAATAGATAGAAACAAAAGTCAGTTTGACTTGCTTCATCTTAAACACTTAGCAAAGACAGTCAAAGCTATACACAGCTGTTCCTGGACATTTTAAATGATAATAATAGTTAAATGTAACCTCCCAAAATAAGTAAACTGGAGGCTGCAAAAGTGATTCTTAGGTAGGAATGCATGATAACCATCAAAAGAAACTGCCAGAGTAGTTTTAGCTTAAGGTTAAGGCCTTTATTTCTAACCAACGCAGGTAGGCTTAATGTTTGCTAAAATGGTTATCCAGCCCTAGTAACAGAATTAAAGATTTCTCTATTAGACACAGAGGTCATACTAGTGAAAGGATTTTACAAGATCAGATGGCATTAAATTATTAGGCTATATCTTAAGGAAAAGGACATCTGGGTAAACCTAAATGTTAGTTGTTGTGTTTACATTCCTGACATTTCTGGCAATGTGACAAATATCCTTAAAGATTTACATGCTCAGATGAAGCCATGTCCTCAGCAACTTTGTCATGGAAACAATATCTTAGCTCCTAGTTCCTGGTACTGCCTGATGGAAAACATTGTTAGTCTCTGTCTTTGTCATCATACTTATTGGCATATTCCTGTGCTATGAGATTTATTGCTGCATCAGTCTGGTTTCAGAACCAATGAATTCTTGTTTCTCTTATAGACCACCTATCCCTCAAATGGCCCTCCAGCCTATTACTTCTCAATTGGACTTTTATCATGGACCACTCGATAGACCTGATTTTTAAAGGGGGACTACAAACTGCTTGCCCCATGCCGTACCTTTTCAGCCTGAAGAAGCCAGAAAGATCCTCTCTCCCCGCTTCCTTACAGCAGTAAGGAGTTCCCAAATTAGAGGGGGGAATAAAGCCAGATTTAAAGTTAGGTAGTCATTGTAGTTAGATAAATCGGGGTCTAATACCGAGTGAAATCCAAAATGGAGGCCATGCTGAAAATGATTCCAGGGAATGCAAAACAGCTCATGAAATGAGACTCCCCAATAATTATGATTCATTACTTTTAAGATTAAAAGTAGTCAGAAAAAAGGAATGAAAGGGTAAAGTTTCTAAGCTGCAAAGCCTGAGTTAAAATGTAAAAGACCGGGCATTGTAAAGTTTCTAAGCTGCAAGGCCTGAGTTAAAAAGTGAAGGACCAGGTATTGTCAAGTTCCTCTTCTACACCCAGAACCTGAAATTCCTGAGGCAGTTAAGACAAGGCCCTACTGGCCATTTAGTTGATTAATAGCCTAGGGTCCTGTGCAGCTTGTCACGTAGGCATACAGGGCCCGAACCAATCAGTTTGAATGTATACCCCGCTTAGGAGTGACCAAACACCCCCACCTGACCTGTTCCCGCCAATGAATGTACTAAACAAGTTTAAGAATTGTTGTTTGATTTTCCCGTGCCTCATGATGATTTGTCCTGATGTATGCAAAGCCTCCGCCCTCCCCAAAAAGTGTACTTAAGCACTGCTCGACCCTTCCCTGGCTCTGGGCTGCTCTCCCTTCTTGAGTGAGACTTGAGCCTCAGCGCGCTGAATTGGATCCTCAATAAATTCCCTTCTGCAATTGCATGAGTCCAGTCTCTTGGTGGTCTCTTCCTCTGACTTTTCGCCGGACCCTTACAAAGGCACTGGCAGGAATCCAAACAAGTTTAGAAATTGCGGTAATTTATAGTAAAACACAAATTAATTTTCATGACTTTGTGATGAAATGGCCCTCAATCTTAAGATGGAATTAGGCAAGGTTCATCAGGTTACAGTGTTATGCTTGAATTCAGGACCCCCAAAGACTACCAGAGACCCAAGATCGATGTAAGCAGAAAAGAGGTGTTTATTGCGAGCTAGCTCGGTTCTCCGCGCTCACACACAGCAACTGGTGACGCTGAGAGGCCCCGAGCCCAGGGTTTGCAGCATTTTTATACATTCTTTGGAGAGGGCAGGGACTTCACATACATCATAGCCTCTTTTAGCAAATCATCACACGCCACGGGAAAATCAAATAACAACTCTAAAACATGATTAGCACATTCACTGGTGGGAACAAGTTGGTTAGGGGGGATTGGTCACTACAAGAGGGGGATTCATTTAAACTCATTGGTTTAAACTGTGAGGATGTCGCAAGGGGAGTACGTGCCAAACTGCAGGGCTTCTAGTTTAGATACTGGTCACCACACCTAGGTGGAAGCCATCTGTAATTTCAGATAAGTGGTTATCTTGTCCTATCTGCGGCTTTTCCGAGAACTGTTTCCACAGAGCTTTTCTGTAGTTTTTTCCTGACTTTAGGACTACAATAAGTCAGAGATTAAGTTTCAGAGCAAAATAAGATCCAAAGCAGAATGAAATTGCTTAGGTCTTTCAACAGAGGGAATTTTTCATTTATAGGGTACAATGAAGGTTGTGTAATCATTGGAAACTGGTCATGACTTTGGATGGTCAGACGCTAGGAGTGTAGGTTAAAACTTTAATTCAGAAAAGCAGTTTTTAAAAGGTTGAAATTCATTTTTACTTGGAGAAGTGGGAGACTAGATCCTAAGGAATGAGTACTTAAATTCTGCCAATTGGTTTTCTTTTTTTGGGATTTGTTGTCTCCAGGAGTTTCAATAATTATTGTGTCAGCATTCAGTATTTGCCTCTTTCCTTCAGGGCCCACTTTTCTAGGGAAAGAATTTACTGGGAGGCTAATGCTTGGCTTGTTTTTCTTCCTCCTCTGGTGCTACAATTTCTCTTTCCATTTTTCTATTGGGGCTGTTTTGTAGGAATATTATTTTTCATAATCCTTGAACAATGCCAAATGTTCTTTGACTGGGAGACTTGGCCTTCTTGACTGGCTATTTAATTCTGCAGTCTATCTCCAGATATTATTATGGAAAGCTTGGTCCTTGTCCATGATGTCAATTTAACAAGGAGGATACAGTTTTGAAAACAATAAATAAGGTTTATTGCTTTGCTAGAAAAGGAGAAATAGAGGGGACTCTTGTTAACAGTCTGTGATTCTGCCCCTACAAGAGAACAGAGAGGTTTAAAAGAAGTGATGTATTTCAGGTGTTTCTCATGGGGAATTTGTGATGCACTTGTTAAACTGGGAGATAGCCATTTTCTGGAGCCATCCCTGAAGGCTGAATTGCCTGGTTCCTGTGATAGGTCTTTGCTCAATTACCAAAAGCTGGGTCTAAATGAGAAAAAAAAACCATTTTAATCCAGTTCCCTGTCCCCAGTTTAGAGAGGGGGAGAGAGAGAAGAAGAAAAGAAAACCATGTTCACTTTACAATAAGCCATAGTGCAAAGGCTGTATTTAAAGGTGAAGAGGAACAATGTTACAGTATTTAATGCCTCACACTGAAGCCAGATTTAAAGTTAGGTAGTTAGTGTAGTTAGATAAATCAGGCCTAATACCGAGTGAAATCTAAAATGGAGGCCATGCTGAGAATGATTCAGGGAAACGCAGGACAACTCATGGGATGTTAATGAAGTCTAGGAAAAAGCCCATGGCCAGAGCCCATCCCAAAGAAGTGTTAATGAACAGCCCCCAGCAAACTTGAAGGTGCTGACTCAGAAGTCCTTCTTGACCAGATTACTTCTTTGGCCCACCTGTGTCCCACCCCTCAGGCCTTCCCACCTACATTCCACCACTGAAAGAAACTATAAAATGGAGAGACAACATCCCTTCCACGGATTCCACCGGTTGGGTCCCCTTCTTCCTCCGGGAGAAGTCTTTTCTGCTGTCCTTTAATAAACTTCTAATTTCTACTCTGACCTTGCCTCGGTGTGTGCTCTCTGGTGTTATTCTTCAACATTGGGGAAGCAAGGACTTGTCACTGGTCAACAGCGGTAACAACACTATCAGGTTACTTTGAGACAATTAGACATCTCACCAAAGCACAGGCTTCTGAGGTTCTACCTCAGGCCCATCATCTTCTGAATTACTGACTCCATTATGTCCAATGTCCAATGCCAGGGAATTTTAGTATTCAGTAGCTACAAGATTCAGAGTGTATGCAAATAGAAAGTTTTCTTTTGTGGAAACTTTTTTTTTAAAATCCAGATTCTGATCACCCTAGCATAAAAAGATATTCAAAATTATTTTCTTATTTGTCTCCTATGTAGATAATACAAGATCATATATATTGTAATTTGTAATTATAAATGTGAAAATTGAGGTTGAGAAAAGTTACCATTTATGGACACAAAATTCTTGAGTGCCACAGCCATTACACAGGCAACTGTCAAATGAAGAAATTATTACCAAAAGTTTAGTCCTCATCTAGATGACAGGGTTTTGATAAAAAGAAAAACAAACCTTTTATTGTAAGCTTAGCAAAAAAGAAACACAGGGGACTCTTGTTTCAGGGGCTTGATTCTGCCCATCTGGGAAAAGAGGGCTTTTAAATGAGCTATTTAAAGACTTCATTCCAGGGGTGCCTCCAGAGGGGCCCCCAGGTGTTCCCTGAATATTTTACTTGTTAATTTGATATCTCCTTCCTGTGGAGGACTGATAACTCAAGCTAATTTGTTCTCTGCTCCAAGGTAGAGGAGGGGGAGAGAGAGAAGAGGAAAAGAAAAGCACAGGACCCTTTTAAAATAAGCAGCAAGGGCTACATATAAATGATGAAGTGGACCACTGTTCCAAAATGCTATAAAATCCAGCCATATTGGCCCCTTGGAGACAGTGAACCAGACAGCCCTATAAGCACAAGAAGCAAAAGAATGGTTTAAGCAGAAGAATAACATGATCAGATTTGTGCTCTTAAAACATTACTCTGGTAATAATAGAAACCAACTCAATTTCACTTAGAAAGTGAGGCTAGCTTCAAAATGCCTCATAGAGGAGGGCCAAGGCAGTGTTCTATGCAAACAGCAGATCCCCAAAAGGAACATTTACAAATTAAGAAGTGAAAAATGAATTTTCCTTATATGTAGTGAAAATAATACTTTGATTTGGAGCATGAATATTTTTCACACAATTAGACTTTATGATTCAAGGTACTCTGAGACACCCAACTCCATTCTGGCCCTAAGGGATCTTTTTCATATTCAAGGCCAGCCTCAGCAACTTAGGCCCTAAGCAACTTTAAACAAAATTCAAAAAAGTCTGGGGTTTTGGCTCAGTGGTAAAGTATCCCTGGGTTCAAATTCTGGTACATATAAAAAAAGAGAGAGAGAAAAACTGTATTTACAGGTTTACATGCTTTACAAATCTCATGAGGGAGATTGTGTTGTGGGTGGTACATTAAAGGCCTGACTAAGCCTAGTTTTAAAAATGTGGTGTTTACAGGTACAATATCACCAATATTTTCACAATAAACAATTCTAGGATTTTGTAGTGGTGGTGGTGGTGCATGAGATTTCAATAAAATTGACTGTTTGTAAAGGAGCTGGTCAGAGCTCGATTGTTTAACAACCTGTCCTCCCAACAACTCAACATTCTACATGTTGGAGTCTGCTGGAGTCATGGTTCTCAAAGTGTGGTTGCCTGTCCAGCAGCATCAGAATCATATGATAGCTGTGAATGGACATCCATGGGATCCAGATGTCCACATGAGTCTGAAGGTGGAGAGGCCCTGCCCTAAGGTGATGCAGACCAGCTTAGAGTACTGATTTAGGGTTAGGATAAAATTAAAAGTAATATGGGGAAATAGGATTATTTATTAGAATGGACATGTGAAATATGTGTGAAACCATAAATATAGGAGATCTGACATAACAATGGGTCAATGATGAATTTTATAAATATATAATTTGCAAATATAGGGATGCTTTGATGAATCCTGTATATGAAATATTGTTAAATGTATGTAAATTTAACATTGAAAATGGAAAATGAATGTCAAAATACACTTAAACATTCATATTTATGTACATGGATGTAATTCATATTATCTTTAAATTTAGAGGTATTGATAGAGTAATATCAAATTTTATATTTAGCTTGGATTAGGGTTAGAGAATTAAGATTAATATGGTAAAATATGAATATTCATTAGAATGCACTTTTGAAAACATATATAAATACCCTGAATCAGACACACAGATTAGTAAAGTATAGGACCCAAGAATATATATATTCTGTAAATATGAGGAAGACTGCATGGATTTTATATATAATATGTCATAATATGTATGCAAATTTAACATTGAAAATTTTAAAAAGAAGTCAAAATTTACTTTAAAATTTATATACTTCAAATGTACTAAGTCACTTTAGGTTTAGATATAGACATATAGAAAGTATAATATCTCATTTTATACTGGTCTCATATTAGGCTTAGAGAATTAAGATCAGCATGAGAAATATGAATATTTGTAAGAAGGCCCTTGTGACAATATGTGTGAAAACACACATAAATATTTAAAATCTTACACAGGGAAGGGTAAAATGTGGAGTTCTATCAATATATATTTTGTAACTGTGAGGATTATGGATAAAACCTATATTTAATATACTATGATATGTATGCAAATTTAACATTGAAAATAGAAAATAAATTTCAAAATACAGTTTAAATATATATATATATATATATATATATATATATATATATATATATGGATTTAAGTCACATTAGTTTTAGATATAGACATATGGAAAGAGAAATATCAAATTTTGTACTCAGGGTTAAAGTTAGAGAATTAAAATTAATATGGGGAAATATGAATATTTATAAGAATAGACTTGTGAAACATATGTATATATACAGAATCAGACACAAGGAAGAGTAAAGTGTGGCTTATATGAATATATATTTTGTAAATATGAATATGACTGGATGAATCCTATATATGACATATTGTGATATGTATGCAATTTTTACACCAAAAATTTAAAACACATATCAAAATTCACTTTAAAAATTATATTTATTTACATGGATTTAGTCACATTGGGTTATACTTATAGTGGTGGTTATACTTAACAAGGTTATACTTAACAAGGGTTAGGGTTAGAGAATTAAGATTTATATTTGGAAACATAAATATTCATAATAGACTTGTGATGACATGTCTGAAAACACATAAATATACAGAATTTTATGCAGGGAAAAATAATGTTGGGGTGTTGTGATGTTATATTTTTTGTAAATATTAGGAAACAAGGATGAATTCTATATATGATATATTGTGATATATAATGCAAATTTAACATTGAAAATAAAAATAAATATAAAAATGCACTTTAAAAACATATTTGTGTACATGGATTTAAGTCACAATAGGTTTAGGTATAGTGATATACAAAGTGTAATATCACATTTTATAATGAACAATGTTTAGAGTTGGAGAATTAAAATTAATATGTGGAAATGTGATTATTCATGAGAATGTATTTATGACAATGTGCATAAAAGATTATAAAAATGTACAGGATCTAACATGGGGAACAGTAAATAGTCTGTGAATAAGTGTTTTGAAACTATGGGAGAAAAGATTGAAACCTATATACGGTATATTGTAATATCTATGCATTTTCACATATAAAATTGAAAAGAGAAATCAAAATACACTTTAAAACTTATATTCATGTATATGGATTTAAGTCACATTAGTTTTGGATATATAGGTATGGAATGGTAATATCAAATTTTGTACTGAACTAGGGTTAGGGTCAGAATATTAAGATTTATATAGAAAAATATGAATAGTCATATGTATGGACTTGTGAAAACATGTAAATATACAGAATCAAACACAAGACAGAATAAAGCTTAGGTTCTATGTATATAAATTTTTAAAATATCAGGGCACATGGATGAATTTTTTATATGGTATATTGTGAAATGTATGCAATTTTAACATTGAAACTTTAAAATAAATATCAAAATACACTTTAAAATTCATACTGGTGTACATGGATTTAAGTCACATTAGTTTTAGATATAGTGGTATGGATCTTCTAGGTATAGAATCATATCATCCGAAAACAATGTTAATTTAAGTTCTTCTTTTTCTATACATATCCCTTTAATTTCTTTCATCTATCTAATTGCTCTAGCCACTGTTTCAAGAACTATTTTGAATAGAAGTCGTGAAAGAGGCCACTCCTGTCTTGTTCCAGTTTTTAGAGGGAATGTGCCACAGTCTGGCTGGGCACAATTCAGGAGCCACTTGTCAAAAGAAATGAACTTTATTTTTAGAACCACACATGCCAAACAAAACAGCTCCTCAGGAAAAACCCTCAGAGACCAACTGCCACCACCGGCTTCCCAAAAGCCTCTCACACAAACACAAGCCTCCCCACCTCCCACATTCCTCCTGCTCTTGAGGCTGATTGGCTGGGTCATGTGGGCAGAGCCAAAAAAGTCCCCCAATGAGCAGCTCTGTGGTCTGAAAGGGCAGGGAAACAGCCCAATGAGCATCACCGCAGAGGAGCCAATCAGCTAGATGTTGCTGGGGCCGCTGTGAGCCAATCATCAGCCTGCATCTGGAAGTTTGATGGCAGGTGGAAGTTTGCTGGGGCCCCTTCGGCTGTGGCTCTCAACAGGAATGCCTTTAATTTTTCTCCATTTAGAATGATGTTGGCCTGAGGCTTAGCATAGATAGCCTTTAGGATATTGAGATATGTTCCTATTATCCCTAGTTTTTCTAGTGTTTTGAACAAGTAAAGGTGCTTTATTTTGTCAAATGCTTTTTCTGTATCTACTGAGATAATCATAATTCTTATCTTTGAGTCTATTGATGTGATTAATTACTTTTATTGATTTTGAACCAACCTTGCATCCCTGGGATGAATCCCACTTGATCATCGTGCACAATCTTTTTGATATGTTTTTGTACTTGATTTGCCATAATTTCATTGAGATTTTTTGCATCTATGTTTATTAGAGATATTAGTCTGAAGTTTTTTCTTTCTTTGATGTGCCTTTGCCTGGTTTTGGGATCAGGGTGATATTGGCCTCATAGAATGAGTTTGGAAGTGTTGTTTCTTTTTCTATTTCCTGAAATAAATTGTAGAGTATTGGTATTAGTTCTTCTTTAAAGGTCTTGTAGAACCCAGCTGTGTACCTATCTGGTCCTTGGCTTTTCTTGGTTGGTAAGCTTTTGATGGTGTCTTCTATTTCATCACTTGATATTGATCTGTTTAAATTGTGTATATCTTCCTGATTCAATCTGGGCAGATCGTATGACTTAAGAAATTTGTTGATGGCTTCAGTGTCTTCTATTTTATTGGAGTATAAGTTTTCAAAATAGTTTCTAATTATCCTCTGGATTTCTGTAGTGTCTGTTGTGATATTACCTTTTTCATCATGTATGCTAGTAATTTGAGTTTTCTCTCTCCTTCTCTTCATTAGCATAGCTAATGTCAATTTTATTTATTTTTTCAAAGAACAAATTTTTTGTTTTGACAATTTTTTCTTTTGTTTTGATTTCATTGATTTCAGCTCTAATTTTAATTACTTCTTGCCTTCTACTGTTTTTGCAGCTGATGTGTTCTTTTTTTTTCCCTGAGGCTTTGAGATGTAGTGTGAGATCATTTATTTGTTGACTTCTTCTTCTTTTAAGGAATGAATTGCATGCAATGAATTTAGCTAAAGCAATCCTTAGCAGAAAGAGTGAAGCAGGCAGCCTCACTACACCAGACCATAAACTATACTACAGAGCAGTAGTAACAAAAACAGCATGGTATTGGCACCAAAACAGACTGGTAGACCAATGGTACATAGCAGAGGACACAGAGACTAACCTCCAAAATTACAATTATCTTATATTAGACAAAGGTGCCAAGAACATGCATTGGAGGAAAGTTAGCCTCTCAACAAATAGTGCTGGGAAAACTGGGAATTCATATGCAACAAAATGAAATTAACCCCCTACCTCTCACCATGAATAAAATTCAACTCAAAGTGTATCAAGGGATGAAACCAGAGACTCTGCTTCTAATAGAATAAAAAGTAGGCCCTCATCTTCATCATATGGGATTAGGCCCCAACTTCCTTAATAAGACTCCTATAGCACAAGAATTAAAACCAATAATCAATAAATGGGATGGAATCAAACTAAAAAGTTTTTTCTCAGCAAAAGAAACAATTAGTGAAGTGAATAGAGAGCCTACATACTAGGAGCCTACACATCAGATAGAGAACTAATCTGTAGGGTATATAAAGAACTCAAAAAGCTAAGCACACACACACACACACACAAAAAAAAAACCAAACAAATAAGCCAATCAACAAATGGGCCAGGGACCTGAACAGACACTTGTCAGTGAGGATAACAATTAATCAACAAATATATGAAAAAATGTTCATCTTCTCTAGCTATTAGAGAAATGCAAATCACTCCAGTCAGAATGGCAGCTATTATGAAGAAAAACAATAATAAGTCCTGGTGAGGATGTGGAAAAAAAAAAGGTACACTCATACAATGCTGGTGGGACTGCAAATTAGTGCAGCCAATATGGAAAGCAGTATGGAGATTCCTTGGAAATCTGAGAATGGAACCACCATTTGACCCAGCTATCCCTCTCCTCGGTCTATACCAAAAAGACTTAAAAACAGCATACTACAGGGATGTCAGGGTTTTTAGTCCTTGTTCCCTCCCGACCTGCAGGAGAGATAGGGAGAACACACCCTGGGCCAGGATGAGCCAAGAAAGGAAAGGGCCCACTGACCACCCACACCCAGCCCTCTCTCGCTGGAGGACAATCAGAGCCTCAGGGAGACCAGTTAAGGCTGGAGCTCATTTATTGAGGAACCACACACAGCTAGTATAAGGCATAGGAGCCAATCAGGATAAAGGACAGCAGGGTGAGGAGAGTTCAGGTGTACACCCATTCTACAGGAAGTAAGGGGAGACATAAACTGTCCACCAGGGCGGAAGGGTTCTGAGCCTATACTAGAGGTGGTCCCATTTTGTCACAACCCACAGTAATGCCTTCTGGCTGATCACCAGGCACCATCTTAGCCATGTGCAGCTCCAAGACCAGGAACTGAGCATCAGTCTGTAAGTTAGGTTTCCTTTTCTCCATCATAGGTTTCTATTTCTCTGATGTGACATGCCCTACATCTGGGTGCTGTTGGAGCTCCCACCGACATTCAGGTTTGAGGGGTCTTGCCTCTGGAGGGGGGACTCCCCTTGACCCTAGGTTGATGGTATATGAACTCCCACCAACACCCAGGTTCCAGGGGTCTCCCTCCTGGAGGGGGGGACTTTCCACGAAACTTGGGGTAATGGTATAAGATCTCCACCCAACAACCAGGTTCTAGGGTGTCCCCTCTAGAGGGGAGAGTCCCCTTGACCCCAGTGCAGTGGAAGCTCCCCCTGACACCCAGGAGTTTGAGGGGTCTCCCCTCAAGAAGGAGGGAGTCCATTGGACCCTGGGTGTGGTGTGAACTATTCCTGACACCCAGTTTCAAGATGTGTCCCCCTGGTGGGAGCTCTCCCTACACCCAGGTTCATGGGGTCTCTCCCCTGGAGGGGGAGTACCTTTGACCCCAGTGCAGTGGGAGCTCCTCCTGAAACCCAGGTTAGAGTTGTCTCCCTCCTGGAGGGGGGAGTTTTCTTGACTCTGGGTGCGGTGGAAGCTCCCCCTGACACCCAGGTTTGAGGGTTTTTTCCCCTGGAGGGGGGAGACCTTCGACCCTGGGTGTCGGTGGGAACTCCCCCATCCCCAGGTTAGAGGCACCTTGTGCCTGGAGAGGGGTGTCCACTCGATCCTGGGTGTCGGGGGAACTCCCACTGACACCCAGGTTTGAGGAGTCTTGCCCTTGGAGGGGGGAATTACTTTTACGCTGGGTTTCATTGGGAGCTCCCCTGACACCCAGCTTCTAGAGGTCTCAGCCCTGGAGGGGGGACTCCCCTCGACCTTGGGGCCAATGGTATACATGCTGCCCCCCATACCCAGGTTTGAAGGGTAATCCCCCTGGAGGGAGGAGTCCCCTAGACCCTGGTGGTGATTTGTAGGAGCTCCCCCCAAAACCCTTGTTATTGTGGTGTCCGTGCTGGAGAGGGGAATCCCCTGAACCTGGGGTCAGTGGGAGCTCCCCCCGACACCCAGGTTCAAGGAGTCATTCCCCTGGAGGGGGGACTTCTGTCGAATTTGGGGGCAATGGTATATGAGCTCTCCTTGACACCCAGATTTGAGGGTTCTCCCCCCTGGAGGGGGAAGTCTCCTTGACCTGTGGGTGGGGCAAGCTCCACCCACACCCAGGTTTGTGGGGCTCTCCCCTGGAAGGGGGACTCCCTTCAACCCTGGGGGCGATGTTAAGTGTGCTTCCTCCAACATCCAGGTTCGAGGGGTCTCCCCGTAGTGGGGAGAGTAACGTCGACCCTCGGGTGGTGGAATCTCCACCAGACACCCAGGTTCGAGGGGTCTCCCCCCTGGTGGGTGGAGTACCCTAGAACCTGGGGGCAGTGGGAGCTCCCCCAGACACCTAGGGTTGAGGGGACTCCACCTGGAGGGGAGTGTATCGTTGACCCTGGGGGTGGTGGAAGCTCCCCCGCAAACCCAGGTTCGAAGGGTTTTCCCCCTTGAAGGGGCTGTCCCCTGGACTGTGGGGGTGGTGGGATCTCCCCCCCCACATACACTCTGGTATGAGGGGTCTCCCCCCTGGAGGGTGAGTCCTTTGGAGCATGGGGGCTTTGGGAGCCCCCCTGAAACCGAGGATTGAGGGATCTCCCCCCTAAAGGGGAGAGTCCACTTGAATTGGGGGCAGTGGGAGCTTCCCCTGACACCCTGGTTCTAGGGGTCTCCCCACTGGAGGAGGGAGTCCCTTTGAGCCTGGGTGCTGTGGGAGCTCCCCCTGACACCCTGTTAGAGGGATCTCCCCACAGAAGGAGAAGTCTACTAACCCCAGGTGCAGTGTGAGCTCCCCCCACATCCAGGTTCTAGATGTCTCCCCCCTGGTGTGTGCTCCCCATGACACCCAGGTTTGAGGGGTCTCCCCCTGGAGGGGGTGAGTTTCCTCGACCCTGGGTGCAGTGGGAGCTCTCCCTGACACCCAGGTTCTAGGAGTTTTGCCCCTGGAAGGGGGAGTCCCCTCACCCTGGGTGTTGAAGGGAGCTCCCCCCACCCCCAGGTTAGAGGCATCTTGCCCCTGGAGCAGGGAGTTCCCTCGACACAGGTTCCGGTGAGAGCTACCTCCTATACCCAGGTTCGAGGGTCTCCCCCCTAAAGGGGTGTCCCTGTGACTCTGGGTGCATGGAATCTTTCTCGACAACAGGTTCGAGGAGTCTCCCCACTGGAGTGGGGAGTTGTCTAGACCACGGGTGTGGTGGGAGCTCTCCCCAATGCCCAGGTTTGAGGGGTCCTCGCTGAAAGGGAGAGTCCCCTCGACCCTGGGTTTCAGTGGGAGCTCCCCCCAAACCCATGTTCAAGAGTTCTTGCCCCTGGAGAAGGGACTCCCCTCAAACCTGGGTTTCGGTCAGCTGCCCCGACACCCAGCTTCAAGGGGTCTGCCCCTGGAAGGGGGACTCCACTCTACTCTGGGGGCGGTTTGAGCTCCTCCAGACACCCAGGTTTGAGGGGTCTCGCCCCTGGAGGAGGGAATACTCTCGACCCTCCCACCAAGACCCAGGTTTGAGGGTTCTCCCCCTTGGAGAAAAGAGTCTCCTTGACTCTGGTTGCAATGGGAGCTTTCCCAGACACCCAAGTTTGAGGGATCTCGCCCCTGGAGTTAGGAGTCTCCTCAACCTTGGGTGTCATTGGAGCTCCCTTTGACACCCCGTTTCAAGGTGTCTTGCCCCTGGAGAGGGGACTCCCCTGACCCTGGGGCCGATGGTATAAGAGCTCCCCCCACACACAGGTTTGAGGGGTCTCCCCCCTATAGGGGGGACTTTCCTCGACACTTGGGGTGATGGTATGGAGCTCTCCCAGACACCCAGCTTCAAGGGGTCTCCCTCCCAGAGCGGGGAGATCCCCTGACCCTGGGGGCATTAGGAACTCTGCCCTACACTCAGGATGGAGGGGTCTCCCCCAGGAAGGGGGACTCCCCTCTACTCTGGGTCAGAGGGAGCTCCTCCAGACACCCAGGTCTGGGGGGTCTCGCCCTTGGAGGGGGGAGTACACTCAACCCTGGGTTCGGCGGAACTCCCTCTAATACACAGGTTTGAGGGTTCTCCCCCTTGGAGAAGAGTCCCCTTGACTCTGGGTGTGATGGGAGCTTTCCTTGACACCCAAGTTTGAGGGGTCTCTCCCCTGGAGTTGGGAGTCCCTTCGACTCTGAGTGTTGTGGAAGCTGCCCTGGACCTCCCAGCTTCAAAGTGTCTCCCCTGGAGAGGGGACTCCCCTCCACCCTGGGGCCGATGGTGTAAGAGCTCCCCCCAACACCCAGGTTCGAGGAGTCTCCCCCTGGAGAGGGGAGTCCCCTTGACCCTGGGGGCAGTGGAAGCTCCCCCCAATACCCTGGTTTGAGGGGTCTCCCCCCGGAGGTAGGAGTCCTCTCCACCCTAGGGCGGTGGGAACTCCCCCTGACACCCAGGTTTAAACAATTTTCCCAGAGAGAGGAGAGTCCCTTCCACCCTGAAGGTAGTGGGAGCTCCCTCGACACCCAGGTTAGAGGCTTCTCCCCCTGGAGGGGGGAATCCCATTCACCCTGGGGGTGGTGGGAGCTCTCCCTGACACCCAGGTTTGAGGGGTCTCCCCACTGGATGGGGAACTCCACTCGATACTGGGGAGCGATGGTATAAGAGCTCCCTCCATCACCCAAATTCGAGGGGTCTCCCCCCTGAAGAGGGGATTCTCCTAGACCCTGTGGGCTGTGGCAGCTCCCCCCGACTTTAGGTTCGAGGGGCCTCCCCCCTGGAGGGCATAGTCCCCTCCACCCTGGGGTCAGTGGGAGCTCCCTACGACACTCAGGTTCGAGGGGTTCCCCCCCCAGGGTGGAGTCCCCTGGATCCTGGTGGTGGTGGGAACTCCCCACGACACCCAGGTTTGAGAGGTCTCCCCCTTGCAGGGCACTTTCCCCTTGACTCTGGGTGTGGTGGGAGCAGCCCCCGACACCCAGGTTATATGGGTCTCCTCCATCAAGGGGGAGTCCTTAAGACCATGCAGCTGACACTCAGGTTCGAGATGTCTCCCACCTGGAGAGGGGTGTCCTTTTGACTCTGGGTTCAGTGTGAGCTTTCTCAGATACCCAGGTTCAAAGAATCTTGCCCCTGAGTGGGAGTCCCCTTGACCCTGGATGTAATGGGATCTCAAGCTAACACCAAGGTTCGAGGGTTCTTGCCCCTGGAGGGGGCATCCCCTCAACCCAGGGGCGGTGGGAGCTCCTCCTGACACCCAGATTCGAGGGATCAAGCCTCTGTAAGGGGTGTTCCCTCGACCCTGGGTGTGGAGGGAACTCCGCCTGACAACCAGGTTCCAGGGGTCTTGTTACCGCTGTTGGCCGGTGAGGAGTCCTTGCTTCCCCAATGTTGAAGAATAACACCAGAGAAGCACTCGAGGCAAGGTCAAAGTAGAAATTAGAAGTTTATTAAAGGACAGCAGAAAAGACTTCTCACGGAGGAACAAGGGGACCTAAGAGGTGGAATCCGTGGAAGTGCGGTTGTCTCCCCTTTTTATAGTTTTGGTGATGGAATGTAAGGGGGAAGGGTTGGGACACAGGTGGGTCAAACGAGTAGTCTGGGCAGGAAGGACTTCATGATCACTTCTTTGGGATGGGCTATCTCCAAATCTGTTGGGGGCTGTTTCCTGGGTTCCATTAACATTCCTTTGGGATGGACTTTGGGCCTAGGGGCTTTTCTGGGACTTCATTAACATTCCATGAGTTGTCCTGCGTTTCCTGGAATCATTGTCAGCATGGCCTCCATTTAAGATTTCACTTGATACTAGACCCCATTTACCTAACTACACTGACTACCTAATTTTAAATCTGGCTTTAGTCTCTCCCCTGGAAGGGGAATTCCCCTCCACCATGGATGTTGCTGGGAGCTTCCCCCGACACCCAGGTTCTAGGGTGCCGTAGTCTGGCTAGGCACAAAATCACGAGCCACTCAAGCAGGAACAAACTTTATTTTTTGAAACTGCTGCCAATGCCCCATACGCCCCGGGAAGAATCCTACGCAGCGTTCTCCTGGAACCACAGAGAGAGTTCCTCCCCCGGAATTCCCTCCTACTCTACTTCCCCAACCAATGGGAACTCTCCAGGAGTCCCGTAGCAGGCCCAGGTGAACAGCAGGAGTACAATATCTATATGAATGCAAATCTTAACATAATCATATCATCTCAATGGCTAGCTGGCATCACCTTTCAACCAAAAATGCCATGCATCATATTACTTGGCTGTGGCTCTTAGTATCTCCCGCCTTCTGTTTAATTAAGCAACAAGCAATGTGGCTAGGGACTGTGCCTGTTAGGTTTGTCCAATTCAACATATGGTTCTTACCTGTCATCGGAAAACTGACCTTAGGCATCAGCCTCCTGTCTTAGGTTGATACCACTGCAATTGGATCATACTCGTCACTGACTACCGGTCCTATAGCCATACCTGTGGATACGCGTATGCACCAGTGGGGGGGTGAGGTTCTTTGCCTCACCTCTGTTGGCCCCCAAAATTAGACCATCACTAGTAGAAGGGAGGAGGATACAGAAATGCCATGACACCAAGTCAATTGATGGCTCTTTAGGAAAAATTGCAACACTGGTGACACATCAGCAAAGATATGCCAGCACTACCATAATTCGCTGCATCAACAGATAGAGCACAATGCATACAAGTGATACATAGTCCAGGCAAGTTTTGTAAGCAGTTCAAAGTGGAGGAATCTATCAATATGTCCATTTCCTCCCAAAATAAATCGATTCAGTGATTGAGCATTACTTGTTGAGTTATTATTCATTGATGCATCAGTTTATACAGTTTGTTGTGATAACTATTGAAGAAAGTGTAGTTTGGTTTCATCTTGTCTTCACCAGCACTGGGATGAAGATAGGAATTCTGACAATGATGCTAAAAAAAAATATGTAACATTCCAACAGGTACTAAGAAAACAATTTTTGAATGATTTACATTATCCTGAACAGAATTATTAAATATAATGAAAAGGAAAGGTGAAAGTAAACAAACAGATCTGTTAACCTGCTTATTTGTACACATATTAAAACAATCCTCAACAGCTGTTTACCCAATTTAAATTAAACCATTAAAATCACGTGAATAATATAAAAAATTCAGATCCATTTATTCATGAGCACTTCTTATATATGATATATGGACATACGCACATACAGACATACAACACAAAACAGAAGTGTGCACACGTAACATACAACGCATAAGACAATAGTAAAGGCCTTGTAGCTTTACCTAGGTGAAATCTCCATTGCAATGTTTAAAAACTCCATAGTCAAAAAATAAAACTGATCAGAAAAACATTAACCTAGGTCTGTATGAGCTCAAAAATAAAATAGAACTTTATGATGTGGGAAAAAGCAATAATAAAATAGATATTGAAAAAGGCATCCTGGTTAATCACTGTCGCAGATGTAAGAATAGCCAAGCTGGAGTTCTGGATATCAGCTGTTATGGATTTGAGTCAAATCATCTTCTTTTTGGTCTGTAGAAATTGTTTTGGTTAACCTCTCTGGAATCCAAATCGGCTGCTGTTTTCCCTGTGGAAACACACAAACAGAGCCCCGACTCCAGACAATCACTGGGTCAGGACCTTTCCATTGTCCTGATAGAATATCCTTCCAAAGTACCTTAGGCTTATGTACATTTTTTTTGGATACAAATGTCTTTCCGCAGCACTAAGCCCTGATGAATCCAAATTTAAAAAGTTTAGAGTAAAAAGCGTTATTTTAAGTTTATCTTTGGGGGATATATACCCTTTCCAATTCCCTCCATTTGTTTTAATAAGTACATTTTAATAGTTTGATGAGCTCTTTCAACTATGCCTTGTCCTTGTGGATTGTATGGAATTCCTGTTATGTGAGTAATGCCAAATGATGAGCAAAATTGTTTAAAAGAGGTAGAAGCATAACCAGGACCATTATCCATTTTTAACTGTTTTGGAACGCCCACAGTGGCAAAATTTTGTAAGCAATGAGCTATAACATCTTTAGTTTTTTCTCCGGCATGAAGGGAGCCCAGCAAAAATCTGGAAGAAGTATCAACTGTAACATGCAAATATTTTAATTTTCCAAATTCTGGCAAGTGTGTGACGTCCATCTGCCAAATATGGTTAGGTATCAGTCCTCTAGGATTGACTCCAAGATTAACTTGTGGTAAAAAGGTCACACAATTTTGACATTGTTTTATTATATGTCTGGCTTGTTCTTTAGTTATTTTAAAACACTTTTGTAAAGTATTAGCATTGACATGGAACCTTTTATGAAAATTTATAGCTTCTTCTATTGTGGAGAAAATATGTATGTCATGTGTAGATTTATCTGCTAATTCATTGCCCAAACTGAGGGCTCCAGGCCATCCTGTATGTGCCCTGATATGTCCTATAAAGAATGGATATTTTCTGTCCCAGATTAGACTTTGTATAGTGGAAAACAAAGAGAAAACAGTAGAAGAAGGGGAAATCCTACCAGCATCTTCAAGGGATACTATAGCATTAACTACACACTGACTATCAGAAAATAAATACAGAATCTTTAAACATCATAAAAGCTTGTAATACTGAATTAAGCTCTACCTTTTGAGCTGATTGTTTGGGTACTAAAAATGTAAAAGTTTGATCAGGGGTAACTACTGCTGGTGTACCATTATTTGACCCATCAGTGAATATATTTGGAGCATTCATGATAGGGGTTTTTCTTGTCATTTTTGGAAAAACTACAGGATGCTTAGGCCAAAAAGACAACAAAGGATTAGATGGTAAGTGATTATATAATGAAACATTAGATTTACACATGATTATTGCCCAAGTATTTAACTCATTAGCTAACTCATCAATTTGATCCAGAGTATATGGAGTAATAATTTTATTGAAAGAAATCCCAAACACTCCCTTTGGTGCTTTTATTCCTTTGAGTATTAATTGTCCTACAGCCTCAGGATATCTAGTAAGAATAGTGTTAGGAGAATAAGATAAATGTATCCACAATAATGGACCTTCTTGCCAAAATACTCCTGTAGGAATATTTTTGTCTGTAGTACAATAAATAATAAAGGCAAACTTATATCAATTCTATCCAAATGCATATTTTCCATATATGTTTCAATGATTTTCAATGCCTTTCTTGCTTCAGGCGTTAACATGTGGGGTGAATTTGGATCTGATGGACCTTTTAGAATATCAAATAAAGGTCTCAACTCTCCTGTTGGTATGCCTAGATAAGGCCTTATCCAATTTATGTCTCCCAATAACTTTTGAAAGTAGTTAAGTGATTTGAGTTGATCTACTCGTATTTGAATTTTTGGTGGACGGACCATGGTTGAGAATAATAGAACTCCTAAATAATTAATTGGAAGATTTAATTGTACTTTGTCTATTGCTATCTCTAGATTATAATTTTTTAATAAATTTGTAAGTGTGGCATAACATTCTAGCAATGTGTTTTTATCTTTATGTGCCAATAACACATCATCCATATAGTGAAATATTTGTAGTTCAGGATTTTGATTTCTAAGTGGCTGGATTGCTTTGTTAACATAAATTTGACACATAGTTGGACTATTAGCCATTTCTTGAGGGAGTACTTTCCATTCATATCTCTGATCAGGACCTTCATGATTTAGTGCAGGGATAGTAAATGCAAAACGTGGACTATCCTCAGGATGAATTGGAATTGAAAAACAAAACAATCTTTAATATCTATAGCTAAAACATACCAGGTTTTTGGTAAAGCAAACAATTGAGGAATCCTTCATTGAGCAGGTCCCGTAATAACCATCTCATTATTAATGGCTCTTAAATCTTGCAATAATCTCCATTTACCAGATTTCTTTTTAATGACAAAAATGGGAATATTATGGGGAGATACAGAAGGTTGTATATGTCCCTCCGCTAATTGTTGTTTGACCAGGTCATGGGCTACTTTTATCTTTTCTTTAGTCAGGGGCCACTGAGGAACCCACACTGGTCTTTCTGATTTCCAAGTAATTTTGATTGTCTCAGTGGCCCTTTCTGAAAACCCAATCCATGTCTATTTTTTTCTTGATCTATTTAAATTGGTGCTGTCATACCTTGTTCTTGTTCTCTTAATCTTTTGACTTTCCTAAAGCCTTGTCTAGCCCTAGTAGTGGGCGCGTTAGGATTGATGTTATTTGTTAATGTCAATCCTAATTGATCTAGGACATCTCATCCCCATAAATTTATAGGAAGATGATCCAATACATAGGGCTGTGTAGTTCCTTCACATCCTTCAGGATCCTTCCAATCTAATACTATTTCACTTCTATGGGGATTAGTTGCCACTCCTAGGCCTCGAAGCATTTGAGTGGCTTGTTGTAATGGCCAATGTTTTGGCCATTCTTGACGAGATATGATGCTAAGGTCAGCACCTGTGTCCAGTAGCCCATTAAAGTCATGTCCTTGAATATTTAGTTTTAGCATGGGGCGAGAACTAAATTTAAAGACAGCATAGTCCAATCTACACCTGTGGAGCCTAATCCCTGGAACCTCTTTCTACAGTATGACTGGAAAATTTATCATGCAGGCTGGGTATTATTAATAACTGTGCTATTCTATCTCCTGGTGAAATTACTGATATACCTCTGAGAGAACTATCTATAATTTTTATTTCACCCTCATAATTGGGATCAATTACCCCAGGACTTATCATAAATCCTTTTAGTGTAGAACTGCGTCCCAATAATAAGCCTACTGTTCCTTGGGGAAGAGGTCCTTTTACTCCTGTGGAAATGATTTGAACTCCCATCTCTGGAGTTAGTACTGCTTTGGCAGAGGCACAGATGTCTAACCCTGTGCTCCCTCTAGTTTGTTTGATGAGGGATTTAATGGATAATGCATCCTGGGCACTACCTTGATGGTGCTGCTAGGTTCCTCCATTGCCCCGTATATTTGTCGTTTTGGGCCCCGGAGCATTGGGCCCTCCAGTCCGCTTTTTGGCAATGGAGCCTGATGCCTTTCTCCATGATATCATGGGTAAACACTTGGCCCTTATCCATTTTTTGATAACGGAATACCCTCTATGGTGGTTTGAGAATGGCATTCATTAGCCCAATGTCTCCCTCTACGGCATTGTGGGCAAATACCCAGTATTCTATTCCTTTGATACCTAGCTTTGTTAAACCCTCCTCCTATGGGGCAACTCCTTTTAAAATGTCCTGTTTGATCACAATTATAGCACGTTTTTGGCCTGGCATCTAAAGCCTGTTGTACTGCTGCTAAGACTTGCCCTTGTTCATTAATGTCTCTACATAATTTAATATATGTGTTTAAATCTTCATGTCTCCATGGTCTAATGACCTCTCTGCAGCAATAATTTGCTTGGTCATAAGCCAGTTGTTTTATAAATGGCATTGCCTGTTCTGTATCTCCAAATATTCTAGAAGCTGTTTGAATAAGCCTATCTACAAATTCAGCGTAAGGTTCATTAGTTTCTTGTATTACCTTAGATAATTGTCCTTGTAAATCTCCATGCCCCTGTAAAGTTTTCCATGCCCTAACCGCATCTACAGAAATTTGTGCGTATACACCAGGATCATATTCAATTTGTTGCTGTTGACCCTCATAAGGTCCTTTTCCTAATAACATATCTAGATTTCTTTGAGGGTAACCAGCTGCTGCATTTCGCCTAGCTGTCTCCATGCAAAATTCCTCATTGGCAACCTTCCATAACAAATATTGTCCTCCATTTAGCACAGATCGACACATGTTAGCCCAATCTGCTGATGTCATGTCTAAGTTGGTAATGGATTTGACCGTGCTCACAGTGAAGGGTGCTTGCGGCCCATAGGTTGTTACACCCTCCTTTAATTGCTTCACTGTTTTTAAATCTAAAGCATGGTGAATTCGTTGCCCTCCTGCCTGCTCAAGTACAGGGCATGCTAATCTTGGGGTCCTGCCTCAGGATTCCATCCATCAACTACAGGAGTTGAGGGCTGCTCAGCTGTAGATGGAGCTGTTGGTTGAATTATGCCCTCTGGTGATAGAATGGAGTTAGTAGCAGCCTCCTGTTGTAATTCCCTGCCTGATGGTTGTTTTTCCTCTAAGCTTTCTTTCTTCAAATTTTCCTCTGTCTGACTAGCTCGAGAGACCTTCTCTTTTGCTTGACCTAACATGTTTTCTACCACAGTCTGGACCTCTAACAATTTACTTAACAGTCTTTCGGTTTGTTTTTTACTAGTTTCTAATCTAGTATAATGGTAATGCAACCCAATAAGATAGCATGAAACAAAACCGAAACAGAATGAAACAAAAACGGAACAAGGAATAGTTGTATCAATTTTCTCTTTCTAGGGCCGAACAACTTCAAACCTTGAGCCAACCATTTTTCCCAGTTTGCCTGAGAAAATTCCAGGGATAGGCAGCTTGAAACAAAAACGAAATAAATCAAAACAAGAACACATTGTTTTTTGAATTGGTCACCCATTCTGTCGCCTTCCCTCAGGAGCGAGCAATTTTCCTCACCTCCAAGCTTCAGGCGTCCTCCGCACAGGCCACCAATTGCTGTAGTCTGGCTAGGCACAAAATCACGAGCCACTCAAGCAGGAACAAACTTTATTTTTTGAAAATGCCTCCAATGCCCCATATGCCCCAGGAAAAATCCCAATCGCCCACGCAGCATTCTCCCGGAACTGCAGAAAGAGTTCCTCCCCTGGAATTCCCTCCTACTGTACTTCCTCAACCAATGGGAACTCTCCAGGAGTCCTGTAGCAGGCCCAGGTGAATAGCAGGAGTCCAATATCCATATGAATGCAAATCTTAACATAATCATATCATCTCAATGGCTAGCTGGTGTCACCTTTCAACCAAAAATGCATCATATTACTTAGCTGTGGCTCTTAGCACTAGCGGTCTCGCCCATGAAGGGAAGCTCCACATGACCCCCTGGTTCGAGGGGTCTCACCCCTGGATGGGGAGTCCCTTCATCCCTTGTATACAATCACCCCTAGGGTCAAGGGGAGTCCCCATCCAGGGGAAAGTCCCCTCAAACCTGGGTGTCAGGAGGAGCTCCCACTGCCCCCAGTGTCAAGAGGAGACTCCATTCCAGGGGGAGAACCCTCGAACCTGGGTGTCAGGGCAGCTCCCACCGCCCTCAGGGTCCAGGGAGTCCCCCTTTTAGGGGGGAGAACCCTCAAATCTGGGTGTCAGAGGGAACTCGTATAGCATCACCCTCAGTCTCAAGTGGAGTCCTCACTCCAGGGGAAAGACCCCTCAAAACTGGGTGTCGGGAGGAACTCTGTAGTCCAGGGGTGAGGGGAGTCCCATCATCATCGTGTACCATCACCCCCAGAGTCGGGGGGAGTCCCCCCCAGGGTGTAGACCCCTCAAACCTGGGTATGGGGGGAACTCCCACAGCCCCCAGGGTTGAGATGAGTACCCCATCCAGGGGGAGACCCCTTGAACCTGAGTGTCGGAGGGAGCTCCCACAGCCCCCATGGTCGAGTGGACTCCCCCTACAGGGGTGAGAACTCTCAAACCAGGGGGTCATGGGAAAATCCCCCCGAGACCTAGGTTCGAGGGGACTCCCTCTACAGGGGAGAGACCCCTCTAACCCAGGTGTCCGGGGGCACTCAGGACACCACCTCACCCACGGAAAGGAGACTCAGCCCTCCACGGGGGAGGTCCTCTCTAACCTGGGTGTGGGGGGCATCCCTTACACCACTGCATCCATGGGAGGGGGGACACTCCCTCCAGGGGACAGGTCCCCTCTGAGGGGTGTCGGGGGCGCCTGGTCACCACCACACCCAGATGGGAGTGGTTACCACCATCCAGGTGGGAGACCCCCTCTAACCCGGGTGTCAGGGGGCGCCCCAGATGCCACCATACCAGGGGTGAGGGGACTCCACCCTCAAAGGTTGAGGACCCCTTTAACCCGGGAGTTTGTTACCATCTAGTTGACCTAGCTTGTATACCATCTAGGTGCCCTAGACACTACTGCACCTGTGTGGAGGAGACTCCAACCCCAAAGTCGAAGGGACTCCCCCCTCCCACAGACATCCCAGTTGAAGGGTTCTCCCCCATGGAGGGGGGAGTTTCCTCGATCCTGGGGGCAGTGGGAGCTCCCCACAACACCCAGGTATGAGAGATCTCCCCGATGGCCTGGGGAGTGCCCCTGATCCTGGGGTTGGAGGAACCTGGGGCTATGGTATATGAGCTCTCTCGACAACCAAGTTCGAGAGTTCTCCGCCCTGGTGGGGGGAACTCCCCTCAACCCCGCGTGCGGTGGCAGCTCACCCTGACACCCAGGTCCGAGAGGTCTCTCCGCTGGAGGGGGGAGTCCCTTCGACTTTGGGGGCCATAGAATATGAGCTCCATCCGACACCCAGATTTGAGGGGTCTCCCCACTGAAGGGGGGAGTCCCCTCAGCCCAGGGGGTGGTGGGAATTCCCCCCTACCCTGGGTGTGGTGGTGAATAGGGGCCCCCAACACACTGATAAGAGGTGACCTCCTAACTGGAAGGGGGAGGCCCCCCTACCCTAGGAGCTTTGGTGTACAGGGTGCCCCAGACACTTGGGTAAGAGGGAGCCTCCCCGCTGGAGGGTGGATTCCCCCTTCCCCATGGGTAGGGCGATGTCGGGATGGCACCCCGAAACACCGGTTATAGGGGACCTCCCCCCTAGATGGCAGAGTCCCCTCCACCACAGGTGCTGCAGTGTCTGAGGTGCCCCCCAACACCCCCAAGCAGCCCTGTGGTAGGAGGAGGACTCTGCCCCTCTAGGGGGCAGAGTTTCCCTATAACCCGGTGCTTGCGGTGCCTCCCGACAATCGCCTCCCTACACCAAGGTAAAGGGAACCCCCCCGGGCAAATCCCTCCCCCTGTGTCCGGGGCACACCCGAACCCTGGGTTAGAGGGACCTCCCTTTGGAGGGTGGAGTCTCCTCCACACAGGTGCGGTGGTGTCTAGGGCACCTAGATGGTATACAAGCTAGGTCAACTAGATGGTAACCAACTCCAGGGTTAAAGGGGTCCTCAGCCTTTGAGGGTGGAGTCCCCTCACCCCTGGTATGGTGGCATCTGGGGCGCCCCCTGACACCTGGGTTAGAGGGGGTCTCCCACCTGGATGGTGGTAACCACTCCCATCTGGGTGTGGTGGTGACCAGGCGCCCCCGACACCCCTCAGAGGGGACCTGTCCCCTGGAGGGAGTGTCCCCCCTCCCATGGATGCAGTGGTCTAAGGGGTGCCCCCCACACCAAGGTTAGAGAGGACCTCCCCCATGGAGGGCTGAGTCTCCTTTCTTCGGGTGAGGTGGTGTCCTGAGTGCCCCCGGACACCTGGGTTCGAGGGGTCTCTCCCCTGTAGAGGGAGTCCCCTCGAACCTAGGTCTCGGGGGGATTTTCCCATGACCCCCTGGTTTGAGAGTTCTCACCCCTGTAGGGGGGAGTCCACTCGACCATGGGGGCTGTGGGAGCTCCCTCCGACACTCAGGTTCAAGGGGTCTCCCCCTGGATGGGGTACTCATCTCAACCCTGGGGGCTGTGGGAGTTCCCCCCATACCCAGGTTTGAGGGGTCTACACCCTGGGGGGGACTCCCCCCGACTCTGGGGGTGATGGTACACGATGATGATGGGACTCCCCTCACCCCTGGACTACAGAGTTCCTCCCGACACCCAGTTTTGAGGGGTCTTTCCCCTGGAGTGAGGACTCCACTTGAGACTGAGGGTGATGCTATACGAGTTCCCTCTGACACCCAGATTTGAGGGTTCTCCCCCCTAAAAGGGGGACTCCCTGGACCCTGAGGGCGGTGGGAGCTGCCCTGACACCCAGGTTCGAGGGTTCTCCCCCTGGAATGGAGTCTCCTCTTGACACTGGGGGCAGTGGGAGCTCCTCCTAACACCCAGGTTTGAGGGGACTTTCCCCTGGATGGGGACTCCCCTTGACTCTAGGGGTGATTGTATACCAGCTCCCTCCGACATCCAGGTTTGTGGGATCTCCTCCCTGGATAGGGGAGTCAACTCAAGCCTAAGGGAGGTGGGAGCTCCCGCCCACACCCAGGTTGGAAGGGGCCTGCCCCTATAAGGGGGTGTCCCTGCGACCCTGGGTGCGGTGAGATCTCCCGCTGAAACCCAGGTTTAACGGGACTCGCCCCTTGAGCGCAGAGTCCCCTAGAAACTAGGTGTCGCCCCTGAAGGGGGGGACTCACCTTGACCCTGTGGGCAATGGTATAAGAGCTCCCTTTGACACTCAGGTTTGAGGAGTCTTCCCCCTGGAGGGGGGACTCCTCTCAACCCTGGGGACAGTTGGAACTTCTCCTGAAACCCATCTTCGAGGGGTCTCGCCCCTGGAGAAGGGAGTCCCTTTGACCCTGGGTGGGGTGGAAGTTCCCTCCGACACACCATTCGAGGGTTCTCCCGGCTGGAGAGGGGACTTCCCTTGACCCTGGGGGCGGTGGTATACCTGTTCCACCTGACACCCAGGTTCAAGGAGTCTCCCCACTGGAGGGGGGACTCCATACGACACTGGGTGCAATGGTATAGGAGCTCCCTCTGACACCCAGATTCCAGGGTTGTCCCCTCGATCCTGGGGACAGTAGGAGCTTCCCCTGACACCCAGGTTCGAGGGGTCTCCCCCTGGATGGGGAACTCCACTAGACCCTGGGGGCGATGGGAGCTTCCCCTGACATCCAGGTTCTAGGGGTCTCCCCCCTGGAGGGGGGACTCCCCTCGACACTTGGGCTGTTGGTATACAAGCTCCTCCTGACACTCAGGTTTGAGGAGTCTCACCCCTGGATGATATAGTCCCCTGGAACCTGGGGGTTGTGGGAGCTCCCACAAAACCCAGGTACGAGGATTCTCCCTTCAGGAGGTGGTGTCCCCTCGACCCTGGGGCTGATGGTATGAGCTCCCTCTGACACCCAGGTTCAAGGGGTCTCCCCTCTAGATCGGGGAGTCCCCTTGACCATGGGGGCAGTGGGAGCTCCCCTTGACACCTAGTTTTGAGGTATCTCATCCTGGAAAGGGGACCCCCCTTGACCCTGGGGGCAATGGGAGCTCCCCCCTACATCCAGGATCGAGGGCTTATCCCCCTGGAGGGGGGACTCCCCTCGACCCTGGTGGCAATGGTATACATGCTACCCCTGACACCCCGGTTCAAGGATTCTACCCCCCGGAGAGGGAAGTCCCCTGGACCCGGGGGGCAGTAGGAGCTCCCACTGCCCCCAGAGTTGAGGGTACTCCTCCTTCCAGGGAGGACAGCTCTTGAACCTGGCTGTCAGGGGGAGCTCCCTCCAACATCAAGTTTCATGGGGTCTCCCACATAGAGGAGAGAATCTGCTCAACCATGGAGGCAGTTGGAGATCCCCGAGATACCCAGGTTTGAGGGATCTTCCCCTGAATGGGGGACTCCCCTTGACCCTAGAGCGATGGTATACGAACTCCTCCTGACTCCCAGGTTCGAGGGGTCTACTCCAGTGGGAGGAGTCCTCTAGACCCTATGGGCAGTAGGAGCTCCCTCCGACATCCAAGTGCGGGAGGTTTCCCCCTGAGGGGTGAGTTTCTTTGACCCGGGGTGTCAGTGGGAGTTCCCCCCTGACACCCAGGTTTGAGGGGTCTCACCTCTGGAGGGAGGACTCCCCTCAACTCTGAGGCTGACACCCAGGTTCAAGGGGTCTTTCCCCTGTAGAGAAGTCGCCTTGACTCTGATCTACATATTGTGGGGTCGGGCTCCAAATTCCTTAATAGGACACCCATAGCACAAGAGTTAATAACAAGAATCAACAAATGGGACTTACTTAAACTAAAAAGTTTTTACTCAGCAAGAGAAACAATAAGAGAGGTAAATAGGGAGCCTACATCATGGGAACAAATTTTACTCCTCACACTTCAGATAGAGCCCTAATATCCAGAGTATACAAAGAACTCAAAAAATTAGACAATAAGATAACAAATAACCCAATCAACAAATGGGCCAAAGACCTGAACAGACACTTCTCAGAGGAGGATATACAGTCAATCAACAAGTACATGAAAAAATGCTCACCATCTCTAGCAGTCAGAGAAATGCAAATCAAAACCACCCTAAGATACCATCTCACTCCAGTAAGATTGGCAGCCATTATGAAGTCAAACAACAACAAGTGCTGGCAAGGATGTGGAGAAAAGGGTACACTTGTACATTGCTGGTGGGACTGCAAATTGGTGTGGCCAATTTGGAAAGCAGTATGGAGATTCCTGGAAAAGCTGGGAATGGAACCTCCATTTGATCCAGCTATTGCCCTTCTCGGACTATTCCCTGAAGACCTTAAAAGAGCATACTACAGGGATACTGCTACATCGATGTTCATAGCAGCACAATTTACAATAGCTAGACTGTGGAACCAACCCAGATGCCCTTCAATAGATGAATGGATAAAAAAAAATGTGGCATTTATACACCATGGAGTATTACGCAGCACTAAAAAATGATAAAATCATGGAATTTGCAGGGAAATGGATGGCACTAGAGCAGATTATGCTTAGTGAAGCTAGCCAATCCCTAAAAAACAAATACCAAATGTCTTCTTTGATATAATGAGAGCAACTATGAACAGAGCAGGGAGGAAGAGCAGGAAGAAAAGATTAACATTAAACAGAGACATGAGGTGGGAGGGAAAGGGAGAGAAAAGGGAAATTGCATGGAAATGGAGACCCTCATTGCTATACAAAAGTACATATAAGAGGTTGTGAGGGGAATGGGACAATAAACAAGGAGAGAAATGAATTACAGTAGATGGGGTAGAGAGAGAAGATATGAGGGAAGGGGAGGGGGGATAGTAGGGGATAGGAAAGGTAGAAGAATACAACAGTTACTAATAGGGCATTATGTAAAATTGTGGATGTGTAACCGACGTGATTCTGCAATCTGCATTTGGGGTAAAAATTGGGAGTTCATAACCCACTTAAATCTAATGAATGAAATATGATATGTCAAGAGCTTTGTAATGTTGTGAACAACCAATTAAAAAAAAGTTAAAAAAATAAAAAAAAGAGAAGTCGCCTTGACTCTGGGGTCAGTGGGAGTTGCCTCTAACACCAAGGTTAGAGGGGTTCCCCCCTGGTATACCTGCTCCCCCTGATACCCAGGTTCTAGTGGTCTCTCCCCTGGAGGGGGGCATCCCCTCCATCCTGGAGGTGGGGGGATTTCCCTCTGACATCCAGTTTCAAGGGATCTCCCCCTGGAGGGGAGAGTAATGATGACTCTAGGGACAGTGGAAGCTCCCCCCCCACACCCACGTTCCAGGGGTTTCCCCCTTGAAGGGGGAGTCCCTATGACTCTAGGAGCAGAAGGATCTAACCGGACACCCAGGTTTGAGTAGTCTCCCCTCTGTAGGTTGGAGTCTCCTGGACCCTGAGAGTGGTGAAGCTCCCCCCAGGTTCGAGGGGTCACCCCACTGGAGAGGGAGTCCCCCTGACCCCAGATGCAGTGGGAGCTCCTCCCGACACCCTGGTTCGAGGGGTCTCTGCCGCAGTCCGGCTGCAGCAAAATAACCGAGGGGTGACGAATAACTTGTGTACGTTGATACAGCAGGAATGGGAGCCGTTTATTGTAGGGCAACAGAGCTATTTATACATTTTGCACAGCTTATCTTAATTAGCATAAACTAGATACATCAATCTAGTCAATCTTTAAAAAACAAATACCAAATGACCCCTTTGATATAAGGGGAGTAAACAAGGACAGGGTAGGGACGAAGAGCTTGAGAAGAAGATTTACATTAAACAGGGATGAGAGGTGGGAGGGTAAGGGAGTGAGAAGGGAAATCGCATGGAAATGGAAGGCGATCCTCAGGGTTATACATAAGGACATATAAGAGGAAAGGAGGGGTAAGACAAGATAATACAAATCGAAGAAATGATTTATAATAGAAGGGGTAGAGAGAGAAAAGGGGAGGGGAGGGGAGGGGAGGGGAGGGGGGATAGTAGAGAATAGGACAGACAGCAGAATACATCAGACACTAGAAAGGCAATTTGTCAATCAATGGAAGGGTAACTGATGTGATACAGCAATCTGTATACGGGGTAAAATTGGGAGTTCATAACCCACTTGAATCAAATTGTGAAATATGATGTATTAAGAACTATGTAATGTTTTGAACGACCAACAATAAAAAAAAATCAACCAATAAGGAATATCCACACTTAATGGCTCACTTTTGTTACTTCTCAAACCACTCCCTCTGACATTTTGCCAGGCACCATCCAGACTTGTTTACGAACTCTAACATTTCTCTGGCAAAATACCAGGTGTTATTTTTGACTTGTTTACAGACCTTAACAATTCCCCCTTTTGTTTAATTTAAATAAAGACCATAGTGGTTTTTACAGAAACACCATAAATAACCTGCTACAAACAGAAAGTGAGGATACAAAATGTAACAATACCAAGCCAACTTATGGCTCCATGCAAGAAGCCCTTGGAAAAATTATACCAGCAATGACACCGTTAGCAAAGATACCGAGTTACAATTTGTTGTACATTACAGTTTGTTGTCTCAGTCCAGGTAATGCAGTATCTCAATAGAATAACTCACAGTCCAGGTAAATCACAGTCCAGGTAAGTTCTGCAGGCAGCTAGCTTAAATCACAGTCCAGGTAAGTTCTGCAGGCAGCTAGCTTAAATCACAGTCCAGGTAAGTTCTGCAGGCAGCTAGCTTGATCCGAAGTCTTGTCCGGTTCTCAGCCGAAATCTCCTCCGGTTTTCAGCAACGCTGGAAATTCTTCCACGTTCGTTTTCACTGGCACTGGGACAAAGGCAGGAACTCTGCAACTCTGGCTAAAGAAAATCCTGTAGCATCCCACTAAGAAAACAACTTTTTGAACAATTCAGTACATTATCTCAAGGTTTTTTACATTTGAAATAAGCCTCAATAGTGCTCATTACTCATTAGCCTCCAGGTGTGAGAACCATTGTAGCTTAGTTATTGGCATTGAAAATGATCAAACTTCAGGGATGCAGGCCGTCTTCCACCTGCAGCGACCCGGGCATCCCCGGATGGCCCTGGGGAGAGTCCCGGACTCAAACTGCTTCGGGCACAGGGAGCAAGAGCCTGCTAGACTGTGCCTCCAGGTCAGGTCTAGATTTGGGCTCCCGGCAGTGGAAGAGCCGGCTGCCGCCGCTTGGAAGGTACTTGCTGCACCATGACCCGCTTGCGCACATGGCAGCTGCTGCACAGATTCACGCACCCTCCGGTAACGAAAAGCATTTAGTAATAGCCTTTTGCTGCAACTTTTTTTCTGATAATCCTTTTTTTTTCTGAACTTTCTTTTTCTTTTTCTTTCTGACTAGAGTTCCTGGGCTCTTATCAATACATGCCCTAACTATTCTTGGTTTCATTGCGGTGTCTTCTTCCCTTAGTAATTTACTTCTCACCCCTTCCATATTTTCATTGGAAAGACAATACAATACACTGAGACAAAACAAGACACAAACATACTGTATCAATCTTTTCCATTTTCTCCAAATGGCCATTTTTCCTCTCTCTTTCCTTTCTCGCCCTATCTGCCTAGGGACGAGCAGATTGCTCCCGTCCTATCTATGGACGGGCAGCTTTTTTTCGTCACTTACCCCCGAGTGTCCCGGGGCTCCCCGTAACGGGCCACCATCTGCCGCAGTCCATTTGCAGCAAAATAACCGAGGGGTGACGAATAACTTGTGTACGTTGATACAGCAGGAATGGGAGCCGTTTATTGTAGGGCAACAGAGCTATTTATACATTTTGCACAGCTTATCTTAATTAGCATAAACTAGATACATCAATCAACCAATAAGGAATCTCCACACTTAATGGCTCGCTTTTGTTACTTCTCAAACCACTCCCTCTGACATTTTGCCAGGCACCATCCAGACTTGTTTACAAACTCTAACATTTCTCTGGCAAAATACCAGGTGTTATTTTTGACTTGTTTACAGACCTTAACAGGTCTCCCCCTGGAGGGTGGAGTTCCCTCGACCCCAGGTGTGGTGAGAGTTCCCCCTGACACCCAGGTTCAAGGGGTCTCCCCACAGAAGGAGGGATCCCACTCAACCTGGGTGTCATGTGAGCTCCCCCAAACACATAGGTTAGAGATGTCTTCCCCCTTGTGAAAGCTCCTCATAACACCCAGGTTTGGGAAGAAGAGAGGGAGGAGGAGGGAGGTGGCGGCGCCGTGGCGGAGGAGCAGGAGCAGGAGGGGGATGGAGAGAAGGCTCCTGGGTGGCATGGCGCTCCTGCTCCTCCAGGCGCTGCCCAGCCCCCTGTCAGTCAGGGCTGAACCCCCGCAGGATAAGGAAGCCTGTGTGGGTACCAACAATCAAAGCTACATCTGTGACACAGGACACTGCTGTGGACAGTCTCAGTGCTGCAACTACTACTATGAACTCTGGTGGTTCTGGCTGGTGTGGACCATCATCATCATCCTGAGCTGCTGCTGTGTCTGCCACCACCGCCGAGCCAAGCACCGCCTTCAGGCCCAGCAGCGGCAACATGAAATCAACCTGATTGCCTACCGGGAAGCCCACAATTACTCAGCGCTGCCATTTTATTTCAGGTTTTTGCCAAACTATTTACTACCTCCTTATGAGGAAGTGGTGAACCGACCTCCAACTCCTCCCCCGCCGTACAGTGCCTTCCAGCTACAGCAGCAGCAGCAGCTGCCTCCTCAGTGTGGCCCTGCAGGTGGCAGCCCTCCGGGTGCTGATCCTACCAGGGGCTCCCAGGGGGCACAGAGCAGTC
Organism: Urocitellus parryii; assembly: GCF_045843805.1. Classification (NCBI taxonomy): domain Eukaryota; kingdom Metazoa; phylum Chordata; class Mammalia; order Rodentia; family Sciuridae; genus Urocitellus; species Urocitellus parryii. The sequence goes on from NC_135542.1 coordinate 103,511,088, forward strand.
CCTTGTCTGTGCCCAGCAGAAGCAGCACAAGACCCCCAAGCATCGCTGATCCTGAGCCCTCTGACGTGCCAGCTGACCGCGCAGCCACCAAAGCCCCCGGAATGGAGCCCAGTGGCTCAGTGGCCGGCCTGGGGGAGCTAGACCCAGTGGCTTTCCTGGACAAGGATTCAGAATGTAAGGAGGAGCTACTGAAAGATTCCAGCTCTGAACATGGCAGTGTGCTCCCCGATAGCAAAGACAAGACACCTGGCAGACATCGCCGCTTCACAGGTGACTCAGGCATTGAGGTGTGTGTGTGCAACCGGGGCCATCATGACGATGACCTCAAAGAGTTCACCACACTCATTGATGATGCTCTGGATGGGCCCCTGGACTTCTGTGACAGCTGCCACGTGAGGCCTCCTGGCGATGAGGAGGAAGGGCTCTGCCAGCCCTCTGAGGAGCAGGCTCGAGAGCCTGGACATTCCCACCTGCCTCGGCCGCCCGCGTGCCTGCTGCTCAACACCATCAATGAGCAGGACTCGCCAAACTCCCAGAGCAGCAGCTCCCCCAGCTAGAGTAGGCTCTGCCTGTGCCCGGAAACTTGGCAAAGCAACCAGGGTAAGGGAGACTCACGAGAGAAGCATTAAGTGACTTTCAGAGGAAGTGGTACAGCCACTTTTTTTTCCCTTCTCCTCTCCTGCTTTTTCCTACATCTCCAAGTACAGTTTGGGGTGTGGGTGCCTCTCCCTCATAAAAGCACAGTATTGTGGAGGGCTGAGAAGTCGGTTCCATCACTCATTCCTCATCCCCGCCTCAGCCCCTTCTTTCCCCCTTTCAAGTCATATCTCACCTACCTGCTTTGGTCAGAGAGATGTGTTTTAAAGCCCCCAAAGAAGGGGACTGGGACTGTGTCCTGCGATGATTCTTGGTGATGTAGTGGATTTATGCTCTGGTTTTAGTTTAAGAGAACTTTGTTGTGTCTCAGCTCAGCAGAAGCACCCCTTCTTAGCCCTGGTTGAAGAAGGAAGCCACAGAGGCCTAGGGATTGTCAGCTGTGGCTGCCAGTGTCTGCACAGCCAGAGTTGAGCTGATTCTGTGGGAGGATGAGAGCTGGTGGACAGGTTGGTAGGAGGCTTGTTGATCTCTCAAATTCCAGGTGACAAGAAAATGTACCACTGTGCATCCTGGAGGGGCCCCTTCCTTCCCAGCAGGCTCAGGTGTGGAAGAGTAGACTGCCTTTTTTTTTTTTTTAAACAAACAACAAAAGCCAGCTAGAAACAAGAACCATACCAGTGGGCTTGCAAGAATTCTCTTCTGGACAAGGGAAGTTTGTGCTTTCCCAGGTTAGCCTTCCACGAATGTGGCTGCAGTTGAGCCAGAGGGAGATGTTTGTGTGTGGGCTTGGAGTTGGTTAGCTCTGAGCAGTAGGCCCTAAATCTGGGAGTGGAGAGAAGTGCAGCTTCCTGCATCTCTGCCCTTTGGTCTGTGCCCACAGGTGACCAGTGTCCTTTTCCATCCCTAGCACATGGTCTGCAGGACTTTGTATCTCCTTGTACTCTTATGAACAGAGGGTCTAAGGAAGCTGTGGGTCCTGGGAAAGGCAGCCCCATAGTCTGGTTCTCACACAGTATTTTCTCTTTGATTTTGAATAAGTCTCTTGTTGTTGTGTGTTTGATTGTTTGTTTTAAACTGACCACTTGGAAGAAATCCCTTGGTTATCTGTGGTTCTCATGCTCTCTCCCTGTCCTTAGCCCATTGGGGTCGGATGACTCACTTTTCTGTAACCTATGTAAGGAGTTTTGGTGGCCCAGGTGGGAGGTGGAGGCAGCCTCCAGAAGGACCACAGGATCCTTATTACTGTCGTGTGGTTTTGGACAACCAGTTGAGCTTTGATAGGAAAACTCTGAAAGGAGAAAGCAATCAGCTGAAACTAACATTCCCCATCCATCCCTGTTCATATGAAAAGTTTGGTTCTTCTCCCACTATTGAATGATGATATTCAGGCTAAGCATTGATGTTATAGTAAAAAAGGGAAATATATATATATATATAAACAGACAAATCGAAGGCTGTGAGGTGAATGAGTGTCTGTTTGGATTCCACAGAACCAAAATTCATGTCGAACAAAGTGAAGTCTGTAGACGATGACTTTGAATGACCTGTAGAGTGTGTGTGTGTCTCTTGTGTGTGAGCCCCACACCCCATGTTCCTGTGAAGATACTTTGAATGGCAGCCATCCTGCTCACGTTAACCACACGTCTGAAGCAAACATGGCCCTCTCAAGGTAATTTATTTTATGCATTTACTGTTTACCGAACAAACGTCTGACTGTGTACTGGAGTGTATTTGGCAGCATTGTCGACGGCGCCCCCCTGTGTTTGCCTGAGATACTGCGCTCAAGGTAGAGGTTCCACTCTGCTCATCACTGCAATTTGCACATTGCTCCGTGGACGCTCAGAGGCCTGTGTCCTGTCCGTGTTAATGGAAGCGTGCTCTGAACCTGTCTGCCTCCCTCCGCTACTCCTTGCCTTCGGTCTCAGCCCCCAGAGGGTGTCCACAACCACTTGGGACAGAAGGCAAAAGTGGAATTCAGACAGAAGCTTGATTGGCTCTTCAGTGACAAGCTTGGCCTTGCTGTGGCCCAGACATCAGCCTGCCCAGAATTGCCAGGAGGCTTTGGCAGACTCCACGGTGCCACAGCACAGTCCTTCCTTTGCTGAGTTCAGTGGACCCAGACAGACTGGCGTGTGGCCAGAGGGGTGCCACAGCACAGCAGCCCTCAGATGCCTACCTTCCACCTTCCTTTGGAAATCACAGACAACTCACTGAAGTGTTTCCAAGGAGAACAAGTTTTACCAAAATGAATCCTTCTGCATTTAACTGATCAAATGGATGAATCTGACCCTCTAGGTTCCTTTCCCCAGCGGGGAGCTGGTCTGAGAGTTGACTGTTGGCTTCACTGAAGCATCTTACCCTGAAGGCCTGAGAAGAAGCACAGTAGCCAAGCTGGGCTTAACTAGTAAGCTGCGGTTGGCCACTGCTGCTGGAGGCTTCCTGCTCGGAGAAGGAGACAGGGAACTGAAGGAATAGTCAGGGGGTCAGAGAGACTAGGTTGAGTCTGGTTTTCCAGATGAATGAGAAGGAAAGGATTGGTGGAGGGTTTGGTGCTACAGTCGGAAGATTTGCAAATGCTAACACATTCCTGTGTGAGGCACATCACCATTTGTCAGTTATTGTGAATATGTGTATTTTAAGCAATAAGATTCAGCTGGTCAGATTTTTCTGGGCAGTCTCAGTGACGCATTTCCTGTGCTGTGATTGTTCTGAAGACAGAGTGGCTCTAACCACTGTGAGAAGCCCAAATAAAAATTCATCCCCCCCCCAAAAAAAAAAACACCCAGGTTTGAAGGGTCGCACCCTGGATGGGGGAGTCCTCTTGACCCCGGTTGTAGTGGGAGCTCCCCTTGACACCTAGGTTCAAGTGGTCTTCCTCCTGGAGGGTGGAGTCCTCACAGGTGCGGAGGGAGCTCCCCTCAACACCCAGGTTCAAGAGGTCTTGCCCTTGGAGGGGGAGTCCCCTCGAATCAGGTTTCGGTAGGGGCTCCCCCGACACCCCAGTTCGGGGGATCTCCCTCTTTGAGGGGGGAGTCCCCTCAACATCAGATATGGTGGGAGCTCCCTCCCAACACAGGTTCAAGGGGTCTACACCCTGGAGGCGTTTTCCCGGCGACCCCAGGTGCGATGGGAGCTCCCCCTGACACCCAGGTTAGAGGGGTCTCTCCCCTGGAGTGGTGAGTCCCTTTGACCTGGGGTGTCAGTGGGAGTTCCCCCTGACACTCAAGTTCGAGGGGTCTCGCTCCTGGAGAAGGGACTCCCCTCAAACCTGAGTATAGGTCAGAGCTGTCCCTCGAAACCCAGGTTTGAATGGTCTTGCCTCTGGAGTGGGGAGTCCTCTTGACCCTGGGGGTGGTGGGAGCTCCCTGTAACACCCAGATTCTGGGGGTCTCTTTCCTGTAGGCTGGAGTCCCCTCGACCCTGGAAGCAGTGGGAGCGTTCCCGACAACCACTTTTGAAGGGTCTCCTCCCTAGAGTGGGGTGTCCCCTCAACTCTGGATGAAGTGGGAGCTCCACAGACAACCAGGTTCGAGGAGTCCCCTCCCTGGAGGGGGGAGTCCCCTCAACGCTGGAGGTGGGGAAATTCCCCCACATCCAGGTTCAAGGGGCTCCCCCTGCAGGGGAGAGTAGCATCACCCTAGAGCTGGTGGAAGCTCTCCCCAACACCCACGTTTGAGGGGTGTTGGAGCTCCCTGTGACATCCCGATTCATGTGGTTTCCCCACTGGAGGGGGGAGTTCTCTCAAAATGGGAGTCCCCAGGACTCTGGGGGTGGTGGGAAATCACCACAACACCCAGGTTCGAGTGGTCTCCTCCCTGGAGGGTGGGGTCTCCTCGACCCTGGGGACTGTGGGAGCTCCCCCTGACACCCAGGTTTGAGGATCCCCCCTAAAGGGGTGAGTCCACTTGACTCAAGAGGCGGTGGGAGCTCCCCTCCAAACCCTGATTCTAGTGGTCTCCCCCTAGAGCGTGGAGTCCTCTCGACCTTGGGTGCTGTGGGAGCTCACTCTGACACCAGGTTCGAGGGGTCTCCCCCTAGAAGGAGGGATTCCACTCAACCCCGGGTGCGATTTGAGCTCCCCCTGACACACAAGTTCTAGATGTCTCCCCCCCCCTTGTGAAAGCCCCCCATGACACCTAGGTTCTAGGGATGTCTGCACTCCAGGTGCGGTTTAGCTACCTCCAACACTCAGGTTCCAAGGGTTTCCCCCCTGGATGGGGGAGTCCTCTCATTCCCGTTTGTGGTGGAAACTCCTCTTGACACTCAGTTTCAGTAGGTCTCCACCCTGGAGGGCGGAGTTCCCTCTCCCTGAGTGCAGAGGTTAGAGGAGTCTCCCCACCGGAAGGGGGACTATCCTTGATCCTTGGGGCGATGGTATACAAGCTCCACCCAAACCGGGGGTGGGTGGAGCTCCCCTGACACCCAGGTTCATGTGGTCTCCCTCCTGGAGGGGGGAGTCCTCTTGAATCAGATTGCGGTGGGAGCTCCCCCGAACCCCAGTTTGGGGAATCTCTCCCCTTGAGGGGAGAGTCCCCTCGACCCGGGTGCAGTGGGAGCTCCCTCCGACACCCAGGTTCGAGGGGTCTACCCCCTGAAAGGGGTTTCCCCTCGACTCTGGTAGCGGTGGGAGCTCCCCGTGACACCCAGGTTGGAGGAGTCTTCCCCCTGGAGAGGGGTGTCCTCTGACACCAGGTGTGATGGGAGCTCCCCCAGACACCCAGGTTAGAGGGGTCTCCCCACTGGAGGGGGACTTTCCTTGACCCTTGGGGCTATGGTTTATGAGCTCCACCCAACACCCAGGGGTGGGGGTTGGAGCTCCCCCTGACACCCAGGTTCATGTGGTCTCCCCCCTGGATGGGGGAGTCCCCTCGAACATGGGGGCAGTGGGAGCTCCCCCTGACAACTAGGTTCGATGGGTCTCCCTCTGGAGGGGGAAGTCCCCTCGAACCCAGTTTCCAGGGATCTCCCACCTGGAGGGGGGAGTCCCCTCAAACCTGGGGCTTATGTTATATGAGCTCTCCCTGACACTCAGGTTCAAGATGTCTCCCTCCTGGAAGGGGGAGTCCCCTCGACCCCTGTGTGGTGGAAGCTCCCCCGACACCCAGAATCAAGGGGTTTCCCCCCTGGAGGGGAGATTTCCCCTCAAATCTGGTTGTGTGGGAGCTTCCCCTGACACCCAGGTTCAAGGAGTCTCCCACCTAGAGGGGTTGTTCCCTTGACATTGGTGCGGTGATAGTTCCCCCTGACACCCAGGTTCAAGAGGTCTCCCCGCTGAAAGGGCAAGTACCTCCGACCCTGGGTGTCAACTGGAGCTCCCGCTGACACCAAGGTCGCGGGATCTTGCCCCTAGATTAAGGACTCCCCTCAACCCTGGGTGTTTGTGGGAGCTCCCCCGACATCCAGGTTTGAAGGGTCTCGCGTCTGGAATGGGGACTCCCCTCGACCCTGAGGTTGATGGTATATGAGCTCCCATCTACACCCAGGTTCAAGGGGTATCCCCCCTGGAGGGATGAGTCCCCTCGACCTGGGGGCAGTGGGAACTCCCCCAGACTCCCAGTTTCAAGGATTCTTCCCACTGGAGAGGGGACTCTCCTCAACACTTGGTGCGATGGTATACAAGATCCCCCCAACATCCAGGTTGGATGGGGAAGTTCCCTGGACCCTGGAGGCGGTGCAGAGTTCCCCCCAACACCCAGGTTCAAGGAGTCTCCCCCCTGGATAGGAGAGTCCCTTCGACCCTGGGGCCAATGATATATGAGCTCCCCACCACACCCAGGTTCTAGAGGTCTACCTTAGCCTGGAGCGGGGAGTCCCGTCGACCCTGGAGGCAGTGGGAGCTTCCCCTTAACCCAGGTTCGAGGGGTCTCCCCCTTGGAATGTTAGTCTCCTCGACCCTAGGGGTGGTGGGAACTCCCCTCGATATCTAGGTTCAATAGGTCTCCCTCCTGGAGGGGGTAGCCCCATCAACCCAAAGGGTGGTGGGAGCTCCCCCTGACACCCAGGTTCGAGAGGTCTGCCCCCTGTAGGAGGGAGTCCCGCTGACCCTGGGGGCAGTGGAAGCTCTACCCAACATCCAGGTTTGAGGCGTCTTCCCCCTGGAGGAGGGAGTCCTGTTAACCCTGGAGCTGGGGGAGCTTAGGTTCGAGGGGTCTCTTCCTAGTGGGGGTAGTCCCCTTGACCCTTGGTCTGGTGGGAGCTCCCCCCAACACACAGGGTCATGGTGTCTCCCCACTCCAGGGGCAACTCCTCTCGACACTTGGGGCATGAGTATACCAGCTCCCCTGATACCTAGGTTCGAGGGGTTTACCCCTGGTGGAGGAACTCCCCCCGACACTGGGGGCAATGTTATATGAGCTCTCCCTGAATCCCAGGTTCGAGGGGTCTCCTCTCTGGAGGGGAGTGTCTTCTGGACCATGGGGTTGTTGAGAGCTCCTCTTCACACCCAGGTTCCAGGGGTCTCCCCACAGGAGGTGGGAGTCCCCTCAACCCTGGGGCCTATGGTATATGAGCTCCCACCAACACCTCAGTCACCCTTCGAGGGGGGAGTCCCCTTAAACCTGGGGTTGGTGGGAGTTCCGCTCTGCACCAAGGTTTGAGGCGTCTATCCCTGGAGGGGGTAGTCAACTTGACCCTGGGGGCAGAGGGAGCTCCCCCGCCACCCAGGTTCAAGGGGTCTCCCTCCTGGAGGGAGACCATGTGGGCAGTGGAAGCTCCCCCAGACACAGGTTCAAGGGGTCTTGGGGGGGGGAGTTCCCTTGACCATGTGGGCGTGGAAGCTCCCCCAGACACACTGGTTCAAGGGGTCTCTCACCAGGAAGGGGGAGTCCCCTCGATTTTGGGGGCTGTGGAAGCTCTACCTGACACCCAGGTTCGAGGTGTCTCACCTCTGGAGGAGAGTCCCGTTGACCCTGGAGGTGGAAGAGCTCCCCCAGACACTCAGGTTTGAGGGGTCTCCCCCTGTAGAGGGAGTACCGTTGACCAGGGGGAGGTAGGAGCTCCCCTGGACACCCAGGTTCGAGAGGTCTGCCCTATGGAGGGAGGAGTCCCCTCGACCATGGGGGTGGTGGGAACTCCCCCCAACACCTAGGTTCGAGAGGTCTCTTCCTAGTGGGGGAAGTCCTCTTGAGCCTTGGTCTGGTGGGAGCTCCCCTGGACTACCAGGCTCAAGGGGTTCCCCCTTGGAGGGGGGAGTCCCCTCAAACCTGGGGTTGGGGGGAGTTCTGCCCAACACCAAGATTCGAGGCTTCTGCCCCTGGAGTGGAAGTCCACTAAACCTTGGGGGCAGTGGGAGCTCCCCCGACACCCAGGTTCAAGGGGTCTCCCTTCTGGAGGGAGACCATGTGGGCAGTGGAAGCTCCCCCAGACACAGGTTCAAGGGGTCTCTCACCCGGAGGGGGGAGTCCCCTCGACCCTGGGGGCAGTGGGAGTCTCCCCCGACACCCAGGGATGAGGGGTCTCCCCACTCCAGGGGCAACTCCTCTCAACACTTGGAGCATGAGTATACCAGCTCCCCTGATACCTAGGTTCGAGGGGTTTCCCCCTGGTGGAGGAACTCCCCCGACACTGGGGGCAATGTTATATGAGCTCTCCCTGAATCCCAGGTTTGAGGGGTCTCCTCTCTGGAGGGGAGTGTCTTCTGGACCATGGGGTTGTTGAGAATTCCTCTTCACACCCAGGTTCGAGGGGTCTCCCCGCAGGAGGTGGGAGTCCCCTCAACCCTGGGGCCTATGGTATATGAGCTCCCACCAACACCTCAGTCAAGGGGTCTTTCTCCTGGAGGGGAAAGTCCCCTTGACCCTGGGAGAGGTGGGATCTCCCCCCCTGACACTCAGGTTTGAGGGGTCTCCCCCCTGGAGTGGAGAGTCCCCTCAACCCTGGGGTGGTGGAACCTCCCTTTCACACCCAGATTTGAGGGTTCTCAGTCCTGGAGGGGGGACTCCCCTCCACCCTGTGGGCTGTGGGAACTCTCAGCGACACCAAGCTTGAGGGGTCTGCCCCTGGAGGAGAGACTAGCTTCGATCATAGGGGTGGTGGGAGCTCCTTTTGACACCCAGGTTTGAGGGGTCTCCCCCCTGGAGTGGGGAGTTTCCTTGAAGCTGGGGTTAGAGGCGGCTTCCCCGTACCCCAGTTTGAGGGGTCTTCATTCTGGAGGGGGGGTGTCCCCTTGACCCTAGGGTGGTGGGAACTCTCGACACCCAGGTTTGAGGGGTCTTCCCACTGAAGGGGGGAGTCCCCTCAATCCTGCAACGGATGGCATAGGAGCTCCCCCTGACACCTTGGTTCGAGGGGTCTTTCCCCTGGAGGATGGAGACTCCTTGACCCTGGGTGCAGTTGGAGCTCCCCCTGACACCCAGGTTCAAGGTGTCATTCTCCTTAAAGGGGGACTCCCCCTCGAATTTGGGGCTGATTGAATAGAGCTCCCCAAACACCCAGGTTCAAGATGTTTCCCCCATAAAGGGGGGAGTCCCATCGAAGCTGGGTGTGGTATGTGCTCCCCCAGACACCCAGGTTCAAGGAGTCTTGGCCCTGGAAGGGGAATCCCCTCGACGCTTAGGCGGTGAGAGCTTCCCCCGTCAAACCAGGTTCGAGGGGTCTCCCTGCTGGAGGGGGGAGTCACCATGACCCTTAAAAGTGGGAGTCCCTTCACCGCTGGTTGCAGTGTGTGATCCCCCTGACATCCAAGTTCCAGGAGTCTTGCCCCTGGAGGGGGAGTCCCCTCAAACCTGGGGGCATTGGGAGCTCCACCCAACACCAAAGTTTGAGTGGTCTCCCCCCTGGAATGGGGATTCACCACGATCCTGGGGTTGGTGGGATCTCACCCTGGCACCCAGGTTCGTGGGGTCTCCCCCTAGAGGGGGGTAGTTTTCTTGACCGTGGAGGCATTGGGAGCTCCCCCAACACCATGTTCGGGGGGGTCTCACCCCTGGAGAGGGTAGTCCCCTCTACCTTGGGGGTGGTGGGAGCTCCCCCGACATCCAGGTTCGAGGGTTCTCTCCACTGGAGGGGAGACTCCCCTTGACCCTAGGGACATTGGTATATAAGCTCCCCCCCACACCCAGGTTCCCCTCTAATGGGGAGAGACACCTCGAACCTGGGTGTCTTGGGAAGCTCCCACCGCTCCCAGGGTCAAGGGAACTCCCCCCTATAGGGGTGAGATCCCTCGAACCTGGATGTGGGGGGAGCTTCCACCACCTCCATGGACGAGGGGACTCCCCACTCCAGGTGGGACACCCCATGAACCTGGGTGTTGTGTGGAGCTCCTATATCATCGCTCCAAGGGTCAAGGAAAGTCCACCCTCTAGGGGGATACCTTTTAAACCTGGGTGTGGGGGGGAGCTCCCATCGACCCCAGGGTTGAGGAGACTCCCTCCTCCAGGGGCGAGAACCTTCAAACCTGGGTATGGGGGGAGCTCTCACCGCCACCAGGGTCGAGGGGACTCACCTTCAGGGGTGAAACCCCTCAATCCTGGGTGGTGGAGGGAGCTCCCACTGACCCAGGGTCAAGGGACTCCTCCCTCGAGGGGCGAGACCCCTCGAACTGGGTGTCAGGGGGAGTTTGTATACCATTTGCTCAAGGTTCGAGGGGACTCTCCCCTCCATGGGGAATACCCCTCGAACCTGGGTTTCGGGGAGATCCCACCTCCCCCAAGGTCTAGGGGATCCTCTCCTCCATGGAGGTTCAGGGGATTCTCTCCTCTAACCTGGGTTTTGGGGAGAGACCCCTCAACCCTGGGTATCAGGGGAAGATCCCACCACCCCCGGGGTCGAGGGGACTTCTCCTTTCAGGAGGAGACCCCTAGAACCTGGGTGTTGGTAGGAGCTCACACCGCACTCAGGGTCGTCAGGACTCTCTCCTCCAAGGGGGAGTCCCTTCAAACCTGGGTGTCTGGGGGAACTCACACCACCCCCAGGGTCATGGGGACTCCCACCTGGAGGGAGGAGACTCCTTGAACTTGTGTGTTGGGGGAGCTCCCACTGCCCCCAGGGTCAAGGGGACTCCCCCATCGAGGGGGATACCCTTGAAACTGGGTGTCAGGGGAGCTCCCTCCATCCCCTGGGTCGAGGGGACTCCATCCTTCAGGGTGGTCCCTGCTAACCCGGATGTGGGGTCTCTCAGGACAACACTGCACCTGGGGTGGAGGGGACTCTGCTCTCCAGGGGGGAGGTATCCTCTGACCTGGATGTTGGGGGCTCCCGGACATCACCACACCCAGGGGGGCGGGTACTCGGCCCACCAGGGGAGAGATCCACTCTAACTGGGGTGTAGGAGGCGCTCCAGACACCAGCGTACCATGGGGGGAAGGCACTCCCCTCTCCTTGGGAGATGTCCACTGTGACCCGGGTGTCGGGGGGCATCCTGTACACCGCCGCACCTGGGGTGGAGGGGACTCCGCCCTCCAAGGGGGAGGTCCCCTCTAACCTGGGTGTCAGTGGGGCTCCGGATCCCACTGCACCCGGGGTAGGGGGGACTTTCCAGCACCAGGGAGTGGTCCCCTTGACCCGTGGGTTGGGAGGCGCTCTGGACCCCACCGCACGGGGGGGGGGACTCTGCCCTCCAGGGTGGAGGTCCTCTAACCAGGTTGTCAGGGGTGCCCCAGACACTGCCGCACCAGGGGTGGAGGGGACTCCACCCTCCAGGGGGGAGGTCCCCTCCAACCTGGGTGTCAGGGAACGCTTTGGACAACGCCACACACGGGGGTGAGGGGATTCCGCCCTCCATGAGGGAGGTCCTCGCTGATCGAGGGGTGCCCCGTTCAACAACGCACCCAGGGTAGGTGGTACTCCCCTCTCCCAGTGGGAGGTCCCCTCTGACCCAGGTGTGGGGTTCTCCCAGTTCACCACCGCACCCAGGGTAGGGAGGACTCCCCCCTAGGGCGGAGGTCCCCTTTAACCCAGGTGTCATGGGCGCTCCAGACACCGCTGCTCTGGGTGGGGAGGGGACGCCACCCACGATGGGGAGGTCCCTTTTAACCTGGGTGTCAGGGGTCGCTCTGGGCACCACCAAACCCAGGGTAGGGGGGACTCCCCGCTCTAGGGGGGAGGTCCCCTCTGATCTGGGTGTCGGGCGTCACCGGCACACCGCTGCCCCCTGGGGTGAGGGGACTCTACCCTCCAGGGCGTATGTCCCCTCTTACCCATGTGTTGGGGAGCTTCCCAGACACCACTGCACCAGGGGTGGAGGGGACCCTGCCCACCAGAAAGGCAGTCCCCCTCAACCCAAGTGTTGGGGAATGCTTCGGACACCACCGCACACAGGGGTGAGGGGACTCTACCCTCCAGGGAGGAGGTCCCATCTTAGACTGGTATGGGGGGCACTCTTACACCACCGCACCGCAGGTGGAGAGGACTCCACCCTCCAGGGGGAGGTCCTCTCTTACGTGGGTATTGGGGGATGCTCTTGACGCCATGGCACCTGGGGTGGAGGGGACCTTCCCCCTCCAGTGGAGAGGTCCCCTCTGACCTGGGTGTTGGGGGGCTCTCCAGACACCTCCACACCTAGGCTAGGGGGGACTTACCAGCTTCAGGGGGAGGTCCCCTCTGACCCGGGGGTAAGGTGGCGCTCCAGACACCACTTCACCCCAGGGGGAGGAGACTTTGCTCTCCAGGGGGGAGGTGGTCTCTAACCTGGGTGTCGGGCTGTACACCACCACACCCAGGGTAGGGGGGACTCCCTCCTCCAGGGATGAGGTCCCCTCTGACCCCGGTATATTTGGGTGCCCCATTCACCACTGCACCCAGGGTAGGGGGGACTCCCCCCTTGAGTGGGGAGGTCACCTCTGACCCAGGTGTCGGGGGGCACCCTGGACACACCGCACCCAGGGTGGAGGGGACTCCACCCTCCAGGGGGGAGGTCTCCTCTGACTCGGGTTTTGGAGGGTGATGGGACACCGCTGCTCGGGGCAGGGGGCGGGGAGGGGACTCGGCCCTGCAGGGGGGAGATCCTCTCTAACATGGTTGTCTGAGGTCGCCCTTGACACCGTGGCACCAGGGAGGGAGAGGACTTTGCCCTCCAAGGGGGAAGTCCTCACTGACCTGGGTGTTGGGAGGGGCGCTCCAGACAAGACCGCATCTGAGGTACTTACGGGGGACTTCCCTGCTCCAAGGGGGTAGATCCCCTCTGACTCAGGGGTGTGGGGGGCATGCTCCAGACACCATTGCACCCAGGGCATTGGGGACTCTCCCCTCCAGGGGGGAAGTCCCCTCTATCCTGCAGTCTAGGGTTGCCGCGGACACTGCTACACCAGCCGCGGAGAGGACTCCGCCCTTCAGGGGGAGGTCCCCTAGAATCCATGTGTTGGGGGGGCACCCTGGATAGCGCCACATCAAGAGTGGAGGGGACTCCACCCTCCTGGGGAGAGGTCCCGTCTGATCTGATATCTGGAGTGCCTTGTTCACCATGGACCCACGGTAGGGAGGACTCACCCCTTCAGGGGCTAGACCCTTTGATCCTGGGGGTCGGGGGGATTTCCTCTGACACCCAGGGGCTAGGGGAATCCCTCCTCCAGGGGCCAGACCCCTTGAAACTGGATGTCAGAGGGAACTCCCACTGACATCTTGGGTCGAGGGGGACTCCCCCCTCCAATAGTGAGACCCCTCGAAACTGGGTGTTGAGATAGCTCCTACCGCCCCCAGGGTCGAGAGTACACCCCTCCAGATGGAGCCACTGGAATCTGGGTTTTGGAGGAAGCTCATATACCATTCCCCCAGTGTCGAGTGGAGTGCCCCCTCCAGGTGGGAGACCCCTCAAACCTGGGTGTCAGGGGGAGCTCCCACCGCCCCCAGGATCGAGGGGGATCCCACCTCCAGGGTGGAGACCCTTCGAATCTGAGTGTCGGGGAGCTCATATAACATCGCCCCAGGGTCGAGGTGAGTCCTTCCTCCAGCGGGGAGACCACTCGAACCTGGGTGTTGGGGAAACTCCCACTGCCTGGAGTGTTGATGGGACTCCCTCCACCAGAGGGGAGACACCTCGAACCTGGGTGTCAGGGGAGTTCCTATACCATCGGCCCCAGAGTCGAGGGTACTCACCCCTCCAGGGGAGACTCCTCGAACCTGGTTGTCAGGGGGAGCTCCCACCACCCCCAGGATCCAGGGGACTCCTCCCTCCAAGGTGGAGGCCCCACTCCAAGGGCGAGACCTGGGTGTGGGGGGGAGCTCATATACCATCAGCCCAAGTGGAGAGCAGAGTCCCCACTCCAGAGGGAGACCCCTCGAACCTGGGTGTTGGGGCAATCTCCTACCACCCCCAGAGTTGAAAGGAGTCCCCACTCCAGGGGGAGACCCTTTGAACCTTGATGTTGGAGGCAGCTCTTATACCATTGCCCCCACTGTCAAGTGGAGTCCCTTATTCAGGGAGAGACCCCTCGATCCTAGGTGTCGGAGGGAGCTCGTATAACATCGCCCCCAGTGTCGAGGGGAGTTCTTCCAGGGGGGAGACCTTTCAAACCTGGATGTCAGGGGGACCTCCCAACCCCTCAGGGTTGAGGGGACTCCACCCTCCACGGGGGAGACTCCTTAAACCTGTGTATCAGGGGGAGCTCATATACCATTGCCCCCAGTGTTGAGGGGAGTCCCCTCTCCATGGGGGAGACCCCTTGAACCTGGGTGTCCTGGGGAGCTTCAACCACTCCCAGGGTCAAGGGGACTCACTCCTCCAGGGAAAGACCCCTCGAACCTAGGTGTTGGGGTAGCTCCCACAACTTTCAGCATCCAGGGGACTACCCCTTCCAGGGGGCTGACCCTTTGAACCTGGGTGTCAGGGGGAGATTTCACTGCCCCCAGAGTCCAGGGGACTCCCCCATTCAAGGGGGAGACCCCTTGAACCTGGGTGTCGGGGAGAGCTCCCTCCATCCCCAGGGTCCATGGGATTCCCCCCAACAGAGGGGAGACCCCTTGAAACTGGGGGTCAGGAAGAGTTCGTATACCATCGGTCTCAGGGTCGAGGGAACTCCTCATTCCAGGGGAGAGACCCCTCAAACCTGGGTGTCTGGGGGATCTCCCACCTCCCCAGGGGCCAGGGGACTCCCCCCTCCAGGGGCTCAAACCTGGATGTTGGGGGAGCTCTTACACCATCGGCCCAAGTGGTGAGAAGAGTCCCTCCTCTAGAAGGGAGACCCCTCAAACCTGGGTGTCTGGGGTAGCTCCCACCACTCCCCGGGTTGAGGGGAGTCTCCCCTCCAGGGGGAGACCCCTCCAACCTGGGTGTAGGGGGTAGCTCCCATAGCCCCCAGGGTCGAGGAGAGTCTCCCCTCCAGGGGGAGATCCCTCAAAACTGGGTGCCAGGGGGAGCTCCCACCACCCCCAGAGTCCAGGGGACACCCCCTCCATGAGGGAGATCCCTAGAAACTGGGTGTTGGAGGAAGCTCATATACCATCACCCCCAGTGTTGAGTGATGTCCCCCATCCAGGGGGGAGACCCCTCGAATCTCAGTGTCAGGGGCAACTCCCAGTGCCCCAGGTTTGAGGGGAATCCCCCTTCCAGGAGGGAGACCCCTCGAACCTGGGTGTGTGGGGGGGGAGCTCGTATACCATTGCCCCCAGTGTTGAGGGGAGTTCCCCTTCCAGGGGAAAGACCCTTCAAACCTGGGTGTTAGATAAACCGCCCATCACCCCCAGGGTGGAGGGGACTCCTCCCTCCAGGGGCGAGACCCTTCAAATCTGGGTGTCAGAAAGAGCTTACATACCATAGCACCCAGAGTTGAGGGGAGTCTCCCCCCCTCCAGGAAGGAGAACTCTCAAACCTGGGTGTACTGGGGAGCTGCAATTGCCCCCATGGGTCAGGGGACTCCTCCCTCCAGGGGGGATAACCCTTGAACCTGGGTGTCAGGGGCAGCTCCCACCACCCCCAGGTGGAGGGGACTTCCCCATCCAGTGGGGGAGACCTTCGAATCTGGGTTGGGGGGAGCTCCCACCATCCCCAGTGTCGAGGGGACTCCACCCACCAGGGGAGAGACCCCTCCAACTGGGTGTCAGTGGAAGTTCGTATACCATGGGTCCCAGGGTGAAGGGGATTCCCCCTTTCAAACGGGAGACCACTTGAACCTGGTGTCAGGGATAGCCTCCAAGGCCCCCAGGGTCCAGGGGACCTCCCTCAAAGGGGAAGACCCCTAAAACCTGGGTGTTTGGGAGAGCTCCTATATCATCAGCCCAAGTGTCAAGGGGACTCCCCCCTCCTGGGGGAGACCCCTCAAACCTGGGTGTCGGGGGAGGTCCCACCACCACCAGAATCGAGGGGTGTCCCCTTTTAATGGTTATAGCATCGCCTCTAGAGTAAGGGGAGACCCCCCTCCAGGGAAGAGAGCCCTTGAACATTGGTCCCCTCAAACTTGGGTGACTTGGGTGTCAGGGGGAGCTCCCACCACGTTCATTGTGGAGGGGACTGCCCTCTCCAGGGGGGAGACCCATCGAACCTGGGTGTCAGGGGGAGCTCCCACTGCCCTAGCATAGAGAGTACTATCCCCTCCAATGGGGAGAACCTCAAAGCTGGGTATCTGGGAGACCTCCCACCACCCCCATGGTGGAGGGGACTCCACCCTTCAGAAGAGAGACCCCTCGAACCTGGGTGTCGGGTAGGGGAGCTCCTATACCATGGACTCCAGTATTGATGGGAGTCCCCCTCCAGGGGCAAGACCACTTGAACTTGAGTGTTGGGGAAATCTCCTACTGGCACCCAGAGTCAAGAGGCCTCCCAGATTCAGGGGGGAGACCCATCAAACTTGGATGTCGGAGTGAACTCATATACCATCACACCCATTGTTGGGGGGAATTTTCCTCCAAGGGGGAGACCCCTCGAACCTGGATGTCAGGGGGATCACCCACCACTCCCAGGGTGAACTGGACTCCCAGCTCACGGGGGGGGGAGACCTCTCGAACCTGGGTGTCTGGGGGATCTCCCACTACCCCAAGGGTTGAGGGTTCTCCCCCTCCATGCGGGAGACCCATTGATCTTGGGTGTCAAGGGCAGCTCCGACTGCCCCCCTGGGTCGAGGTGACTTCCTCCTTCAAGGGGGAGACCGCTCGAACCTGAGTGTTGGGGGGAGCTCCAACTGCACCTGGGATCGAGTGACTCCCCTTCAGGGGGGGACCCCTGAAACAAGGATGTCGGAGGGAGCTCCCACCATCCCCGGGGTTGAGGGGAATCCCCCCTTCAGGGTGGAGACCCCTTGAATTTGGGTGTTGGTGGGAGTTCTTATACCATCACCCCAAGTGTCGATTGGAGACCGCTCTCCAGGGGGGAAACTCCTCAAACCTGAGTGTCAGGGGGAGCTCCCACCAACCCCAGGGTTGAGGGGACACCTCGAACTTGGGTGTGGGGAGCTCCCACCACCATCAGTGTGGAGGGGACTGCCCCTCCAAAGGGGAAACCCCTCGAACCTGGGTGTCAGGAGGAGCTCCCACCACCCCAGCATGGAGGGAACTACCCTCCAAGGAGGAGACTCCTCAAAGCTGGGTGTCTGGGGGACCTCCCGCCACCCCCATGGTGGAGGAGACTCTGCCCTTCAGAAGAGAGAGCCCTCAAACCTGGGTGTTGGAGGAGCTCATATACCATCACCTCCTGGGTCGAGGGGAGTCTCTCCTTCAGGGGGGAGGTCCTGGAACATGGGTGTTGGGTGGAGCTTCCACAGCCCCCAGGGTCAATGGAAGTCCCCCCTCCAGGGGGTGACACCTCAGACTTGGGTTTCAGGGAGAGCTTGTATCCCACCATTGGCCCCAGGGTCGAGGGGACTCACCCCTCAAGGGTGAGATCCCTCAAACCTGAGTGTCAGGGAGAGCTCTAAACAACACTCAGGTTTGAGGGGCCTCTTCCCTCCAGGGGAGAGACTTCTCAAACCTGGGGACCCGGGGGGAGCTCCTCCCAATACCCAGAGGTGAAAGGACTCCTTCCTCCAGGGACGAAACCCCTTGAACCTGGGTGTCCGAGGGGGCTCCCATTGACATCCAGGGTCGAGGGGACTCCCCCCTCCAGGAGTATGACCCCTCAAAACTGGGTGTTGGGAGAAGCTCCCACTGACCCCAGGGTCGAGAATACTCCCCCTACCTGGGGGAAGACCCCTTGAATCTGAGTGTTGGACGAAGCTCGTATACCATTGCCCCCATTGTTGAGTGGAGTCCCCTCTCAAGGTGAAAGACCCCTGGAACCTGGGTGTTGGGGGGAGCTCTCTCAGCCCCAGGGTCAAAGGTACTCCCCCCTTAGGGGTGGCACCCCTCGAACCTGAGTGTCAGGGGGAGCTCCTATACCATCGCCCCCAGGGTCAAGGGGATTGCTTCCTACAGTGAACAGACACCTCGAACCTGGGTGTCTGGCCAGGATCTCCCCTGGCCTCAGGGTCAATGAGACTCCCTTGTCCACGGGAGACCCCTCAAACCTGAGTTTTGGGGGAGCTCATATAACATCGGCCCCAGGTTCGAGGAGAATCCCTTTTCCAGGGGCGAGACCCCTCCAACCTGGGTTAAATCCCACCGGCACCCAGGGTCTAGGGGAGACCCCCCTATAGGGGCAAGACTCCTCAAACCTGGGTTTCAGGGAGAGCTCCCACTGACACGCAGGGTCAAGGGGACTCACCACTACATGGGGGAGACCCCTCTACTCTGGTTGTCGGGGAAAGCTCCCACTGACCCCAGGGTTGAGGGGACTCTGACCTCTAGAGGGGAGACATCTCAATCCTGGCTTTTGGGGAGAGCTCCCACTGCCACCTGGGTCGAGGGGACTCTGCCCTCCTGGGTGTCCCACCACCCCCAGGATCAAGGGCACTCTGCTCTCCAGGGGGGACACCCCTGGAACTTGGGTGTCTGAAAGAGCTCCCACGCACCAGGAGTCAAGGGAAGTTCCCCCTCCAGGGGAAACCCCTCGAAACTGGGTGTCAGGGGCAGCTCCCAGCCATCCAGGGTGTAGGGGACTCCCACATCCAGGGGAAATACCCCTTGAACTTGGGGGTTGGGGGGGAGCTCATATACCATGCCACCAGGGTTGAGGGGAGTCCCCCCTCTAGGGAAGAGAGCCCCCATCCTTGATTCACGGGGACCTCCAAGCACCCCGAGGTTGAAGGGAACCTTCCTTCAACCCTGGAGGGGGGAGACCCCTCAAACCTGAGAGTCAGGGGGAGCTCATCCTAGCTCACCCTAGGATCAAAGTGAGTCCCCCCTCCAGGGGCGATACTCTTCAAACCTGGGTGTCAGGTAGAGTTCCCATGGCCCCCTGGGTCGAGGGAAGTTCGGGAGGTGACCTCTCGAACCTGGGTGTGTGTGTGGGGAGCTCCCATCATCCCCAGGGTCGAGGGGAGTCCCCCCTCCAGGGGTGAGACCTCTCAAACTTGGGTGTCTGGGAAACTCCCACTGACACCCAGAGTCGAGCGGACTCCCCCATGCAGGGGGGAGACCCCTCGAACTTGGATGTAGGGAGGAGCTCGTATACTATCGCCCCCATTGTTGAGAGGAGTTCTTCCTCCAGCGGGGAGACCATAGAACCTGGGCATCGGGGGAGCTCCCACCACATCCAGGGATGAGGGGACACCCCCCTCTATGGGAGAGACCCCTGGAATCTAGGTGTTGGGTGGAGCTCCCACCGCCCACAGGATTGAGGGAATTCCCCCTCCAGGGGGGGAGACCATTTGAACCTGGGTGTCGGGGGACCTTCCACCACCCCCAGGGTAGAGAGGACTCCTCTCTCTAGGGGGGAGACCCTTCAAACCTGGGTGTGGGGGCGCGCTCCCACCACCCCCGAGGTGACGGTACTCCACTCCCAGAAGGAGACCTCTGGAACCTGGTGTGAGGGGAGCTCCCACCACCCCCAGGGTCGAGGGGACTCCCCCCTCCAGGAAGAGACCCCTCGAACCTGGATGTCAAGGGGAGCTCCCACCGCCCCAGAGACCAAGGGGATTCCACCCTCCAGGGGCGAGAACCCTTGAACCTAGGTGTCGGGGACAGCTCCACAGACCTGGGCTGATGGGACTCCCCCTTCCAGGAGGGAGACCCCTCAAACCTTGGTGTCGGGTGTAGCTCTCATCACCTCCAGTGCCGAAGGGAAACACCTCGAATCTGGGTTTCGCAGGGAGCTCCCACCGCCCCCAGATTTGAGGCGACTTTCCACTCCAGGGGGAATCCCCTGGAACCAGGGTCTTGGGGGGAGCCTCCACCGACATTCTGGGTCGAGGAGATTCTCTCCTTCAAGGGTGAGACCTCTCGAACCTGGGTTTGGGGGGGGATCCCACGGCACCAAAGATTGAGGGAACTACCCCCTCCAGGGGTGAGACCCCTCAAACCTGGGTGTCGGGGGGAGTTCCCATCGCCCCCAGGGACAAAGTGACTCCCCCATCCAGGGGCAAGACCTCATGAACCTGGGTGTCAGGGGAGCTCACACCACACCCAGAGTCGAGGTGATTCCCCCTCCAGGGATGAGACCCCTCTAATCTGGGAGTTGAGGGAGCTCCCACGGCCTCCAGGGCCCATAAGGACTCCCTCCTCCAGTTTGGAGACCCCTCAAATTTGGGTGTAAGGGGGAGCCCCCACTGCCCCCGTGGCAGAGGGGACTCCCCGCTCCAGGGGAGAGATCCCTCAAACTTGGGTGTCTGGGAGAACTCCCACCACCCCCAGGGTAGAGAGGACTCCTTCCTCCAGGGGTGAGATCCCCCCCCCCAGAACCTGAGTGTCAGGGAGAGCTGACACTGCACCCAGGGTCCATGGGACTCCCCATTCCAGGGGGGAGCCCCTCGAATCTAGGTGTGTGGGGGGGAGCTCCCACCACCCCCAGGGTCAAGGAGACTCTGTCCTCCAGGGGGAAGAACCCTTGAACCTGGGTGTCCAGGGGAGCTTATATACCATCAGCCCTAGTGTCAGGGGAGTCCACCCTCCCAGGGCAAGACCCCTCGACCTTTGGTGTAGGAGGGAGCTCCCATTGACACACAGGGTTGAAGGGAGTTTACACTCCAGGGCGAGACCCCTCGAACCTAAGTGTCATGGGGAGCTCCCACAGACACCCAGGATAGAGGGGACACACCCTTCCAGGAGTGAGACGCCTGTAACTTTGGGGTGGGGAGGTAGCTCCCACGAACACCCATGGTGAGGGGACTCCCCCCCTCCAGTGAGGAGACCCATTGAACCTGGGGGTCAGGAGGAGCTCCCACCGCACCCAGGTCAAGGGGACTCCATCCTCGGGGGGGGGTACCTCTCTAACCTGGGTGTCAGGGGGAGCTCCTACCACCTCCAGGTTCGAAGGGACTCTCTCCTCCAGGTGGGAGACCCCCGGAACCTGGGTGTTGGGGGGAGCTCTGACCGCTTCCATGGTCAAGGGGACCCCCCCCTTCAGGGTGTCAGAGGGAGCTCATATACCATGTCAGAATCTGGGTGTCAGAGGGAGCTCGTATACCATGCTCCAGGTGTCGAGTGGAGTCCCCTCCTCCAGGGGGGAGACTCCTCGAAACTCAGCGTTGGGGGGAGTTCACACAACCCCCAGGGTCAAGGGGACTCCCCCCTCCAGGGGAAAGTCCCCTCGAACTTGAATGTTGTGGGGAGCTCATATACCATTGCCTCCAGGGTCGAGGGGAGTCCCTCCTGGAGGGGGGGGGACTCTTCGAACCTGGGTGTCCCAAGGAGCTCCAACTGCCCCCAGAGTCTAGGGGAATCATCCTCCCGAGGCAAGACCCTTCGAATCTGGGTGCCACTTCACCCAGGGTCGAGGGGACTCTCCCCTCCAGAGGAGTGATCTCCCGAACTTGGGTGTCAGAGGGAGCTCCTATATCATAGTGCAGTGTAGAGGGGAGTTCTCACTCCAGGGAGGAAACCCCTTCAACCTGGTTGTCCTGGGGAAGTCCAACCTCCTGCAGGGTCAAGGGGACTCCCCCCTCCAGGGGTGAGACTCCTTGAACCTGGATGTTGGGGGGAGTTCCCACTGAACGCAGGGTTGAGAAGACTCCGCCCTCCATGGGAGAAACCCCTGGAACCTCAGTGTCAGGGAGAGCTCTCACTGCCCTCAGTGTCGAGGGCACCTTCAAACCCTGAATTTGAGGGGACTCCCCCATTCCGGGGGAAGATCCCCTCAAACCTGGGTGTCGAGGGGACCTCCCACCGCCCCTGGTTTGAGGGGACTCCCCCATTGAGGGGGGGAGACCCATCCAATCTGGATGTTGGAGGGACCTCCCACTGCCCCCAGGGTCGAGGGGACTCCCCTTTCCAAAGGGATACCTCAAACCAACGTGTCAAGGGGACTTCCCACCGCCTCCAGGGTCAAGGGGAATCCCCCCTCCAGCGGGGAGACCCTCGAAACAGGTTGTCAGGGGGAGCTCCATTTGCACCTGGGGTTGAGGGGACTTCCTGCTCCATGGGCTAGACCCCTTGAACCAGGGTGTCAGGGGGAGCTCCCACCACACCCAGGGTCAGGGGACCCCCACTTTAGGGGGAAGACCCCTCAAACGGGGGTATCTCGTGGAGCTTCCACTGCACTTGGGGTCGATGGGACTCTCCCCTCCAGGGGGGAGACCCCTTGAACCGGGATGTCTGGGGAAGCTCCCACCGCCCTCTGGGTCGAGGGGAGTCCCCCCTCCATGGGGGAGATACTTCCAACCTGGGTTTCTGGGGAGCTCCCATCGCATCCAGGGTCGCGGGGACTCCCCCTTCTATGGGTGAGATATTTCAAACCTGGGAGTCTGGGGGAGCTCATATACCATTGGCCCCATGGTCGAGGTGACTCCCCCTTCCAGGGGGAACCCCTTGAACCTGAGTGTTAGGGGGAGCTCACCCTGCCCCAGGGGTTGAGGAGAATCCTGCCTCCATTGGGGAGACACCTCCGAGCCTGGGTCTCGGGGGGAGCTTTAACAGCCCCTGGAGTTGAGGGGACTCCCCCCTCCAGGGTGGAGATGTATCGAACCTAAGTGTTGGGGGGAGATTCCACCGTCCCCGGGTCAAAGGGACTCCGCCCTCCATGGGAGAGACCCTTCGAACCTGGAATTTGGGGAGAGCTTCCACCGCACCTGGTGCCAAGGGGACTACCCCCTCTCAGGGGGAGACACATTGAACCTGGGTGTCGGGGAGAGCTCCCACCATCCCCTGGGCCGAATGGACTGCCCCCTCAAGGGGGGAAACCCCTCGAACCTGTGTGTCAGGAGGTCCTATAACCGCCCCTGGGGCCAAGGGTACTCCCACCTCCAGTGGGGAGACCCATTGAACCTGGGTGTCAGGGGAGCTCCCATCGCCCTTGGTGTCAAGGGGACTGCCCCCTCCAGGGGGTAGATCCCTAGAACTTGGGTTTCCAGAGGAGCTCTCACTGCCTCAGGGGTTAAGAGGACTCCACCCTCCAGGGGGGAGACCCCTCAAACTGGGGTGTCATGAGGAGCTCCAACCGCCCCCGGGGGTGGAGGGGACTTTCTTCTCCAGGGGGGAGACCCATCTAACGGGGTATTGGGGGGAGATCCCACCGCTCCCTGGGTCAAGGGTAGTCCCCCCTCCAGGTGTGAGACGCTTCCAATCGGGGTCTGGGGGAGCTTCCACCATACTTGGAGGGGACCTCCCACTGACCTCCTGAGGTCGAGGGGACTCCCCCATCCAGGGGGAAGGTACCCACTGACCCAGCTGATGGGGGGAGCTCGGGATACCACTGCACCGGGGAAGAGGCGACTCTGCCCTCCAGGGTGGAGATCCCCTCTAACCCGGATGTTGGAGGGTGCCCCTGACACAACCTCACTCCGGGTGGAGGGCACTCTGATCTCAACAGGGGAGGACCCCTCTAATCCAGGTGTAGAGTGGTGCCCCAGACACCACCACACCCAAGTTGGAGGGTACTCCACCCTTCGGGGGAGGTCCCCCCCAACCCGGGTGTCAGGGGGCACTCGGTACACCACTGCACTTAGGGTGCATGGGGGAGGTTCTCTCTAACCCGGTGTCAGGGGTCCGCATGTTCACCACGGCACTCAGGGTAGGGGGGACCTCCCCCCTTCAGGGGGAAGGTCGCTTCTAACCCCACTTTTGGGGGCACCCAGGATACTGCTGTACCCATGGTGGAAGGGACTCCGCCCTTTAGCTGGGAGGTCCCCTCTAACTCCGGTGTGTGTGTGGGGGGGGGGGCCAGGACATGGCAGCACCCGGTGGTGCCAGGGGGTTCCGCCATACAAGGGGTTGTCCCCTCTAACCTGGGTGTCAGGGGCGTGCCACAGACACCGCTGCACCCGGGGTGGCGGGGACTTTGCCCTTCAGGGGGGAGGGCCCTTCTAAACCAGGTGTCAGGGAACACTCCGGACACTGCCTCACAGGGTCTCGGGGAGGGGACTGAGCTCTCCACGGGGGAGGTCCCTCTGACCCGGGTGTCACCGGGTGCCCCGTTTACCACCGCACCCAGGGTAGTGGGGACTCCACCCTCCAGGTGGGAGGTCTCCTCTGACCCTGGTGTCGGAGGGCGCCCCGTTCACTTCCACCCCAGGGTAGGGGAGACTCCCCCCTCCAGGGGGTAGTGCCTCTCTGACCCCTGTGTCAGGGGGTGCTCCTGACACCACCACACCCAGGTGAAAGGGGATTCTGCCCTCTAGGAGGGAGGTTTCCTCTGACCCTGGTGTCGGAGGGTGCACCATACACCACCACACCCAGGTAAGTCTGACACCAAATGGGTGTCGGGGGAGCCCCATTCACCACCGCACGCAGGGTAGGGGGGACTCCCCACTCCAGGCGGGAGGTCCCCTCTGAATCGGGGGTCGGGTTATGTCTAGTTCACCACCCCACCCGGGGTGCTGGGGACTCCGCCTTCCAGGGGTGGTCCCCTGAAACCCAAGTGTTGGGTGGCACCTTTATCACCACTGCACCCAGGGTAGAGGGGGGACTCCTCGCTCTAGGGAAAGTTCCCCTCTGACCTGGGTGTGTGTGGGGGTGCCCCCTTCACCACTGCACCCAGGGTAGTGGGGATTCCACCCCCAGGGAGGGAGGTCTCCTCTAACCCTGGTGTCAGGGGTGCCCCATTCAGCACCGCACCCAGGGTAGAGGGGACTCCCCCTTCCATGGGGGAGGTCCCCTCTGACCCAGATGTCAGGGGACTGTGCCGATCACCACCCCAGCCTGGGAATGGGGACTCCACCCTCCAGGGTGTTAAGGTCTGTAACAAGTCTGGATGGGGCCTGGCATTTTGCCAGAGGGAGTGGTTAATGTTAAGGTCTGTAAGCAAGTGTGGATGGCGCCTGGCATTTTGCCAGAGGGAGTGGTTTGTGAAGTAATGCCAGGGAGCCATTAAGTGTGGAGATTCCTTATTGGTTGACTGCTGTATCTAGTTTATGTTAATTTAGATAAGCAGTGTGGAATGTATATATACACCTCCTGTCCTACAATAAACAGCTCCCACTCCAGCTGTATCAATCTACACAAGTTGCTCATCATCCCCAGGTTATTTTGCTGCAGCCAGACTGCGGCACCAGGTGGAAGATCCCCTCTGACCTGGGTTTGGGAGTCACTCTGGACATCACCACACCCGGGGTAGGGGGAACTCCCCAATCCAGAAAGGTGGTACCCACTGACCCGGGTATAGGGGCACTCGGACACCACTGCACCGGTAGTGGAGGGGACTCTGCCCTCAAGGAGGGAGGTCCCCTCTTACCCGGGTGGCTGGGGGAGCTCGCAACACCTCCAGGGTCGAGGGGAATCCCCCCTTCAGGGGAAAGACCCCTCAAATTTGGCAGTCAGAGGGAGCTCATATACCATCGCCCCCAGTGTCGAGTGGAGACCCCCCTCTAGGGGTGAGATCCCCTCAAATCCAGTGTCTGGGGGAGCTCAAACGTCCCCAGTGTGAAAGGGACTCCCCACTCCAGGGTGGAGACCCCTCAAATCTGTGTGTCGGGGGGAGCTCCTTCCATCTTCAGGATGGAGGGCATTCCCTTCTCCTGGGAGGAGACCCCTCAAAGCTGGGTGTTGGATAAAGTTCCCACCGCCCCAGGGTGTAGGGGACTCCCCCCTCCAGGGGGGAAAACCCCTCAAACCCTAGAGTTTAGGGGACCCCACTCCATAAAGGACACCTTTTGAACCTGGGTATAGGGACGAGCTCTTATACCATCACCCCCAGGATTGAGGGGAGTCTCTCCACCAGTAGGGAGACTCCTTGAACCTGGGTGTTGGGGTGAGCTCTCACCACCCCCAGGGTCAAGGGTACTCCCCCCTCCAGGGGGGAGACCCCCTCGAACCTTGATGTCGGGGAAGCTTGTAAACCATTGGCCCCAGGGTCCAGGGGAATCCTCCCTCCAGGGGTGAGACCGCTTGAACCAGGGTTTCCTGGGGAGCTCCCACAACACCAGGGTCATGGGGATTCCCACCTCCAGATGTGAGACCCATCAAACTTGGGAGTCACGGGGAGCTCCCAATGCACCCATAGTCCAGGGGACTCTTCCCTCCAAGGGTGAGAACCCTCGAACCTGGGTGTCTGGGGAGCTCCCACTGAACCCAGGGTCATGGGGATCGCCCCTCCAGGGAGAAGACCCCTCGAACCTGGGTGTTCAGAGGAGCTCCCACCCCTGCAGGGTCAAGAGGACTCCCCATTACAGTGGGGGGACTCCTCAAATCTGAATGTTGGAGGGAGCTCATATACCATGGCCACCAATGTTGAGTCCCTCTACAGGGGGGAGACCCTACAAAGCTGGGTGTCGGGGAGAGCTCTCACCACCCCCAGGGTTGAGGGGAATCCCCCTCCAGGTGGCAGACCCCTTGAACCTGGGTGTTGCTTGTATACCATTGCCCCCAAATTCGAGGGGATTGCCCCTCCAGGGGAATGACTCCCATCCCCCACAGGGTCGATGAGAGTCCTGGGTGTTGAGGGGAGCTCCCACCAGCTCCAATGTCGAGGGGACTCCCCACTCCAGGAGGAGAACCATCGAACCTGGGTGTCGAGGGGGGATCCCACCACCCCCTGTGTCAAGGGGGCTCCCCCCTATGGGAGGAGACCCCTCAAACCTGGGTGTGTGTGGGGGAACTCCCACCACCCCCAGGGTCAAGGGACTCACCCTAATGGGGCAAGACCCCTGGAACCTGGGTATATGGGGGAGATCCCACCAATTTCAGGGTTGAGGGGACTCCCCCCTACAGGGACGAGACCCCTCTAACCTGCATGTCTGAGAGAGCTCCCACTACCCCCAGGGTCAAGGGGACTCACCCCTAAATGGGGAAGACCCCTTGAACCTGGATGTCAGGGGGAACTCATATACCATTACCCCCAGGGTCCAGGGAACTTCCCCCTACAGGGGGGAGAGCTCTCGAACCAGGGTGTGGAGGGGAGCTCCCACTGACCCCAGGGTCAAGGGGAGTCCTCCGCTAGGGGAGAGATATCTCGAACCTGGATGTCAGAGAGCTCCCACCACCTCCAGGGTCGAGGGAGCTTCCCCCCACTCCAGAGGGGAGACCCATCAAAACTGGATTTCAGCGGGAGATCCCACTGCCCCCAGAGTTGATGCGACTCCCCATTAGAAGGGGGAAACCCCTCGAACCTGGGTGTTGGGTGGAGCTTCCACCACCCTCAGGGTTGATGTTACTCTCGGCTCCAGGGACAGACCCCTAAAACATGGGTATGTGTGGGAGCTCCCACCATTTCCAGGGTCGAAGGGACTCCCCCTCCAGGGAGGAAACACCTCGAACTTGGGCATTGGGGGAGCTTGTATACCTTTGCCCCTAAATTCAAGGGGAGTCCCGCCTCCAGGGAAATGACCCCTTGAAACTGGGTGTCGGGGAGAGCTCCCATTGGCCCCAGAGTCGAGGGGACTCCCCGCTCCAGGGGCAAGACCCCTTGAACCTGTGTGTTGCAGTGAGCTCCCACCGCACTCAGGGTGGAAGGGACTCCCCCATCCAGAGGCGAGATAACTCGAACCTGGGTGTTGGCAGGAATTCCCACTGCATCCAAGGTCCAGGGGACTCCCCCTTCCAGGGGCAAGAACCTTCAGACCTGGGTGTGGGAGACCAACCTTACATGTGATTGAGTCACACTTCCCTACTGGGTGCTGAGGCGCTCAGTTGCAGAAATGTGACAGAGTTTTCCCCAACCTTCTTGGGTTCGAGGGTTGGTGTCTCCTGTGTGGGTGTGTCTTGCTACAGCCCCGTGGGTGAAGCTATGCTCACTTGTTCCTTTGTAATGTTCCCTTGCCCTGTTTAGGATAGAATCTTCCATGGAAATGCCTTGTATGTGTCCCCTTCTCTGGGTAGGTGTGGCCTACCCAGGTTCCAGTCAACCTGCTGACAGTGGACAACATGAAGATAGACTCAGCCCCCTGAAACCTGACCTCTTGACTCATTTGAATAGCTCTCACTCCTTCTCTTCCTGTGGACCCTTAAGGTCAGAGGAGCCATCACAGCGACCCCAAACAAAAAGGTATTTGTGTCTCTTGTGTGGTTATTTCGTGCAGCCCAGTTAGCCCAGTTTACCTGGAGTGACCCTAAGCCTTTTAGTTGCTAACCGAAACCTGGCACCTGGGTGTTGGCAGGAGCTTCCACCTCACCCAGAATGAGGGGACACCCCATACATGGGTTAGAACCCTTAAATCTGGGTGTGAGGGGGGAGCTCCCACTGCCACCAGGGTCGAGGGGACTCCCCCTTTGAGGGGGGGAACCCCTTGAACCTGGGTGTTGGAGGGAGCTTCCACCACCCTGTGTCCTCATTACTCTCCTCTACACGGTGAGACTCCTCAAACCTGGGTGTTGGGGGAAGATCGTATATCATCGCCCCCAGGGTAGAGGGGAGTCCACACTCCAGGGGAAGACCCTACAACCTGGGTGTCAGGGAGAGCTCCCACCACCCCTAAGGTTGAGGGGACTCCCCCTCCAGTGGGGAGACCCCTCTAACCTGGGTGTTGGGTGGAGCTCCTATACCATTGCCCCCAAATTCGAGGGGATTGCCCCTCCAAGGGAATGATTCCCATTGCCCAAAGGGTTGATGGAAGTCCCCCCTCCAGGAGCGAGAACCCTCGAACCTGGGTGTGGAGGAGATCCCACCACCCCTAGCATTGAAGTGACTCCCCTCTACTGGGGGGAGACCCCTCGAACCTGGATGTCCAGGAGAGCTCCCACTGCCTTCAGGGTAGAGGGGATTCCCCACTACAGGGAGGAGACCCCTGTAACCTGGGTGTCTGTGAGAGTTCCCACCACTCCCACGGTCAAGGAGACTCCCCCCTACGGGGGGGGGAGCCCTCGAACCAGGATGTCAGGGGGAGCTCCCACTGATCCCAGAGTCGAAAGGACCCCAGGGTCCTGCACCAGTGGTATGCGAACTCCCCCGACACTCAGGTTCAAGATGTTTCCCCCTAAAGCAGGGAGTCCCAACGACGCTGGGTGTGGTGTGTGCTCCCCCTGACACCCAGGTTTGAGGGGTCTCCTTCCTGGAGTGGGGAGTCCACCCTCAACCCTGAGGGTGGTGAGAGTTCCCCCGTCACCCATGTTTTAGGAGTCCTCCCTGGAGGGGGATGTCCCCTCGACCCTGGGGCGGTGGGGGAGCTCCCCCTGACCACCATGTTCGTGGGGTCTCCCCGCTGAAGGGGGGAATCCTCTCGACCCTGGGTGCTTGGGAGCTCTCACTGACACCCAGGTTCGAGAGGTCTCATCCCTGGAGAGGGGAGTCTCCTCCACCCTGAGTGTCGGTGGGATCTCTCCCGCCAGGTTAGAGGTGTCTTGCCCCTGGAGGGGGGATTCCCCTCGACCCTGCATGTCGGTGATAGCTCCCTCAGACACCCAGGTTCGAGGTGTCTCTCCCCTGGAGGGGGAGTTCCCTCGACCCTGGGTGTTAGTTGGAGCTTCACCGACAGCCAGGTTCCAGGGGTCCCTCCCTCTTGACCCTGGGGCCAATGATGTACAAGCTCCCCCTAACACCCATGTTTCAGGAGTCTCCCCCTTGGAGGGGGGAGTCCCATAGGCATTGGAGGCCATGGGAGCTCTCCCCTGACACCCAGGTTAAAGGTGTCTCCCCCCTGGAGGGGGGAGTCGCCTCAGCCCCAGTGATGGTGGGAGCTCCACCAGACACCCAGGTGGGAGCTACCACTGACACTCAGATTCAAGGGGTTTCCCTCATGGTGGGCAGCGACCTGTCTACCTCGGGAACAGTGGGAGCTCCCCCAGACACCCAGATTTGAGAGGTCTCTCCCCTGGAGTGGGAGTCCTTTGACTCAAGTTGCCATGTGAGCTCCCCCTGACACCCAAGTTCGAGATGTCTCAACCCTGGAGAAGGGACTGCCCTCAAACCTGGGTGTCGGTGGGATCTTCCCCGACTCCCAGGTTGGAAGGGTGTCGCCTATGGAGGGGGGACTCCCCTTGACCCTAGGGCAGATGGTATGCAAGCTCCCACCAACACCTACGTTTGAGGGTCTTTCACCTGGAGGGAGCAGTCCCCTTGACCCGGGGGTTGGTGGGAGCTCCCCCCCGACATCCAGGTTCGAGGTGTCTCCCCCCTAGAGGGGAGACTTTCTTCAACCATTGGGGTGATAGTATATGAGCTCCACTCAACACCAACACCCAGGTTAGAGGGGTGTCTCCCCTGGAGGGGGGAGTCCCCGCGACCCTGGGGGTGATGGGAGTTCCTCCTGACATCCAGGTTCGAGGAGTCTCTCACCTGAAAGGGGAACTTCCCTCAACCGTGGGGGTGATGGTATATGAGCTCCTCCCAATACCCAGGTCTGAGGAGTTTCCCCCCTGTAGGGGGGATCCCCCAGGATTCTGGGGGCAGTGGAAGCCCACACTGACATCCAGGTTCCAGAGGTCTTGCCTCTGTAAGGGGGAGTACCCTCAATGCTGGGGACAGTGAGGGTGCCCCCAAACACCCAGGTTCAAAAGGTTTTGCCCCATTGGGGGGCAGTCCCCTTTACCCTGGGGTGGTGGGAGCTCCCATCAACACCCAATAGGGGGATTCCCCTCGATGCTGGGGTCAGTGGGATCTCCCCCCCTGACACCCAGGTTCCAGGGGTCTCTGCCCTGG
The DNA here is from genome assembly GCF_045843805.1 of Urocitellus parryii. Lineage (NCBI taxonomy): Eukaryota > Metazoa > Chordata > Mammalia > Rodentia > Sciuridae > Urocitellus > Urocitellus parryii. Next base: position 103,541,584 of record NC_135542.1, read on the forward strand.
AGTTGGAAGTTCCAGGACCTTGAGGGTGGTGGGAGCTCCCCTCGAAACCCAGGTTTAAGGGTTCTTGCTCTTGAATAGGGGATTCCTCTTGACCCTATGGGTGTTGGGAGCCACCCACCCCCCACCCAGGTTCAAGGGTTCATTCTTCTGGAGTGGGGACTCCCCTTGAATTTGGGGAAGATGGTGTATGAGCTTCCCCCAACACCCAGATCGAGCGATCTCCCCCCTGGAGGGGGGAGTCCCCTCGACCATGGGGGCAGGAGGTCCCCCCATACCCAAGTTTGAGGGGTCTCTACTCTGGATGGGGGAATCCCCTCCACCTTGGGCGGTGGGAGCTCCCCCCTACAACCATTTTTGAGGGGTTTCCCCCATGAAGGGGGGAGTCCCCTCAACTCTGAGGCGGTAGGAGGTCCCCCTGAAAACCAGGTTCCAGGGGTCTCCCCACTGGAGTGGGGAGTCCCATCGATCCTGGTGGTGGTGGGCGCTCCTCAGACAAATCAGGTTCAAGGGGTCTCCCCCTTGGAGGGGGGAGTTCCCGTGACCCTGGGTGCAGTTGGAGCTCCCCTGACATCTAGGATCGAGGGGTCTCCCCCCTGGATGGGGCCATCCTCTCGACCCTGGGGGCGGTGGGATCTTCTCCTGACACAGGTTTGAGGGGTCTCTCCCCTTTAGGGGAGGGTGTGGTGGGAGCTCCTCCCGACACCCAGGTTCAAGGGGTCTCTCCCATAGAGGGGGGAGTCTCCTCAACGCTTGGTGTGGTGGGAGCTCTTGCTGACACCCATGTTCGAGAGTTCTTGCACCTGAAGGGGGAGTCCCCCTACCCTAGGTACATTGGTTAACCGGGCGACCCCCGACACCCACGGAGGGCGGAGTCACCTCCACCCGGGGTGAGGAGGTGTCCAGGGAGCCACGACAACCGGGTTAGAGGGAACCTTCCCCCTGGAGGGCAGAGTTCCCTCCACTCTGGGTGCGAAGGTGTCCAGGGTGCCCCCCGACACCCCAGTTATAGGGCACTGTGGGAGGCCAACCTTACGGGTGACTGAGTTACACTTCCCAGCTGGGTGCTGAGGCGCTCAGTCACAAAAATGGGTGTGTCTTGCTACAGCCCCACGGGTGAAGCTATGCTCACCTGTTCCTTTGTAATATAACCCCTTGCCCTGTTTAGGATAGAATCTTCCATGGAAGTGCCTTGTGTGTGTCCCCTCCTCTTACTGTGCCCTTGGGTGTGGCCTACCCAGGTGTCAGTCTACCTGCTGACAGTGGACATCATGAAGATAGACTCAGCCCCCTGAAACCTGACCCCTTGCCTCATTTGAATAGCTTCTCCTCAGTAAAAGGGGTCAGCCGTGCTCTCGCTCTTTCTGCGGACCCTTAAGGTCAGAGGAGCCATCACAGCAACCCCAAAGAAAAAGGTATTTGGGTCTCTTGTGTGGTTATTTCGTGCAGCCCAGTTAGCCCAGTTTAACTAGAGTGACCCCTGAGCATTTTAGTCGCGAGAACAGAAACCCTGCAGGGCACCTCCTTCTGGAGGGCAGGGTCAGTGGGGACCTCTGCCCTGGAGGGAGGAGACCCCCCACTGGGGTGCGGTGATATGCGGTGGTGTACATGGCGCCCCAAGAAACTCGGGTCAGAAGGGACCCCCAGGCCGGAGAGGGGAGTCCCCTTGCCCCATGGTGCAGCGGTGTCCAGAGCGCCCACAACACCCGCTCGTCTTGGGGTGAGCCTGTGTCTGGAGTGACCCCCTGACACCCAGGTCAGAGGGGACCTCCCCCCTGGAGGGCGGAGTCCCCTCCACCCTGGGTGTGGCAGTGTCCAGGGCGCTCCCGACACTCGGGTTAGAGAGTATTTCCCCCCTGGAGGCCGGAGTCCCCTCCACCCCTGTGAGATGTTTTCCAGGGAGGCCCCTGAAACTCCGGTTATAGGGAAACTCCTTCTGGAGGTTGGAGTCCACTCCACCTGGGGTGCGGAGGTGTCCTGTGAGCCCCCAACACCCCAGTTAGAGGGGGACCTTCCCCCTTGAGAGCGGAGTCCCCTCTCCCCCTGTTGTGGTGGTGTCTGTGGCGCCACCCAACACTTGGGTCAGAGTGGACATCCCCAATGGAGAGGGGAGTCCACTCCCGCCATGGTGTGGCAGTGTCCAGAGCGCCCCCTGACACCCCAGTTAGAGCGGACCTCTCCCCTGGTGGGCGGAGTCCCCCCCCCCTCCGTGTGAGGTTTCCAGAATATCCTCTGACACCTGGGTTAGAGGGGACCTCCCCCTAGGGGGGAGTCCCCCCTACCTTGGGTGCAGTGGTGAACGGGACAAGCCCCACACCCACGTCAGAGAAGACTTCCACCTGAAGGGGGGAGTCCCCACTCCCCTGGGTGTGATGGTGAACGGGGCACCCCGCCACACCTGGGTCAGCAGGGACCTCCCCCCTGGAGGGAAGAGTTCTCTCTCCTCAGTGTGTGGCGGTGTCCCGAGCGTTCACCAACACCTGGGTTACAGGGGACCTCCCCACTGGAGGGTGGAGTCCCCTACCCACTGGCTGTTGCAGAGTCCAGAGAGCTCCTGACACCCTGGTCAGAGGAGCCCTTCCCCCTGGAGGGCGGAGTCACCTCCACCTAGGAGGCTGTGGTGTCTGGAGCGCCTCCCAAAAACCTGGGTCAGAGGGGACCTCCAACCTGGGTGTCGCGGTATCCAGAGCGCCCCTGGATATCCAGTTTAGAGGGGACTTCCTGCCTGGAGGGTGGAGTCCCCTCTAACTCGGGTGTGACGGTGTCCAGGGCGCCCCCCAACATCCTGCTTAGAGGGAACACCTTCTTGGAAGGCGGAGTACCCTCCACCCCGGATGTGGCTGTATCTGGGGCGACCCCGACACTGGAGTCACAGGGGACCTTTCCCCTAGAGGGCGGAGTCCCCTTCACCCTTGGTGCTGCAGTAAATGGTGACCCCCAACACCAGGGTTAGAGGGGACCTCCCCTCTGGAGGGGGGAGTCTCCCCTACCCTGCATGCAGTAGTGACAGGAGCGCCCGCTGACACCCCGGTTAGAGGAGACCTTTCCCCATGGAGACAAGAGTCCCCTCCAACCCTGGTGCAGTGGTATCCGGAGAGCCCCTACATCCGGGTTAGCCGGGACCTCCCTGTAGGGTAGAGTCGGCTGGACCTTGGGGGCAGAGGGAGCTCCCACCAACACCCAGGTTCGAGGGGACTTTCCCTTGTAGGCTGGAGTTCTCTCAACCCTGGTGGCAGTGGGAGCTCCTCTTGACACCCAGGTTTGAGGGGTCTCACCCCTCGAAGGGGGAGTCTTCTCGACCCTAGGGGTGATGGAAGCTCCTTGAAACACAGATTCGAGGGGTCTCCCCCCTCGAAGTGGGAGTTCCCTCCATCCTGGAGGTGGTGTGAGCTCCCCCGACACTCAGGTTCGAGGGTTCTCCCCACTGGAGGGGGGGAGTCCGGACGACCCTGAGTGTGGTGGGAGTACTCTCCCCTGGAGGGGGAAGTCCGCTCGAACCTGGGAGTGGTGGGAGCTCTCCCTGACAACCAGGGTCAAGGGGTCTCTCCCTGACACCCAGGTTCGAGGGGTTTTCCCCCTGGAGGAGGAATCCCTTGGACCCTGGGGGCGGGGGGAGCTCCCCCGACTCCCAGGTTCAAGGGGTTTAACCCCTGGAGGGGAGAGTCTCCTCGACCCCTGGCCAATGGTATACAAGTGCCCCCTGACACCTAGGTACGAGGGTCTCGCCCCTGGGGGTGAGTCCCCTCTACCCTATGGGCGGTGGGAGCCCCCCCCCAGACACTCAGGATTGAGGGGTCTCGCCCATGGAGATGAGTCCCCTTGAACGTAGGGGCGATGGGAGCTGCCCCCTACATCCAGGTTCGAGGAGTCTCTCCCCTAGAGTGGGGAGTCCTCTCGACCCTGGGGCCGATGGTATACGAGTCCCCACCAATATCCAGATTCTAGGTCTTTACCCTGGGGGGGGGAGTCCCCTTGACTCTGGGGTCAGTGGGAGCTCCTCCCGACACCCAGTTTACAGGAGTCTCACCCCTGGAGGGCAGACTTTCCTTGAGCCTTGGGCAATGGTATACAAACTTCACCCAACACCCAGGTTGAAGGTATGTCACCCCCTATAGTGGGGAGTCCCCTTGAACCTGGAGGTGGTGGGAGCTCCCTCTATTTTTCATTCCTAGATTCGAGGGTTTCTACCCTGGAGGGGGGACTCCCCTCAACTCTGGGGGCAATGGTATACGAACTCCCCCCCAACACCCAGGTTCGAGGGGTCTCACCCATGTAAGGGGGAGTTTCCTTGACCCTGGGGGCAGTGGGAGCTCCCCCCCAAACACCCAAGTTCGAGGGGTCTCCCCTTTGTAGGGGGGAGTACCCTCAACATCAGGGGTGGAGAGATCTCCCTCTGACACCCAGGTTTGAAGGTCTCCCCCATGGATTGATGAGTCTCCTCCACCCTGGGGGCGATAGGAGCTCCCCTTGACACCCAGGTTCAATGGTTCTCACTCCCTAAGGGGGACTTCCCTCAACCCTGTGGGCGGTGGGAGCTATCCCCCAACACCCAGATTCAAGGAGTCTCCATCCTGGAGTGGGGACTCCCCTTGACCCTGGGGGCAGTGGGAGCTCCCCCTGAACCCAGGTTTGAGGGGTCTCCCTCCCTGGAGTGGGGAGTCCCCTGGACCCTGGGGTAAGTGGGGGCTCCCTATGACACCCAGGTTCGAGGGCTCTTCCCCCTGGAGGAGAGACTCCCCTAGACCCTGGGGGTGGTGGGTACTCCCCCAGAAACCAAGGTTCGAGGGGTCTCCCCCCTGGATGGGAGTTCTCTTGACCCTGGGGGCAGTGGGGGCTCCCCAGTCACCTAGGTTTGAAGGGTCTCCCTTCTGGAGGGGTATGTCCCCTGGACAATGGGGCGGTGGGAGCCCCCCCAGACACCCTGGTTCGAGGATTCTCCCCTGGAGGAGGGAATTCCCTTGATCCTGAGGACGAGGGTATACAAGCTCCCCTCAACACCCAGGTTAGAGATGTTTCCCCCCTAAAGAGGGGAGTCAATTCTGGGTGCAGTGTGTGCTCCCCCAACACCTAGGTTCCAGGAATCTCGCCCCTGCAGGGGGGAGTCCTCACTACTAGGGGTGTTGGTGGGAGCTACCCCCAACACCTAAGTTCCAGTGGTCTCACCCTGGAGTGGGGGCTCTGCTTGTCCCTGGGTGTGGTGGGAGCCAGGGTTCCAGGGATCTCGCTCTTGAATGGGGAGTCCCCTCGACCATACGAGGTTGAAGGGGTCTGTTCTCTGGAGGGGGGAACTCGGCCCAGGGGGCAATGAGAGCTCCCCACCACCACAATTTAGAGGTGTCTCCCCCCTGAAGGGGGAGTCCTCTCAACCCTGGGGGTGGTGGGAGATACACCCGACACCCAGGCTCTAGAGGTCTCTCTCCTGGAAGTGGGACTCCTCTTGACCCTGGGGCATTGGTATACCAGCTCCCCCTGACATCCAGCTTCGAGGAGTCTCCCCACAGGAGGGGAAAGTTCCCTCGACCTTGGGGGCCGTGGGAGCTCCCGCCGACACCCAGGTTGGAGGGGTATATTCCTTGGAGGGGGGAGTAACATCGACCCTGCGGGTGGTGAGAGCTCCCCCCGACACCCAGGTTCAAGGAGTCTCTCACATGGCAGGGAGAGTCCTCTTGACCCAGGGTGCAATGGAAGCTCCCACTGACACCCAGGTTAAAGGAGTCTTGCCCCTGAAGAGGGGAGTCCCCTGGACCCTGGGGCTGATGGTATACAAGCTCCTCCCCCACATCCAGGTTAGAAGGGTCTCCCCACTGGAGTGGGAAACCTCCTCAATCCTGGATGCGGTGGGAACACCCCCCAACACTCAGATTCGAGGAGTCTCACACCTGGAGGTGGGAGGCCTCTTGACTCTGGGTGTTGGTGGGAGTTCCCCCCCATCCCCAGGTTAGAGAAGTCTCACTCCTGGAGGTGGGAGTCCCCAGGATCCTGGGTTTCGGTGGGAACTCAACTCCACACCTAGGTTCGAGGAGTCTCGCCCCTGGAGGGGGAACTCCCTTGTACCCTGAGTGTCGGTTGGAGCTCAAACCAACACCCAGGTTCGAGGGGTCATTCCCTGGAGAGGGGACTCCCCTTGAATTTGTGGGCAATGGCATAGAGCTCCCCCAAACACCCAGATTCTAGGGGTCTCCCCCATGAAGGGGGGAGTCCCTTCACCTCTGGGGGCTGTGGGAGCTCCCCCCGACATGCAGGTTTGTGGGGTCTGTCCCCTGGAGCATGGACACCCCTCGACACTGGGGGCAATGGTAAACAAACTGCCCCTGACACCCAGGTTCAAGGGGTCTCCCCCCTGAAAGTGGGAGTTCCCTCGACTCTGGAGGCAGGGGAGTTCCTCCTGACACCCAGGTGCAGGGGTCTCCCCCTGGAAGGGAGAGTAACGTCAACCCTGGGGGCAGTGGAATATCCCCCTGACACCCAGGCTTGAGGGGTTTTCCTCCTCGAAGGGGCAGTCACCTCGACCCTGGTAGCAGTGGGAGCTTCACCCTACACCCAGGTTTGAGAGCTCACCCCCCTAAAGTGGGGAGTCCACTTGACCACAGGGGCGGTGGAGCTCCCCGACAACACCCAGGAGGGGGGAGTCCCCCTGACCCCGGCTGTGGTGGGAGCTCCCCCTGACACCCAGGTTCAAGATGGCTCCCCCCATAAGGAGGGAGTCCACTTGACCTTGTGTTTGGTGTGAACTCTCCCCAACTCACAGGTTCGAGATGTCTCCCCCCTGGTGGGAGCTCCCCACGACACCCAGGTTCAAGGGGTCTCTCCCCTGTAGAGTGGAGTCCCCTCGACCCTGGAGGTGGTGGGAGCTCCTTCCGACATCCAAGATTGAGGAGTCTCCCCCCTGTAGGGTGTAGTCCCCTAGACCCTTGGGGCAGTGTGAGCTGCCCCAAACACCCAGTTGAGTGGTCTCCCCTTGTCAGGGAGAGTCCTGCAGACCCTGGGTAGGGTAGGAGCTCCCACTGACACACAGGTTAGAGGAGTCTTGTCCCTGAAGGGGGGGGGTCCCCTCGACCTTGGGGCCGATGGTATAGCAGCTCCTCCCAACTCCCAGGTTAGAAGGGTCTCCCCCCTGGAGGGTGGAGTTCCCTGGACCCTGGCTGTGTTGAGAGCTCCCCCTTACATCTAAGTTTGATGGGTCTCATCACTGGAGGTGGGAGTCCCCAGGACTGTAGGTGTCAGTGGGAGCTCACTCCCACACCTAAGTTGAAGGGATCCCACCTCTGGAGGGGGGACTCCCCTCTTCCCTGGGTGTTGGTGGGAGCTTCCCCTGACACGAGGGTAGAAGGGTCTTGCCCCTGGAGAGGGGAATCCCCTTACCCTGGGACCGACGGTATACGAGCTCCCCCAGACACCCAGGTTCGAGAAGTCTCCCCCCTGGGTGGGGGAGTCCCCTCAAACTGGGTGCTGTGGGAGCTACTGATGACACCCAGGTTAGAGGGGTCTCTCTCCTGGATGGGGAGTCCCCTTGACCATGGGTGTCCGTGGGAGCATCCCCCCACCCTCAGGTTAGATGCGTCTCATCCCTGGAGGGGAGAGACCCCAAGACCCAGGGTGTTGGTGGGAGCTCCCCATGACATATAGGTTCGAGGGGACTCACCCCTGGAGGGGGGACTCCCCTTGACCCTGGGTGCGGTGGGAGGATCCCACCTACACCCATGTTTGAGGGGTCTTGCCCCTGAGGCAGGAGTTCCCTGGACCATGCGTGTCGGAGGGAGCTCTCCCCTACCTCCAGGTTAAAGGGGTCTTCCCACTGGAGGGGGGAGTCCCATCAGCCCTGAGGGCAGTGGGAGCTGCCTCCACCACCCAGGTTCAAGGGGTCTCCCCGCTGGAGGAAAGACTCTCCTCAACCTTGGGGTGATTTATATAAGCTACACTCCACCCTGAAGAGGGGAGTCCCCTCTACCCTGGTGGCAGTGGGAGCTCCCCCCAACACCCAGCTTTGAGGAGTCATTCCCCTGGAGGGGGGACTCCATTCCAGTTTGGGGGTGATGCTATACAAGCTCCTCCAACACCCAGGTTGGAGGGGTATTTCCCTGGAGGGGTTGAAGCTCCCCCCAACACCCAGGTTTGAGAGATTTCCCCTCTCAAAGGGGAAGTTCCATCAACTCTGGGGGCAGTGGGATCTCCCCCTGACAAGCAGGTTCAAGGGTTCTCCCCTCTGAAGTGTGGATTTCCCCTGATCCCAGGTGCATTGGGAGCTCCTCCTGACAAAGTAGTTCGAGGGATCTTCCCCCTGGAGCAGGGAGTCCCCTCAACCCCGGGTGCTATGGGAGCTCCCCCTGACACCCTGCTTCAATGGGTCTCTCCCAAGAAGGAGGGAGTCCACCTGACCCCAGGTGTGGTGTGAGCTCCCCCCGACACCTAGGTTCAATATGTCTCCCCCCTGGTGGGAGCTCCCCATGACAGCCAGGTTCGAGGGGTCTCCTCCCTGGAGGGGGGAGTCCCCTTGACCCCGGCTGCGGTGGGAGCATCCCCGACACACAGGTTCCAGGGACTCCTTTTGGAGTGGGAGTCCCCTCACAGCAGGTGCGGTGGGAGCTCCCCCCACACCCAGGTTCCAGGGGTCTGCCCCCTGGAGGAGGAAGTCTTCTCAAACCCAGGTGTGGTGGGACCTTTCCGTGACACCCAGGTTCGAGGGGTCTTCCCCTGGAAGGGTGAGTCCCCTCTACTCTGGGTGTCAGTGGGAGCTCCCCCAAACACCCTTGTTTGAGAGATTTCAGCCCTGGGGAAGGGACTCCCTTCAAACTTGGGTGTCGGTGGGAGCTCCCTCTGACACCCAGGTTTAAGGGGTCTCCTCCCTGGAGGGGGAACTTTCCTCAACCATTGGGGTGATGGTATATGAGCTCCACACAATGCCCAGGTTCTAGGGGTATCCCTCTTGGAACAGGATGTCTTATTGACCCTGGGGGTAGTGGGAGCTCCCCTCAACACTCAGGTTCAAGGGGTCTCCTCCCTGGAGGGGGGAGTCCCCTCGACCCTAAGGATGGTGGGAGCTCCCAGTGACACCCAGGTACAAGGGGTCTTCCCCTTGGAGGGGGAAGTCACCTTGACTCTGGGGGTGGTGGGAACTCGGACCGACATCCAGGTTTGAGGGATCTCACACCTGGATGTAGGATTCCCCTAGATCCTGGGAGCAGTGCGAGCTCAAGCCGACTACCAGGTTTGAGGGTATTGCTCCTGGAGGAGGGAGTCCCCTCAGCTCTGGATGTTGGCAGGAGCTCCCTTCAACACTGAGGTTTGAGAGGTCTTGTCCCTGGAGGGGCGAGTCCACTTGAACCTGGGTGTCAGTGGAAGTTCCCCTGCCCCATATCCAGGTTTGATGGGTCTTGCCCTTGGAGGGGTGATCCCCTCGACCCTGGTTGTCTTTAGATCTCCCCCCAACACCCATGTTCGAGGGGTCTTGCACCTGGAGGGGGGACTTGCTTGACCTTGGGGGCGATGGTATATGAGCTCCCCCCAACACCCAGGTTTGAGGAGTCTCCCCCCTAAAACAGAGACTCCACTTGACTCTGGAGGCGATGGTATACGAGCTACCTCTGACACCCAGATTTAAGGGATCTATCCCCTGGAGGGGGCATCCCCTTGACCCTGGGGGCATTGGAAGCTCTTCAAGGAGTCTCCACCTGGAAGGGGGAATCACCTAGACCCTGGGGAAAGTTGGAGTTCCCCCTGACACCCAGGTTCGAGGGGTTTCCCCCCTGGAAGGGGTAGTCTCCTCGACCCTTGGGATGGTTGGAACTCCCTGGGACACCCAGGTTTGAGGAATCTCCCTCCCTGAAGGGGGGACTCCTCTTGACTCTGGGGCTATGGTATTCAAGCTCCAACCCACACGAATTTCAAGGGTTCTCCCCACTGAAGGGGGAGTTCCTTCGACCCTGTGGGTAGTGGGAGTTCCCTCCGACACCCAGATTTGAGGGGAATTCCCACTGGAGAGGAGACTCCCCTTGACTCTGGGGGCGATGGAATACAAGCCCCACCTGACACCCAGGTTCGAGGGGTCTCTCCCCTGGAGGGGGGCATCCCCTCAACCCTGGGGGCAGTGGGAGCTCCCCTCAACACCCAGGTTTGAGGGGAATTCCCACTGGAGGGGGGACACCCTTCAACCCTGGGGGCAATGGAATGAGCTCCACCTGACACCCAGGTTCGAGGGGTCTCTCCCCTGGAGGGGGGAGTCCCCTCGACCTTGGGGATGGTGGAGGTCCCACTGATGCCCAGGTTCAAGAGGAATTCCCGCTGGAGTGGGGACACCCCTGACCTGAGGGCGGTGGAATACAAGCTCCACCCGACACCCCTGTTTGATGGGTCTCCCACGGAGGGGGGAGTCCCCTTGACCCTGGGGGCAGTTGGAGCTCCCTGTGACACCCATGTTCGAGGGGTCATCTCCCTGGAGGGGGGACTCCCCTCCACCCTGGGGATGATGGTATACCAGCTCCCCCTGACATCAAGGTTCGAGGTGTCTCCCCTGGATGGGGGAGTCCCCTCATCCCTGGGGGCAGTGGGAGAGCCCCCCGACACCAGGTTCGAGTGGCCTCTCCCCTGGAGGGGGGACTCCCCTGGACCCTGGGGGCAATGATATAGGAGCTCTCCCCAACTTCCAGGTAAGGGGTCTTTCCCCTGGAGGAGGGAGTCTCCTTGAACCTGGAGGTGGTTGGAGCTACCCAGAAACGCTAGATTTGAGGGAACTTCGGACTACCCTCTACCCTGAGGGCAATGATGTATACGAGCGCCCCCCAACATCCAGTTTTGAGGGGTCTCTCCCCTGGACAGGGGAGTCCTTTTGACCTTAGTGGAGCTCGGAGGTTGCCCTGACATCCAGGTTCAAGGGGTCTCCCACTGGAGGGGGAGTCTCCTCGACTCTGGGGATGGTTGGAACTTCCAGGGACACCCAGATTCGTGGTATCTTCCCCCTGGAAGGGACTCCCCTCGACCTTGGGTGCGATAGTATAGGAGCTCCTCCCGATACCAGGTTCTAGCTGTCTCACCACTGGAGAAGGGAGTCCCCTCGACCCTGGCTGCAGTGGGAGGTCCCCCAACACCCAGGTTCTAGGGGTCTTCCCCCTGGAAGGGGTAGTCTCCTCGATCCTGGGGGTGGTTGGAGTTCCTGGGACAGCCAGGTTTAGGGATCTCCCCTCTGGACGGGGACTTCCCTCAACCTTGGGGGTGATAGTATACAAGCTCCCCACACATGCATTTTGAGTGTTCTCCCCCTTGAATGTGGGAGTTCCCTTGACCTGTAAGCAGTGGGAGCTCCCTCGAACACCTAAGTTCAAGGGGTGTCCCCCCTGGAGGAGGTACTCCCCTCAACACTGGGGGCAGTGGTATGGGAGCTCTCCCCCATACTCAGGTTCTAATGAGAGTCTCCTCCACCCTGGGAGTAGTGAAAGCTCCCACCAACATCCAGGTTTGAGGGGTCAGCCCCCTGGAGGGGGGAGTTTCCTCAACCCTAGGGGTGGTGGGAGCTCCCCCCAACACCCAGGTTCGAGAAATATCCCCCCCTGGAGCGGGGAGTCCCCTCGATCCTGGGAGTGAGGGAGCTCCCCCTGACATGCAGGTTTGGGGGTTCTCATCCCTGGAGGGGAGAATTCCATCAAACCTGGGGCTCCCTCTGACAACCATGTTCGAGGGTGGTTGGAGCTCCCCCTGACATCAGGTCTGCAACCCTGTTGGGGGTGTCCCCTCGACCCCAGGGGCAGTGATAGCTCACAACGACACCCAGTTCCCAGGGGTCTCTTTGCTGGAGGGAGGAGTCTCCTTGACTTTGGGGGCAATGGAATATGAGCTCCACCCAACACCCAGGTTCGAGGGGTCTCCCAACTGAAGGGGGTGTCCCCTCGACCCAGGGCGTGGTGGGAACTCCCCCGAAACCTAGGTTCGAGGGCCTCTCCCATGGAGGGGGGACTCCCCTCGACCCTGGGGGCAATGTTATACAAGCTACCCCCGACACCCATGTTGGAGGGGTCTTCCACCTGGAAGGGGGAGTTTCCTTGACCCTGGGGTGGTGGGAGCTTCCCCCAACACCCATGTTCAAGGGGTAACCCCCCTGGTGGAGGGACTCCCCTCAACCCTGGGGGTGATGGTATATGAGCTCCCCCGGACACCCAGGTTCGAGGTGACTCTCCCCTGGATTGGGCAGTCTCCACTCTCCTGGGGGTGGTGGGAGTTCTCTCAACACCCAGGTTCAAACAGTCTCTCCCCTGGAGGGGGGACTCCCCTGGACACTGGAGGTGATGATATATGAGTTCCTCCCAACACCCAGGTTCAAGGGGTCTTTCTCCTGGAGGGAGGAGTCTCCTCAACCCTGGGGGTGGTTGGAATTACCCGGGAAGCCCGGATTTGAAGGGTCTCCCTCCCTTGAGGGGGGACTACACTGGACCCTGAGGGCAATGATAAACAAGCTCCCCCTGACACCCAGTTTTGAGGGGTCTTTCCCCTGGAGGGGAGAGTCCTTTCGACCCTACGGGTGGTCGGAGCTCTCCCGGACATTCAGGTTCGAGGGGTCTCCCACCTGGAGGGGGGACGCCCTTGACCCTGGGGGCGATGGTCTATGAGCTCCTCCTGACACCCAGGTTCAAGGAGTCTCACTCCTAAGAAGAAAGTCCTCTCGACCCTGGGTATGGTGGGAGGTTCTCCTAACATCCCGATATGAGGGTTCACTCACCTGGATGGGGGACTCCACTTGACCCTGGGGGTGATGGCATATGAGCTCCCTCTGACTCCCAGGTTCCAGGAGTTTCCCTCCTGGATGGGCGAGTTCACTGGACCTTGGGGGCTGTCGGAGTTCCCCCCAACACCCAGTTTCGAGGGGTCTCCTCCTGGAGGGTAAACTCCCCTCAACCCTGGTGGGGGGGTAGGAGCTCCCACAGACACCTCGGTTCAAAGGGTCTCTTTCCTGGAGGGGGGACTCCCCTCGACACTGGGGGTGATTGTATATGAGCTCCCTGGTGAACCCAGGTTCGAGGGGTCTCCCCTCTGGAGTGGGGGAGTCCACTCGACCTTGGGGGCAGAGGGAGCTCCCCGCAACAACCAGGTTCAAGGGGTCTCACCCCTGGAGGGGGGACTACCCTCAAACCTGGGGACAATGGTATACCTCCTCCTCCCGACAACTATGTTGGAAGGTTCTGCCCACAGTGGGGGGAGTCCCCTTGACCCTGGGGGCGGTGGGAGCTCCCTGTGACACCAAGGTTCTAGGGGAATCCTCGCTGGAGGGGTGACTCCCCTCAACCATGGATGCAATGGAATAGAAGCTTCACCAGACACCCAGGTTCGAGGGTCTCCCCCCTGGATGGGAGAGTCCCCTCGAAACTGGGGGTGGTGGGATCTTCCCCCGACACCCAGGTTTGAGGGGACACCCCCCTGGAGGGTGGACTTCCCTTGACTCTGGGGGCATTGGTATAGGAGATAGCCTTGACACCCAGGTACGAGGGGTCTCCCCACTGAAGGGGGGAGTCCCCTTAACCCAGGGGGTGGTTGGAGCTCCCCCTGACATCCAGGTCTGCCGCAGTCTGGCTGCAGCAAAATAACCTGGGGGTTTCTAGCAACTTGTGTACATTGATACAGCAGGAGTGGGAGCAGTTTATTGTAGAACAGGAGGGATATATATACATTCCACACAGGTTATCTTGATTAACATAAACTAGATACAGTAGTCAACCAATAAGGAATCTCCACACTTAATGGCTCGCTGGCATTACTTCACACACCACTCCCTCTGGCAAAATGCCAGGCGCCATCTTGACTTGTTTACAGACTCTAACACAGGTCCAGGGGTCTCTCCGCTGGAGGGGGGACTCCCCTCAACCGTGGTGGTGATGTATATGAGCTTTCCCTGCCACCCATGTTCCAGGGTCTCCCCCCTGGAGAAGGGAGTCCTCTTGACCCTGGAGGCGGTGGGAGCTCCCTCTGACACCGATGTTCGAGGGGTCACCCACCTGGAGCGGGTACTTCCCTTGACCTTGGGGGAGATGGTATATGAGTTTCTTCCAACACCCAAGTTCGAGGTGTGTCCCCCCTGGATGGGGGAGTCCCCTCGATCCTGGGGGCGGTGGGAGCTCCCCCCATACTCAGGTTGGAGTGTTCTCTCCCCTGGAGAGAGGACTCCCCTGGACCCTGGGGGCGATGATATATGAGCTCCCCCTGACACCCAGGTTCAAGGGGTCTTTCCTCTGGAGGAAGGATTCTTCTCGACCTTGGGGACGTTGGAGCTATCCGGAAAACCCAGAATTGAAGGCTCTTCCCCCTCGAGGGGGGGACTACCCTTGACCCTGATGGCGTATCTGATGGCGTATATGAGCACCCGCCGACGACACCCAGGTTCCATGTGTCTCCCCCCTGGATGGGGGAGTCCTTTCTACCCTAGGGGTGGTAGGAGCTTCCCCAGACTTCCAGGTTCGATGGGTCTTCCCCCTGGAGCAGGAACTCCCCTCCTCACTGGGGGCGATGGTATACGAGCTCTTCCCAACACCCAGGTTCGAGGGGTCACCCCCATGAAATGGGGATTCCTCTCAACCCTGGGTGCAGGGGGAGCTCCCCCTGATACTCAGGTTTGAGGGATCCCCCTGGATGGGGAACTCCCCTCGATCCTGGGGGTGATGGGAACTCCCCCTGACACTTGAGTAAGAGGGGCCCTCCATCCTGGAGGTGGGAGTCCCCCCTATTCTGGGTGTGGTGGTGAATGGGGCGCCCACTAACACCCTGGTCAGAGGGGACCTCCTCCCTGGAGGGGGGAGTCCAGAACGCCCTCTAATTGCCGTGTAAGAGGGTCCTCCCCCCTGGAGCACGGAGTCCCACCATCTGGGTGCGGTGGTTTTCAGAGCACCCCCCCCCCACACCCAGGTAAAGGAGACCTCCCCCCTGGATGGTGGATTCCCCTCCACCCCAGGTGTGGTATTGTCTTGAGTGCCCCCCAACACCGTGGTTAGAGGGGAACTCCCTGCTGGAGGGCAGAGTTCGCTCCACCGCGAGTGTGGCAGAGTCCGGAGCGCTTCCTAACACCTATGTAAGAGGGGACCTACGCCCTGGTGTACAGAGTCTCCTCCACCCTGGGTGTGGTGGCGTCCCAGCACCCCCTGACACCTGGGTTAGAGGGCTCCTACTCCCTTGAGGGTGGAGTCTCCTCTACCCGGGTGTGGAGGTGTTCGGGGCACACCCTGACTCTCGGGTTACAAAGGACCTCCCCCTTGGAGGGCGGAGTAACCTCCCTCTTGGGTGCGGTGGTTTCTGGGGAAATCCGCAACACTGGATTACAGGTCCTCGCCCCTGGAGGGTGGAGTCCCCTTTCCCCGGTGTGCTGCAGCGTCAGGAGTGCTCTCCGACACTCTGGTTAGAGGGGACCTCCCCCGGGAGGACGGAGTTTTCTTTACCCTGGGTGCGGCTGTGTCCTGGGTGCCTCCTGACATAGAGGTTAGAGGGGACCTCCCCCTGGAGGGCAGAGTCCCTCCACCCTGGGTGCTGCGGTGTCAGGGACACACCTGACACAGGGGCTAGAGGGCACCTCCCCCCTGGAGGTCGGAGTCTCCTCTACACCGGTGCGGTGGTGTCCGGGGTGCCCTCAGACACCCGGGGTTAAAGGGGACCTCGACCCTTGACGGTGAATTCGCGTCACCCCTGGTGCGGTGGCATCCGTCTGGGGCACCCCCTGACACCCAGGTTACAGGGGATCTCCCACCTGGAGGGTGGAGTCCCCTTCCCCCAGTGCAGTAGTGACCAGGGTGCCCCCAGATATCAGGCTCAGAAGGGACCTCCTCCCTGGAGGGGGGAGTCCCACCTACTCTGGATGTGGTGGTGACGAGGCACCCCCAACTCCCGGGTCAGAGGGGACCTTCTCTGGAGGGGGGAGTCCCCCCTATCTGGGTGTGATGGTGTCCAGAGCATCCCTCATACCCGGGTTAGAGGCGACATCCCCACTGGAGGGCAGAGTCCCCTGCACCCCGGGGGTGCTGGTTTCTGGAGCGCCTCCCGACACCCAGGGTTAGCTGGCACCACCCCCTGGAGGGCCGAGTCCCCTCCACCCTTCGTGCGGCGGTTTCGGGGTGCTCCACAACATCCGGGTTAGAGGCGACCTCCTCTCTGGAGGGCAGAGTCCCCTCCACCCCGGGTGCGGTGGTGTCCAGGGCACCCCTCGACACACGGGTTAGTGGAGACCTCCCCCATGGAAGGCAGAGTCCCCTCTACCCCAGGTGCACAGTGTCCAGGGCACCCCCTGATACCCAGGTTATAGGGCACCTCCTTCTTAATGGCAGAGTCACCTCCACCAGGGATGCAGAGGTGTCCTGGGCACCCCCGACAACATAGTAGAGGGACCACCCCCTTGAGAGCGGAGTCACCTCCACCCCGGGTGTGGTGGTGTTTGGAGCGCCCAGTGACTTCGGGTTCAGAGGGGCCCTCCTCCCTGGATCGGGAAGTCCCCCCTACCCCTGGGTGCGGTGGTGTCTGGATTGACATCAGACACCCGGGTACAGATGACCTCCTCCCTGGAGTCGGGAGTCCCCCTTACCCTGGGTGCCCCAAGGCACTACCCTCAGAGGAGACCTCTCTCCTGAAGTAGGGAGTCTGCTTCCCCCCAGGTGTGGTGGTGTCCGGAGTGTCCCCTGACACCCGCGTTAGAGGATACCTCCCCCCAGTGGGTGGAGTTCCCTCTGCCCTTGGTGCGGCTTTGTCCAGAGTGCCCGGACTCCCCCGTTAGAGGGGACCTTCCCCTGGAGGGCAGAGTCCCCTCCCCCCCAATTGCATCAGTGTCCTGGGCGCCCCGACACCTGGGTTAGAGGGGACCTCCAACATGGACAGGGGAGTCCACCCTACCCTGGGTGCTGTGGTGAACGGGGTGTCCTCTGACACCCGGGTCATAGGGGGACCTGTCCCTTGGAGGGTGGAGTCCCCTCCCCACCAATGCTGCAGTGTCCGTAGAGCCCTCACACCCGGGTTAGCGGGGACCTCCCCCCTGGACGGGGGAGTCCCACCTACCCTGGGAGCTCCCCCCTGACACCAAGGTTTGAGGGGTCTCACCCCTGGTGGGGGGCGTCCTCTTGACCCTGGGTGTTGGTGGGAGTTGCCCCTGATAACCAGGTTCAAGGGGTCTCTTCCCTGGAGGGGGAGTCTCCTCGAACTTGGGTGTGGGGGGAGCTTCCCATGACCCCCTGGTTCCAGAGTTCTCAGCCCTGTAGGGGGGAGTCCCCTCGACCATAGGGGCAGTGGGAGCTCCCCACGAAACCCAGGTTTAAGGGGTCTCACCCCTGGATTTGGGAGTCCCCTCTACTTGGGAGTCGTTGGGAGCTCCCCCGACACCCTGGTTTGAGGGGGCTCGCCCCTGGAGGGGGAACTCCCCTCGACCCTGGGGCCGATTGTATATGATCTCCCCCCACACTCAGGTTTGAGGGGTCTCCCTCTTGGAGGGGGAGTCCCCTCAACCCTAGGAGTGGTGGGAGCTCCTCCCCACAACCAGGTTCAAGGGGTCTCCCCCACTGTATGGGGAACTCCTCTTGACTGTGGGGGTGTTGGTATAGGAGCTCCCCATGACACCCAGGATTGAGGGGTCTCCCCCTTGGATGGGGTACTCCCCACTGTATGGGGGACTCATCTCGACCCTGGGGGCAGTGGAAGCTCCTTCTCACAACCAGGTTCGAGGGCTCTCCTCACTGTATAGGGCCTCCTCTCGACTGTGGGGGTGATGGTTTAGGAGCTTCCCTGACACCCAGGATTGAGGGGTCTCCATCCTGGAGGGAGGGACTCCCCACTGTATGGGGGACTCATCTCAACCCTCGGGGCGGTGGGAGATCCCCCCAATGCCCAGATTTGAGGGATCTCTGCCCTGGAGAGGGGACTCCCCTCGACCCGGGCTATGGTATAGGAGCTCCCTCCCAAACACCCAGTTTCAAGGGGTCTTTCCCCTGGAGTGGTGACTCCACTTGAGACTGGAAGCGATGCTATATGAGCTCCCTCTGACACCCAGATTTGAGGGGTCTCCCACCTGAAAGAGGGACTCCCCTGGACCATGGGGGCAGTGGGAGCTCCTCCAACACCCAGGTTCGAGGGATCTCCCCCTGGAGTGGAGACTCCCCTTGACACTGGGGGCAGTGGAAACACCTCCCAACACCCAGGTTTGAGGGGTCTTTCCCCTGGATGAGGGACTCTCCTAGACCCTAGGGGCAATGGTATATTAGCTCCCCCCAAACCCAGGTTCATGCGGTCTCCTCCCTGGAGAGGGGAGTCCCCTCCACCCTGGGTGTCCTCTCAACCCTGGTGTGGTTGGAGTCCCTCCCCCCACACCCAGGTTCAAGGTGTCTCCCCCTGGAGGGCGGAGTATTCTTGATCTCTGGTGTGGTGGGAGCTCCCCCCCACACCCAGGTTCGAGGGGTCTTCCTCCGGAAGGGCAAATACTCTCTACCCTGGGTGTCAGTGGGAGCTCCCCCAAACACCAATGTTCGAGGGATTTCACCCCTGAAGAAGACTCCTTTCGAACCTGGGTGTCAGTGGAAACTACCCCTGACACCCAAGTTCGAGGGGTCTCCCCTTGGAGGGGGAACATTTCTCGACAATTGGGCGATGGTATATGAGCTCCACACAACACCCAGGTTAGAGGGGTGTCCCCCCTGGAGGGGAGAGTCTCCTAGACCCTGGGGGTGGTGTGAGTTCCCCCAACATCCAGGTTTGAGAGGTCTCTCCTTTGGAGAGGAGATTCCCCACGACCCTGGATGTAATTGTATACAAGCTCCTCCGGACACCCAGGTTCAAGGGGTCTCTTCCCTGGAGGGTTGAGACCTAGGGGCAGTGAGAGATCATCAGACAGCCAGGTTCGAGGGGTTTTCCCCCTGGAGGGGGGAGTCCCTTTGAACCCAGGGGCGGTGGGAGCTCCCCCCAGCACCCAGGTTCCAGAGGTCTACCCGCTGTAGCAGGGAGTCCCCTTGACCCCGGGGGTGGTTAGAGCTCCCCCCACACCCAGGTTCAAGGGGTCTCCCCCCTGGAGGGGTGTGTGCCCTCTACCCCTGGGTCGGTGGGAACTCCCCCTGACACCCAGTTTCGAGGGGGTCTCCCCCTAGAGGATGGAGTCTCCTCACCCCGGGGATGGTGGGAGCTCCCCCCAACAACAAGGTTTGAGGGGTCTCCCTCCTGGAGGTGGGAGTTCTCTCGACCCTGGGGGAGGGGGTAGCTCCCTCCGACACCCAGTATCTAGGGGTCTTCCCCCTGGAAGGGGAAGACCCCTTGACACTGGGGGCTGTAGGAGCTCCCCATGACATCCAAGTTCAAGAGGTTTCCCCCTGGAGGCGGGAGTCTCCTCGACCCTGTGGGAGGTCGGAGCTCCCTCTGACACCCAGGTTCCTGGAGTCTCCCCCTTGGAGGGAGGAGTTCCCTCGACCCTTGGGGCGATGGGAGCTCTGCCCACTCCCAGGTTCGAGGGGTCTACCCCCTGGAGAGGGGTGTCCCCTCGACACCTTGCGTGTTGGGAGTTCCCTCCAACACCCAGTTTTGGTGGGTCTCCCCCCTGGAGGATGGAGTCCCCTCATTCCGGGGGCGGTGGGACTTCCCCCCGACATACAGATTCAAGGGTTTTCCCCCCTTGAGAGGGGAGTCTTCTTGACCCTAGCGGTGGTGGAAGCCACCCCTGATATGCAGGTTTGAGGTGTATCTTCCCTGGAGAGCGGAGTCCTCTCCCCCTGTGTGCGGTGGTGTCCAGGCACCTCCGACACCCAGATTAAAGGGGTCCTCCCCACTGGAGGGTGGAGTCCCCTCCCTCCAAAATACAGCGGTGTCTTGGGCACCCCCGACAACCAGGTTAGAGGAGACCTCCAACCTGGACAGGGGAGTCCCCCATACCCTGGGTGCAGTGGTGAAGGGTGCCCCCCGACACCCGGGTCAGAAGGAACCTCCTCTTGGAGGGCGGAGTACCTCCCCCGCGGGTGGGTGCAGTGGTGTCTGGAGAGCCCCCACACCCAGGCTAGCCGGGACTTCTCCCCTGTGGGCCGGATTATCCTCCTCCCCATGGTCCAGCGGTGTCCGGAGCGCCCACTCAACACTTGGGGTTACAGGGCACCTCCCCCCTTTGGGCGGAGTCCTCTCCCCCCCCCCCCCGGTGCGGCCATGTCCCAGGAGCTCCTGACACTCGGGTTAGAGGGGACCTCCCCCATTGACGGGGGAGTCCCACCTACCCTGGGAACTTACCCCGACACCAAGGTTCCAGGGGTCTCGCCCTGGTGGGAGGAGTCTTCTATACTCTGGGTTTTGGTGGGAGCTCCACCGGATACCCAGGTTCGAGGGGTCTCACCCCTGGAGGGAGAGTCCCCTTGAACCTGGGTGTTGGGGGAGCTTCCAACGACCCCTGGTTTGAGAGTTCTTGCCCCTATAGAGGGGAGTCCCCTCGACCATGGGGGCGATGGGAGCTCCCTCTGATACCCAGCTTCAAGAGGTCTCGCCCCTGGATGGGGGAGTCCCCTCGACCCTTGGTGTCATTGGGAGCTCCCCCAGAAACCCAGGTTTGAGGGTTCTCCCCCTTGGATTTGGGAGTCCCTTGAACCTGGGAGTCAATGGGAGCTCCCCCCTACACCTAGGTTTGAGGGGGCGATGAGCTCCCTCCAACACCAAGATTTGAGGGGTCTCCCCCCTGAAAGAGGGACTCCCCTGGACCCTGGGGGCAGGGGAGCTCCCTCCAACACCCAGGTTCGAGGAGTCTCCCCCCTGGAGGGGGACTCCACTGGACACTGGGGGCAGTGGTATACCAGCTCTCTCCTTACACTCAGATTTAAGACGTCTCCTCTTGGAGGGGACAGTCCCCTCGACTCTCGGGGTGGTGAGAGCTCCCTCTGACACCCAGGTTTGAGGGGTCTCCCCCTCGAGGGGGGACTCTCAACCCTGGGGATGGTTAGAGCTTCTCCTGAAACCCAGCTTTGAGGGGTATTTCCCCTGGAGAAGGGAGTCCCCTCGACCCTGGGTGCAGTGGGAGCTCTCTCCAACACACCGTTCGAGGGTTCTCCTCCCAGGAGAGGGGACTCCTAATGACCCTGGGGGCGGTGGTATATGAGTTCCCCCAGACACCCAGGTTTGAGGGGTCTCCCCACTGGAAAGGGGACTTCACTTGACACTGGGTGCGATGGTATACAAGCTCCCTCCGACATCCTGATTCTTGGGGTTGCCCCATTGGAGGGGGTAGTAATCTCAACCCTGGGGGCAGTGGGAGCTCCCCCCAACACCCAGGTTTGAGGGGTCTCCCCCTGGATTGGGGACTCCCCTTCACATTGGGAGCAGTGGGAGCTCCCACTGACACCCAAGTTCGAGGGATCTTGCACCTGGAAGGGGGAGTCCCTGACCCTGGATGTCGGTGGGAGCTCACCCCTAACCCCAGGTTCGAGGGGTTATGCCCCTGGATGGTGGAGTCCCCTCTAAACTGGATGTCAGTGGTTATGCACCTGAAGGGGTATGCCCCTGAAGAAGTGAGTCCTCTCGACCCTGGGTGTTGTTCGGGTCTAGCTCAGACACCCAGGTTCAAGGGGACTTGCCCATGGGGGGGGTGAGTTCCCTCAACCCTGGGTGTCGGTGGGAGCTCCCCCAGACATCCAGGTTCTAGGGATCTCTCCCCTTGCAGTGGGGACTCCCCTCGACCCTGGTTGTCTGTGGGATCTCCCCCAGACACCCAGGTTTGAGGGGTCTACATCTGTAGGGGAATGCCCCTCTAACCTGAAGCAGATGGTATAGGAGCTCCCCCTGACGTCCATGTTAGAAGGTTCTCCCTCCTGAAGGGGGGAGTCCCTTCGACCCTGGGGGCAGTGGAATCTTCCCCCCAACACCCAGGTTTGAGGGGAATCCCCGCTGAGAGGGACTCCCTCGACCTTGGGGAGGATGGTATACGAGCTCCACCCGATAGCCAGGTTTGAGAGGTCTCCCCACCGGAGAGGGGAGACTCCTTGACCTTGGGAGCACTGGAAGCCCCCATCAACACCCAGGTTCTAGGGGTCACCCCCCTGGTGAGGTGAAGCCCCTCGACCCTGGGGGTGATGGTATATGAGTTCCCCCTGACACCCAGGTTTGAGGGGTCTCCTTCCTGTAGGGAGGAGTCCCCTCAACCCTGGGGTCAATGGTATATGTGCTCCCCCCATCACCCAGGTTCGAGGAGTCTCCCCCCTGGAGGGGGAACAATACTTGACACTGGGGGCGATGGTACACGAGCTCCCTCAGACACTCAGAGGGAGCTATAGGGAGGAGTCCCCTCGACCCTGGGGGTGGTGTGAGGTCCCCTGACACCCAGGTTCAATGTGTCTTGACCCTGGAGGGGGAACTCTCTTCGAACCTGGGCCCCATGATATAGGAGCTCCCCCTGACACCCATGTTTGAGGGGTCTTCCCCTGGAGGTGGGAGTACCCCCAACATGCAGGTTCGAGGGGTCTCCCACCTGGATTGGGGAGTCTCCTCAACTCTGGGGTTGGTTGGAGCTCCCCGGGACGCCTAGGTTCGAGGTATCTCCCCCCTTGAGGGGGCCTCCCCTTGAACCTGGGGGCGACGGTATACGAGCTCCCCTTTGATACCAAGGTTTAAGCAGTCTCTCCACTGGAGGGGGAATTCCCCTCGATCCTGTGGGTGGTGGGAGTGGTGGGAGCTCCCTCTTACAACCAGGTTTGAGGGGTCTTTCCCCTGGAGGGGGAACTCCCCTCCACACTGAGGTGATGGTGTACGAGATTCCCCCCCACACACCCAGGTTGGAGGGGTTTTTCCCCTGGAAGGGGGACTCCCTTTGACCCTGGGGCAGTGGGAGCTCCTTCCGATACCCAGGTTCAAGGGACTCCCCCCTGGAGGTGTGACTCCTTTGGAGACTTGGGCCGATGGTATATGAACTCCCCTCATCACCCAGGTTTGAGGGGTCTCACCCCTGGATGGGGTAGTCTCCCAGACCCTGGGAGTGGTCAGAGCTCCCCCCAACACACAGATTCAAGGGGTCTCCCCCCTGAGGGGAGTGTCCCCTCGACCTGGGGGCGGATGGTATAAAAGCTCCCCCCTACACCCAGGTAAAAGAATCTCTCCCCTG
Source organism: Urocitellus parryii (assembly GCF_045843805.1). Lineage (NCBI taxonomy): Eukaryota > Metazoa > Chordata > Mammalia > Rodentia > Sciuridae > Urocitellus > Urocitellus parryii. The sequence goes on from NC_135542.1 coordinate 103,564,628, forward strand.
GACAGGAGTGTTGCTTGACCATGGAGGCGTTGGGTACTCCCCCTGACACCCAGGAAGGGGGGAGTTACATTTACCCTTGTGGTGATGAGAGCTCCCGCTGACACCCAGGTTAGAGGGATCTCCTCCTGGAGAGGGGACTTCCTTCACCCTGGGGGCGATGGGAGCTCCCCCTGATACCCAGGTTCAAGGGGTCTCCCCCTTGGTGGGGGGACTCCCCTTGACACTTGGGCCATTGGTATACGAGCTCCTCCCAACACCCAGGTTTGAGGGGTCTCATTCCTGGATGGGGTAGACCCTGGAACTGAGGGTTGTGGGAGCTCCGGGGGAAACCTAGGTTCGAGGAGTCTCCCTTCTGGAAGGGAGAGTCCCCTTGACCCTGGGGCCAATGGTATATGAGCTCTCCCCAACACCCAGGTTTGAGGCTTTCCTCCCTGGATGGGGGAGCCCCCTCGACCATGGGGGTGGTGGAAGCTCCTCCCTACACCCAGGTTCAAGGGGTCTCCCCTCTGGAGGGGGGACTCACCTCAACCCTGGTGGCCATGGTATACAAGCTACTCCCAACACCCAGGTTCTAGGGGTCTCCCCACTGGAAGGAGGAGTCCCTTCGATGCTGGGGGCGGTGGTAGCTCCCTCTGACATCCAGGTTCGAGGGGTCTCCCACCTATAGGAGGGAATCTGCTCGACCCTATGGGCTGTTGGAGCTCCTTGAGACACCCACGTTCTAGGGATTTCCCGCCTGAAGA